>NC_140935.1:9706830-11168497 GCF_014529385.1 Adiantum capillus-veneris | reverse complement strand
ATAGAGCTCCATCTCACCAAGGACAACCATTCAAATTTCTCGGGCCGGGGTCACTTAATATTTATGCGACTATCACGTGAGTACAACAGAAGGGGTTATTAAAATTTTTCCTCACGTTTTCACATAGAAAAAGATACCATAAAATATAATTGAATTTTTTTCATATAGATTGAATTCTTTGTCAAAAATTCAAAGATAAGGAGCTTAAAATAGTTCTTGAACGCACGTGATACACAAAATTTATATTTAGTGATACACCAAGTCAAATTTCCAAGATAATATGGTTTTCTTAGAGTAATAGTGTATTTTCAAAAGGGTTGCTAACATTTTTCACCTATAAAAATAAATAAAATGCCCAATAAAAATCAACCCTCTCATTGGCACCCCAAAGAGAGAGAGATTGCCCAGTTAACGTACCTTTTACAAGTTCTTGGATATTATATCGTTTTTGTTTTAAAGAGTTAAACCCTGAAAAATGCTTAAAAATCAATGAATTCTCTAAATTTTGATAGGCAAAGGTGCCTATCAAAAATCAACTCCACAAAAAAAAAAAAAACACACACACACACACAGATAAAAATGTTTTACCATCGAACGAATGACACAACAAGTAGAAGGAAAAAGAGGAGAAAGAGATAATAAAATGTTTAAGGGTGTAAGAACAATCTGAAAAAGACGCTAAAGTTACACAATTACTTGAATATTTATGGAAAGGGGAGAGAGAGAGAGAGAGAGAGAGAGAGAGAGAGAGAGAGAAGAAGAAGAAGAATAATAATAATCATCATAAATTTTTTAATCCCATAGGTGAGAATATAGTTATTTTTGTTTCATCTTCTAACTCTCTCTCTCTCACACACATACACACACACACACACACACGTCTTGAAAAAATAAGAATTTAAAATGTTGTAGGAGCGATCCAATGAGATCTCAAAGATCTATTAGATGGTTTCAAGTTCAAGACCTGGAAGGAAGAGAGAGAGAGAGAGAGAGAGAGAGAGAGAGAGAGAGAGTCATGTTGCATGTGTGTGCATGTACGTGCACGTGCACACGAGAGAGAGAGAGAGAGAGAGAGAGAGAGAGAGAGAGAGAGAGAGAGAGAGAGATTTTCCATTCGAGCTCATAGGGCTCCGTCTCACCAAGGATACCATTCAAGCCCTTCAAATTTCTCGAAGGGGGGTCACTTAATATTCGACTATCACGTGAGTATAGCAGAAGGGGGTTTTTTTCCCCTCAGATTTTCATATACAAAAAGATACCATAAAATGTAATTGAATATATATATATATATATATATGTATATATATATATATATGTATATATATATATATATATATATATATATATATATATATATATATATTGAATTGTTTGTCAAAAATTCACAAATAAGGAGTTTAACATAGTCCTTGAACGCACGTGATATACAAAATTTATACTTAGTGACACACCAAGTCAAATTTCCAAGATAATATGGTTTTCTTAGAGTAACAGTGTATTTTCAAAAGGGTAGCTAACATTTTTCACCCATAGAAAATAAATAAAATGCCCAACAAAAATCAACCCTCTCATTGGCAACCCAAATAGGGAGAGAGATTGCACGGTTAACGTACCTTTTACCAGTTCCCATATAATTTGTCCTTTTTGTTTTTAAGAGTGAAACCATGGAAAATGCTTAAAAATCAATAAATTCTCTCAATTTTGATAGGCAAAGGTGCCTATCAAAAATCAACACCCCCCCCCCCCCCCCCCCCCCCCCCCCCCCCCCCCACACACACACACACACATAGAGAAAAATGTTTTAGTGTCGAACGAATGACGCAGCAAGTAGAAGGGAGAAGAGGAGAAAGAGAGAATAAAATGTCTAAGGGTGTAATAACAATCTAAAAAAGACGCTAAAGTTACACAACAAGTCTTTAACACTTGAGTATCTATGGAAAGGGGGGGGGGGGGGGGAGAGAGAGAGAGAGAGAGAAAGAGAGAGAAGAATAATAATAATAAAATTTTTAATCCCATAGGAACATTCCTAGAAGATATATATGGCAACTTGGGTGAGAATAAAGTTATTTTTGTTTCATCTTCTAACTCTCTCTCTCTCTCTCTCTCTCTCTCTCTCACACACACACACACACACACACACATGTCTTGAGAAAAGAAGAATTTAAAATGTAGGAGCGATCCAATGAGATCTCAAAGATCTATTCGATGGTGTCAAGTTCAAGACCTTACACACACACACACACACACAGAGAGACCAATCATAGCCATCTATACTTTTCTTTACACAGATTGAAAAAAGAAGTTTTCTCATTCTTTTCATGCATTGACTTGAGGTCATCACTTCAACCGTACTGCCAATTTTTCAACTACTATACCATATGTGTATGCACACATGAGCTCCATGCAAACTGCTATCCATCTAATACGTGTGTGTGTGTGTGTGTGTGTGTGTGTGTGAGAGAGAGAGAGAGAGAGAGAGAGAGAGAGAGAGTTTGTGGGGGAGGCCACGAAGGGAGCATAAAAGTTTTGAATGTCATAGTTATTGTACTATAACAAGAACAAGAATCTTCAAGACCTATGTGACAAATCTTAGATATAAGAATATATATATGTACACACACACACATACACATGTATACACTCAAGCAAGGTATGATACTCATATTCTCAAATTTTCAAGGAGCCTAATGTGTACACAAAAAGAGACTGTCCTACATTGCCTTAATGTCCAATCACACATTTAACAGAGCAAAATTAAGCCAAATGGTTGGTATAGTATAGATTGTGCGCAAGGAAATAGGCTCAAGCTGGTTGAATTCAATCTGGTCTCTCAAAGAGGAATATGGTTTTGTAATTCGAGGATAAAGATAGATAGAGATCAATGGCATGCATGATTTTAGTCGCTACCTCAATTTTACACCACGCCCTTAAGTTTAGCATAATGGCAAAAACTCCTACAAAAATAAACAATTGAGAAACCTTACTTTGCTTTCATTTCTATCACATTTTAAGACGCAAATGATGTGAAAGTGTACATGAACAAATAGTGTGCACCTTATCATACTAAGATGCTTATGTATTGTTGTGATTAGGTGATGACGTAAACCATTACCATGCTTGGCAGCATAGATGTAATTAAATTATTAATATGGAAAGAAGGTCATCTCATCTCTTTGAAACTTGGAGCTTTTTTGATACATTGGAAACTATGAGCCTTTATATTTTCACAACTCTACTTTTAAACATGAAAAGTTTCATAATTACACACTATCTTTAAAAACTTGTTGGATTACCTAGTTTGTACTTCTTGACTTGGTAGCACTTTTGTTAACTCTAGGTAGACGAAGGGAAAGATGGTCTTCTTGCCATATAAGAAGTTTTGATGTACACTTCTACCATGTCTTGCACATAAGAAAGACACAAGGATAGAAGTAAGTAAGAGAGTGGAGTAGAGAAATATTGAATTCAATTGTGTTCCTATGGTTGAAACCAATTCTAGAACGCACTCCATTTTCAAAAACAGCTTTATTGCTAGTGATTCCAAATGGATTTTATCTCTTCATACCATGCTAACTTACCTAACCTATATAATCAACATTGGTAGCATTGCTAAACCAAGATACACTAGCCAAGCCCGCCAGTGGAAGGTAGCCTTGGCACTCTCTCGGGGAGGGGGGGGGGGGGGGGGGGGGGGGGGTTGCATTCCATCGTCACAAGAGGGGTGTGGGGAACTCGTCGCCTCACCTCAACCGTCCTTCGCACCGCGGTCTTTCGCGTTCCCATATCAACCAAGAACCAATATCTTATAGTTGTACACTGTAACATTTAATGGCCTAGTAACTTGTGTGTAGCGAAAAATATCATGAACATAGTGAGCATTTCATTAGAATAGATTCCTAATGAGATTAACAAGAGTGCTTGGATGGAGAGAGCAAAAGAAGCATAACACCTAGCTAGATAGCATGAACGATACTTCAAAAGAGAAAGAAATTAAGAAATTGACAACAGTTGAGGACCGGATTTGCATGGAGCCGGTCCCCCCTCCAAAAGGCTTTGTATTATGGTTTCTCCCATCAAGAGAGACATTTTACAATAGAATTTCTTGTGCTCCTTCAATACTAGATAGTGCAATGAAGATGGAAACTTCATGCACTATGCAAAATAATTATCAAACACAACATCAATTCCCTCACGGTCTCAGACCCAAGACCTCACACACCTTCAAAGATGGTGAGAGCTAGCGGGTATGAGAGTAGATGGAGAGGAAGGAGTATTATTACGAGAAAGATGTACATCTCCTCACATAATCACTCATATTAGCATAGCTTAGCTTAGTAATTAGCATGGTAGAGGATATGAGCATGCATTGAAGCTTGGCTCTTGGTTGGATTTGCATCACAAAGCCAAGAGTTGTTGGTGTAGGCCTTCCTTCTCACAAGCTTGGAGTTGGTGATAAGATTTCCATTAAAGCTTGAGAAGGAGAGAGAGTCTTCTTTACTTCACACATGAGATTGTGTGAGTGTGTGTGTGATAATGCCTTGCAAAAATCAGCCCCCTCACTCTCTTGTTGGACCCCTCTTGCTATTTTCTCTTGCTACAGTCCTATTGGACCTCCCCATGCTTAGCCAATGGGAATTACGCAGTATAAGTGATAGACTTCTGACATGTGTCCCCCTTTCCTCTTTTGTGAGAGCTTTAAGTAATTATTTAATTCAACTAAACTCTCATTGGACCCCTTTGCCTCTTGGCCAATAGGAATCAAGCCATTGGGCTGTTGAATGCTCATTGGTCCCCTTGGGAGACTATCTAATAGTCTTCTAGAGAGCTTAATTCTTATTGGTTCTTTTATTAAGTGTTTTTAAATTAATTAAACTAGATTTACTCTAGCCTAATTCTCATTGGTCCACCTCCAAGGCCATCCAAGAGGAATTGGGTACACCTTGTGGGCATCTGGGCTAGGGAGCTGACATGTGTCCCTCATTCCCTTTGTGTAAAGGGAGCTTGTGTGTGTGTGTGTGTGTGTGTGTGTGTGTGTGTGTGTGTGTGTGTGTGTGTGTGTGTGTGTGTGTGTGTGAGTTTGTCTCTCATCCCCTACGTGCAAGGCTCGCCCCCTCCTATGTAGGGATTGCTCAAGACTTTTGGGACACACACAACGCATCCAATTCCCCCAATGTTTGACCTTTGGACACATCCTTTGAATTTTGGAACCTTAGCATTTTGGAAGTCTTAATGGGCTGAACCTTAGGGTCTTTTAAGCCCATTGTTGCACATGGCTCTTTTGCAGATGGACCCCCATTTGGATCCCTATTTTCCCTCCTTTGGATCCCTACTATGGCCGGTCTGCTAACATAACCAATATTCTAGCTTTTTCTCCCTTAGCACTTCCCCATATTAAATGATCAGTTTAACATGAGAAAACCATTTAGGAGAATTAGATATTGATTATTATGACATACACAATCCGGTGCGGGCCGGCAACCCCCCCAAGAACCATGACCCACGGGCCGGCAAACGGGGAAACCCCCTTGTTGGGGGAAGGCCGCAAGAGAAGGTTTCCACGAGATGGATTGCGATGCCCATGAAACTTTGCAGGAGTGGGTATCTAGGTGCTTTACATATCCCTGCAAAGTTTCATGGCCATCCGCTCTTTTCTCATTGGTCTAGGGTGGCACAATCCCCAATTTTTTTGTTTTGGCTTCGCTAAGGGCCCAATGGTAAAAAACTGGTGATTGTGCCGCCATAGACTGTCAAGATGGATTGCGATGCCCATGAAACTTCTTAGGGTCGGGGATTTAGGTGCTTTCCTTGCCCCTGTAATGTTTCATGGCCATACGCTCTCGTCTCGTGGGTCTAGGGTGGCACAATCGCCATTTTTTTTGTTTTGGCTTTGCTAAGGGCCCAATGGTCAAAAACGGGTGATTGTGCCACCGTAGCCCGCCGAGACAGATTGCATTGCCCATGAAACTTTGCAAGAGTAGGGATTTAAGTTCTTTCCCTGTCCCTGCAAAGTCTCATGGCCATCTTCTCTTGTCTCGTTAGTCTAGGGTGGCATAATCGTCTTTTTTTCGTTTGGCTTTGCTAAGGACCCAATGGTAAAAAACTGGCGATTGTGCCACCGTAGATCGTCGAGATGGATTGCGATGCCCATGAAACTTTGCAGGGGTAGGGATTTAGGTGATTTTTGTGGCCGTACAAAGTTTCATGGTTGTCCACTCCCGTCCCATTAGTCTAGGGTGACACAATCACCAATTCTTTTGTTTTGGCTTCGCTAAGGGCCCAATGGTAAAAAACTGACGATTGTGCCACCGTAGACCGTCGAGACAGATGGTGATGTCCATGAAACTTTGCAAGAGTGGGGATTTAGACGCTTTCCCTACCCCTGCAAAGTTTCATGGCCATCCGCTCCTGTCTCATTGGTTTAGGGTGGCACAATCACCTATTTTTTTGTTTTGGCTTCGATTAGTACCCAATGGTAAAAAAATGGTAATTGTGCCACTGTAGCTCCTCGAGACGGATTGCGATGCCCACGAAAAGTCACCGTAGCCCATCGAGACAGATTGGGATGCCCATGAAACTTTTGAGGGCTAGGGATATAGGTGCTTTCCCCACCCCTACAAAGTTTCATGGCCATCTGTTCCCATCTCATCGGTCTAGGGTGGCACAATCGCCAATTTTTTTGTTTTGGCTTCGCTAAGGGCCCAATGGTCAAAAAATGACGATTGTGCCACCATACAACGTCGAGACGGATTGCGATGACCATCAAACTTTGCAAGGTGGAGATTTAGGTGCTTTCCTTGCCCCTGCAAAGTTTCATAGCCATCCGCTCCCGTTTCATCGCTCTAGGGTGGCACAATTCGAAATTTTTTCTTTTTGGCTCGCTATGAGGCCAATGGTCAAAAACTTGCGATTGTGCCACCGTACACCGTGGAGATAGATTGCAATGCCCAGGAAACTTTGCAAGGGTGGGGATTTAGGTGCTTTCCTTGCCCCTGCAAAGTTTCATGGCCATCCTCTTTTGTCTCGTGAGTCTAGGGTGGCACAATTGCCAATTTTTTTGTTTGACTTTGCTAAGGGCCCAATGGTCAAAAACTATTGATTGTGCCATCGTAGACCATCAAGACGGATTGTGATGCCCATGAAACTTTGCAAGGATAGGTTTTTAGGTGGTTTCCTTGCCCCTACAATGTTTCATGGCCATCCGCTCCCGTCTTGTGGGTCGAGCATGGCACAATCCCATTTTTTTTGTTTTGCCTTCACTAAGGGCCCAATGGTTAAAAATTGGCGATTGTGTCACCGTAGCCCCTCGAGACGGATTGCGACGCCCATGAAACATTGCAAGGGCATGGATTTATGTGCTTTTCCCACCCCTAAAAAGTTTCATGGCCATCCGTTCCCGTCTCATCGGTCCAGGGTGGTACAATCGCCAATTTTTTCGTTTTGGCTTCGCTAAGGCCCCAATGGTAAAAAACTGGCAGTTCTGCAATCGTACACCGTTGAGACGGATTGAAATGCACATGAAACTTTGGAGGGGTAGGGATTTAGGTTCTTTCCCTACCCCTACAAAGTTTCATGGCCATCTGCTCATGTATCGTCGGTCTAGGGTGGCACAATTACCATTGTTTTCATTTTGGCTTTGCTAAGGATCCAATGGTAACAAACTAGCGATTGTGCCACCGTAGCGTGTTAAGATGGATTGCGATGCCCATGAAACTTTCCAGGGGTAGGGATTTAGGTGTTTTCCATGCCCCTCTAAAGTTTCATGGCCATCCGCTCCCGTCTCGCCGATCTAGGGTGGCAGAATCGCCAATTCTTTCATTTGGCTTCGCTAACGGTCCAATGGTAAAAAACTGGCGATTGTGCCACTGTAGACCGTCGATATGGATTGTGATGCCCATGAGACTTTCTAGGGGTGGGGATCTAGGTGCTATCCCTATCTTTACAAAGTTTCATGGGCATCCGCTCATGTCTCGTCGATCTAGGGTGGCACAATCGCCAATTTTTTTGTTTTGGCTTCGCTAAGGGCCCAATGGTCAATAACTGGCAATTGTGCCAGATTGGTGAAAGTAAACAAATATTTAATTGAAAACCTTGGTGTTCTCTTGGAAATCCAAACCCCTTCATTAGATTCTGCAAAGAAGCTACTTAGACTATTAAGTAGATGAGACCAGCATAGGCTACCATATTATCAATAGTGATTACAACAAGTATCTTATTAACGTAAACCTAACTACTACTTCTTGGTACTTGTGAGTTTATGTCCTTGAAAGTACAAGTGTGAAGAGATGAAGGAGTGACAATCAACACTTATAGAGTGATTTGTCATTAGTTGAGTCATACCACTGAAAATGTCACTCTTATAGACACAATCAATGTTGCAGACAAAACATAAGATCGTCTCAAGTTGGAATCTTATTCAAAACTGGAGCTTAGAAACAATCATATCTCCTCATTGAAACAAAAGAAATTTTCTCAAAACCCAAAAAAAAAGAAAGTCATACTAGATATTCTTTTGGAAACAAGAGATTACCTACCTTTAGGCTCTCTTAGTGGACTCATGTTATCCCATGGATTAGTTACTTAATATCAAGGCTATGGATATCTACTATAGATGAAAATCATCATCTGTGGTGCATGTACTTTGTCCATATAACCAATGATATGTAGCACCTGTCAATGCATTGAGATGCAACAAACACAAACAAAGATACTAACCTCAATTGCTAGTGAGTAGAAGGTCATATCTACGAGTAACTCATGCAACCATATCAATAAGAGAATCATCAATAAAAATTGACATTGGAAACAAACAAGATCTTACCTCATCTTAAAGAATTCTACAATTCTAGCGCATTTGTGGATATCACAGTGAATGAAATCCACCATTATCATTAGCTGGGTAATAAAGTCTTTGACAAAATAGTTGTTATTACAGCAGAAGCATAAGCATTGATTGAGTGGAAATTATTCCACCTTATTAGCAGACCATGCATGCAAATCATAGAAATAGGGTGATAAGCCCTTGGATACAAAGACGATATTGTACGTGCCTTGCACAATTTATACTAGCATGGATACATCACAATTTGACTTTTCCATATGTAAAATGTAAGCTTATATCAAAATATTGCCAATTCTTCAAACATATGTGCGCTATATCTTGGCATGATATAGAAGACTTGTTTCTCGTTATATCCTTCGAATCATTTTTCTTTGCATAGCAAGAAATCCTTCAAATTAAAGGTCAGATACAAAAGAGCAAGAAGGACTCAAAGTAGTCCAACCTTCTTGCCTATCTATGGCCATTTGTCTTCAAAAGCACATGCTCAATTGAGAGTGAATTTTAATCTGGTTTTGTAGCCCTTGTTTGAGTGTGGCTCATAGCCATCGATTTTGATTGATTGAGAGTTGTCATATGTACCATCTAAGCCTTCTTGGCGTGGTTCATGCCAACACCCAATGAGAGACCATTCAAATACATTACAAAGTCCCCCCAAAGTTTTTATGTTCAAACCATATCTCAAAATTTGGAAGCTACTATGCGATATGCATAAAATTGATGCCTTGTTTCAATTTTAGATGTTAAAAGTTTTATCGAGCTCTTGTGCTCATAGCCATCTGATTCTTATGCAGAAAATCACATGTGCTACACAATCTCAAAAGCAAAATCAACCTTGTTGATCATCGGAAAATAATAAACCTTGTCAAGTTGTATGGAGTAGGAGAAGCATAAAAAATATCGACAATTAATGCATTTCATAATCGTAGTGACAAAGCATACATGAGATTTGCCAGTACTGAGAGAAGATGCACGGGATATTCAAAACCTTGATAACATAAAGGGTTCTAGTTGGCTCCTTGGCCATAGATTCATAAAACATGCATAAAAGAAATCATGCCTTCTTGAAAATCTTGATTCAATTAGGACATCTTCCCATTTTGAGTGGCCAAGCCTTGGAAGGGCTTCCCCTTGGAAACCAATACATGGCTTCCTTTTATGACCAGTTTGGGTGGTCTGCATAAGAAATAAGCAAATTCCTTGATAGGCCATTATCATCATGAACTAAATTCACTTACCATTAGCATCACAAATCTTGATCGATTGAGCATGGAAACTTTCATTGCTTCAAATTTGCATGGATGTGTCATACATATGGAGATGTGTAGAAAGCATTATCTCCATGCCCACAGAGAGCATGCATGCATACATGAAAATATTCAGATGAATATAGAAATGCTTTGGCACACATTTCTACTCACTACCTGTTCCAAGGTTCCATGGAACTTATGTTGAAGGCTGGGTCAACAATAGGACATATCTCAACAAAGACTTCTTCTCTAAGAGTTATGGAATGCTGAGGATTATGGTCATAAACATCATTTGTAATAAGTAAGTAGTCTAGTAGTAGAAGTCGGGGTGCAATGACACTTCCAAATTGTAATTACAAAGCCATTTGACCCCTCAAACTCTAATTAAGGTTTAACCTAAGGTGACCTTAGTATATAAGGTACATAGGTCATTTTTTAAAGATAACTTTATCATAATCATAAGTTTTACTAGGAACAGGTGTATCCTAGTGAGGGGATGGTGCTCCTTAACTTTTGTACGATTCTAGTATGGTTTAGTGCATTTCCTTCCATTTGTGTGAATGTGGCTTGGGTGGTGTAGTTGAGAGCAGTGAGACTCTAGATTGTGATTTAGTTGGCCTTTAAGTGTGTTGTATGTGCAGGATGGTCTCAACCTGACAAGCTAAAGATATTTCCTCCATGTGCCTATCGTGTCATCTGTCCTCGATTGACATTATGTTGATCTAGGATGTGTTGCATGCACTTTATGTGTGGTATGATTCGCTCCTGCAACATTGGCTCCACTACGGGGACACAAGGACTTAGGTAGGTATTCCTACTAGCACTCGTGTGATGGTTGCTTGCTTTAGTTTTGGTTAAAGAAAGCATTTTTCTTAAGTGGAACCGGAAGAGGTTATTCCGAGATCAAGTGGATAGCTAGGAAGTGTGTGTCTTGCCGAGGGCCTGCGACTAGGTAGGTTTAGTTACGAGTTGTAGATTAGAGTAGTTGTTGTGGTGGTTGAGTGATTTATGAGGTGATAAAAGCGTTTTTTAGTTTGTGTGTGGCATTGACGTGTTTTTCTTCTCATAGATGAAAAACCCCATATGATGTGTAGGAGTAGCTTTAGGTTAAGTAATCTGATTTTGATCTAGAGCTATTCATCACTGATTTATTTGCTACAATGCTTGTTTGCATTTAGAATCTTTGAAAAGTCTACTTTTGAGGGGAAAAAATGCAATAAAAAGATTTCTATTGACATTTTTGCATGACTGATTGATGCTGAGCATATAAAAGGGCATGTGCAAAAGTTCTGTGAAGAAAAACTATAATTCTGTAAACTTGGACATTATAGGAGTATAATGTCTCAACTGGCATTTAGAGACCAAATTTGAAAAATTTGACTACACCAGAGTGTTCAGAAGGGGGGTTTTACTTTAAGTATACATTGAAACTAGAGTTTCTACCAACTCTTGACACCCAAAAGACAAAAGATGGAGAATCTGAAACAGAAAATAGAGAAACTAGAGATTTGAGCATATTTTTGCACGAAAATTGGTAGAAGTGCTTGAAAACCAGTGCTAGAGACTTGGGGATTCCTGTGAATGAGTTTTGTCCGAAAAATCATTAGTAGACATCATACGCGTATGATGTCTCAAGGCTATTTCTAGTAGCAAAAATAAATTGTTGACATTATACCCATCTTCTGCATGTTGTGTTGAGCACACCCACCAAATTTCATATCATTTGGACATATAGATTGAAAACTGGGAGGGTTTTACTCTTTCGGGGGATATTCTTGTAAAATTGATGATTTTGTAAAATTTTGACATCCAAAATTTGTTGTGAGCACATATTCTTGATCTACACACTAAGGGGAACTTCTGGTAGAAACATAACTAAAATCTGAGCAAAAGACTTTATATGCGTATGATGTCTTAGAGGGAAGATCCGAGGTCAAAAGTTACATCTGAGTGTACCATTGTGATCTACACCATTTAGGAAGCATATAGGCAAAATTTCATCAAGTTTAAAGTACTTTTGAGATTTTAAAGACCAAAGACGCATCGAAGCAAGTGAATGCTTGTATTGGCCATCACTTGGTCAAAAAGTGTTGAAATTCAAATCTGAAACTTGTTGTGAATTTCCAGTGTAATGAGGAACCTCTCAAGTGAAATTCACTTCATTCTGATCAGTTAGACATCATACATGTATGATGTCTAAAGGGCACTTTTAATGAAAAAAATTGAAATCTGAGCTTATGAGGGTGTTAAGCACAACAAGACAAGTCTACAGACCAATTTTATCAAAATCTGAGCACATAGACTTTATACCCGTATGATGTCTCAAGGCCAGATCTGAAAGTCAAATTTCACTTTTGACCACATAGGAGGGTTGAAAATGATGTTTTAAGCTTGCTTCCAAAATTTCAACTCAATTGGACACGTACTTTTGCATTTATAGAGAATTGGACACGTACTTTTGCATTCAACTCAATTGGACACGTAGTTTTGCATTTATAGAGAATTTTGCAGGTACAAGATTGAAAAGGTGAAAAATAGGTGATTTTGAGCAATTTTGACATCCAAAATTTGTTGTAATCACATACTCTTGTTGTATGCATCAAGGATTACCTCGGG
Source organism: Adiantum capillus-veneris (assembly GCF_014529385.1). Classification (NCBI taxonomy): domain Eukaryota; kingdom Viridiplantae; phylum Streptophyta; class Polypodiopsida; order Polypodiales; family Pteridaceae; genus Adiantum; species Adiantum capillus-veneris. The sequence goes on along the minus strand of NC_140935.1, from coordinate 11,155,795 downwards.
TAGAAATATAAGTGAATGCTAAGCCAAAAGACATCATACGTGTATGATGTCGCATAGGCCAGATCTGGGTCAAAAAAGACAATTGAGTGTATACCTTAGTGTCCTAGAACATAAAAGTCCCTAGCCAAAATTTCATAGAATTTGGAGCTCATTTGGGCTTGCAAAGAGCAAAAGACAAAAAAATGCAGATTTAGGCTTGTATTGGTCTTAACTTGCTCAAAAAATGTCCAAATTGAACTTTGAAACTTGTTGAGAGTTGATTGAGTGAAAAGGAATCAATGGAACAAAAGTCACCTCATTCTGCCACAAAAGACATTATACGCTATAATGTCTGAAGTGTCAAATAAAGGTTAATTTCACAAACTAAAACTTGCAATGGGTAGAGGCCATCAAGGAGAGCTCACTTACCAAATTTTGTCAAATTCTGAGCACATAGACATTATACGTGTATAATGTCTCAAGTGCCAAATTAAAGGTCAAAAGTTACATCTGAGATCACAGAAGTGTTTTCCAACATAAAGTAAGCCTAGTGACCAAGTTTCAATAAATTTGGGTCACATTTGGTCAAGATACAAGAAAAAATTCTTCATCCTGCAAGTATTTTGAGTGTTGTTTTAAGTGCAATTCACCAAAATTGCTCTAACTTTTGATAGAAAACTCCAAACTGAGTCAAGTATAGCCAGGAGAAAATCTTGCGGGCAATAGGACACTTTTAGAGCTGAATTTTTCCAGGTTTCCTAAATCCAAACTTTTAGGGTACCCAGAACTAGTATCGAGAGGTCAGAAGACCAGCCAGATTTGACTTTTAGGGACCTGACAAAGGGCCAAAGGTGCTTGTTAAGGACTATCTTGAGAGTATTGAGTGGGCCTGGCATTAAGAAAGCTAAGATCATCAGGATATAAAGCCAATCTACCAATACTTTTGTAGATATAACCAGAGGTATGGCAAGCCAAGCTAGAAGTGTTGAAATGCCACTCTATCCACGTTTGACACAAACCCACACAATGCATTAGAAAGAGGTGGTTATTTGGTCAATAAAGGACTATGAATACCTCCACCAAACATGAGAATGGGAGCCACCTAGATTCCCTTCTAGAGCGATAATGAGAGATAAAATGATCACACAGATGGCAAGCATGCCTCCTCAAGTGAATTTGCCTAATGCACCATGGCTTACCCAGATGCAACCATAGAACATGACTTTTATAGAGGTGGAATTACGGCCACAGTAGGACCATATGCACCATCACCACTCCTTGTAACTTACTTGTATCCAAATTAGAGCAGAACCTTGAGAAGACGTGATACTGAGAGTGAGAGTGACACATCTTCTCAGAGGAGTGATTCACCAAGAACCCAATCCACAATAAAGCCAGAGGTATCTAGTGAGCAAATGAAGCCTATAAAAGGATTAGCTCAGAGACTTGCTCCTCTAGTTAAATCTGACCTCCAAGAACCTCTATGGTGCAAAATGGAGAGAAAATGGACAAACCATACAAGGGAAGAGTGTTACTATAGTGGAATATTATAGGGAGAGGTATGCACAACCTAATCCAGTAGCACCTACTCCACTTAGATACGCTATGGGGAATGCGCCATGATCAGTATGAGTTGCAAGACCACAGCTTGTCTTTGAACAACAACCTCTACTGCCAGGTGCTAGAATACCTATAGACATGAGATATATGCAGATGATGGAAGCATCTAGTAAACAAGAATTAGTACCAACTACAATGTGCTATAACAACCAAGCGGGTACTTTTCTTCGAAGCGACAAAAGATGAGAGAAACAAATGGAGTGGTGAGGCCGATACAACCAACATTTCTTACGTTTCGACCTGAAGAAAGATGGTATGAGATGGACAAAAGGACATTTCCGTTCATTTTGAATAGAGGCTTATCAAGGTCAAAGCTTGTTTACAGCCAAGAGGAATTGCAAGAAGAAGCTCCTCAACCAGAGATAGATTGTCACAAAAATCGTGACAACCACTTGGTCAAACAATGTCCTCAAACGGAGATCACCCAAGTGAATGCCTATTGTCTTGATTGTGGCGTCATTCACTTGATCCCCGACTGTCCAAAAATCCAAACGAGGTCAAAAAGATCACGACAACTATCTCAAGAATTGTTGTGCTACCTAATAGCTCAGAAAATGAAAACATCGTACCTATTCAAGTAGTTACGAGAGAAAAAGCTCAAAAAGAAGCTGAGAACCTAGAGATAGAGAAAATGGAAACTGAAGCGAGTCCAGAGATGGGTGAGACAAAGACCGATTCACTTAGTCAAAAAACCAAGAGCAAACGGAATAGCTAGAAAGATAGAAAGGCTAGGATGAAATCACGTAGAGAACGAGAGCATAAATCCATAACTGAGAAGCTTACCCAAGCTGAAGAGAGGATAAGACAACATGAGGAAAGGGTTTCACCTTCTCTTACAGAGACGACTCAACCTCCAAAAGAACCATCCACAGATGAGAAACCAAGAAGTGCTAGTTCAGGATGATCAATGTTGGTCGAGAAGGTTAATGAGCCATTAGAGACCCTTCTAAGATCCTATGAAACACGGCTCAAAAACAACCAAACCCAAGAACAGATATTGTTAGCAGCAAGCTAACTCAAATACCATTTTTTGGAGCTCTCATTGTAAAAACACTCATTATTTTTGTTAAATCGAGAATATTGTAACTCCTATTTTTTGGATAAACTTTGTAATAGATGAGCCGAGGCTACAATCTTCCAGATTGTATCAAGATATCATTACCTATCTTTAGTTTGAACTCCCAAATTATTAGTTTTGACGACCAAAAACCTTGGCTAAGGTATAAAAGCCAATTTTTGTAAGCTGTTATTAAGTTTTGGATAATGAAATACACAGCGTGAGCTAACGTTGCTCACTTCTTTTCTTCTCGTGCTTCCTACTCCCTCCCGGCTTGTCACATTATAGTCGTGATTGCTGCATTGCAACCGTAGGTAAGAGCTCTACGCATTGACATAAACACTTCACGATATTTTGTAGCTTTTGTGGTCGCCGCGATACGCGGCCTAATTTCATCCTAAGTAGGAGTTTACACTTCATAACAAAAAACTAAGCATAGGCAGGGTATTGGGGCATCATTTCTAAGCATTTCGATGCATTCTGGATCGAAAATGACTAGGTCAAAAATCCACTACTGTTAATAATCACAATTTTGGCACCTGACCTAAAGTGGAATTTGAGACTATAAGCATGCGTGCTTAGGTCTTATAAACATTTCCTAGAAGTTTCACTACGTTTGGATGTCATTTGATGCTGTAACGAATGTGATTTATTTGCCGATGAGCGTTTGGCTTTTGATGATTTCAGTCACTTGAGTATAGCTTGAGTTAGATGCGAGTTGTTTATTGTTTTCCGAGAGATTGACAACCTCTTGTAACCTCTATGTACTAGTTGAGTCAGCTTCATCCCATGAATTGACAATTTAATCGTGGTTCTTGCTAAATCTGCAATAAGATAGGAGTGAGGTTAGACACCCGTCCCACATTTCACTTGGCAAACGAAGATATTTGGGCCAGTGATTAGCAACCTGACTTTGAGATTTGTAGGCTACTCAATAGTGGAGCTTAAAAAAAGAGTCACAATGAAATTTTTACAGATGCCACATAAAGAGAGAAAGATCAAATACGAAAAGGCTCTAAATGTGCTTAAGACCGCCTCGCCAAATGTCAACCTGAAGACTATTTCAGCCCATAAAGCTGTGTCACGGGACGACACACGCGAGGAGGGGGGGAATGTTAGAAGCAAGCTAACTTAAATACCATTTTTTGGATGTCTCATTGTAAACACACTTATTATGTTTGATAAATCGAGAATATTGTAACTCCTATTTTTTGGATAAACCTTGTAATAGATGAGCCGGGGCTACAAGATTTCAGATTATATCAACCTGACATTACATATAGTTAGAGCTCCCAAATTAATAGTTTTGACCAACCAAAACCTTGTCTAAGGTATAAAAGCCAATTTTTGTAAGTTATTATTAAGTTTTGGATAATAAAATACACAGTGTGAGATAATGGCACTCACTTCTCTCCTTCTCGCGCTTCCTACTCCCTCCCCGGTTGTCACATTGCAGTCGCGTTTGTCAAATGTGGGATGGGTGTCTAGCCTCACTCCTATCTTATTGCATATTTATCCCTTGCTAGCTGATTTTGTTCAGCTTCAGCTTTCAATTCCCGCACTTGATTTTGTAGATCAGTGATATATTTAATTTGTCATCTAACTCTTAGAGAGCGTCAATCACCATCTCTAGTACTTTAGCCTTTGTGTTGCGGCTTAGTGTAGCTAATCAGAGTCTTTCTGTCATGTCCTGCATTTGCCTTGCATATTCATTGACTTGCAGGATTACCTCATCATTTGATTGCCTATCTTCATTTCTTGCTAGCTGCCTAGATGTCTTGCTAGTTTCTTGTGTCTCTTTTGGCTGCGTCGGCTGGTTGTTCTTGCCCTTCAGGATGTGGCTGGCCTTTTGCTGCTTTAATTTGTCATCCTGAGGCTTCGTGGATGCCGCGACTGTTTCTTGTTGTGTAGAGGTAGAAGGTGTTTCCTCGGAATCATGTTCTCTTGTTTGTTCATGTCCTCTGGTGCATAACTCACTGCCCTTTTCGGCTTTGGTTCTTGCTCTTTGTGTTGCTCTTGTGTAGCAGCTGCCTGTTGTGCAGATTCGGCTGCTTCTCTTTATTCAGGCTCTGTCTCTTTTGTGGGTTCAATTTTTGTGGCTTTATCTGCTGGTGATTGTGGTGGGCTTGGCATGGGGTGATCATGTTGTTCTGAAGCAGGTGAAGAAGGTCGAGGAGACATGTCACCTTGTTCATGCTCTGCTTCTCCTTGTGCGGTTGCTTCTTTGGCTTGTTTTTGTGTTAGCATCAAGCTAACATGGACATCGTTTTTCGGAGTTCTCCTTGTAAAACAATTATTATTTTGATAAATTGGGAATATTGTAACTCCTATTTTCTTGGTAAACTTTGTAATTAATAAGCCGGGGCTACAAGCTTTCAGATTGTATCAGCCAGTCAATTCCCAACTTTGGTAGAACTCTAGATTATTAGTTTTGACCACCCAAAAACCTTGGCTATGGTATAAGAGCCAATTTTTGTAAGTTTTGGATAAGAAATACACAGCGTGAGTTAACAGCGCTCACTTCTCTCCTTCTCGCGCTTCCTACTCCCCCTCCGGTTGTCACATTGCAATTGCGTTTGTTGCATTGCAACCACAGGTAAGAGCTCTACGCATTGACGTAAGCCATTCACAGTATTACGTAGATTTTGGCGTCACCGACCTGCGGACTAATTTCATCATAATAGGAATATACACTTTTAAATTGAAAACTAAGCATAGGCGGGGTATTGGGGCATCATTGCTAAGCATTTAGATGCATTCTGGGTCAAAAATGACTAGGTCAAAAATCCACTGTTGTTAATAATCGCGATTTTGGAACTTGACCTAAAGTGGGATTTGAGACCATAAGCATGTGTGCTTAGGTCTTATAAACTTGTCCTAGAAGTTTCGTTACATTTGGATGTCATTTGATGCTGTAACGGATGTGATTTGCTTGCCAATGAGCGGTTGGCTTTTGGTGATTTCAGTCACTTGAGTGTAGCCTGAGTTAGATGCGAGTTGTTAGTTGTTTTCTGAGAGATTGACAACCTCTTATAGCCTCTATGCACTAGTTGAGTAAGCTTCGTCCCATGGTTTGACAAATTAATCGTGGTTCTCGCTAATACTGTAATAAGATGGGATGGTGAGATTAGACATGCGTCCCAGATTTGGCACCGCTGCCGGGGATCGAAGAGATCTAAACGAGGAAAAACACGAGTGCCTTGTGTAGTTGTCCTTTAACTTCCTCTAGGTTTGCCTGGAGCTCAAAACTTTCTTTTAGAAACCACATAGCTTACGATTGTCATCTTTTGATGTGTAGAGGTAGCTTGGAAGTAATCGTACTTGCTGAGTACCTTTAGGACTATAGGATTGTAGATTTAGATTAGGATTTGGAGAATGATTGGTAGACGAGACAAGTCTTAAGATCAAGACTCTAAAAAACACAAGAAAACGAGTGTTTTGAACACGTTCCACAACCCCATTGCATGAGAATTTAGGAGTAGAGTAAGTAGGATCCGAGGTAGATTTCAAAATGTTGCTCTCTCTGGAAGGAATCAAGTATGAGTATTCTATTAAGTTGTAGAATTTTAGGTCTACAACTAGAAATAGCTAGAAAAGACTCGAATCCACTCAATCCGACTGAAGAGTAAGCCTAAGAGTTGTCAGAACTAGTGGGTAACTCAAAGACACTTCGAGCTAAAAATTTCAAGAAGTTGACCAAAACTCAGATTATTTACTTTTCTTCAATATTTTAGGCCAAATTAAGTTTTGAATTGATTCATTGGCTTAAAATAGCTCATATAAAGACTGTCTTTGAGAAAATTGCAAAAAAGTGTTAATTCCAAGCCTCAAGTTAATAATCACAATTATTAACTTTCTACTCTAAATTGACCAAGGTTTATACCATTGACTCATTGCATGTGTACAAACAATTTTTGTAAAGGCCTAAGAGATTTGTATCACTAAACTGGGTAAAAACTAAAGTTTGTACTGACTTTTTGAATCTTGCTTGTAAATTGGAAAAACATTTATCCAAACTTGTTAAAAATTGATCCATCTGCTTGTATTGATGTGATAAACATGTGTACATGCTCAGTTGACCAAAAATTTGTAAAAAATTATCAAATATAAATAATTACGATTATTCATATCTGCTCTGTTTTTAAACTTTTTTGACCAAGTTGGCAGACCACTAGTTTTCCCATGTTGTAATAAGCCCACAAACCAAATTTGGTAAGATTTGAATCATTGGATTGAAAATTATGACTAAAATTGCAAAGTTATTCTGCGGACAGATAAATGATGACCATTTGACCAAAAATTGTCCAAACTTGGAAAACTTGGCTAGTGACTTTAAGCTGACATGCTTAACAGATCTGTATCAAAGTTGGGGCAAAAATTTACAAAAATTTAGCTAGAGTAAATAATCGCGATTATTTACATCTGCTTCAAAACTTGATGATTTTGCAAATTTGAGTATACCACAAGGTCAAGCATATCAAGTAGACCTCACAAATCAATTTTGGTGAAATTTGGACCACAAAAGTGAGACTTAAGCCAAATTCTCGAAATCAGAATCTGCGGACGCGAAACAGTTGGTAAACTTGATCAAATATTGTCCAAACTTATTGAGACTTGTCCAAGGGCTTTAACAAGTTGTATACTTGCCAAAACAATCCAAAAAGTACCAAAACTTGACAAAAATAAATAATCACGATTATTTACTTCTGCTATCCAGAGACCTCAATTTTGACTTTTGGGCTCATACAGTGCTACACCAGCATAATATAAATCCACAGGACAATTTTGGGTTCAATCAGATCAAAATTGGTATAGATACACTCCGTTTACAGGTTGCAGATTAGACCTTTGATTTTGCTAAGTCGAACCTGAAAGTCAAATTTTGACTTTTGAAGCACGATTTGAAGTGATACACAGAGAACAATCACGAGAGTTCTCAAGAACTCTGCGGTCTTTATAGAAGGATAGCTAACTTGATCAAATTTGTACAGGAATCAGGTTGCACACGAGAAATCAGTGGCTTGACAGAAAATTGCAATTGAATCAAGTGGAAATTGACGACAAGTCAATCCAAAGGTGAGTACTCTATCCAAGGCTTTGTAAGTCTATAAGAACCTTAGATCTGGTCGTGTACTAGGAAATCATGGCATACTCGGAGAAACCTCTAGTAGAGTATCTACCGAAGAAAGCGTGAATAAAGACAATTCCTTGCACACAATTCCTGCAGAAGTTTCAGACACTTTTTCAGATTCAACATCCGAAATGTCTTCTTACTCGACTCACTCAAAAATCGGAACGACAATGCGCTATAAGCATATACTCTCTTTTTACAAGACTAATCGTCATGGAGCACAGGAATACTTGGACCCTAACGAGGAGTATGCTATTTGAATTGATGACCATGGTATTGAGTTTGAAGAAGAGGTTAGGGTAAACAAACAAGGAAAAATGTACATGGATCGAAACGGAACTCAATATGTACAAGTCGAAAATCTTGATGTGGTAGACAAATGGGGGTTAGAAGTAAACACTATAATCCCAGATATGTCAGCAAAAGAAGGACCACCAACTTTAGAATTCGAAGGATACGATCAAGTATATTTGAAGCCTTCAAAACGGCTTAGTACGGATAATCCTAGGATCGGGTTCTATTGTTGGGAAGATAGAAACATAAAAGATCTTTTGTGGACTTCTCATGCCAGACCGAGACAATTACCAGCCATGAAGATCATCTATATCTTCAAGATCAAAGATAAGGGATTTGCAGGTCTATCAACTTACTTGTTTAGGGATTGTTATAACAACAACTTAGTTATGATGAATCTTGAGGAGGTAGAACAAACCAAATACAACGGGTATTCCATACGGGATTGGATCTTGGGTCAAGGACCAGAAACCACTCCAAGAGACGAACATCGTGAGAGATCATCTGAGAGTAATGTGAAGAAACCAAAAACTACCTCATCACGTAGAAAACTGGCTGACACTAAGGCCAGTCCAGGGCTACATGAGACACTATTTCCAATATACTGGTTTGAAGGTGTGCGCGTTTGTCGCACATGTCAATGCAAGAAACTTGTCGATACACTGTGTGCGAGCCACAAATGGCTCCACTCACACAACTAGCTTAAACTAGTAAGCTCAAAGATGGCGATGGTGTGTCACTCACTGCTCTACGCTTGCTGTTATGGAGGATTCCTCGCCGCAAAGAAGAAGGAGCCACCGCTAAGCCACGCTCTACTGCCTCACCACCGTCGTGCCACCACAATGCTCAATCGCACATACACTCTCTCTCTCTCTCACGCATACACACACACACACACACACAATCCTAGATGGAGCAAGAGCACTCTTCAATTGCACAACTGAGAGAATGAGTGAATTTTAGGTTTAGTTGACTTTTATATGAGCTCGCCCCATTCACACTTGGGCGCCCATGCTTAGCCAACTAATCCCTTGAATGTCCTAGTTAGAGTGCACCTCTCATCGATGATCACTCTTAACCTTTTTCTAGTGGACCGACAAGCCCGATACTTGACTCTACCAAATGAATAATACAACGTCCGTTGTAGGTGATACGAATGTGCGTGAGGTTAACATGCCCCCCTTTCTGATGTAGATTCCTTCCTCGGAAGCTATTAAATTGAAGCTCATTCATTGAGGTGGAAGAGCATTTGAGATGAATGTCCTTAGTCTTCTTCAGTCACTGCAAAATCAAACAACATTGGCACAGTAATTGCATTCTCATGTACAATTAAAAAGCATATGCGTGGAAGAGCATTTGAGATGAATGTCCTTAGTCTTCTTCAATCACTGCAAAATCAAACAACATTGGCACAGTAATTGCATTCTCATGTACAATTAGAAAGCATATGCAGTTGTAGGTAGACAGTTTGATTGGTAGCATAATTTCAAACCATTTGTTAGCAATAAACATTAAATTGCAATATAATCAAACACATAAACAGTTGGGAAGGTAAAAATTTAAACAAGTCTGGGTCGCTAATTTAACGGTCGAAAGGCACTAAAGATCAACTATTAATACCATGGGCAAGCCTCTCAATTTTCTCTAGTCAATTAAGTTGTTTAATCGCGAGAGCCAAGTATTTCATGTCCGAGGGCTGACTAGAGGCTATACCTAGAAGACCTTGTAGTTAAGCTACGATAAAATGAATTTCTCATGAAATCATCGCCTGACTGATTACCTTTTCTTTTACCCCCCAAAGTCTTTTCACAGTGATTCAATTTTGATGTGTGTGCTTATTTTGTATACCTTGGGTTTTTGGCTTTTCAAGGAAAAGCATCCACAGTGGGAACCTCTAGGGCTCTAGTACCATAGGCGATACATGTGAGTGGAGTACCAAATGAAGTTGAGGTTTCTCTTCTAGCTTAAGATTTTACATTGTGGCACTTTGATTTTTTGTTTGCTCGTTTTCAACATTTTAATTTTGTAACTTTGGGGGGTCATATAACATTGTTACCCTCCCCAGGCTCATCACACTAGTAAACTCCCTTTATAATACTTAAGCTAAAGGTCAATAGAGACTAAGCCTACTAGAAAGCCTTGGTACATTTCAGACAATGCTGCCTAAATCGGATTAAGAACCTAAGTAGCTATTGATAATTAGGAAGGCATTCCCCATGGTATTAAGAGAAGATCTCTAACGCCTAGCCTGGTCAAACTAGCTTAGTTGGACTGCTTGATTTTTAAACCTAGACAAGTGATTATGACAAAAAATTACATTGATTTAATGTTTGGTACTAAGCAAATGCACTTGATATTATGCTACCAATCACAATTAAAGCAGACAAACATGGATGCAAAAAGATAAGGGGCAATGCTAATGGACAAGAAACACCTTTTTGCGTTGATAATTGCACTTGATTTGAAGAGTGAGTTGAGATAAAGATTCCATGAAGGTCCAAATCCTAACCACAACAACATGTTCCTCTACACACGAGGAAACACAAAGAATACCTCTAGGAGGCACATCAATGGGAAAAAAGAACTTTGCTAATCACTAAAATCTAAAATAGATACATTCCTATCGTACTAATCTTACCTACCCTCCATCACTTGAGTGATGAGGATCAAAGGTGTTTAATGACAAAGGTCTCTGTTTCAGTGTACCGAATGTGATGTGTCGGTGTGGGTCAATGTTTTGACTTTTATTGTGCATGCTCGTTTGCTAATTGCTCTTGCTCTTTATTATTTTTGTTTTTTGTAAGTAGAAGGCTTTATATATACATTCCGTACAATTAGGAGATTGAGAGGTTAGGGAGGAAGGTTGAGAGGGAAGCAAGTGAATGATGGATGTCAGCAAACACTCCTCCCTTCCTTGGGTAGATCATACCTTTTGGAATGATGTCGTCACCTTTTGAAACCAATTGTTCTGAGTTGTTATGGGTGAAGGATGTAACCAATAGTTTTTGATCACCCTATGCGTTTCATCTAGTTTAAAAGGGTGGTAAGGTACTCTCCCATGATTTTATTTGCAACATTGTTGTAGGGGGTGAACTTACAACGGGAGGTGCAAACTCTTTCTTGCTTGTATGGATATGTACAATGGTAGGTGGAGGTTGTGTTGAAGCTTCTATTTTTGTATAGGAACTACACGAAGAGCAAGAAGCTTCATTTGATTTCGTTGTTCCTGAGCTAGGTGGAACAAATCGTTCTTTCTTTGGTACCCAAACTAGCTCTAGAGCAGGTGTGTAGCATTCCGTGATTTTTTCCTTTCCGCGTCTTCAATTTGTTTTGGAGCCACAGGATTGAGCTCACTTGGGCCCGATGACAAGTAAGAGCACAATTTACGTTTTGGCACCCAAATTTGGTCATTTCCTTTATAGTAGCCTTGGGCTTCCAATAGTTTTTTAGAATCCAGCGCAACGTTTCTTTACATGTCTTGGGGAGAATGGGACGTCTCTTACCAGGCTCCTGTCTTTTAGCACTAGCTATGGTTGCTAAAGAAGCTTTAGGGACCCACTTGTATGTTTTCTTCATTATATTGGGATAGTTCTTGTGTGTCTCAAACTTTATTTCAGCTACATCAGTTGAAGCTCTAGAGAGTTGGGTTATGGAGACATATGGTTCAACCTCTTGGACATGTAATGTTTTGGGTTTTATTTCCTTAAGAGGCAATATCTCAGGGACTATGGCTTGAGTGGCATGGCTAAGAGTTGGTTTCTGTGGTGCATTTGGTGGCTATCATCTACATGCGTCCTAGGTTTATATTACACTCCATAGTTTCAACAGGCATGACCAAAAAGACTTGAGCTACAACCCCATTGTCATAACTGACAGAAGTGTGCCAGATTCCAAAAACCAAAGCTTTTTTCTTGTTGGGACACCCTTGACTTGGATAATACTCTCAGATAGAGGAGGCTTTCCTAACTGACACCACATCCCATATGATAGCAGATTATATTTAGCACACGTGTCCAATAAGGCGTTATATAGCACTTTTCCATAGGTGCTGTTTAGCTCAATAGGGTATCGTAGAGGTGTGTCAGAGTCCAACCAATCCTCGTCGGTTTCAACATGGAATGTTGCATGTGTGAATCCAAGTTTAGCCTCTCGTTTTCGTCTTACGCGTTGTTGTCGCTCCTTAGCCTCAGCTTGAGCTTGTATCTTCTTCAATTCTCTTTGTGCCTTGGCTACCTTTTTTGTATGGATGGTACGTAGCTCCTCTTGAATTAAAGGATCATAGTATCTTTTAAATTTTCTCCCATTGAGGAATCCAATGGTTTCAACTCCATCAAGAGTCTCCACACGAATGGTTCCTTGTGGGGTGATCTCGCATACTCTATATGGTCCTTTTCCCGCATATTTCAACTTTTTCTTTTCATTACGCACTCTATACATAAGGACTTTATCACCAACATTGATATCTTTGTTCTTTAGGTGACGGTCAAACCATTTCTTCCTCCTATCTTTCTCCGCAAGTGCATTTTGCATAGCTAACTGCCTCTCTTCATCTAGCCTTTCAAGGATATATAATCGCTCAACTAAGGGATTACCATCCCAACCTTCTTGAGAAGCTACTCGAAGACTAGGAACGACAAACTCCCATGGCATAACCGCTTCTTGGCCATACACCATCTTAAATGGTGTGCAGTTAATGGAAACTTTGTACGCAGTATGATAAGCCCATAAAGCTGAAGTCGGCTTTAAATCCCAATCTGTGTGATGAGCCTCAACTGTCTTTTTCAAAATGGAAATGAGAGTTTTGTTGGTACTCTCAGCTTGGCCATTGCTTGTGGATAGTAAGGTGTGGACTTATGGTGAGCTATCATGAAGTTGGTAGTGAGTTCTTTTATCACTCCATTTATAAAATGAGTACCATTGTCACTCATAATCTCAAAAGGACAACCAAATCTTGCAACAATTTTCTCAAAGAGAAACTTGGCAGTTGACCTCGCATGAGCCTTACGTGTCGCCCTGGCTTCTACCCACTTTGTTACATAGTCAGTGGCAACGATAATATATTGAGATTGAGTGCTACAAGCTGCCATACTAATTGGGCCTACAAAGTCCAAACCCCATTTTTCAAATGGTTGAGTCACTTTAACAGGATGTAAGGGCATCTCATCCTTTCGTTGTGTGACCTTGTAACGTTGGCATTCATCACATCCTTTTGCAAAAAGTGATGTATCCTTGAATAAGGTAGGCCACCAATAGCCTGATTGCAAACATTTCTAGTTGTTAGTTCCCCTGAGAAATGTCCTCCGGCTATACCCATGTGGGCTTCTTGCAGTATGTATAAATACTCATCCTCACGGGCACAATGCCTAAGAATATCATCTTTCCCTAGCTTGTAGAGAGTTCCTACGATGAGAGAATAAGGTTCACACTCTTTTAACAGTTTTTGAGCTATGTCCTTACAAAGCTCTTTGGGTGGAAAAACCATTAACTAAAAAGTTCACAATCTTCTCACTCCATTCAGGTATGGTCTCAACTAGGAATAGAGAAGTATCAGGAAATTCATCATCGAATCTAGTAGGGGCTTCACCATTGGGTATGCGAGACAAATGATCTGTCATGACATGTCTTTTAATAGGTCTCACCACAACGGTAAAATCAAACTCTGGGAGAATTAACAACCATCGTGTAATTCCTCCCGTGGAGCAAGGTTTATTTACTAGATACAACAAGGCTTGATGATCAACATAGAAAACAAACTTGTTGGCCAGAAGGTAGTAATGAAATTTCTTCACTGCATAAATTCACACCTAAACCTTCTCTCTCTGTAGTGGTGTAGTTTCTCTCAGCATCATTCAATTGACAATTTGCAAAGCTAATGGGGTAGTCCAGTTTATGTTCTCCTGGTTGAGCTAGAACACACCCAATAGCAAAGTTTGATGCATCAATATGCACATGGAAAATTACATTCCAATCGGGCACTCGTAGAATAGGAGCACTAGTCAAGGTCTTTTTCAATGACTTATAAGCATGGTCACACTCGGCAGTCCATTGGAACTCAATAAGAAGCTTGTACAAAGGACGAGCTATCTCGGCAAAGTTTAAAATAAACCGTCAGTAATAACCAACATGGCCCATGAACCTTTGAACTCCTTTATAGTTTGTAGGTGGTGGCAATTCAACAATGGCTTTAATTTTGTTCTCATCTGTGGAAATCCCATTTTTGGAAACTATATGCCCTAAAATGACTCCATGTTTGACCCAAAATTGGCATTTGAAAGGGTTTAAGGAAATGCAATACAATCTACACTTCTCAAACACTTTTCGTAAGCATGATAGATGTTCTTTCCAAGAGAAATAAACACAAAGGTCATCTAAGAAAGCTTCACAAAACTCCCTCAAATATTCTCTAAAAGCTGTGTTTATTAATCTTTGAAAGGTACTCGGGGCATTGGTTAAGCCAAAAGCCATAACACGAAATGCGAACACTCCAAATTTGGTTATAAAGGCTAGTTTAGCTTGGTCCTCCAGCACAATTGTGATTTGATTGTAGCCAGCGTACCTATCTAAAAAGCTATAAGCTTCCTTCCATGCAACTCTTTCAAGTACATGTTCAGAATATGGCAAGGGGTAATGGCCCCTCCTAGTGGCAGCATTGACCTTCTTGAGATCCACGCACACTCTAAGTTTCCCATTATTTTTTGGCACAATCACTATTGGAGACACCCATTCTGAGTGCTCAATAGGGTATATGAATACGCATTCCACAAGCTTTTCACTCTCTTCTTGAATGATTTTTTCATATTTAGGATTCATTGGGTAGGGTCGTCGATGAACTGGTTTAGCCATGATATTCATGGGGATTGTGTGTTGTACCATGGAAGGTGGAACAACTTTCATATCATGATATGTCCAAGAAAATATATCCCTAAATTCCTTGAGAAGTTTTTTAAGTACACACTCCTCGGTCTTTGTCATATCTTGGGCAATGGAAACAGGTTTAGACTCTTCTCCTGGGTCTGCTAACTCTATTTCCTTAACTATAACTAGACTGTCATAGACTCCATTGCTCCCATCAATAGGTTTTCTTTGAGCCTTTGTATACACAACCTTACGTTCCTCTGTGGTATAGGATTGGAAATGTTCAGGTGCAGGGTGTAAGTCTATGGGGTCCTGTTGTTCTGTGGGCTGTGATTTCACTTCCAATTCCCTTTGTTGTTGAGCTAACTCTTGATTTTGTCGTCTCCTTACAGTATAGCTCAACTGTGGCTTCTCTGTAGCCTCTAGTTGTGCGATGTCAATGGGTTGTGGACTACACCACATAACGCTTTGAAGGTATTCACCCCAGTTATCTACCAACTTTCGATGAGCATCACTTGCCCCTATATAATCAAGCCATTCTGCGGTAGATTTCTTTTCATTTATTCTAGCATGCACATTTGCTCGATATCGTCGCCTCTTATATCTCTTACTCTTCTTGTTTAATTTTCTATTACGGCCGATCTCTAGTGAAGAGTCACTAGATGAATCACTACTTGTGTCTTCTACTCCCTTGGATAGATTGTCATCTAGGGTACCACTGGCCCCTGAATGGTTTGTCCCCACATTTACACTAAGATTTCACTCAGATTCTTTGTCCTTAGTCAGTTTCAATTCATGATTCTGACCCCAAATCGTGTGGGCTATAGTCTTGTGAGGCGCTACTGGCTCCAATGCCAGCCAAACTTTCATCTTGTAGATCATTAGAAGCTATATGCATTGCTTCTAGCATATTTAAGGGTACAAATGGTGGCATTTCATCCCCTCAGGTGATACCCAGGTCGTCCCCCTATTTCCCCAAGTGTCTATGGTTGCTGCTAGGTGGACCCAACCCACATTGTCCGACTCAGTCATCCCAGGTAGTACATCCATATAAGGAGAATCTTCCCCAACGTCAGTGTCCGTTTTACACATGTAACAGTACTACAATGGGGCCGAGTGAACTGTTGTGTCAGATCTATGATAAATTATAAACCTGTTTTCTAGAGGATGTGCTCGACCAGTCACAAGATCCACTCAAATGATAGAATCTTGGAACTGTAAATAGACATGGTTTTTAGACCAGTCATGCACCATTTTTGCTTCCCTCATGAAAGGACGTTCTAAGATCATCTCCGGTGCCATAGTGTGTTTGGAGAAATCCATATGAAGGTAATCCTTATTTTATGTCCAAAGACCTTGATCTTGAAATCTTCTGGCATCCCAATAGGTTTAACGATAGACCCATTGGCCATGTTCACTACTATGGTTGTGGTCGCAAGGTGAGGTCTTCCCATAGTTTCCCAGCAATTTTTAGTCTCAATGCTAGCCCCAACGCCACCATCAAGGATTCCCTTCACAGTTAATCACTTAGTAGCGATTGGTATGGTTGCATTGGATTCATCACCCTCAAAGTATTGTCCCAAGTTGTTAATAGGTGTTTCTATAACAAGGTTCTCATCTAGGTTGGGTTGTGGATCTAAGTGTTCCTCCTCTATTGGCATCTCCCTAGCTCCATCTATCTGTGCAAATTGTGGTAGCCCAAACTTTAGTTCTCCATTGAGGAAGGCTCAAAGAGTTGAGACTAGCTCAGGGTCTTTATATAGTTTGGACATGATGGTGGTTCTAACTTCTGAAGACATGAAATCCATCAATTTGGCAATGTTTAACGACACCTTTTGGACTTCAGTCGCTTGACGTGGGGAAGATGGGATTTCCATTTCTTCGATAGGATCAAGTAGTCCCTCTGTAAACATTCTTTCCATCAAGAAGTGAGTACGCCCACTTTTCCATGACTTTAAGTCACTTTCTTCTTGGATGACACTAGGTATGGCTAAGGGTCTATGGACTTGGTGAGGTTGTTGTTGCGTAGGGAACATGGTGTCTATAATCTAGATCTGCCTAGGTGTTGGTTTAAGATCCCTTTGGGTATCTTCTACCAAACTCCTTAATTGCTTGACTCGCTCAATCTCCTTTGTAGGGTTTGGATAAGTTCTTCTTGGATCCTGGCCATTGTGGCTCATGAAGATTTTCCTTGTTGGTTTCTATCTTAGTGGTCATTTTGGTCTCCATGGTTTCACCTGAATCAGAATCCTCTTTAGCGTCGTTCATATATATGGGGTCGTCACCAGTCCCTATGTTGGTCTTTGAACTAGGGTCTAACTTCACTGCTTTATGCGATCTCTTCCTTAGTGTTTTCTTCTTTTTCTGAGATTGGGCAATTGATGCCATGTCTCTTTCCTCAAGAATATAATTTTGTTTTTGGAGCATCGATCGTGTGAGTACGTTTATTGGTCCCACAGGTGTACTTTGTAATGAATCCTTGGTAACCTCAATCAAGTTTAATGGCATGATCTTTGGTGCATTTGGATTATTTGGACATTGGGCAATTGAATGATCTATGCCACATCGATTACACATGAGTATTGGCATTGTAGACGTGCTCGCTTAATTGGTTTGCATTAGTGTGGCGTTATTTTGTAGCCTTGTAGGACACTCGGCTATACGATGTGGACCTCCACACTCATAGCATTGAAGAGGTTGTCTCTTAGTAGTGTAATTGATATTTTGGCCTCTTTCTGCAAGAGCAGCTACTTGATAGACAGGTTTGACTTGTCCCGAATAGTCCTCCATGTAGTGTTGTGGACTTTCTTCAAGCACATCCATCCCATAGGCAATATTAGGATCTATATCTTCCTCCCAGCCTTCCAAACAAGAAATAGATGACTCACAACCCACTTGATTCACATAAGTGATTCTCGAATGTGGTGGTTGCGGCTCTAGCAGTGGAGGTGGTAAGGGTGTTTTTTAAACAACATTTTGGGCCCTAGGGACCACGTGTTGTGACGTTTGTTCAAGAGGTGGGGCCGGCATCAATGCAGGCACTCGAGGTCTGTCTGTCCATGCTAAGGTTGGTCTATTGGCCATCGTGCACTTAAATACTATGCAATCCTTAGCTTGATGACCATACCTTCCACAGGGATTGCTGTTCCCATTGAATTTGACTCTAAAAGTAGGGAATTCATTGGTACTATGCGGTCCATAGCGTACTGAGCACCATTGTTGCTCCCTTCTTGGATACATATGATTGTTTTGTGGAGCACGATTGTCTCTAAGTCATCTCAAATATCTTTGGCTCCTTAGCAATAGGCTTTAGGGTCATTGGCTGATGCCTTGATACTTGCGACCTAATAGATGTAAGCTCAACAGACGCTCTTTCTCCTTGAATTATTAAATTATCCTCCAATTGGATCACATTGGTGGTGACTGCTTCCCAAGTGGTGATACCTCTAATGACTAGGCCATTGTATATTTCCTCATGTCGTAATTCCCTAATGAATCTATCAAGAAATTGATTATTGTTGAAGCACTCATTTGGATTACAACGAGAATTCAAATGCTTCAAGCGACTAATAAAGTCTCTCACCGACTCTCCTTTTTCTAGTTGGGCTTTCTGCAGCTGAGAGGCTACACCCCAAAGCACTCCCTCTCGTATGTATTCTTTAAAGAACAATCTCCTAAGAGTAGGGTAAATCGTTTTTTCTTCCACCCTTAGGGTTCTATACCAATCCCCTACCTTTCCACTTAAGGTTGAGCTTAAAGCATTACTCTTATGGAGGTCATTGTGTTCTCCTAGAGAATTACATATTTGTTCAAACACTTCGAGATGCTTTCTCACATCCCCGTCTCCACTAAATTTTTGTGTGAGCTTGGCTATTTGTACTGCCTTACTTCTAGGCTCTCTATCAGGCGTGTTATGCATATTCTCAGCAATAGATCGGTTGATAGCTTGAGCAAATGTTGCCGAGTCACCTAAGTGAGCAGGCATCATGGGTGGAGGTGATCTAGAGACTACGTGTGGAGTAGGTATTGGCATTGGGCTTGGCGCATAGGAAGCCATTGGGTTCCATGTTTGGTATGGTGTTGTGCTATGTGGGGGCCCAAAGTTCATATGTGTGGCCCTAGGCATAGTAAACGTCGGATGTGACATGCTAATGGCAGCCGGTATAGTCCTATGGAAATAAGAGCTTGGGTATTGTGGTTGTGGAGCATAGGTAGTTGAAACAATGGGAGGGGTAGGGACTACATGAGTGCGATGACCCATGGGTGTATACGATTGGTACACACTTGTAGGTACTATTGTAGGCATTGAGCTACCATGTAGTGGTCCTTTACTAACAAATGAGGTCCATGGCGTGTTTCTTGGCATGCCCATCATCGGGGTAGGCATGGTAGCCGTGGTGTCATCAAGGGAAAGATGAGCTAGACTTGGAAAGGTAAAGCTATCACTTGTGGGCTCAGATTGCACTGAGACCCCTAGAGAAACAACATATGGAGGATCCATCGGACTTAGCGAGGGAGTCTCCATTTGCGATAAGGTCGGTTGTTTAGCCTTTCTTATATCCAAGAATCTCATGAGACCCGTTGAAGGCATGTGGATCCCCTTGTTCTGTGTCTCTAACTCAATCACCCTATGGATGACCTCACTGTTAGGAAATAAGACGTAGCTAAATAGATAATTGAGTAGATTACTTTATGGAGAGAGACAGATTTATATACATGAGATTATAGAGTAGAGAGAGAGAGAGAGTACACACGATATACGTGGTTCACCCAATGTGGGCTACGCCCACGGGAAAGCAGCCACTCAATGGCTTTAATACATCAAAACAAGAAGTAGTTTACAAAGGGATTATACCCTTAATGGAGCTCCCGCCTTGCTTCACTCTCACCACCTCACACTCACCTTGTTGCATCAACTTCACACTATGAAATGTGTGTAGAAATGGCCTCCTTTTATAGGCCAAAAGGGCTGCCCTCTCTTATGAGAGACAGCCATGTGTAGCCGCCCTTGTGCGAATAAGTCCAAATCGGACCCTCCAATCCGCCCATGTGTGGCCGCCCTTGAGAAGACAAGTCCGCTTTTGAATTCGGCCACCGGCCACCGGCCATTGACTTTCGACCACCGGACATCGACCATTGACTACCGGCCACTGGCCAACCGACCGGTTGTTTTCCGACCACTTTCCGGCCGCCGTCCGGCCATAATATTCTGGCGAAAAAGAATATTCCGGCGAAAAAAAATTCTCGGGGGCCTCCGCCCCCGAGGCCTTTAAAGTTGCCCCTGATTCTTGTCCGTGAAAATTTTGGTTTCCAATGAGTGATTTTCCTTCACGCACGATGGCTTCTCCTCATAATCGGGGCCTTACAAATGTGCGCTTTTACCACAGAAAATTACAAAGGGTAAATCAGGCTCCATACTTAAAAATCTCCCACTTGGAGACTGATCTCCAAACCAAACCTGTGACTGCTTTCCATTCTGGCTTCTTATCCTTGAATGCCGATTGAAGATGAGCAAAAGCTCAACTTCTCCTTGTTGACCACCTTTGTAAACATGTCTGCAGGATTTTCACTTGTATACACCTTTCCTAGCTTTAGTTGTCCCTCTTCCAAAAGAGTGCGTATGAAGTGATAGCTCACCTCAATGTGCTTTGTCCTTGAATGAAAGGCTGAGTTCTTCGCAAGATGGATAGTGCTTTGGCTATCACTGTACAAAACACAATTGTCTTGTTTGAATCCAAGCTCTTCTAAGAATCTGTGAAGCCACAGAATTTCTTTGCTTGCCTCCGTAATTGCTACATACTCTGCTTCCGTGGTAGAAAGTGAAACCACTTTCTGCAGCTTTGAAGCCCAGCTTACTGCTGTGCCTCCAACCGTGAACACATAGCCAGTAGTGCTCCTTCGAGTATCTTTGTCACCTGCCATATCTGCATCAGCATACCCTTCTAGAAAAATATCAGTTCCTCCAAAATACAAAGCATTTTTTGTTGTCCCTTTTAGATACCTAAGTATCCACTTCACAGCTTGCCAATGCTCTTTACCTGGGTTGTCCATGAACCTACTCACAACTCCCACTGCATGTGCAATGTTTGGCCTTGTCCAGACCATAGCATACATTAGAGAACCTACCGCTGCAGCATATGGAGCTTTAGACATATAGGATATCTCCTCTTGTGTCTTTGGACACATATCCTTCGTTAGTTTAAAATGACCAGCCAAAGGTGTAGAAACTGGTTTTGCATTTTGCATTGAAAACCTTTCTAGTACCTTCTTGATGTAATCTTCTTGAGATAGCTTTATTGTCTTCTTCGTCCTGTCCCTTGATATTGTCATACCAAGTATCCTCTTTGCAGCACCTAACTCTTTCATTGAAAAAGATTTGGACAGCTCCTCTTTTAGGTCTTTGATGTCCTCCATGTTAGCACTTGCAATCAACATGTCATCAACATACAACATTAGGATGATGAATTTCCCA
Source organism: Adiantum capillus-veneris (assembly GCF_014529385.1). Classification (NCBI taxonomy): domain Eukaryota; kingdom Viridiplantae; phylum Streptophyta; class Polypodiopsida; order Polypodiales; family Pteridaceae; genus Adiantum; species Adiantum capillus-veneris. The sequence goes on along the minus strand of NC_140935.1, from coordinate 11,134,387 downwards.
TCTCCCAAATTCTCCGTGTAGACGCAGTGATCCGAGTTGCATCTTGTGAATCCATGATCCAACATCCATCGATCAAACTTCAAGTACCATTATCTTGATGCTTGCTTTAAACCATAGAAGCTCTTCTTTAATCTGCAAACCATTTTCTCCTTACCTTTTACTTCATACCCCTTTGGTTGAAGCATGTAGATTTCCTCCTCTAAGTCACCGTGAGGGAATGCCGTATTTACATCCATTTGATCGAGATTTAGATCATGAGCATCCACAAGGCTTAAGACAAGCCTAATTGAGTTCATTTTTACAACAAGAGAAAATATTTCATTGAAGTCAATACCTTTCTTTTGAGAAAAACCTTTTACCACAAGCCTAGACTTGTACCTTTTCTTCCCACCTTCTTCTTCCTTTAGCTTGTACACCCATTTGTTTTGAAGTGCCCGCTTACTTTTAGGCAACTCAACCAACTCCCATGTTTGGTTGTGATGTAGTGAGTCCATCTCCACTTGCATGCTCTTCGTCCATTCTTCTTTGGATTCATGTTGCATAGCTTCTTCATATGATTCCGACTCTCCAGAATCTGAGATCAAGAGATGGTTGAAGGAAGGAACAAACATTTCTGGAGGTCTACTTGCTCTTGTAGATCTTCGGGGAATAGGTTGAGGCTCCTTATTTGGTTGACGTTGTTGCACATTGTCACCGTTTGCAGTCCTTGAGTCTTCACTGTCCTCAAGGTCCATGTACTCATCACCTGTTTCTTTTGTTTGTTTTCTTTCCAAGTAATCTTTGTACATATTTTGTTCGTTAAAAATTACATCCCTACTCCTTAAGATTTTACCATCTTCAGGATTCCATAGGCGATACCCAAAGTCTCCTTCTCCATAGCCAATGAAGAAACACTTTTTGGACTTTGCATCTAACTTTGATCTTAGGCTTCTATCTATGTGCATGAAAGCCTCACACCCAAACACTTTGAGAAATGCATAATTCACCGGTTTACCTGTCCATGCCTCTTCTGGAACTCCCCCATCCAATGCCGTTGAGGGTGACCGATTGATTAAGTACACAGATGTACTTACAGCTTTCGCCCAAAGCTCAAGTGGTAGGCCTGCATGTAGCCGCATGCTTCGTGCTCGTTCCATGATTGTCTTGTTCATCCTTTCCGAAATCCCATTTTGTTGAGGTGTCCTTGGGGTTGTCCTTTGCCTCCGAATGCCATTGCTAGCACAAAAGCTTTCAAAAGCTTGGCTGCAATATTCGCCTCCGTTGTCGGATCTGAGGCATTTAACCTAGGTACCTGTTTCATTCTCCACAAAGGCTTTCCACCTGAAATATGGAAAATACATTGGATTTATTCTTCATGACATAAACCCATGTTTTTCTAGTCGCATCGTCTATGAATGTTACATAGTACAATGAGCCACCAAGTGATGGTGTACTTGCAGGACCCCAAACATCAGAATGAACCAACTCAAGTTTTTTATTTTTTCTTTCATTTCCTGATTTTTGAAATTTTACCCTCTTTTGTTTACCATAAACACAATCTTCACAGAACTCTAAGTCCACTTCTTTCAAACCTGGTAGAAGCTTCTTTGTTTGAAGGATTTGCATTCCTTTGGCACTCATATGCCCAAGTCGGTAGTGCCACACTGCACTGTCAACTTCTGTAGTTGCTGCACAAGCTGAAGGTTGCGTGCTAACAGTACACAAGTAAAGTGTACCGACTTTTTCACCCTTGGCAACCACCAAAGATCCCTTTGAGATCTTCCATCGTTTGTTTCCGAATGCAATGTTGTGATCTTCATCGTCCAATTGTCCTGTAGAGATCAAATTTTTGCGAAGAGAAGGAACATGCCTAACATCTTTAAGCTTCCATTCATTTCCATTAGCAGTTTTGACAGAAACTGTACCTTTGCCGACAATATCACAAGCTTCATCATCTCCCAAGTATACATACCCAAAATTACCTTTGGTGTAGTCTTGGAAATGTTGCTTGTGTGGTGTCGCATGGAATGAAGCCCCGGAATCTACTATCCAGGAATTAGACACATTGTCTAATGAGAGAATTAGAGCATCTTGCTCTACTTTACCTGCCACATTGGCCTCCGATGTTGGCTTGTTGCCTTGAGACTCTGTCTCCTTCTTCTTCTTGGACCAGCAATCCTTCTTGACGTGGCCCTTCTTGCCGCAGTTCCAACATTCAAGAACTGACTTTGTGCGTGACTTGCTCCGCCTTGAGCGATCATGACCCTTTTGGTTTTTGAACCTCTCCTTAAGCCTTCCTCTTGTTTCCACTGATAGTGCAGCACTTGATGATTCTCCTGTGCTTCTCCTTTGCATTTCCTCGCTTAGGAGAACACCCACAACATAATCAAACTTAAGAGTATTTGTGCCAGAGATAGAATTACTTACAGCCATCACAAGGCAGCCCCAACTATCCGCTAGAGATGATAGTATAAGGAGAGCTCGCACTTCGTCATCGAAATTGATTTTCACTGATCGAAGTTGACTTATGTTTGTGTTAAAGTCATTTAGGTGTTCTGCAATTGAACCATTCTCTGCCATCTTTAGATTGAACAAGCGCTTCATAAGAAATACCTTATTGGATGCCGATGGTTTCTCATAGAAGTCGTCAAGTGACTTCATCAAGTCCTCCGTGGTCTTCATCTCCGAAACATTGAAGGCCACCGTTGACACCAAGCTTAACCGGATTTTTCCCAGTGCCTTTCGATCAAGGACAATCCATGCTTCATCTGCCACTGTTGCGGGCTTCTTCGCAAGACCGCCTAGTGGCAAATAGAGGTCCTTCTGGTAGAGATAGTCTTCAATCTGCATATTCCAATGTTGGTAGTTTTTGCCGTTGAACTTCTCAATCTTGAGCTTCCCTTCCTCCGCCATAACTCCCACTCAATTCAAGGAATCCTTTCCTTGAGATAATTTAGCTACGAGCAAACCTTGCCCTGATACCAGTTGTTAGGAAATAAGACGTAGCTAAATAGATAATTGAGTAGATTACTTTATGGAGAGAGACAGATTTATATACACGAGATTATAGAGTAGAGAGAGAGAGAGAGTACACACGATATACGTGGTTCACCCAATGTGGGCTACGCCCACGGGAAAGCAGCCACTCAATGGCTTTAGTACATCAAAACAAGAAGTAGTTTACAAAGGGATTATACCCTTAATGGAGCTCCCACCTTGCTTCACTCTCACCACCTCACACTCACCTTGTTGCATCAACTTCACACTATGAAATGTGTGTAGAAATGGCCTCCTTTAAAGGCCAAAAGGGCTGCCCTCTCTTATGAGAGACAGCCATGTGTAGCCGCCCTTATGCGAATAAGTCCAAATCAGACCCTCCAATCCGCCCATGTGTGGCCGCCCTTGAGAAGACAAGTCCGCTTTTGAATTCGGCCACCGGCCATTGACTTCCGACCACCGGCCATCGGCCATTGACTACCGGCCACCGGCCAACCGACCGGTTGTTTTCCGACCACTTTCCGGCCGCCGTCCGGCCATAATATTCCGACAAAAAATTACCTTTTTCTAATATGCTTGGTTGCTCCTTTTTTGTATTGACTTGAGAACTTTTTCTGGAGTTGGATTCTTTGAAACAACTTTTGTCAATTATTAAGGTATGTCAATGATGACATATTCTTGTGGTGGCTCTGCTTCCTTCATTTGCACCTTGGAACCATGCTCCATGATATCGCAATCTGTCTCAACTTTTCTGCTTTCACACTCACAAACTTCGTTAGCTTCCTTCAACACCTTTATCGTAAACAAGGGATTTACATCGTACCCATATTGATCGCAAAACTTAGTAAGGGTCACCCCATTCACGTAGACATCAAGAGTCACGAGTATTTGATCCCATCCAAAGGGTTCAAATAACTCCTCTGGAATTGAATTTGGTACATACGCCTCATCTTCTACTGAACTCTCTAGGATGCAATCTTCCTTTCTAAGAATTCCACTCTCAGGAGCTCCGTACATCCAAATATACGCTTTGCTTTCCAAATTAGTTGTGGAGTTTAAGTCTTCCCCCGGGGTTCTCACCACATCTCTATAACTATGATCTTTGACATTGATTTTCGTAGTAATTTCCTTGTGTCTTAAGTAGATATAGTCATAGCCCCAGTCTTGTACCATTTTGAGCTGACACATGAATGGTGTTCTCATCGATTTGTTCTCAAATTTTGTTTGAATAGGCAATGTGGCTTTTTCAGCTGGTTTTTTTTGGCAGCTTCTTGAGCTTGAGCTCAAGTCATCACGTTTAAAGGAATGGCGGGTTCTACCTCGGATCCGCTTGAAGAAGGCATCACGCCTACAACATTCATTGTTGCTTTCCCTTTGTACTCTGGATTTTTAGCACAGTGTTGGCGTAGATGGTCTATACCACAACATTCATAGAATACAAATAATTCAATTTGTGGACCCTTGTTTGGACAACTTCATGCCCAATGATCACCTCCACACTCATAGCATGGACCTTCTTGTTTCATAGCTGGTGATCCACCCAATGGTTGTTTTGTCCTGGTAAGAATATTCTTTGAACCATAATCCTAATGATTGGCTATGAACATGAGAGTATTTGTTAGGAAATAAGACGTAGCTAAATAGATAATTGAGTAGATTACTTAATGGAGAGAGACATATTTATATACACGAGATTATAGAGTAGAGAGAGAGAGTACACACGATATACATGGTTCACCCAATGTGGGCTACGTCCACGGGAAAACAGCCACTCAATGGCTTTAGTACTTCAAAACAAGAAGTAGTTTACAAAGGGATTATACCCTTAATGGAGCTCCCGCCTTGCTTCACTCTCACCACCTCACACTCACCTTGTTGCATCAACTTCACACTATGAAATGTGTGTAGAAATGGCCTCCTTTTATAGGCCAAAAGGGCTGCCCTCTCTTATGAGAGACAGCCATGTGTAGCCGCCCTTGTGCGAATAAGTCCAAATCGGACCCTCCAATCCGCCCATGTGTGGCCGCCCTTGAGAAGACAAGTCCGCTTTTGAATTCGTCCACCGGCCACCGGCCATTGACTTCCGACCACCAGCCATCGGCCATTGAGTACCGGGCACCGGCCAACCGACCGGTTGTTTTCCGAGCACTTTTCGGCCGCCGTCCGGCCATAATATTCCGGCGAAAAAAAAAATCTCTGAGGCCTCCGCCCCCGAGGCCTTTAAAGTTGTCCCTGATTCTTTTCCGTGAAAATTTTGGTTTCCGGTGAGTGATTTTCCTTCACGCACGATGGCTTCTCCTCATAATGGGGGCCTTACAAATGTGCGCTTTTACCACAGAAAATTACAAAGGGTAAATCAGGCTCCATACTTAACACTCACAAACTCTTTGTTGTTGATCCTCCACACTAGTAGCACTCATTGTGGATTGTAAGACATCTAACCAACCCACATGATAGCTGTGACCTGTGTATAGGTCGATCAAAGTTTCCATTTGTAGTTTGTAGTCCGAGTTCTCATTTAAGAACGCTCCATCTAGAATTGAGGTGCTAGGGGTGTCCTTTGAGCTAGATGCAATGTTGCTTTCTAGGGGTTGGCCCTTAGTGGTCGCTAAGTTAGGAGAACTCGATTGCTCTCCTAGCAAAGATATTGACATAGGAGCTTTTGATTTTAACTCTCTTCATTACTCCACCTTGCGTAAGCTCCCAATTTCCTTTCCCCTCACTGCAAGGATATACTGCTCAACCTCTTGCACTTTGGTAAGGCTTCTACCATCAGGTAATATAACCACGGACGGGAATAGTTTTGAAGAGTTAGGGGGTGCATTGAATGGAGTATTCACGTGCACACTCTCTAAGGGCATAGGGTCTACGTTGGTCATGCATGGTGAATTTACTTCCCCACCCTCCTCATTTACATCATTAGCTCCATGTTCGGAGCGAGTAGCTCTACTAAAGGTTTCCTTCAAGCGGCTAAGCACGCTCGGCCCGGACCATGGACCCATGGCATGCATATCTTGGCTTGATCTATTGGGATTAGGCATTGGGAAACCCTCCATGACGTCGTAGTCAGAGGAAGAGTCACTAGACGCTATGTTTGGGTCTTGGTTTGTACTACCTTGGATCCCCGCCGAGGGCCCGGAACCTACGGTAGGTGGATAAGGAGAACTCGCATAAGTCAAAATTCTCTCTAGTTGCTCCATCTCTAGCACACAACTAGAGCGCAGATGCATGAACCTTTGACACGCTACAAGCGTCGGCGAATTACCTTGAAGGTTAACCGCTTACTTTTTTACGCGTCCGTTTTCACTCGTTTTTTTAATGTTTTTAATGTTTTTTAATGATTGGTTTTTTTTATTAAAGTATGTGATAGCTTGAAACAAGCGTATCACTCAGAGGGTCGTGGTGTGCTTTGCAGCACAACGTTCGGTCGCCTGAAGCTCCGTTGGTCCTCAAAAAAGTGGATTTTTAGCTATGTGCGAAGCTAAAATACATAATTTTAAAGGGCGACTGAGGCCTGAGCCTGAGCATGAGCTTGGGCTTGGATCTCGGAGATATTCCCGATCCCGGTCCTACCTACTTACAACTAATACACCTATTGTTTTTTTTATTTTTTTATTTTTTTGATAAGGTCGTCGCGGCCTGCGCGCGAGCATACACACACTCTACCTACCTACTTACAACTAATACACCTATTGTTACACACTAACACACTTTATTAGCTCTCACAGATCTACTTTCTACTTACTGTACTTTACATTACACAGAACTAACAACCTTACTACTAACACCTTCTCACAGAGAAAACAAAACACAATACTTTTCAAAACTTCATAAACAAAGAAATACACGATAGCAAAAACAAAATCCTTCTTCTCAACACACACACCTTCCTTCCCTACCTTTCCTACAATTGAAATTGCACACAAAAGAAACACAGAATTCCATTCAAGCTTAGTGTATGGCATTCCCTGGCAACAGCGCCAAAAATGTGCGCGTTTGTCGCACGTGTCAATGCAAGGAACTTGCCGATGCACTATGTGCGAGCCACAAATGGCTCCAAGCACGCAGCTAGCTTAAACTAGTAAGCTCAAAGATGGTGATGGTGTGTCACTCACTACTCTATGCTTGCTGTTGATAGCCATTTTTCGGCTCTCCATAATTGCCATAGTAAGTTACTCCACCCTACCAAATTCACCCAAACGCTATGGCTATCCCTACCATTTCACTGTACATAGGCGTGTGTGAGTTAGGGGGCTTTTCCCATATCTTCTTAAAAACCCTCAGCTAGCTAGTCACTGGGCTAGTTGAGCCAAAAAAATAAAAAAAATAAAAGTATATTATGGCCTCTTTGTGTGTAAATATTTAATTGTATATATAGCCTAAATATACGGATTTTTTATAATTATTTTGGTATTTTATTTAAATATTTCTACTTAGGTGTGTGTTTTATTAAACCTATGTACACCTTCTTTCATCCTCTTACACCATAATTATATTTTTTGCCAATATGTACATACTCTAACCTCATATTTTTCCTTTATACAAATCACTCCCACATTTTCACCCTCACCCTTGTGAAAACAAAAAATTGATTTCTACTCATTGGTTACTTTTATTATATTATTTACTTGCATACCTTTTCCTCTTTCACCCAAAATAATTCAAGGAGGGACCATATCATATGATTCCAATATCTTTCCATATCCATAACTCCTCCATATTTTTATTATTATTTTTACTCATTATTCTAACACCATGTGCTCATTGAGCTAAAGTCCATGAATAGTCCATACACTAGTCCCACCATGTATATATTTCTTTATTCACCAATAATCCTCCTCCATGCATGGGTCAAGGGCAACTTGGATGCTTTGTATTATAATATGACAAAGGAGGGGCTCACTCTTGGATGCATTGTACAAATTCAACAAAGGAGGGGGCCACTAAAAGACTTTTGCAGGCATAAAAAACAGGCTTTTTGGTGAGAATTTTGGCACCTATCTCCACTCCGAATTTGGAGCAATGGTCAAACGATAAAATGTAGCCCACGTTCTGAATAATCACCTCAAATTTTTTCATGATTTTTGGAGCTATCAGTGGTGAGCTATGATTTTTTGAGTGGACCCCAGTCTGCCCACTTTTCTCACAAGTAGCTTTTAGTCTTCTCTCACCCTTCCACACACCTACTCACTCTTACACATCCCTCCCTCTCCTTCTCTCACTCAAACCTGCGATTTCCATGGCTTCTCCCACCCTCTTCACCATTACCCTTCTCTCTCATCCCTATAGTTCTTTTATGAACCTCTACATACATACACCCTCTCCATGTCTTTCTCTATTGCTTCTATGTTACAATTTCATGTACCTCTCCTAAAAATATCTAAAATTCAGCATCTTAACCATGATAACTTCTGCAAATTGAGGATTTTTCATCAACAAATCCTCTTTTCATCGTGGTGGTCAACCGTGGCGGCGGCGTAAAGAAGCGAAGAAGACCAGCGGTCATTTTTTTCACAATCTACACAAGGGTGAGTTCAAGCTTCTTCAAAGCTTCACCATCTCAATGATTCTCTTTTAATTCACCCCTCTTCCTTCATCAAATCAACTCACTCTACCCATTGTAAATGTAACATTAACTTTCTAGTGATTACTAACGACTAACATACTAACACAAAATAGCATTGACCTAACCATAAAAGACACCTCACCTTAAGACATGTGTATAGTAACACACACACTCTCTCTCTCTCTCTCTCACTCTCTCTCTCTCTCTCTTTTTCTCTCTCTACTTACTTACTTTCACCTTATCTACCATCAATAATGCTCTCTTTTGAGCCCACACCCATGACTCAAGCAGACAAAGAAGGCCCGCAATGTTTTGATATTCAAAAAAATCATAATCCTGATTAGTTAGCTTGTAAATTAGGATTTCCAATAATCTTTATGAGGGGTTTCCAACCTATAAATAGACCCCTCTCCTTCTTGTAAAACAACCTCCAATATCTCACATAGCACCCCAACACTCTATGCGTGAGGAGAGACTTAGGTGTAGCAACCACTTGTGAGCTTCACTCTTGGTGTGAGAGAAGCCTTCAAGCTACACATTGTAAGTGAGAGAGCGTGAGTTCCACAAATCTCAAAACCACTATTGTATATGCTCCTGCATCATCAATAAATTGAGGTTTGGTGCATCAAAGGCGTGATTCGACGTTCAAATCTTCGTCCTTCCATTTGTGCAATACGGTTTGGTGAATTCAAGGTGACTTGTGTATTTTGAGTTTTTATCGGTTGATCTTGATTTTAGAAAGTGTTTTAGTGTGGTTTTCATTGCCATTTTTTTGTCCATTGTAAGAGGGTATTGTGGTGAGAGGTCTCCCACACCCTAAGACAGTGTGTGTGTGTTTTGGCAATGTTTAGCAATCACTAAGCATTGAGTTAGTTTTGTACAAGTTTTATGATAGCATCATAACGAACCATCTCCATTTGCAAGTCACAAATAAGGTATTACGCAAGATCCTTTTCTCTCTCTCTTTCCTTTGCTCTAGCTCTCTCTGGTCTATTTCATGTGTGTCTTGGTGTGAGGTTGCTTGTGTGTGTTGTGTGGTGCATCTTCTTAGTTGTGCCAAAATCTCTCTTGCGTCCTAGTTCACATACCATAACTAGGTGGTGCCCCTATCTTGTTTGGGTGTGGCTGTGGGTTTGTTGTTGTGTTGTGCTTGTGGTTGCCCCAGCCCCAATTGAGCAGCACGGGAGCCTTGAGGGGTGTTTAGAGGTCACCTCTCTTGTTGCCCGCCCCAGACCGCCTCAATTTTGGTGTCCCCACTGAGGACGGCTTGTGTATGTTTTGTGTAGGCTCAACCTTGAGCATAATCAAGTAGCTTGCATGAATCACGAGAATTTGTATGATCCCTTCATTCCCATTGTAAGGCAAAAGGTACACATAATTGTTAGTACTAAGTTGCAATTTCAACGTGTAATTCGTAGAATTTTAGGTCCTCTTAGGTTGGCAGAGATAAACGCATCAGTAAATTCTTTTATTTTGCCTCTCATTAGGTACGACCTTAGTTTGGACGTCTATATTTTTGTTTTGTTTTAAGCATAAGGTCATGCATAGACAATGGATAATGGCCCAAGAATAGAGGTTTTCCCCTTTCATTTCACTCCACACATTAGAATAAACATTGCAATTAGTAGAAAAATCCATTTTCAACAACGTATGGTGTTCATGTTTGGTGCCCAAAGAGTAGGAGAAATTCTCGCGTCACCAAACCCTGTCATCCTACCTCTCATTGATTATCATAGGTCATTTGATGTGAATATTTTTATTTTGTTGTAGAATAGATTGCAATTTAGAGAATATTATTGTGTAGATCTTTTAAAGAAAGAAAAAACAAAAACGCGTCACTTTGAAATCAATTCAATGGAGAACCAACGCCAAATGTCTGGATATCCTCTTTTCTTTGGAGAGCCTGGAGAGGATGCAGAATTATTTTTAGTAAATTTCAAGATGTCTTGCCGTATCAAGAGGATAGTAACCGATCAAGAATGTGTAGAAATGTTTGAGGTGGTCCTTAGGAAAGATGCTAGTACTTGGTTTGACTCTTTGCCTGAGGAAGTTAAGGGGAATTACACAGAAGTTTTGAATCGTTTTAAGAGATACTTCTTTGATCCCCAAAACACTCAAAAACTATGGCAAGACATTGTTTCTCATAAGCAAAAAGACTTAGATGACTACTACTTGTACAAGCAAGAGTTTCTACGTCTTTGGGCTCTATGGATACGAAATGTTGCTAACCCTGGTGATGGTGCAGAATTTTTAAAGAAGGAGAGGTTCATAGCCGGACTCTTTCCTGACCTTAAGGTAAAAGTTGAGGCGGGTGCACCTGCTACTTTTGATGCAGCGGAAACTAGGGCTGCTGAGAAGTATAGGAAACTCAAGTGCTTAAGGGGAGAGGTTCCAATAGAAGTTCTTAGACCCAAAGGTAAGTCACAAGCATCAACATCTAAGGAGCTTCCTGAGGTAATGGCGGAAGTGATTCAGAAGTTAAATGAATCCTTAAGCAGTTTGTCAGTTCACCTTGCACAAGCTGTAGGTCCAAAGGGACAAGCAAAGAAGTCAGAAGAGCGAGATCCACCACGACCTAGGAGAGTCTTGCAATGCTGGAATTGCAAAGAGTCTGGACATGGGATGTATAATTTTCCTTGGCCCCGTGGGGAGCCAGGCAAACCTAACTTGAATTACCTAGTGATGAATGTAGGTGAAGGAACTAGTCAGCAACCACGACTTCTACAAAGGCCAAACGGAGCAAGACCACCTCCACAAGGAGTGGAAGGAGTTCCACCTTTGCTAGACCCAAACGTGCATGTGGTAGAGGTGACAAATTCAAGAGAGGTTGACATGGAAGCAAATGGCATTAAGCATGGCCGAGGGAAAGGTAAGGAGAAAGAAGGAGTTACATCACAAAGTGACCATGGACGAGAAAAGAAGGCAAAGGAGACGAAGGAAGCTAAGAGGACTCGACGTCGTATCAACCTCCAAGACTTTCCTCTTGGACATGGAATGGCTCCGTACAACCTGTTGGAAGACATGAGAGGTAAGGGTCCTGATATCTCATGGCCTCAATTTCTTGCATTATGTCCACAAGTTAGGAGGGATTTAACAAGGGCAGTTAGCACTAGGAGAAAGGTAAAAGAGAGTGTGCCTGTTGTAAAAATTGCACAAGCTGAAATGAATGAGGACATTACACCTGTGCTAGATTGTTACATAAAAGGGAGATTGGTTAGGAAAGGTCTAGTGGATGGGGGTGCACAAATTTGCATCATGACAGAGGGACTCATGCCAAAACTAGGCATGCACATCCATGAGACACTTGAAATTAAGGTCAAGATGGCAAGAAATAGCAAGGCTAGGTGTGTAGGCATTTGTAAAAATGTTTTTGTGGAGGCCTTTGGCATTAAGAAGGCAGTGGATTTCTATGTCATGTCTACCAAAGGAAATGGTTACCCATTTATCCTAGGGAGAACATGGCTAATGAAAATGCGAGCTTTGCAGGATTGGGAGAGTGGAAAGCTAATTTGCAGGAACGACAATCATAAGAAGGTTGTCTTTGACATGAAGGAGCAACGCCAAGAGGAGCTCCATGAAGAATCATCTCAAAGTGAGACGGAAGAAGGTTGGACCGATAACACTTCAGAAGAAGAAAGTAGCGGCAGCATTACTGAAGAGGAGTCTTCCATCGAAGTCATGGGGGTAAGGTTTAAGCCAACCAACCAAGAGACCTCTTGTCAAGGTTTGGAGGAGGTAGGTTCCCAAGAGAACCAAAAAGTGGAAGATGAAAGAATGCTAGAAGGTATGCTATCTACAACACTTACAAAGGATGAAAGAGAGGAGTTCAAATGTGTGCTAAGGAAATTTCCTAGGCTTTTTGCTAAAGACTACACCGATGTGCGTGGAGTAGATGCTGTTCAACACAAAATTGAGTTGAAGCCAGAGGCCACACCTAAGGCTCAGAAGCTACGAAGGCTAGGAGTCATCAAGGAGCAGGCTTTACTCAAGGAGATAAGAAAGCTTCTAGCAGCAGGTTTCATTTATCCAGTGGAGAATTCAGAGTGGGTCTCTCCCGTTGTTGTCACTCCTAAGAAAAACGGAAAGTGGAGGGTGCGTGTGGATTACCGTCCACTCAATGAGGCAACAAAAAGTGATCATTTTCCCCTCCCATTTCAGGATGAGATACTAAATGAGGTAGCTGGTCATGAGAAGTACATTGTGTGTGATGGCTACTCAGGCTACTTTCAAATAGGTATCGCATTGGAAGATCAATTGAAAACAACCTTTATCACTCCTTGGGGTTGTTATGCTTTTAGAGTCATGCCATTTGGTCTGACAAATGCTCCTGCAACATTCCAAAGTTTCATGAACATGGTGTTTCAAGCATTCTTTGGAAAGTCAATTAGGGTGTTCATTGATGATTTCTGCATTTATAGCTCAAAATCATTGCATCTACAAAGGGTAGAAGAAGGTTTAAAGAAGCTCTACGACATGGGAGGTCAACTCAACCCCGACAAGTGCCACATAGGTGAGGATGAAGTGATCTTGCTTGGTCACAAGGTTTCCTATAAACAGTTGGTGCTGTGTTGCTACAACAAGATCCCCACAGTACAAGGATGCGACCCATCTACTCTGCTAGTAAGGTCATGAATGCTTTGGAGAGAGACTACACAGAAGCAGATTTCATGATGCTTCCTCTCATGTTTGCGGTGAGAAAGTTTAGATCCTACCTACTACCAAAACCTTTTGTAATTCTCACTGTAGAAAATTTGTTCCCTTGGGTGTCATCTCAAATGAATCTTAGTACTAGGATCTCAAAGTGGATTATGGAGTTGCAAGAGTTCCAATACTCTTTCAAGGTAGAAGATAGTGTGCGTGCACAATTGGTAGGGATTCTCACTTATAGGGTACATGAGAAGGAAATTAAGGTGCCTCAAGTAAAGACCCTACCATTGCCACCACCAAAAAGTATTCCCAATGCTTTTACCTTGTTCTTTGATGGAGCTTTTCGACGAGCCACAGGGAAAGCAGGGCGAGGGCTAGTGTTGCTCAACCCAAGTGGAGAGGTGGTCATGAAAGAGAAGGTCAATCTACCAGGTTCAACTAGCAATAATGAAGCAGAATACGACACACTACTTCATGGTTTGAAGATGTGCATTGGCCAAGGGATAAAACGTCTCATGGTAAACGGAGATGCACTTCTCATTGTTAAACAGATTTTAGGCATTTGGGCATGCAAGAATGAAAGCTTAAGGACAAAATTTCATGCCATTCGTAGGATGTTTAATCAGTTTGAAGAAGTGCAACTATATCATATTCCGAGGAAACAAAATGAAGATGCCGATTTACTTGCACAACAAGCAGTTACATGTGTTGAGAGAGAAGTGCAGGTCATCATGGTGGCAGCAGTTGTCAAGCAACCGAGATACCAGGGATTGGAGTCATTGGCTCCCATTATTGGCTACATTTTGGAGGGCGAGTCTCCACAAGACTTCACGAAGGCTCAGGAGAGGAGACTCATGAAGAAGGCAAGTTTCTATCTCTTCCTAGAAGGCTCCCTCTATCAAAAAGGGAAGGATCAAGTGTGCAGAAGAGTACCAACTATCGAGGAAATTCCAGCCATTCTAAAAGGTTTGCATGAAGAGGCATGTGGTGGTCATTTTGCCCAAGAATCAACTGTGAAGAAGATTTTGCTTGCGGGGTATGTTTGGCCAAGCTTGCATGTGGACGTTCAACATTGGTGTAAAAGCTGTCACAATTGTCAGGTAAATGGAAATAGAAGGTTGGTGCATGGCCCGAGGCAAATAGTTCTTGCAAATGGACCCTTTGAAAAGTGGGGCATTGATGCTATGGGTCCTCTGCCTAGGACAAAAAATGGTAAACTCTACATTCTAGTGGCTGTAGACTATATGACTAGGTGGGTGGAAGCTCAAAGTGTGGCAAGAGTGAATGAGAGGACAGTTAGCAAGTTTGTGTACAATCACATTTGTTGCAGATTTGGCACACCTTTGGAGATTGTTTCTGATAATGGTCTAGGGTTTAGGAAGGGCTTGCTCACAGAAGTTTGTAAAGAGCTTCACATTCTACATCGTCATAGCACACCATACTACCCACAGTCAAATGGTTTGGTGGAGAAGGCTAATGGTGTCATTGCAGGAATCATTAGAAAGATGGTGCAAAACAAGACAAAATTATGGGATGACTTCTTGGATGGTGCCTTGTGGGCATATCGAACCACATATAGGGAAGCCACGGAGTTCACACCATTTCACTTGGTCTATGGTCAAGAGGCTTTGCAGCCTATCGAGCTCAACATTCCAACAATGCAACTTCATGGCAAAGGAGTACAAGATGATCAAGAGGTATGGATGGATCGACTTCTTACGTTAGTGGAGCTTGAGTGGAAAAGAGAAGCAGCATACGAGTGCTACAAGAGGAAAGCCACACAAGTGAAAGAAACGCATGACAAGAAACTGAAGGACAAAGGCATCAAGGAAGGAGAGCTTGTGCTAAGGTATGACAATCGACTTGACAATTGTTTTGATGCCAAGTTTGAAACTAGATGGCAAGGGCCATACATAGTCAAGAAGTGTTTCAATTCTAGTTACTATCAGCTTATGGACTTGAATGGTAAAGAGCACTCCAGGAAGGTAAACGGCTATCGCTTGAAGCCTTACTTGAGTCGCCTTCTACCAAAGGATCTACCAGAGCAAAAGGCAACTATCTCATGTAAGTATTGTTAATTGAAGCATGAGTGTAACACAAACAAAAATTCCAAGGGGCCAAACAATGAAGATCTTGTCAAAGACTCTGAAGCACTCTCTTTGGAAAAGATGCTCTATGATGGTACATGAATATACCATCATCCTGGGGGAGGGCTAATGATAGCCGTTTTTTGGCTCTCCATAATTGCCATAGTAGGTTACTCCACCCTACCAAATTCACCCAAACGCTATGGCTATCCCTACCATTTCACTGTACATAGGCGTGTGTGAGTTAGGGGGCTTTTCCCATATCTTCTTAAAAACCCTCAGCTAGCTAGTCACTGGGCTAGTTGAGCCAAAAAAATAAAAAAAATAAAAGTATATTATGGCCTCTTTGTGTGTAAATATTTCATTGTATATATAGCCTAAATATACGGATTTTTTATAATTATTTTGATATTTTATTTAAATATTTCTACTTAGGTGTGTGTTTTATTAAACCTA
Source organism: Adiantum capillus-veneris (assembly GCF_014529385.1). NCBI lineage: Eukaryota > Viridiplantae > Streptophyta > Polypodiopsida > Polypodiales > Pteridaceae > Adiantum > Adiantum capillus-veneris. The sequence goes on along the minus strand of NC_140935.1, from coordinate 11,118,655 downwards.
TGTACACCTTCTTTCATCCTCTTACACCATAATTATATTTTTTGCCAATATGTACATACTCTAACCTCATATTTTTCCTTTATACAAATCACTCCCACATTTTCACCCTCACCCTCGTGAAAACAAAAAATTGATTTCTACTCATTGGTTACTTTTATTATATTATTTACTTGCATACCTTTTCCTCTTTCACCCAAAATAATTCAAGGAGGGACCATATCATATGATTCCAATATCTTTCCATATCCATAACTCCTCCATATTTTTATTATTATTTTTACTCATTATTCTAACACCATGTGCTCATTGAGCTAAAGTCCATGAATAGTCCATACACTAGTCCCACCATGTATATATTTCTTTATTCACCAATAATCCTCCTCCATGCATGGGTCAAGGGCAACTTGGATGCTTTGTATTATAATATGACAAAGGAGGGGCTCACTCTTGGATGCATTGTACAAATTCAACAAAGGAGGGGGTCTCTAAAAGACTTTTGCAGGCATAAAAAACAGGCTTTTTGGTGAGAATTTTGGCACCTATCTCCACTCCGAATTTGTAGCAATGATCAAAAGATAAAATGTAGCCCACGCTTTGAATAATTACCTCAAATTTTTTCATAATTTTTAAAGCTATCCGTGGTGAGCTATGATTTTTTGAGTGGACCCCAGTCTGCCCACTTTTCTCACAAGTAGCTTTTAGTCTTCTCTCACCCTTCCACACACCTACTCACTCTTACACATACCTCCCTCTCCTTCCCTCACTCAAACCTGCAATTTCCATGGCTTCTCCCACCCTCTTCACCATTACCCTTCTCTCTCATCCCTATAGTTCTTTTATGAACCTCTACATACATACACCCTCTCCATGTCTCTCTCTATTGCTTCTATATTACAATTTCATGTACCTCTCCTAAAAATATCTAAAATTCAGCATCTTAACCATGATAACTTCTGCAAATTGAGGATTTTTCATCAACAAATCCTCTTTTCATCGTGGTGGTCAACCGTGGCGGCGGCGTAAAGAAGCGAAGAAAAAGAAGAAGACCAGCGGTCATTTTTTTCACAATCTACACAAGGGTGAGTTCACTTCTTCAAAGCTTCACCATCTCAATGATTCTCTTTTAATTCACCCCTCTTCCTTCATCAAATCAACTCACTGTACCCATTGTAAATGTAACATTAACTTTCTAGTGATTACTAACGACTAACATACTAACACAAAATAGCATTGACCTAACCATAAAAGACACCTCACCTTAAGACATGTGTATAGTAACACACACTCTCTCTCTCTCTCTCTCACTCTCTCTCTCTCTCTTTTTCTCTCTCTACTTACTTACTTTCACCTTATCTACCATCAATAATGCTCTCTTTTGAGCCCACACCCATGACTCAAGCAGACAAAGAAGGCCCGCAATGTTTTGATATTCAAAAAAATCATAATCCTGATTAGTTAGCTTGTAAATTAGGATTTCCAATAATCTTTATGAGGGGTCTCCAACCTATAAATAGACCCCTCTCCTTCTTGTAAAACAACCTCCAATATCTCACATAGCACCCCAACACTCTATGCGTGAGGAGAGACTTAGGTGTAGCAACCACTTGTGAGCTTCACTCTTGGTGTGAGAGAAGCCTTCAAGCTACACATTGTAAGTGAGAGAGCGTGAGTTCCACAAATCTCAAAACCACTATTGTATATGCTCCTGCATCATCAATAAATTGAGGTTTGGTGCATCAAAGGCGTGATTCGACGTTCAAATCTTCGTCCTTCCATTTGTGCAATACGGTTTGGTGAATTCAAGGTGACTTGTGTATTTTGAGTTTTTATCGGTTGATCTTGATTTTAGAAAGTGTTTTAGTGTGTTTTTCATTGCCAATTTTTTGTCCATTGTAAGAGGGTATTGTGGTGAGAGGTCTCCAACACCCTAAGACAGTGTGTGTGTGTTTTGGCAATGTTTAGCAATCACTAAGCATTGAGTGAGTTTTGTACAAGTTCTATGATAGCATCATAACGAACCATCTCTATTTGCAAGTCACAAATAAGGTATTGCGCAAGATCCTTTCCTCTCTCTCTTCCCTTTGGTCTAGCTCTCTCTGGTCTTTCATGTGTGTCTTGGTGTGAGGTTGCTTGTGTGTGTTGTGTGGTGCATCTTCTTGGTTGTGCCAAAATCTCTCTTGCGTCCTAGTTCACATACCATAACTAGGTGGTGCCCCTATCTTGTTTGGGTTTGGCTGTGGGTTTGTTGTTTTGTTGTGCTTGTGGTTTCCCCAGCCCCAATTGAGCAGCACGGGAGCCTTGAGGGGTGTTTAGAGGTCGCCTCTCTTGTTGCCCGCCCCGGACCGCCTCACTGTCATGGAGGATTCCTCGCCGCGAAGAAGAAGGAGCCGCCGCTACACCGTGCTCAGCCTCCTCACCCCCGTCGTGCCGCCACAATGCTCGATCACACACACTCTCTCTCTCTCTCTCTCACGCATACACACACACATAAGGAGATGAAGAAGAAGAAGATGGAGATGGAGCAAGAGCACTCTTCAGTTGCACAAATGAGAGAACGAGTGAATTTTAGGTTTAGTTGACTTTTATATGAGCTCTCCCCATTCACACTTGGGCACCCATATTTAGCCAACTAATCCCTTTAATGTTAGAGTTAGAGTGCACCTCTCATCGGCGATCACTCTGACCCTTTTCCTTTTGGACTGACAAGCCCGGTACCTGACTCTACCAAATAAATAATACAGTGTCCGTCTTAGGTGATAGTAATGTGCGTGACGGTTAATAGAAGGACTCGGAACAGGACCAACTCCCAGAAGACCTGGAGTTGAACCAAATAGACGTGTCAGACCAGCTGATTTTCAAAAATGGTTCAGGAAATACAGTGGATCAGGGGATCCATATGACCACTTAGCAAGCTTTAAGCAAGTGCTAAGAGTAGAGCGTATATTCGATTTCCATACTCAATTCGAAGGGTTTGGAATGACATTAGAAGGAAAAGCTTTGACATGGTTCCAAAACATTCCACCATGGTCAATCATTTGACTTGAACACATTAGCTCAAGGATTTGTAGCTGCTTGTTCCAAAACGGGGATTAAACATAATACCGTAGCTCAAATTTACAACTTTAAACAGAAACATGGTGAGTCTGTTAGGGATTGTGAAACTCGAATGAAATAATACATTGTCAGATGCCCAGAGATGGAGATATCTGCACAACAACAACTTGTATCTTTGTTTCTGGAGGGACTGCTAAACAAAGTACTTCATGCTATACTCTATAGTAAAAAACATATAGCCCTAGAGCGTGTGTGTCTGATGAGATTGACCTACGAGACAATTGCGAGATCTTCAATGAAGAAGATGTCCCTAAGGATAACCAAAGCAAGAAAATAGCATCGACAAAACCAGCACAAGTGGGAATGGCTGTTGCGGCACCACTCTCATCCATAGAAGATATGCTAAAAACGATGAACGACATGATGAAAAATATGCAAAAAGCACCTATGAGAGGACCAGGGAAAGGGATACCTCCACAAGGACAACTGATTAGGCCACAAAAATGGTGTGCAATTGAGGGTAAATGGACCAACCATGAGACCCACGAGTGCTACTACAGACCAAAGTATGATGGAAATGTTCAGTACGTGCCCATGAGGCCACAAGGACGACCCATGTACAGATATCAGCCTAATATGGCCCAAGCTCAAGGACCACCAATGGGTATGGAAAGAACTCAACCTGTGTTGGGACAAAAACCTTCGTATCCAGGACATAATGCAGTGCCTAAAAAGTACAAGCACTCGTAAGAAGTCATAGATGAACAACCATTAGTGCCTGTTACACCCTATGCAGAGCCTAGTCCATCTATAGTAATGGCAGAAGGAGATTGGTATAGTCCACATACACTACCAATGGAAGGATCCATGACTTATGCTCTACTAGAGCTCGCACCAATGTATTATGTAGGTAATCAAGGTGTCAGACCTCCCATGGGAAGACCCATGATGAAGCCTAAAACAGGAAGAACGAATGTCCAAATCCTGACAAAAACCTCAAACCAATTGAAGCCTATTGCATACAATGTTGCAAAAAGGGAGGACACTTTCCAGAATATTGTCCTAAGAATCCTTTGAACAAGGGAAAAACTGTCGTAAACGTAGTCCAAGTGATATCTAGTAGCTCATCAGAGAGTGAATTGATTGTTCCAATCAAGGTAATCACTAGAGCCCAGGCAAGGAAAAGGAAACACAACTCCTCTGATGATTCCGAGAACACAAAAGTTTCTTCTCAAAGAATCAAAAGGAGCAGAAGAAAAAGGTATGAGATGAGAAAACAAAACAACGGGTTGAAAACGAAGAGAAAGAAAACATGCTAGCCCAAGACAAGTTGAAAGAAACTGGCAATGAATTCAAGGAAACAACCGTGAAATCTGGAGGATCCATTCAGGTTGATAAAATTTTTGAGCATATTAATGCTGCCTTGGAAGCCTACCAAGCAGGTTAAAGTAGGCCAAAACATGGAAAACAAATGTAAAAACTATTCATCTCCAGACATGGAAGCAACGAATCTGGAGGCTTATAAAAATTTGGTAAAAATCATGCAAGAAATGCTGGATAAACAAAAACCCAATCTTGAAAGTATTCCAAAACCTGAAAAGCTTGCGGTAAAAGAAACGAAAGCAAAATCCGATGTTGTGGCAGAACCCCACCTTGAAACAAATGAACTAGAGCTTATAGTGCCAGACAATGAAGATGCTTTAGACGGAATTCCATTTGTAGAGGAAGACTAGCCAGAACACTTATGGGAAAAGGTGAGAGAGATCAATGATGGGAGCCTAACTTTAAAGCCAGCTCCTATAGAGGAAGTTTGGTTGGATAACCTAGCATCTGATATGAACATGGATTTAAAATCCTTATACGGGGATTGCGGATCGGAAGCTTTAGGAATATCTAAACCATTGACATTAAAAGCATTACCTTCTTACTTGGGAAATAACAAAGATGAATCCATCGTTTGCAAGACCACTCAAGTAAAAAGAGCCAAACAGACCTTAGAAGTAGACAACATTCATTCAATCATGTCTACACCCATCCAATGCACTCTTACTTTGGGAGAACTATTGAAACTCAGACCGTACTTGTGGAACAATTTACAGAAAACCCTAGAGAAGGTGGGGATAACGGGGTTAATCTCTAAGAATTTGGGAACATTGAAAAATGAAATGGAAAACAAAGAGATTCAATCAGTTCCTATGAACAAGGTCGGAGAATATTATGAAGGGGAAGAAGGAAACACCACCCTCCCAGTGAAATATAATGACATTGAAACCATGGCAATATTGGATACTGGAGCTGGCATAGCCATAGCCACTAAAGCAGTATGGGAATCCTGGGGACAGCCAGCCATTAGACAAAGGTGAATGAAATTGCAGTTGGCTGACGGACACATTGAGAGACCACTAGGGCTACTTGAAAAAGTGATAGTCACTTCCTGTGGAATTGAATATCAACACACTTTTGTCATAGTAGACTTTGGGAAAAAACTCAACTATGAAATCACATTGGGAAGACCTTTCATGCGATAGGTACAACTTATCCAAGATTGGGAAAACAACTATTTGTACTTGAAGCAGGTGAGATCTATAACAAGAGTCAATCTAAAAGATCACACTTATAGAGATGTCTTGAAAAAACCCATCCAAGAGTTTGATTCAGTCTCTTCCACTGAAACTAAACTCCCATCCTAGTTAAACAAAGACACTCCTATTTGGATGTGTGGAGCTTTAGAAAATGGAAGCTTAAGACGAGAGGAATGTATCCTAGAAAGGGACTGTACAGAAGAAGGCAACATACCTGAACCCTTTCTAGAGAATTTATTTGAACCATTCGAGTGGACTCAAATTTTAGCGACAATGGATGTATGTGTGAATACGTCTATGCCTACTCAATTTTTCAATGAGGATGGTTACGACATAATTCTGGCTACGATATAATTCCCATCCAAATGATGTCAGTCCTCAACATTGAAAAGAAAGATGAGGAAACCAAGGACTTGATAAAAGCTCAACAAGTCTTTTTTAACCTCTATTATGATGCAACTGATGAGTTAGATGAACACTCAGCTACCTCAGAAGATTCAGGGTCAGAACAAGAGTATACGAGAGCTCGGTAACTCTTAAAAGGAGGGGAGGAAAAGTTTTTTGACTTTCCAAACCAAAAATCAAGAAGACAAAAATGGTATAGACAAAAGAGAGACACCAATATCGTGAAAACACGACCTATGCCATCAATGTCCAGTAAAACACAATTCCTGATCCAGATAGATACTAATGATTGTGTCAAGGACAAAATAACTGGCAGATATCCTTCGAACAAAAATTCAGAAATGTCTCAGACATCGAGAAAAACAAGGAAGGAAACTCAATAAAAATCACAGAATAAGAAACCACTCATGACCATGGTCGAGCAGAAAAAGAAATATCAAGAGTTGAAAAAAGCTCTAAAGGAGATATACACAACCAAAATGGAAACCACGAAAGAGGATGGCAAGGATGTAATGTTCTATCCCATTACAAAAAGTATACTCTCCAAGATCGAAAATTCATAATTGAACAACCTGTTAAGGAACTACGGAAACAAGGCAAATCTTACGAAGGGCCTGAAAACGCTAAAAGGTTAGACTTCGCTGAACCAGGAGAAGAGCCTAGACCTGCTTACATTACGAATGACCTAACAGAAGAAGAAGAAAAGATTTTGCTGAGCTTGTTAAAGGAATACCGGGATATCTTTGCTTGGTCTTACAAGGATCTCAAGGGTGTTGATCTAGAAATCTACCAACATACTATACCCATGACAGATAATGCGTAACCAAGTAGACAGAGACCATACACTTATAACAAAACATTTTCCAGGAAGATCAAAGAAGAGATTGAAAAACTAAAGGAAGCTGAATTTATTTACAAAATTGAACACACAGATTGGGTGTCTCCAATTGTGGTAATACCCAAGAAGAATGGAAAATTACGAGTGTGTGCTAATCTCAAAAAGGTGAATGCAGCTACCATTAGAGACAACTTTCCTCTTCCAATAACTGAGCATGTTTTAGAACGAGTGGCAGGAAAAGAAGCTTACAGCTTCTTAGATGTCTTTTCGGGATACAATAAAATTTTGGTTGACCCAAAAGATCAACATAAAACTGCTTTTGCAACAGAATGGGGTATATTTGCCTATTGGGTTATGCTGCTTGGGTTAACTAATGCTCCAGCCACGTTTCAGAGGTTGATGAGCCATGCTTTCAAAGAGTATCTTCGGAAATTCTTAGAAATATACATGGATGATCTATGCATACATTCGTCAATCCGGGCTGATCATTTTTGATACCTCAAAAAGGTATTCAAGAAATGTAGACTTTATAGGATTTTCTTAAATACTAAAAAGTGCACATTCATGGGAAGACAAGGGAAAATTCTTGGACATATCGTGTCTAAAAATTCCATAGCTACTGATATTGAGAAGATTCATGTCATTGCTGATTTGCCTAGACCAACAACAGTCAAGGGGGTACAAGCCTTCATGGGACATTGTGGATATTACCGACGATTCATCTACATGTATGCTATAATTGCAAAACCCATGTATAGCTTGATTAGGCACTTTGAATGGACCGAGGCATGTGAAGAATCCTTCATGAAGCTTAAGCAAGCTCTCACCTTAGCTCCAATATTGAAAGCACCAGATTGGGATAAGGTATTCCACGTACATGTATATGCTTCAAACTTTTCTATTGGTTGTATACTAGCCCAACCAGGAAATGGGAAAATTGAATTTCCTATTTCTTATGCTAACCGACAATTGAACATGGCAGAAAAGAATTACACCACCACCTAAAGAGAAGGACTAGGAATGATCTATGCCGTTAGAAAGTATAGACATTACCTATTAGCCAACAAGTTTGTGTTCTTTGTGGACCACCAAGCTTTGTTGTATTTGGTCAACAAGCCATGCAGCACTGGGAGAATCGTGAAATGGTTCATCATTCTTCTCAAATTTGTTTTCACTGTGGTTGTAAAAAAATGCACTACACATCAACGAGCAGATCATTTGTCAAGGATTGTTTCAGAGGAATCACCTAAAGGGGTAGAGGATGATGATCTACCAGATGCCTATTTGTTCTTCGTGGAAATGATACCTAGATGGTCGAAAAACATTGTGTTATTGATGAAAATAGCTCAAGTGGATTCACAAATACCACTTCCTATCACAATTGACTTAATTGAGCAATTGGCTATGTATAAATTACTAGCTGGAAGGCTATATAAAAGAAATCAAGACGCGATATTGTTTTTATGCATTAACCCTGAAGAAAAAGAACAATACCTAAGTCAAGAACATGTTACCATAGTATGACTTCACTTTGCAAAAGACCAGACTATGCGACAAATCTTAAGACTTGGAGTATTTTGGCCGACTATGAGGAGAGATGATAGATCTTTTGTAAAAGATTTCCCTCAATGTCAAAAAAAACCACCCACTCCTCATGTAACATTGTTTCAAATGTCACCTGTTCGTAAGTGGAGTAATTATCTGGTTACTTACTTATTGAGCCGAACATTTCTTGAGGATATGAGTAAACGCCTTCAGAGAGCAATTGAAACTGAAGCAAGAGACTATGCTCTTATTGGGAACCAATTGTATCGGGGGGGTAAAGATCAACATTTGCATCTTTGTGCAAATGAAAACAAATATATTCCGATTATAGAACAAGCACATGCTGGATTAGCTGGAAGTCACTTTTCTAGTAAGACCACCGCAAGAGCAATCTTCATGGTAGGCATATGGTGGCCAACACTTTTTGTAGATGCCAAAGAATATGTTCGAAGGTGTGATGCTTGTCAACGAGAAAAAATGCCAACATGAGTAGACATCATGCCCTTAAGACAAATGATGGAGGCTAGAGCCTTCGCAAAATGGGGTATAGATTTTGTTGGACCGATACAGCCACCTGCTTATAGAACCCAAGCTCAATATATCATTGTAGCTACGAGCTATTTGACCAAGTGGGCCGAGGCTAAAGCAACTCAAAAAAATGATGCCAAAACCACTATTGCTATATGAGTATGTATTCACGAGATATGGACTATCAATAGAGATTATCAGTGATCAGGGAACTCATTTCCTCAATGAGGTAATAGAGTATTTGCTTAATGAGTTTATGGTCATCCATAACAAATCAACTCCCTATCACCCACAAGCAAACGAACAAGCTGATGTGCGCGTATGTCACACGTGTCAATGCAAGGAACTTGCCGATACACCGCGTGCAAGCCACAAATGGCTCCAAGCACACAACAAGCCTAAACTAGTAAGCTCAAAGATGACGATGGTGTGTCACTCACCGCTCTACGCTTGCTTCGTGGAGGATTCCTCGCCACGAAGAAGAGGGAGATGCCGCTATGCCGCGCTCAACCGCCTCGCGGCTGTTGTGCCACCGCAACGCTCGATCGCACACACTCTCTCTCTCTCTCTCACGCATACACACACACACAAGGAGATGAAGAAGAAGAAGATGGAGATGGAGCAAGAGCACTCTTCAATTGCACAAATGAGAGAATGAGTGAATTTTAGGTTTAGTTGACTTTTATATGAGCTTGCCCCATTCACACTTGGGCGCCCATGCTTAGCCAACTAATCCCTTGAATGTTCCAGTTAGAGTGCATCTCTCATTGGCGATTACTCTTACCCATTTTCTATTGGATCGACAAGCCCGATACCTGGCTCTACCAAATAAATAATACAATAGACAAGCCCGGTACCTGACTCTACCAAATAAATAATACAATGTCCATTGTAGGTGATAGGAATGTGCGTGAGGGTTAACATGCCCCTCTTCCTGATGTAGATTCCGTCCTCAGAAGCTATTGAGTTGAAGCTCGTTCGTCGAGGTGGAAGAGATTTTGAGATGAATGTCCTTAGCCTCCTTCATTCACTGCAAAATCAAAAAACATTGGCACAATAATTACATTCTCATAAGCAATTAAAAAGCATATGCAGTTGTAGGCAGACAATTTGATTGGTAACAGAGTTTTAAACCATTTGTCAGCAATAAACATTAAATTGCAATATAATCAAATGCATAAACGGTTGTAATGGTATAAATTAAACAAGTCTGGGGTCGCTAATTTAATGATCAAAAGACACTAGAGATCGACTATTAATACCATGGGTAAGCTTCTTAATTTTCTCTGGTCAATTAAGTTGTTTAATCGCGAGAGCCAAGTATTTCATGTTCGAGGACTGACTAGAGGCTATACCTAGAAGACCTTGTAGTGAAGCTACGATAAAAGGAATTTCTCATGAAATCATTGCGTGACTGATTACTTTTTCTTTGACCCCCCAAAGTCTTTTCACAGTGATTCAATTTTGATGTGTGCGCTTATTTTGTATGCCTTAGGTTTTTTGCTTTTCAAGGAAAAGCGCCCACAGTGGGAACCTCTAGGGCTCTAGTACCATAGGCGATACATGTGAGTGAAGTACCAAATCAAGCTGTGATTTCTCTTCTAGCTAAATATTTTACATTATGGCACTTTGATTTTTTGTTTGTTCATTTTCAGCATTTTAATTTTGTAACTTTGGGGGGGTCATATAACACTGTTACACCTCCCCAGGCTCATCACAATAGTAAAATCCCTTTATAATACTTAAGCTGAAGGTCAATAGGGTCAAGCCCACTAGAAAGCCCTAGTACATTTCACACAATGCTTCCTAAATTGGATTAAGAACCTAATAACCATTGATTATTAGGAAGGCATTCCCATGGTATTAAGAGAAGATCTCTAACACCTAACTTGGTCAAACTAGCTTAGTCAGACTGCTTGATTTTTAAGCCTATACAAGTGATTATGACAAAAAATTACATCGAACTTAATGTTTGGTGCTAAAAAAAGGCACCGATTATTATCCTACCAATCACAATCAAAGCAGACAAACATAGATGCAAAAAAGATAAGGGGCAATGCTAATGGACAAGAAACACCTGTTTGTGTTGATGGTCGCGCTTGATTTGAAGAGTGAGTCGAGATAAAGATTCCATGAAGGTCCAAATCCTAACAACAGTAACACACTTCTGTACACACTAGGAAACACAAGGAATACCTCTAGGAGGCACATCAGTGGGAAAAGGTACCAACACTTATTGAACACAAAAAAAAAACATAAGGAACCCTAACCTAATTATTTGCACTCCCCCTAGAGAGTCAAGGTAATAGGATATTGTAGAGATTGGGGAAAACCCTAAGGCTAAACCCCTATCCTCTTTGTCGAGATAAACAAAGTCATCATCCATGAGACCATATGTGCCATCTGTGTAGTCATGTAAATCTTCTTCTTCATCATAGGTACCCATGTTTACTAAGAAGGTCACTAGACGCCTATAGTCACCTTGGTCAAAAGGGTAGGCTTGTGCAATGGGAGAAACGCTCTCTAATAAGTATGGGTCAGTCGTGGTCAAGAGACGTATCAGCCATTCTAACTCCTCGAAATTCCTCTCACATGCTAGCGTACCTACCAAATCCCATTCACATGCAAGCACCGGAACGACCATGTGGAACATTTGTGAAAAGTAACGAGGGTACCTCTCACCCAAGACAGGAGTGGATGACTCTAACATACTAGCCATATCTATACACAGAAATAGATGATGATTAGAGTGCAAATATTACAAGGGTCGTGTTCTTGTGCATAATGTGTTTTTATGATTTTGTGTTATGGATCTTGCGCTTTTACTTTTTTATCTTGTTTTTGTGAGTGTAAGGATTTATATATACATTCCCTAAGATTGGAGATTAAGAATTCAGGGAGAAAGGTTGAGAGGGGAGTGAGTGAATGATGACTGTCAGCAAACACTCCCCCCTTCCTTGGGTAGATCATACCGTTTGAAATGATGTTGTCACCCTTTGAAACCAGTTGTTCCAAGTTGTTATAGGTGAAGGCTTTAACCAATAGTTTTTGACCGCCCTATGCGTTTCATCTAGTTGCAAGGGTGGTAAGGTACTCTCCCATGATTTTATTTGCAACATTGTTGTAGGTGGTGAACTTACAATGGGAGGTGCAAACTCTTTCTTGCTTGTATGGATATGTACAATGATAGGTGGAGGTTGTGTCGAAGATTCTATTTCTGTATAGGAACTAATTGAAGAGCAAGAAGCTTCATTTGTTTTCCCTGTTCTTGAGCTAGGTGGAACAAATTGTTCTTTATTTGGTACCCAAACTAGCTCTAGAGCGGGTGTGTAACATTCCGTGATTTTTTTCCTTTTCGCGATCTTCAATTTGTTTTGGAGCCATAGGATTGAGCTCACATGGGTCAGGTGACAGGTAAGAACACAATATACATTTTGGCACCCAGATTTGATCATTTCCTTGATAGTAGCCTTGGGCTTCCAATAGTCGTTTAGGAATCCAACGCCACATTTCCTTACATTTCTTGGAGCGAGTGGGACGTTTCTTACAAGGCTTCTATTTTTTAGGACTAGCTATGGTTGCTAAAGAAGTTTTAGGGACCCACTTGTATGTTGTCTTTGTTATATTAGGATGAGTCTTGTCAGAAGCTATATGCATTGCTTGTAGCATGTTTAAGGGTACGAGCATTTCATCCCCCTCAGGTGTTACCCAGGTTGTCCCCGTGTTTCCCCAAGTGTCTATGGTTGCTGCTAGGTGGACCCAATCCACATTGTCCGACTCAGTCATCCCAGGTAGTACATCCATATAAGGAGAATCTTCCCCAACATCAGTGTCCGCTTTACAGGTGTAACAATACTGCAATGGGTCCGATGAACTGTGGTGTCAGATCTATGATCAATTATAAACCTGTTTCCTAGGGGATGTGCTTGACTAGTCACAAGATCCACTCAAATGACAGAATCTTGGAACTACAAGTAGACATGGTTTTTAGACCAGTCATGCACCATTTTTGCTTCCCTCATAAAAGGACATCCTAAGATCATCTCCGATGCCATAGTGTATTTGGAAAAATCCATAACAATGAAGGGAATCCTTATTTTATGTCCAAAGACCTTGATCTTGAGATTTTCTAGCATCCCAATAGCTTTAACAATAGACCCATTGGCCATCTTCACTACTATGGTTGTGGTCGCAAGGTGAGGTCTTCCCATAGTTTCCCAGCAATTTCTAGTCACAATGCTAACCCGAGCGCCACCATCAAGGATACCCTTCATAGTTAATCCCTTAGTAGTGATTGGTATGGTCGCATTGGATTCATCACCCTCAAAGTATTGTCCCAACTTGTTAAGAGGTGTTTCTATAACAAGGTTCTCATCTAGGTTGGGTTGTGGATCTAAGTGTTCCTCCTCTATTGGCATCTCCCCGCTCCATCCATCTGTGCAAATTGTGGGAGCCCAAAATTTAGTTCTCCATTGAGGAAGGCTCGAAGAGCTGAGACTAGCTCAGGGTCTATATATAGTTTGGACATGATGGTGGTTCTAACTTCTGAAGACATGAAATACATCAATTTGGCAATGTTTAACGGCACCTTCTGGACTTCAGTCCCTTGACGTGGGAAAGATGGGATCTCCATTTCTTCGATAGGATCAAGTAGTCCCTCTGTAAACATTCTTTCCATCAAGAAGTGAGTACGCCCACTTTCCCATGACTTTAAGTCAGTTTCTTCTTGGATGACACTAGGTATGGCTAAGGGTCTATGGACTTGGTGAGGTTGTTGTTGCGTAGGGAACACGGTGTCTGTAATTTGGATCTACCTAGGTGCTGGTTCTAGACCCCTTTGGGTATCTTCTACCAAACTCCTTAATTGGTTGACTCACTCAATCTCCTCTGTAGGGTTTGGATAAGTTCCTACCTTCTTCTTGGATCCTGGCCATTGTGGCTCATGAAGATCTTCCTTGTTGGTTTCTATCTTAGTGGTCATTTTGGTCTCCATGGTCTCTCATGAATCAGAATCCATTTCAGCATCATTCATATATACGGGGTCGTCACCAGTCCCTATGTTGGTCTTTGAACTGGGGTCTGACTTCGTTGCTTTTTGCGATCTCTTTCTTCGTGTTTTCTTTTTTTTTTTGAGATTGGGCAATTGATGCCATGTCTTTTTCCTCAAGCATATAATTTTGTTTTTGGAGCATCGATCGTGTGAGTACGTTTACTAGTACCACAGGTGTACTTTGTGATGGCTCCTCGGTAACTTCAATCAAGTTTAATGGCGTGATCTTCGGTGCATTTGGATCATTTGGACATTCGGCAATTTAATGATCTATACCACATCGATTACACACAAGTATTGGCATTGTAGACGTGCTCGCTTGATTGGTTTGCATTAGTGTGGCGTTCTTTTGTAGCCTAATAGGACACTCGGCTACACGATGTGGACCTCCACACTCATAGCATTGAAGAGGTGGTCTCTAAGCAGTGTAATTGATATTTTGGCCTCTTGCCGCAAGAGCAGCTACTTGATATACAGGTTTGACTTGTCCCCAATATTCCTCCATGTAGTATTGTGGAATTTCTTCAAGCACATCCATCCCATAGGCAATATTAGGATCTATATCTTCCTCACAACCTTCCAAACAAGAAATAGATGACTCAGAACCCACTTGATTCATAGAAGTGATTCTCGGATGTGGTTGTTGCGGTCCTAGCACTGGAGGTGGTAACTGTGTCGTTTGAACAACATTTTGGGCCCTAGGGACCATGTGTTGTACTGTTTGTTCAAGAGGTGGGGCCGACATCAATGCAGGCATTCGAGGTGTGTCTGTCTATGCTAAGGTTGTTCTATTGGCCATCGCGCGCTTAAATACTATGTAATCCTTAGCTTCATGACCATACCTTCCACATGCATTGCAATTCCCATTGAATTTTACTGTAAAAGTAGGGCATTCACTGGTACTATGCGGTCCATAGCATACTGAGCACCATTGTTGCTCCCTTCTTGGATACATATGATTGTTCTATGGAGCACGATTGTCTCTAAGACTCTCTTGAATAGCCTTGGTGAGATCTGCTAAAGTCATCTTAGATATCTTTGGCTCCTTAGCAATAGGCTTTCGGGTCATTGGCTGATGCCCCAATGCTTGTGAGCTAATAGATTTAGACTCAACAAACACTCTTTCTTCTTGAATCATTAAATTATCCTCCAATTGAATCGCATTGGTGGTAACTGCTTCCGAAGTGGTGATACCTCTAATGACTAAGCCATTGTAGATATCCTCATGTCGTAATCCCCTAATGAATCTATCAATCAATTGGTTATTGTTAAAGCGCTCATTTGGATTACAACGAGAAGTCAAATGATTCAAGTGACTAATAAAGTCTCTCACCGACTCTCCTTCCTCTCGTTGGGTTTTGTGGAGCTGAGAGGCTACACCCCAAAGTACTCCCTCTCGTAGGTATTCTTTTAAGAACACTCTCCTAAGAGTAGGGTAAATCGTTTTTTCCTCCACCCTTAGGGTTCTATAACAATCCCCATCCTTTCCACTTAAGGTTAGGCCTAAAGCATTGCTCTTATGTAGGTCATTGTGTTCTCCTAGAGAATCGCATGTTTGTTCAAACACTTCGATATGCTTTCTCATATCCCCGTCTCCACTAAATTTTTATCTGAGCTTGGCTATTTGTACTACCTTACTTCTAGGCTCTCTATCAGGCATGTTACGCATATTCTCAGCAATAGATCGACCAATAGCTTGAGCAAATGTTGCCAAGTCACCTAAGTGAGCAGGCACCGTGGATGAAGGCGCTCCAGAGACTACATGTGGAGTAAGTATTGGCATCGGGCTTGGTGCATAGGAAGCCCTTGGGTTCCATGTTGGGTACGATGTTGTGCCATGTGGTGGTCCATAGTTCATATGTGTAGCCCTAGGCATAGCAGACGTCAGATGTGACATGCTAATGCTAGCCTGTATAGTCCAATGGAAATAAGAACTTGGGTGTTGTGGTTGTGGAGCATAGGTTGTTGAAACAATGGGAGGGGTAGGGACTACATGAGCATGAGGACCCATGGGTGTATACGATTGGTACACACTTGTAGGTACTGTTGTAGGCATTGAGCTACCATGTAGTGGTGCTTTACTAACAAATGAGGTCCATGGCGTGTTTCTTGGCATGCCCATCATTGGGGTAGGCATGTTAGCCATGGTGTCATCAAGGGAAAGATGAGCTAAACTTGGAAAGGTGAAGCTATCACTTGTGGGCGCAGATTGCACTGAGACCCCTGGAGAAACAACATATGGAGGATCCATTGGACTTACCGAGGGAGTCTCCATTTGCGATAAGGTCGGTTGTTTAGCCTTTCCTGTATCCAAGAATCTCACGAGACCCATTGTAGGCATGTTGATCCCCTTGTTCTATCTCTCTAACTCAATGACCCTATGGATGACCTCACAAACTCTTTATTGTCAATCCTCCACACTAGTAGCACCCATTGTGGATTGTAGGACATCAAACCAACCCACGTGATAGGTGTGAGTTGTGTATAGGTCGGTCAGAGTTTCCGTTTGTAGTTCGTACTCCCAGTTCTCATTTAGGAACACTCCATCTAGGATTGAGGTACTAGGGGTGTCCTTTGAGCTAGATGCAATGTTTCTTTCTAGGGGTTGGCCCTTAGCGGTTGCTAAGTCAGGAGCACTCGATTGCTCTAGCAAGGATATTGACATAGGGGATTTCTCTTTTAACTCTCTTCGTTGCTCCACCTTACGTAAGCTCTCGACTTCCTTTTCCCTCGCTGCAAGGATATATTGCTCAACCTCTTGCACTTCGGCAAGGCTTCTACATCGGGTAATATGACCTCGGAGGGAAATAACTCTGAAGAGTCAGGAGGTGCATTGAATGAAGTATTCACGTGCACATTCTCTAACGGTGTAGGGTCTACGTTGGTCACGAATGGAGAATTTACTTCCCCACCCCCCTCATTTGCATCACTAGCTCCATGTTCAGAGCGAGTGGCTCTACTAAAGGTTTTCTTCAGGTGGCTAAGCACGCTCGGCTCGGACCGCGGGCCCATGGCATGCATGTCTTGGCTTGATCTATCGGGATTAGGAATTGGGAAACCCTCCATGACGTCGTAGTCAGAGGAAGAGTCACTAGCCGCTATGTTCGGGTCTTGGTTTGTACTACCTTGGTTCCCCGCCGAGGGCCCGGAACCTAAAGTAGGTGGATATTAAAAACTCGTGTAAGTCGAAATTCTCTCTAGTTGCTCCGTCTCTAGCACACGACCAGAGCACATATGCATGTGCCTTTGGCACCCTACAAGCATCGACGAATAACCTCGAAGGTTAACCGCTTACTTTTTTAAGCGTCCGTTTTCACTCGTGTTTTTTATGTTTTTAATGTTTTTGTAATATTTTTTAATGTTTGATTTTTTTGATTAAAGTGTGTGATAGCTCAAAATGAGCGTATCACTTAGAGGGTTGCTGTGGGCTTTACAACACAATTTTCGGGCATCTAAAGTTCCGTTGGTCCTCAAAAAATCGATTTTTGGCTACGTGTGAAGTTCGTAATTCTAAAAGGCGACTGAGGCCTAGGCCTGAGCGTGAGCTTGGGCTTGGGTCTGGGAGATATTCACAATCCCGGTCCTACCTTTAAAATATTTTTTTTAAATTTTTATTTTTTTTTTTAAAAAAAAGGATAAGGTCGCCGCGACCTGCACGAGAGCACACACACACTCTATCTACCTACTTGTAACTAGTACACCTACTGTTACACACTAACACACTCTATTAGCTCTCATAGATCTACTTCCTACTTATTGTACACAGAAAACTAACAACATTAATACATAGAGAATAAACACAGTACCTTTGAAAACTCCATTAACAAAGAAAAGTAACAACCTTAATACACAGAGAATAAACACAGTACCTTTGAAAACTCCTTAACAAAAAAAATACACAGTATAACACAAAATCCTTCTTCTCAACACACACGCCCTCCTTCCTTACCTTTCCTACAATTGAAATTACACCACAAAAGAAGCACAAAGTGCCATTAAAGCTTAGTGTATGGCATTCCCCGGCATGGCACCAAAAATGTGCGCGTATGTTGCACGTGTCAATGCAAGAAACTTGCCGATACACCGCGTGCGAGCCACAAATGGCTCCAAGCACACAACAAGCCTAAACTAGTAAGCTCAAAGATGACGCTGGTGTGTCACTCACCGCTCTTTGCTTGCTTCGTGGAGGATTCCTCGCCGCAAAGAAGAGGGAGACGCCGCTACGCCGCGCTCAATCGCCTCGCCGCCCTTGTGCCGCTGCAATTCTCGATCACACACACACTCTCTCTCTCTCTCTCTCTCTCTCTCTCTCTCTCTCTCTCTCTCTCTCTCTCTCACATACACACACAAGGAGATGAAGAAGAAGAATATGGAGATGGAGCAAGAGCACTCTTCAATTGCACAAATGAGAGAATGAGTGAATTTTGGGTTTAGTTGACTTTTATATGAGCTCTCCCCATTCACACTTGGGCACCCATGCTTAGCCAACTAATCCCTTGAATGTTCCAGTTAGAGTGCACCTCTCATCGGTGATCACTCTTACCCTTTTCCTATTGGACCGACAAGCCCGGTACCTGACTCTACCAAATAAATAATACAATGTCCGTCGTAGGTGATAGGAATGCACATGAGGGTTAACAGCTGAGCATACGCATAAAATACTTAGCCCGTACTGACCAAAGTGGTTAGTTCAGGAAGGAGAAACTGGGAAATGAATCTCCATGCTGCTCTATGGGCTTATCGAGTTTCATTCAAAACATCTCTAAATGCTACACCCTTTAACTTTGTTTATGGTCTTGATGCCATACTGCCAATAGAATTTCTATTGCCGAAATTAAGGGTAGCATAGAGTCTTGAGTGGACTAGACATGAATTGTCAGAAAGACTTGAAGATTTGGAAAAGCTAGACGAGCAAAGGCTAACTGTTTTAGCTCATATCTACTCCCACTTAATCACGAAAATCTTCAAGAAAGGGGACTTAGTACTAGTCTATTCCCTTAAGAAGCACATTCCAAAGTTTAAGAAAAAGGGAAATGGACCATTTATCATTGAAGATGTATCTCCAAGTGGAGCAGTAAAATTGTCCACCCTCGATGGTGAACCAATGGCTAATTGGATTACTGGATGTCATTTAAAGAAATACAATTTGACACTAGCCAATAAATTGCTAGAGAGAATGCATGCAACCAAACAAAGGAAGATCAAGTGACAACAGGTTATTGTTGAAGCCCAAGAGGAAGCTAGACTTCGAGTACTCAAGCGTAAAGCTGCTCTCAAGAATCAACATATACCGATTTCCATAAACAATTTGGAAACATATGATCGACAATGGGAATTACCAAAAGACGCAGTTTCAACAGATGATGATTGGTTAGATGGAATGGATCAGCGCATCAAAGTACAGATCAATATTCATAGCACCAATGCTTTGGTAGACACAAGAGCTAGAGTGAATGCAGTCAGTTATTCCACATACAAGAAGGCAATAAGTCAAGCATTGACAGCAGGAATAGCAACAATCAAAGGATGCAATAAAAATACAACCCCAACATTGGGAGTAGTCAACTTGAATGTGGTAGTACATGGATGTTCATGTCCGCATCAGTTTGTATGCTTGCCAGATGAACACATGAATGAGATGATGATTCTTGAAATTCCCTAGATGCGTACATACAAAGCAGTACTAGATTCAGATACAAATCAACTAAAGCTATCACCTAAAGCTGGGCAACTCATTGCTCCAATTGCACCAAGCAAGGAGGAATGGAAAAGAAGCAATCAGCAGACCAATCCACGAAGCCAATCTTCTCCATCCCCTTGACAATCAAATGCTACATGTAGCATGCAAGGAGTCAGGCAGATTTGGGTACCAAAAGCAAAGCTTAAGGATAAATTGATTCAGCTCTGGGTGCCTAAAACTTCACCAAAGAAACAAGAAGAGGTTCCATTGATTCGAATACAGAATCGAGTATCTTCGAGCAAGGAACCTAACATGAAAAGTATTTGGAAGAAAAAGGAGCACTTATCTTCTCCACAAACCGTAAAACCAATCAAGCAATGGTGAGTTAAGTCTCAACAGACTCCACCACACCATGCAGCACCATGCCGACCGAATTACCAATGGAGAGAAAAAGCTTGACAACAGTCGAAAGTGCTACCAACAGCTCAAGCAATCAGAGTGCTAAAGCAACCTGATGGTACAGAGCACAAAAGCTACAAGATTTTCTCTTTGGAAGACATCAGCAACAAACCTCGACATCAAAAAACCTTGAGTTAAATACTCAATACCCAGCTCTTGCACAACATATTGGTTTGCATTGCATTGATCTTCATATCATGGTAGAGCCAATCACGGCTATTCATAGACACAATTGTTCAACCCATGCATGCAGTCGTCCCGGAGTACGCCATTTAGGAGGGGTGGAAGGGCACTAAGTACTAAGTAATTAAGACCAATGTTGAAGAGGGAGGAAAAAGTTCCATATTAACGTGTGATTTTTTGCGTGTAAATAGTGTATATACTATCAGAAAATCATAAAAAATAGTCCTTTTTTGGGTATTTTTCATCATTTTTGTTGATAGAGAGACCTAATAATGGAGAAATCCAGCAAAAAACAATAAAGCTACATTTTCCAAGGGATTTTCTTAATTGTTGAAATTTTACTTTACTTTTTTAGAGCATTTTGCTATTTGCTTTGATTTTTTCAAATAAACAGGTCAAAATTAATAATAAATAGCAAGAAAGCTCAGATGGAAAAATGGAAGACATGGTGGTGATCAGAAGGACAAGGCGGACAAGCACAAAAATTTTCAATGAAATCAGAAGACGGAAGCGGGAAGCCTAAATTAGGCGGCCAGGCCTACTTTTACAAAATTCTTGCAGAATGAGCTACAAGAATCTGATCAGAGAAATTTTTGAGTCTAACATAGATTTCACGGCCTAGTAGGACTAACGGGGGAATCTGGGGAAATTTGGTTCGGGAAGTCCAGGTATAGATATCCATGGTAGGCTAAAACCACCTCATTTACACTTGGAGCCTTTGCAGAGAGAGATTTTGGCCTCTTTCCCGCGACATTTCCGGAGCCCACAGTTGACCATTTTCAGCGCCGTCTCACACAAGACATGAGGGGTGAGTTCTTTACTCGATAATGATCCATTTTGTATGGCCGTTAGCTAGTCTAAAGCCTTGGAATAAACTCTAGAAACCGAGCAGTGCACGAAGACCTACGACCTAAAACTGACCATAGCGGCCTGCCAGCTTGACCAAATCAGATGGGATTTGAACCATAGCATGCCCTAACATAATAGAACCTTTCTATACCATCAGATGAGCATTCGGCTGGGTTCAAGGGGGTCCCCAGTAGAAAAGTTAGGTTTTTGGTAAATGCTAGAATTCCGACCTGACTCCACAGATGGATTGCTAATGAGGTTCATATACAATACATATGATTGTGGTGAAATCCATCAAGCAAAGCCCTCGAAGGCAGAAAACGGCTGGAAGGTTACAAAGCGTCAAATTCGACATATGAGGCCAAACTGACTCCAAATGAGCCAGAATTGGACATGTAGCTTCATGACTATGTTGCGGACAAGTCCAAAGCCTCAAAGTTGACCGACCAACCCAACCGATAGGGTAATCACGAAAAACGGTGATTTCAGAGTCGACAGAGCACAAAGTGATGTCGGCATGACCAAACTTGACCAAATTCAATTCAGGACTTGTATTAGGTATATGAAACATGTCTAGGTTAAAATTTGTGGGTTTTGCAAAGTTTTTGTCACTAAAGTTAATAATCACGATTATTTACTTTTGCATCAGTTTTGCTTGGAAATTTTCAAATCACCTCACCTATCATGTGTACACATCTATTACATGCCAAAAATCAAGTATGAGCCAAAATGACCACCCATTACTTGTAAAATTGCAAAAAAAACGCAAAGAAGTCTTTGCAAGCCAAAATCCGGGTTATGAACAACTTTTCTTGATTCAAATCACCTCATATCTGATACCCAAGGTCTTTGCCATGCCTAGAACCAATTTGTACCAAAAAATGTCAATTTTGGAAGAAAAGTTAATAATCACGATTATTTACTTTTTGGTCAAAATTGGGGATTTTTGATATTTGCCCATCATACATCCAAAGTACATGTTGTGATAAGCCCATTAGCCAACTTTGAATCAATTTGGAGTTCAAAATCTCAAATGTCCTTTATATCTACTGTTTCAGAGGCCTAAAGCCAAAATCTGGTACCATTTCCAACCTGTGCATCCAAATGAGCCCATATTTCACTGAGAGCATGTATTGGCTATATACTTCAAGCCTATAAAGCCAAGTTTGCAAAAAGTTGAAAAATTTTATCAGCTGTAAATAATCGCGATTATTTACTTTGGTTGCAAATTTTTGTTTTGACCAAATGTTTTGTTCCTTGCATGATTTTATGCATCTTTGCTTGTTCAAAAATTGATTCGAAGCAATTTGGACCAGATTATAAGCATTTCAATTTAAAAGTCCATTCCAGAAAAAATCCGACAAATCTGCTAACTTTGCACTCTATTCACTGAACACGAGCAATGCAAGCAGTGGAGAAGGCCAAGAAGAAGCTAAACCCAAAAGAAAAACTACAAGAATTTTTTGCGTATCAACTGGACCCCGAGTCAGTCAAAGCGGCAAAAGCATCCTATCTTTCTAAAGAACAGCTGGAAGAGCACCACACTACGGTCTTCACTTGCAGATTCAAGAGTGAAGAAGGGCATCAGATGGAGTTTCAACTCTTGTCTAAAGAGGATTATGATGTAGCTGCCAAGCCAGAAACCAAAGAGGCTAACCGCAGGTTGGGGCTCAGACATTTCTACGAACAAGAGCCTTGCGGAGTGGACTTTCAGAAAGCTTACGAGCTTTTTTCCACAATCAAAGAAGACGGAACCTCTTAGATATCAGACACCCAAGGGAACAAGGTCAAGGTAGTAATCACAAAAGAAATAGTGGCAGAGGAACTCATACTGCCCACTGAAGGAATGACCATGCGGGAAAGAGACAAAAAAACCGCAGGCACATGTACCAAGGACACAGCCGTGACCACATTCGCCGATCTTATTCACAAACAGGTGGAAGAACCAGCCCGTTTGTACCATCAACACTTCCATTTTTTGGTAAAAGGACACCACGGTACACGACACCAAATCATGCCATGGCCACCACCTTCACTCAGGTTCTTAAGTCAACAACAAGACATCCTGTGGACCACACGTAGTATGTCTTGACAACCTTGGAGGGCACCAAGAAGGAAGAAAAAATCACATACTTGGGTGCGCCAGAAGTGTTGACAAGAATAGCCTATCATGCCATCGAAATGGCCGACAACCCACCGCCTGCCCCTGATCAGAATACATGGATCTTGGCCGCACAACCCTCTCCAAGATCAACATGATAGCTCGCCAAAAAGGCACAACAGTGAGAGCTCGGACAACGAAGAAAAGAGAGCTCGGAGGGAAGAGATGAAGAGGAAAGTTGTGGCTGCCCACCAAGAGGAGTCAGCTCAAAAACAACCGCGTTTTGAAAGAGAAAAAAAGTCTTACCAGCATAGTAGGCAAGCCCAAGGAAAGGACCCAGAAAAGGGGGTACCCGTAGGACTAAAAGGACCTCGAACGAAGCATCATACAAGAGAAGAGGCAGATAATCCAACAGATTATTTAGAAAGAAAGTACAAAGAGGCCAAATCCCTAGAGCTGAAAGAAGCAGAAGAAGCGGCAAAGAAAGCTGAGGAAACGGCTACACAAGAGCAAAGCCAGGGATCTCCCCGACCCACCTGACCACCGCCAAAACAACAAGATCATCGCATGCCTAGACCACCACCATCACCACCAAGCAGAGGTACCAATGAAGAAGCAGAGACTGAAAAAGAGAAAGATTTTGAGTCCACCCAATGAACAGAATCTACACAAAAAGTTGACCACACCGACGGACATGAGGAAAAAGAAGCCGAGCCAGAACCGGAGCAGGCAGCAGAAGAAACTCAAAAGCCGGCGGAAGAAACTGATAAGGAAGTAGATACAGAGAAAGAGCATACCACTACACATGAGACGGAGCCCGAGCCAGAGAAGGCAGAAAGGCCAGGACCTGAAGATACAGTAAAAGTTGAGACCACACCATCTATTTCTACTCAGACAGAAACTGCCAAGGCATCAAAGCCTCAGGATGGCCAACAAGAAGAACAACCATCTACCTCCACAGAACCACCAGCAATTACGACGCAGCAAGAAGCAACACATGAGGCTACAGCCACATCCCAACTAGCAAGATAGGAGGAGTGGCAGTCCAATGATGAAGTTATAATACAGGTCAATGAATATGCACGCCAGATGCAGCATAACACAAAGGCCAAGGAATTAGAAATGGTGATTGCCGCTCTTCAAGGAGAGCTTGAAGACAAGATGATTATCATCACTGATCTCCAAAGGCAAGTGCAACAACTAAAGGCAGAAGTGGAGCAGCATCAGATAGCCAGGGACAACCAATAAAACGAAATGGAGGAGTTAGGTGACCTCCTCACCAAATTATCTGATGCCTGCAAGGTAAAAGACGAGAAGGTGACAGAAGTCACAAATAAACTTCTAACGACCTCTTTGTCAGCTCAGAAGATTCAAGTGAAGTTAGATGTTGCCAATGCTTCCCTGCAATATTCTGAATAGAGAATCAATGATCATGCCATTTTCTTACGGCAAATCAGAGAAAACCCAGCTGTGGCCTTGATCAAGGGAACTGATGAATTGTACAAGGCACTTGAAAAGAAAAACAAGGATTTAGAACTAGAATTAAATCTCAAACAGTCATAGCGTAGAGACCTGGCACTGATATGGATTCAAAGAGAGGAGGAGCTCCTAAAGGAGATAGTAGAACTCAAGCGCATGAATCAACTCCTCAAAGATGGAAAGCCAGACACGCAGGAAGAGGCAAGCACTTCAAAGCCGCCACAAATAGACATACCCTCTGTGTCATTTGCTGAGTTTGAGACGCAATCCACAGCAGAGCCGAGTGGTGATGAAGATTTTCAGGTTCACATCACAGACAAAGATACAGTGCCAATGGTCCAACTGTCAAAAGCTGAAGAAGACGTAGTGAAGGAGAAGATCACCTTAGAGGTGGATGAGCAGTGGAAGGCCGCTATGGATTGGCAGTTGAGATTTTTACACTCTGTCAACGTCACTCAAATCACTCCCAATCAAATCAACGCTCAATGGCACCAACTATCCCTGCCGTACCCTCTCATCAAAGTAGAACTTTTATAGGTCAAAGAAAGGTTGTACAAAGATATGCAAGAAGATGGCACAGATAAAGACCACCCAAAGTGGAGGTTAAGCTGGCTGAACAAGAATCCAAGATACCTGATTCTGTTCACAAGAGCACCTATAGCCTTATAAAAAGATCCAAAATTCTATCCTGTACCCAGAGTAAGGACATGGCAAGCTCATGAAGCACTACAGAAGAAGAGGCCAACTTGGCTCAACTTCCCAAGGTTTCCAGCTCCAGAGAGGCCAAGCGACAAAGGAATACATGGTGAAAACCCTAACGGGCTCCATGTCATTCTTTAAGAGTCTGCCATATCTCTCCTGTGCAATGTTATATAAGATCTGTAGGATGCTAGTCACATGCATACAAGTTATCAATGAGCCTGAGCAGACAGAAGCCCCATGGCTCTCATTCTTGGAAGGAAACAAAGGCTTATGTTATGATCTGAGTGGGCAACCTTCAGAAGAAATCCTTTACGAATTCTATGCCAGATGCATGTTCTTGACCTTGCATAATATGCTAGCCTTTCAAGAAGCATTCTACACTGGATTCTTCACCTGGCGAACGAAGATATTTGTGCCGGTGATAAGCAACCTCACATCCAAGTTTGTAGGCTACTCAGTGGTGGAACTGAAGAATCAAGTCACCATGGAATTTCAACAAGTGCCTGACAAGGAACGAAGAATCAGATACCAAAAAGCACTGGAAGCACTTAAAGACCACCTTGCCCGCCGTCAACCCGAAGACTACTTCAGCCCATAAAGCTGTGTCAAAGGACAACACAAGCGAGGATGGGGGGAATATTAGCAGCAAGCTACGGACACCATTTTTTGGAGTTCCCTTGTAAAACAATTATTATTTTGATAAATCAAGAATATTGTAACTCCTATTTTCTTGGTAAACTTTGTAATTAATGAGCCAGGGCTACAAGCTTCCAGATTGTATCAGCCAGTCAATTCCCAACTTTGGTAGAACTCTAGATTATTAGTTTTAACCACCCCAAAACCTTGGCTAAGGTATAAAAGCCAATTTTTGTAATTTTTGGATAAGAAATACACAGTGTGATCTAACGACGCTCACTTCTCTCATTCTCACACTTCCTACTTCCTCTGCGGTTGTCACATTGCGATTGTGTTTGTTGCATTGCAACCACAGGTAAGAGCTCTACACATTGATGTAAGCCATTCACAGTATTTTGTAGCTTTTGGTGTCGCCGACCCGCGGCCTAGTTTCATTGTAACTAGGAATTTACACTTTTAAATCAAAAACTAAGCATAGGTGGGGTATTGGGGCATCATTGCTAAGAATTTAGATGCATTCTGGGTCGAAAACGACTAGGTCAAAAATCCACTACTGTTAATAATCGCGATTTTGGAACTTGACCTAAAGTGGGGTTTGAGACCATAAGGATGTGTGCTTAGGTCTTATAAACGTGTCCTAGAAGTTTCGTTACGTTTGGATTTCATTTGATGCTATAACGGATGTGGTTTGCTTGCCGATGAGCGATTGGCTTTTGGTGATTTCAGTCACTTGAGTGTAGCCTAAGTTAGATACAAGTTGTTATTTGTTTTTTGAGAGATTGACAACCTCTTGTAGCTTCTATGCACTAGTCGAGTCAGATTCGTCCCATGGTTTGATAAATTAATCGTGCTTCTCCCTAATACTGCAATAAGATAGGGTGGTGAGGCTAGACATGCGTCCCACATTTTGCTGCTCCATCGCCTCTTTAGCTTTCCATTCTGCTTCTTGGGCTTCTTTCAGCTTCAAAGCTTCTGCCTCTTGATACATTTTTTCCAATAGTTCTATGGGATCTTCGGCCTAATTTTTGACATGGTGGTTGTTTCTTGGTTCTTTCAACTCAATGGGTACCCACTTTGCCGAGTCCTTGCCTTAAGCTTGGCGGTTGTGTTCGTAGAAATGCTTTTCTCTTTCAAACCTGGCATGTTTCTATTGCAGCTCCTCCTGATGTGCTTCCGTGGCTTTTCTTTTCATCTCTTCTCTTCTTTTTTCCTCATTGTCGAAGCTGTCACTACTATGCCTTTGTGGCGAGCTCTCAGCCGTCTCTTCATTAGACTTGTATGTTCTCTTGGTAGATCTTGTGTCTCGAGGGGGAAGGTTGTGCTGACACGATCCAAGTGTTCTGATCTGGGGTAGGCGGAAAGCTGTCGGCCATGTCGATAGAATGGTAGAAAATTTTGGTTAGAACCTCTAGTGCTCCTAGATATGTTATTTTTCCCTCTTTCTTTGTCCTCTGCAACGTGGACAACACGTATTGTGCATGGTCAATTGGTTGCCTAGTTGTTGATTTGAGAACTTGTGTAAATGTTGTGGCAACTGCATGATTGGGTGTCCTATACCCTGGTGATCTCTTGGCGAGGAAGTGGAAGTGCTGATGATATAATCTTGCAGGTTCTTTCACCTGTTTTTGGATGAGATCAACAAATGTCATAGCGATGGTTTCCTTGGTGAAGGTTCCTGCCGTCTTTCTATCTCTTGCCCTCATTGTCATTCCTTTTGTTGGTAGTCTCAGAGCTTCTGCCACTATCTCTTTTGTAATCACCACTTCAACTTTGTTTCCTTGCTGGTCAGAGATTTGGACAGTTCCATCTTCTTTGATCGTGGACAAGAGCTTATAAGCTTTTTGGAGGTCCACTCCACATGGCTCTTGCTCATAGAAATCTTTGAGCCCCAGCCTTTGGTTTGCTTCTTTAGTCTCGAGCTTTGCTGCAATATCATATACTTCTTTTGGTAGAAGTTGCAGTTCTACCTGATGTCCTTCTTCACTCTTGAATCTACCTGTGACACTGTTGTGTTATGCTCTTCAAGCTGTCCTTTTGACAGGTAGGTTGCTTTGGCAGTTTTGACTGGACTGGGGTCTAGATGTTATGCCGGCAGCTCTTGCAGCTTCTCCTTTTGTGAGAGCTTCTTCTTGGCCCTCTGTGCAGCTTGCATGGATCCTGCTGAGTGAATAGAGTGACTAAGTTATCAAATTTGATAGATTTTTCTCTGAGATCTCCTTCAGTCTAAAATGCTGACAATTTTGGTCCAATTTTCTTCAAATCAACTTTTGAACATGCATAGATGCATGAAAACATCTAAATATTAAAATTATGAAGTCCAAACAAAAAATTGCAACAAAAGTAAATAATCACAATTATTTACAGCTGAGTAAATTTTTCAACTTTTTGTAAACTTGACATTATAGGCTTGAAGTATATACCAAATACATACTCTGAGTGAAATATGGGCTCATTTGGGTGCACATTATAGGCTTGAAGTATATACCAAATACATACTCTGAGTGAAATATGGACTCATTTGGGTGCACATTATAGGCTTGAAGTATATACCAAATACATACTCTGAGTGAAATATGGGCTCATTTGGGTGCACATTATAGGCTTGAAGTATATACCAAATACATACTCTGAGTGAAATATGGACTCATTTGGGTACACATGATGAAAATGGTGCTAGATTTAGGCTTTAGGTCTCTGAAACAGTAGATGTAAGGAAATTCGAAGATTTTGAGCTCAAATCTATTCAAACTTGGTTAGTGGGCTTATGACATCATGTACTTTGGATCTATGATGGCAAAGTTGCAATTTTCTCCCATCTTGGCAAAACAGTAAATAATCATGATTATTAACTTTTTCATCAAAATGAACATTTTTTGGTGCAACTTGGTTCTAGGCATGGTATAGACCCTGTGTATGTGATATGAGGTGATTTGGATCAAAAAATGTGACTCATAACTTAGAATTTGGCTCGCAAGGACTTCTTTGCGTTTTCGGGAAATTTCCCAAGTTATCATTAATCATTTTGGCTCATACTTGAAATTTGGCATGTAATACGTGTGTACAAGTGATAGGTGAGGTGATGATACAACCAAAATATTGCAAAAGTAAATAATCGCGATTATTTACACCAGTCAATATTTTCTTGCAAAACTTAGAAATTTTCAACTAAACACATTCTATACACCTAAAACAAGTCTTAAATTGAATTTGGTAAGGTTTGGTTGTACCGGCATCACTTTGTGCTTTATTGACTCTGAAATCACCGACTTTTGTGACTACATGGCCTGTAGAGTTGGTTAGTCACTTTTGAGGCTATGGACTTGTCCGTAACATAGTCGTGAAGCAACTCATCCAATTTTGGTACATTTGGCCCGTTAGTTTAACCTCATATGTTGATTTTGATGCTTTGTAGCCTTCGAGCTGTTTTTTGCTTTTCGAGGGCTTGGCTTGATTGATTTCATGAAACCAATCATATACAATGTGTATAGACCTCATATGTAAGATGTCTGTGGAGTTAGAATCCAATTCTGTCATCTGCCAAAAATTTAGCTTTTCTACTTGGGACCCCGTTGACCCTTGACAAATGGTCGACTATTGTTATAGAAGTGTTCTATTATGTTGGGGCATGCTACAATTCAAATCTCATCCGATTTGGTTGAGCTCACAGGCCGCTATGGTCGTTTTTTGGTTGTAGATCTTTGTGCATTGCTCGGATTCTATGATTTTTTCCAGGGGTTTAGACTAGCTATTGGTCGTACAAAATGGATCATTGATAAGTATATAACTTACCCTTCATGTCTCGTGTGAGACGGATCTGAAAACAGGTGACTGTGGACTCCAAAAATTACGCGCGAAGAGTGTCGAAGAGCTCTCTCTCCAAAGGCAACAAGTGGAAATGAGGTGATTTTAGCCTACCTTGGGTATCTATATCCGGATTCCCGAACTATTTTTTCCTAGATTCCTCTGTTAGTCCTACTAGAACGTGAATTCTATGTTAAACTCAAAAATTTTCCCAATCGGATTCCTGTAGCTCATTCTGCAAGAATTCTACAGAAGTAGGTATGGCCGCCTAATTTACTCTTCTCGCTTCTATCTGTTGATTTTATTTAACTTTTTGTACTTGTTTTCCTTGTCTGTTTAATCACCATCATGTCTTCAGTTTTTCCATCTGAGCTACTTTGCTATTTATTATTAGTTTTTTGACCTGTTTATTTGAAAAAATCAAAGAAAATAACAAAATGCAATCAAAAAGCAAAGTGAAAATTCAATAACTAAGAAAATCCATTGAGAAACACATCTTTATTGTTTTTTGATGGATTTTTTTGTTTTTAAGTCTCAATATCAAGAAAAATGATTAAAAAATAATAAAAAAGGACTATTTTTGATGATTTTTTAATATTAAATACACTATTTACACTCGTTGGGGTGATATTATCAGTAAAATTTTCCCTGTTGATGAATTATAAGGGTATTATTAGATAATTTTGCAAAAAAACTACACGTTAACATCAAACTTTTTCCTCCCTCTTCAAACATTGCCCTTAATTATTTAATACTTTTCTAC
Source organism: Adiantum capillus-veneris (assembly GCF_014529385.1). Classification (NCBI taxonomy): domain Eukaryota; kingdom Viridiplantae; phylum Streptophyta; class Polypodiopsida; order Polypodiales; family Pteridaceae; genus Adiantum; species Adiantum capillus-veneris. The sequence goes on along the minus strand of NC_140935.1, from coordinate 11,088,000 downwards.
CCTCCTAGATGGCATACTCCGGGATGACTGTGTGCATGGGTTGAACAATTGTGTCTATGCATAGCCTTGTTTGGCTCTACCATGATTTGAAGATCAATGGAGTTCAAACCAATATGTTTTGCAAGAGTTGGGTCTTGAGTAATTAACTTAAGGGTTGCTGTCTTCCAAAAAGCAAATCTTGTAGATTGTGTGCTCTTTGCTTGATTGTACCATCAAGATGCTTTATCACGCTGATTGCCTGAGCTGTCGGTATCACTTTCGACTGCTGTCGAGCTTTTACTCGCCATTGATACCTTGGTTTGCTTGGTGTAAAATGGTGTGGTTGAGTGTTCTGAGGCTTAACTCTCCATTGCTTGATTGGTTTTCTAGTTTGCGGAGAAGATAAGTGCTCTTTTTTCTTCCAAACCCATTTCGTGTTAGGTTCCTTTCTTGGAGATGCTCGTCTCTGTGGTTTGACCTTTGGAACCGCCTTTGGTATTGTCGATGATGTTTTGGGCACCCAGATTTCAATCGGCTCGTCCTTAAGCTGTGCTTTCGGTACCCAAATTTACCTGACTCCTTGCATGCTACTTGTAGCATTTGCTTGTTGATAGAATGGAGAAGATTGATTGCTTCGTGGTTTGCTCTGTTGATTGCTTCTTTTCCATTCCTCTTTGCTTGGTGCAATTGGAACAATGAGCTACCTGCCTTTAGGCGATAGCTTTAGCTGATTCGTATCCCAATCTGGTACTACCCTGTATGTTCGTATCTAGGGAATTCCAAGATTCATTGTCTCATTCATGTGTTCATCTGGTAAGCATACAAACTGATAAGGACATGAACATCCATGTACTATCACATTCAAGTTGACTACTCCCAATGTTGGTGTTGGGCTCTTGTTGCATCCTTTCATAGTCGCTATTCTTGCTATCAGAGACTGACTTGTTTCATTCTTGTACGTGGAATAACGGACTGCATTTACTCTAGCTCCTATATCAACCAATGCATTGGTTCTATGGTTGTTGAGATGTACTTTGATGCGAAGGTCCATTCCATCTAACCATTCATCATCTGTTGACATTGCATCTTTTTGCAATTCCCATTATCGATCATCTATTTCCAAGGTGTTGATGGGAATAGGTATTTGCTGATTCTTGTGAGCAGCTTTTCTTTTGAGTATCCGAAGCCGAGCTTCCTCTTGGGCTTCATCAATAACTTGTTGTCGTTTTATTTTACTTTGCTTGGTTGCATGCATTGTCTCTAACAATTCATTGGTTAGTGGAAGATTGTACTTCTTTAAACGACATCCACTAATCCAATTGACCATTGGTTCACCATCTAGGGTGGACAACTTAACTGCTCCACTTGGAGATACATCTTCAATGATAAACGGTCCTTTTTCCTTTTTCTTAAACTTGGAATGTGCTGCTTAAGGGAATAGACTAAAACCAAGTCCCCTTTTTCTAAGATTTTTGTAATTAAATGGGAAGCAAAAAAATGTTTTTGTTTCCGCTTTTGTGCATAGATGTGAGCTACAACAATCGGCCTTTGCTCATCTAGCTTCTCTAAATCTTCAAGTCTTTCTGACAATTCATGTCCATTCCACTCAAGATCCTTTGCTACCCTTAGTGTCAGCAATAGAAATTCTATCGACAGTATGGCAATAAAACCATAAACAAGGTTAAAGGGTGTAGCATTTAAAGCTGTTTTGAATGAAACTCGATAAGCCCATAGAGCTGCATGGAGATTCATTTCCCAGTTTGTCCTTCCTGAACTAACCACTTTAGTCAATGCCGAGCTAAGAATTTTATTCGTATACTCAACTTGTCCGTTTGCTTGTGGGTGATAGGGAGCTGATTTATTATGGATGACCATAAACATTAAACAAATACTTGGTTATCTCATTGAGGAAATGAGTTTTCCTATCACTGACAATTTCTATTGGCAGTCCATATTTTGTGAAAACACTCATATAAGAATGCGGCAGTGGTTCTAGCATCATTCTTTTGAGTTGATTTAGCCTCAACCCACTTGGTCAAATAGTGCATAGCTACAATGATATATTGAGCTTGGGTTGTCTAAGCAGGTGGCTGTATTGGCCCAACAAAGTCTATACCCCATTTTGCAAAAGCTCTAGCTCCCATCATTGGTCTTAAGGACAAGCTATCTACTCGTGTTGGCATTTTTTTCTCATTGACAAGCATCACACCTTCGAACATATTCTTTGGAATCTGAAGAAAGTGTCGGCCACCATATGCCCGTCGTTAAGATTGCTCTTGCGGTGGTCTCACTAGAAAAGTGACCTCCAGCTAATCTAGCATGTGCTTGTTCTATAATTGCAATATATTCGTCTTCATTGGACAGAGATGTAAATGTTGATCCTTACCTCTTCATCGATACAATTGGTGTCCAATAAGAGCATAGTCTCTTGCTTTAGTTTCAATTGCTCTTTTACGGCATTTAGATGAGTAAGTAACTAGATATTTACTCCACTTAGGAACATGTGACATTTGGAACAATGTGACATGAGGTATGGGTGTCTGTTTTTGACATTGAGGACAATCCTTTACGAAAGATCAAACATCACTCCTCATAGTTGGCCAAAATACTCCAAGTCTCAAGATCATCGCATAGTTTGGTCTTCTGCAAAGTGAAGTCCTACTATGGTAATATATGCTTGACTTAGGTATTGGCTCTTCTGATTAATGCATAAGAGAAATATTCCATGTCAATTTCTTTTGTATAGCCTACTAGCTAGTAATTGATACATAGGCGATTGCTCATTTAATCCGATTGTAATAGAAAGTGGTATTTGTGAGTCCACTTGAGCTATGGTCATCAATGATACCATATTTTTTGACCATCAAGGTATCATTTCCACGGAGAAAAAATATGCATCTGCTAGATCATCGTCCACCCCTTTAGGTGATTCCCCTAAAACAATCCTTGATAAATGATCTTCTCTTTGATGAGTAGTTCCCTTTTCTACAACCACAATGAAATCAAATTCCAGAAGAATGATGAACCATCTCACTATTCTTCCTGTGCTACATGGCTTGTTGACCAAGTACAATAAATCTTGGTGGTCCACAAAATTACAAATTTGTTGGCTAATAGGTAATGTCTATACTTTTTTACGGCATTGATCATTCCTAATCCTTCCCTTTTGTGGTGGTATAATTGTTTTCCGCCATATTCAACTGTCGGCTAGCATACAAAATAGGAAAATCAATTCTCCCATCTCTTGGTTGAGCTAGTATACACCCTATGGAAAAATTGGAAGCATCTATATGTATGTGGAATATCTTATTCTAGTCTGGTGCTTTCAATAATGGAGTTGAGGTGAGAGCTTGCTTAAGCTTCATAAAGGATTCTTCACATGCCTTAATCCACTCAAAGTGTGTAATCAAGCTATACATGGGTTTTGTAATTACAGCGTACATGTAAATGAATGCTCTAGAAAGGGTTCAGGTACATATGATTCGTCTGTGCAATCCCTTTCTAAGATACATTCTTCTCGTTTTAAGCTTGCACTTTGTAAAGCTCCGCACATCCAAATAGGAGTGTCTTTGTTTAACCAAGATAGAAGCTTGGTTCAGCCGAAGAGACCGAATCGAACTCTTGTATGGGCGTTTTCATGACATCTCTATAAGTGTGATCTTTTATATTTACCCTTGTTATAGATCCCACCTGCTTCAAGTACAGATAGTTGTTTGCCCAATCTTGGATAAGTTGTGCCTGTCGCATGAAAGGTCTTCCCAATATGATTTCATAAATGAGTTTCTGTGGCCTAAGGGTCTTTCAATGCGTCCATCAGGCAATTGCAATTTCATTTGAGTTTGTCTAATGGCTGGTTGTCCCTAGGATTCCCATACTGCTTTCATGGCTACGGCTATGCCTGCTCCACTATCCAATATTGCCATGGTTTCTATGTCATTATATTTCACTAGAAGGGTGGTGTTTCCTTCTTTCCCTTCGTAGTATTCTCCAACTTTGTTCATTGGTACAGATCAAATCTCTTTGTGGTCCATTTCGTGTCTCAATTTTCCCAAAATTTTTGAGATTAGCCCCTTTATCCCCACCTTCTCTAGGGTTTTCTATAGATCATTCTATAGATATGGTCTGAGTTTTAATAGTTCTCTCAAGGTAAGAGTGTATTGGATGGGTGTAGACATGATTGAATGAATGTTGTCTACTTCTAGGGTCTGTTTAGCTCTTTTTACTTGAGTGGTCTTACACACTATGAATTCATCTTCATTATCTCCCAAGTAAGAGGGTAATGTTTTCAAGGTCAATGGTTTCAACATTCCTAAAGATTTAGATCCACAATCCCCGTACAAGGACTATACATCCATGTTCGTATCAGGAGGTAGGTTGTCCAACCAAACTTGCTCTATAGGAGCTGACTTTAAAGTTAGGCTTCCATCATTGATCTCTCTAACTTTTTCCCATAAGTGTCCTGGTCAATCTTCCTCTACAAATGGAATTCCATCTAAGGCATCTTCATTGTCCGGCACTATAAGTTTTGGTTCTTTTGTTTCAAGGTGGGGTTCTACCACCACATCAGATTTTTCTTCAGTGTCTCTTACCAGCTCTTTAGGTTTTGTGATACTTTCAAGCTTGGGTTTTTGTTTTTCTAGCATTTCTTGGGTGATTCTTACCAAATTTTGATAAGCTTCAAGCTTAGCTGCTTCCATGTCTGGAGAAAGATAGTTTTTCCATTTGTTTTTCATGTTTTGGCCTGCTTAAAGTCCTTCTTGGTAGGCTTCCAAGGTTGCATTAATAGGCCCAAAAATGTTATCAACCAAAATTGATCCTCCAGATTTCACGGTTGTTTCTTTGACTTCACTTCTAGTTTCTTTCACCTTTTCCTGGAATAGTTGTTTTGCTTTCTCCTTGATTTTAGCCTGTTGTTTCTGTTTTCTCATCTCATACATTTTGCTTTTGCTTCTTTTGGTCTTTTGAGAGGCAATTTTTGTATTCTTCAAATCATCAGAGGAGTTATGTTTCTTTTTATTAGTCTGGGCTCTGGTGATTACCTTGATTGGAACAGTCAGTTCACTCTTAGATGAGCTACTAGGTATCACTTGGACTACGTTTACTACTGTTTTACCCTTGTTTAAAGGTTTTTTAGGACAATCTTCCGAAAAGTGTCGTCCCTTTTTGCAACATTGTATGCAATAAGCTTCAGCTGGTTTGAGGTTCTTGTGAGGCTCTGGGCATTCATTTTTCCAATGATCATATGCACCACAGTTATGACAGTTTCATGTTCTTGGCTTAATCGTGGGTCTTACCAGACGAGGTCTAATATCTTGATTAGCTACACAATAGACTGGTGAGAGCTCTAGTGGAGTATAAGTCACAGATTCTTCCATTGGTGGTGGATGTGCATTATACCAATCTCCTTATACCATTACTGTAGATAGACTAAGCTCAGCATAGGGTGTAACAGGCACTAGTGCTTGTTCATCTATGACTCCTTCTGAATACATGTACTTTACAGGCACTGCATTATGCTCTAGATACGGATGTTGTTGTCCCAACATAGGTTGAGGTCTTTCCATACCCATCGATGGTCTTTGAGTTGGGGCCATGTTAGGCTAATATGTGTACATGGGTTGTCCTTGTGGCCTCATGGGCACATACTGAACATTCCCATCATACTTTGGTTGGTAGTAGCACTCATTGGTCTCATGGTTGTTCCATTTAACCTCGATTGCACACGCTCTTACCACTTACTTAAAGCTTGCTAAGTAGTCGTATAGATCCCCTGATTCACTGTATTTTTTGGCCCATTTTTTAAAATCAGTTGGTTTGACGCGTCTATTGGGTTCAACTCCCAGTCTCCTGGCAGTTGGTCCTGTTCTCCATCCTTCAGACCAGTCTGTTGGAAATAGTGACTCATATAGCCATGGATTGTCCTTAGTGTCACCCGGTTTTCTTTGTGATGAGGTGGTTTCTGGTTTCTTAACATTACGCTCAGAAGATCTCTCACGGTGTTCATCTCTTGGAATAGTTTTTGGTCCTTGGCACAATATCCAATCCCTTATTGAATACCCTTGATATTTGGTTTGCTCCACCTCCTCAGGAGTCATCATAACAAAGTTTTTGTTATAAAAATCCCTAAACAGGCAGGTTGATGGATCTGTTGATCCCTTATCTTTGATTTTGAAGATATAGATGATCTTCATGGGACTTAGTCGTCTTTATTTGGCATGCAAAGTCCACAGAAGATCTTTTACATTCTATCCTCCCAACAATAGACTGCGATCCTAGGATTATCAGTACTAAGCCGTTTCAAAGGCTTCAAATCAACTTGATTGTATCCCTCAAATTCTAAACTCGGTGATCCTTCTTTTGTGGCCATATCTAAAATTATAGTATTTACTTCTAACCCCCATTTGTCTATCATGTCAAGGTCTTCGACTTGTAAATACTGACTTCTGTTTCTATCCATGTACGTTTTTCCTTGTTTGTTTGCCGTGATTTTCTCTTTGAACTCAATACCATGGTCACATCAATGCGAATAGTGTACTCTTCATTAAGATCCAAGTAAACTTGAGCTCCATGGAGATTAGTCTTATAAAGGGAGAGTATATGCTTGTAGCACATTGTCGTTCCGGTTTCTGAGTGAGCCGAATAGGAAGACATTTCACACGTTAAATATGAAAAAGTGTCTGAGACTTCTTCAAGAATAGTGTGCAAGGGGTTGCCTTGATTCACGTTTTTTTCAGTGGATACTCTACTGGAGGTTTCTCCAAGTATGCCCTGATTTCCTAGTACACGACTAGATCTAAGGTTCATAAAGACTTGTGAAGCCCTAATAGAGTACTTACCGTCAGATTGACTTGTTGTCAATTTCCACTTGCCTTGATTGCAACTTCTATTAAGCTACCGATTCCTCGTCTACAACCTGATTCCTATATCAATTTTGATCAAGTTAGCTATTCTTTCACAAAACTGTGTAATTTTTGCTAACTATTGTGATAGGTCTATGTGTATGACTTCAGTTCGAGCTATTTTAGTCAGTAGTTGAGATTTTTAGACTCGACTTTGGCAAAAATGAAAGGATTAATCTGCAACCTGGAAACTGAGTGAACATGTACCAATTTGGATCCGATTGAACCCAAAGTTACCCGGTGGCTTTGTATTATGCTGGTCTAGCAGTGTACAAGTTCAAAAGTCAAAAATGGTATCTCTCGTAGCAATAGTAAATAATCGTGATTATTTACTTTTGTTAGATTTGTGCACTTTTTGGCTTGGTTTGCCAAGTATACAACCTATTAAGGTCCTTGGACAAGTTACAACAAGTTTGGACAAAATCCGTTCAAGTTTATCAACTATTTTGTGTTAGTACACTCTGATTTCAAGAATCTAGCTTAAGTCTCACTTTTGTGATCCAAATTTCACCAAAATTGATTTGTGTGGTCTACTTCATATGCTTGACCTTGTGGTATGCTCAAATATGCAAGATTGTCAATTTTTGAAGCAGATGTAAATAATCGCGATTATTTACTCTAGCTATTTTTTTGCAAATTTTTGTTCCAACCTTGACACAAATCTGTTAAGCACTTCAACTTAACGTGTCTAGCCAAGTTTCATCAAGTTTGTACTTTTTTTAATCAAATGGTCATCGATTTTCTATCCGCAAACTGACTTCGCAAATTTGGTAACAATTTTCATTCCAATGATCCAAATCTTACCAAATTTGGTTTGTGGGCTTATTACAACATGGTAAAACTAGTGGTTTGTTAACTTGGTCAAAAAAGTTGAAAAATGGGGCAGATGTAAATATTCACGATTATTTACTTCTGGCAAATTCTTGTATCTTTTTAGTCAGCTGAGTATGTCCACATGTCTATCACATCAATATAAGCCTTATGAATCAATTTTCATATAGTTTGGACATTTTTTCCCCCAATTTACACTCAAGTTCTCAAAATTCACTAAAAACTTAGTTTTTACTCAATTTTTTGCCAGTTTGGTGATCCAAATCCGATGTACCTTTACAAAAGTTGTTTGTACACATGCAAGGAGTCACTGGTATCAACCTTGGTCAATTTTGAGTTGAAAGTAAATAATCGCGATTATTTACTTCAGGCTTAAAATGAATCATTTTTGAACTTTTTTCATGGACAGTATTTTTATGAGTTATTTTAAGCCTATGAATCAAGTCAATAGTTTATTTGGCCTAAAATGTCAAGAAAAAGTAAATAATCTGAGTTTTTGCAAACTCTTGAAATTTTTACATCAATGTGTCCTTGAGCTTACCCACTGGTTCATACAACTTTTAAGCATACTCTCCAGTCGGATTGGGTGGTTTGTAATCTTTTTGTGTTATTTCTAGCCGTAGACATAAAATTCTGCAACTTCAAATAACAACTCACAATGATGCTTGCGGAGAGAGCAATGTTTTGAAATCCACTTTAGATCCTACTTACCCTACTCCTAGGTTCTCATGCAACGGGGTTGTGGAAAGTGTCCACAAACACTCATTTTCTTGTTTTTTATGGTTTCCTGAGCATTGTTCTTAAGACTTGTCCCATCTATCAATCATTCTCAAAATCCTAATCTTATTTTACAATCCTACAATCTTAAATCCACTCAGCAAGTACAACTTACTTCCAAACTACCACTACACAGCAAAAGAGGACAATCTTAAGCTATGTGAATTCTTAAAAAAAGTTTCTACTCTAGGAGATCCTAGAGGACGTTAAAGGATAACTTCACAAGATGCTCCTGTTTCTCCCTAGTTTCGGTCTCTTCGATCTCTGACAACGGTGCCAAATGTGGGACGGGTGTCTAATCTCACTCCTATCTTATTGCAGATTTAGCGAGAACCATGATTAAATTGTCAATCCATAGGACGAAGCTGACTTGACTAGTACATAGAGGCTACAAGAGGTTGTCAATCTCTCGGGAAACAACAAACAACTCGCATCTAACTCAAGTTACACTCAAGTGACTGAAATCACCAAAAGCCAATCGCTCATCAGCAAACAGATCACATCCGTTACAACATCAAATGACATCCAAACGTAATGAAACTTCTAGGACATGTTTATAAGACCTAAGATGCTTATGGTCTCAAATTCCACTTTAGGTCAGATGCCAAAATCGTAATTATTAACAGTAGTGGATTTTTGACCTAGTCTTTTTTAACCCATAATGCATCTAAATGCTTAGCAATGATGTCCCAATATCCCGCCTATGCTTAGTTTTTTATTTTGAAGTGTAAATTCCTACTTATGATTAAATTAGGGCGTGGGTCGACGACGCCAAAAGCTACGAAATATTGTGAAGTGTTTACGTCAATGCGTAGAGCTCTTACCTGCGGTTGCAATGCAGCAAACACGACAGGAATGTGACAACCGAGGAGGGAATAGGAAGCGCGAGAAGGAGAGAAGTGAGCACCGTTAGCTCACACTGTGTATTTCATTATCAAAAACTTAATAATAACTTACAAAAATTGGCTTTTATAGCTTAGCCAAGGTTTTTGGTGGTCAAAACTAATAATTTGGGAGGTCTAACTAAAGATAGGTAATGATGGACTGATACAATCTGGAAGCTTGTAGCTCGGGCTCATCTATTACAAAGTTTATCCAAAAAATATGAGTTACAATATTCCCGATTTATAACAAATAATAAGTGTGTTTACAATGAGAGCTCCGAAAAATGGTATTTGAGTTAGCTTGCTGCTAACAGAGATGGATGACATATCCATATGTGGAACTAGAAAAGAATAGGCTTAAAATGTGAAGGAAAATGGACATAGCCTCTATCTACGCTCAAAAAAGGAGACAAAAGGATTTTTTTGATAAGCATGTATGCTTGAAAGAGTTTAAAACAGTAGACTATGTCTTGGTTTACACATTGAAACAACATGCTAAAAAAATTTAGAAAAGCAAGGGATGGGACCCTTGGTGATCACCAATATATCTCCAAGTGGAGCCGTCAATCTTGATACATTGGAGGGTGAAGAAATGCTGAATTGGATAAGTGGTTGTCGCCTTAAAAAGTATCATCTACCACTAACCCAGAGCAAGCTTCAACAAATCCATGCAAAAACAAAAATATCTTAAGAAAATAAGCGGGCAGTCAAAGAAGCTCAAGCAAAAGTCCAGCAGTGCATGTAAAAATGTAAGCTTCTACAACAACAGGGATCACCACTACGGATCAATGTGATCAAAGTGATAGATTTTGAAGGGGAGTATACAGTGGATCAAAGTGATTGATTTCGAAGGGGAGCATACAGTGGATCCAACCATAAAATTCAAGCTTGGAGGTAATCAAGTGGAGGCCAGGGAAATCCTAGATGCCGGAGCTCAAGGAAATTTCATTTCCTATAGCCTTTACAACAAGAAGTTGACACTTGAGGGGAAACTTCAAGCAGCACAACAAGACATTCAAAGTTATTCAGAGCACTCAATCAAGAACTGGGCTGGATAGTGATACATGTGCAGATTAATCAACACCTCTATTCGTATAAATTTTATGTGGTAGAAGATAAGTTAGTGCAGCATGCATTATTTCTTGGTCAGCCATGGTAGCAAAATTACAACGTAAAGATTGATTTAAGCTCTGATATAGTCAACATTCAATATGTGCAAGAACATCAAGTGATTCCATTTGGAACAGAAACAAACCGCAAACCAATGGTAATCAACTTAAAACTTAAGGGAAAAAAACCCTTCCCTACACTAGCTCAGCAATGATTCCAAAGAACAAAACAAAGGAGGTGGCTACTGCAGAACCAAGCACCAAGAATATTCTAAGGAGTATATATGGCCAACCCGCCACGCCACGGCCACTGCTACAGTCACAAAAAGCACCCATACAATTTTGGGTTACGAAGTTGCACAATTTTCGCAAACCGGTCTGCTAGCTACCAAAACAACGATACATGGTAAACTTCGGCAACCTACTCAAAAGTAAAATCAGGTATGGGTTCCAAAGAAGTTGATTGTTGCACAAGGTCATCCACAATGCAAATTTGGATTGCAACGTGACACAACAAAGAAATACCTTCAGTACAAACTCCCCAGATCCATCCCAAACCACAGCCCTATCACCAAAGACCCAATGTGAAGCATATGTGGGTACTAAAGCCATTATCGCAAGCTAAAAAGGAGCACACTCAAATTTGGTTCATTAAACAAAGGCCAATAAAAATGCCATATGTGGATCTTGGATTCAAACAAGACTATCAACAACACTGGCAACACATACTAGAAGTACCAAAGCAACCATTGTCAACCAAAAATCAAGGGGAACGCTTAGAACAATTGTTATTTCACCGCTACCTTCTTGGTACTGAATTAACAAGAAACACTGAATGCCAAAAAATACATCGCTTATACCCTCCTCTTGCACAACATTAACTTTTCCTATGCATTGGGTGAGTATGCATATAGAGCCACATTACATGGCCAACATTAGCCACATACCCTCGAGCGATACATCATCGTCCAAGAAGACTCCAACCAGGAGGGGGGAGGCATTCTCAATGCGAACCCAACAGACTAAGAAAAGTACTAAAAGAGAATTTTTTTTTATGTTTTTGGTTTTTGATTACGTTGTTTACAAAAATTTGGTGAACCCAAGTATATATGCCCTTATCTAATGTGATTCTATAGAGACATGAGAACAAACGCCAGTAATGAGTCTCTAAGAGTGTGTGTGTGTGTGTGTGTGTGTGTGTGTGTGTGTGTGTGTGTGTGTGTGTGTGTGTATGTAAAACTAGAAGTTTTCATGCATAAAAGTGAGAAAAACGGAGCAATTTGGCCAAACATATTAGGGTGAAAGCATGACTGGGTGGTACAATTTTATGGGTTGATTACTAGTTTTAAATAGTTGCACTATTAGACGTGGTGCGGAGCAAAATTTTTGCAAATTAATTCTAAATTTGGCGCCAAACAGCTTTTTAGATTCTCCTCTTCAAGAGCTATCCAATGATTATATTAGACACCTTGGGTTCTTCTATCTTTGTCAAACATATACAGCTATTAATTTGCCAAATAGTGATATCCCCTGGGCTCAAAATCTCAACATAGACATCATACGTGTATGATGTCTCTAGAGGCCAAAATGACCAGTCTGGGGGCATTTCTCACTTCCAAAACCATTATTCCATGATTGTTAGCCCACAACTCAAGTTTAATCAAGTTTTGATTCTTTGTACCCATCTAAAACCAAGTTTTGTAACTTTGAAGCTCTAAGCCTAAATTTTGGCTTCAAACACATGAGAGTAATTCCAATCCAAAAATTTGATGCCACGAGAGTCTATACCATGCTAAAGCCCAGCTCTAGTACAAGTTGGAGCCCTTTTGAACAAAGTAGACATCATACACGTATGATGTCTCACTAGCTTGAAGCTAAACCCGGAAGCTAACTTGACCCTTCTAAGCCTTTACCACATGATTATGAGAGTATCTACCAAGTTTCACCCCATTTTGAGCTTCATTTACCCAAAACTATGCTAGAATCCAGCTTCAAAGCCGAAGGAGAGTTCTAATGATCACAACTTGTCCAAATGACACCCAAATTGAAATACATGCATATATACATGATATACATTCTATGAGCTACACACATATGAAAACTCAATCCATTTTGAGCACTTAGACATCATATGTGTATGATGTCTTACAGTAGAATCTGCACCCAAAATGCATTTTCTACCACATGCATAGCACCCTTAGGCCCTAATTAGCTTGTGTTTCAAATTTGAAGTCATTTTGATAGCTAGAAACTGAGAAAATGCCAGATTTTGTGAACAATGTGAACTTTTGCACTTGGAGTGCCCGCATAATCAATGGAAGCCATCAAATCACAAGAAAAGAAGAAGAGGATTTCCTTGAAAGACATCATTGCGGTGGCAAAACCCTACACTATCCTTGACAAAACACTAAAACCAACCAAAGCTTGGATAGACGAATCCACAATAGAAGCTGAAGGAATCAGACTACCAAGGTACATTCAAAGATCCGTAGGGTATACAGTAGATGTGCCCATGATCCCCAGAGAGCTCAGTGGGTACTCCAGCAAGGAAGGCATCCTCAACCACCAAGAGTGGGCCTAATCTGCATAATTTCTTCGTGTGGATACACAAAGGGTCTACAAGCTAGCTAGCTCCAATAAAAAAGATGGCAAAGCAGTGATTGCTTCTTTGGATGGCCAGAGGACTGGAGGTGGTAAGTATCCCTCAAATCATTGCAGATGCTCTAGAACTCCACAATACCTATGCTTCTGTGGATTTGTCTCTCTCTCCCCTGTTGAATCCAAATGAGCTTATGTTGCCCCATTTGGCTATATGTTCCAATCTACCCGGAATGCCCCATTAATAGTTACCTCCACATATCACCTACAATTTGAACCGTTCTTCATTCTAATATTCAATAAAAAAATGGCCTTCAAGATGCAGTTTTTATCCTTTCAAAGTTGGCTCAAAATCTGCCGTGTGCCAAATCTTTTCGTATTTGCCATGTTCGAAGCCCTTGCTTTGAAGTATCGATGTTTGCTTCCAAAAGTCAATTTCGACTTTCCTAGCTCAACTTCTTAATTTTTGTTGATTATTTGTTGTTTGTAGATTTTTAATAAAGGAAAATTAGTTATAATTATTATTAGTTGGCTAAAATACCCTTTGACCTGCCTCACTGGTGGATGCTCTAATCCGGGTCAAGACAAAACACAATGGTATTTTTAAGAGAGGTAATACAGCAAGTAGGAATCATGATCTCCCTTCCTACCCCAGTCAACCCTCCAAAGCACCCAAAGTGCCATTTATATTGAAGCCAACTGTCCAACCCTAGTCTCCACTGCATTTTATTCATGTGAATGCGCTTCCAGTCACTCAATGTGGAAGGAAAATTTAGTGCTACAAGTGCCTCGAATTTGGTCATAAGAAGGCCGAATGTCCTCAAGAAAATGACCCAAGTAATTTGGTCCCCCTATTTTAACTTTCAAAATTGCCCCAATCAAGGGAACAATATTGCCTTAGAGAAAAAGGAAGAAACCCAACCAAGCAAGAAATCCTCCTACACTCATTTTCATGGGCCTTGTAAACCTTGTTTCAGTAAAGGATGAGGCAGATGAACAAACCAATGTTTATGATTCCTTGGATGCTAATGACCTGAATTGACAATTTTCCATACTCGAGATTAAGAGAGATATGAGGATGAAGCTAGAAAAAAATTTAGACATGAAGGAGCCGAAGCTGCTACACAAAATAATTTAGGAGGTTTTGGTCCAATGGAAGGGCTATCCCACTAAAGATGCTTCCTAGGAGGACTAGGAACATCTAATTATTTTCCAAATTTCTCACCTTTTATAATGTGATTTCTTCTTTTGTTATCATATTAATCTTCCCTATTTGATGTAATCAATGAAGTGCTACAAAATACCAAACTAAGGAACCTTAGAGGAAATTTGATTGTATTCGTTAAGAGAAATTAGAGAAGGAAGGATGCAAGACAAGAACCAAGATCTTAATACACAATGAGCTTGCTAAAAGATACAATAAAGAAATATTTTTACAAGTCAATAAGACCATCCATCACATGATCACAAAATCCACTATCACAAGTAAGACATATATTAGGCCTTTCATCCATAGGAACAATTTGTTGTGAAACTTTTGCACTCTAGTATGAGGTGAGAAGTTAAAGGTTCCTCTAAGAGGTAAACTAAAGTGAGGGTAAAGATATATCTTGTGATGAGAAAGAAACTATGCAAGAAAAAAGACTCGTTCCAAAAAACTCCAATGCATTGATCTCATTGAGTTGTAATATCAAGGACCCATACCCATAGCTTCAATAAACATAGCCAAGCAAACATTGTTTCGAAAGTGCTCCCAACCCCAAAGTGTCACCCTTGTTCTATCTCAAAACATCCCGCCATTTGGCTTGTGCTACTCAAGTTCCCAATTGAGGGAAGATCATGTGCTCATATTGCTCCACAAAATCTCTCCTTACATATTCACTTAGTTGTTAAAGATGAGGAAGGACCACAAATAAAACCAGCTCTTGCCACGGGTCCATAAAGTAAGGAAATGACCAAAGAGACAATGTAAAGGATTAAAAGATATAATCCTAATAATCTCTTGGTGGGAAGATGGAAATAAGGGAGAAATATGGATGCAAGAATACTGTAAAAAAGAATGAGAGATTGTGCCTTATATAGATGAGCCAGCTAGCGAAGAATGAATTAACATAACATACAGGGTAAAGGTGTAACTTGCAGATGAAGATTTATCACCTTCCTTATTGGTTTTCAGTTGAGGAAAACTCTTTCTTTTAGTTGGTAAGTTTGTAAGGGCCTCCTCCTAGCCCTTATGCATGGCCAACACATCTAAGCCACCGACTCAAAAGAAGAAAAAGAAAAAGACAACAATAATAAAAATAATAATCAATTAAGGTCAGGCTAAATCGTAGCTGCAAAAGTTTATCCATGAGTCACTTTTGTCTTACACCATGGGGACATAGGCATAACCAATGCAAGAGAAATTAGCTCTTCATCTCAAGAAAAATAGCATGAAAAAAAAGACAAGGATAAAGGAAAAGAAAGAAGAACAGGATAACGTGAGTAAGTAGCTTGTTGAAAGGAGATGTGTCAGAAAATGATCCAAAGTGTCCAAGATTTGCTAGAGCCACCTTCAAGTAAGCCAAAGAGTTGGATGGAAGTTCCAGCTCCAACACTGATAATCTCACTAAGGCATGAAACTAAATGCACCAGCAACAATTCCACACTTGAAATAGAAAAGCCCAAACTAGTGATGAATACCATAGATCAGGCATCTGAGGATCTCCATCCTATGAGACCAGAAGTATACAGAGAGGGTGATGGCCTAGATGAGCTTTGGAGACACATACAAGAAGCAAACAATGCAAAAGAGTTGAGTCAAAGAGTCAACCAAGCCAGTAAGGGGAGGGATGTTTTGTATAGGGTCTTAAACTCATTTGAGTTTCAATTTTTATTGATCTATAGGCTAAAGGGCTCAGCTTAATTCGATTGTAAAATGGCTTGGAGTCTATGCCTATAAAAGTAGCCTATTCTAAAAGATAAGATATTCTTGGGTGCACTTTGCTCTTTCTAGGATTGATGTACATGAGGTTCTTTGGATTTCTATGTCCTTATAACTCTTGACTCTTCTCAATCAAATACTCTTTCTATCTTCTTAATCTACTTAGAATTGATTATGTGTTTGTGAAGTTGTATTAGTGAATTCTAGATCTCTATTTGCTCTCTAATTCATCTCTCCTAGCTATATCATTGTCCATGGTGTGTGAGGGATATTACTTTCTTCTCTTTCTCTCTCTACAAAGTGTGTAATTAATATCTGTGCATGCAATTAGCAATGAGGAGCTGGACTGGATTGTCCACCATAATTTGAAGTAGGCATGTTGATTACATTTCTTGTATATGTGTGTGATTAAGAGTTGTGAATAGAATGATTAACGTAAATGTTAATTTCAATGCCGCAATGTGTTCAAAGTGGTTAGTATGTTGGTTTGTGTGCTTGACTAGAGAAAGCACCATCCACAGAGTCTCTCTATCATGGGTAGAGTGATGTCTTGAATCCTCTACTTCTATGCACTAGATGATGCTTGTGCCTCCAAGCCCTAGCTGATTTATCATGCCATGTATTTATGATTTTGTTGACCTTGGGTAGCAATTAGGCATATGCTATGACTACCCCCAACGGTGCCCAATGTTGGGGTTACTCGTAGCATAAATCACCTAATTGCAACCCAAGAGCAACAAAATCATCAATTTGTGGCATGATAACCTGGCCAGAACTTGGAGGCATGAGTGTCATAAGATGCATCAAAATAGAGGATTCAAGGGATCATTCTACCCATTATAGAAAGAATCCATGGAAGATGCTTCCTCTAATCAAATACAAAAACCTACTTACTAATCACTTTGCACACATCATGACATGGAGATTAGAATACACATTAATCACCCTATTTACAACTCTTAATCACACACATACACACAAGCAATGTAATGAACAAGAGTAATTCATATTAGTGTAGACACTTTGGTCTAATCCCTCGATGCTAATTGCATGCACAAGCACTAATTACACACTTTTTAGAGAGTTGAAGAGATGGAAGGCATAGCCGGCCAATGATATGGCTAGACAAGATTCATCAGAGAGGAATTAGAGATCTAGAATTCACTAACACAACTTCACAAGCACATAATCAATGCTAAATAGATTAACAAGAAAGAAAGAGTATCTGATTAAGAAGAATCAAAAGTTACAAGGGCATGGAACCCCAAGAACCTCATGACCATGAAGAGTCTACAAAGAGGAAATCTCACACAAGAATGCCTTCTCTTTCAGCATATGCTACTTTTATAGGCATGGACTCAAACCCTTTTTATGATTGAATTAATTTGAGCCCTTTAGCCTATAGATTAATACAAATTAAAACTCAAATGAGCCCAAGACCCTAAACAAAATAAGTAGAAAATATTATGGTGCATATTTCTTTCACATCCCTTTCTTGTGCATATTCAATGATTTGTTAACCATTTCTAACCAATCCATGAGGATCTATATAAAGAACTTAAAACCCACATTACCAACCTATATAACATATATTTATACTTGACTCTAGTTAACATATTAGAAATTTGGTAATCTTTCTATGCAATATGATGATACTCATGACTAAAAGATTTAATAAATTCAATCCAGCAAACCATGCAATATTAGGTAGAATGGGGACCCTAAAAATACATAAAATAGCATGCCTTCAAGCCAGCATGAAGAAACAAACATGCCTACTTGGAATTTTATGTGAGCATAATTTAATAGAAAACATGATTGTAGCAAGATAAACAGAAATATGTGCACCCTCTGAGATCAAATTGCGCATGTGTGTGTGTGTGTGTGTGTGAGTGTGTGTGAAAGAGAAAAGTGATAAACTCATTCCATTTTATCAATCACAATGGTGAGATGAAGCTCTTCGTAGGGAAACTATCTCCCATTTGGATTTTGGAGCTAGCTAACATCCGCAATGCTGCTCAAACAATTAGGAAGAGTTAGGAGACTGACCAAAGTGCTTTCAAAGGAGCAAGACCATATCAGCACATTGGCTGAAGAGTTAGAGTGGGGCTTTGATGTTGGACCTGACCTTTAGAATGACAAAATGGTTGCTAACCTCAACCAGAGAGAGACTCGGGGACTTGGGGTTTCCCAACACTTAGCTCAATCAAGGAGAAGGAATTTAGAAAGAGCTAAAAGATTTTCTCTCTCCCCATCTCTCAAAAAGCAGATAAGGAAAAAGCAAAAGATCACATAGATGGGAGTGATGGGAGCAAAAAATTCAAAAAATAGGGCATAGGGAATCAGAGAGTAAGATTGAGGCCAATCAAGTCACCAAGATAGATGACTAGTACAACAATAGGTGCGATGCTAACATCGATTATTACAACAAGCATAGAACAAGAAAGAGGAACTCAAGCTAGGGAAAAATCTAGACACATGACCACAAACCACATCATCATAAAATGAGACATGTTGAGCACTCCATTGACCTGGAGATTTTTTTTTCTATATTCAAGGGTGGAAAGAAAGATGACCAATATGTTCACATACAAGCATTCAAGTAATATGTAGAATTGAAGGACATTGATGAGGAGGAATGGGGAGAACAATTTTGACAAACGTGAAGGATGTATCAAGGAAGTGGTATTACCACTACCTAGACTACAAGCTCAAGACATGAAACAAGCTAATTAAGGCATTTTTTTGGAGTGCATTGTAAATACAGGCGATGAAGATATCCTATGTGAACTAGATAAGATTAAGCACAGTAATCTATCAATTGGAGGCTATGTCAAGAAGATAAAAGAGCTTACCAAACAACTGAACTAGACTCCTTTTTAAAAATAGAATGCAAACTTGGTTTAACAGTGCATTCAAAATCAAAAAGCTTAGGGAATAAGAGATACAAGCACCGATAGAAGTTCAATGATTTGGTACAAAGGATGTTGAGACTAGAGAAACATGCCAAGAAAGAGAAGATCCATAAGGGGAGAATGGGCTCTAGTGACATTGAGTCATCAAAAGAGGATCCAGATTCTAGCTCTAGCTCAATTTCATTTGATAGCAAGTCAGATCATCAAGCAAAAACCAAGAAGAATGGATCATGGACAAAGAAAATTGAGGCAATGTCCAGACAAATCATGGAAATGTCGAAGATCAGACAGACTATCAATAGGCAAGGCTGAGACCCCATCTATGAAATGCAAGTCAAGAGATCAAAGGTCTAATAAGTGATACAATTGCACCTATTTCAAGGCATTAGTCCATGTATGAAAAATTGTAAGATCCAGATTCATCATTTTAAGAAATAAAAAGATGTACCAATGATCACACTATCAAACCTGGAAGGACCAAAGCCAGATGGAATGTCTTGTACTAGAGATAACAAGGCCAGTACCACCAATGTCTTAGCTGCTTAGCTAACAAGAGACAGAGAAAGAGCATCAAAAGGGACACCACTCGTTTTTTAAAGCCAATTGATTGTATTAAACCCCTTTGTATTATTGAGAAATCTCACAAAGTCCAAAGCCATTATATACTATTGATTGCCAACAAGTCTAGAGGGGTTGAGATCTCAACGTGAGTCAATTGTTTCTTCGATTCCTCGTGTCTCTCTCGTAAGATGTTGCATTTCTATTTCAAGCATGCCAGCATATTCTCTAGTGAAAGATCTTCCATTTAACGTAAGTTTCTTGCGATAAAAGTGTGGTTTTAGTCGGGTTGTCTACAAATGATTTTGCTTCCTATGCACAATACAGGCACCAAAACTGGTTTTTGTCATTTGGCCTTAGGAATAGGTAGAGCACGTCTACAGGAAGTTGTTGAGTGCTTCGGAAACCAAAATTGATTGACCTAAAATAGGTTGTTTATCTTAGGTGCAATTTTGTTCGAGAGTCAAAAATGACATCTGAGTACATGAGAGCATTAAGGATACTCTGCTCATATTAGGAATAAATTTATCTTGCATTCGAAGACTTGTAGCTATACCAAATCATCGGATCAAGCTTGAAGTAAGGAAAGTAACTTTTGATGTCTAACACACATTTGAGACTGAGTTAGGTAGGAGCGGTTTAGACTTAGTTTTTTGAGAGATTAGCTATCTCTTGTAGCCTACATGCACTAGTTGGGTCAGCTATGTCCTACGGATTGACATTTTATGTTTATCATTCTCACTTTGCTAGCATCGACATGGTGAGGCTTGGCAACCGGCTAACATTTTGGCATCCTTGTCGGGGACGAGACAACCTAGACTAGAGAAAAACCCAAAGCATACACATGAATTTCCAGTTTGGCTAGAGTAGCACATTTTTTACTTTTTCACCGGCTGAGAGGTGTTTGAGAGTAGAGATACTCGATAAGGAGCTTGGGTTACTTTAGTAGGATTGATTTGGTAGAGGGTCCTTGAGACAAGCTAGTGGTCGGTAAGGGCATCATCTAAGTAAAGAGTAGGGATTTCAGATTGAAGGTTGAAATTTTTACCTTTTGTACTCTTTTTTCATGTTCAGTAGGAGTATGGTAAGTAGAAAATCATAAGGACTGCATTCGTTCTAAGGTACATGGATGAAAACCAAAAACTTATCATATCTATCTTAGGTGCGCCTAAGATAGACAAAGGGTTTTTGGGACTGACATGGTAAAAATGAACTTACAAGTGGTAGATTAACTTGATTAGACAATTCCCCTTGATTTTGGAAACATTTGGATCACTAAAACACTTGGTCAAGTCCAAAATTGGAAAACAAATACTGACTTTTGAGAAAATCAACATGGAAAAGTCAAATCATGCTAAAACATGAAACCACTGTGTGGATAAATCCTAGAACTTGTGGAAAAAGCAATCTGAGAAAAGAAATTAAGAAATGTCAAAATCTAGCAAAGTCTTATTTAAGGTGCACCAAAGATAGAAAACTCTCCAGAGAGGGTATTTTGTCGGGCCATAAAGACAACTCCGGAGCAAGTTTCATCAAATTTTGAGCCGTGTAAGGGTAAAAAAACCAAGAAAATTGGAAAACCAAACTACAAGATTAAAATGGTGATGAAACTGATAAAACAATGGTAAATTGTCCAAACTATGTGAAACTCGTTGTACAAGCTTGGAATGACATGTAGAACCCACCCCAAGTCACATTAGTCAGAAATATGTTGAAATAGAAAAGGTTTATCTTACGCGCACCGAAGAGAAATCTCCCACCAGAAAAGCAATTTTTTCCATTTTGACACCAGGATTGATTTTGATAACCTGTGGAGATCCCAATTGTGTGATAAAAGTTGAAGTAGACCCCACAGATAGGTGCAACCATCTTACGCATGCCTCATATAAAATTGAGCAAAATGTCACATTTTTTGCACACAGGGTCTAAATTTGGCACTAAAAAAAGGAACTTGTGTATATTTTGTGACTAAGGATTAACAAATTGTGGAATCATATACGGCTCTAAGTGTTGTCGTGCAAGGAATTGCAACTTTGTGAAGGACAGGAGAGCAAACAACAAAAGCATTGCGTTTGAGATCAAAGGCAACCTTCCAAGTTTCAAGTATTATTTCAATTAAGTTGTGTAAATCCATATTTGAACCTAAGATCTGATAGAGTTTTGGAAAACTTGATTGACTTAGGAGAGAATAGGAGAAGAGTGTCCACAGAAGAGAGTGTAAATCAAGGGAGACCATTAAAAACTATTGCGGAAGAAGTGGTAGACACTTTCTTTGATTCAAGCTCAAATATGTCTTCTTTTTGAACTCAATCAGGAACATGGAGCTCTCGGAGTTCAAGCACATCTTGACTTTCTTCAAGACCAACAAGTATGAAGACCAGATTTATTTGGACACCAAAATGAGGAGTTTGTAGTGAGGATAGACGACCATACCATTGATTTTAAAGGGAGGTTAGGGGAAAAAAACAAGACGACCTTTATGTACACAAAAATGGAGTAAAGTATCACAAGATACAAGACCTTTACTTTGTGGATAAATAGGGATTAGAGATTGATACTCTAATACTCGTTGGTAAGGTTGTTAAGGAGGGACTTTTGGTGTTAGAATTAGAATCATATGAGTTAATAGATGCTAAACCATTGAAACGCATCCCCATAGATAACCGAAAACTTGGATTTTATTGCTAGAAAGAAAGCAAGATTACAGATTTGGTATGGACTACCCATGCCAGATTAGGACAACTGACGCCCTTGAAAATTGTGTACATTTTCACAATCAAGGACAAGAGATTAACATCACTTCTCGTTCATCTCTCTAGGGATTGTTATAACAATAATTTTGTTGTGATGACTCCGAAAGAGATTGAACAAACCAAGTACAAGGGACACTCAATCTGTGAAGTGATCATGGGAACCATGCATGAAATCTATCAGGATGTGGATCCAAATGATAGAACTTATGGTAGCATGGTCAATCAATAAAGAAGCACGTCAAGGAGTATCCACCTCAATGATACCAATAGGGAAAGAAAGTTGGAAACCACCTATAATAGGGGAGGAATGAGTGACATGAGGACGAGAAGAGGTCCACATGAGTCACACTTACTAAACAGTGTTTGAATTAGGGTTTCATGAAAACACACATAGCTTGGAGAAGACGAAGGAATCTCAAGGCACACAACAGAGAGTGTATTACTTAGTGTGTGTTAGACATATTGTACTATTACGCTAGAAGAGATCCTCTAGATAAGGCAAAACATGTGGCGGATTGTTGGAAAATTTCTGGAGAAATTTGGGGTGAAAGATCCAACATCAGAGCTTGAAGAAGGGATCCGAGAACTAGAAAAACCTCAATCAAACACAAGACTTGTACCATTAAGAAAGGTTGGTGAGTATTGCAAGGGTAAAGATGGGAATACTACGCTTCCAATTGAATTCCATTAGGAAGAGGATGGGGTGTAGGAGGGCCTCTTTATTTGCCATGAGCTTATAGAGCTGATTAACATTTTGATGAATAGGTGTATGCCATGTGTGCAAGAATGGTGGGTGTGTAAGAGATGTGTAAGAGTTGTCAAAAGATGCACTTTTCCTCCCAAAAAGGAGGTATAAAATTTTATGATTTTCGGCCTTCCATAACTCCCACATATGATCTCCGATTTGAGCGGAGATCATAGAACTACAATCTACATGTCGAGCTATTTCCATAGATATGCTACATGATATGGTTTTACACGCTAGATTTTAAATTCCATTTTGGGTGGAATCTTTGAATTCAAATAAACTAGCCATTTTGTCTGTTTGAATTCAAAAGATGTCCTTTGATTACTTTCTTAATACTAAAGGTTTGACTTCCTTAAACTGCCAAATAAAGAGGCCCTTCCAGACCCCATTTTTTTCCTGATGCAAGGTGTAACAACTATGGAAATTCTTGATAGTGGAGTTGGTGCTGCTATCGCCACCAAGGAGAGTTGGAAAAAATGGGGAAACCGTGCCTTGAGGGCTACTAGAATGAGGTTGTAGCTAGCAGATGGGTACATGGAGAAACCGTGCCTTGAGGGCTATTAGAATGAGGTTGTAGCTAGCAGATGGGTACATGGAGAAACCATGTTTGGTGGTCACAGCGGACTAACATGTAAAAGGCGGATGTACACAAAACTCTATTGTACTCGCTCATTATTTCAAAAGAAGCGGTGTAATTGTGCTAATAAGGATTCCCAATTGGAATATATTTTGCCATGCCCTCGTAGCCTTCTTGATTCTACACTCCTTGTAAGTGGCCGAATGATCGTGGGAAAGTCCCCTTAGCTCTTAATTCAAAACCCTTAGTTTTGACTAACACATATCATTAGTTGAAGGAAGGATTGGACGTTTATTGTGAGAGTCTCTTGATGCCACAACTTGTAGTCCGCTTTTCTCCTTGTCTGGTAATCAAAATTCAATTCCAAATAGCACATTGTGCTCCTTGTCTCTTGCTCTACAATCTAAGTGTAATCATTCTTGATTCTACTGTGGTTTGTGATGTATTGATTGTGAGCTAAATACATTGATTTGAGGTCTTAAATGGTTGGGTTTTGATGTTTGACCTTGGATAAGTGTCTCTATGCTTAAGGGGGACCTTTCCATATAGTTATGTTTCAATTTTTTGCATATTTTTTGTGATGGATCGTGATTTATGTACCTACCCAGATGGCTGCATGACTTGGTAGGATTGTGCCCCTAGGTGTTGTAATACCTCTCCTTAAGTTTCATTGCATTCCAAATTTGTTTGGATCTCAAAAGGGCGTGATAATCTAGAGCAATGAGATCAGACATAGACTAATTTTGTGACTAGGAAGTGTCACGACAAGGGCAAGGCCAGGGAGTCACGAACTATATCCAGGGGCCAGGCTAGGCAGTGTGAGTAGGGGATCCATCTAGGGCAAGAGGCTAGGAGCCTACCTTTATAATGGGAGGTTGGGAGGAGGATCCTAAGGTCTAGTCACCCAAGGCATTACAATGGTATCAAGAGCCACTCTTTTTTGGGACACACATGTGTAGAGAGTTGCACTCTTTTGCATGTCATGCAAGCAACGAGAAGCCGCACATCGGGCGTGGCCGCTTAGCAGTGGCGTGGAAGACTCTAGCCTCCGTGGGATCCGACCCTATTGAGGGGAGTGAGTAGAGGCGAGGAGGTCCAACTTGAACGCCCTTGTGCTCTCCAGGTGCGCGCAAGGCCGGTGGAAAAAACTTATCACACGACCACCCGATAGAGTCCCATAGCGCGCTTAACTGTGGTTTTCCCCTCTTGCTCGCAGTCAACGCCACTACCCGCCATCGCCACTGCTTAAGAGATTGGGAATTTCCATATTAGGCCACCCAAAAACTTTAGGGCAAACCTAAAATAACTTTAGGGAGAGTACCCACAGTGGTCGCAGCCCCTGCGAAGTCGTACTCCGTCATCATCGGCAAGCATACTCGGCCATCATCGGCAAAGGGGCGGATCTTTTTCCGCATGCAACAATCAACAATTACTGTACGAAATTGCAGTATTTCATCAAGCTTAATCTACGACAGCTTGTGATTTTTCAAACACGGAAGCTAGAAACAACGACAATGCGTTCAAGCAGTTTACGTGAACGGGTGGACTTACGAGTTGATTAACGCTTTGACGACCAACATAATTAGCATGGCTAATTATCGTTTGCAGTGCATTCTACGGCTAAGGGATTGTTTTTTGAATCAAGGTATTCTTATTTCTCTTTCTTACACTGCATGATGTTGCCATGGATTCAGATATCAATATGACCTTTGATTTTGAGCATCATACGCCTGATCCTTTCCATGATGGCTCGTGGCCAGATACTCTCATGGAGGGTGCCCGCGATACTACAGGAGGTGATGACACTTATGAATTTCTTGATATTCAAGAATTTTGTGCACTTCAGACACGCATATCAGTAATGGAAGGAAATTTTACATCTTTAAATGAAAATTTCACTAAATTATCTACGTTAGTGATACAATTTATGCAGCAGCAGGCCAAGGGCCCTGTTGACACACACATGTATGAGCACATTGCCAGTCAGGGGCAAGGCCCTTCTGATCATGGACAAGGTCTATCTATGGATTCTTTGCACACTCTCACTACAACGGAGGTGGACGAGTTTTTGAAAAACACCAAACCACCAACTTTTAAGGGAGAGGACCGAGATCACAATAAGGATGCAGTGAATATCTTTCTCAATAAGTGGGATGGAATTCACGCCTTACGGCATACTCCGAATGAAGTCAGAGCACTACAAACAAGTCTGACTCTGGAAGGCAAGCTTGGAAGATACAAAATACTCTCAATTCTTACTTGGAAGCGTGTGCCAAAGGAGCCAACACCCCGAAGTTTTGTAAATAATTGATGGTATCATGAGGTATGCCAAGTGTCAAGGTACACTGAGTTTCTTGTAGACCTTTGCAATTTTTTCTCACTTGGATGTCCATGGCATTCTATCTTCTCTTGGGCATGTTTTACTTGTTCCCTTCGTAGCTTTTTAGATAAGACATATTGTGTATCTATATCTTTGATGGGCTTACTCTTCTCTCTTTCCGCACGCCAACCCAAATCCCAAGCCTTTAGCTTTATCAATTGAACACCTTCGGGAATAGCTTCATATAAATCATGGACACACTTTTCCATGTTACCAGTGATGCTGTAAGCAGAGTGGTGAGCTTTGTCTTTACTTATTAAAAATTATTTCTTGGTAACTATGCTCATAATTGCTTTTTCAAGTATTTTTGCTATAAGTGTCTCATTTTGCAGGGTACTCTATACCTAGTTCTCTGGTAATTCACTAATCATCTTGCAAAGAGTTGATCTTAGACATTTAAGAAATGTCTTCCTCTTTTCCTCTACCAAAGTGACTATATAGATATCCTATGAAAGAAAGAAAAATGAGAATCCAATCTACATACGTGTAGATCTTTGGAATTGAAGCTGATCTCTTGAGATAGCTAATTCCAGTATTAGAAGCTTACAGCTACTGGTGATGTAGTAGTTCAGATAGTACACTGGACAAAGGAACAAAAACTGAACTGGAATACTGTAACGTCTCCGACCCCGATCAAAAAGAGCACCATTGTACCATGAAATAAACATAATGAAAAAAGTTACTATTTTTAGCAGTTTTTCGAATTCAATCAGTGCCATGATGTTTAGAATGTTTTAAATCTTAGAAATGTGAATTAAAATAATTTTTGTAAAAAAATTCCAAAAATAGTAAGTTTTTGGTCATCCGACCCGTTCAGTTTTGACCGTCTCGAAAAACTGCACCCGTACCCCGAATTTGAAAAATTTGCATTTTTCGACCCCGAGGACTGCTAAATATGGAAGGTACTCGGACCAGTACGCCTTAGTTAGAGCTTAGTATAGCAATTTACGGCATTAAATTCCGACCCGTATGGCCGTTTTAGCCTAAAACCATTTTTTCCTAAAGTTGTGCGGGGAGGCACCGGGGCTCGAGGCTGTGTGGGAGCAGGTTCCATGCCACTCTGAGCCAGCTTTAGCAGCTAGGGGGCGCCCTCTTGCCTTGTGGGAGTTGTAGGGAAGTTTCCAAGCTAGAGAGTGGGTGTGAGAGCCAGTCAAACTGACCAACTGGACACTTGGTGGGTAGGCAACTAAACTTGCCAATGCATTAACTGAGTGCTCACTCAGATGCTTATAGCAACCCAGATCGATTTTCAACCTTGCGGAGCCTATTTAAAGGTGTGCTCACACACACACACACACACACACACACACACACACACACACACACACACACACACACACACATGCTCACACACACACATACACACACGTTGGGGAGGTGCTACTGGCACACACACAGTTTTTGAAGGAGACCCAAGGAGGGAGGTGCTGCCAAAATTCTCATCTTGAGGATTCATTGGATCAGAAAAATCAAGAGGATTCTCAATCCCTAATCACGCTAATCATGGTTTAATTCCTGCTCTTCTTAATTCTCATCATTATTCTCCAAATTCCTCGTCTACTATGCTTAATCTTAGCTATAATTCCCAATAGCTGCTCTCTAAGTATACATAGCTATACTCCATTACATAATCCTCACTCAATTTGCTAATTTATGCATCCATTCATCATTATTAATCAATGATTAATACATGATTATGAGAGATTTCTCTCTCTAGGCAGCATAGTTAATAAATTGCCAGCCGGTAATAATGTAGTTTTGATGAAATTCTTTCTTTTACCACTCAATAGTGTTGTAATTAAATTAGATTCAATTTTCTCACTCATTAAGATGTGATTAAGGTAAAATTAATCCTTCATTAGGTCACTAAGAAGAAAATTTCCTAACACCTATGCATGCGGTAACTCTGCATCTTTCTTATTACTCTAGTAAAGTGATTGAGCTTGCTTAATCCATCTCTCTTATAAATCAATTAGTAAAATTTTGAATTTCTTAATCATTTAAGACAAGTGATTAAATTTAGAGCCGGTTCCCATAGGGCAAGTAAAGTATTAACCAAAAAAATTGCTAGGTCTCGAAGGAAAAAATTTAACCCTCTTGTACAAGGGGGATTGTTCAATGATTCTAATGTATCATGATTGCATCTCAATGTAGTCATCTTCAACACTGGAGAGAAGACTTCATCAAAGTCAATGCCTTGTTCTTGCTTAAAGCCCTTGGCAACAAGCCTTGCTTTGTACTTTGGCTGACTATCATGAGCGGTGATCTTATACCTGTAAACCCATTTACAAGGTAGAGCCTTTTTGACCTGTGGTAATTTAACTAGCTTCCATGTTTGGTTTTTATGCAGAGCTGTCATCTCTGACTGCATGGCTAACTGCCATCTTTCCGAGTCAACCACTTGTAATGCTTCCTTGTAACAAGATGGTTCTCCACAATATGTAAGCATGACATAATTTAGAGATGGCACATAACGATCAGGTGGTTTGGAGACACGCTCAGAATGTCTCACCACAACTGATTCTGCCTCTCTAGCCACTATAGGCTGTTCTTGAGCCTGACCATGCTGTCTTGATGTGCTAGCACTAGGTCCATCTTCCCTGAAGACAACTCTTCTGATCTCCTCTGTCTTCTCTGGTTTAGCGGGAAACTTGGCTTCATTGAAATGCACATCATTGCTACGAATAAGCTTTCTGGACTCAGGATCCCAAAGCCGGTAACCCATCTCGCCCGATTCTCCGTAGCCAAGAAATATATACTTCTTGCTCTTTGGTTCTAACTTATTCCTGAACTCCTTAGGAATGTGGCTATAAGCTTCACAACCAAAGACTCTGAGATGCTTATACGAAGGTTCCTTGCCTGTCCATAGCATCTCGGCCACTGCACTCTTATCCAGAACCCTACTAGGAGACCTGTTGATCAAATGGACTGCTGTAGCCACTTCTTCCGCCCAAAATCCATCAGGCAACTCAGCATTTGACAACATGCTTCTGAACTTCTCTTGTATGGTCCTATTCATACGTTCTGCAACCCCATTCTGTGAAGGATTATATGGTGCAGTTAGTTCCCGCTTTATCCCTTTTGCTTCACAAAATTCTTGGAAAGCCTTGGAAACATACTCTCCACCATTGTCTGTCCTTAAGCACTTCAGCTTCTGACCACTCTGATTCTCCACAAGCTGCAAGAATGTCTTAAAGAACTTGAGCACCTCATCCTTGTGCTTCAAGAAGTAAACCCATACTTTGCGAGAATAGTCATCTATGAATGCACAAAAGTACATTGCTCCCCCTAGTGACAAACTAGGCATTGGTCCGCATAGATCACTGTGCACAAGAGCTAATCGTTCGTCCCTACGATTCCTCTTTGATCTGTGCGGTTCCTGTGTTTTCTTACCATAAACACAATGCTCACAAAACTCAAAATCTTGAAAGGAAAAGCCAGGCAAATAACCATAATGAGAAAGTATTTCCATTCCTCTTTTTGACATATGTCCCAGCCTACGATGCCACAGTGACACACTTGGCTGCTCAATCACATTGATTACATGGTTTTTAACCTCTGAAAAATGTAAAGTGTACAGAGTCCCTGAATTGCTGCCATGTGCTACAGTCATCGAACCTTTGGAGATCTTCCAAGCGTTGTTCCCAAAAATTGTCACATAACCCGCATCATCCAACTTTCCTGTACTGATCAAGCTCTTTCGGATTGCTCGAACATGTCTGACATTCTTGAGCCATAAAGAAGAGCCATTCTGAAACTTCAACTGCACATCTCCCACTCCAAGTATGTCACAAACCTGCTCATTGCCAAGTCTGACATAATCTTTAGTAGTCACATATGATGTAAACCACTCTTTTGCGGAGAAACATGTAAAGATGCCCCTGAGTCGATAATCCAATCACTCATAGCATGTCCATCCTCTGCAGTCAATAAAACAGAATCAAGATTTCTTGTGAGGAAGATGTCACCAGCTGCTATACCAGAATCACTGTCTGAACTAGATCCTGTGACATTCACCTCTTCAATCTTCACTGAACTCTTCTTTTCATCTTGCGCAAAACTCTTTGTTTTGCCTTTTTCTTGTTTCCACTTCGTACAGTCTCTCTTCATGTGACCCTTCTTGCCACAATGGTAGCATTCTATGCCATACTTTGACCTCGAGTCACGAGACTTACTTTGATTTTGTGCCTTCTTACCCTTCTTCTCTTTAGACTGTTGTCTCCCTCAAACGACCAAAGCACTATTGCCTTTGCCTTTGTCAATGTTCTTCCTGTTCACTTCCTCTGTGAGCAAGCTGCCTTCTACATTGGCACTTGTAAGACCTTCTGGCGCGACAGAATTACTTAACGCTGTACGAAAAGTATCCCAACTATCTGGCAAAGTGATTAAGAGAAACATAGCCTTCACTGAATCTGGAAAGACTATCTCCTGTACTGTTAACTAACTGAAAATTGTGTGAAATTCATTGAGATGATTCGACATGGCTGTCCCTTCCTTCATCTTCAAATCCACCAATTTCTTGAGCCAGTAAATCTGAGAAGCAGCACTTTGTTTCTCGTACAC
Source organism: Adiantum capillus-veneris (assembly GCF_014529385.1). NCBI lineage: Eukaryota > Viridiplantae > Streptophyta > Polypodiopsida > Polypodiales > Pteridaceae > Adiantum > Adiantum capillus-veneris. The sequence goes on along the minus strand of NC_140935.1, from coordinate 11,057,506 downwards.
ACCACATAGCTTTTGCCATACGCAATACGCTGTAGTCTCTTCTGCTACGTTGAAGTAAACATTTTCTGCCAGTGTCAGCATGATTGTGGAACAAGCTAACTCGTCAAGCTCTTCCCACTCATCTTCAGCCATACCTTCTGGTCTCTCCCCTTTGAGCTTCAGTGGCTTCACTTGTTTTTTCTTGCACCAAAACCTGCCAAATTTGCTTCTTCCATAATGGAAAGTTTGTGCCATCGAGCTTCTTTATGTTGTAAAGAGTCTCACTTTGAGAAGATGCCATATCTGCCAAACTGTTTACTTCTGGGAGAATTTCGACAGAGTTTCCCCTGTAAACTGGCCTCTGTACACAGTAAACAAGCTGTAAAAAACAAGCTGAACTCCTCTCCTCAGGAACTGTCAGTATTTTGGAAAAATTTTGACAGAGTCTCCCTAGTAAACTGAGCTCTAGAAACCATAAGATAGCTAAAAAAACAATCATAAATAGCTGACCAATGACAAATCTGAAAATCTCTATAATATGTTGTCCTGTAAGCATAAACTGTCTCCTGTTTGGGTGATGACAGAACCTGTATCTGTCTCAAGACTGAACCCTGAACAATGCCTCAACGGCGTGACGCATAAGATGAAATCCAGTGTCTACACAAAGCCATACATCCTATGGGATAAAATTCGCCGAAGAGGATGCCTGTCGAGGGGAACTCCAGCAACCTAATCCACCTCACACTGGGTAACCCAGCCCCCAGTGCTTGGCTTCAAAAAACCTCACACACGACCCTCACAGATGGCTCAGCAAACTGTCCAAGACTAGCATACATCCTACAATAGACCAATCATTGTCCTATGACCGTTGCGGCGGTCTGTCTGTTAGCGTGACTCAAAACTAGCAGACTCACAATCACAGTATATCAATCTGCAATACATACTAGTGTTGTCAAGCCGTCGTATGGCCACACCTCCCCTGGAATGTGGCAAGCACAAGAAGTAGCAATGCAGACTGCAATATATATATATCTGATGATACATATGTGTACCTGGTCCATAGATGATGCTTTGAAGACGAATGAGTAACGTATGTCGATGTCGACCACCTCCTGCTTGCCAATCTACACAAGACGGATTTCTTTGCGGCTGAAATCTATCTTCTGCTGTAGTGCTCAGAACGAAATTCTGAGGGCATAAACAGCTTCGAAAGGGGGGTAAAACCGCAAGACACCTGTTGGAAACGCTCCTGGAACGCCAAGTGTAAATTTCCAAGCTCCGTCTCCAGAATCTGCCTGAAAAGTACGCGCGCGCGATTACGCAAATACGCACTGCACCTTGCTCTGATACCAATTGAATTCGCGGAGCGGAGCGTGGGTCGACTCTCACACACACACACACACAGATACACAGTACGCAGATAACTCTGTTTAAAGGGTTATCTCCCAAAACCTTATTATCCACAAAAGTATAAGTGAGTATATACAAAGAGTTAGTGACAAGTGAGTTAGGCGGGCGGCCGACCATATCCGTATAAGAGTCCACTTGGGCTTTAATCCCAACAACTGAACGGAAAGGCATTGAGTGTTCCATTGCCACCATATGTGAAACTTAGCAAACAAGATTGTCCTGTGTCTGAGGAAGAAAAGGCTGAAATGGATAAGATTCCATATGCGTCTACAGTGGGTAGTTTGATGTATGCAATGATTGCTACACGTCCGGATATTGCATTTGCAGTGGGAGTGGTTAGCAGATATATGTCAAATCCCAGCAAGAAACATTGGGAGGCAGTGAAAGGTATCATGAGATACTTAACACATACAAAGAGTATGCGCATATGAGTTAGGCGGGCGGCCGACCATATCCGTATAAGAGGCCACTTGGGCTTTAATCCCAACAAGAACCACCCTAGAAATAGGTGCAATATTAGCAAATATTAAAAAACTAAAAAAGAACATCACACCCCACAGTTCCGTTGAACATAAACATTGAACAAGCCTCCCCACCAAACAAAGCTATACAACAGTACATAAAAACACCGAACAATGTTCCTATATATCAATGTTCTAAATGTAGACATTTAATGTTTTTGTCACAATTAGCTTGAAAAGGGTATAGGTCGGCACTTGGGAGGTCTTTAAACAGCAAGATATGTGAGAACTATGTTTGCACTTCTTGCAGCCGTAAAAGAAAAGACCATGGTGCATTGCTCACTCGATTGAACTCCATAGGATTTAACTCCCTCTTGGCTAGAATAGACAAATAAAACATTTAGAAAGATGCCTTGTCAGTGTCAGGCTACCTTTCACCAAATTAGGGAGCTTACATACGATGGGAAATTTGGATAACAAGACAAAATTGTTGAAATTCTGGCATCCTTTGGAAAAACACAACAAATGATGTCAAGGTTTATTCATGATGAAGCCTCGATACTAGTTGGTATTAAGTGTCGTCTACAGTACAACCATTGCTACCTTTTCGGGGTTGTTCGGCCATTGCTTACAATGAAAGCCACTGCTCAACTACTGCAAACATCTTTATACAAGAACAAAAAAAATTACTCTAAACAACGAGTGGCTAAGCCATTTTCATAGTCTACATTTCCCTTTGCTTGATGATTTTGCCAATAACAACCAACCACCAGAAGAAGATGATCTAGCTACAGATGTCATGCTCCATGGAATTGAGACATCACAACAAGTAGTGGATCACAACGACAAAGTCTTCTTCGTAGCTCCTACTGAGGAAAATAGTCCTTTGAGTATTTTGAAAGATGAATATTGTGAAGAACTTAGTTTCCCTACTACTTTCTACGGTGAGCCCCGTAAATACCATACACTTGCTAAGCATAGATATCAACATGTGGCTCAATGGGACTTATGCACATTGATAGAAGATTCTCACTAATATAGAGAATCTTTTTTTCAAAAGAATCAAAGTAATGGCTCAAAAAATCTTGGTGTCCATCTGGATCCGTATGCGCAAAGACAAGCTGAATCGCAATACACTAGTGGCCGCACAAGTTTTTGGAGATACTAACATTGAAAAGGTCTTGTCTTCCCATTTTGGATATCGTGATTTTGAGGCATTACGAACATCACCTAACTACAAGGAAAAATTGAAAAAAAAAACGCCTTCGCTATGATTAGACAGCTAGGGCCACCAACATTCTTTGTTATATTTTCTGCGGCTGAGAAATATTGGAAACCTTTTATTGGAGCACTTGCTAAGCTCAACCCCATTGTGCGTGCAAGCACACAAACTTAAGAGTCATATACGAGATTTGGTCTAAGCTGTCCTTATAACAACAACCTTTTACTTAAACCGGTTTAACGGGATGAAGAAATTGCTAACCAAGGATAAACCATATTAGGAAAACTCAAAGATTACTTTTTCGTAACCGAGTTTTAGATATGAGGTAGCCAGCATGATCACGGGCTACTATGGATAGAGAATGCTCCTGTTTATGGAAAAGATCCCAATGAAGATGTTGTGGATTTCATTGATAATTACATAACAACTGATTCCATGCTTCTTCCTATAGATTTACAAGAAATTCAAACACACAAACATAAGAAGTTTTGCTTCAGAAGGCGCAAGGGATACCGCTTTGACTTCCCTCGCTACCCGATGTGCCTTTGACTATGATTTTAGAGCCTTGTCGTTCTCAACATACCAATGTCCAATAGAATAAAAAGAAACACAACCAAATCAAAGATAATCTATTGCTACTAGATTATAAAGCAAATATTACATTCAAACAGTGGCTCCTATCTAAACCTTCAATTTGAGGATTACATCCAAGCTATAGCATCCACAATATCATGCCCAATACTTCTATTGAAAAGAAATATCAAAGATATTTACACAAATAATTTCAATCCAACTGTTTCAGAGCTTTGGGATGAAAATTTAGATATACAACACATTTTAAATGAACATGGAGTAGCTACCTATTGCGCCTCATATATAACAAAATTTGATAACACACTCATCAAATCAATCAAAGAACAATTTGACTCTTGCATTCAAAACAATGCAACTACATTTGATAGACTTCAAAAAGTGGGAAACACAAAACACACAGCAAATAAGCTCACAACAAGCAGTATATATTGCACTTTCTCTACCTCTCTACAGTGCGACTCGAGAATTTATATTCATCATAAACACAAACCCTCCCCACGAGAGAACAATTCTTTTCAAGCGAAAACACCTCTTACAAAACATAGACCCGACTAGCACAAAAATATTTTATGAAACAAGCATAGATAAATACTGTGCATGTCTTGCCCAGCTCAATGCCATATTATCGGTTGAATTTGCCTCCACATACACTACAACAAGAAACACATACCAAAAACGTACCAAACTAAAAATTATATGATATGTCAAATATAATGCTGCAAAGAACCCAGATAATTATTACAGAGAACAATGTCTTCTGTTTCTACCATGGATAAATTATGGAAATCACCATCTAACAAATGGACTCACATGGAAAGATATATACAATTAAAATAAACCTATCATTGATACCAATGAATCTAAATACAACAAATACACAACAATGAAAGACAACCTTAACACCAACTCATTAGGCACCAGTTCACCTTCGACATCTATGACACTGTCTAATATTTCCTCCCATATTCATGTTGACATCACAGAAGACCTAAATATGCAACACCGCCATAAAACTACTACTCTAACCAAACAATATTTGTTACAAGAGCATTTTGCTGCTTAATTCCCAACAAAGGCTAATATTTGTTGATATTATGCCTAAAAAATGTATATTCTTCACATAAGAAATCCACATTTTCCAGACTGGAGGCACAAGAACATGGAAAACTTTCACTCTTCTTTTGATTGTCCAAGGGCTTCTACGTTTCTATAACCACAGATCCCAGCCCAGCAACTTTAAAATCCTGTTGATGGCATATATAGGTAAGGCTACTTTTAACATTGGTGGAACCACTATCCACTCGGCCCTCCGCTTGCCACTACTCATGTCATCTAACACTTCCCTATTGCCTGAGAGGTTGAATGAGCTACGGGTGCTTTATTGAGACCTAAAGTTAGCTGCTTTATATGAGGCCTCCTTGATTGGAACCAACATATTCGCTATGGCAGACTCTCACCTGCGCGCAATAAAAAACATCTACGACCTTCCATTCGGTGGTGTTGATGTCATCTTGTGCGGCGATCTTGGCAAGCTAGTCTAGTACGTGACTCTTGGATATTTTTTAGAAAACCTCAATTTCTCGAATCTATCTCACCCTCTTTCTGGCATGACCGCATAAAGTGTTATGAGTTAACAATCACCATGAGACAAAATAATGATAAATTGATCGACATGCTCAATAGGATACGCATTTTAAAACACACCCACAAAGACATTTTGTTCCTCAATACGCATTACATGCGTGCAATACCTCATCCAGCCATGGTGTCCCACCTTTACTATATGCGAACAAAGATAAAGACCTACACAACTAACATATTTTAAACACTACCATAGGGACACCAGTATTTATTGAGACACAAGACACAAAGGAGTTCTAGATGGCCTAGTCAATGGAGCTGATAGTATATTCAAAGCAATAACACACAACTCCACAATACAAACCTTCTGGATTCACTTTCAAACCACCAAAGTACGCCAAAAACCTACATATCAAAACCAACAACTATACAATACATCAATAGATAAACAATGGACAACAACCCAAAAAATAGCACGTGAGTTTCAAATAGGACAGAACTTCCTAAACACTATTACTAAAACACAATTCTCAATTCAACTTGCAGCTGTTAGGACCATACACCGTGCACAGGTCTTGACACTAGACAATTTGGCTTTTGATCCAACGAACATTCGAGGAATGGCCTTGTGTACATTGCCCTCTCTCGCGTAAGAGATCCCAACAACCTTTACCTCCTAACAGAATTAACTTCCACCCATATTAAAATAGACCAAATGATTCTAGATGAGCTGCACTGCCTCAAAACACATGCCACTTGGTAACCTTCACAGCTTGACCTCCACTCTTTGCCCGACAATTACCTGATAATACAATCTCTTAACATTGTGTCCCTTAGGAAACACTACAACAACCTTATTCATGATAATAACTTAATGTCTACCCACATTCTTTGTCTCCAAGAAACAAAGCTACAACATGCTAACACAGCGGCCATAAACGGTTACATACACACACTCAAACAATTGGCCCCATGGGAGTATCCCTCTTCACATCAAAGAAAAACATACATCTACAACACCACAACATCATTTCCACGAATGAAATAGAATGCATTACAACACTCCTCAGTACACCACATGGTCCACCACTAACCCTAATAACATTTTACCCGGGACCCTCAAGTCCGATTCCCTTGCTCCTGCAAACATTGACCACACTACTCACCATTAGCACATCCCTTCCATTTTACTCGATGACTTCAACATCAATGCTAACTACCAAACCCTTAATAACCTTGATATTTCTAACCTTCTCTCCACACACAACATGACACAACATATAACCCACAACACAACAATCTACAATTTAACTTTGGACCACATTTGGACTACAAATTCCTTGACTGGCATAACATTAGGCACTAACTTTGGATTTTGGTCGGACCACTCCACTATTTATTTTCTGCTTCCACTAAACTGCAAAAACACATTCCAATTCCCACCTCCTCCTACTTCCTGACAACACCTTCACGAATCCTTTCATTGGCAGGCCCTCGTGCTACCTCACCTTGTTTCTATTCTGAAAATGTTACGTTGTGGCCAACAAACCAGCTCTGGAGGATTGGCTTAGCGCAAAGCATGTGTTGAGTTCGACTATGATCTTGGGCGATAGTTTTAGACTATAAATTGAGGAGGAAAGAATTTTGAGGGAATCTGTAGGCAACTCCGTCTAATGGAAACAAAATGGAGCGAGTAAAAACTACTATATCACTTGGCTAATAAAAATGAATTTCTCTTTAAGCTCTTCAATTTTCAATAAAAATACATCCATATCATTTTCCTTGTGTATGATCTTGGATTTTCCCTGTGCATGATCTTGGATTCTGCATCTTTACACAAGCAAGCAATGTTTACCTCATTTTAGCAAATAAAAGTGATTGAAATATCTCACGCCTATTATACGTTTTCCTTTTGGATAAAATGACTACGACAATGGAAATCTTATTAGAGTATGAAATCAATGTATGAAACCAATAGGGTAAGGGGGCCAGTTTAGAGCCACCCAAGGCAGGAGGGGAATTGCTAGGTCAGTACTTTGTTTTTTTTGTCTTGGAGGGAGTGATCAGAAGATCACCATGATCGCAAGCTGGATGAGCCCATGCCATGAACATAAATCTACACAGGATTTGCGATAGGAGCAAAAAAATTGAGTGTAACAAAACTTACTGTGACTGAGAAGCTAGGAAGGGGGCAAACTGCGAACAAGGTTCAAACCCGAATCTAACAGTGACGATTAACTTTCACGCTAAGATAACCAATCCACCACTCGGCTCACGCTGTTCTACAATTGGATCAAACACAACATATTGTAGGGGGGCCAGGGGTCCCTGAAAAGGAACCCGGTTTTTAACTGCCCCCCTTACCCTATGCTTGCTTAGTATTGCGAGTCAACAACTGTAGCATCAAGCTCCTTTTGCACCATCCTCAACTACCCTCTATCCACAAATGCCAACGATACATGAGAGAGATACACAATATTCTATGCCCTTTGAAGCACCCACATATTCATAGAAGCCCATATTTAGTATTTGTCCCAATCCAATGTTTCCTCAATACACTACATGCAGAAAACATAATTTGTCAACCATGGCCGGTGACTATACCTAATGCAATAATTGTCAAAGTTGATGAAAAAGCGTAGAGTTAGGGAGAGAATTCATGAGAGAGATAACACGAGAGCTCCTCTGAACCGACCAACACAGCAATGAATTATATGATTATACGTTGGGTACCTTAAGTACCCCTTCCCCCAAACCCCCCTACACATACAAGAGATGAAAAGAGTGTTAAATGTGGAGTCAAAGTGTTGGCCACAAACCAAATCACTACTAGATTGTTGATACGGAATTGGGAGGATTGATTGAGCCTCCATGCCTACCCTATTTGTTCTCGGAAAAGCATTGCATGCAATGTGACCTAATGTTGTTGTTGGCTGCATGAGCTCAGACATAGACTTGGGTAATTTGCTAGTCCACAAGCTGCATGCAACCTTGGGGCAAATCCCAGAGCACATCACCTTGAATGCCCTGCTTACAAAAGCAAGCCCATGAAGTTTATTGTTTCATTTTAGCAAGGATGATAAGCGAGGTCACACCACGTCTCATGAGTTCATTGGATGATGTGCATGTATATCAAGACTGCATCATGGCACCTTCCTCAAAGCATCTGATTCAAGCAAGCAGTAGTCTAGTTAGGAACATCGAACCACCTCTACACACGAAGTTTTGTCGTCTTGCCGAGGAATTTCATATGAAGCGTGGATTGCCATTGGAGGGAGTTGATCCGCGTAGCTTGACAAGAAACAATGACATCTCTGAGGAGGACTGGGAAGCTGTCTTTATATGCCCAAAGCCTGTTCCGGGTAGCCAGAAGAAAGTGAAGGCATACCATGCTCGGATGGAGTTCTTACAAAAGCTTGTGTGGAGACACTGGGATGTGCCCCCCGCCCCCTCTCTTTGCCTTGCCATTTTTTGCTCGACGATCGGATTCCTGAGCCGTAAGATCTCAAAGAAATTCTTGTTATTTGACTTGAGAACGGTGCTGATCCCACCACTCTTGGATATTGCCGAGCCCTCCAACCGGAGCGACAAACACTAGGAAAATCCATCTGACATCATCCGGTTGCCGATTGCCGCCGACTTTAAACTTTAATATCTCGTCGGTCCAAGCTCCAATTGACGAGCTGTAAAGACATGCATGTAGAGCTCTTTGAGTACTCCAATTCTACTCCATAAACTTCCATATGTGCTCACTTCAAACTTACTCACTTTTAGCATCAAAAGCATAGGTTTTGGCCCTTTGAAGTGTTACCATATACATGTGGTAGTGATGTGTGTGAACGTACTTAGGACCGTTAGGGCCTTTTTGCCCTCATCGAGATGTTTTTCCGTCCGTGCATTGTATATATGTCATCATTCTAGGGCTATTTGTCTTTCCCTTGCACACTAAGTAATACACTCTCTGTTGTGTGCCTTGAGCTTCCTTCATCTTCTCCAAGTTGTGTGTGTTTCCTACAGCCCTAATTCCAACAATTGGTATCGGAGCAGGTTGCACCCTCCTAGGCTTAGTGGCCAGTAGCTCCAGCACATGCCTACTCACTTTCTCTGATTTTTGTGAGCAGTTGTTGCTCACCTAGCTTTGGCAAGCATCAGCAGGTCGACAAATATTTTGGAAAGATGTAAAGAAAGCTTTGTATGGGTTGAAGCAATCTCCTCGTGCTTGGTATGAGAAAGTTGATACTCATTTGTTCAAAGGAGGTTTTTGTAATAGTTCAACAAAAAGCACATTGTATGTAAAGCATGAGGGTGATATACTTCTCATTGTCGTTCTTTATGTGGATGATTTGATAATCATTGGACCCAATGAAAGACATATTACTGAAATTAAGGCTGATTTAAATGCTAATTTCAAGATGAAAGATTTGGGGTTGTTGCATCATTATTTGGGCATACAGCTTAAGCAGTGTGTTGGTGGTTTATTTCCTTGTGTCAGACAAGTTACGTAGATACATTGTTATGTAATTTTGGATTTGAGGATTGCAAACCTATTGCCACTCCTGTGAAAATAGGTTTGAAATTTAGTCTTCATGATGCTGGTGATCCTACCAATGTCACTCTTTACCAAAGTTTTGTTGGATGCCTTATTTATGTATGCAACAAGAAGCCATATATTCAGTTTGCAGTCTCACAGGTCAATAGATTTATGCATAGACCATGGTCTAAGCATTGGCACGCTGTCAAGAGGATTTTGGCTACTTGAGTGGCACGTTACATCTTGGCTTGTTTTATCCTAAGGGGGGATCATTGCCACTAGATTTACATGCTTTTTTGGACTCAAATTGGGCTAGATGTTTTGAAATACGAGTGTCCACAGGTGGTTTTTATTTCATGATTGGTAGCTCATGCATATCATGGTTGAGCAAGAAGCAACCTACTGTTGAACTTCTAGTTATGAGATTGATTACAATGCAATCTTCACAGCTACGGTTTGCTGTGTATGGCTCAGACGCCTTATGGCTGATTTGGGTGTTGGATAGAACATTGCCAACACTATCTACACTGAAAATCAGAGTAAATTGGCAGTTTCAAGGAATCCAATTTTCATGCTTCCCCAAAGCACATTGAGGTGCATTACCACTATGTCAGGGAGAGGCTCTTAGGAGGAGAGATCAACTTGGCTTATGTGCCAACACAGGACAACCTTGTAGATCTTTTCACAAAGGCATTGTCTTGTGAGAAGTTTGAAGCTTTCTGCAAAGCCTTGGGCTTACTCCCCTTTGTGGACTAATCATGTCCTTAGGGCATGGCACTTCCCTATACTCTATGTGCCAGCTTTTGTTCACCGCATCACTCCCAAGGGAGATTTGTTACCATATACATGTGGTAGTGATGTGTGTGAACACACTTAGGACCATCGGGGCATTTTTTCCCTCACCAGGAGGTTTCCCAACCCCGTGCATTGTATATACACCCATCACTCTAGGGTTATCTATCTTTCCATTACACACTAAGTAATACACTCTTTGTTGTGTGCCTTGAGCTTCCTTCACCTTCTCCAAGATGTGTGTGTTTTCTTGCAACCCTTATTTCAACATAAATCTCCATCTAGCATACATTTAGCATCAACCCTTGCCTGATATCAAGCCCTGTGAATAAATGCACACGCTTCAAAATAGCTTAACTTGCATTCCTTTTCTCTTTTTCCCATCGTGGAAGTGGAGCTGCATGACATGCACCCCCTCTGAACCTGCATAGTCTCTTGTCTGTGCCAACTGATCTTCAATTTGCATTTGCTATAAGCACTCAAGTTCTTTGCCATCAAGATCACATAACTGGTAAGTACATGCAAAAGAATATGAGGTTTAAACCTTGTCACTAATGGTCTAGCTTTATCATTTGGTAACTACCCACCACAAATCTTTAAACCATATTTGTCATATCTCCAACACACCCAATTACGGAAAACCCTATATAATGAACCCCGCCAAACTCAAGTATGCTCCAGTTAATTGTGCACATGTCTTAACCATCAAGCTCGACAGGGGGCTCTATCAAGATCAAGTATGCCTTAGCCTGTATGCACACAAAATGGCCATCAAGTCCTTTAATTTAGGAACAACCCAAAAAATGTGAAGATACTTCACTTGTCCAAAGAACTCAAATGAAATCCACCCATGTAAGCTTACCAACCACAAAACCAAAACTCTTCCCTCATAGCTTAAATCCAAAAACAATACCTAGTGCCAAGAAACCTGCTACAAGAAATAATCGATATCCTTTGAATCTGCAACATGTACTTCAGTAGTCCCCCGATATCAAATGGGATGAGAAGGAATTTCCCGAATATTGGAGTAGCATAATATCCACCTAAGCATACTTTTCTTGTATCAATCAACATTTTTGGTGCAGATATGTTGTTCCTGGATCCAACAGAAAGCAACCGCAATGTATACCCAACAATACCCATCCGTATTGAACCTAATTTTGAAAATCCCTAGAATCTCCTAGAGCAAACACCATTATGAGTACCTAGCATTGATGGGCCCCACAATATACTAGAGCTTCATCTGAAGTACAATGAAGCACCCACTTCCCATAAACTTTTGGCAGCTTAAGCTCATTACCAGCAAGCATTAAAGTACATTGACTCCCTTTCACTAGCATCCTGAATATCATTGACATAAGCATCATTAGAAATAGCATCCAAACCCAGCCATAGTTGGTGTATTGTCTAAGGAATTGAAGAAACTTGTGCACCTTTTGCAACCCATGCATAAGTATAGAAGCAAAATTTCCTTGGAAAACATGTTCATAGTTAACATGATCTAGACAATCTTCATACTCGTCAATGTCATCCTCTTCTTCCTCATCTACATCCATGCTACTTAACAATCTATCGTATCACTGCATAGGTTCATTTGGCACTCCCTTTGAATAGGTCCTCTCATCATAAACTCCATCCAAACTATTCAATTCATAGGCTTCACAACCAGATAAGAAAGATTCAATAACTTCATCTTCATCTTGCCTAGAATCATCAACACCCATCGGCATGTCTTCAACAAAAATCGGAGACTCTTGCAACTCTTTAAAAGAAATTATGACACTTGTGGACTAACCTGCACTTTGTCTTTAGTCTTGCACTCCATCAAGTGCTACAGATTTATATGGCATACATATATTTTTATCCAAGCAATCATCTTCAGCCAACTCGTTGCTCATAGATCCATACAAAAAATGCAAAGGTTGTACTAAAATTTCCCTCTAAATAGGCACTTCCCTCATGAGAAGCATCAAGTTTAGGCGCTCGCATGCATCACCACCATAGAGAAAACTATCAAAAATGTCATTTTGATCCTATATTTCAAATGTTGTACCTATATCCCAATGCTTTAAAGCAAGTGCATAATCCATCATAGGCATACATACATCATGCATCATGACGGTAGCACTTAGATCATTATCTCCTTCACTAGTTTCGAACAAGCAAGAAAGATCATACGCATAAAGCTCACCCGATGGATCTTAGATGATATACATGTATCCCTCCTAGCAATATGGAAGTTTTGTAGCTTGCTAATATCCCCTCGTGGCTATGTGAACTGTATAACCTCTTCCCTAGAATCATATGAAGAATCATGAGAAATTAGCTTAAACAATTTAGCATAGACAACTTCCACTATGTTGGCATCATCTTGTAGATCCTCGCCATCTTCTACATCAGATTTATCATGAGCTTCAAATAACCAAGTTAATTGATACTCACATGATTCATACCTCAAAATCTCCTTAGGTTGCTCGAAATAAATTTGACCTTACTTAGGAAACTCTCAGGCTCACATTTTCCATCATATAATCTGAAAGTAGCATACCTAGTTTCAACTATGCCCATGTCTTCAGTGTCCAGTAATTTGTTGTCTTTCAAATCACTCAAATATAAAAGAGCTTCTAGCTGGGTCCATACTGTTGTAGAAGCACTCAATTTATCCCTTAAATCATCTTCACATTGTCTTTGTTTGTAGTATGTAAGTTGTTCGATCTCAAGATCTAGTACCGTAAACCTTGCATGGATCAAAGCGTTTGCAAATTCACTCCACGGCTGGAAAGAACACTCTCTTTGTCCGAAAGAGAAAATCATTTGGCCCTCGAGTATACCTCAGCTTGTCATCTCTACTTTGTAGCACGTAAGGTAATCTTCAGGATCATACCCTAAAAAAACATTTTGTTCTTCATACACAACATCTACTGCTATGTCAAGAGCTCCATCGATCCTCTTTTGTTGTGTTTTCTTGGTTTCCATCTCCTATAGATACCCTTGTACCAGCTCTAGCATCTTTGCCAAATCTGGAACTGCTAGATTTTTCTCAAATCCATTGGAAGTTACTATTTCCATCAGCTTCATCATCTAATCTATATTCTCCATCTGCACCTCCCACCCCGGCTTGATTCATGTCGGGCTCACCAAGGATGTCAGGGTATATGTGTTTGAAAAGGTGAGTTAGGAAGGCGCGGGGCAGCTGTCTATGAGAGGTGTGTGAGAGAGAAAATGGAAGACACGGACAACTCCAACAATCATCATAAACATCAATAAACCTTCAATAAAGCCTTGAGTATAGCTTAATCAATAGCCAAGGTGGACCCTTAACGGCACCATCACTTGGATTAATTGAAAACTAAGGAGTTTGATGGTGGAGTTTTCCTCCGTGTCGTTCTTCCTGCTTCAATTGCCCTCAAGAGCTTTTTTGCCTTCAAGAAGTCTCCAAACTTCCTCCTTTGATTGTCAAGAGAGCTCTCCCCGATTGCCAAGAGTGCTCTCCTCTTCTCTTTTTTCTCCTCTTTGCTCAAAAATACCTTCTCTGATAGCCAAACATCTCCTGCTTGATTTCCAAAAAGACGTGCCCCCCTTAAGGATGTGTGATCCCCCCTTCTATTTTCATGGACCATCTGTTTTTAGCTTGCATTGCATGAAATCCCTTTTATTCTTAGCTACCTCTAGCTCAAGCCTTGCCTGAGGGCCCCCCCTAGAGGGTTGTCACAGTGCCTTGACATTCAATCAAATGTTGTGAGTGGCTTCGATCGCGTGGAATACCATGTGGATAGATTTCCAAGTCAGCACCTGCTACACAACACCGCCCCAACAGTGTCCAATCATTAGGAAAATTTTGAACTCATTTTTGGGCCTTTTAAGAATGCCACATCATCAAAGTTGTACAAAAGAAAGCAACCTGGTAGACCCCTCTAAATATTGCTTAGAACCCCATGATATGACCTATCATTGGAAAGTTCTTGAAAAATGGATTCTAAAGAGCCAAGGTCCGAAAAGTTTGGATGACTTCTATGAAAGTTATGCCATTTTGTTTTCAATCAGTCAGGTTTTGTTACTGTTACGGTAATCTAAAATCACCTTTTTCTAGATCTACATGAAGGCAATGTCCGATACATGCATGCTATATATCAATAGATAGCATTTGAAGAGTAGATTCTAAATATCCAACCTCCGACAAGTTTGGATCTTATTTGAAAAAAATTTACCGATCCCCACTTTTTGAAAGCTATGCCACATCAACAATTCTTACAAGGCCCATTTTTGAGTCCAAACTTTTCCTAATGGACACCGCAGCGCCCAGTGCACCAACCACCATCATCTCCGCCATGTGCAGGGGCTAGCGCCCCCAATTCCAAGTCTTCCATGCCCATGAGAGAGGACTCCCTCTCTCTCTTTCTTGCTCACCTTATGGAGGAGCACCCATTTTAGTTATATACCACCGCGACCCTCTGCTGAATCATCACATGTGGGATTTCAAATCTCCATGTGGCATCCCCAAAGCCACCAAGCCCCTGAATCTTGCCAAACCCCCCCTTCCCCCAAAAAAAAAACTAAAAACTAAAAAAAAAACCTTATTTTCTTCCCTCTTCACTGCCTTGCCATTTGCTACCCGATGGTTGGATTCCTGAACCGTAAGATCTCAATGAAATTCTACGGCTATCTGGCTTCAGGCTATGTCAATCCCACTGCTCTTGGATATTGTTGAGCCCTCCAACTGGAACAACAAAAACCGAGAAAACCCATCTGGCATCATCCGGCTGGCAACCACCGCTGACTTTGAACTTCAATATCTTGACGGTCTGAGCTCTGATTGACAATCTGTAAAGACATGCCTGTAGAGCTCTTTGAGTATTCCATTTCTAATCAATAAACTTCCATATGTGATCACTTCAAACTTACCTCACTTTTAGCATCAAAAGCATAGGTTCTGGCCCTTTGAAGCTGCATCTGGCATACATTTAGCATCAACCCTTGCGTGTTATCAAGCCCTGGTCACTGCTCAATAATTGTATACGCTTCAAAACAGCTTAACTCGCATCGTTTTTCTCTTTTACCCATTGTGGAAGTGGAGCGGCAATACAACGCTTCTTCCCTGTCCTTTTTTAGGTCAATTCACTTTTTCAAATTTTGTTCATGTGACTTGTTTTATATGATTTGATAGATATCTAGGCATCATTTATTTTGTAGCCACCTACTTGTCCTCAAAATTGGCACCAATTTGGATGTTCCAAGGGGTTTTTCAAGTACTAGAAATCAACCTCTTTTTGTTTTGTGTGTGTGTGTGTGTGTGTGTGTGTGTGAGAGAGAGAGAGAGAGAGAGAGAGAGAGAGAGAGAGAGAGAGAGAGAGAGAGATATGATTTTAGGTGTATATTGCTACATACAAAATCAGGTGTATGTGTGTGTGTGTGTGTGTGTGTGTGTGTGTGTGTGAGAGAGAGAGAGAGAGAGAGAGAGAGAGAGAGAGAGAGAGAGAGAGAGAGAGAGAGAGAGAGAGAGAGAGAGAGAGAGAGAGAGAGAGAGAGAGAGAGAGAGAGAGAGAGAGAGAGAGAGAGAGAGAGAGAGAGAGAGAGAGAGAGAGAGAGAGATGATTTTAGGTGTATATTGCTACATACAAAATCATATGCTAAGACTTTGTGACAAAGAATGATTCTAGTTATACTGTTGTCTTGTTTCCTTGCTGTAGACACCACAAAATTTTAATTGTGCTAGGACCATCCAAGTAGCCCAAAGGAGTTGGCTTGGTTGGTTGAGCACTCGACCCACTCGACCGTCATGAAATAGATCATGGGTTCAAGGGTGGCCAAGCGACCCTGGTAACGCTCACAAACCTTTGCATCATTTCGCACAGGATAAAGTGTGATATGCTACAAAAAAATGGAGCAGACAAGCAAGAACAACTTCTAATCATAAGGTTGGTCAAAAAATCTATAAAACAAGTGCTTGAAAATGACAATGGAATGATATTGGATTGGAAAGTTTATGTTGTCATGGCAATGGGATGTTCTCACATATTATAGAATTTTGGGGAGGACTGTGCAAACACATCCGCCGTACAAAGACACCTCTTTGACTACCCACAGTAATCTGCTCCTTAGCTCCAACATTCACCATGAAGCTCATAATTCCTCTACCCTTGTGGCATACCCTAGCTCAAGGAAAAATAAGCCAAGCTTAAGAGAACTCTTGATGCTCAAAAAAGAAGAATGTGGACAAAAAGTTTCATGCAAAGAGGGCAAAACGATCATACAAGAAAATTATATCAAAGGCAACAAATCCAAAGTACAAAGCATGCAAAATTGTTTAGAGCCCTCAATGTATGAGCATGCTAGGGAGGATTCTAAATTCCAAAGAAGCAATGCGAGTGCATACCTTCACCGCCCTTTTCGAATGCATCAATGTCAGAACCTAGTTCTCCCTTATACAGCTACCATAGCTCTCCCAAGAACAATAACAATAAAAGGAGAAAGACATTGTTACCTTATAGGCAAGTGTTTTTTAGTTGCCTTGGCTCCAACATGGAACACAGCTATTACTACAACACATACAAGGAATCTGTTTATTAACCATGACACACTACATGGGAATCTCTAATGTTTTGCCAAGTGAATGTGCTTGTCGTTATTTATAGGTGTTTGATCACATGGAGATCATGGCTCTGATTTGAATGTAAAATTAAAGCGAGCTGGAAAGGAATGTGCACTACGTAGACATTTGCACTAAAGTTGGCAGTCGCTATCACATTGGTGGGCACCATTGCCCATCACGAGTCCTTCAAAGGGAGAGTGGGCTTCATACCCATGCTAAGATTCTCTTTGCTTTCCCACTTTGCCCTTGCAACAAAAACTAACTCTAACTCTTCATTCACCCTCACAATCACTCCAAATCACTAGGCTACATGAATACTACCCCCCCCCCCCCCCCCCCCCCCCCCCCCCCCAATCCTCTCCCTTTGCCCTTTTTGATAGCTAGACTATCAAGTATTCCTCAAATAATACTCAATAACAATGGCATCATATTCTTCATTCCCCTTGCTAATAGTCCAAGTTTCATCATTGCTCTCATGTCCATGGCTTCCCCATGCTTTTTCCTTTGAAATTTCCCCAGTCTTCACCAACGAGCCCCCCACACATCAAAAGTCTTCTTTGTCAAAGGCACGAAAGTATTGCTTTAAGTCAAACTAGTATGTGACCCACGCGTTGCTGCAGCTAAGAAGAAGGTATACCTCACTCATGGCAATCTTGCTCTCCTTTATTCCACAATGACATGTAAATGCATATGATTATGTTTTGAGATTTTGGAGCTCTTTGATACATGCATCTTGCATCAACTATTGCTCTAGCTACTTACTCTATGGCAAGGTCTTACAATTCACACATTGTAGCTACTCTTCACATTCTGATTGAACAGAGTGTAAATTTTATTTTTTGTTTTGCATTTTATAATTTTTCTAGGGCAAGATGTAGCAACTCATGAGATGTAGCTACTCTCCTCCTACCCTCCACATGCTGCTTGATTGACCAAGATACAATCATCCTTTGTGGAAGCCCCCTTGGGAGACAATGATAGCTAACGACACGCGACACTCCCCTCCCTCCCTTTTGTGCTACTTCCCCACTTTTCTTTATTTTCTCCTACATTGGCTTACGCTTCATATGGCTCTATAGTGGACAGTAGGTAGTACCATGAGTAATATCTTGGTATCTTTTCTTGCGTTTGATGAGCCTCCACCGGGAAAATGTTGGAGTAGGAGCTTCATCACTAGAAAAAGTAAAAACATAGGGCACGGACATATATGCAATAGACAACAAAATCAAAGCTAACAATTGGCATTGATGCTACATCGGTTCAAATTCTTAGCCAAGTGACACATCAAAGGGAGAGGAATGAAAGAGTGTAGGAGAAACACGATGGGTAGGAGAAAGAGGATGCAATCGGTGGCCACATGAGCTACATAATAATAACAACGGGTCTGGGGCTCTTGGAGACACTTGAGTAATGGCTAAAATATTGTGCATGTGATGCATCTCTTGTAGTGGGTGCGACAAAGGTTGGGCAAGAGCAAGTACATCATTTTTTATGCGAACTGATTGTTGATAATAATAGAGACAACATAGACAGATGCGTCACTCCTTCATAGACACAAGCTTGGAAGTAAATAAATATCTTGATTTCTAGGCAAGAAGCTTGTCAAGAACCTGCTATGCTTTTGGAAGTACAGTGTGCTTGGCAGACATGTCAATAAGCACATTTTCCATCACAATAACATACTTACTTACCCATGACTAATAACATTATCAATATTTGCTGCCCACGTTGGTGTTTTGCATAATACGATGTCTTCAAGATGCAAGAAGAGGCATTAAGAGTTGGCACACATGTTGACTAAGCAAGCATGATGTTATTGTCCAACAGCCCTTGACTGGAAATCTCATCATAAGTTTGTTTGCCCATGTCAACATTTTTTGCTTTAGCTACATGCCTTCCCCACAATCATCGCAATTGGAGAAAATTTTGGTTTTGCATTTGTTGAAAACAGTCAATAGATGTTGGTGATTGCATTGGAGGACATCCCTAACTCTCTCTCTAATTGTTGAAAACAACCTAGAGCTCTCTCGTCGTACAACACCATAATTGGCATGCATGTTGAGCACAACAATTCCAAACAATATTTTTCTTTCCAAGCACTTGCAACGAACCATCTCATCATTAATCTATTTGCCAATATCAACTACTTGCATAATGTCCTATGCCTTGAGGATGCAAGCATAGGTGACTGCATCTAAAGAGTAACATTCACTCTATATTGGCTTAAAGAACCCACTGCTTGCTTGTTAATCCTTTCTCTTTTTAGCATATCCTCAAACCATTGGATTCCAATAGACCAAGAAATCTCAAAAGGATCACATTGTGTTGTTAACAACATATCACATTTGACATACATGACAACCTCAACATTGCTAAAGATCTCATCATGAATTTATTTATGTACACAGCCATCACCCCACGATTTCAAGGTGCAAAATAGCTGAGAGAATCTGCAGATTGACAACCTAGTGCTTCCTTGCCCTGCCCATACTGGTCATACCCTACAATAAATGTACCAAGAAACAACATCCTTACATATCCAACAATCACTGCATTCCAAGAATTTTTTGCATGTTTAGGAGCACACTATAATTGACATGCATGTCAAGCAAGAAAAATTTGAGCAAGATTTTTTCTTTCCAAGACCTGCGATCAACAATCTTATCATGAAGTTGTTTACAATGCCAACTACCTTCATAATGTCCTATGAATTCAAGATGCAAGCACAGTGAGTGCGTCTAAAGAGAAGTGTTCACTCTGGATTAGCTTAAACAACTCACTCCGTGCTTGCTAGTCCTATCCCTTTTGGGATATCCAACAACCAGTGCATTCCAAGAGAGGACATCTATGATAGGAGACCGACAAAGAACTATTTGTGATTTCAATAGTACACCATATTTGAAATACCTGATGACCACAACATTGCAAGAGCTGCTAGCTAAAAATCTTATCATTAATTTTTTGCAACAATTATGTACACAGTCATTGCCCCATGACTTCAAGATGCAAGCATAGAGAATTTCATCTAGTAAAAAATGTTGCCATATTAACATTCTTGTATAATGCCCCATGCCTTTAAGATGCAAGCATAGGTGAATGCATATGGAAAGAAACCCTCACTCCGCATTTGCTGTTGTAAGTAGCCCACCACTCCCTGGTCCTACCTATGTTGGGCATATTCGACAATCGCTCCATTAAAAATCATCCTGTGCGTTTAAAATTATATCACAATTGACCTACGGTTCAAGCAACAATTTCAAGCACAATATTATTTTCCCAAGAGCCCCTAACGAAAAATTCCATCATGAAGCCGTTTGCTTATGTCCATGGCGCTTCCTAGACCTTCCTAGGCTACCCTTTGTTTGACAATTGTTGCATTCCAAAAACTTTTTGTGCATTCAAAAGTACACCACATTTGATATACATGTTGAGCAAAGAAATTCCAAGTACGATGTTTAGTATTCGAAGAAACAATCTCATCATGAAGCTGCTTTTCAATATCCACAATGTAGCGATGATGGTCAGAGATGGCATTTGCTGCCTCTCTCTCTTTGTGTAATGTCAAGATGTCCCCACTTGTTCACCTTTTGTTGCACCAACCCCTGTTGACTTCCCTGGCTCACGGTAATGACCCTTTCCCTCCTGCAACTTCCCCACTTTCTTTTTATTTGCAACCATGTCAGCTTCTCTGAATATGGCTCTATGTAATAGAGTAAATAGATTTCACATACAAACACATTGTCAAGCACCTTATGTTTCTCCAACAACCCCTTGTCCTGTCATGAATTCTCTCACCTATGTGAATGTCTTTTATACATCCAAGCATTGATGAACTGTTAACCCTCACGGCACACGGACACCCTATGATCTATAAACGTTGTATTATTTAGAGTCAGGTACCGGGCTTGTCGGACCAATAGGAACAGGGTAAGGGTGATCGCCGATGAGAGGCGCACTCTAACTCGGACATTCAAGGGATTAGTTGGCTAAGCATGGGCGCCCAAGTGTGAATGGGGTGAGCTCATATAAAAGCCAACTAAACCTAAAATTCACTCATTCTCTCATTTGTGCAATAGAAGAGTGCTCTTCCTCCATCTCCATCTCCATCTCCATCTTCTTCTTCTTCACCTCCTTGTGTGTGTGTGTATGTGAGAGAGAGAGAGAGGGAGAGTGTGTGTGCGATCGAGCATTACGAAGGCACGGCGGCGGCGAAGCGGTTGAGCGCGGCACGACTGCGGCTTCTTCTTCATCGCGGCGAGGAATCCACCATGAAGGCGAGCGTAGAGCAGTGAGTGACACACCCTTTGCTCTCTTGAGCTTGCTAGTTTAGGCTTGTTGTGTGCTTGGAGCCATTTGTGGCTCGCACACGGTGTATTGGCAAGTCCCTTGCTTCGACAGTGCGGCAAGGAGCGCACATTTTTGGCACCGCTACCGGGGAAATGCCCTACACTAAGCTCGGTTAAGCACTTTACGCTTTCTTGTGGTGCAATTTCTATCATAGGAAAGGCAGGGAATGAGTGTGTGTAGTTGTGTGGAGATTTCTGTTTTTTGCGTTTTTTGCGTTTTCTGGTTTGCACTGCACAGTTAACATTTCTTGCGTTTCTGCGTTTTCTACATTTTCTGGTTTGCACTGCACAGTTCTGTCAAGTTTCAATTTCTGCATTTTCTGTGTTTTCTGGTTTGTGCACAATTAGACGCACAGTTAGTTAATTAACTAGGCTAGTAATTAGGTGAGACAGAAAGTAGGTAGGTGAGGTCAACGCGCACCAAAACGCGTACCAAAAAAAAAAAGAAAAAAAACGATTTCTTTTTTAGATTTTTTGAAAAAAAAAATTGAAAATAAAAAATTAAAAAATCCGAAAATAAAAACGTGAGTGAGGGGGAGGTTAAATTATCGAAAATAAAAAACGTGAGTTATTAAAACGGACGGGTTGGTTTGTATAAAAGTTAGATCGGGATCATTTGCCCAAGCCCAAGCCCAGGCCCAGGTCTCAGTCCTCAATCTTATGCTATATACTAAACTCACTCTTATATATATACCCTACCTCCTCAAGAGGGAATGAGACCATGTGGGACAAGTCCTCCACTCTCCTCCCTTCTCTTCCCACTTGCACCCTTAGACTGGCTATTTGGAGCCTAGTTCCCCAGCTAGGAAAAGACTGTTTCGGGCTTTTCTGGAGCAAAATAGAACCAAACGGTGGGCTGTAAAGCATAGCGCGTCCCTCCTAGCGATACGCTTGTTTCGAGCTATCACACGGCCCATTCCACGACACGCTCTAAAAAATCTAGCAAAAAAACAAACAAAAAAACACACAAAAAACTAGTCACAAGGCCTCCTAGAGCAACTTTTTGACACCTTAGGGTATCAAAAGCACATGCACTTACGCTCTGGGCGGGTGCTAGAACACGAGTATATTGAGGGTGCCTCTGTTCATACGGACACCCATTACCCATCCACGATAGGCTCTAGACCCTCAGCGGGGACACAAGGTAGCACCACCCAAGACCCTAAAATAGCCGCTAGTGATTCCTCCTCCGACTCAGAAATCATGGAAGCATACCCTACCCAGAACACTGAGAGAGAAGGCCATGCACCTCCCAAAGCTCCACAGCCTAGTACTAGTATGTTTAGCCGTTTCATGGAAACATTAGGTAGAGCTACTCGCTCGGAACCTGATGCAAATGAAGCACACGAATGGGGTGGGGAAGTGGACTCTCCTTTCACATCGCACGTGGACCCCACACCACCAAAGAGTGTCCATGTGGATATCCTGCCAACTTCTTACCAAGAAGGCCCTGTTGAGCTGCCTCCTTCAGAAGTTCCCTCTAGAGTACCAATGCTGACAAGTAAAACCACGGGGAGCAACATTGCTTCTACCTCACAAGAAACCGTTAACACGTCGACTCTAGAAGGATTGTTCATTAATGATCATTGGACATACGACCTCCACACTGAGGTGTTGACGGATCTACACTCTGGCCACGCCTACCATGTAGGATGGATAGAGATTTTACAATCCACCTCTAGTGCCACGAGCATCGAAGATCAACAGAAAATGATCTGTAATGTTATCCATGGAATTATTCAATCGGAAAGGCAAAACCGAGGGGTAAATATACTCTCAACTGGCCCCATGAGATTTTTGGATACGAGCAAGGCTCAACAGCCTACTCTATCACAAATGGAGACTCCTCTAATGAGTCCCATGGACCCATCTTACGTCATTTCACCTGGGGTCTCTATGCAATCTGAGCCTCCGAGCGACAACTTTAGCTTCCCTAACTTGGCTCAACCCTCTATTAAGGAAAACACAGTGCTCACTCCAGGGATAGGCTTGACAGAGAATGTACCGATGACATCTACGGTTAGCGCAGTGCCACTACCTAGTGTCGTAGTACCTAATATGGGGCCTCGATTGTATGTGCCTCTAGCCCCTTATGCACACATGGCCCCCACACCTCCAATTGTACCACTTGTTTATGCTCCTCGAGTGCCGCTCCCTAGCTCTTATCCGAGTGGACCTATGCCCGGTTATGTTCCATATCCTGCATCATCCACACATATGCCAAGACCGGTACCCGTCCCTCTCCCACATATGATTCCAGGAGTACCTCCACCGGCCCTGCCTCCTCACATAGGTGACTTGGCAGCGTTTGCTCAAACCATAGGTCGATCTATCGCGGAAAATATGCGTCATGCATTTGATAGAGAGCCTAGAAGTAAGGCAGTACAAATTGCCAAACTCATGCAAAAATTCAATGGGGACGAAGATGCTAGAAAACACATTGAAGTGTCTGAACAAGTATGTGATTCCTTAGGGGAACGCAACGAACTACATAAGTGCAATGCCTTAAGCTTGACATTAAGTGGGAAGGCTGGAGCTTGGTATAGAACCCTAAGGGTGGACGAGAAAACAATCTACCCTACCCTTCGAAGGTTGTTTCTAAAGGAGTACATACGAGAAGGTGTGCTTTGGGGTGTAGCATCTCAGCTACAGAAGGCCGAACGTAAGGAAGGAGAGTCAGTAAGGGACTTCATTAGTCGTCTAAAGCACTTAAACTCTCGCTGCCCTGTAAATGAGCGCTTCAACAATAACCAACTGCTTGATCGATCCATCCGAGGGTTGAGGAATGAAGGAATCTATAATGGACTAGTGATTAGAGGTATCACAACCTGGGAAGATGTCACTGCCAATGCAATCCAATTAGAGGAAAACTTGATGATAGCAGGCATGAGGGTGTCTACTGACACGAGATCCACTAGCTCACAAGCCATTGAGTATGAACCCATGACTGCAAAGCCCATTGCCAATGAGCCAAAGGTATTTGAGACATTCTTGACAGACCTTACCAAGGCAATCCAAGAGTCTCTTAAGGATAATCGACCCCCTCAAAATAGTCACATGTATCCAAGAAGGGAGCAACAATGGTGTTCCATTTGCTTGGGTCCACATAGCACTAGTGAGTGCCCTACGTTTAGAGTAAAATTTAATGGGACTTGCAACTCATGTGGTAGGTATGGTCACCAAGCTAAGGATTGTTTAATGATCAAACGTATGATGGCAAATAGACCACCTGTAGCCTGGACGGATGCACCTCGAGCTCCTGTATTGATGCATGCTCCACCTGTTGAGCGACTACCGCAACACATGGTCCCTAGATCTCAAAATGTTGTACAAGCTACAGCGCTACCACCTCCTGTGCTAGGACCGCAGCCCCCGCATCCAAGAGTCGCCCCTATGAACCAAGTGGGTTGCGAGCCATCTAATGCTTATGCAGATGGCTGTGAGGAGGAAATACACACTAGTATTGCCTACGGACTTGATACATTGGAAGAGTGTCCTATATACTACATGGAAGATTGTTGGGGGCAAGTCAAGCCGGTTTATCAAGCTGCTGCTCTTGCATCTAGAGGTCAAAATATCAACACGCAGGCTAGGAGGCCACCTCTTCAATGCTACGAGTGTGGTGGACCACATCGGGCAGCGGAGTGCCCTATTAGGCTGCAAAAGAATGTTGCACAGATGCAAATGAATCAAAGGAGCACGTCTGCAATGCCAATACTCACATGTAATCGTTGTGGCATAGATCACTTGATTGCCCAATGCCCCTATAACCCAAATGCGCCTAAAATCACACCCCTAAATTTGGTCGAAATTGCTAGTGTGACATCGCCAATACCACCCATCGCACCCGCTTATGCGATTACACGGTCCATGCTTCAAGGGCCAGGCCATATCCTCGAAGAGAGAGATACCGCCTCACTTATCCAAGCAAAGAAAAAGAAGACACGAAGGAAGAGGTCGCAGAATACGGGAAATTCAAAGCCAAGTCCCAAAACAAACATAGGAACAGGAGATGACCCCGTGTATATGAATGACCTCGAGGATGATTCAGATTCAATCGAGACAATGGAGACTAGAACCAATACCACAAAGGGAAAGACCAACAAAGAAAACCGTAACATGGAACCAAATGAAAATCGAATAAGAGAAAACCATAAAGAGCCTCTGAAAACACCACAAGTGTTTCCAAATCCAGTCCAAGACCCCCAAGATAAACCGCAGGGGCAAAAAGGGAAGAATCGTAAAAAGAAGATTAGGACGTACCCAAACCCAGTAGACGAGATTGAGCAGGTGAAACATCTAAGAGGTTTAGTGGAGGAGACTCAAAGGAAACTAGAACCAGAACCCATGCATGTCAAAATTCATGACATAGTGTTTCCCACGCAAGTTCATCCACCCCACATGAGCCATAGACCGTTAGCCGTATCTAGTATCATCCAAGAAGGGAGTGAGGACGGGACATCAGAAAGTGAGAATACACCTTTCTTGTTGGAAAGGATGTTTAATGAAGGAATACTTGATCCCATTGAGGAATATGAGATTCCATCCTCACCAGTTCCTAGTCAAGGACCTACACCCTGCAGAACGCCAATGAATGTTGCCAAACTAGTGGACTTCATGTCTTCTGAGGTCCGAACCACGATCATAGCAAAGCTGTATGTAGATCCTGAGTTATTCCTTGCACTTCGAGCATTCCTTAATGGAGAGCTACGAACGGGATTACCGCAGTTTGCGCAACCAAATAGGCCTGACTCGATTATGATTGATGAGGAAAATCATGTGCAATCACTTGACTTAGATGGACACGAGTCTGTGATCGAGGTACCCATTAACGAATTAGGGCAGTATTTTGAGGGCGACGAGTCTAATGCGACCCTACCCATCACTACCAAGGGATTAACTATAAAGGGAATTCTTGATGGTGGTGCGGGAGTTAGCATCGTTACAAAAGATTGTTGGGAATCCATGGGAAAACCCCGCCTCAGTGTTACTAATATTGTGGTAAAGATGGCAAATGGTACCATAGCCAAACCTATGGGGATGCTCAAGGATCTTAAGATCAAAGTTCTAGGACACAAGGTACAACATACGTTCATTGTAATGGAGATCTCTAAACACCTTATGTCATATGAAATGATTTTAGGACGACCATTCATGAGGGAAGCGCAAATGGTTCATGATTGGTCTAAAAATCATGTCTATTTGCAATTCCAAGACTCTGTCCTTAGAGTGGATTTGGTGACTGGTAAGGTACACCCATTAGGGAGTAAAACCATTATTGATCATCGCTCTGACACCACAGTTTACTCGGCCCCACTACAATATTGTTACACTTGTAAGAAGGATACAGACATTGGCCAAGATTCTCCTTATATGGATATCCTACCTGGGATGACTGAGTCGGACAATGTGGATTGGGTCCACCTAGCAGCAACCATAGACACTTGGGGAAATAGGGGGACGACCTGGGTAATACCTGAGGGGGATGAAATGCCTATACCCTTAAATATGCTACAAGCAATGCATATCGCTTCCGACAAGACTCATCCTAATGTAACGAAGAAAACATACAAGAAGGTCCCTAAAGCTTCTTTAGTGACCATAGCTAGTGCTAAAAAATAGAAGCCTTGTAAGAAACGTACCACTCGCTCCAATAAAAGTAAGAAAATGTTGCGATGGATCCCTAAACGACTATTGGAAGCCCAAGGCTACTATCAAGGAAATGATCAAATCTGGGTGCCAAAACGAGATTGTGCTCTTACCTATCACCTGACCCAAGTGAGCCCAATCCCGTAGCTCCAAAACGAATCAATGATCGTGGAAAGAAAAAAATCACAATGCTATCCCGAGCTAGTGGGTACCTCCAAAGAAGAACTACCAAAGAATCCACACCTCCCAGTGTTCAAGAATCACCTGATGAACCACTTCAAGTTCGATCCTGGGAGAGTACCTTACCACCCTTGCAACTCGACGAGGTGCCTAGGGTAATAGAAAACTACTGGCAAAAATCCTCACCTATTACCAACTGGAACAATTGGTTTCAAAGGGTGACAAGCTCATTTCAAACGGTATGATCTACCCAAGGAAGGGGGGAGTGTTTGCTGACAGTCATCATTCATTTGCTTCCCTCTCAACCTTTCTCCCTGACCTCTATATCTCCCAATCTTAGGGAATGTATATATAAAGCTTTATACTCACAAAAAAAAATAAAAAAAAAATAAAGAGCAAGAGCAATTAGCAAACGAGTATCCACATTAAAAGTCAAAACATTGACTCAAACCTACACATGTCACATCTAGTACAGTGAAACAGAAACCTATTCCATAAAACACCTTTGATCCTCATCACTTGAGTGATGGAGGGTAGGTAAGATTAGTACGATAGGAGTGTTTCTGTTTTAGAGTTGAGAGATTAGCGAAGTTCTCTTTTCCCACTAATGTGCCTCCTGGAGGTATTCCTTTTGTTTACTAGTGTGAACAGGAGCATGTTGCTATTGATAGGATTTGGACCTTCATGGAATCTTTATCTCGACTCACTCTTCAAATCAAGCGCGACCATAGACACAAACAGGTGTTTCTTGTCCATTAGCATTGCCCCTTATCTTTTTGCATCCATGTTTGTCTGCTTTGATTGTGATTGGTAGCATAATATTCAGCGCATTTGCTTACTATCAAACATTTAATTCAATGTAATGTTTTGTCATAATCACTTGTCTAGGTTTAAAAATCAAGCAGTACTAAGCTAGTTTGACCAAGCTAGGTATTAGAAATCTTCTCTTAATACCATACCATGGGGAATGCCTTCCTAATAATCAATGGTTACTTAGGTTCTTAATCCGATTTAGGCAGCATTGTGTGAAATGTACTAGGGCTTTCTAGTGGGCTTGACCCTATTGACCTTTAGCTTAAGTATTATAAAGGGAGTTTACTAATGTGATGAGCCTGGGGAGGGTAACAATGTTATATGACCCCCCAAAGTTACAAAATTAAAATGCTGAAAATGAACAAACAAAAAATCAAAGTGCCACAATGTAAAATTTTAAGCTGGAAGAGAAATCCCTGCTTAAATTGGTACTTCACTCACATGTATCGCCTATGGTACTAAAGCCCTAGAGGTTCCCAGTGTGGGCGCTTTTCCTTGAAAAGAAAAAAACCCAAGGCATACAAAATAAGCACACACATCATAATTGAATCAATGTGAAAAGACTTTGGGGGGTCAAAGAAAAGGTAATCAGTCAGGCGATGATTTCATGAGAAATTCCTTTTATAATAGCTTAACTACAAGGTCTTCTAGATATAGCCTCTAGTCAGCCCTCGAACATGAATACTTGGCTCTCGCGATTAAACAACTTAATTGACCACAGATAATTAAGAAGCTTACCCATGGTATTAATATTCGATCTCTAGTGCCTTTCGACCGTCAAATTAGCGACCCCAGACTTGTTTAATTTTCTACCTTTACATCTGTTTATGCATTTGATTATATTGCAATTTAATGTTCATTGCTAACAAATTGTTTGAAATTCTTTTACCAATCAATTTGTCTGTCTAAAATTGCATGTGATTTTTACTTGTATATGAGAATGCAATTACTGTGGCAATGTTGTTTGATTTTGCAGTGATTGAAGAAGGCTACACACATCCATGTCAACTGCTCTCCTATCTCGACGAACGAGCTTCAACTGAATAGCTTCCGAGGATGGAATCTACATTAGGAAGGGGGGCATGTTAACCCTCACGGCACACGGACACCCTATGATCTATAAACGTTGTATTATTTAGAGTCAGGTACCGGGCTTGTCGGACCAATAGGAACAGAGTAAGGGTGATCGCCGATGAGAGGCGCACTCTAACTGGGACATTCAAGGGATTAGTTGACTAAGCATGGGCGCCAAAGTGTGAATGGGGTGAGCTCATATAAAAGCCAACTAAACCTAAAATTCACTCATTCTCTCATTTGTGCAATAGAAGAGTGCTCTTGCTCCATCTCCATCTCCATCTTCTTCTTCTTCACCTCCTTGTGTGTGTGTGTATGTGAGAGAGAGAGAGAGAGAGAGAGAGAGAGGGAGAGTGTGTGTGCGATCGAGCATTACGAAGGCACGGCGGCGGCGAAGCGGTTGAGCGCGGCACGACTGCGGCTTCTTCTTCATCGCGGCGAGGAATCCACCACGAAGGCAAGCGTAGAGCGGTGAGTGACACACCCTTTGCTCTCTTGAGCTTGCTAGTTTAGGCTTGTTGTGTGCTTGGAGCCATTTGTGGCTCGCACACGGTGTATTGGCAAGTCCCTTGCTTCGACAGTGTGGCAAGGAGCGCACATGAACACATTTGAAGACTCGGGCATTCATTCAAATCTGCCGAAAATAGATTTGAAAACAGTGCAGAGCTTCCTTGCCACATTTGAAGGAAGGCCATTCCTTTGCATTTGATGAAAACAATGCAAATCTTCCTTTCCACACTGCTCTGATCTCTCTCTCTCTCTCTCTCTCTCCTCTCTCTCTCTCCAAGGAAGGTCATTCCTTCGCATCTGGTGAAGACAATGCTTCCTTGCCACAATGATCTCTCTGCATGTATGAGAGAGAAAGAGAGAGAGAGAAGGTCATTCCTTCGCATTTGGTGAAGACAACGCTTCCTTGCCACAATGATCTCTCTGCATGTATGAGAAAGAAAGAAGGTCTTTCCTTCGCATCTAGTGAAGACAATGCTTCCTTGCCACAATGATCTCTCTACATGTATGAGAGAGAGCGAGAGAGAGAGTGAGAGTAAGAGAGACACCGTGACTTGGAAGTAAGGAGTGGAACCTAGTGACTCTTGCGAGCAAGAGTGGGTGAAACAGACGGGAACTTTGCTCATAGTCTGTGAGACCAAGGAATGAGCTCATGTCCACAACCTGCAATGCCTCTCGAGCTTCTTGCAGCATTATCAAGCTTGAGCCTTGGGGCCACTTTCAAGCTAAGTGTCCCCTATCAGCGCCCCCTTTCTCTCTCTCTCTCTCTCTCTATCCCCCTTCTCTCTCTCATACACATTGTTGTGAGAGTCTCTCTCTCTCTCTCTCTCTCTCTCTCTCTCTCTCTCTCTCTCTCTCTCTCTCTCTCTCTCTCTCTCTCTCTCTCTCTCTCCCCCAATCGGCTCATGTTCGTGCATTGCATGGGATGAAGTTGTGCTCGCATGGAGGTACCCTACGTTCAACTTTTTGCCAAGCTAAAGGGATGTCAATGGATCTGCGGAGGTGTGCAAGCAATCCAAGAGTAGACACATGGATG
This sequence comes from Adiantum capillus-veneris, assembly GCF_014529385.1. Taxonomy (NCBI): domain Eukaryota; kingdom Viridiplantae; phylum Streptophyta; class Polypodiopsida; order Polypodiales; family Pteridaceae; genus Adiantum; species Adiantum capillus-veneris. The sequence continues at coordinate 11,026,742 of NC_140935.1, read as the reverse complement.
CCCTCTGCTTTCTTGAAAAATTTAAGCTGCATTATATAATCGAGGGTTGTCATTCGTCCCCTGCAACTCGGTCACTCCCATCTCCCTGTCCTCATTGCTTGCCTTCGCCACCCACCACCACTCGCCTTTGTCACCTTCGCCATCCAAGGGTTACTCGCTCCAACCTTGGAGTTCCTCGACTTTTTGGTTTGCCGAGAAGCGACCATCAAGAACTTCAATTTCCCCAACTTGTCGTGTTGCTGTGAAACGATCGTGAAGAGCTTTGATTAGTGCGGACTATCGATGTTTAAGCATAGGATATGGGAGTAGGCCTACTGGTGCAACGTAGGATTGGCTTGGCGTAGGAGAGTCAACATGAGGAACGTAGGAGATGCCGGGGCCAAAAGCGTAGTACACAGAGGTCAACGCGTAGGAATTCCCTGCCACGTGGGTGGAGCAGGTAGGGCCCAGCCGCCCAAGCCTTGGGGCCAAAAGAGCATAGGAGTCTGGAGAGCGCCAAAGCAGAGATCGCGTAGGACGCCACGTGGGCAGGCTCTGTGTGCAGTATGGGTGAGCAAAGCCCCTTAGGGTGTAGGAGATGATCCACTGTTTCTCTATGTGTAGTGTGTGTGGGCTAGGCGCATAGAAGAGCAAGTGGACCGAGAAATATTTGGGTTAGAAGATGGCCCGCAGGGCAGCAAGAGAGGAGCGTAGGGTGGTCCAGGTGGAGGTGTGGAGTGTGTTACGGGGCTGCCCGGGACACTCAAGATGAACACCTTCACCAAGAGGCCAAGGGCCCGCAACTTGGAGCTCGCATGCTGGGAGGCTCGCGTCCACTGACTTGAGTCCCTTTGGCGGCTCATTGATGGGCTCGTCCAGAAAATGGCCCAAGATCATGTGTTGCTTGACGCGCACGGGAGCCTTGGTGGCACCGCGCGGAGTTGAAGTTTAGTTGAGTGCAGAAGCGTATTTAGGATCAATGTTGATCGAACGAGGCTATTCGGGCCTAGAGAGTATATCTAAGAGGTCCCCCTAGAACTCTCTCAGGCCACTTTGGGCTAACTTGGAAAAATGCCGAAAAGTCCCGGACCGCCTCGGGTCGGGGTGGCTGAACCTGCCAGCAGCCCGTCAGTTGAGAACGAGGAGCGCCACAGGCACATGTTCATGAATGTGCATGGCTGATCTCGAAGAGGAAGCCGAGGTCTCCGCGTGGAGTACCTAAACGTCCAAAACGGACATGCCGTCTGCGTGTAGCGTCGAGCCGACGCTCGCCGAAATAAACCGACTAGCAATCTGCTCCAGCCTTCGTCTGCGAACGAGGAGCACCTCGAGCGCGTGCTCGTGAATGTACATGGCTGAGCTCGAAGAGGTAGTCAAGATCTCTGCGTGGAGTACTTGAACGTCCAAAATGGACAACCCATCCGCGTATGGCGCCTTGCCGACGCTCGCCGAAGAGACCCGCCGGCTATGAGCCGACGGCCCCGAAACTGGGTCATGGAGTCCCCGTGCGTGGCGGACTCCCCCGATTACCTCCACGTGATGAAGTGGAGGGGGACACTCCCGTTATCGGGCACTCTCAAACCCCGCACCCGTCTGTAGTACCTAGATGGTGAGGTGAGGAGAAAATCTAGGTCAGGACTATGTCCCATCGTCCGTCGTCCCCAAACGGGTCCATCGCGCGTCCCCGTGGCACCGAGCCCTGGCTAGCCGAGATCGGGTGGTCACCGTCCCACCCTCACCCTGGGAGCTCCAAATCAACCGGAGCCAGACATACACCCCCCGTAGAAAACTCTCGTCCCGAGAGTAGCACTATTAGGGAAGGAAACTCCCTGGTTAATGCTTTGGAGGATGTAGAGCTACGTGCGTCTACGAAATCCAAAATGGGTTGCATGAGCGGTCTTACCGAGAAGGCAGTGTCTATCTCAAACAGCCATGCTTGCTGAATGCAGAAAAAGCTGTGGGTACCAAGTCCGCTTGGCACTTTTGATGGGGCTTGAATGTACATTGAGTGGCATAGACCAAGTTGCTGCGTTGATCCATGCCGAGGAACCTGTCTGTTCCAAATATGTTACCTGATGCTGCAATGATGATGCAACACTCGTCTTTGAGTGTGAGAACCAAGTCGCATTGATTCCCGCTGCTTCTTGGAAGGTGATTTGACTGACTTCGTGTTGATTCCTTCCTGGATGGCGACGAAGGTCCACTTCGCGTTAAGCTGAGTTGATTACATGGTGCAGATTGCATCCTGCGCACCGAAAAGGATTTGCTCGCTTCCCATTCCATGGAGAGTAAGGTGCTCTGCTGGATTGAATCCTTAGGCTTGATTATCGAGGTCGCGACACCTCCTAAAGATTCGGCCTTTGAATTTTCCTTCTTGAAGCACTTACTGAGTGCTCATGTAGACCTGATGTCTTGATATGAGCTTACCTGCTCTTAAAGTAAGGTACATTGCGGAAGATATCTTCTAGGCTTATTGAGAGCCGGTCCGTCCCTTTGAACCAAAAGAGATGAAGCCTATGTGATTCCTTCCTTGGCATGCAAACCAAGGTTTTCTTGAGATTGCCGACGGGTCAATCCCATTGATAGCTTCAAGCTTTGACATATTTCAGTACTCTATTGAACCTGAATGTTCGGATGTGAGTCTTGCAAACTTGAGGGCAAGACTTGAAGTAGGTAACTCATAGAGAAGAAGATTGGTCGATCCGCTTCTGTTCCTTGCTATCTGCTTGAAGCTTGTCGCTTGAATTGAGCCTGAGTGCTCACATATATCTATCTTGATCTGGAAGAAATTTGACTTGTTCTTAACAAACCTGCCTTTGTTGGCTGACGAAAACAAACCTGAGAATCACTCATCTTGGGTCTTTGTGTTTTCCCTTGCTTAGATCCGCTGCGATCTTGATGAAGGGTTGACGTTCGGTTGAAAGAAGAGGAATGATGGAGCAAATCGTCTACTTGAGTCCGATGTGGTTGCACCACATACCTTTTCTTGTGTGCCCTTGAGGCTCCATCTTGAGCCGAATGTTGGGCTTGACTGCATGTGTACCTGTAGAGGCTCCTGTCTGAGCCCAATGTAGGTGTACTCTTGCTTGAGGGTTTATGTCACCATCAAGGTGGACATAGCCTTGATTGCCTTCTTTTGTTGAAGATGTGCCCACTCTGATTGGGCTGATGTTGGCTTGCGTATATGAGCAGTGCTATCTCGTAGACCGCCACTGCGGGAGGCATCACTCAACCTCCGGCCTTCTTAAGAGGGGGCCTTCCTAATGTGGCTCTTGCATTGAGCCGTCTTTGTGGGGAGCTATCCCCGAATCTGTGTGCTAAGGAAAAAGATGCATGACCCGCACGCTTGCAGGCCTCCAGCTTCACTGTGGTGCTCGGTCCAGCACTTCTGGGTCATCCGGCTTCGATGGTTAGGATGTGCACGGTCCACCCAAATCGAGTTGGGTCCCCGGATTTGCTTTGGTGCTCGGTCTACCCGCTTGCAGGTACCCGACTTCGATGAAGGGGCTCGGTCCACCACTTAAGGGTCATCCGGCTTAGCTCTGTAGAATGGTGCACAGTCCACCCGAGTCGAAATCGGGTCCCCGGATTTGCTGTTGTGGATAGGTGCACGATCCACCCGAGTCGAAATCGGGTCCCCGTCTTTGTTGATGCTAAATGGACCTTACATAGCCTGATGGTCTGCAGGAACATGGTCCTGCTTGTGAAGATCCTGTCTTTGTGTGTTGAGGCTCTTGTGTAGCCTGATGTTCGGCAGGCACTAGGTCCTGCTTTTGAATTTCACTTCACTGCTTTGGGCTCTGGATGTAGCCTGATAGTCCGCAGGCACTCGGTGCTGCTTTTGATGATCTTCTTGTTTGTTGTTGCTTGCTTCTTGATTGAGTTTGGGGATTGTTGCCTTGCTTGGCTCACCCGCTAATGATAGGGGCTAGGATCCGGTCATCTTGCCTTCACCTACCGATTTCTTGACCTCACGCTGATGTAGCGCGGCCTTTCCCCGCCGGCTTGTCTTTGTCGATGATGAGGAGGGCCTTCCTTAGCACCTACCTCGCTGCTGCTGATGATGATGTTGAATTAGCTCTGATACCAAGTGTTACGGGGCTGCCTGAGACACTCAAGATGAACACCTTCACCTAGAGGCCAAGGGCCCGCAACTTGGAGCTCGCATGCTAGGAGGCTCACGTCCACTGACTTGAGTCCCTTTGGCGGCTCGTTGATGGGCTCGTCCAGAAAACGGCCCGAGATCACGTCTTGCTTGACGCGTGCAGGAGCCTTGGCGGCACGACACGGAGTTGAAGTTTAGTTGAGTGCGGAAGCGCCTTTAGGATCAATGTTGAGCAAACAATGCTATTCGGGCCTTGAGCGCATATCTAAGAGGTCCCCCTAGAACTCTCTCAGGCCACTTTGGGCTAACTTGGAAAAATGCCGAAAAGTCCCGGATCGCCTCGGGTCAGGGTGGGCTGAACCTGCCAGTAGCCCGTCGGTTGAGAAAGAGGAGCGCCATGGGTGCATGTTCATGAATGTGCATGGCTGATCTCAAAGAGGAAGCCAAGGTCTCCGCATGGAGTACCTAAACGTCCAAAACGGACATGCCGTCCGCGTGTAGCGTCGAGCCGACGCTCGCCGAAATAAACCAACTAGAAATCTTCCGCAGCCTTCGTCTGCAAACGAGGAGCGCCTCGGGCGCGCGTTCGTGAATGTACATGGCTGAGCTCAAAGAGGAACTCAAGACCTCCGCGTGGAGTACTTGAACGTCCAAAACGGACAACCCGTCCGCGTATGGCACCTTACCGACGCTCGCCGAAGAGACCCGCTGGCTACGAGGTGACGGCCCCGAAACTGGGTCATGGAGTCCCCGTGCGTGGCTGACTCCCCCGATTACCTCCATGTGATGAAGTGGAGGGGGATACTCCCATTAAAGGGCACACTCAAACCCCCGCACACGTCCGTAGTACCTAGACGGTGGAGAGGGGGAAAGGGGAACACACCCAGCACACAACACAATGCCTCACTATAGCCCAGGGTATATACAACGCCCCAATCCACTAGAGTTCACCTTCAAAACTCAACACTACCCGTAAACAAACCACCACTTTCACACAACGTACGCACACACGCCTTGCAATGCACCAGACAGGCTCAATCACTCTGCTCCGCTTAATTCACAGCCTTCCACACTCACACAACCTCTCTCTACCTCTCCTTGCACGACAAACCTCGGGGGCACACACGCCGACACACACCCGGAAACACACGCACACAAGTAGAGAAGAGAAGGGGGAAGGGGAAATAACGCCTGAAACAGCAGGGAACCGTCTACTAGCATAGGCAATAGCATGTACATCCAACACCCTACCGGCATGAACCTCGGCAACCAAAAACAAGAGCTCCAAAAGCCTGAGCCAAAAAATCCTCCTTGGTCCAAAGACACTCATCCCAAAAGACCCTTACAGTTGAACATAAGCACCCTTTTATAGGGGTGTGCCTAGAAATCTTAAAAAAGAAAAATGGTGTGATTCCATGTCGTGCACTCCCTTTGGAGTTCTATTTAGAAGTTTTATGCATTGCCAACACTTGGCTTAGTGTATTTTTGGAAACTTTTGAAAGGTGTGCACACTTGCGCTTTGCACCTTCCACCTTGGCCGGTTGGTTTGTCTCTTTCTTGTCCTTTGCCTTACCCTTAGCCTTGCACTTCACTTTCCCTTGACGGCACCTCCTTGCATGCTGCTGCGGGGCCTCTCCCTTACACGAGGGGGGGGGAGGCAATAGCGACCTCGCTATTGCTCTCCCTCTCCTTCTCAAATATTTGGATCAGCGGGATCCGCCTCTTGCAAGGCCTGCCACATCATCATTGCATCAACCAGCCGGTGGCCGCCCACGGGTGCCACCACCTCCTTACACCGCCCAACTGACGCCAAAACCCTCCTCCATTTCCGCCTACGCAGCGCCACAGACTCCCACGCCATAGCCCACGCTCCAAGAGCTCCAAGCTCTCTCTCCACCTTGTGATGCCAATGAGGGTAGCCCGTCCCAGCTTATATACTACGCGCTGAAGAGCCCCGCACCCGCATGTGGGTTTTAGGCCCCTTCCACGTGGCATTCCCCTAAGACTTGAGCCCCAAGGGCTCCAAAAACTCATTATTTTCTTCCTTTAACCAAAAAAACTTTGCAACCTGCCTTGGCTTGTCTCTCCCATACTGCTCCAACCTCCTGTGGCCAAGCTGCAAACACGGACCAAAACTCCATCTTGTCGGCTACCATCACCCTCTCTGTATCCGAACTTCGACCCCCCGGCATCCTCGAACCAAGGGCTTCAAAAATGGAAAAAATCATATGCGACCAACCTTGGACAAAGGCACCCAGTTTTTCGACGGCCATATCTTCTCGCTCCAGACTCCGTTTGGCGTGCAATCACTTCCTGCTAGCTCCATATGGTGTACACTTTGCTCTAGAACCTCGTTGAGGCTGAGAAGATGCCAGATGGAACATTCTCCAATGCGGCCAAGTGGGCTCAGACCCGGCCCTCGGAAAAACTTTAGATGACCATATCTTGCCAACCGTGGCTCCGATCCACAATCCGAAAAGACGAGTAGGCTCCATGAATTGAGCTTACACATCTATACCTCAAGCTCCACTTGGACCTCCTATCCTAAGTTGCCTTGTCTGGCAAAACCTGCAAAGCACCAAAGCTTTAACCTTCAATATCTTGGGCTCCGTAGCTCGGTTTGATGATCCGTGTGGACCTGTCCCTTCAACACTTCAAGCTCTTCATTCCTGGACCCCAAAACTACACTTTGCATCTCTTTAACCTGCTACCACAATTAGCCCATTGTGTAGTCTTCCTTGGCCTATAAGCCGCATCGTGCATACAATTCCGCTGCTACCTATCATCCCATGAACTTCCTAGCTGCTTCAGTCCTTTTCCATGCTTCTGCTTGCTTGTACACACGTGTCCCTGCCATCTTCTAGAGTCGACACACATTGGATGCACCAACGGTGAGGTGAGGAGAAAATCTAGGTCAGGACTATGTCCCATCGTCCGTCATCCCCAACCAGATCCATCGCACGTCCCTGCGGCACCGAGCCGCGGCTAGTCGAGATTGGGTGGTCACCATCCCACCGTCACCCCCGGACCTCCGAATCAGCCGGAGCCCAACATAGTGAAGGAGGCGGACCCCGGGAGGAGCGTGTGGGCAGTCCAGGAAGTTATTGCGCTTCCATGTGGGTGCGTTATTGTGTAGCCGGGCCAGCTGCAGGGGTGATGGAGGTGGGCAAGTACAAGCGCAGAAAGAGGATGAGGTGGGTGCGATGCCTTGTTGGCAGGCGGGTAATAAGAGTCGTGGGTGAGCTGTCAAGCAATGTGGCAGAGGGTAGGCCCAATAGGCGCTCAAGAATGAAGGGGTGCATGAGGGGGTATAGGTTGGCGCATGCGGGTTGGTTTTTTTTGGTTTTTTGGTTGATTGTTTTAAGTTTTTAATGTTTTATTAAGTACACACCTGTCGCTGCCATCTTCTAGAGTCAACACACTTTGGCTGCACCATCATTGCTTACCTCCCTGTTGAGCATTTATGCTCAACCACATAAAAGCTTTATTCAACTATAAACTGCAAAACCTAGCCCACACTATGAGAAAACTCAAACCATATATACAATGTTTTATTTCTCCCTATTATCAAACCTTCAAGTGGGTTGCCCCACCCCCTTCATAACATAGCTCCCACCTGGATCAAACACCTGGCTCTGTTCACTTTCATCCATTTGCAACAACCTCCAATAGTGCCGTACCCAAGCACGTAGCCATCCATGCACACAAAAAGCCCATAGCACTTTAGCACCTCTTCGAACATCATCTTGCCTCATCAATCTATATGGCTCTGCACACACATCATCTGTAAGAACCAACACTTCCGACCCTCCCTCCCAGCCATGTAAAGTAGAGCTCCTCTCAAAGGAACCCCGTATCTGATGGATAACATACTGCACAGTTGCACTTACAACCATACCTTTCAACCATGGGTTGCATACCTCTTTCAAAAGCTTGGACACATCCTGGGAACCTCCTCCATATGCCATAGAACACATCTCTTGCACTGGCTTCTTGCTCTCTTGCACCTCATCTTCGAACTCGCTTACACTGTCATCAAGCCCTTCATCATCGATTGGCCCTTCAAGGTCGCTCAACACTTCCTTTTGTCCAGCTTCAGTCTCCTACTCTTCAATCACCTCTTCCACCGCTGCATCATGCTCCTCCATGGAAGAGAGAAACTCGTTCTCTATCGCATTCATCTCCAATTCTGCCATAGACATGGCCGCTTTATCTCTCTTGGAAAAAGTCTGCACATGTTGCACCACCATGGCACATTCCACCGCTACTTTCATCAGCACAACCATCAGCATGGCACCACACACCACCTTCACCTTTACCAATTCGTGTTCATCAGATTCCATCTCCTCGTCATGGGATGTGCACTCATCCGCTCTATCCTCCTCGCTTGTCTCCCAGCAAATTGAGATTATATCATCATCGCCATCGGCATCATATATCGACTCCGTATCCGCATCTTCATCCACTTGATGCTCCACAAAAGCTTGACCATCACCACACCTTTTCTCACTTTCTTCATCAGCTTTTGAACCCTCGATATCTGCATCTCGATTGAATTCTGCTACCATTTCATGCAAACTTTCAACAAGACCATGCTTTACCTCTTCAATCCTTACTGGAACCTCCACATCTGCTACCGCTTTTGCATCTTGGTTCACCTCAACATGGAGCTTCTCCTCGTTGACAAGCTCCTCCACCCTCGGCCCAGGCACATCACACACTCGAAACCTCCAAGGAACATAACCAATAGTAGGTCTTACCTCCACCGGCCTTGCATTTTGCACAATTGGAATCACCTTTGACTGGACCCAAGAGCACTCTGCTACCTCCGCAACAACAGGCATATAATCTGCTGGCTTTAGCATTCCCAACTCCAACTTCCGCTTCACCTTTCTGCTCTTTATCTTTGCCAGATAGACCATGTCTTCATAGGTATCTGCGCCATCTTCGACCTTTTCTCTAATCCTTGGATGCAAGCACTCTAACAGCTTTGACAACTTCAAAGATTGATTGCTTTTGACCCCAGTCGCAATCTCTAACTGCTTCCAACAAGCTTCAAACTGCTCAATGAAAAGAGAGAAATCTTTACTTACATCTTGATGTAACGCCTTCAGTTTTGCGCCGGCTTTTTCCACCGTAATCACCTCTCGAAACCGCTCTAGAAACTGACTCTGCAACCTTTGCCATGATTCTCGATCACTGCTCTCTAAGGCATCGAACCACACCTTTGCTTTACCTCGCATGAACAACAGCACCGTCTGTAATCTTTGTTCATCCGTCGACATACGCATCGACAGCAACCATAATTCTAAATCTTCTAACCAATCCTCGGGATCTTTGACGCCCGTAAATATGGGGCCAAAACCTAGCTCCACAATCTCTGTCAGCTTCAACCTCTACCATCAAGCATCTCAACCGTGAGCCAACCGCTTTGTTGGAAAAAAAACACCGCTTTCAACCACAAATTGGAGCATCAGACAGCTGCTTAGTGGGGGAACCAGAAGATGGAGAAGGGGAAGGGGAACACACCCAGCACACAACACAATGCCTCACTATAGCCCAGGGTATACACAGCGCCCCAATCAACTAGAGTTTACCTTTAAAACTCAACACTACCCATAAACAAACCACCGCTTTCACACAACCATACGCACACACTCCTTGCAATGCACTAGACAGGCTCAATCACCCTGCTCCGCTCAATTCACAGCGTTCCACACTCAAAAAACCTCCCTCTACCCCTCTTTGCACGACAAACCTCGAGGGCACACACGCTGACACACACCCGGAAACACACGCACACAAGTAGAGAAGAGAAGGGGGAAGCGGAAATGATGCCTGAAACAGTAGGGAACCGTCTACTAGCACAGGCAATAGCATGTACATCCAACACCCTGTCGGCATGAACCTCCGCAACCGAAAACAAGAGCTCCAAAAGCCTGAGCCAAAAAATCCTCCTTGGTCCAAAGACATTGGTCCGAAAAGAACCTTACAATTGAACATAAGCACCCTTTTATAGGGGTGTCCCTAGAAATATTAAAAAAGAAAAATGGTGTGATTCCATGTCGTGCACTCCCTTTGGAGTTCTATTTAGAAGTTTTATGCATTGCCATCACTTGGCTTAGTGTGTTTTTGGAATCTTTTGAAAGGTGTGCACACTTGCCCTTTGCACCTTCCACCTTGGCCGGTCGGTTTGTCTCTTTCTTGTCCTTTGCCTTACCCTTAGCCTTGCACTTCACTTTCCCTTGTCGGCACCTCCTTGCACGTTGCTGCGGGGCCTCTCCCTTACATGAGGGGGAGAGGCAATAGCGACCTCGCTATTGCTCTCCCTCTCCTTCTCAAAAATTTGGAGCCGCGGAACCCGCCTCTAGCAAGGCCTGCCACATCATCACTCCATCAACCAGCCGGCGGCCACCCACGGGCCCCACCACCTCCTTGCACTGCCCAACTGATGCCAAAACCCTCCTCCATTTCAGCCTGCGCAACGCCACAGGCACCCACACCATAGCCCACGCTCCAAGAGCTCCAAGCTCTCTCTCCACCTTGTGATGCCAATGTGGGTAGCCCGTCCCAGCTTATATACTCCGCGCTGAAGAGCCCCGCGCCCGCATGTAGGTTTTAGGCCCCTGCCACGTGGCATTCCCCTAAGACTTGAGCCCCAAGGGCTCCAAAAACTCATTATTTTCTTTCTTTGACCAAAAAAAACTTTGCAACTTGCCTTGGGCTAGCTCTCCCATACTGCTCCAACCTCCTGTGGCCAAGCTGCAAACACCGATCGAAACTCCATCTTGCGGGCTACCATCACCCTCTCTGTATCCGCACTTCGACCCCCCGGCATCCTCGAACCAAGGGCTTCAAAAAATTGAAAAAATCATCTGCGACCAACCTTCGACAAAGGCACCCAGGTTTTCGACGGCCATATCTTCTCGCTCCAGACTCCATTTGGTGTTGTCGTGCTGTGACACGTACATAGTGGGAACGCATGATACAAGATCTATCTTGTATTTTTTTAGATACATAATTATATTTCCTATAGTGTACATATGCATATTTAAGTATAATAATAAGCCTTCTATCTCATCCTATTATTTTTCTCAAGGGTAACATATCCTTACTTTACCATCAGAAAATACTATGGGAAAAGCATCAATAGCTCCGCCTCTTTAACTTGGGACAAAAAGCATTGATTCTTTATTTCTACTATTTCATTATCATCTCACACCCTAGCTAGATCCTATATCTAGGGTAAACTCCAATATATATATATTCTATGTATTTTTTATACTTTTCTTATATTTCTTTTTAAATAGCTACTAGGAGAGAATCAAATCCTAGTGGGACACTAAGTGGCATGATTTCAAAGATACACTTATTTTAATGCATTATTGCAAGCATGATTACAAAACTTTGTCAAGGAGCAATGTCATGCTTTCATATGGCATGAGGTGTTCTTTGGAATTAAATGAAAGTCTAGGCTAAGGAGACCACATGAAGACTTTTGCAGCCATAAATGGACCCTATTTTGATGAATTTTTTACACAAGGTTCCAATCCGAATTGGAAAACGATTTTAAAATGAAAATCGTAGCTAATGAGATGATGTTTTTGTCCATATTTTTACTTTTTTATTTGGAGCCACGGTTGAGGAGATATGATCAAAATACTGGACCCCAGTCTGCCCACATCATGCAGGGACAACTCATTTCCAACTTTTCGAATCCCTGTTCACACTGGCTCCTCTCTTCTTGTGTAAACCCTTGTGGGTTCCCTTCACCTATAAAAGGGGACCTCTTCTTCCTTGGAAGAAACTCAAGCATTCAAGCCATTGATGAGAGGAATTCTTGAGGGAGTGAGTAGTAATGCCTAATTGTACTTAGCTATTAACATAAGCCCAAGCCTACACTTTCTCCTAGAGGGAGACTAGCCATTCTTGCAACAAGCTAGCCTTGGAAGATCAACTCTAATCAAAGAAGGTCTTGCACTTGGTGTATCAATCAAAGTGGAATTATCCACTCTTCTACTCTCTCCATCAATAATGGTGCCAAAGGGTTTGTCAAGTAAGATGTGTTCTACATTGATGTTTTCTTGATTTCTTGTTGTTTTCATATTCATCTCTAATCCAACATATATATATATATATATGTATCTAATATCATCTCCTTAACCAAACCTATCTCTCTCATTCTTAGTAATTCATCCTCTCTAGGTTCTCTTGCTACAGGTACATCTCTCCCCGCAGTATCCTTATTGCCTACGGGCAAGAATAGGGTTTGGGAGGGAAACTTCTCATCTCTTCACTTCTCTCATATCTACATTTCTCACATACTATCCTAGATGAATAACCCACATGATGATCATTTCTATCGCTTTCACTCTGTATGATCTATTAGAATTAACGTATGGATTAGTCATAAAATACACTTTCAACAACGTATAGTGTTTCTCTTTGGCCCTGAAAGGCTCAATGAAATACTTCTATCACCGGATCCCATCATACTACCTCTCATAGACTATAATTTTTCTTTTGATGTAAGCGTAGTTATCTTGCTATGAACTAAGAGGATTTGTACACACAATTAATCCCAATCACTAGACAAAATATATATATTATGGTAAGCACAAAACTACAATTCCAAAGAACAATTTGTAGCCTATTTGGTGAGCCAAGATTGAATGCCATTAACTCATCCATTAACCCTTTCATATTACCCATGATACGATATGACCATAGCCTTGATGTTTTCATCTTCGTATTGTTTTGACATTCTCTTTTGCGTTCTTTCTTTGTGTGTGTGTGAGTGCAAGAGAGAAAGAGTGAGTCTTCTTTGATTTCACTTCTTTCTAAACCCTAGTCTTCATGGCATCTATGGTTTAACTCCGTCATATAGTTTTTGTTGAGTTCTCTCACAAACTCTCACAGCCATAAGCCCGGTGCTTTCCTGGCAAGACCGCAAATTTCTTGACATATTTTTGGTGAACCCGACGCGAATCTGCTAGGGTGAGAGTTTGTGGGTAACCATGGGTGATCATGTTGAGCAACAGGGTATGCATTTTGACCCAGCAACTATGCAAATGTTTCAAGCATTTGCAATGTTCATACAACAACAACATGCTACTAAAAGAAGGGAGATTTCAGCAACGAAGGCCATACAAGCGGTCGTCAACAGAATGGATCAGTTCAATGGCAAAGATGTAACCAAGTACTTACGCGAGTATGTGAAGGAGATGGAGCTGCATCGCGTGTCAGAAGGTGAGATGATTCAAAGCTTTGATCTAGTTGTTGCTCCAGAAATTAGGGAGCATGTTAGGGCAATTAAAGATGGGCATGGGAGAAATTGGGAAGAACTCAAAGTAGCTTTAAAGGAGGAATATTTCATGGAGGACTCGGAGAGAGTGACCAAAAGGACATTCTTAGAATGGGTAGTCAAGCCAAAGCAAGGACTATCAATAATAGAGCTACTTAGGGAATTTGAGCGGCGCTATGCACAACTCACTAGGACAGAAAGGGCTACACTAGATGCAGAGAAGACAGATCTTTTCCTACAAGCTGCAGGTAAAGAGTTTCAAGAAAATTTGGAGCTTCTTCTTGAAGATAAAGATGCTGAGCAAGGACTAAAGACCGTCTGGAATGAGGTTGAAGGTGCTGTCTCACTGCTTGCCAAACGACAAAGAAGAAGGGACAAGATGGTAATAAACACTACAAGTCCTTCCACCTCAACTTCTGACAAAATGGTAAAGCCTACTTTTATCGCTCCTAAGTTTGATGAGTCCATGCTAGATGAGCTTGTGAAGGGAATGCGTGAATTGAAGGTGAAGTTTGCAAAGCTTGAAGAAAAAGGCCAACCATCAGGGCCACTTCCTAGGCAAAGACAACAGCCCAAAGAAGGGTTTGTTAATAGATGTATTTGGTGTGATAGTACAGACCATGTAAGAAGGGATTGTGATGATTTTAGTGATGCTTTGTCAAAAGATGTTGTCTTTTTTAAGGATGGTAAAATCCACTTAAGAGAGACAGGTCTACCCTTGAGAACTAACTTTGGGAAGGGGGGAATGCAAACCTTAGTTGAAGATATGGCAACCAAGCATGCCACCTCTTCAGTTGAGGCAGCTACTTATGGAGTAAAAATTGAACATTTTTGTGATGAAGAGGTGAGTGACCATCATGGTCAAATTTGGCCAAATGTCATGCAATTAGCTAAAAAGGGAAAGCTTACAAAAGAGATTCTACATGAAGCAAGTGATTGCATACGTTTAGAGACAGGATGGAATGATCTAGTGGACTCATTGTCAGTGCATGCCTAAATTACAAAATGCCAACAAAATGAGGCAATTGTAGAAGAGAAGCGCAGACGTGAGAATGCTGATGAAGGACCATCAAAAAGAGATTCTAGAAGTGGGGGAAGAAGCGACTCAATGCCTTCTCAAACACCCTCAACACAAGGAGCATCTCCACCTGAAGTACTCATGGAGGATTCTACAACAGGAAAGAAGAAAGAGCCAACGAAAGGTAAGACAAAAGGCCCAACTTATAAAGTATAATATGATATTGAGGTTGCTACAGATTTAAAGAAAGTCTTGGAGGAAAGGATCTTGAATAGCAAGATTGAGTTTACTCTGGGAGAAGTTCTTGGCATTGCAAAGCATAAATTCCATGAGATCATTGACATCATCAAGAGAAAGAGGCAAACCCTTGCTGAAGTTTCTCGTCCACAGGTTGAAGGGGAAACCTCAAAGACACAAGGGATGCAACTGCAAAATAAGGAGAATGATGGAGCTGTGGTAGGATGCTACCAATCTAGTGGGAGAGTGAATTAAGTGTATTTCTCAAATGATGATGAAGAAGTTGAAGATATTCCTAGGAGTTACTATTCACGAAGTCATTGGGCAAGGGCTACTATAGAAACTTTGGTCAAGGTAGGTGATCTTGAAGAGACATTTGTTGCCTTGATTGACCATGGTTCAGAAATAAACATAATGTCAAAGAGTCTCTACAACAAGTGCAAATGGCCGATGGACACAGATCATGGCAGGATGGTAAAAGTGGCAAACAATTCATCTGGTGAATTGTATGCAGCATGTCCAGGTGTGAAGGTAACAATAGGTGATGTAAAGATTGACCAAAACTTCTTTGTACATGATAAATCTTCATATCATCTCATCCTTGGACAACCCTACATTGTGGGAGTTCGAATGGAAACAAAGGTAATGGATGATGGTTCAGCATATGCTAGAATACGTAGCAAAGATGGTAAACGAGCTGTCCAATTTCTCACAGTCTGTGTAAACCATGAAAGAAATCGTGACAACCTCAGAGAACATCCTCTACCAAAGGTAAGCAAAGAGTTTCATGATCATAGAGAAATGATGGGTTTTGGCCAAGTACCATTGTAAAGCGGGATTGTAGTGGTACAGAAAGAAAAAGGGTCTCGCTTGATCCAAAAATAGGTGAAACTTTCTCGATGAGCTCCTTGGTAACAAGGAATGGATCAGTATGTTTTACAAAACTTGAAGATTTGAAGAGATATGAAAGGCAATATGTGCATAATGTACAAATAGGCATGAAAAAGAGTGGGTTGCTAAAGCCTACTGAAAATGTTTTGGTTTTGTGTGAACAAGTTTCTTTTGTAGATACTATGGGTGAGCTTGATGCTATAATGAGGTCTAGTTTGCATCTTGAAAATGAAGTTGTGGAAGTTTGCTCTATGGAAATGTATCAAGTAATAGAAGCCTTTAAAGAAAGCCAAACAGTTGGCCCAGAAGTCCATGTTGAAACTAAATACAAGAGTGTAGCAAAGAAGGTGAAACCAGTAGCTTCACCCTTACCACCCAACAACAGGGAAAAGATTGAACAGGCTTCTTTACAACCAAGTTTGCGGAATCCTAAAAATATCGGGCATACCTTCACAAAGGAGTCTTTTCAAGACTTGCAGATTGGTTGCGAGGAGTTTCTAACACAGGAGGAGACAAAGTGCTTCAAAGAAATGCTTTCAAAGCATGGTAAGGCTTTTGCATTTGAGCCACATGAGATAGGATGTGTTGATCCTTATATTGTAGCTCCTATGGTAATTTTCACAATACCTCATGTTCCTTGGAATCTGCGGCCTATTCCGGTTCCAAAGGCTCATTTGCCAAAGTTAGTAGAGCTACAAAATGAGAAAATCAAAATGGGAATCTTGGAGCCTTCTTGTGCTCCATACTCAAACAGGTGGTTCACAGTTCCAAAGAAGAATGGTTCTCTACACTTCATCCAAGATATGCAACCAGTGAACAAGGTGACAATTAGAAATGTAGGTACAGGTCCAATTGTGAATGAGTTTGCAGAGGCATTTGCAGGGAGGGCAATCTACTCAATGGGGGATCTCTACTCAGGGTATAATCAATTTCAGCTTGCAATCGAAAGCAGAGACTTGACAACCATGAGGACACCTTTGGGTTTGGTAAGGATGTGTACCTTGCCACAGGGAGCAACCAACTCGGTTGCACATATGATGAATGGGATGAATAAGGTCTTACGTGACTTTATTCCTCAAATCACAATGCCTTTCATTGATGATTTGCCTATCAAAGGATGTGAAGAAAGTGACAAAGATGAAGCTTTGGATCTCAAGGGATGTCGCAGGTTTGTGGTAAATCACATAAATGATTGTGATAAAATTTTGTCTAGGCTGGAAGAAGTGAATCTTACATTGTCAGGGAAAAAGTCTATGTTTGGTGTCAAAGAAGTGCTCATTGTGGGGCACATGTGCGGGCCATATGGTAGGAAACCTTGTCCATCAAAGGTAGATGCCATCCAAAGAATGAAAGAAACATGCACTAGCATCACTGAGGTTAGAAGGTTTCTGGGAGCATGTGTCTTCTATGTTATTTGGATTCCACATTATGCACATGTAGCTGATCCTCTTTATCAGCTGCTTAGAAAGAATCAAAAGTTTAAATGGACAGAAGCACATGTAAGATCCATGAAAAAGCTAAAGGAGTTACTCCAGTCAGCAAAGACTTTGAGAAAGGTAGACTATGAGTGTCAAAGGCCAGTGATTGTGACAGTAGATACCAGTCCTACAGGGATTGGATGGGCAATAGGGCAAGATGACAAAGAAGAACACAGGTATGTGGTAAGATTTGGAGCAAAGGTACTAAGTGTTCGCCAAAGAAACTATCCACAGATAAAGAGAGAGTTATGGGGTATGGTTACAGCCTTGAAAAGTGGGAAAGAGTACCTAATTGGTGCATGTGTGGTTGTAGAAACAGATTGTCTACCACTTCTTGGGATGATTACAAGCTGCTCAACACCAGAAATTGCTATGTTGCGGTGGATTGCCTACATTAAGTCCTTCAATCCCGAGTTTAAGCACATTGCAGGTAAATACAATACAGTGGCAGATATGCTATCAAGGGCAAGGTATGAAGATGAGTCACAAATGATTGATGAGGGAGATGATGTAGGCACAAAATTCTATTCTATCTCTCATGTCAAAGGTAACAATGTCTGCATGACTAATTCACTTGAATTGTTCTTGAAAGATCTTTATGAAAGTGATTGTCTTTTTATTGGAAGGTACTTGAGTACTCTAACAAAACAAGATGATTGGTCTGAACAAGAATTCAAGAGGATACGCAGGAAAGCTTATGGGTACTTTTTAAGGGATGGTTACTTGTGGAAGAATCCTAAGCAAAAGGGTGCTACACCACAACGGGTTATATGTAAAAAAGAGACTCAAGTAAAGCTCATGCAAGAGTTTCATGAGAGTCTATGGGCTGGACACAGGGGTGTGTGGGCAACCTTCTCCAAGTTGAAAGAAAAATACTGGTGGAAGGGTATGTATAAAGATGTATCTCAGTTTGTAGAGTCATGTGTAACTTGTCAAATGTATTCAAATGTTCGACATCGTGATGGATTGCACCCTACATATCCACTAGCCATGAACTATAAATGGGTTGTGGATCTAGTCACGATGCCTTTAGGACTCTGGCAGATGAGATACTTGGTTCTTGCACGAGAGGACCTAACTAGCCAGGTTGAAGGAAGAGCATTAAGAGCTAAGACCACAGAAGCTGTGTGCAAATTCCTTCTTGATGAGGTGATTTGCCGTTATGGTTGTGTTGGAAAAATCACTGCAGATCGAGGTGAACTGGATGCCGAAGAAGCAAGGGAGTTCTTTTCTAGATTAGGGATCAAGCTTTCTCTTACTACAGCTTACAACCCTGAAGGCAATGGAAAGAGTGAAAGAGGGCATCCTCCTATCATCAAAGCTTTGGCCAAGGCTTGCGAAGGAAGAGTTGGTGAGTGGCCAAAGTTGTTACCATATGCTTTATGGGCTGATCGTACAACACATAGCTCAGTAACTGGCTACATGCCTACGGAGCTAATGCATGGTCAAAAGCCAGTGATGCCGATTGAGGATACAATTCCCACATGGAATGTACTACCTTGGCAAGAGGGATTAGTAGGGAAGATCTCCTTGCACTGCGTATAAGGCAGCTAGAGAGAAGACCTGGAGACATTGAAGCTGCAAAAGAACGACTCAAAAATGCAAGGTTGAAAAACAAGGACTATTTTGATAAGCGACATCGACTCAGGAGCAAAGCAATTGACAAAGGTGACTGGGTTTTAGTGTATGATAGTAGCCTTGATAACCAGCACACAGTCATGCGTAAGTTCTCAAAAAGATGGTTTGGATCGTATGTTGTAAAGCATGTGCATGAAAATGCTACTTACAGCTTGTCTGAACTAGATGGTACAGAAGTAAAGATTCCCATTGCAGGAAAAAGGATTAAAATGTTTACGAGAAGAGGAGACAATCATCTAAAAGATATGGATGAGGAAGAAGAGAAAAAACACACGTGAAGATCAAAGTGAACATGAAGCTCTGGAATCATCCAGTGAAGAAGAAGACAAGGAAGATGTACAAGAGTCCTAATCTTACAAAGAGACAATGTGGCACATACCAGAGGATGTGCAGGTTTAGAGGGGGTGGATGTCGTGCTGTCACACGTACATAGTGGGAACGCATGCTACAAGATCTATCTTGTATTTTTTTAGATACATAATTATATTTCCTATAGTGTACATATTCATATTTAAGTATAATAATAAGCCTTCTATCTCATCCTATTATTTTTCTCAAGGGTAACATATCCTTACTTTACCATCAGAAAATACTATGGGAAAAGCATCAATAGCTCCGCCTCTTTAACTTGGGGCAAAAAGCATTGATTCTTTATTTCTACTATTTCATTATCATCTCACACCCTAGCTAGATCCTATATCTAGGGTAAACTCCAATATATATATATTCTATGTATTTTTTATACTTTTCTTATATTTCTTTTTAAATAGCTACTAGGAGAGAATCAAATCCTAGTGGGACACTAGGTGGCATGATTTCAAAGATACACTTATTTTAATGCATTATTGCAAGCATGATTACAAAACTTTGTCAAGGAGCAATGTCATGCTTTCATATGGCATGAGGTGTTCTTTGGAATTAAATGAAAGTCTAGGCTAAGGAGACCACATGAAGACTTTTGCAGCCATAAATGGACCCTATTTTGATGAATTTTTTACACAAGGTTCCAATCCGAATTGGAAAACAATTTTAAAATGAAAATCGTAGCTAATGAGATGAAGTTTTTGTCCATATTTTTACTTTTTTATTTGGAGCCACGGTTGAGGAGATATGATCAAAATACTGGACCCCAGTCTGCCCACATCATGCAGGGACAACTCATTTCCAAGTTTTCGAATCCCTGTTCACACTGGCTCCTCTCTTCTTGTGTAAACCCTTATGGGTTCCCTTCACCTATAAAAGGGGACCTCTTCTTCCTTGGAAGAAACTCAAGCATTCAAGCCATTGATGAGAGGAATTCTTGAGGGAGTGAGTAGTAATGCCTAATTGTACTTAGCCATTAACATAAGCCCAAGCCTACACTTTCTCCTAGAGGGAGACTAGCCATTCTTGCGACAAGCTAACCTTGGAAGATCAACTCTAATCAAAGAAGGTCTTGCACTTGGTGTATCAATCAAAGTGGAATTATCCACTCTTCTACTCTCTCCATCAATAATGGTGCCAAAGGGTTTGTCAAGTAAGATGTGTTCTACATTGATGTTTTCTTGATTTCTTGTTGTTTTCATATTCATCTCTAATCCAACATATATATATATATATATGTATCTAATATCATCTCCTTAACCAAACCTATCTCTCTCATTCTTAGTAATTCATCCTCTCTAGGTTCTCTTGCTACAGGTACATCTCTCCCCGCAGTATCCTTATTGCCTACGGGTAAGAATAGGGTTTGGGAGGGAAACTTCTCATCTCTTCACTTCTCTCATATCTACATTTCTCACATACTATCCTAGATGAATAACCCACATGATGATCATTTCTATCGCTTTCACTCTGTACGATCTATTAGAATTAACGTATGCATTAGCCGTAAAATACACTTTCAACAACGTATAGTGTTTCTCTTTGGCCCTGAAAGGCTCAATGAAATACTTTTATCACTGGATCCCATCATACTACCTCTCATAGACTATAATTTTTCTTTTGATGTAAGCGTAGTTATCTTGCTATGAACCAAGAGGATTTGTACACACAATTAATCCCAATCACTAGACAAAATATATATATTATGGTAAGCACAAAACTACAATTCCAAAGAACAATTCCTAGCCTATTTGGTCAGCCAAGATTGAATGCCATTAACCCTTTCATATTACCCATGATACGATATGACCATAGCGTTGATGTTTTCATCTTCGTATTGTTTTGACATTCTCTTTTGCGTTCTTTCTTTGTGTGTGTGTGAGTGCAAGAGAGAAAGAGTGAGTCTTCTTTGATTTCACTTCTTTCTAGACCCTAGTC
Source organism: Adiantum capillus-veneris (assembly GCF_014529385.1). Classification (NCBI taxonomy): domain Eukaryota; kingdom Viridiplantae; phylum Streptophyta; class Polypodiopsida; order Polypodiales; family Pteridaceae; genus Adiantum; species Adiantum capillus-veneris. The sequence continues at coordinate 11,005,791 of NC_140935.1, read as the reverse complement.
TTCATGGCATCTATGGTTTAACTCCTTCATATAGTTTTGTTGAGTTCTCTCACAAACTCTCACAGCCATAATCCCGGTGCTTTCCTGGCAAGACTGCAAATTTCTCGACAGCGTGCAGTCACTTCCTGCTAGCTCCATATGGTGTACACTTTGCTCTAGAACCTCGTCGAGGCTGAGAAGATGCCAGATGGCACATTCTCCAATGCGGCCAAGTGGGCTCAGACCCGGCCCTCGGAAAAACTTTAGATGACCATATCTTGCCAACCATGGCTCCGATCCACTATCCGAAAAGACGGGTAGGCTCCATGAATTGAGCTTACACATCTATACCTCAAGCTCCACTTGGACCTCCTATCCTCAGTTGCCTTGTCCGGCAAAAACCTGCAAACCACCAAATCTTTAACCTTCAATATCTTGGGCTCCATAGCTCGGTTTGATGAGCCGTCTGGACTTGTCCCTTCAACACTTCAAGCTATTCATTCCTGGACCCCAAAACTGCACTTTGCATCTCTTTCACCTGCTACCGCAATTAGCCCATTGTGTAGTCTTCCTTGGCCTATAAGCCGCATCGTGCATACAATTCCGCTGCTACCTATCATCCCATGAACTTCCTAGCTGCTTCAGTCCTTTGCCATGCTTCTGCTTGCTTGTACACACGTGTCCCTGCCATCTTCTAGAGTCGACACACTTTGGCTGCACCAACGGTGAGGTGAGGAGAAAATCTAGGTCAGGACTATGTCCCATCGTCCGTCATCCCCAACCAGGTCCATCGCACGTCCCTGCGACACCGAGCCGCGGCTAGCCGAGATCGGGTGGTCACCATCCCACCGTCACCCCGGGACCTCCGAATCAACCGGAGCCCAACATAGTGAAGGGGAGGACCCCGGGAGGAGCGTGTGGGTAGTCCACGAAGTTATTGCGCTTCCATGTGGGTGCGTTATTGTGTAGCCGGGTCCGCTGCAGGGGTGATGGAGGTGGGCAAGTACAGGCGCAGAAAGAGGACGAGGTGGGTGCGATGCCTTGTTGGCAGGCAGGTAATAAGAGTCGTGGGTGAGCTGTCAAGCAATGTGGCAGAGGGTAGGCCCAGTAGGCGCTCAAGAATGAAGGGGCGCATGAGTGGGTATGGGTTGGCGCATGGGGGTTGGTTTTTTTTGGCGTTTTGGTTGATTGTTTTAAGTTTTTAATGTTTTGTTTTTTTATTCTTTTTTCTTTTTAAAATCTTTTTATGGTTTTTTTGGTTGTTTTAAAGTTTTTTTTTAAAAAAAAACTTTTTATAGAAGAGAGAGAAAGAAAGGGGAGGAGAGAGAAGAAGGTTTTTTTTAATAAAATTAAATTAAATTAAATTTAAGAAAAGAAATATAGATAAAAGGGATCTTTCTTTTAACAAATAAATAAAAAAAGGAAAAAATAACAAATAAAGGGCACTTTTTTTAAAAAAATTAGATAAAAATAAATAGAAAAGTAGAACATAACAAATAAGGGGGGGTAAATTTTAATTTTAATTTTTGAAAAATAAATCAAAAAAGAAAATACTCAAAGAAAATCAAAAGGGATCCTTCACACGCGCCTCGCCCGGTGCAGACTCACGCGGGTGCTGAGGCAAGGTGGGAAAAATCACAGGACACACGAGAGAGTATGAAAATGACGGCGTGAGCTTGCGTGAATGGCACGGGTGTACGCGCGTGTGCGTGCGAGACTGCAAGTGCGTGCCAAGGGTAAAAATCTATCGTGAGGCGTCAAAATACCGTAAAAATGCTAAAAATAGCCAAAAAAATCACAGGCACTCACGGGATCCTTGTACACACTCCCACGCAATTATAATGCATAAATTTCTCCAAATTTTTAAGTTTTAACTAACTTTAAGTATATTTTAGGCAAAAAATTACCAAAAATTAGCTAAAACATTTCTGAAAAATTCCAACAATAATTTTTACTTCTCAAACTACGTGATCATGCAAACACACTCAACAAATCATCAATCCATAATCCGACATTGCAACGAACAGGATTCACGAGCACTTAAAAATTGCGTTTTTTGCCCGCAATCGACCCAGATTTACCTAAAAACTAGTGCAAAAATTTACAACTAATGCATATCAATTAGACAGATTCAAATCAGTGTTTTGACACCAACAAACATCCAAGAACTCAAGATCAATCGACCACAAACACACTTTTTGCATCAATTTCTAGACGTAGTACATACACATTAGGCAAAATTTGGACTCACAAAGGGGCCCTTTAAGGAGTTTGACTTTACCTCTCTCTACCAAAACGGGCGCATGGATAAATTTTTGCAAACAAACTCCAAATTTGGCGGAGGTTTGACAGTTAGAATGTCCTCTTCAAGCTCTATCTAATGATATATAGCACGCCATGAGATTCCTCATATTTTAGAAGATTCTTTTTTTTGGTTCACCTATGATGTGACAACTCTGTCGGAATCTAAGTGAATCAAAAAAAGAATCTTCTAAAATATGAGGAATCTCATGGCGTGCTATATATCAGTAGATAGAGCTTGAAGAGGACATTTTAATTGTCAAACTTTGGAGTTTGTTTGCAAAAATTTATCCATGCGCCCGTTTTGGTAGAGAGAGGTAAAGTCAAAATCCTTAAAGGGCCCCTTTGTGAGTCCAAATTTTGCCTAATGCATCAAATTTTGTCCAATTTTCGGCAGCATAACAACGCTATTTTGGCAATCGAAAAACCATAACCATAAACCAACAATTGTTTTACATTAGCGATTTGGCACCAAAATTGCCAACCAATTGCATCAAATTCTTGTGCAAAACTAGCACCTCCGTCTACACATAGACGGGCATAAACCGCACATAAATTTGCACCAAATGTGTGCACAAAAATCTTCACAAGAACCTGCAAATTTCAGCGATTAGAGTGATCAAACGCACTCTCCTTGCACATCGAAACGCGTCAAATTAACCACTCCTAATGACGTTTACACACACACACACACATGTGTGTGTGTGTGTGTAGGCAACCGCACCACAATTTTACCTACAATCACAAATCATAAAAATCAATGTGTAGCATCAAATTGCACAAAATTAAACACACCATTGCATTGGGCAAACATCCTAAACATGATTAGAATCAGCTTCCATCAAAATGCCCAATTAATTTTTTGTGAAAATTAGTGGAAATTAGTAACTAATTGGTGAATTTTGGCTACTCCTTGCAATCAATTGAAATGCAATTAGAGTGTGTGCACCACATAAGAGTGTTTTCCACACCTCCAATCATATTTCCCCTTGTGTGTAGCACAAAAAAAATCAACTAATTTAGGAGAAATTAGTGATCGAAGTTAGTGAAAATTAGTGGTTAGTCGACGATTTTGGCCACTCATTGCGCGCATTTGGAGCGTAATTAGAGTGTGTGGACACCAAAAGAATTTTTTCAACACCTCCAACTAGCTTTCTACTTGTGTGTACCACAAAAAACATTAACCAATCAATGGGAAATTAACCCCAAAGTTAGTGAAAGTTAGCAAAAGTTAGTGAATTTAAGAGGTGAAATTAGTGATCAAAATCAATGTGCGGGGATTGTTTTGTGTAATGAAAGCCTCAATCTTTGCAAATCTAAGTCACATGCTTACTAATTTGCTTCAATTAGCGACACAAATAACCCAAAATCAAGAAAATTAGTGAGAAATTAAGAGGAATTAACCTGCTCTAATCACTCCAATGGCACCTCTATCTTAGGAACTCACTCCCCGGCAACGGCGCCAATGTTGGCGTGCGCCATAGTATAGTGGATTGCACCAACATAATTTGTCAAACCGAGAAGAGTATGACCCGGCTAGGGCATGGAAACACACAACATATGCTTGTGCGTGCTTCATAGAGGATTAGGATGAGAAATCTAGCTAATTAGAGAGCTAATGACAAGGAGAACTACGAGCTAGCATGCTACTACTCTACCATTTGGTCTAATCTCGCACACACAAGAGCTTAATCATGCTCATAGCTCACTAATCAATCACTAACCACTCACTAATCAAGCACACACACGCGCATAAACAAGCATAGCCAAGCCACACACAGACTACACCAATCTACACACTCAAAATCATGATTAACAAGAGAGGGAACTTGATTAAAAGAGAGCAATTAACACACGAAATCAGCCTCAAATCATGTATTAATTAAGCAAGGATTACATAATGCGTAAGTGAGAGAGAAGAGGAAAGAGGTTAGCTAGTGCTCGACGCCGAATACACCAATGCATGTGTGTAGAGAGCTTGACTCCATAGCCATCTCCTTCTTCACCACTCCATAGCCAAGAGCTTGCTCTCTTGAAAAGTAGATCTCTAGTTGTGACTTTGAAAAGTGACATTCACATTGGTGCATTTGTCAAATATACTTTTTTGGATTTTTAGAAGTGGCTGGGTGCCCAAATGGCCAAACTCACTTATCTGATGTCTACACTGCCTAGGCTTCTAAGATTAGCACCAATATTACAAGTTGGAACTCCCGAGGATCCCAATACATAATTATAATCCGCTCTTGCGGTATGTTGACAAGAAATGACATAAAACACAAGTGGCCGTCGTTGATGACCGTAACTCCTTCTGATGACATCTGATCCTTCTCTTGTCCGCATCTTCCAAGGATCTTCACTTCATCTGTATCTTTAGCATCACATCCATATCCTTTGGTATCACCATCACTTACTAAAAGCAATAAATATAGCATAGACGTTCATGGTAAAGTGTCGTTAACCCCGTTGGTTAACAACTTCTTACTCCCACTTTCGAAGAGATATGGTCTCGTGATTGACTTTGAACTCCCCCCATCCGAGGGGGTTCCCTTTCTGATAATAGCCTCTGTTTCTTGCTTGCTGATGTCTCAGTTTCTTTCGTATCCTTCTTTGTCTTGATGTACACCGATTTACATCCTCATAGCATGGCAATCCTTTGTAGTGGCCAATTATATAAATCCAAATTTTCTCTCTTGTGACTCCTGTGGATGTACTTGATGCTTCATCTCGACTAGTCCAACTCCCTTGAGATGCCATTGCTTCCGTCTTGATTCTTTTGTTGCACCTCCTTTTTATATTCTTCAGTGATAGCTCTGAATAGCTAGGACTTAATGCTAACAAAATGTATAAGCACCTTTGTGTGGGTCTCTTTCTCTTGATCTCTGCTAGCTGTTCTTATTGACTTTATCTTTGAGCTTTCTGAAGTGGTCTTTGCTTGCACCACTTGAATTTTCCTAGCTCAATTGCTTGCCAAATCTGAGACAAAGTTGTCTGGCTACTGGCTTTGCCTAGAGCTTTATAGTAGGCCTCGATCTATTTGGAGCACTGTGACGAGTTATGCAACTTACCACTATACCGCAAAGACTGCTCCCTTCGTAGCGATTCTTGGGTCGAGCTACCTGTGTTCAATTTAAGCACATAATTTTGCAAAAACCTATTAGCGAGACTGTAGTTTTCGTAATGATTACTCAATTTTTGAGCTATTTTTGACGGCCACACTTGTGCCTTGAGCTCGGAGTTGATTCTCAAGTTCACTTTTAACTAATCTTGACTCAATCTAGCATAAGAATTTATGCACAACTTGCACTGTTTGCTAGCTAATGGATGTTTCAAAAACTTGCGTCTGTTATTGCAAGATCAAGGTTCTTGTGTACGGTCTTACCGCTACCAGATTTGTTAATGAACTCCCAATTTTACACTAGGCCTCAGCTTGCTTTTACACCTTCCCGTGGGTGACCAATGGTTTTCCCAATTGATAATTTTAATATGCTAAAATTAGCAGTCCTTTATGATCAATTAGAAGGCCTAGAAACCCAATCCGGTTTCAATTTTCAGCTTTTCGATGATGAAAATCTCACATGCACACGTGTCAGCTCTAGGTCCATTCAAGCATTCAATTTTGGTCCCTGGGTCAAGTCTAATTGGTGGCCTCATTGCCCAATATTTGTCGTTTACTTCGAGGTTACACTTCTCGCAGGCTTGCAAGAGTGCTCGCAATGAATGCCAATTAGATATGGAATCAGGAGACTTAGGAGTCATGTCCAAGTCTAGAAACTAGATACGGCTAATGGCTTTGCTAATAATTGGTTCACTAGCCCTTCTTGTAGGCACTCACTGTCGTATGTGTATCGTCTTGAATGTCTATCCCGCTTGTAGTGTGCAATAGGTGATTATCAATGTACTAGGTAAGCCTTAATACTCAACATTGTCTCAATGATGCTCACTAGTTGATGCAATGGCTTTAATAGGTCCCTCAAGTGCACAATGTGCACGAAGTGTAATACTCAATCGCCAACGTGATCCAACATGCACTGTGTTTCAAAACCCAGGGAATCTCTCACAAGCAGAGCTTGTCAATCATATGCTCCCGTCCAGGCTAGATGTGAAAATAGAAAGAGTCAATACTCTCACTGTACTATGCACAACCTATGCTGCAGGATGTGCTCCGCAGTGGCCTAAAATATGCACACTGGGTGCGTCCAATTAATGGCCCTAAATGCTCTCTGATTTAGCCCTAAATGGCTAGGTAAGAGTTTGTGTAAAAATAGACCCTTTGGTAAAACGTGTGCCAAAATAAATGTCACACTCTATGCCACAACCACTGGAAATGAAGTGTAGTCAAAGAACTAGAAGTTATATGCAGTCTAGGTGCTAGAGATGTCTAGGTGTCTCGACAAAGAGATGCTCAATAGGTGGGCATAGGTCTACTATCATCAATGGCAATGTCTCAAGATCGCTCATGCGTAATATGCAATGTCCCTAGGTCTCTCACTCATGTACTGAGAAATGAATGTATGTCTCAAAGTTGCTAATATGCACGGTGGGTGTCTCAACGGAGGCCACCCACAATACTCGAGTAGGTCTAATTGCTCTCTATACTGCTTACAGTCCGTGATAGTTTGAGCTCTGCTAGAGGACAATAGTCAAGTGATGAAGGAGCTCCTCCTGTGGCTAGACTCGTAATTCCCCACTCAAATGTCCACTTCTTATTTACTTTGTTTCCACTTATGACTTCAATTCCCTATGCCATTATTATCTCGCTGTTTTCCACTTATATCATGTGAGTTTCCTCTCCGCTACCATTACCTCGCTTTCCGTTTTGTAATTTACCTCCCCTGATGATGCGATGTTATTCGTTGTCTTTTTGAAATTTTGTTTTCTTTCTAAAAGTTTCTAGTCTAAGAGCCCCCATAGACCCTTAGTAAAAGGGGCCTCAAATTTGAGGGCCCTCCATCTTTTAAAGGGCCCTTTTAAAATGGAAAACACCACCCCATACTTCACCACACCAGGTTGGTTACTTGCTATAGCCCTTCCATTTAATCTATTCTAGAAGTCCCTCCCTTTTGACCTAGTGTAGCCCTTCTAAAAGGCTTTACTTTTGATGTGGGGGGTGGTTGAGGCACCCCCTACCTAAATTGTAGCAGTTGCAACAAGTCACCACCTATTTTTTTGGATGATGGTAGCACAAAGTTAGGGAAAGGTATGGGGCACACACACAATTTTTAAAAGGCCCTCCAAAAACCCTTTAAAGGGCCCTTTAGAGGGTCAGCTATCACTACAAGTTTCAGACACTTTTACACCTATGAAAATTGAGTGTGAAGATCACTTTTCTCACTCTAGAGTGTGAATAACATTTTTTAGACTCAAAAAACTGCCATTCCAATGTAAATATTGTAGTTTTTACACATGAAAATTTTATACATCTTCTTTTTTACACTGAAAAAATTACATATGCTTTTTTATAGCAATGAAAAAAGAATTTCTATGTAAATTTTGTAACTTTCTTATGTGTAAATATTTACACGTTAAGCAATTCCATGTGTTTTTTTTGCAATGAGTATATTTTCTTACCTTCCAGTAGCATTTCAAGGATAATTTTTTAATTCAAATATAAACAGTGTGAATTTTTTTCACACATTCATAACCTTCATATATTTTCATCAAATATTTTCATATGCACAAATTTGTCACTCTTATGTGAGTCCCACTTAAATAATTATAAGAAACTATCTTTCACAATAGCTATTTTTCTCACCATCTATCTTTTTTACTGAGGATCGTGTGTAAATAAAACCTACAAACATACCAGCACCCGAATAACTGAAGGTCAAGAGCATGATTTTTTTCTCCTTCCAAGGTGGATGTTTAAGGTGGCTGCTGGTGCTTCCACTGTGGTTTCTCCGTGGAATGACGCCTCTCTTTATACCAATGGTTGTGCATATGTGCTTCTCATGCTATGCTCCACCACCATCTAGTAGCTTTGGGAAGGGCTTGACACATGCACAGATCTCTCGACACCATGTCAAAAGGGCTTCTACCTCAACCTGTGAATAGAGCGTATTTCGATATGATTTAAGTCGTCTTCACATTGCTTGATGATGTGGTAGAGAGCTTCAACATGACCTACTGTGCCCACCATAGGGTGCGATGTTGTTGGGGTGGTTGTCCACCATACGTGTGGGCAATATAGAGAGAAATGTTTAGGGCTTAAATTAAACACCAAATTCAAGTCTTGCACGTCTATTTTTCATGGCTTGTGTTTTTTAATTCTAAATAATTACCACAAGAAATAATGACATATATATCTCTTCTTTGTCCACTTTTCATAGCTTCAAATCTTTTCTAATTTTAGGTGAGCACAGATCTCTTCCTTTGTTTGTCTCTCCAATTACGAGAGAGAGAGAGAGAGAGAGAGAGAGAGAGAGAGAGAGAGAGAGAGAGAGAGAGAGAGAGAGAGAGAGAGAAGAGAGAGAGAGGAGAGAAATGAAATGAAATGAAATGTTATATTAACGTCTTCAAAAGGCCACAATGACCTATGAGACCTGAAAGTTACAAAGTGGTGGATTTGATACAAAGTCAGAGTAACAAAATAAAATAACCTAACAACAGTACAAAACAAAGATATATACTATGGGGTCCTAAGTTGGTCAATGCGAGTCAGACAAAAAACTAAGCAGAATAATGGGGCGGCTTGTTGGGATAGCTGAATCACAGGAGATATAGCATCGGTCGCTGGCGAAATCTCATGAAATGAAATGTTATATTAACATCTTCAAAAGTCCATAATGACCTATGAGACCCGAGAGAGAGAGAGAGAGAGAGAGAGAGAGAGAGGGGGGGGGGGGGGGGGGGGGGGGGGGGGGGGGGGGGGGTGGGACTAAGGTTTCTAAAGTGACAAAGTCTTTAAAGGTTGAAAAAGTGAGAACTCCAATGACTGACCCTATCAAGAATTTCTTATTCCTCTCTTAAAACAAGTAGGCATGACATTTGCATCATTGGCATTTTGAATTGGAGACCATTCATGAAGCACCTCTAAACATGTTTCCAAATCCTACCACTTGTTTTCTCCCTTAACATTCCAATAATCCGTGGTTGGATCCCTCCTCAAAAACCCTAGCGCGACTGCTTTTTGTTCTGTATTTATATTGAACACGACAGCAACCTTGAAAGATGGAGTAGACATGGAGGAGCTGCTTACAACCAATACTACATCTCCTATTTCCACCCATGGCCGTGCACATCCAACCTTGCCAGGTTGTAGCAACCAAGTTCGAAAAATGGTGTCGCTCATTTCATATATCACCTTGTTCTGGGTATTGCGCAAGGGTAGAAAGAAGCACTTGTGTAGTAAGGTGTATGTTGGTAAAAGACACTTCTTTTTGCGAGAAAAATCCACATCACTGATCACTCTCATCCCAGTGACCTTATGAAGTTGAAGATCATCTATTCCATTGCCTCCATTTATAAACTCCCCAATCAAGAACAACTCAATGCCTCTGTTATGCTCATGTGACAAGAAACCCGTGATCTTGCATACACCCCTTGCTTTATTTTGATGTTCTAAATTAGTATTTCTGCCTAAAGTGATCACCACATTGTCTTTTGCTTCATATCGCTCGCCGCATATGTATACTTTTGAGTAGGAAAATCCTTCTAGATGAATATATTGTTGGCCCCAATAACTCTTCAAAGAAATGATCTCCCAACCTTCAAGAGCCCTTTTTGTTGCTTTCAAACCATGTAGAGCAATTCCCTTTCTCTGAATCATGCTCAAGAAATGACATGGGCCAAGCCTTTGAGCATTCTTGTACAACTGTGTTGCTTGACCTTCAGAGGATGCAATTGCTAAGCACAACAGATGCCATCTTTCACAAGTTCCTAGCTCCATGCTAGCCTTTGAAAAACCTTGCGGCAATAAAAGAGTCTCATGTATGCATGAGAGTATCCTCTCTGAAGGTGACAATCCATCCTTCTCAATCTCCAACTGTTGCAAGGTTCTTGATAAAAGCGCTCGAGTGTGATAATGAGTGTACGTTAACTCATTGAACCTGTTATTGGTTGGAATCTCTACAATTCCCAACACGTTTCTCTCAAACTGGTAGCACCAAAGTCCATCATGGCTACTGTGGCGTATTATGTCATCAAACAACTCTCCAGAACCTATATACAAAGATTGACGTTATTTTAGGTCTCCATGTTATATAAGGAGTGCTTATTATATTTGTGGTGAATAGAAACACACACACCTGCCACGTGCTCTAGAGGAGAAACAGTCTCTCCTCCCTCTTCATCCATAATAATTCTCCATGCTGAAAGTAGTTTTCGGGTAGCATTGATGGTATCCAAAGTCCAACCATGAGTACGTGTGTAGTTGTAGAAGATATGAGCTACGTCAAACAAAATCATTCCCACATCTCTCAATGTCTTCTCAATGTCTGGAACATTATTTAAAATGTGTGGTAAACACCATTGAATAAACTTTTGATGCTCTTCTGCAATAAAATTTCCGTGGTGTCTAGTAGCACGCAACGGCCATCGTCCACTTCTACGAAGTGTTCGGCGAATTGCAGCAGTAACTTCATATATTGCATGAGTGATGGATGTTTTCATGCCATTGCTAGCCTTTAAAATAGCTGTTTAGCATACTTCTTGAAAATGTTCAGTGCAAGAATGTGCATCACATCATACACAAGATCCAAACTAATATCAAATCCATAGAGATGGTACAACCTCCAGAGTGGTGATTCTCCTGTTAGTCCTGCATTGGATAGAGTAGCGTTATACTCCTCCTTCGTTTGTTTTTGTCTTGAAAGTCTTATAGCTTCAAACATCTCTGTTACAGTCCTCTTTTCTGTTGGGTAGCGAGCAATATATTTATTCTTTGTGTATACGTACTTTGGAATGCATACCCCTTGAGTGATTTGCTTCATGGGAGGCTTATCCCGTCTACACCCGTTCTTGCCCCCATCCTTCAAACATCCTAGTTTACACTGGGCTGGGTGATCGCCTGTCCATGACATGAAAATTGCCCTTAGAATGCAAGAACGATATGCTATGTCCAAAGAGTTGTCAAATATGGCCGTTGGTGGATAGTTAAAATTGATGGAGAACCCATTAACAAAAGCCGACTCAAGTTCACATATTAAAGGCTCTAAAAGGTATGGAAGAATATTGCCATGTTTCTTTTCTAACTTCAATAAGTTGAGTGGCAAAAATAGCACTGGCAAAGGTCCAATAATTGAGTTTTTGCCACCGTTGAGGACCACCACTTCAACAACCCCACTATCTTTCGGCTTGGTTGAAGCCGTTTGGAAGCCATCCCAATGGCACATGAGTGCAAAATTTGAGGATCCCCCTAAAAAAACATGAAAGTTATGGGCATGATAAACATTGCTAAGATGAAGCCTATTCAAATTGATTGCAATATTGTCTCACCTTGACCATTCTTCTTGGCACTTTGATATTTTTTGCGTAATGTGAGCATAAGAACTCATATTCCTTGGTAATCTCATTCCAATTGTTGTTTAGCTCCGGACTACGCAAGGCGGTTGGAAAAGTCCGATAATACATGGCACAAAAACTATTGGGGCACTTAACTGGAATCTCCCACTCTTTCTGTGGGTTCCAAAAGTCTTTGCACATTCTTATTTTTTTCCCATCCCAGTAATTGTTGATAACATTGGTAGAGGTTGAACTGTCCGCTTGCCAATTACTTCTTGCCCGCCACATTGTAAGAAAATCATGACAAAACTCCTCGCACTGACATAGAAGACGCAATTGCTCGATAAACGAGATGTACTCAAATCGCACCATGTTTTTTCTCTCCTTGCCACAGACATCACAACGTCCACAGCATGTCTCACAATTTCTCTTGTGCTTATTCCTTGAAGAGGACGGAGAACATGTACATGGTAAAACATTCCCCACGTATATATCCTCTGCATCCGGGGGAAAAGAGTGGCCTTGTGTTGTTTTTCATCCTTGCCTATACAAAGTCGCCACTGTGTAGTTTTTAAAAGCCCCTTCTCTTTATATGAGCAAACACCTGCGTAATAGTTTGTGGTAAGGTGTTGTCTACTCCTGGAAAGTCTTTATCCATGACAATTTCTAAGAGTGACCTATTCTGCCTTTTTTTCATAGACCATTTTCCCTTTCCCTTTCTATTTGGGGGGAATATCATTCTCAATATTACATCTTGTGCAAGCAAAGGTGAATGAAAACTATCCAGATTGGATTGTAGTCTCAACACCCAGCTCTCAAGCTCACCCTGCAAAAGGGAACCTCTCTCTGAGGATGAACATGCCAATACTTGATCGCTATCCTCAACACATGGCTCCATTAGTCCTACATCACATAAACATACACAATTTGCTCACTTTGCTTGGTAGGTTGATTAAAAAAATGAAACAAAATGTATTCAACCACTCTTCAAATATACAAATGAAATTGAATAGAAAAAGGTTGTGTCCATCAATCACAATTCAAAGATACATACTCACATACAAAATGAATGAGCAAAAAACAATCATATTTGTCCTATAAAGTCAATGAAGTTGATGTCTTATGCCATCTAAACCTCTAACAGATCGCCTATCTCAGAGAGGCAATGTTCATGGCACCTCTCATCAATCTCAATACTCACACAATACCGGTCTAAGACCTCACACACTTTGGCCATATTTCGGACCCCAGCAAAACAATCTATTATGATTTCCCCTTCTTGAGTGCAGAGCGAAACTAGGAAACCAAAAAAGTTTGTGTGTCTCTCAGCTGCACCACGCAAGGCATTGCCGTCTTCATCTAGTGTCAGGTTTAGCTTCCCTGTTGGTAGCTCCACAAATGTATCAGACTTGTTGTTGAAAGATCCCTTCATGACTTTTAGTAATGCTTGCTCCCAATTTAATTCACGTGTACAATCTGGATGGGCAAAGAATGTAATCACTAAAGTGGAAACCTGCAAGGTAGCATTAAGAGAGTAAATTATTAGAGCTTAACCTATAAAAACTGTACAACCATAATCCTCAAGTGGTTTTGACTTACCTCTTCTACTTTCCCACGAACGATCCTTTTGCATTGGGTTGTAGTTTCCAAGAACATACTATGTACATACTGAAGTTTGGATTGCCCCATCACACATGACACAATTTCAAATTGATGCTCAATACCACTAGTAGTAACAAAGAAACCGTCATGGCTCAAGAACTCTGATGCAATGGTAACTGACGCCTTTAGCTTTTCTGAATCCCATTCATTCCAAGCTGGCAGTTCATCCTCCTCTTCAAATGGGTACAAGCCAGATGGAAGATCTGCCCATACAAGAGAGACAAGTGCATCCTCATAGAATCCACCTTGGGCTTGAAGTTTTTCTATAAACTGTCATATCATTACTGCATCTGAGTCTTTGGGGCCATTAAATGTATCAATTGCAATATGCAATATATCAGCATGTACAGGGAGATGAAATGGCACAAAAGCCTCCGGTGCATCCTCATCTTCATTTTCCCTTTGTGTTCGCGTAGTGTTGCCCTTCACCTTTTTTGTGGTGGTGTTTCTTTGTTTTTCTATGCTTTCCTTCCAAGTTATTACCTATTTTCTTCTTATTGGTACCCTTACCCTTGCAATCTGGACTTTGCACTACCTCTTTAAGAGTACCCTTACCACCTCTGGTACCTAGCTTGCCAGGAGACTTTATTGTATCCTTTCCACTCTTGTCAATCTTTTCGTGAGGGCTCCTTGTGTCCTTTCCACTTCTCCTTTCTCTTGTGTTTGTCACTGTGTCTTTCTTTGGAGTGCCGTGAGGGCTCCTTATATCCTTGCCACTACCACTACCACTTTCCTTTGCATTTGTTGTTGTATCTTTCTTTGAAGTGCTCGTTGCAGCTACTATTGGCTTGCACATAAGGCCTGTTTCCAAACCATGCAAAAAAAAATAAGTAGTGACTACTAAGCTCATCTAATATATTTTATTGAAATGCATTGAACTCACGTGTATGTATTTCTGTCTCCTCGACTGGATATTCACCTTCCAAATACTCTAAGAACCATGGCACCTCATAGAGATCCTTAGGAAGAGTCCTAGTTGCATCGAGCCATGAACGTGGGTACAATGATTTATATCCCAGAGATGAAACAACCTTCCACTCTTCAACGCTTGGCGGAATTCCTTGGATTTGACTGTTTCTCAATAATTCCGCGAACCACCTATAGAAAGACTTGGATCACCAATAAAAGTTGGGAAAAAGCCATTGATACATACATTATCTAGATCTAAAAATAAAACAAAGAGATTACCTATAGGCAAAACGTCTTGCGGTTTGCTCTAGGAAAGGCATGTTCTCTCTTTGGATCCCTGGTGTAAGCTTTGGAAGATGTTTAAATGAATAGCGAAGATGGACCTTTTGACACTTATCAAGAAAATCTCTTATTATTGAACTCCACGAGATGTATGAAACCTCGTCAACCTCTCTTATTAAATCAATTGCTCTCTCCACTATGCACTCCCAATAAGAGTAGCATGCAATATATGAGCGCCAGTCTTTGTCGCCCCCTTCGAAGCCCCATGCTCTTCCAATATCCTTGTTTAGAATGCGATCTAAAACAAAAACTTTTCTGCACTTGAAAAGTCATACAAATCAGTAATATTCATGCCAAAGGAACATATTAAACAAAAATACTTGAGACTACCTTTCTGGAGGAAGCGGTGCTCGGCTCACTGTAAGCAGTTTGTCCAAAGTTACGTTGTGATCGCTCTCCCAATTTAGATCGTAAATCTTATTAACCCACTCCTCCCCAAGGGCTGGGTTTGCCACTGCTACAAGCTTGAATCCTTTCTTCCCTTTGAAATGTTGTTCCACCTTGCGGATGGTTTGCTTGTACTATACAATGCTTTATACGCCGGGTCATCTTTGGGGACAACCACCTCTTCTAACCTATTTGAGAGCTCCAATTTGAATTCACTCTACATCAAAGTTGAGCATGTAAGGTTGAGCATAACATGAACTAAAAGAAACAAACAAAGAAGGTTATGAATGGCCATACAGAGTAGATAAGCTGCATGAGGAGGCCAAGTGGTATAGTCCATCAAATCCAAAGATGCCCCCTCTTGTCTTCAAAAAATTCTGCCTCTACCTCCTGTAGTGCCTCTTCATCAAAATATTTCTTCCAGCTATTTTCATTTCCAAGGGCAAGCCTTCTTATCAAGTGGATCTCGCTTGCAAGCGTCCTCTTGATATGTGTTTGTGTCAAACTAGCAAAACAATTCCATACATATTAGGGTTTTATGATATGATTTACCTCTATAACTCAAAATACATCCCAAGGTACCTTTCTCACCTATAAAGACAATCCAACGCAAACAGCATAGAGCATTCTTCATCTTCCGAGAAGGCAGTGATTGTACACTTAACACGTACAAACTTTGAGGCATCATCATGGCAAGCTTCACAAGATTAATTCACCACATTAATAAATTATAGTAAATAGGACACATACATATTGAGGTAACAAAATAATTTCTCACCTGAATTGACTTCTCTTGTCCAAGCCTTCAAACAATGATTTCCATCCCATACCACCAACTTTCGACCAACAAGATGTGCCCATGATTCAGATGCAAGCAACTCTCGATCAAACTGCCGATTCACCTCCCCCGAATAGGACTCATCCCATTCTTTTTCTTCTTGCTCACTTACTCGAATTATGTCGCCATTGGCCATTTTTTCCGAGACAATAAAATCTGCAAGAGTTGGCATGTAACCATGATGCCTAAACTTATGTGCCAAGTCATCAATATTGTTTCCCCTTGTGAGACGGACAGCTTCGTGACCATGAAGTCGGCACAAGGGAACCCAAGGAAGTGCTTCCTCACGTTGAACTACCTCGTGCTTGGCCATCCAATTCTCCAAGAACTTTGTGTCGAGCTCAACATATCTGCCCGTCGCCTTGACAACTAGCTGGGAAGATTGTAACCCCTCTTGGGTCGCACCTCTCACAACCTTGACTAGATCAGTTCCGACACCTTGCGAGCCCTCTTCCATGACCCTTTCGGAACTTTGAATGTATTCAGTCAAGATATTCAACAATGAGAATTTAACATAAAGTACTTACAGCTCTCCCAAATTCATTTTTAGCGTCTCTTTTTGTACCCGGATATGGTATTGATTCACAAGTTTGAGTTGGTTTAGTCTCATAGGTCATTTAGGCCACTTGAAGACGCTAATATATCATTTCATCTCTCTCTCTCTCTCTCTCTCTCTCTCTCTCTCTCTCTCTCTCTCTCTCTCTCTCTCTTTCTATCTCCCATTGTATGAGTGATCACAAAGATCCCACAAAATACTAGCTAGTAGCACTCCCAAATTCAGCTTTTAGCATCTCTTTTTGTACCGAGACATCGTATTAGATTCACAAGTTTGTGTCCGTTTGGTCTCACAGGTCATTTTGGCCAGTTGCAGACGCTAATATATCATTTCATCTCTCTCTCTCTCTCTCTCTCTCTCTCTCTCTCTCTCTCTCTCTCTCTCTCTCTCTCTCTCTCTCTCTCTCTCTCTCTTTCAGCCATTTTTTCTCTTTCAGCCATTTTTTGACCTAGTAGACAGCAGTTCACTCTTTTGACCATAACTTGCTCATCCGAACTCCGATTTAGGTGATCTATAGCTTCAATCGAAGAGCACGAAGCCCTCTACGCATTGATGTAAAGACAGAATTTTTCTGTGTAATGGAAGGCTTTGCTGTAACAGCATCTCATAACTGAAAAAACTGTCAAAACTTTTTGTTTTTGTTGCCGACTTGAAGCAATGTCAGACAAAACTCTCAAGGATGGAAAAGCCACACTCGCCATGGAGAATGATGCAAAATCTCCAAGGAATTTGGATGCTAATCCAACCACATCGTCTACAACAACGAAAGAAATGATCATGGCTTACTTGATCTCGTTACAGAAAATCGTCAACGAGCAAGGTGAAGAGTTGCGCGCACTTGCAATGGAGAATGGTACTTTAAGAGCTCTCGTTGTGGAGAATGAGCACCTCAAGAAGGTTCTTGAAATGCAAACAACACGCTTGATGCATCTTGAGAATGAAGTTCAAGAATGTAAACGCTCTCTTCTTGACATGAATGTAGTGAAAGAGCGCTTGAGCAAAGTTGAGAGTGATCATGTATTGAAAGAGGAAACGATAGATACAATACGACATGATGTATGTGAGATGAGAAATGCCTCCAAATCATGGGCTGATATATGTAAGGATAATGTGGTTTCTACATCTCCTATCACGCAAGCCGTTGTCCAAGCAAAGAATGTAGAGAATGTGGACACTCAAGAATTGCAAGAACGACAAAAACGCTCAAAGAACATCGTCATTCGTGGAATCAAGGAGGAAAGCATGGAAACACCCCAATCTCTTGCGGTTGCTATTGAAGATTTTTTTGCTACACACTTTGGCATGTCAGGAATCATGGAAAAGCCACTTGAAGAAGATGCAAGTCCACCCAACAAATAGGGACACATGATCTATAAGACCAACTCACGCTTGCGAATAAGCTTTTGGAATTGTAACGGGTATCCATTGAATGCGGGAATTGGCATTGATGAGCTTACCAATGACTCCGATGTGATACTTCTTGTCGAAACATGGGAGCATGATGCGCAACGAATTCTTGGATTTGACAAATACGATGTGCATTCTTTGATGTGGGCCAAAAATGCAAAGCAACGAAGAGGCCAAGGAGGCGTAGCATGTATGACCAAAAAGGGTTTGAAAGATGTTTCCATTGTCAAAGAAGATAAGTATAAACGCTACTTATGGCTGAAAATCAGCCCACCAAATGGTCAAGTCATGTTTGTGGCCGGTTGCTACATTCCTCACTATGACTCCAACTTTTATGCTTGCTTGAATATGGATAGAGATCAGCCCTTTGCTGAACTAGAGGAAGACATTGCTCATTACAAGGATCAAAGTGAAGTCATTGTTTTTGGAGACATGAATGCTCGCACAAATATGTTACAACACGACACACAACAAGTCGACATGCCGCATGTCTCAAGAAGAGTGGATGACTCATACATGTATAATCGAAGTTCTAATGATGCAAAAGAAGTGGATCACTATGGAAAGTCACTTCTACATATGTGCAATAGTACCGGAATGCTCATTGCAAATGGTGTATCTCTATGGCAAGGCACCAATGACTTTACATGTAGAAAGCACAATGGTGCTAGCATGATTGACTATATGTTGTTCTCAGAAGCCACTCTAGAATGCATACAAAGCTTTACACTCGGTGAATGGAATCCGGAATCGGATCATAGGATGTTATGTATTGACCTCAAGTGTGGTAAACGGCCCGAGCATGTAGCCTCCAATCATGATGTGAATCATTTGTACCTACGTCTACACTTCAAACGAGCACTTATATATGCTGATATGGTGGACCAAATGTTAAGCATGATAGAGCATCAAGAGAGCCCAACATTAGAATGCAAGTGGAAAGTTTTCAAAGAAGTAATTTTCTCTTGTGCGAAGGAATGCTTTTCGGTGAAACACGTGTCTTGCAAAAGGTCTAAGAAGGGTGGCACCAAGAAGAAATGGTTTGACATGGAATGTAGTCAAGCCCGAAAACACTTGCTAAGATTGGATGCAATCAAAGACAAGGAAGTTTACTTGGAATGTTCACACACATACAAAGCACTTGTTCAAAAGAAGAGGAGAAGGTGGGAAGTCGAAAAACAACTTCTTTTAGCACAAGAGAAAGCACATGCATATGGCAAGTTTTGGCAAAATCTAAAAGGCAAGCGTGTATATGCATTGTAAAAAACCTCTATGAGCAACCCAATGTTGATAAGATGGAGGGTTGTAGCTCCTTTCCATTTATGTCTCCCTTCTTTACCATTGAAGACGTACCGCGCGCTTGAGAAACTTGCTACTCGCAAGGCAGGTGACCTTCAAGGTGTCAAGGCTGAAATGATTAAATGGACAAGCAAGAAACACGATATTGGATATGCGATATGTTTAACCTTGCACTTCAGTATGGCATGCCTCATGATTGGAGTGAAAATTGGATCAAACCTTTGCACAAAGGAGGAGATGTAAACAATGTGAACAAATATCGCACTATAATGGTTGGTTCTTTGATGGCAAAGTTATTTGGATGTATCATGGAGATGAAGATAAGTGAATGGGCTGAAAAGAATGGCAAACGTGCGCTTGGCCAAGCAGGTTTTCGAAAGCATCATAGCACTATTGATCACCTTGTCACTCTTAGAGTTCTTATGGAAGCGTCTCGATTGAAAGGAAAAAAGTTGTATTGTTGCTTTGTGGATTTCAAGAAAGCTTTTGACATGGTACCGCGACGAAATCTTTGGAGACGTATGCAAAGTCTTCAAGTGCCGAGAGAATTTATGCATGCAGTCTTTCGCATCCACCAAAAATTGATATGTCGATTACATATGGGAGATGGAATTTCAGAATTTTTTGCAAGCACTATTGGTGTCAAACAAGGATGCCCACTTTCCCCAACCCTCTTTGAGCTACTCATTGATGAATTGGAATGCATGGTTCTTGATTATATGCAGCAAGAAGGCATAGAAGAGGTTAAGATTGGAAATGCAGTGATCATGCTTTTGCTTTATGCCGATGATGTAGTGCTCTTGGCACATACCTTAAAAGATGCACAAAAGCTTATGAGTGTCTTGAAACGCTTTTGCCTACATAGTGGGTTGATCGTGAATGGATCCAAAACCAAGGTTATGCTTGTAAAGAACCTCAATGACGAACATCCATGCATTGTATACAACAATGAGAAACTTGAAGTGGTAGATCACTTCAAGTACCTTGGCCTTGAGGTTCCATCCAATCATAAATGGAAGGATTGTGCAATGCGTCGCTTGGAAGCCGGAAAGAGGGCTTATTATACATTTGAGAACATGTGCAATGCAGGAGAGATCAAGTGTTGGGCTCTCAAAAAGTACCTCTTTGACACATTGGTGACACCGGTGCTTCTTTATGGAGTGGAGGTGTGGGGTGGAAGCATCGGGAAGTCTACTTGGAAAGAGTTTTTGAGAATGTCCAAAAGCGTTTTCTCACCAGCTTTGTCCAAGTCAGACACAAACCACCTACATGCTCTTACTTCTTGAGTCCGGATTGCTTCACATTGAGGTCTTGGGCATGGAAAGGGTTGTGGAGTACATGCGTAAGACACAACGTAGACCTTTGCATCGCTTTCCTAGAATCGCATATGAAGCAAGTCAAAAGGTTCAAAAGACATGCAAGAGCAAAATACTAAGTTCGGGGTGGATGCTTGATATCAAGAAATGGTTTGGAAGATGGGGCATGTCACTTGGTCAAGGATGCGTCGATCGACTCCCAAGTTAATGAGGCCTTCTTACAACGCCAATGTATCATGGCTTGGGAGAAATCCGGAGGTTCCGGCTTCAGCCATTACACCACACACATTGCCCCAAACTACAAATCTCTTTTCTTCTCGGAACGAGGTAACCGAACCCATTCCTACATCCTTGAGCCCATCCCATTGAGTGCAATCCGCACCATTGCCTCCATTCGTCTTAGCTCCCATTCTCTACGCTGCGAGATAGGACGTTGGGGCACTGGCGAGGAGTGTCATCGACTTTGCACCTTATGCCCTCGTCAAGTGCAAGAGAGTGAGTACCACACACTAATTGAGTGCTCAGCTTTTGACCACATTAGGTCCTCTTTTCCCCATATATTCAGCCATGAGCTCTCCCTACATACCTTCCTCTCCCAACCACGATGTGGACTCTCTATTGCGACGCTCATTTCAGCCATTTTTGAGCATCGAGAGTCACTTATGAACTCCACTCACACCACGTGACATGTTCATTTGGTCCCATAGGTCATATTTGACCTCCCAAGACGATAATAGAACTATCTCTCTCTCTCTCTCTCTCTCTCTCTCTCTCTCTCTCTCTCTCTCTCTCTCTCTCTCTCTCTCTCTCTCTCTCTCTCTCTCTCTATCTATCTATCTATCTATCTATCTATCTATCTCCCATTGTATGAGTGATCACACAGATCCCACAAAATACTTGCTAGTAGCACTCCCAAATTCATTTTTTAGCATCTCTTTTTGTACCGAGACATCATATTAGATTCACAAGTTTGTGTCCGTTTGGTCTCATAGGTCATTTTGGTCACTTGAAGACGCTAATATATCATTTCATCTCCCTCTCTCTCTCTCTCTCTCTCTCTCTCTCTCTCTCTCTCTCTCTCTCTCTCTCTCTCTCTAGTTGCCACATGTGACCAACACTACCATAAGACTTTCTGTCACCTAAGTAGAACTGATTGCACCATGATTTAGACACATATAGTTTGCATATTGTTGATCCATGAGGTCCATCACCATCCAATCGTATGGTGCTCTCTCTCTCTCTCTCTCTCTCTCTCTCTCTCTCTCTCTCTCTCTCTCTCTCTCTCTCTCTTTTCGCTTACCAAGCTTAGGGTGGGTCGACAAACTTGCCTCTATGCGCAGGAGATCAAAGCACCGGACTTCGTGCACCTTCGATCGCGCACACTGATTTTAAAACGCCACGCTGAAGCTGCAGCCCAATCGTTACTAAATTATTGAGTTTTTAAAACTCTTCAAAAGCTCAAAAGCAGCGAGCTGCGCCAGTATAAGCGATACCCGTTTTTAAAAATCTTCAAAAACAAAGCAGTAGCGCCCGGCACTACTGCTAAAGAAAAAAACGCAATCTCGTTTTGGCGGGTCCCTCACTCCCCTCGTGCGTAATGATCAGACGGACGTTCAATTAGATTTGCAGCGGGCTCAAAAAAATCTCACTCTCAACTGGCCGCCCTGGCGAACGGTAGCTCCAATTAGTTGGTCTTCTCGCGAGCGCAACCTCTACTTATACGTCGTCATCCTGCAGTGGCCATCGACCTTGCAGCGCAGTGGCCATCGATCACGGGTACACGCCATGTTCGTTTTTTCTGTGCGCAGCCAGCTAACTCAACACGTGAAATGAAATGTTATATTAACGTCTTCAACAGGCCATAGTGACCTATGAGAGAGAGAGAGAGAGAGAGAGAGAGAGAGAGAGAGAGAGAGAGAGAGAGAGAGAGAGAGAGAGAGAGAGAGAGAGGTGGGCATTCGTGTGTGTGTGTGTGTGTGTGTTAGAGAGAGAGGGGAGTGGAGAGCCTCAGCAAGGATGGTAGTTGGGGTGTTCCTGGCAGGGTTGCTGATGATAATAGAGAATAGGGGCCAGGTGGATGGAGCCGTCGATTGTAAGGCAACATCGCTGGCTGCTTGGGCTATGTCAAGTTCAAAGGTGCTGCCCCTTCTCGCACTTCTGTGTGCTGTACGGGAGTCAAGCAAATTGACGCCATGGCCACCACGCAGCCCATCCGTCGAGAAATCTGCACCTGTCTTCAAAAGACCGCTGCAACCATCTGTGGTGCCAAGCATGCCTTCAGCGCTCCCAGGTTCCTTGAGCTATCATTCTGCCTGGCTGGATCCCTTTGATGTAATGAGACGCTTTCTAATCTACTTTGTCTCCAAAAGAGAGAGAGAGAGAGAGAGAGAGAGAGAGAGAGAGAGAGAGAGAGAGATAGATAGATAGATCTTATTATCGTCCTCGGAGGTCAAATATGACCTATGGGACCAAAGTTACATGTGATGTAGTATGTGTACGGATGATGAGTGACTCTCGATGCTCCAAAATTGTAGTGATGAGAGTCGCAATGGAGAGCCACACTTTGGCTGGGAGAGGAAAGTGTGTAGGTCTAAGTTATGGATGAAAAATGTGAGAGAAGCAAGTTCGGATGTGATCAAAAGATGACACTCTAGTAGTGTTGGTACTCAGACTCTCGAACTTGCAGTGAGCATAATGTGCACAATCGATTTGACTCTTCTCCATTGCCCCAACGCCCTATCTCGCATCGAAGGAAATGGGAGCTAAGCCGAATTGCTGCGATAGTGCGTATCGCGGACAAGGAATAGGCTCAAGCATGTAAAGTGTGAGTACGGTTTCCTCTCTCAGCGAAGAACATGGTTTTGTAGTTGGGGGCAATATAGGTGGTGTAAATGTATGAAGCGGACCCACCGGATTTCTCCCAAGCCGTAATACATTGGCGTTGTAGAAAAGCTTCATTCACTTGAGAGTCAATTGAAGCATCATGTAGCAAGTGTAATGCATCCCATCTCCCAAACCACTTCTTTATGTCTTTCATCCATCCCGTGCTCAAGATCTTGCTTTTATGCGTCTTTTGAACTTTTTTGCTTGCTTCCCATGCAATTGTAGGAAGTCGATGTGAGGGTTTTGACGCATCTTTATCATGTACTCCACAACCCTTTCCATGCCCATAACCTCAATTGGAAGAGATCCCGACTCAAGAAGTAGGAGCATATATGGTGTTTGTGTCTTAACTTGGAGAAAGTTTGTAAGAAAACGCTTTTGGACATTCTCAAACTCTTTCCAAGTAGACTTTGAGATGCTCCCACCCCACACTTCAACTCCATAAAGAAGAACCGGTGTCACCAATGCATCAAAAAGATACTTCTTGAGAACCCAACACTTGATGTTTCCCGCATTACACATGTTCTCAAATGAATAATATGATCTCTTTCCCGCTTCCAAATGACGCATAGCACATTCATGCCACTTGTGATTGGATGGAACCTCAAGGCCAAGGTACTTAAAGCTCTCAACAACTTCAAGTGTCTCGTTGTTGTACACAATGCATGGATTCTCCTTATGGTTGGTTTTCACAAGCATTAGGAAATTTCGGAGGTCATTTGGAGGGCCTTCTAAGAAAATGTATTTTTTGCACTCTCTCTCTAGAAAAAATGGCAAATAAAAGAGCTGGGTCTTTCATAGTAAAACTTCAAAAAGTGTACTTTAAGTAGATTCCTTACTCTTCTGAACATTCGTTCGTAGTGATTGAGGGATAATCCTCTTTTCAGTTGCATTGAATGAACCTCGTCAATATGGAGGGAATGAGGCTAACATGGAGGGACGAATCCGCAGCCGCTATTCACTTTCCATTAAACCTGCACATTTGGCTAATGGCGCACTCCTCAAATGGCACAAATGTTACCCAGAAACGAGCCAAATATCACCTTCACATTGATTTGGACAATGAGTACCACCATTGATTAAGCGCAGTAAAACAAACACACATATACCTCCCACTTCCATAGACACGCTCAGAGCTCAAGGAGCTAAACACATAGATATCTGGACGAGAGCTCTCTCTACCCTAAGAATCCAATAACTAATGCGTCTCCACCGTTGTCAATCCTACAAGCTTATTGACCTTTGCTGGTGATGGAGAAAGGGCTTCTGGGTTATTGTAAATCACTTACAAGAGAAGCTGAAACTTACAAGAGCATTCTCCAAGCTCAACAATGTGAGATTGTTCGCCTTTCACATTTACATTCTACAGATCAGGTTACCATTTTGCAACATAAAACAGAGGTACAAGAAATGAAAAGGAAAGGTGCGAAGTTATCAAATGAAGGACACCATCTTGGGTGGTCGTATCCGAAAGAAGAAATTGCGCAATCTTGAAACATTGCAGGTTGCATCAGGAGGTCTCAAGAAAAAGAATGAGCATTAAGGTGATGCTTCTTGGTTGGCTACTTTGTCTAGTTAAGTAATCTTTTTGTTTTTTCTTGTTATGCATTGTTTTCATGTGCCTAAATAGTGTTAGTGAAGCAAATTTTCTGTTATTTACTTATGCATTGTCTTCATGTAGAGATTCAATCTATCCTGACAAGGAAAACATTGACCCCAAAGCCAATATAGGAAAGAGTTGAAGCCACTTATAAGTAGAAGCCTGGCAGCAGATATAGTACATGACAAGAATTTTAAGGTTCTACAAAGAAAATTAGTGGACCGCTTTATTTCAGAGAACTCAGTGCCTGCAAAAGAGATACAAGGCACACTTGATTCACTTGGTGAAGCAAAAAGATATTCGGCTATCCCAAAGTCTTTCTCATCCATCTTTGTTAGGAAGGGTATAAATCCAAACTTCTACCATCAGCCTCAAGTGTTTGGAAAGAGAGCTTCAGCTTACGAGGCACAGGGAGACTATCTTGACAACCCTTTCATATTAAAGCAACTTACAGTGGCCATGGAGCGAACATGGCATATGATGAGTTCAACATATTTTTATGGACCTGCGGATACTACAAAGAGAATGGTGGAGTTTTACAACATCACATTTGAAGAGTCACGTGGGCTATTACATTTTGTGTTAAAAATTGATGAGTGTGAGATTAAAGAGAAAAAGCTAGAGCGTGTTACTATTACTTTAATGAATAGAGCCCTCTCAAAGTGTCCCAGTGATGATCCTTTATATTTTAGTGTTCAATCAGAATCTAACATATGTGGCTTGGTGCGTTTGAGGTAAGCGATATCTCAAGTAAGCTCAAATGTTCAGATCTACTTAAGTCTCATTTATTTGTGTGTTGCAGGTAAAGAAGAAAGAAATCATGAGATTCTATATGGTGTTCCATCAAACTAATATTCGGAGGTGATTGATCGACAGACTAACCAGGAGAGTAGGTACTACGTCTAGATGGAAGGAGACTTTCAAGTTCAGTGGCATCTTGCAGGTGACCTTAAACATAAAGTGCATGTATAATTGTGGAATGGGTGCAATGGCAAAGTCACCGTGTTTGTTCTGCATGGAGCCTGCAAAGGTCATGACCTAAGTTGGAGAAAAGCTCCAACACGTCACATTGAGGATCCTGCTTTTCGACCAGTTTTAAAATACCACTTGTGAATGTCCACATTTGTACAATGCATGCCCTTTTGTAGAATTGTGGAGAAATTGGTCTACTATACATCGTTTGCTTGAAGATTAAGACTCCGCAGAACGACAAGTAGCCCTGCAGTGCTTAGAAATGGTACTGTCGGATATGGGCTTCATGGTGGCAATGTGAAAATCCAGCGGGATGAAAAAGATCAACTGCTGAGAAGGATGTCCCATGCAAACCATCCATCGGTGGGGGTGAAGGCACAGAGTTTTTATCTAAGCCCCAAGGTACAAGAGATCCAAAGCTAACAAAACATGGAAAAATATATAACACATCTTATGTTAGCAAGGTAGAGTATCAGAGCTGGAAAAACTACATATTGCAGTCAAAGACCACGAACCAACTACTCGTAACGCGAACAGGTTTTGGCCATCAATAGACATCCTATTTTTGATGTGCCGACAAAGATGACTGTCTCAAGGTGATATGAACAA
Source organism: Adiantum capillus-veneris (assembly GCF_014529385.1). NCBI lineage: Eukaryota > Viridiplantae > Streptophyta > Polypodiopsida > Polypodiales > Pteridaceae > Adiantum > Adiantum capillus-veneris. The sequence continues at coordinate 10,979,293 of NC_140935.1, read as the reverse complement.
GTTCAAGGAAAATCTCAACCTTCTGAAAAAATCATTCAAGACAGCATGGACACAACACCCAGATTACTCACTACATGGTATTATAATTATTTCTTTCTCTCTTATGTGCAAATATGTGACTGTAAAACATTCTAACTAATCTGTTTTCATATCCAGAACATCATCTTCAATCATTTGCCATATTTTATACAGAAGTATGGGAACCCGGCAATATGGAATACCCAAGGGATGAAAAGTCTCATTACATGGCGAGAAATGCTTATTTCAGCACACACGACATGGTGGCTCTCGAATCAAGGCTAACAGTTTGAAGAACTATTGAATGGTTCTATCATAGAATCATTCATCGAATGCAGGCAAAAGAAGTCTTGGCAAATTCAGCAACAGCACAAGCCATCAGACATTTACAACAACAAAAAGCTAAAAGATCAATGGCATACAACAACTCCGGAGCTCGTGAAAGTCAACGAAGGTGGAGAGAGACAATGGTGTATGTGAATCACAAGTGGAGAAAGATACTCTGAGTGGATGACATTGTACAAAATTTATGTAATACATGATCTTATACAATTGCTACTTGAAGTGTATCAAAATTTTGCAGTTCAATTTTGTTTTTTGGCACGTCACCCTTGTAACGATCATGAGATGTTGCCATACTCTAAAAGTTCATCTGGGTTTTGTCTACCAAGAGCTAGTGCCATTGCTGTGTAGGTGTAGTAATACGCTGCCCGACCACCTGTATAGCCTGGGCATAACCAAAACAACTCTAGCAAACACTTTGTCCACAAATGACTTTATCTGTACTTTTGAGCTCCGTCCACCAAGAACGTGATAGTGTCTTGAATGTCTAAGTTGCTATTGAACCCTCTTGGACATGGAATGTGAAAAACTACTATCGGCGACTCGCAAAGCTTTGAAAGGTACTGTGCTAGGGCCGCATCCCTTCCTCGATACTCTCTTGTCCGCGTCGAAGGAATTCATCCTTGTCAGCAATCCAACGCACATACAATGTCAGAAATGACACAAAGAGAAGAGAGAGAGAGAGGAAGAGAGAGAGAGGAGAGAAGAGAGAGAGAGAGAGAGAGAGAGAGAGAGAGAGTTACCATGAAGCTCTCATCCTGCAAAAAGAGGTTTTCTTGCCACAGGTCTACAGATGTAGTTGACCCCTGACCTGAATGGTTAAACCAATCTCCACTTCTTTGTTACTTTTCGATGGTCTTAGCTTTGTCTTATTGCTTGGAAGGTGGCTTCATTGGTAGTGTCTCCTTGTATTTTTCAGCTTTCTCAAAGCATCTTCGAAGGCATTCCATTGGATTGCTGGATGTTTCCATTGCCTCATCATCACTACTATCCTCTGAAACAAATCCACTCCTCTCCTCTTGGACTCTGGAAATAATAGCCAGGAGAAATCCTCCCTTAAATAAAACACACTTTGCACATCATGTAAGAAGATATAGGTCCTGTCTCCAATCCTGAAGTCAGGCACAGCAGGCAACATCATCTGAGCATGCTTCTCAGTAAGTTACTGACGTCCAATGGAAGTTTGATTTCTGTGGTTTTCATAGAAAGCATCTTACTTCTTTGTACTTCAATTGCCTCAACCTCAAGGTCGACTGTGTCTTCAACCTCCTCGACTTCTTGCATATGAGTTGTCTCCTCGCATTCCTCATCTGGTGCTGCATCCTGCTCCTCTAACACCTCATCAGAATTCTGCATGAGGAATCCAAACAAGCTGTTCAGGTAAATCATAAAGCCAAAGGCTTCCTGAATGAGTTTGCATTCTTTTTTATGCAAAGGGCAGGCTGAATGTCGGCAAGATGGTGGTAATTCCCTATACTTCTTCACTCCTTGTCCCTTTCCACCACAGTCATTTAAATGCACAAGAGTCATAGTAGGCAGAACAAACCTTCCTACCTACACCATCACTTCAAACTTATCTCTGTAGGACTGCAAGAAATTACTGTGCTGAGCTAACAGGTCTTCAATGTCAAACTTTGGATTAAACATAGAATGAACTAGATCATACTTGTCCCCAGCACCACAAGATGCTACAAAATCAAACAGCCTCTCATCAGTTGCAGCTGGGTCTTCCAGAGAAGACACATCCTCTTTGTCTTTACATTTAGTTGCACAGGGACTTCCTTCTAGCACATCTGTATCATCTGAGAAGTCTATATTCCTCTTTCTTGTATTTCTCTTCAGAAGTACTGTAGAGGGCACCACAGCCTTGTAGGGTGAGGGATCCTCTTGCCCTGGTGACCTCTCTGATTGATCTTCACCACTGACTTTTCTTCAGATATTTCCTGACAAAAGTCAACAGTTCTTTTGCAGATACATTAAGCAACTGAGCCTGCAAGGGTTGAAATCCTGGCACAAGCTCTGGATCAGGTTTCAGCCTCTTCTGCCTACTAGACCTTAATCCTATTCATCAGGAACATGACAAGTCAAAAACATCAGGAAATAGGACAACTCTGCCAAAACCAAACCATCATGATCTCTCTCTCTCTCTCTCTCTCTCTCTTCTCTCTCTCTCTCTCTCTCTCTCTCTCTCTCTCTCTCTCTCTCTCTCTCTCTCTCTCTCTCTCTCGATAGATATAAAATATAAATATATATATATATATATCTGTCTCTCACCAAAGCACAAACAAAAAACATACCTAGTCTCTCTCTCTCTCTCTCTCTCTCTCTCTCTCCTCTCTCTCTCTCTCTCTCTCTCTCTCTCTCTCTCTCTCTCTCTCTCTCTCTCTCCTCTCCTCTCTCTCTCTCTCTCCTCTTTGTATTTTTCTATTTGACTAAAGGCGCGCAAGGAAGGAAAAGTGCGTTTTGCAACTCTCTCCGCGCGCCTTAAGTACAACTGAGAGAGAGTCATAACCATACTATAGCGCGCGGAGAGAGCTGGAGCCAATATTTGGTTGGCTATGCGCGCCGTTAGTAACGTGTACAGAGAGGGTAGGGAAAGAGACAATGTATATATATCTGTGTTTGTGTCTGTGTGTATGTGTGTCTGTGTCTCTGTCTATGGAAGTATGGGTATTGAGGTGTGTGTGTTGAACAACAGTCTGGGTTTTTTCTTTGTTTAGACACACACACACACACACACACACAATTTGTACCAACTGTTGGAAATACAGAGAGAAGAGTGAGAGATCACCCTTTTGTGGTGGGTTTGCAGGAACTCCAAGGGAGGTGTCTCCTCCATTGCTTTTTTGTGTGTCAAACTGACTCTGTCTCTCTCCCTCCCTCTCTCTCTTCTCTCTCTGAGAGTAAGGAGTCCCTCTCTCTATCTCTCTCTCAATGTGTGTTCTCTCCCTCTCTCTATCTCTCTCTCACAATCTGATCTCTCTTTCTCTCTCTCTGTCTCTCTAAGAACTCTCTCTCTCTCTCTCTCTCTCTCTCTCTCTCTCTCCCTCTCTCTCTCTCTCTCTCTATCTCTCACTCTCTTCCTCTTCTCTGGCTCTCTCTCTCTCTCTCTCTCTCTCTCTCTCTCTCTCTCTCTCCTCTCTCTCTCTCTCTCTCTCTCTCTCTATTGTTTTCTCTCTTTCTCTCTCTCAAATCACACTATAACAGATACACACGGCGGCGCCCCCACGTGTCACTATAAATTAGAGTATATTTGCATGCTGTCACACGTGTGGTCATTATTGAGACCGTATACTCTTGTACGTCATATAAGAGGTCAAGAGAGAGAAAAACCACACCTCGTGAAAGAGAGTGAGTGAAAGAGAGAGAGAGAGAGAGAGAGAGAGAGAGAGAGAGAGAGAGAGAGTGCAAGAGCCGTCGTCTGCGTCTCCGATAGCAAGCCGACCCATCGACATAACGAAGGTCTGCCTCTCCCTCTTGCCTTTGCCTCTATCTCTCTATCTCTGTTTCTGTCACATAGTACAAGCACAGTCTTAGCAAACAACCACACAAACAGTCTCACACACACACACACAACACATACAGACACACACATACACACCCACCACAACACACACTCACAAACACACACACACAGACACATCTTTAAAATATATCACAACACACCCACACACACACACACACTCACAAACACACAGACACCACATCTTAAAATACAAACACACACACACACAACACAACACACACACACACACAAATACACACAACACACAAGACACACACACACTCACACATACTCTCTCTCTCTCTCTCTCTCTCTCTCTCTCTCTCTCTCTCTCTCTATACCAAAGGCGCGCGTAGAGAGGCATACCCATAGTGCATGTCTCTATGCGCGCCATTTAGTACTGTGCATTGACCAGAGAGAGAGAGTATGTGTGTATTATTTTACCCTATACTAACGGCGCGCGGAGGTGTTTGTTGAGGTAAAAACGTGCTCGCGCGCGCGCGTTAAGCGCTATTAGTAATGCGCACTCTCTCTCCTCTCTCTCTCTTATTTAAATATGCTAAGCTATAGAAAGAAGAGAGAGAGAGAGAGAGAGAGAGAGAGAGAGAGAGAGAGGAAGAGAGAGAGAGGGATCATAGAAAGAGAGAAGGGGATTGAGACTCTTCTTTTGGTGTACAGTGAGATGGCTAGAACAAAAAGCCACTGCAAGGAAGGCAGGCAAGGGACCAGGATTAGCATCTAAAGCAAGTAGCAGAACATGCCACCCCAAGCAAACGACTGTAAACCCCCATAAAATTCTGAAAGGGCCAATGGATGAAGAAGCTGCAAACCTGCATGGGACTTTTCAGAGAAATCAGGAGAAAGGCACAGAAATGTGTAGATTTATGCATACCAAAGCTGCCCTTCCAGAGGATGGTGAGGTCCATATGTGATGAAGCTACCTGGGGCACAAAAGGTGGAAGGTGGTGGCATTAATGGCTCTACAGGAAGCAGCAGAGGACTTCCTACTGGAGTACTTCAGTGACATGACCTTGTTGCAGCCCATGCCCACAGGGTTTTATAATGGACAAAGATAGTGAGACACGGAAAAGAATAAGGTGGTGTATGACAAAATACTGGTCCCAATGTCTGCAAGGATAAGAAAATGAGGGAAATTTTTTTATTCCCCCCGGAGCTAGTGCCACAACTCACAGTTGTAGATGTCACACATGATGTGAATACAAGGGCAAGGGCAGAGACTATTGCTAGCCCAAACAGAGGACATGGGGAAGCAGAGCTTAAGAAGAAAAGCAAAAGTAGCAGTGGAGTCCAGAGGCAAACAGAGTGCAATGTGACCCTGTCTATAGAGGCAAAGCAATCAAGAAACTCTACTTTCAATGAAGAATGGTTTGCTTGCAGAGATACCATTTGTAGATGGAGCCAGAAAGCTAGGCTCTAGAAAAAGTGGACATTAATTTATTGCAGAATCCAGATGCTCAGATTTCAGAACAATTATCTATGCTTGTCTTAAGTAAGTGTTACTATCTTGCTAGCTTTGAAAATCAGATAATAGGTTTGTAACTCAGGTAGAGTCTCTGAGCCTGATCAAAGTCAATCCCACTAAACACTCCACATAGAGGTGTTTCTCCTTGATCCACAAATGTCAGTAATTATTAGACAAAAGAACGTCCATCTGGTGACTTTGAGATTTGTAGATGGAGCCAGAAAGCTAGCTCTAGAAAAAGTGGACATTAATTTATTGCAGAATCCAGATGCTCAGATTTCAGACACAATTATCTATGCTTGTCTTAAGTAAGTGTTACTATCTTGCTAGCTTTGAAAACTCAGATAATAGGTTTGATAACTCAGGTAGAGTCTCTGCAGCCTGATCAAAAGTCAACTCCCACTACACACTCACATAGAGGTGTTTCTCCTTGATCCACAAATGTCAGTAATTATTAGACAAAAGAACAGTCCATCTGGGACCTTTGAGAGTTGGTTTCTCCACTGTGCTATGCTGGAAGTTACTGTGATCATCTTTCCATATGAGAACAACAATCACTGGAGTCTCATATGCCTTGATGTTGACCAACCAGCAGTGTGGGTGTTCAATTCAATAAAAGGAACCCACCCTGAAATTAGGCTGTAAGTGTTTTGTATCAGAAAGTGTTTCTTATAGATATCCATGTAAATTTGAAGCCTCATGCTAACATCTTGACATTGCTTTGTGCAGTTGTATAAAGAGGTTGTTGCTTGCCTATGGCAAGCTATGTGGAAGGTATGAACTATACAAGGCCCCAATCAAAGAAGTACCTGTCCCAAATCAAACCGATGGGAATTCTTGCGGCTGGAGATGTCTTCTCCATGCAGAATATGTCTTGCAAAGCTACTTTGCATTAAAACCTTTCATGACTAAGGTACCCATTTGGCAATGCATTTAGTTAGTTTTGGTTTAGTCTATAAAAGAATTCTCACCATGTGGTCTTTCAATTTTGCAGAGTGCTTTAAAAAACTACACATATGATTATTTGCAAAGATACCAGGTAAGTTTAATACAACACCTGCTTACTATGTCTAGCCCTAGAGAGCTTGAAGATAGCGGCTTGGATGAGCGCACTATTGATCTTACAAAACATGACATGCCACCACGACAAACCCCTACATCCGATACAGTGGAATCACAACGGGCCGAGGGGGTCATATCAGCAGAAGATGAAAGAGCCAAGGATGAGGAAAGGTCAAATGAGCATATGGAAGGTGCTAAGGTACAACCGGAGGAGACAATGAAAGAGCCAAGTCAGCCAGTGGAGGAGCCAAAAGAGCCTATGGCTGAAACCCAAGATGAGGAAAGCAGGCCTATAGATGAGCAAAAGGATATGGATGAGGAAAGCAGGCCTAGGGATGAGCAAAATGATATGGATCAGGCAAGGATGTATGAGGCAAGCCGATCAACCGAGGGAGACGAAAAGACCTTGGAAGAAACCTTGAATGAGGCAGAAAGAGCCATGGGGGAGACCCCTGATGAAGATGTGAATGATGACTATGAAGATAAAGCGGAGGAGAGCAACAATGACATGAACACTACAGAGACCCAGTATGGACCCTTGCTACCTGTAGATACGGTTGTTCCGGTAATGTCTATTCAAGTATGGCAAAATATGTTCAACTTCTAACTACTTATATGTACTTGTCAACTTTTACAAAGGTTGATTATCTTGGACGTCAATGGATTGCTGCTGATGCGGGTGCCTCTCGGTGACAGAGGACCCTTTGAGGATTTGCAAACGTTTCGGATGGGAACTTGTCGAGTTGTGGTTCGTCCAGGAACCAAGGAATTTATTCAGTTTCTTCTTCCGCGCTTCAGAGTTGCCATATGGTCTTCAATGCAAAGGCAAAACTTGTCGCCACTAGTTGCAATAGTTTGCAGTGTATGCCAAGCTCACACGTCAGATTTTGCCTTTTTGTATGATCAAAGAAAATGCGTTACCATTGAGGGCCACTACCACCCTAAAAAACCAGGCTTACCTCTTTTGTACAAACCGTTTAGCCAAATCGATGTACCCTTTGATGCAACTAATACACTACTAATTGATGATACTCCTGAAAAGGGAGAACTAAATCCGCCAGGAACAACTATCTCACCACCTTCTTTCGAGGGGCATTCCTTCGATTTTTACCTTGAAGACATTCTGATTCCATACTTACAAAAATTGTATCTCAGTCCATTGTTCACAGACGAGTTTGTACTTTCTAATGAATTAAGATGATTCTTCTATCATGTCTTTGTCTTGTCTAACATATAATATATATATATATATATATATATATATATATAGAGAGAGAGAGAGAGAGAGAGAGAGAGAGAGATTTGACGTGGTAAAGAAATGTATTTCAAGCACACTTTTTCACAGGGCACAATTGAAAAATGAGATCAATAAACTTCATGTCTTGAAAGTCATTTGTATACACTTGGGTTCACAAGAATATCTGTTACATTGACACTACTTCAACCCGACCATCCAACTCTTTGCACAAAATATCTTTTTCCCTTCGCCGCATCACCTTACGGCCAGCTAGGAAAAAGGAAAAATCTGATAGGTCCTTGTCTCTTCAATGATGTCATTTCGCAAATGCTGAAGACTGCATAGCTCCCTTATTGTAACCACCAATAGTAGGCCATGCTCTTTATCAATCACTTCCACATCCACAGTAGGATTATCTTCCAAACCTGCAGAAACCTGGTCCATAGGAATGTACTTATCGTTTAGCATTTGTGATCGCATATACCAAAATGAGAGTAACAGTGATTGGCTTGCAATCATGTACTTGACAACTAGAGTATCAAGCGCGACCTCGCACCGTAAACCAATCTCTTCCTTTGCATACCATCCTTTGTCAAGAAGTTTGTCACAGGATGGCTGCTGAAATGACTTGCACATGAACATAGTTTTTGTAACTCGGATGTTGTAGCTATGAAACAACTCTATGAAGAGTGCAACAGGACAAAAGTTTGCAATTCTAACCAGTTTGGTAGGAATAGAGCTACGTAGAGACCTTTGTATATCCTTGTAGAGCTTACTTCACATTGCCTCCACCATTGTTTCCTCGGGAACTGGCCAGTCCACAGTGTTCCAATCGGTTGGTAGAGGCACTTTCACCAACATGCCATTCTTATTCCCTGAGCTGAGTTGGTAAAAGTGGTCATAAAAAAAGATTCCCTCATCAGCCAGTCTTTTGCTGCTCCTCTCTGAGTACTGTAGAGAACCAATGTGGGCATGAACAACATGGAAGAGGCCTATTATGCACTCCACAGGTTCCCATGCTCAAAAAAGATAACATCTGCAATATATATAAAAGAGAAACTAAGAGTATCAATAAGTACAAATGACAAATCTAATAATTGAGCTGTGAGAATGGCGACATTACTCATAACAAGCGGGAGAAACATTGCAAAATATATAAGAAAGTTATAATGAGAGTATCAGTAAGTTCACATGTCAAGAGTACTTACAATTGCAACGTGGTTGATGTATATCTGATACATTTCCACCATTTTCTATCACCTCTGGATGGGTAAACACATGCTGAACAAGAACTTCCTTTACAGATCTTTTGCCGATTTCAACTTTGAAATCCAACACCCTGGCCTTCCATGCTGAGCGGTAAACGTTGATACCACTAGACCTCTTGGGTCTTCTTGGTTGCATGGACCCATGAACCTTTGTTTATCCTTTGTCCAACCCATTGGTTCTCTGCACTTATTGAAGCTGGTATTGTAATTGAGGATATGCTACTACTTGGCCTTCTAGGCAAAGTGCAGTTGTTGGTTGTTGGTGTGAGAGACAGTAAACACCTGGAGGCTCTTGGGCGAGAAGACGTGGACGCCATAGCTCTCAGAGAAAAGCTTTAGTGGAGGGAGATTCACTTTGAAAGCATTCTAATGGAGGGAAAGTGTTTTAGAATTCCAATATCTTGTGCGGGCTTAATGGTCACCCTCCAGTACGTTAATGACCATAAGAGAATATGAGAAGTGGGACCACATGCAAGCACCTAAAAGCTCGGTAAAAGGAAGGAAATTACTATGCTACAATCCTAGTTTCGTGAAAGTTTTATGCTATTTTCCTATTTTTTGAGTCTTTCCACGTACTTTCCTACGTAACGTAGCCTTCATGCTCATTGGACGCGCTCTATTTTTCTCTCTCTTCATATGGCCCTCCAAATGACCTCTGAAATTTCCTAATGCATAACCTTTGTTTTGGATTCATTTACAATCAGCCCACTATGCAAGCAAAAGTTCTCAAGGACAACCATAAGCTTTTGTGCATCTTCTAAAGTGTGTGCTAGAAGCACTACATCATCCGCATACAACAAAAGCATGATTACCGCATTGCAAATAGTGACCTCTTCAATGCCTTGTTCTTGCATAAAGTCAAGTACCATTTGTTTCCAATTGATCGATGCATAGACCAAAGAGAGTTGGTGACAATGGACATCCTTGTTTAACCCCAATAGTGCTTACAAAAATTTCTGAAGTTTCTCTTCCCATGCGCAATTGACAAATCACCTTCTCATAGATTCGAGAAACCGCAAGCATAAACTCACTTGGCACTTGGAGTTCTTCCATCCTTCTCCACAAATTGTTACGTGGAATCATATCAAAGGCTTTCTTAAAGTCCACAAAACAACAATACAATCGCTTGCCTTTCAACCGACTTTCCTCCATGAGAACACGAAGAGTGACAAGATGATCAATGGTGCTATGGCATCGACGAAAACCCGCTTGTCCCTTTGCACGCTTGTCATTCTCTTTAGCCCAATCACTCAATTTCATCTCCATTATGCACCCAAATAACTTTGCCATAAGAGACCCAATCATTATAGTCCGGTAGTTGCTTACATTCTTTACATCCCCTCCTTTATGCAAAGGCTTAACCCAATTAGTACTCCAATCATAAGGCATACCATGTTGAAGTGCAAGGTTGAACATATCACACATCCACTCATGGGTAAAATCTCCCGTCCATTTGATCATCTCCGGCTTGATACCTTGAAGATCTCCCGCTTTGCGAGTGGCCAACTTTTCAAGCCCACCGCATACATCCTCAATAGTAAAAAAAGACGGCATACATGGGAGTGAACCATAAAATGGCATTTTTTCAGTATTTTCTTGCTCATATAATTGCCTACAATGTGTGTACATATCCACTAGACTCAAGTTACCAAAATTCTCAACCCGCTTGCCTCTCAAGTTTCTCCAAAATCTTCCACATGCATGTGCCTTTTCTTGGACTTGAAATTCTTGTTGCTTTACTTCCCATCTTATTCTCTTCTTTTGAATCAATGCCTTGTATGTATGAAAATGACTTTGATAGTTGTCTTTGTCCATAGTTGCATCAAGCTTTATCAAGGACTTTCGAGCATCTTGACATTCTTTATCAAACCACCTTTTGCGTGATCTATCTTTGTTGATACCATGGAGATGCTTTATGGCAAAGCATTCTTCCGCACAAGAACAAATAGCTTTCTTGAAAGCTTCCCATTTAGTTTCCAATGGTGCATCACATTGAAGCTTTGTCATCCATAATTTTTGCTCAACCATTTCAATGTACATTGGTGCCCGTTTGAAATCCATACATAGTGATAACTTCTCTTTCCTTTGGCTGATATTATCATGCTTAGTTGCTTCTCCACATGAAAGGTCAATACATAAGGTGCGATGGTCGGATTCCGGGGTCCATTGACCAAACATAAAACTCTTTATGCGATACATGATGGCTTCAGAGAGTAGCATATAGTCAATCACACTATCCCCATTATGTCTTCTACATGTAAATCCATTGGTTCCACTCCACAAAGATACACCATTGGCAATGAGCATACCCGTGCTATTACACATGTGTAAAAGTAACTTTCCATAGTGATCCGGCTCTTTCTCATCCATTGAAGTACGATCATACAAGTGAACTTCCTCCAACTCCCTTGAAATGTATGGCATATCAAATTGTTGAGTATCATGTTGCAATGTTTTTGTGCGAGCATTCATATCCCCAAATACAATAACATCACCTTCACCTTTGAGAGAGAGAGAGAGAGAGAGAGAGAGAGAGAGAGAGAGAGAGAGAGAGAGAGAGAGAGAGAGTGTACCCTTAACAGGACTTGGAGAGAGAGAGAAAGAAATGAAATGAAAGGATATATTAACGTTTTCAACAGGGGATATATATATATATATATATATAGAGAGAGAGAGAGAGAGAGAGAGAGAGACAGAGAGAGAGAGAGAGTCCTAATCGGAACTTAGAGAGAGAGAGAGAGAGAGAGAGAGAGAAATGAAATGAAATGATATATTGTCCTCTTCAATAGGCGCGCGCGAGAGAGAGAGAGAGAGAGAGAGAGAGAGAGAGAGAGAGAGAGAGAGAGAGAGAGAGAGAGAGAGAGAGAGAGAAAATGAAATGAAAGGATATATTAACATCTTCAATAGGCGCAAGAGAGAGAGAGAGAGAGAGAGAGAGAGAGAGAGAGAGAGAGAGAGAGAGAGAGAGAGAGAGAGAGAGAGAGAGAGAAATGAAATGTTATATTAACGTCTTCAAAAGGCCATAGTGACCTATGAAACCAGAAAGTTACAAGGTGGTAGATCTGATACAAAGTCAGAGTAACAAAGAGAGAGGAGGTGTGAGAGGTGGGAGGCGACAACACTAACAGCGGCAGCCATGGTGAACCCCCCTCGTCAAGCCTAGGATTGTGAAGAAGTGTGTAAAGAAGTTCAAGCGCGCCCAGAGTGATCGCAAGATCTATGTCAAGCCAAGCTGGCGTAGACCAAAGGGTATTGATTCACATGTCAGGAGGAAATTCAAAGGGTGCATTTTGATGCCTAACATTGGGTATGGCTCAAATAAGAAGACAAGGCATGTGCTACCCAATGGTTTCACGAAGTTTTTGCTGGACCTTCTTATGATGCACAACTGGAAGTTTTGTGCTGAGATTGCTCACAATGTTTCCACTTTGAAGCGGAAATCAATTGTGGAGCGAGCCACTCAGCTCAACATTGCAGTTACCAATGGTTCTGCCAGGCTTCGTAGTCAGGAGGATGAGTAGGTGTTGCCCGGTCCTAATGATCACAGCATTTAAGGATGAGATAATTTAAGAAATTTTAGAATTGTAATTTTGTGTTTGTGATAGCCATGCTCTGTTGTATTGGTTTTGGAATATTCAATATCAATGATCATGTTCTCGAAAGAGAGAGAGAGAGAGAGAGAGAGAGAGAGAGAGAGAGAGAGAGAGAGATGAAAATGAAATGAAATGTTATATTAACGTCTTCAAAAGCCCAAAGTGACCTATGAGACCATAGCGTTACAATGTGGTGGATCCGATACAAAGTCAAAGTAACAAAATGAGAGAGAGAGAGAGAGAGAGAGAGAGAGAGAGAGAGATCCCATAGTTATTTCAATTGTGCTTAATTGGTAATTTTCTCTTACAGATCTCGTGCTCTTTCATCAAAACATGGAGGAGTGCTTAGAAGGCATCACTCGCTCGAATGCAAGGGAAGTTACTCAATTTGTTAATGGCTACTTAGGTTCGGATCGATACACACGCACCATACTCAAGAGTAACATCAATGGAAGCAGTCTTCTATATATTTATGTGCCTTCATGGGAAGCTTTGGGAGTGGACATACCCGGACACTGAGTTGCATTGTATAGTTGGGCACAAGAGAAATTGTCGACCTCGAAGATTTCCTTATCGCAGGAGAAGCATGGCCATGATAATGACAAGGTGTCTACTTCAATATTAAATTTGCAGGATGAACAGACTCTTATCCAAAGCAAGCCACCAACCAAGCAACAAGTGCCTCTCTCTCAGCCACCCCCATCAATTTTGATCCCAAAGAATGCTCAAGAGAAGTCCTTTCTTAGAAAGAATTATAGTTGGGAACACAGCAGATATAACAAAAATTTAGAGAATATCCGAAAATGGGCTGAGAATGGTCTGGGTATATTCACTATAGAAAAATTCATAAATGCTGACCTAAGTAAAGATAAGAAGATGAGAGAACAGATCGAAGACTTTATACGGCGCAAAAGGAAGCCATTGATATCTTTTGGAGGCATTGGGGACAAAGATGGTGAGTACATGTCAGAGAAAGTGATCTTTCAAAAGCTAAATTAGCACAGACGCTATTTGCGATTAAAAGCTATGTCATTCTCTAGTGAAAAGAGCAGGGGGTATCGTTCTCTAATCATTGATTTGGAGGACAAAGAGAATCAAACTCAAGATAGCTTAGATAGTATGGAAGCACCAAGAAGCCTTGTGGATAATCAAAAGGGATACCAACGGAGTGTGAGCTCTCCTAAAAGTGTCGCAACCATGGATGATGAGTGTTATGTTCCTGCAGGATCTCAAGAGATGGTCTCCATCATGGGCTCATCTCAAATCCTCTCACATGAGAATATCAGTTGTAGATATGGCTTGTTTCCTCAAGGTGTGCAACAACAGTATGTCTTTATTCCTTTCTTAGATGGAGATACCAAGGAGATTGCCATTGGTACAATCTTTTCAAAGTCTTGCGATGGAAATACCTATGCAAAGTGGAAGGTGGAAATAGAATCTATCAACCAAGATGCACATGGATGTTATATCCCTGGAAGCGTTATGCAGGTGTCATGTTTGCATGTTGTAAGTATCTCTTTTGAATGTGATATCCAATGTACAATTGTTTCAAAAAATGAGAGCTTTAAACTGACAAAAAATGCCTTGTGTTTAGGGACAAGTCATAGAAGTTCCTATTGTGTATTTAAAAATGCTTGAAAGTAAATCCTCCTTGGAATTACTTGTAAGTCTCACCTTTTCTTTGGATTTGAATTTCAATTAAGTTCTCTTTTTTGGGACTATTAATAAGGTAGTTTCAGCCTTCCAAGGAGGACAACCCTTCCTTCTCTTCACAACAACGCTCAAGTGTGCACTCAACCACCGGCGAAGGTGCGAAGGAGTGCTATGAAGCACCAATAGAGGTACTCGGTTCTTCTCAGTTTTATTTTAATTTTGTTACAAAGACCTAAGTTCCTAAAGACCACATTTTTACATTTCAAGGCTAGTAACACTCCAAACGGGTCATCCACATACATGCAATCGAGCAGCATATCTCTTGAGTATAAGTTGGGACATCCACAAAAAACTAAGGAGGTCAATGTATAGCCTTTATTTTGTTTAGACTTTGATTTAATTTAGCAATCTTGTTCCCTCTACAATTTCTTTTTTCCACTCCCCTAGGTTACAGTGCTACCTATCAATGGATCTTTCACAAAATTCCAATTACCATCCTCTTGTGGCAAGAATGATTCTTGGCATGACAACGTTATTGATCAGGTTTGCTTAGTAGAGTTGTAAGGTTTTGTACATTGAGATTTTGTAGCAAATTTTAAAGTATTCAAGAAATTGTTTGGAATATTTATCTACTTTGTATATTTGTGTTTATAGAATTTTGGGAATGACTCTCCTCTAACTGCAAATTTACCTATTGATGACTTGGATCATTCAAACGAAGAAGTTAGAGAGGTAAATTGTGATCTTTTCCACAAAATTAATCACATGCGATTCCTCAAATTGGCTATGTTTAATGATGTTGGTGTGTAGTCAACATGGAAGATGTTTGATATGGTGGAAACAAGTGAAGACCATGGCATATCAATCATCAAGAATTTTGTAAGGACTTCTTTGTATTATTGATTACGTCATGGGTTGAGACCTACCTTTTTGCTTATAGATGATAGTTAATATAGGTGTTTAACCATGCATTGGTAGACCTTGATGACAAAGGTGATATGGAGATATCTGGAGGGGTAAACTTCTTTGGTTCTTCCTCTTATTGAGCTAAATCTTGTGACTTGCATGTTAATATCAATTTTATTTTAGAATGATGATGCTACACCACCCATTAACATATCAAAAAAGAATCCAAAGGTCATGTGCTTAAATGAGATCGTGGTAAGTGTCTTAAACTCAAAGTGTGAAGATTTTTTAAAATCTATTATGGTGTTTGAATGATACCGATATATTTGCTTATAGTGTGGAAACAAAGATAAAGAAAATATACCCTCAAAGAAAAAGGTTAGAGATTGGTGATTTGATGTCATTAAAGGACGTCTCCCTTGAAAGCGATCAAGAAAATCTTGTTTTTGCAGGCTTTGAAGGATCTCACAAACAAGAAATCATCTAGCAATGCCGCCGTCATTTCAAGGGTCTGCTCATTGTCAACTCTTTGGTAGAGACTTTAAATCTCTATTTTGTAATGATTTTGAGATGGAATGGTCTTTGTAGCGTGAAGCAAGAGAAAATGGAAAAGCTAAAAGAGTTTCCAAAGTTCCTGCTAGATACAAAGAGAACACCTCTACCCTGGTACAAGCCCTTTTCTTGGTATACTGATCTAATCAAGCATTTTGAGGGTTGTGAATTTTTTTATTTATTGCAGGTTTGCAACTCAAAAAAGAGGAATTTGAATCCTTCTCATAACAACGTCACATTATCGCCTCATGTATTGCTACTAACATCTTTAGTCTTGTAAATGAGCACGTTGCATTGCAAATTCAATAGATTTTTTATGAAGGTCCTTACATGAGTGTGACATACCTTTTGCAGAATAAGGCACTTAAGAAGACAACAAAAGAAGCGATAGCTTTGAAACTGATGGGAGAGCACAACATAGACCTCATGTATAAGCGACTAGCTGACTTTTTAAAAGAGCTGCAACGGACTACGCCGAAGGAATCATTTGATTTCAAGAAAGAATGCCAAGATTCAGAGGCATTGGATGTTTTAGTGTCTTGGGCCATTGGGCAAAACAAGATTAAGCTCAAAGACACTAATGCTAAAGATACGGGTCAGGATGAAGTTGAACTTGTTTAAATCAAGTTCACTATAGAACCTTGGTTATATATGTTGTCTTTATTTTGACAAAATTTTTGGCCAGTTTGGCATGTAATGCGCAAGCGCATATCCGAATTATAAAGCTATAAAAGATTTTGTGGGACAAGTTATAATCGATATTATTTCAAAGCATTATTGCTTTTGTTGCGGTCTTGAATGTTTTGATGTATGCTAATTGATTGGCCACTATTAGCATTTTTCATACTATAGAACTATCCATAAAAGATGTTTGATTTGAGGTTATCTCCATAATTTCGATACTGTTATGCGTACAAGATAGATAAATTTATAGCTATGAAACTACATTAGTTAGAGGTGTTGAATGTTTCTAACATGTACACTTTTTAAGTGTGAATAATATCGCTACAAAAAGATTATATGTGAGAATAAGATCCTTTTGTCATTGTGAAGTGAAAAAGATTTACCCTATTCAATTTTTTTCAATGACGGTGACAATTAATGTCTCTCTTTTGCATAGATAATCAGGGCAAGGTTCCAATGTATTAATTTTTTCCACTAGTTTTCTACCTATCCAATGTATTAATTAGCTTGTAAAAAATTACAACTTAAGAATGAAAATTTTTCGATGTCAAAAGTGGAAATAATTTACACTCAAGATTGATAATTCTCTCGGTTAAGAGTGGAAATATTTATCATTACAAGATGTATGAGTGAAAAATATTTTCATCAGAACTATAAAATGTAGAATGAAATTTTTTGAGGTGCTAATTTTTACCTGCTTTGCAATACAATCTTTAAGAGCTTCGATTGTAAAAAATTCACACCATGAACGTGCAAGGTCTTGAGTGCAAATTATTTTCATATTGTGTTTTGGTTTTTACATTTCATAGAATCAACAAATATTATACGTTAGTAATTTTTTCTCATATGAATAGCAGAATGATAACAATAATTATGAGCTCGATTATTGTTCATGTCAGTATTTTATTTTGCAAGAGATTTATTCCCACTAATTTGAGAATAAGAAAAATTGATGCATGGTTTAAAAAATAACCATTGAAAAAAAAATGAGAAAAATAATTCACACTTCTTAGATTTTTAACACATTAGGGTGAAAAAAAAAGGGTGGAAAAAGGATCTTTTTATCAAAGTGAGAATGTCTAAAACTTGTAGTGTATGTTTTGGGGGCCTCTAATCTCCCTCGCCTGTTTATGATGAAAAAGGAAAACCTCAAAAATTGAGAGGTTTCGCGGCGCAAGTCGCTTGTCGAGCAGGTCTCCCTCCTCATTTACCTGCAAGCTTCGGTTTCATGCTCAAAACCTGCTCGTTCAAAAAATGGTCAACCAGCTACTGCAGCAGGTTTACTTTTTGCATTGAAGAGCCTTGCAATGCAATGCGCTACATGCGCTGCTGTTGCTTGGTGGGCCGGTAAATAGCCCCCATAAAAGAAATTCGGACACAAATTATGGCATATATTTTAATGTAAGTCAAGCATTAATTGAGGCATACGCAATATTGAAGCTCAGCTGGCTGCTGGATTACTTTGAGTATGATTTGATCAATGGTATCTAAGTACGACGAAGGCATAACCTGCCAATGAGGCGACTCCGGCCTTGCTCTAAGAGATTGCCACATACACTATAAAATATGTGTTTGCAGACCTCCCTTAATTCAGCTAAATCTTTTGTTCTCCATCACTCCACTGCACCCAACTGATGCTGATCTATTTTTCCCTTGTAAATCAAGTGTTGGGAACTCTGCATTCAACCAAGGGGAAGCTCTAATTCTCTCTGTACTATATTGTGAGCTGTTTTTTCTGTGTATATTATGAAGTGTAGGGCACTCTGCATCTCCCGGCCTGTATGTACTCACACACACATACTGAAGTTTTAATGAATACGGCCGGCACCCTGCATTCAACTGAGAGGAAGCTCTCACATGACCCCAGATTGGTTTTATGATTCATATCTCTCGGCAAGGCTTTCTTGCTCCTAGTTTTGTCTCATTTCATGCCCATTTGATGCATGATCTGTAGCTCCCTTGCCCCATTGTAGCTCCCTTGCTTGAGCTTCCTCTCCCCTTGCTATAATTCAACTTCGCATTCTAAGCTTTTATTGTCGACATCCAAACACATGGAGGAAGATGATTCATTCGAAGAACTACGTGCTGAAATTGCCAGCTGGGGATATGTGCTAAATACAAGGATAGCGGAACTGCTGAAGAAGGTCTCTGGAATAGACAGTCTCCGTGGGAACACGGTATTGCATCGGGTAGCACGTATTGGCGATGCAGGTGTGGTGGAACTGCTGATAAAGTCAGGACATGCAGCTGACATTCTTGCACAAAACGAGATTGGACGCACCCCTTTACATTTGGCTGTCCTTAATGGGCACGAAGCTGTTTTAAAGAAACTCTTTCAACATGAAGGTGCAACTTCTGCCCTTATGCTTCAAGACAATCACGGGGATACACCCTTGCATCATGCTGCCCTATCTGGAAATAGAAACATCATTAGACAACTGCTGTCCGGTGCAGTCAACCCCCAAGATTGCGTCTCTGCCAGGAATAAGCTGGACCTCAGGACTCCCTTGCACTATGCTGCAGGCATGCATGACCCTACTAATGCTTTGTTCTAATTTTTTGAAGTTTGCAATTTATCATGGCAGATAAGATATAATTTGATTTCTTTGTTTGTAAAGGCACACAGTCTAATCCCTAGTTCCTCATACATCCTAAGTGTAAACCGACCGGACAGAAATCACAAGTGGTGACCCGTAACTGACAAACACAACACCAACACAAATCCGATTTATGCACACACAGAACACACACACATAACTTGGTGAGACCACCAAGTAGCAGTAGAGAATTGGCCCCAATTGGCGTCCCTTGCGGTATTTCTTTACTTCTTCAAACTCACGCTCAAGGCATTGAGTACAAAAGTGTTGTGACATGATGCACAATTGGCACACTGGCCATTAGTTTACACTGAAGAAATTTTAAGCATCGAGC
Source organism: Adiantum capillus-veneris (assembly GCF_014529385.1). Lineage (NCBI taxonomy): Eukaryota > Viridiplantae > Streptophyta > Polypodiopsida > Polypodiales > Pteridaceae > Adiantum > Adiantum capillus-veneris. The sequence continues at coordinate 10,960,059 of NC_140935.1, read as the reverse complement.
AAGATCCATACATAGGCATCTCCTGTGACTATTATGTTGTCATGTGTGCTAATTGAACAGTGGTGAAATCTTGATAGGATTGCCATTCTTAGCTGATCTACCTGAGGCGTTGTCGTCGCGTTGAATGTTCTAAGGGTCAGATCCCTACTGATTTAGACATACTAGTTCAATGTAGGTGTCTAGCTAAAGCCTGAGGACCTCCAATTTTATGATAATGAAGCACAAAACGATACTCTGATAGCTTATAGAATACTCAGTTGAAGGTGCTTGGACATATAAGAAGTCTCTTTTGAAAGCCCCTTTTGATCTTAGACCATAGGTTATTCAAACTTTGTAGCTTTCTTGGGCAACGACAGATGGGATACATCGGAACCTCTACATTTGATTGCTCTACATTTGTGTTGTCCCAAGAGGGAGAAGTTTTCAGATTATTTTCAAGAAATCTGATATTCCTTCCCTGTCAACTTTGATGATGCCTCCTACAGGTTCAAGGAATCCTAAAACGGTGGCACTGTTGCTGGAATATGTCATGACGGATCCTAAAACGGTGCACTGTTGCTGGAATATGTCCCAACCGTCCGTGGAGCCGGTGTTCGGAGTGCACCGTGCGTCGATGGAGTCACGCACAAGTGCAAGCACGAGGAACTTGGTGTCGCACTTGCTGCCATGACACCGTCGATTAAAGCTTTGAGAGAGAGACTTTGAGAGAGAGAGAGAGAGAGAGAGAGAGAGAGAGAGTGTCTCGATGGGCTATAGGAAACAGCAAGACGAAGGGGCTCTGAGAATTCTTCAAGCGGACGACGACGTTCTCTGGTTGAACGAGAGAGAGAGAGAGAGATGTAAAGCGCACATATGGCCGTTCGTTCGGCCATTCGTTCTCAAAAAAGTGCTACAAACGGATACGAACTTTTCGTCATTTCACGCACATGCATCCGTTCGTGCATCCGTTCGGTCAAAAAAACCACCTGTTTCGTCCGGCCACGTCTTGAGCGCACATGCGTACGTCCGTTCACGTCCATTTGTTGTTGGACAATCATGCGAACCAACAAACCACACATTGCCAACATCATAAAGATAGCATTTTCCAACAAAAAACGCCTAATAACATTGCACCGAATGCATGGAAAAACGCATGACCAAACAAAATTTCAATGTCCGAGAACCACGTCATAAACAAGAGACTGACACTACTAAAATAAGCTGTTCTGAGTACATCAAAATGGTTCATTGCCTCTGATACAGAAGCCCGCGGTATTGTTGCTCATTGACAGCCATAAATGAAAATGCTAGATAACCATAACAAAAACCCTGTAGCAATACATAAATAGAGGTGCTGCTCTTTGCAGCCATAAAGCAAACCACATGACAAAAACTACAACCATGTAGAACATGACTCAATCCTTAGACTCCGAATCATCATCAAGCCCTGTAAAACACAACTTCATGAAATTAATAATAAGCTTTATGGATACATAATTAAAACTTTAATTGAAACAAAATATATGATCACTTCGAAATAGGCTCTCTAACAAACCTGACTCCACTTGTTGGTAGTAGTGGACGAATCAAGTTTAGTAGCATAAGAAAGGATTTGCGAGACATGCGATATGCAAAACAATAGAGATCTTGATTTGCAAGGCGAGCCGTAGACCAAAGCACACTGTGCACACTGCGAAAGAATGTTTGTTGACGAGGAAAACACCACCATACTCTTGGTGCAAAACGCCATGCCACTGACTCAAGCGCACCCGCCATCCCACAACACAACCATGCATAAGTAAACATAAGTATGAAGAAGTTGTTATCTTCCAAATTCTCCAAGCCTTGACCATGTGATGTATCAGCAAGGCCTAGTGTATTGTCACTCAATAATGTCATCATCCCAAAGAGAGAGAGAGAGAGAGAGAGGGGGCGCCTGACCACAAAGGCTTGAATGCCTTTCGCAGGAATAAACGGCAGGGGGGCAGGGGCGTGGGGTCGTCAGCTACAACCGGCTTTTTTTCCAGCTTGCCAACCGGACCTGGATCCACCTCGGCTGGGACGTGGCTACCACCTGGACTGAGAGTCCAATTTCTAGGGAAAGCCGTTGGGGAGAGAATGACAAGACTGTCAACGATATTGTCGACGAATCGCTCAGGACCCCTCTACATTGGGTGTGACGCCCTCGTTCGGGGCGTCGCTGAAACGGGGCCGCGTCGGCTCACCTGCGATGCAAACGGGACCTGCAGGCAAGCGAACGCACATACAAGAACACAACTTGAAAACTGAACGCAAGAGGGACACGAGAATGAGGGACGCGAACGAATGATCAATATCATAAGAAAGTGCCGAATACAAGGGACGCGAGCAATCACTGGAAAACGGGGCTGGAAAGTTGGGGGAAGTGGCACATACTTCCCTTATATACTCCCCCGGGTTGAGAGAGCTTGACGCCCACGTCAAGCCGGGGTTTTGAGGCGTGCCGATACAAAATTTGTTGCCGAGGTTGAGGGGTGGATATTTACAAAGATGAGAGTTTGTTGTTGTTCCAAAATGTCTAGCTACCTAGGGTGTTGCTATTTACAAGGGGAGTGAGGACTATTCTATGTGGTGTCATGTTGATCGATGTCCTCCTCTTCAGTGGGTATGTTGTAGAATCGGAGCACAAGGGGTCGTCCGAGACGGAGCATGATTTCTTCAGGTACCCAAGTGCATTCCGTCATGGGTCGGTTGCGCCACTTGACATAGAATAGTTGTCCCCGGCGCCCAAAGCGCGACTTTAGGATGGCCTCCGGCTCATTGGGCGGGCCATCCTTTACATATTCGGGGACATTCCGACCATAGGTGCTATCCGGTGCAAACCTCTTGAGGAGACTTACATGGAAAGCGTTGTGGATGTTGATTTGTGGGGGTAGCTCCAGCTTGTAGGTGATGTCGTTGTAGCTTTTGAGCACCTTGTATGGCCCGTAGAATCGGTGGTTGAACTTCGGGGAGAGGCCTTGAGGGAGGTTGATATTTTGGGAGCTTACCAGTACCAAGTCACCTTCTTGGAACAGCTCGGCCGGTCTTCTCTTTTGGTTGGCATATTTGGCTATGCGTACCTTGCTTTGCTCAAGACTCTTCTTTGTGCTTTGCATGCGTGTTTGCCATTGCTACAAAAACTCTTCACATTCCAGATCCTGGGCATGCACGTCGCCGGTTGCCAGTGCAAGAGGGGTGATGACTTCTTTACCTGTGGAGAGCTCGAAGGGGGTGTAGCCAGTGCTGCTATGGATGGAGTTGTTGTAGTGGAATTCCATGATGTCCATGTATTCGGACCAGTCCTTTTGATCTGCTTTGACGTAGTTGCGGATGTAGTCTTCAATGCCTTGGTTGACTCTTTCTGTTTGGCCATCGGTTTCTGGGTGGTAGGCGGAGGAGAAGCGGAGCTGGGTTCCTAGCAGTTTGAAGAGCTCGCGCCAGAGGTCGCTGAGGAAGCGGGTGTCGCGATCAGAAACTATGGCTAATGGGAGGCCGTGGTATTTGAATACTTTGGCGAAGAAGTGTTTGGCGACTTGATAGGCTGTGACGGGAGGCTTGGCCGGTATGAAGTGAGCCTGCTTGGTGAAGTAGTCGACGACCACGATGATGGTGGTGTGGCCGTGGGAGGGGGGGAGGTCAACGATGAAGTCCATACTTACCATGTCCCAAGGCCGGGAGGGTGTTGGCATTGGGTGGAGGAGGCCAGCAGGCTTGACTCTTTGAGCTTTGACCAGTTGGCAGGTTGGGCAGGTACGCACGTAGTCGATTACGTCGTCCTTCATTTTTGGCCACATGTAGTGTTGATGAAGTTTGTCATAAGACCTCTTCTGGCCCCCATGTCCAGCTAGCTTGCAGTCACGAGCTTCCCACATGAGGTCTTTCTTTAACTCTGGGTCATTGGGGATGTAGATTTTTCCATGTGCGTAGAAGAGGTTATCTTTGACTTCAAAAAGACCCACTGCCGCTCTCCCAGAGATGTGGTCGTTGAGCATGCGGAGGACAGCAGGATCAGCTTTTTGGGCGTCGAGGATCCGTTGGCGTAAAGTGCTGGTTGCTGTGGAGATAACCGTGAGGGTGGGCATGCGGCTGAGAGCATCTGGCATGACATTTGTAGTACCTGGTTTGTGTATGATGTCGATGTCGTATTCTGCAAGAGTATCTTGCCATCTCGCTTGCTTGGGGGTGAGTTTGGGTTGTGTCTGGAAATACTTGAGTGAGATATTGTCCGTGTATACCTTGGTGTGTTTGTCTTAGACATAGTGTCGCCACTTTCGGAGGCAGTGGACGACAGCGAGCATTTCCTTCTCATGGGTGGTCCATCTGGTCTCCACATCTGTGAACTTGTGGGACTCGTAGGCGATGGGTTGATGTTCTTGCATGAGGACACCGCCAATGGCACCATCGGAGGCGTCGGTGTGAACTTCAAAGGGTTTGGTGAAATCGGGGAGTCGGAGGACAGGAGTACTGCACATGGCTATCTTCAGGTTCTCAAATGCTTCTTCTTCTTTAGAGGTCCACTGAAAAGGTTTGTGGCCTTTGGTTATCTCTGTCAGTGGCGCCGCAATCTTGCTGAAGTCGCGGATGAAGCGGCGGGTGTATTGACAGAAACCCACGAACTCTCGGACCTCTTTGATGGATGTCGGTGGGGCCCACTTGATGACAGCGTCCACTTTCTTGGGATCCACCATAATGCCTTCGGACGTGACAATGAAACCAAGGAACTCGATCTTCTGGACCGCGAACTCACACTTCTCCAGCTTGGCATAAAGTTGTTGTTCCCGGAGGCACTGGAGTACTGCCGCGACATGCTTCTGGTGCTCTTCTAAGGTTTTGTTGTAAATGAGCAGATCATCGATGTAAGTGATGAGGTAGTCGTCAATCATGTCGCGGAAACTGTCATGGATGATTCTGCAGAAAGTACCCGGACCGCCGGTGAGACCGAATCCCAGGACCATCCATTCCCAGGAGCCGTAGCGGGTGCGGAAGGCAGTCTTCGGGATGTCTTTAGAGGCGATGCGGACTTGGTGGTAGCCCGATCGGAGGTCGATGCGAGTAAAGTATTGGGCACCCTGTAGTCTGTCCAGCAGATCTTCCATGAGGGGGACTGGGTACCTGTTCTTGATAGTGATCTTGTTCAGAGCCCGGTAATCCACGCAGAGTCGCATCGAACCATCTTTCTTCTTGACGAACAAGACTGGGGCGCCAAAAGGGGAGCTGCTTGGTCGGATGAACCCTTGGTCTTCTAACTCTTGGAGTTGCTTCTTGAGCTCTTTGAGCTCGGTGTCGTTCATGCGGTAGGGGGCCTTTGCCGGGGGTGTGCTTCCTGGGATGAGGTCAATCTCATGTTGAATTTGCCGAGGGGGAGGTAGGCCGGGGGGGAGTTCTTGGGGCATCACATCCTTGTACTTCTGGAGGATGGGGGTAAGGGAGGGGTCGCCCACTTTAGCTTGCTCGATGGTGATGGAGTTGAGCCTTGCCGTGGGTTGCTCCTTTGCTTGCATGATGCAGAGATGAACCTGAGCTCCTTTCTTGAGAGCCCTCTCTGCTTGCTTGGCACTCATGAGGTTGAGTTTGGGGGACGAGTATTCTGGGAGTTTCTGTTTTCCTTTCATCGCTGCTAACTGTGCAGGGTCTTGGCAGTTGGTGGTAGGGACTTTGGATTGCGTGTGCACCTGACGGGTGAATGCTTGCTTCGTTGTGAGTCTGGCGCCTTGCACTGTCACTGTCTTGCCTTGATTATTAAGCAGTAACTGATCCACCTTCATGCCGAGAAGGGCAATGAGATACTTGTCGTTGAAGGACAGACCAATGATGGCCTCAAAGTCGTCCATTGGGACCACTATGAAGTCTAGGCGGCATGTGAATTCACCCATCTCGACCCTGACTTGACGTGCTGCCTGTACGTTGTTATCCTTTCCTTGGGCAAATTTGACGGTCGTTTCATTGACAGTGGTGAGACGTAGGCCCAGGCGAGCGGCGCACTGAGGGGACAGGAAATTATGTGTAGCACCTGAGTCTACCATGATCCATTGTTGCTGGGTCCCAATTGTTGTCTGGACGTACAAATTCTGAATGTCCGTGATTGATGCTGCCATACATTGAGGGTGGAGGGCTACAGCTCTAATCCGAAGTTGTTGGTCAGCGCTAGCGTCAGCCGTTTCTTCGATTCTTCGTTGGGGGGGGGAGGGTGGTTCTTCGATTTGTATGGTGTTGGCTCTGCCATATGATGTTGAGGCGTAATCGCGCGTGCGTACACACGCGTAGTAGGGACCATGATGCTTCTTGCAGTCGTTGCACCACACGCGGTCAGGGGGCATGTTGTTATTATTGCCGTTGTAGTTCTGGGAGGCAAAACTGTTGGGTGTGTGATTGTAGGAGTTGCTTGCAAAAACGCTGCGTGGGACTAAGGCGCCATTTCCGCGGCCTAGTCCCGGGTGGAGATTAGGCGGTGGGGGGGCGGGTAACATTGCTTCTGTTATTCTGTACAAATCCGCGACCTTGCCCGACGGGTGGGTTAGGCCAGTGGTTGGGTGCAAAATTGTTGGGACGGTTGTTTGGAGGCAAACCTGGTATGGTGTTTGTGTCCCGGAGCTTTTCTGCCATGTTGGCGGCCACTTCTCAGGTGTTGGGACTCTGTTTCTCTACCTCTCGGCGGGCCCAGTGCTTAAGGCCGTACAGGAAACCATGCAGCCTGTCTGCTGCGTGCATCAATGGGAGTTGGAGCATGAGTCGCCGGTACTTGACAATGTAGTCTGATATGTGGCCGTTTTGGTGTAGATCGCGCCATGAATCCCTGACTTTGTTGTCCTCATTTTCTGGGACAAAGTAGCTTAGCATGTCTTTTTGTAGATCCTCCCAGTCCTCCCAGTGCTTAGATTGCTGTTCAGTGAGGAACCAGACATAGGCGTCGTCGGCCAGGAAGGTTTTGGCCACTTGCACATATCTGCGTCTGCCTATGCTGTTCCACTGCATGTAGTATTCTACTTCGCTGAACCACTTGTTGAGTGCCAGTGAAGAGCGGTTGCCTTTGTATTTGTCTGGGGGACTGGGTTTGAATTTTCCAAGTCGGTTTTCGTCTTCTAGATGTCGGTCCGGGCTGTAGTAGCGTCTTTCACTTCGATCATCCTGATCATCTTCGTCTTCGGGTCGTGTCCGTCTTTGGGTGTTACGTCGCGTGTTGACATTGCTGGGACCGGGTTGATCTTCGTACCGTTGGCCTAGCTGTGTTTGAATCAATTCCCCCAGGTTAGCCGACATCAGGCTGATTTGTTGTTCCACGGAGGCCATGATGCGGGCCTCGAGTCTTCTTTCTACTATGTCTTGTGCATCCTGTTTTGTCTTCGTTTTTTTCTTCTTCTTCTTATTTAGATCAGGCTCGGTTCTGTAGCCGTCATCATATTCTTGATCTCCAGCCATTCCTGTATTTTTGTGGCCGAAACCGAAAAGAAAAACTCAAAAATGTCGAAATTTGACAAACTGTGCAAAACGGCTTGAAAACGTTGAAAAACTATGAAACAGTGCGAAACTGGGTCCAAAACGGCGAAAACTGCGAAAAACTGCTCAAAAACGATGAAAACCGGTCCCAAACGGTGTAAGACGGGGCAAAACGAGGTAAAACGTTGAAAAACGGGGCAAAACGGGGCAAAACGACGAAGAACGCGGTGAAAACGGGGCGAAACGCGGGTCAAACGAGGCAAAACAGTGAAAAATTGTAAAGAACGTGGAGAAAACGCGCGGAACGGGACAAAACGGGACGATCACGCAAAGAACGCGGTGAAACGGGTCAAAACGGGGCCCCGCGGGCCGAGAAAGCGGAGCAAACGTGAAAAAACGAGACAGAACGGGCCGAAAACGTGATTACAACCACGGGTCGTGGGCCAACGTCGGGTCGGCGGAGACTCGAGCCGAAGCTCTGATACCAAGTGTGACGCCCTCGTTCGGGGCATCGCTGAAACGGGGCCGCGTCGGCTCACTTGCGATGCAAACGGGACCTGCAGGCAAGCGAACGCACATACAAGAACACAACTTGAAAACTGAACGCAAGAGGGACACGAGAATGAGGGACGCGAACAAATGATCAATATCATAAGAAAGTGCCGAATACAAAGGACGCGAGCAATCACTGAAAAACGGAGCTGAAAAGTTGAGGGAAGTGGCACATACTTCCCTTATATTGGGCTGCTATGAAGGGCAACACAACTACCTTCAAAGCATTAAAAACACTTGGTCCTAACCTTACACAGGTGGCCCATAGAGATGCTCTGTACCAAACACCACTGTTTGTTGCTCTTGAAGCGTGACACTTGAACTTTGCGGAAGAGCTCTTAAAATGCGATACAGAGAGATTTAAAGCTGGCTTGAAATGGAAACTCCGGACTACAGCTGAGTGGATGCAAGGGGTGGACCTGTGGTGTAAGTGGTATTATCATGCCAAGGTGGCGAAGCAGACAAAGGACGAGCTGGAGAGGGAATTTAGGTGCCATATGAAGGATGAGATTAAGGTGACATGGCTGCAGACATGGCTGCCTACTAGCTGCAATGGCCCAGCAATATTGGATGTTTATCAGGAGATACCACCTGTCTACTTGGCACTTCATGCAGGAAGGCTTGACATTGCCACGTTCTTCCAACAGCTAATTAAGTAGAAGGGATGAGAACGCAGTGAACAAGAAAGGGCCGAACTCTCGGAGGACAGCCTTGCATTGGGCAGTCTTGTTTCGTAGACAAGATATTGTGGAGAAGCTATTAAGCATTGAGTTCAAAGAGGTAAGGCATTGGGTCTTGTCTCTTTCCTGCATTATAATATATATGATGTTTTTGATATATATATATGATGTTTTTGATGTTTTGCATCATGACTTTATGCTCCAACATCATGCACGCACGCACACAGGCCTTCCTTTTTTGATCTGTCTCTAGAAAAAACTATAACCAGAACTTGGAATTCTTTCTGCAAACACCAGGTAAGATTGTGCGAAGAAGATGCACGATGGATGTCCCCAGTACAGTATGCAACAGAGGGGAACATGCAAGGTATTGAGTTTATCCTTAACGAGCGTGAAGCCGTAAAGGACTACATTGCAGGCCTGTACAGAGACCGCCAATACTATGTGGATACTACAAATGCAATCCTGGTGGGTGCAGCACTGATTGCAAGTGTCACCTTTGGTGCCTGGCTTCAACCGCCCTTGGGCTTCACAGATGATCACTATGATGCCAAGCTGCTGTATGTAAACATGCGACAAGTGAAAGGGATGCGAGTTTTCTGGATCTTCAATGCCCTCTCTTTCTTTGCAGCCATAGGGACTCTGCAAGCAGGGGCATGTGGTGTGCTGCCATTGCGCCATGTGCACATCGGGCGTGGAGTGAGCTATGTCCGGCGTGCCTTGATGGTGGCATCCCTGTTGATGGTATTGTCAGTTGTGTGCGTCCTGGGTGCATTTGGGGTTGCAGGATTCATCGTACTCCCACCAGAATTCCAATTTCAATCCTACATGATGGCCACAGTAATCTTTGGTGGCCTCATCAACGCCAGTCTGATTTGCTGATTCCTACAACGCAACTTTGGTGCACCCAGCTGGCTACTGCGAGTGTGGAGCTGGCGTCATAAGCGGGCACCTGCTTTACTACCTGCACCTGATGTGAGAGTCCCACGGCATTCTGATCAAAAAGCTTCTCTGGACGATCCATTGGATGATATTTTCCCAAGCACAGCAGCACCTCACCTGCTTCACTGCCAGGACCTTCTCTGGACCTGCCTAATGTCAGGATTGAATCTATAAAAACCTATCTTCCTAAGTTCCTAGCTTCCTAAGTTCTAAGATACCTGTTGCTATGAATTGCTTGGACATTGTAGTAGGAATAATACTCAGGAGAAGAGTTGCTGACTCTAACAAAATGTTGTATAGTCCTAATTTCTTGATCCAAATGTAAGTGTTGTGGACCTGTGGTGTTGACTTAGGTATCCACATTTGCTTGCCTCTCTGCATATGTTGTTGTCTGGTAGCGTTGAGCTGTCCAAAGTTCCAGGTTGGGTGAGTTGGACTTGGGGATCTTTATCATTTAAAGGGGCACTATGTCCATTCCTTCAGCGTCATAGAACCTATTGAGATTTATCTTGTTGACGCAAACATCCATGGTAGCTAACATTTGCATCCATTCCAAGGGTTCAATCATTTCTCCGAGCAATGATTATGCTACATATGCAAGGTCAAGTGCTCTTTGTTCTGAATGGAATTCTTCCTTTTGCACATTAGCACACTTTGATGCCCCATACATCCATAACTAAGCTTTTAAGTTCACCAGGCGGGTATTTTTATTTCAGCACCTATTGCAGAATCAAAGTCCTTAACAGGAGTTTTCTGAACATCACGATAGCTGCGGGTTAGATTACGGAGCGAGTTTGACGAAGGTAGTTTACGGGGAGTTTTTTTCAAAAATGTTGCTAAAATCTCTTAGTAGTAGAATTAATGTCATAAGTGTACTCAGGCTAGATTGGGTGAGAGAGAAGGAGGTAGAGAGAGAGGTGTGCGGGAGAAATGGGGAAAGAGAATGGGAGAAATGGGGAGTGGAAGCTTTGTCGTACTCTGCCCTCAAGCGCAGGTGCAGACCTGATGTTGCGCTTGTGCGCAGGTGCAAACCACGCAGACGTAAAGCTACGCCTGTGCGCAGGTGCAGACTTGTGCGCAGAGACAGAGTTCCATCGAGCAACATAGAGCGTGGTGCTCCAACTCCACATGACAAGAGCACTTTGGCGAGCGAGAGAGAGACCCATCACGTATGATCTCCTTCTCTCTGGATAATTATGCCTTTGTTGCTAGCTGGGTACGCCATGCACACCGCTGCATAATCATGGAATGACGAGAGGTCCGCACATGCCATAATTCTCACCGCAATAGGTGTTCAGACCGACTACATCAACAGATATCACATCAAAGGGCGAGATATGAGGGAGAGGGGGGGTGGTGTGGACGAGCTCGCCAACCATGGCCCCCCCTCCTGTGTCTGCAAAAGAACCAGACGCTGCATCTATTCCATCGTCAGACAAGACAAAAGGCCTTGAGCATGTCCCAGCTTTTCAAGAGCAAGCCTCTCAGATAGAGAAGGGTCAAGTGTAGGTTTTCCCTACTACTTTGCAAACTCCTGTAGTAGAATTGGACACTGCATTTATTGGGACAACAACACCTTTGGAAACCCTAGTTGTGGCAGAACAAACAAGAAAGGAGGCTCAAGAAAGAATCATACCAAGAGCAATGGAGGTGATAGCAATCACAGAGCAGACAATTAGATTGCCAATGCAAATCAAATAGACAAGACCATGGATGAGGTCGTGAAAATGATCAACACTGTCTACAACCTTGCCACCAAGTACGACAACATGATGTCTGAACTAGCATCCTTTAACACTGCTACTATGGAATCCTATGTCACCCTTAGACGCCATATGCAAAGGACTATTGAGCCAGCACTGATAGAGTTTGTCCATGCCCATGACAAAGAGCGGATTGAAGATAAGCGAGCCCATCTCCAATATAAGAAAAACACCATTGAAAGGCAACTAAGCATAAAAAACCAAAAGGATGAACCGTATGCACAAGCAAAAGCAAAAATAGACAGGGATAAACTTATGGTGTGGTTACTTTGCCAATCTAGATGTTTCCAATTTTTGACTTCCAGTACCTTGTTAATTTTCCCGGAGTTTAGTCGTATTAGTTAGCTTTGAGTAGGCATCGGGACCTTAGGCTAAACTAGGTAACTTAATTGATGACCTTAGTTTCTTACATGGTCTATTAATAGTAGTGACCTTACTAATGCGTTAGGCTATGCGGCTCTATTCCTCTCTAGCTTATCCCCCCTAAGTTGTGACTAAAGCCTTGGAAGTCCATGTGCTTGAGCCATTAGGAGAAATATGAACCACAAAAGGGCCTTGTAAGGATTCCTAATTTGAAGGGTTTAAGGCTAAAAATATGCGTGGTTAAGGGGACAAGGGCAATGATTGAGGGTAGCTTCATAGGCTTTTTTTTAGGCCCTCATCATAGGCTTTTTCTAAACTTAAATAGGGACTAGTGGGGGGTTGGGGGAGGGATATAGCTACACTCTCTCTACCTTTTTAAGATATGACAAAGGAGAGTGGGGATATGATAATAACTACTCCCCATCCACATCCTTGCCACATCATCAAAAACGTGCATAACGCTAATCCAAAAAGTCACTTTTTTTCAAAACTCTCAAATAGACCCATTTCTAACTCTCAAATAGACCCCATTTCTACCTAAAACTACCCCCCAACATATATATATACATAAAAGTAATTTTTCTTCGCATTTTACTCCCACAACAGCTTCAAAATATCTTTTTTGATTCTTTTTTCAGTTTCCCTCCAAATCTCCATCTCCCTCCCCCCTTCCCCCTTCTCCCTGCCCACCCCTCTCCTCCCTCCTACCCTCATACAACTACTTCTCTCCTTCCCTGCCACATCATCAAAACGTCCATATTCCTAACCCAAAAATCATTTTTTTCAAAACTCTCAAATAGACCCATTTCTAATTAAAACTACCCTCCAACACATATATATAAATAAAAAATCACTATTCATGCTTATTTTCTCAATATACTAGCTTTCTCTCTCACACTCTACATCACACTTATTCCTTCTTCATCTCCCTCTCTCAAACCTCTCTCTTACTTTCAGCATAGTCAAACATTTTAATATCTCTCCTACCCCTCTCATCTTGCAGCTTATCTCCTAATGCTAACTCTTTAATTCTTTCTACAACAGGCCTAAGCTAGAAAATATATAGCCCATAATCTCTGCCTTGGCCCCTTTCTACCTACTTCATTCTATGCTATACTAGCCCATCTCTCCATGTTATGGAGTTAAACGACATTACAAACCTCTCATCCATAGCACGATCATTTCGGTCGGAAACGGAGAGCATACATATCTAGTTGCCAAAAGACTACGCACCCTCCAAGCGCTGTGACTTGCATACAACAATAGAAATGCTGCAATATAGGTCACACCAATGTGGACCTCTAGGTGGATGGTTTCCTCTATCCCAATGACCCTTTGGCTAATGTGTATCCAACATTCAATAGTCTCCCTACCTTCTTGCAATATGTAGGTAGAGGGGAGCAAGGTGTGCTTGGCTACGACAAGTGGTAATCCACTATCGGATCTCATAGTGTGCAATGGTGGATGCATCAACACTAAGTGCTTCTTCATAACACTTCTAGTTTGCAACAGAGGATCATTCATGTGGAGAAAGAACCACAAAATCTTTAGCAACATGTGGAAGACAAGGATGGTAACATTGTAAAGCTTGAGGATACCATACTGCATTTGAAAGAGACACCTTTAGGTGCAAGGGAGCGTAAGAGGAGCTTCTCAACCATTGAGACTCTTGCTCCCAAAGGTGGTGCTCGGAAGAGAAGAGTTATAGATACAAGGTGTATTTTGAAGTACCCTATCTTTTTTCCTACATGAATGAAGTCGCTTGTGGTGATTTTTTTGTTTTTATTCTTGTCTTATGGTGATTGTGTTTTTATATATTCTTTTTGTAGAAATTTCATCCAAGAGACTTGTGGTCGCCAAACCCACGAGGATGGCGTCCATTTGCTTAGTAGTTGTCTTAAGAAGGCAGATGTCATAGCACTCATGTGCGCACCGAGAGAAAAACAAATTAATGATGTTGTAACCAAGGAGGTGATGCGTAAGTTTTCTAATCTTGTGAGTAATGTTGATGTGCATAAGGCATGTGATGAAGTGGAAATTAGTACAAAGGGCTACATTGCACTACATGACCTCCTCAAGGATGCTTTGAGGGAACAAGGAATTACTGAGAATGTATCCCCAGTGCCACACAAGGTAAAACTTGCTAGACAGGCCTCTAATCAAGATGTTTTCTTACGTCTAGGCCACTATTTGCACATAGAGGAGACAATGACCTCATTTATCTTTGTGCAATCTCCACAAAGTACTAAGAAAGCTTCCAATGCAAGGAATCGTGCAAATAATATTGACAAGGGGTTTCCTTACTCTATGTCAAATAATATTTTTGTTGATTTGAAGACGCTTCAATAAGCAATGGTTGTCTTTTATGGAAGTTCAATGGTGACGAAGATGCTAGAAAGCATATCGAAGTGTTTGAACATGTGTACGATTCTATGGAAGAGTGCAATGAGTTGCATAAGTGCAATTCCTTGAGCTTGACCCTGAGCAGAAAAGCTGGGGATTGGTATAGGACCTTAAGGGTTGAGGAACGCACTCATTATCCTACTCTCCGAAGATTGTTCTTGAAAGAATACATACGAGAGGGTGTGCTCTGGGGTATAGGATCTCAGCTCCAAAAAGCAGAACGAGAGGAAGGAGAGTCAGTGAGAGACTTCATTAGTCGTTTAAAGCATCTAAACTCTCGCTGCACCCCAAATGAGCGCTTCAATAAATACCAGCTTCTTGGTAGATTTATTCGAGGGTTATGACATGAAGAGATTTACAATGGCCTATTCATTCGAGGAATTACCACTTGAGAGGCAGTCACTGCAAATGCAATCCAATCAGAGGATAACTTAATGATTGCTGGAAAAAAAGTGTCTTCTGAGGCGAGGTCTGTTAGCTCACAAGTGTCTGGACATGAGCCAATGACGATAAAGCCAATTATTAAAGAGCAGAAGATAGCTGACATGACCTTGGAGCATCTTACCAAAGCTATCATGGCTATCCAAGAAGGCATGAAGGATAATCGTGCTCCGCTAAATAGTCATTTGTACCCAAGGAGGGAGCAACAGTGGTGCTCAGTTTGTTTTGGTCCACATAGTACCAGTGAATGTCCAACATTTAGAGCTAAATTCAACGGAATCTGCAACACGTGTGGTAAGTATGGACATCAATATAAGGATTGCCTAATGCTCAAACGCATGCTAGCAAGTAGGCCACCTGTAACTTGGACAAATACACCTCAAGTACCTGCACTAATGCCTGCTCCTCCTGTTGAGCAAACACCATCGCACTTAGTCTCTAACCCCTCAGAACGCTATCCAATCTGTTCCTTTACCACCTCCAGTGCTAGGACCATAGCATCCACACCCAAGAGTTTTGGTTTGTGAATCATCTAGCACATATGATTATAGTGATGATGTAGATCCCCTCACTCCATATGGACTTGATGCATTTGAAATGGGTCCCTAGTACTACATGGAGGATCCTTTTGGACAAGTCAAGCCTGTATATCAAGCATCTGCTTTTGCTCCAAGGGTCCAAAACATCAATAGCTTTTCCAGGAGACCCCCTCTCCAATGCTTTGAATGTGGTGGACCACACCGTGTGGCTGAGTGTCCTAATAGATTACAAAAGGTTGCTACCCAAATGCAAGCAACTCAAGAGGGCCCATCCTCAATGCCAGTACTCACCTGTAACCAATGTGGTATAGATCATTTGATTGCACAATGCCCGCATAACCCGAATGCGCCTAAAATAACACCATTGAATTTAATTGAGGTTATTAATGGGACACAAGGAGCGTCACCTGTTATGTCATGCTCGTATTTGGATGACTGGGATCTACACATTTTTCATCCCCATTGGAAATGACCACCGTATTGTATTGCACCACCGCCCCTTGCAGTAGCTTCTTTCCTTCTAGCACTCCTTACAGCTTCACATGTTCTTGTGACTTAAAATTCTTATTTTCCCTGTTGTCAATGAACAGATGAGATCTCTCCTCTCCCTCAAATTTTCCAATTTTCTTGATACCGCGTTTTGATATAGCATTCATAAAAAAAGGTTCCATTTTTTGTTTTTGTATGTTTTTACTTTTTTTGGTCTTTTGAGAAGTTTCTGATTTTTTTGAGATTTTTGTTTTTGTAGGGTTTATTGGCATAGATTGGTTCTATCTATGTTATCTTCCACTTGTTTGCCAGTGTTGAAACACAGTTGTTCAGGCTCATCATCCAGTTTTGTCATTGCTTGTATTCCATAGCATGGCACCACTTCGTTACCTTCGGGATCACAAAATTTTCTCGTGGGCTCACCACTTATGGCACATACATCTAGAGTTGCTAAGATTTTTTCCCATTCTAAAGTTTCTAAGGCCTCTTTTGGAAAAGGTTTAGGGATATAATCCTCATCATTAATGGCTCTCTCTAGGATGCACTCTTCTCCTTTTAGGCTTCCGCATTTTGAAGCTCCACACACCCATAATTCCCTGGGTTTACCTATCCATGATAGGACTATTGATTCAGTTGCTGTGGCCGAATCAAAGTCCTCTAGAAGAGTCCTTGTGACCTTTCCATACTTATGTGTTGTCAAGTTAACCTTGGTGGTAATATCCTCATTTCTCATATAGATATAATTATAACCCCAATCATGGACCATCTTCAGTTGTCTCATGAATGGTCTACCCAAGATGATGTCATAATTATTTCTCTTTCCAAAATCAACGATGGAAAAAGTATGTTCATACTCAATGCCACACGAGGTAACCACTGCTTTTTCTAGGAGTCTTAAAGGCCTTTCTAAATGTCCGTCTGTTAATTGCAGCTTCAATTGTGTAGCCCTTAGTGCTGGTTTTTCCCATTTCTTCCAGACATCCTTTGTGGCGATGGCAACTCCCGCTCCGCTATCCAAAATGGCTATGGTATGGACCTCATTATACTGCACAGGAAGTGTAGTGTTACCATCTTTGCCTTCAAAGTACTATCTGACCTTGTTTAATGGAACCGTTGTAGCTTTCTCATCTGACTCTTCTAGGTCAACCATCTCGTGGTTTTTGACTTCCGGATTTTTAACTCCCATCTTCGCTAAGCAGTTGTCAACCATACCCCACAATTGAGGTTTGATTCTTAACAATTCTGCTAATGTGATTGTACATTTAATCAGAGTTGACAAGATGTCAAATAATCCCTCTGAATGTATCTCTTTAGGTGCATTGTGTCTGATAGAGGGCATGGCTCTAATTTCAAATCTAGCTTCATAGTCACCCAGATATGACGGTAACGTCTTCAAAGAATTTTTCTCACTTTCTATCGACACTTCTATTCCTGCATCGCCAAAACAAGATTGCCTATCCAAATCTATTTGTGGCCCTGCTTCAAACTCTTCTATTGGTGGCAACGTTGGGATTTTGCTAGGATGCCTATGCCTTTTTTGGTCTCTTAAGTCCAATACTTTTTTCCAAAACTGGTTCATGTCATTGGCCTCGGTGTCTGTGTCTCTCTTTTTTTTGGATTTAGAAAATTTATTTACAATCCATGTGCACATGCAAGGAAAGTCACTAGTCTTCACCAGCTAGTGGGCCAGTTTTGACACTTTGGCTTAAGTTTTAGGTGTTGAAATTTGTATATAAGTGATTGTAAGCAAGGAGAGGGGGTGCTTAAGTTCAAAAAATTTCAGAAAAACATTAGTTTTTGGTCGTGGATTCTTGAGGAGTTTCTGCTATCTATGTGGGTGTGTTTACCATCTCCTTCTCTATGTAATCTTTCCAGGATAGTTTCTCCTTGTCGCCAATTTTGTATATGAGCGCCTATGGAATCAATAAAAAGTATTGGGGTGTAGTCCAGATGGCCATGGGAAACACCCCTAACCCTTGTAAATTTATCCTTCTATACTCTTTATAATGCAACTTAATTTTTTCAAGGAAGGAGAGACCCTCCATGTGTCACTCACTGCTTCACTTAAGAGAAAACCTCTCTAGAATGCAAAAAGGAGAGTAAGATTGTAAGAAGCTTTTCAGCTTTTGTCAGAATGTAAAATCAAAAGAATTTCTTTTTCTTTGGTAGTAGAAAGTGCTTTAGTCATAGAAAGTCAAATACTTTCTCCTCTACAAGAACAACTATATTGGTTAAAATGCACATAGCAAAAAGGAGATAAATTTAGTGGAGATATTATTATTTAATGAGAATTTAATTTTTGAAGTTTTATTTGGTTTTTTATTTTCAAGATGTTTTTTTCAAGACCAATATTGACCTTATTTTTTAAAAACTTTTTATTTCTTTAAAGAGATTGAACAAGTGAAAGGGTCACGACAGCTTTCAAAAACAATAAGAAAGTGATAAAATTGTTAGGTTGAATTAAACTGGTATCAGTGTTTGGGAAAGGATTGCCTCAGCTTAGTCTTGAGCTCATTGAAAATCGAGACTAGCTAACTGCAAACCGTGGTAAATGGAAGAAAAACCGATGAAATATGTGAGAAAGTCATCCAAAAATTTTACAAATCTCAAAATTTCTGCTAGTATTTTTTATTTTCTTCTTTGTGAGGAAGAAACTCGATCAGCAGCCGCTTAATAAAAGAGACTTTCTCGAATGTTAACACTAATTGGAATCAAGCTATAAAATGCAAGAAATGTAAAGCCATGTGAAGTTGTGAAAATGAAAGGTGAAATAAAAAGAACTAATTAATATATATGTGTGTGTATAGAATTTATTAGAATGATGCAAAGTGAAGCTTCACTTTAGCATTCTAAAACAATAGAATGCAAAAAAAATGTGTGTGTGTGTGTGTGTAAAATTTACTAAAATTTATGCAAGGTGAAGCTTCACTTTAACATTCTAAAACAATAGAATTCAAGAAAGTAAAGACATGTCAAGATGTGAAATGAAAGGTAAGTCTCCATCATGTCAGATGTGAAATGAAAGGAATCTTCCTAACCCAACACAACACTAAGGTTTCTTTTAGAAAGCCAAAAAGAAAGTAAACAACTCGTGTGTCAAGATGTGAAATGAAAGGTAAGTCTCCATCATGTCAGATGTGAAATGAAAGGAGTCTTCCTAACCCAACACAACACTAAGGTTTCTTTTAGAAAGCCAAAAAGAAAGTAAACAACTCGTGTGGTGTCCACTTGGTGTAGTTTCACTTTGAGAAAATATATGCAAATGAAGGAGTAGTTATCCATGTTATTGAGAGAGAGAGAGAGAGAGAGAGAGAGAGAGAGAGAGAGAGTTTGGGGGGGGGGGGGGGGGGGGGGGGGGGGGTGGGAGGGGCACGAAGGGAGCATAAAAGTTTTGAATGTCATAGTTATTGTACTATAACAACAACAAGAGGCTTCAAGACCTATGTGACAAATCTTTGATATAAAAATATATATATATACACACACACATACATACATATACATACATGCATACACACACACACACATATATATATATATATGTATGTATGTATATATATGTATATGTATACATACATACACACATACATACATATATATATACATATATATATATGTATGTATGTATGTATATATGTATATGTATATGTATACATACATGCATACATACATACACACACACACACATATATATATGTATGTATGTGTATATATGTATGTATATATATACATATATGTACACATACATACATACATATATATATGTGTGTGTGTGTATGTATGTATACATATACATATATATATACATACACGCGCACACACACATACACACACACACACACAAATCCACATATATACATATGTGTGTGCATGTGTGTGTGTGTACTCAACTAGGGTATGAGTCATATTCTCAAATTTTCAAGGAATCTAATGTGTACACAAAAAGAGGTTGTCCTACATTGCCTCAATGTCCAATCACACATTTAATAGAGCAACAATTAAGCCAAATGGGTGGTATAGTATAGATTGTGCACAAGGAAAGAGGCTCAAGCTGGTTGAATACAATCTGCTCTCTCAAAGAGGAATATGGTTTTGTAATTAGAGGATAAAGATAGATAGAGATCAATGGCATGCATGATTTTAGTCATAACCTCAATTTTACACCACGTCCTTCAGTTTAGCATGATGGCCCTTTGGCCGCAGCAACGCGCGGGTCACATACTAGTATGCATTAAATATATAGGGAGAGGAAGTGAGAGTTGACTCTCTCTCACTTGTTGCTCCACTAACCTAAGTTCTCTATGTCATCTCCTTCTTCCCCTTCCCCCTTGCACACTCCATAGCTAAAGCTTGCACCTACACATATAGGCACACACGCGTTCGCACCGCATTGAACAGGCACCGACACCGCAATGCCGACGCGTCTTTCAACTGGTATCAAAGCTTGGGGATCTTGCGGAATAGCTAAATCGCAAGCATGGAAAGCTTCAGAGCTTCGCATGAACGAGATCGGGTTTGCAGATCACGGGCACGCGCATCCATCCTCTGCACACACACATCATATACTCTTTATAATGCAGCTTAAATTTTTCAAGGAAGGAGAGACCCTCCATGTGTCACTCAGTGCTTCAATAAAGAGAAAACCTCTCTAAAATGAAAAAGGGAGAGTAAGATTGTAAGAAGCTTTTCAACTTTTGTTGAATGTAAACTAAAAAGAATTTCTTTTTCTTTGGTAGTAGAAAGTGCTTTAGTCATAGAAAGTCAAATACTTTCTCCTCTACAAGAACAACTGTATTGGTTAAAATGCACATAACAAAAAGGAGATAAATTTAGTGGATATTTTATTATTTAATGAGAATTTAATTTTTGAAGTTTTATTTGGTTTTTCCTTTTCAAGAGGTTTTTTTCAAGACCAATATTGACCTTATTTTTATTAAACTTTTTATTTCTTTAAAGAAATTGAAAAAGAAAGTAAACAACTCGTGTGGTGTCGACTTGGGATAGTTTCACTTTGAGAAAATATATGCAAATGAAGGAGTAGTTATCCATGTTATTGAGAGAGAGAGAGAGAGAGAGAGAGAGAGAGAGAGAGAGAGAGAGAGAGAGAGAGAGAGAGAGAGAGTCGCATTGCATGTGTGTCCGTGTACGTGCACGTGCACGTGCACACGAGAGACACACACACACACACACACACACACACACACACACACACACACACACACACAGAGAGAGAGAGAGAGAGAGAGAGAGAGAGAGAGAGAGAGAGAGAGAGAGAGAGAGAGAGCTCATTAAAAACTTGTATGCATGTAAGTAGAATCCTGTAGATCTTATATAACATTGTACAAGAGAGATTTGGCAGACTCTTGAAGGAGGACATGGTGCCCGTTAGGGGTTTCACCATGTATTCGTCCGTCGCTTGGCCTCTCTTCGGAGCTGGTAGCCTGGGAAGTTGAGCCAAGTTGGCCTCTTCTTTTGTAGTGCTTCATGCGCTTGCCATGTCTTTACTCTGGTTACATGACAAAATGTTGGATCTCTCTGAAGGGCTGCAGGGGCTCTTGTGAACAAAATCAGGTATCTTGGATTCGTGTTCAACCAGCTTAACCTCCACTTTGGGTGGTCTTTATCTGCACCATCTTCTTGCATATCCTTGTACATCCTTTTTTTCACCTGTAATAGTTCTATTTGATGAGAGGGTACGGCAGGGATTGTTGGTGCGATTGAGTGTTGATTTGAATGGGAGTGAGTTGAGTGACGTTGACAGAGTGTGAAACTCTCAACTCCCAATCCATAGTGGCTTTCCACTGCTCATGCACCTCTAGGGTGATCTTCTCCTTCAGTGCGTCTTCTTCAGCTTTTGAAAACTGGACCATTGGCACCGTGTCTTCATCCGTGATGTTAATCTGAAAATCTTTATTACCACTCGGCTTTGCTGTTGACTGTATCTCAAACTCAACAAACGAGACCGAGGGTATGTCTATTTGTGGTGGCTCTGAAGTGCCTGCCTCTTTCTGCGTGTCTGATTTCACATCTCTGAGGAGTTGATTAATTTGCTTTAGGTATGCTATCTCCTTTAGAAGCGCCTCCTCTCTTTGAACCCGCATCAGTGCCAGGTCCTTGTGTTATGATTGTTTTAACTTTAATTTCAATTCTAGTCTTTGTTTTTCTTTTCAAGTGCCTTGTACACTTCATTAGGTCCTTTGATCAAGGCCACGGCTAGATTTTCTCTGATTTGCCGTGAGAAAATGGCCTGATCATTGATCCTCTTTTCAGAATATTGGAGAGAAGCATTGGCAACATCTAGCTGCACTTGAATTTTCTGAGCTGACAGAGAGGTCGTAAGAAGTTTATTTGTAACTTCTGTTAGTTGCTCATCTTTTTCTTTGCAGGCATCAGATAATTTGGTGAGCAGATCACCTAACTCTTCCATTTCTTTTTGTTGCGTATCTTTGGCTAATTGATGTTGTTCTACTTCTGCGATCAGCTCTTGCATCTGCCTTTGGAGATTAGTGATGATAGTCATCTTGTCTTCTAGCTCTCCTTGGAGAGCGTCGATCACCATTTCAAGCTCCTTGGCCTTTGTGCTATGGTTTAAAGCTGCTAAACGGAGTCTCTCTATCATTTCCTGCATCTACCATGCATATTCATTGACCTGTACTATTACTTCATCGTTTGACTACCACTCCTCCTGTCTTGCCAGCGCGGATCTGCCTACAGCCTTGTGTGTGGCTTCTTGCTGTGTCATAACTGCTGGTGGTTCTTGTGTAGAGGTAGATGGTCGGTCTTCTTCTTGAGTATCCTGAGGCTTTGATGCCTCGGAAATTTCTGGCTGAGTAAAAGTGGAGGGTGTTGTCTCAACCCTTGCTGTCTCTTCAAATGATTTCCTTTCTTCCTTTTCTAGCTCAGGCTCCGTCTCATGTGCAATGGTAGGTGCTTTTTCTACTTCTGTTTCCTTATCAGTCTCTTGTTCAGATCGACTTGTCTTTTCCTCTTCTGGCTTTTGAGTATCTTCAGCTACCTTCTTCGGTTCCGAATCGGCTTATTTTTCTTTTTGTCTATCGCAGTGGTCATCCTCTTGTGCAGATTCTATTTGTTGGGTGGTCTTTTAATCTTTCTCTTTCTCAGTCTCCGCTTCATTGGTGTCTTTGCCTGCAGGTGATGGTGGTGAACTAGGCATGGGATGGTCTTGTTGTTCTGTAGGCGGTGAGGCGGATCTGGGAGATCCATGAATTTGGTATTGGCTAGCCGTTTCCTCAGCTTGCCTTTGGTCTTCCACTTCCTTGGCTTTCTTTGCAGCTTCTTCTGCTTCCTTCAGCTTTAGAGCTTCAGCCTCTTGGTACATTCTTTCTAACTGCTCTGTAGGATTATCCGCCTCTTTCTTGGTATGATGCTTTGTTTGAGGGCCTTTAAGTCCTGCAGGTACCCACTTTTCCGGGTCCTTCCCTTGTGCTTGCCTACTGTGCTGGTAAGCCTATTTTTCTCTTTTAAAGCGTGCCTGTTTTTGAGCTGGCTCTTCTTGGTGTGCGGCCACAACTTTTCTTTTCATCTCTTCTCTCTGAGCTCTCTTTTCTTCATTGTCATAACTCTCAATGTTGTGCCGTTCCGGCGAGCCGTTGGCAGCTGACTCATCATCAGATTTATGCAATCTTTTACCTGACCTTGTAGCTTGTGGAGAGGGTTGTGCTGCCAATATCCATGTATTCTGATCAGGGACCGGCGGTAGGTTGTTACCATGCCAATGGCATGATATGCTATTCTAGTCAACACCTCTGGCGCACCCAAGTACGTGATTTTGCCTTCCTTCTTGATGCCCTTCAAGGTTGTCAAGACATACTGCGCGTGGTCCATGGGCTATCTTGTTGTCGACTTAAAAACCTGAGTGAATGTGGTGGCCACGGCGTGATTTGGTGTAGTGTACCTTGGTGGCCTTTTTGCCAAAAAATGGAAGTGTTGATGGTATAAATGGGCTGGCTCTTCCACCTGTTTGTGGATAAGATCGGCGAATGTAGCCGTGGATGTCTCTTTGGTAAATGTGCTTGTGGTTTTCTTGTCTCTTGCCCGCATGGTCATTCCTTCAGTGGGCAGTCTAAGTGCCTCTACCATTATCTCTTTTGTGATCACTACTTTGACCTTGTTCCCTTGGGTGTCTGATATCTGTGCGGTTCTGTCTTCTTTGATGGTGGATAGAAGCTTGTAAGCTTTCTCAAAGTCCACTCCACAAGGCTCTTGTTCGTAGAAATTTCTGAGTCCCAACCTGCGGTTAGTCTCTTTTGTCTCTGGCTTGGCAGCTACATCATAGACTTCTTTGGCCAGGAGTTGCAACTCCACCTGATGCCCCTCTTCACTCTTGAACCTGTTAGTGAAGACCGTAGTGTAGTGCTCTTCTAAATGTTCTCTGGAAAGGTAGGATACCTTTGCTGCTTTGACCGACTCGGGGTCTAGTTGATACGCAGGTAGTTCTTGTCATTTCTCTTTTTGGTTTAGCTTCTTCTTGGCCCTCTTTGCTGCTTGCATTGCTCCTGTTCAGTGAATAGAGTGCAAAGCTAGCAGATTTGTTGGAATTTTCTTTGGACTGTCCTTTTAGACTGAAATGCTGACAATTTGGTCCAAATTGCTTCAAATCAATTTTTGAACAAGCAAAGATGCATAAAAACATGCAAGGAACAAAACTATATGGTCAAAACAAAAATTTACAATCAACGTAAATAATCGCGATTATTTATAGCTGAGGAAAGTTTCCAACTTTTTGCAGACTTGGCTTTATAGACTTGAAGTATATACCAAATACATGCTCTGAGTGAAATATGGGCTTATTTGGATGCACAGGGTGAAAATGGTACCAGATTTTGGCTTTAGATCTCTCAAAGAGTAGATATAAAGTAAATTTGAAATTTTGAACTCCAAATTGATTCAAAATCGTCTAGTGGGCTTATCACAACATGTACTTTGAATGTATGATGACAAAATATCCAAAAAATCCCTAATCTTATTTTTATGCAACAAAACGTAAGAAATGATTGTTTTGATGAAAATGTACTGGTCCATCAATTTTGGAGGCTTGGTGTGACCAAAAGATGAGAAATTTTACAAATTTCTTATTTTTTCCATGTGTACTAGGCCTTAAACTATAACCTCATGAAAGGATTTTACAAAATGAGTGGATCTACTATGGTTTTGGAGGTTTTTTTCAAAACCTTGAAAGGACACTTTTACGTCCTGTTAGGTTACCAACCTAGTGTTAAGGTCCCTGGACAAGTTTCAACAAGTTTGGACAAAATCTAATCAAGTTTATCAACTATTTTATGTCCGCAGACTTTGATTTCGAGAATCTGGTTTAAGTCTCACTTTTGGGATCCAAATTTCACCAAAATAGATTTGTGAGGTCTACTTGATGTGCTTGGCCTTGTGGTCTACTCAAATTTGCAAAATCATCAAGTTTTGAAGCAGATGTAAATAATCGCGATTATTTACTCTAGCTAGATTTTTGCAAGTTTTTGCCTCAACTTTGACACAGATCTGTTAAGCACCTTAAGTTAAGGTCAATAGCCAAGTTACATCAAGTTTGGACAATTTTTGGTCAAATGGTCATCAATTATCTGTCCCCAGACTCTAACTTTGTAATTTTTGTCACAAATTTCACTTCAGTGTTCCATATCTTACTAAATTTGGTTTTTGGTCTTGTTAGAACATGGTGAAGCTAGTGGTATGCAGACTTGGTCAAAAAAGTTGAAAAAGTGGGCAGATGTAAATAATCGTGATTATTTACTTCTGATAAAATTTTATAATTTTTTGGTCAAATGAGCATGTACACATGTTTATCACATCAGCATAAGCCTATGGAACAAATTTCAACAAGTTTGGATAAATTTTTTTCAAATTTATACTCAAAATTCAAAACGTCAGTACAAACTTTAGTTTTTACCCAGTTTTTTGACAGTTTAGTGATCCAAATCTCTTGGGTCTTTACAAAAGTTGTTTGAACACATGCAATGAGTCAATGTATGAAACTTGGCCAATTTAGAACAAAAAGTTAATAATCGCAATTATTAACTTTAGGCTTAAAATGAGCACTTTTTTTCAATTTTCTCAAAGACAATCTTTATATGATGTATTTTAAGCCTATGAATCAAGTCAAAACTTAATTTGCGTAAAATGTCAAGAAAAAGTAAATAATCTGAGTTTTTTTCAACTCTTGAAATTTTTTACCTCGAAGTGTCTTTGAGCTTACCCACTGGTTCAGATAACTCTTAGGCTTACTGTCCAGTTGGATTGATTGGTTTGGAGTCTTTTCATGCTATTTCTAGCCGTAGACCTGAAATTTTGTAACTTCCAATAACAACTCACACTTGATTCTTTCAGAGAGAGCAATGTTCTGAAATCCACCTCGGATCCTACTTACCCTACTCCTAGATTCTCATACAATGGGGTTGTGGAAAGCGTCTACAAACACTCGTTTTCTTGTGTTTTTTAATGTTTTTTTAGAGCCTTGATCTTAAGACTTGTCTCGTCTACGAATCATTCTCCAAATCTCAATCTAAATCTACACTTCTACAATCCTAAAGGTACTCAGCAAGTACGACTTACCTCTAAGCTACCTCTACACAGCAAAAGACGACAATCTTAAGCTATGCGGTTTCTAAAAAGAAAGTTTTACTTTAGGTGAACCTAGAAGAAGTTAATGGACAACTACACGAGATGGTCATGCTTTCCCTAGTTTAGGTCTCTTTGATCCCCGGCAGCGGTGCCAAATGTGGGACGCATGTCTAACCTCACCATCCTATCTTATTACAGTATTAGCAAGAACCACGATTAATTTGTCAAACCATGGGACGAAGCTGACTCGACTAGTGCATAGAGGCTACAAGAGGTTGTCAATCTCTCAAAAAACAACTAACAACTCGCATCTAACTCAGGATACACTCAAGAGACTAAAAGCCAATCGCTCATTGGCAAGCAATTCACATCTGTTACAGCATCAAATGACATCCAAACGTAATGAAACTTCTAGGACAAGTTTATAAGACCTAATCACCCATGTTTATGGTCTCGAACCCCACTTTAGGTCAAGTTCCAAAATCGTGATTATTAACAGTAGTGGATTTTTGACCTAGTCGTTTTCGACCCAGAATGCATCTAAATGCTTAGCAATGATGCCCCAATACCCCGCCCATGCTTAGATTTTGATTTAAAAGTGTAAATTCCTAGTTATGATGAGATCATGCCGCGGGCCGACGACGTCAAAAGCTACAAAATACTGTGAATGGCTTACATCAATGTGTAAAGCTCTTACCTGTGGTTGCAATGCAATAAACACAATCGCAATGTGACAACCGAAGAGAGAGTAGGAAGCGCGAGAAGGAGAGAAGTGAGCGCCGTTACCTCACGTTGTGTATTTCTTATCCAAACTCTTGTATAAAACTTACAAACATTGGCTTTTATACCTTAGCCAAGATTTTTGGGTGGTCAAAACTAATAATGTGGAGTTCTACCAAAGCTGGGTGATGATTGGCTGATACAATCTGGAAGCTTGTAGCCCCGGCTCATTAATTACAGAGTTTATCCGAGAAAGTAGGAGTTACAATATTCTCTATTCATCAAAATAATAAATTTTTTACAAAGAGAATTCCAAAAAATGGTGTCCGTGTTAGCATGCTGCTAACAACTTCCAATATAATTTCTATTGCCGACATTAAGGGTAGCATAGAATCTTGAGTGGACTAGACATGAATTGTCAGAAAGACTTGAAGATTTGGAAAAGCTATATGAGCAAAGACTAACTGTTGTAGCTCATATCTATGCACAAAAACGGAAACAAAAATAGTTTTTTGATTCCCACTTAATCACAAAAATCTTCAAGAAAGGGGACTTAGTTTTAGTCTATTCTCTTAAGCAACACATTCCCAAGTTCAAGAAAAAGGAAAACGGACCGTTTATCATTGAAGATGTGTCTCCAAGTGGAGCAGTAAAGTTGTCCACCCTAGATTGTGAACCAATGGCTAATTGGATTAGTGGATTTCGTTTAAAGAAATACAATTTGCCACTAGCCAATGAATTGCTAGAAAGAATGCATACAGCCAAGCAAAGAAAGATCAAACGACAACAGGTTATTGATAAAGCCCAAGAGGAAGTCCGGCTTCAAGTACTCAAGCGAAAAATTGCTCTCAAGAATCAACAGATACCGATTCCCATTAGCACTCTAGAAATAGATGGTCGACAATGGGAATTACCTAAGGACATAGTTTCAACAAATGATGACTGGTTAGATGGAATGGACCTGTGCATCAAAGTACAACTCAACAATCATAGCACCAATGCTTTGGTTGACATAGGAGCTAGAGTAAATGCAGTCAGTTATTCCACATACAAGAAGGCAACAAGTCAAGCATTAACGGCACGAATAACGACAATCAAAGGATGCAACAAGAGCCCAACCCCAACATTGGGAGTAGTCAACTTGAACTTGATAGTACATGGATGCTCATGTCCTCATCAGTTTGTATGCTTACCAGATGAACATATGAATGAAAAGATGATTCTTGGAATACCTTGGATGCGAACATACAAAGCAGTACCAGATTGGGATACAAATCAGCTAAAGCTATCACCTAAAGGAGGACAACTCATTGTTCCAATTGCATTAAGCAAAGAGGAATGGAAAAGAAGAAATCAGCAGACCAAACCACAAAGTAGTCAATTTTCTCCATCCCCTCGGCAATCAAATGCTATAAGTAGCATGCAAGGAGTCCGGAAAATTTGGGTACCAAAAGCACAACTTAAGGATAAACCGATTTAGGTCTGGGTGACTAAAACTTCACTAACAAAACAAAAGAAGGTTTCAAGGGTTAAAACATAGAGACGAGCATCTCCGCGCAAGGAACCTAACATGGAAATGGTTTGGAAGAAAAAGAAGCACTTATCTTCTCCACAAACCGATAAACCAATCAAGCAATGACAAGTTAAGTCTCAAAAGACTCCACCACACCATGCAACACCAAGCCGACCAAGCTACCAATGGTGAGAAAAAGCTCGACAACATTCAAAAGTGCTACCAACAACTCAAGCAATCAGTGTGCTGAAACATCCTGATGGTACAATCAGACAGAGAGCACACAAGATACAAGTTTTTCTCTTTGGAAGACATCAGCAGCACACCTCGACATTGGACACCCTTGAGTTAATTACTCAAGACACAGCTCTTGCACAACATATTGGTTTGAATTGCATTGATCTTCATAGAATGGTAAAGCCAACCACGGCTATGCATAGACACAATTGTTCAACCCATGCACACAGTCGTCCCGGAGTACGTCATCTAGGAGGGGTGGAAGGGCACCAAGTACTAAGTAATTAAGGGCAATGTTTGACGAGGGAGGAAATTTTTTTATGCGTGTGATTTTTTTGTAAAATTACCTAACAATGCCCTTGTAATTCATCATCAAGGAAAAATTCACTGATAATATCTTCCCGATGAGTGTAAATAGTGTATATACTATCAGAAAATCATAAAAAATAGTCCTTTTTTGGGTATTTTTTAATCATTTTTATTGATAATGAGGCTTAAAAATAGAAAAATCCAGTAAAAATTAATAAAGCTGTGTTTTTCAATGGATTTTCTTAATTATTGAATTTTTACTTTACTTTTCTAGAGAAATTTGCTATTTTCTTTGATTTTCTCAAATAAACATGTCAAAAATTAATAATAAATAGCAGGGAAGCTCAGGTGGCAAAACGAAAGACACGATG
Organism: Adiantum capillus-veneris; assembly: GCF_014529385.1. NCBI lineage: Eukaryota > Viridiplantae > Streptophyta > Polypodiopsida > Polypodiales > Pteridaceae > Adiantum > Adiantum capillus-veneris. The sequence goes on along the minus strand of NC_140935.1, from coordinate 10,930,713 downwards.
ATGATCACAAAGACAAGGTGGACGAGCACAAAAATTGTCAATGAAATCAGAAGATGGAAGCGAGAAGCCTAAATTAGGCGGCCAGACCTACTTTTGTAAAATTCTTGCAGAATGAGCTACAGGAATCCGATCAGGGGAATTTTTGAGTCTAACATAGATTTCACAGCTTAGTAGGACTTACTGGGGAATCTGGGGAAATTTGGTTTGGGAAGTCCGGGTATAGATATCCAAGGTAGGCTAAAACCACCTCATTTCCACTTGGAGCCTTTGTAGAGAGAGATTTCGGCCTCTTTCGCGTGATTTTTTTGGAGCCCACAGTTGACTATTTTCAGCGCCGTCTCACACGAGACATGAGGAGTAAGTTCTTTAATCATCAATGATCCATTTTCTACGGCCGGTAGCTAGTCTAAAGCCCTAGAAAAAACCCTAGAAACCGCGTAGTGCACGAAGACCTACGACCTAAAATTGACCATAGCGACCTGCCAGTTTGACCAAATCAGACGATAATTGAACCATAGCATGTCCTAACATAATAGAACCTTTCTATATCATCAATGACCATTCGGTAGGGGTTGAGGGGGTCCCTAGTAGAAAAGTTAGGTTTTTGACAAATGCCAGAATTCCGACTGACTCCATAGATGGCTTGCTTATGAGGTCCATATACAATGTATATGATGGGTTTGGTGAAATCCATCGAGCAAAGCCCTCGAAAAGCAAAAAATGGCTCAAAGGTTACAAAGATTCAAATTCAACGTACGGTGTCAAACTGACTCCAAATGAGCCAGAATTGGACAGGTTGCTTCATGACTATGTTGCAGACAAGTCCAAAGCCTCAAAGTTGACCAACCAACCCAATAGGTAGTGTAGTCACAAAAACGGTGATTTTGGAGTCGACAAAGCACAAAGTGATGCCGACATGACTAAACTTGACCAAATTCAATTTAGGACTTGTATTAGGTGTATGGAATATGTCTAGGTCAAAATTTGTAAGTTTTGCAAAGAAATTGTCATTGTTGTAAATAATCACGATTATTTACTTTTGCATCAATTTTTCTTGGAAATTGTCACTCACCTCACCTATCATGTGTACACACCTAATACATGCCAAAAATCAAGTATGAGCCAAAATGACCACCCATTACTTGGAAAATTGTCAAAAAGAGCAAAGAAGTCTTTGCAAGCCAAATTTTGGGTTATAGACCACATTTCTTGATCCAAATCACGTTATATCTCATGTAAAGGGTCTATACAATACCTAAAACCAGTTTGTACCAAAAAAATGTCAATTTTGGAAGAAAAGTTAATAATCACGATTATTTACTTTCTGGTCAAAATTGGGGAGTTTTGATATTTTGTCATCATACATCCAAAGTAAATGATGTGTTGAACCCACAAGTCAATTTGTTTATTTTATTTTATTTTTTTCCCGAGAAAAAGATCCTTCTATTAGTTAATGAAAACTGCCCATAGGGCTACATCCACCTCTGCAACAGAGGGCTACAACAAGCATGATGGGGAGACTCTCCCAATGAGAAAACAGCATATATACAATGGGGCTAAATCAAGAGATGGGAGGAGGGAAGAGCCACACAGGTGGACAATAGTGCCATTTGAGCACCTCGTGGACCATGGAGTAGAACGGCCCAGGGCGCTAGAGTCGAAGGAAAGCCTCGCGGCGCTCCCGCATGCGGTCGGAGCTGCCCTGTAGTCCCTTAAGCTGTCCTCTAAGAGTATGGATCAGCTCTAGCCAAAAGTCACGAACAGTCTCTGCTGGTGGCACAGGGCGAGCCTCAAAGATGCGGAAACAACGGGCCCACGAGATGAACCAGAGAGCTAAGCCGCTGATGAGCTCCCAACACTCCTCTCTCTCACTGCTCCACTCCTGTGGAGTAAGGTCTGTAGCAGGCTGGAGTGTAGGTCGCCCCCTCTGTATCAATATCGTCCTGCTGGTGGAAGATAGCTCAAACTGAAGTGCCGGGCCCGTGAGAGTGGACCAAGCCGCTGCCCCCCAAGTGTACTGTCGAGCCGTGGAGAGGGCAGGCATCAGCCGAAGAACTCGTAGCCACACCTGTTGGGCCGAGGGACAGTCCCAAAGACAGTGTCACTGACTCTCCACCAACTGGTCACAGGCTGTACATGCGGCCGAGAGAACACTATGCACAAGAAAGCTCCCTACTGCGTGGCTCTGTGTGCAACCAACCACTGGAACAAGGTGACGCGCCTCGGCTATCTGGAGTCCCACAGCCTCTGCCAAAAAGCTGCCAAGAACTCAACTGTGAGACCCTCCTCCTGCCAATGACGTGCTGCAGCGGGGCGGGCCTCTCTCTGTGTTGCAAGTATATGACGTCCAAGCCGAACAGTGTACTGAAAGAAAGGGACTCTTGGGCGGTCGGCAGAACAGAAGGGGTCCCTCCATAGCCACTCACCAGGATCCCACTGTACTTGTGTCAGTGGACAGCACTCCCAAGCCCATAGCCTCCAGTGTCCTGTCTCAAGAGCTGCTGGGTTAGGGTCTATGACGCAAGTCCTCCCACAGATGCCCACAACTCGGATCCTCTGGAAACAACACTCTGCTACCTGCGGGGTCTCTACTGCAACTCTCTGTAATCGTCCCCCACCCTGAAGCTCGAAGAATAGGGTTGGGACAGTCTCTGAGCAAGCCCTGACCGAAATGAGAACCTCCAGTCGTGTGAAGGCTCCCATCCACCGAGGTGCTACTGGCTTGAGAGGCGTGAGCCAATCAGCTGGAACTGACTCTGAGATGTCCTGACACATGCTCTGAACCCCTCTCATGCCCTGTAGCTGGACAGCCTGCACCTCCTCTGACAAACCTGTGAACTCTAGCCAGTCACCTAGAGAGCACGCTAGACCTGCTGCAATGGGACCCCAAGAAACATGAGGCCTACTCCCAACCAAGTGGCCTCTCTGAGTGCTAACCATGGGGTTCTAGACGAGGGGCTGTCGTAGGCGCTCCTCCGTGCACGTCAGCTGTCTCTGCTCTAGGCCACGCCGTAATAGCTCCCAAGAACGAAGCAAACTCACAGCGAATCGGTCCTCCAGTCTCTTGCTCAAACCAACTCGGCGCAACTCTGTAAAGATCCATCTGGTCGAAGGTTGCCAAGGGCCTCCTGACTGAGGCACCCTGGCAGGAAGCCTCTGCAACAAGAACTCCTTCCAGGGCTCCTTGCCTGGAAGAAGTCCTCTAACGACGAACTTCCCAAGAAGGGCTCTGCTCTACTGTGCTGGATCAATGATCCCAAGCCCTCCCTGAGAACAAGGAAGTGTTATGACCGACCAAGCCACCTTGGCTCGGGCAATCTGAGTGTCGCGACCTGACCAAAGGAAGTTCCTGATCAGCCTCTCTACCTGGCTGATGCAAGAACTCGAGAAGATCTAGCAAGAAGTGATGTACCACATAGTCGCCAACAACACCTGGTTGACAACTACTACTCTACCAGCCAGCGAAAGTCGTGCTGAGCTCCAATGTAACAGCTTTCTCCTGATGGACAGGAGAAGAGGAGCAATCTGTTTCTCGGGGGACAAATCCAAACCAACCTGACAACCCAAGTACCGAACTGCAGTCCCTCGAGGAATCCACCTGAACCCTTCTCCTGGCATCCAATCTGGCACAGGAGCACTACCAACTGAGAAAGCCACTGTCTTTCTCTAGTTGATCAGTGCGCTTGATGCAGAGCAGAAGGTCTCCAAAGCTTGCCCACATCTGTGTAGATTGGCCTCCTGGCCCTCTAAGTACAAGGCTGAGTCGTCGGAAAACTTAGCGTCCAGAAGCTCATCTCCCGTATAGGGAGTGCTAAGCCCCTCAAACCAACCTTCTGTGACACCAAAAATCTGCTCATCGCCTCCGCATAGAGCAGAAAGAGAAAGGGGGCAAGAGGACAACCCTGTCTGACCGATCGTGTGAGCATGAAGCACTCACCTCTACCTCCTGCCAGAAGCACCTGACTGTGAGCCTGTCTGTACAAAGCTGACACCCCTCTGATCCAAGCCTCTGAGAAGCCCATGCTGCGTAGCGTGCCCTCTAGAAAGTCCCAGTTAACTCTGTCGTATGCCTTCTCAAAATCGAGAAGAAGAATCACAAGGTCCTCCCCACAGAGCCGTGCAAGGGCAGAAGCCTCCCAAAAAGTGAAGATGTTGTCAAGGATACTGCGTTCCGTGAAAAAACTTGTATGAGTCCCATGTATAAGGCTCTCCAAAAGTGGCTGAATCCTCAAACTCAGAGCCTTGGCAAGAATTTTGTAGGCTGAGTTGAGAATGGTGATGGGGCGCCACTGTCGAATCTCATCCAAGGAGCCACCCTCCTTTGGAATGAGGTAAATCAGGCCCTCACTCATGCTATCCGGCATCACTCCTGTGTGCAGAATGTACTGAAAGGCACTACAAAGATTTGGGCCAAGCATGTCCCAATACTCCAAGAAGAAGCTGGGAGTCAACCCATCCTCACCTGGACAGCTACCACGAGGGAGGGCCCTAAGAGCCGTGTGTAGCTCCTCAAGCTGAAGAGGTAACTCTAGCCTCTGGCGCATCTCCTCAGTCACAAGACAAGGCATCTATGCCCAAACCTCCTGCATGCATCCTGTCTCTCTGACTTGGGCTCAGCGGACAGTAGCTCACGGTAAAAGTCAGTAGCAATTGCACGCATATCCTCTGGCTCACAAACAACTGACCCATCGGGTCTCCTCAACTGATTGACCTTGGCATGCGAGTGCCGAGGTCCCACTATCTCAAAAAAAGCACCTGTCACTCTATCACCCACCTGAGTCCACTGAGATGCCTATCGGTGAAAGGAAAACTCATGGCGCCTCTCCTCTATGCAAGCAAGCTCCTGTCGATCCTGCTGTAACTGCTCCTCCAACCATGGACTGTCTGGATGCTGCTCCTACATCCTCTGTAGTGAAGCAATGCCTCGTCTGAGACGCTGCTCCTCCTCTCTCGCTGCAGCCCGTCGAGCCAGAGATTCCTGGAGAAAGAAGTGGCTAAGCTGAGCTAGGCCTGAGGCCACTCTGTCTGCAGGTGGAGCCTGGTTGTCCATGCCCTCTGTCCATAGAGCCTCGACCCTCTCTCTGAGTGCTGAGTCCAACAAGACCCGCTCTGGGATGCGAAGCATCGTGCTCCCACTCCTCTGCCTGTCTGCCATTGTGAGCATCACTGGTGCATGGTCCGAGAAGGATGTCGCTTCCAGGATGCCCACTGATCCCCCCAAGTCACTGAAGTGGTCACTAGTGTAGAAGCGATCTATGCGTGATAGATTCACTCCTCCCACTCTGCGGTCCGATCTAGAGAAGGCAAGACTCTCTGGAGGCCTCACAAAGCCAGAATGCTACCATGTATCCGAGACCCTCAACGTCATACACAACCTCTCCCAAGCTGCTAACTCAACTCCATGCACAGTAGCATGGCTGCCTCCAATCCTGTCAGAAGGGTCCTCCAACATGTTGAAGTCCCCTCCTACACACCACTGGTCAACCGGTGGCAAAGACTCAACAATCTGTGACCAAAACTCTACACGAGCACTCGCCACATTGGGCGCATAGATGTTTAAAAAACCCACAAGGCTACCCTGAACCTGCATAGTAATCCACTGAGCCCTGCCTGGCACAATAATCCCTCTGCCCACAATGGCCTGCTGTAATGAGTCCGCAATAGTCATACATACCCCACCCTGGATGCCTCCAGGTCCAAAAGGAGCTGACCAAAAGGTATCATAGCGTCCACGCAAAATCTGACCACATTATCGAATGCGGCTCTCAGACAAATGGTGCTCCTGAAGCATAAGGAGATCAATCTCTCCTCCCACAAGGAAACGTTGAAGCTCCTGACGCAATCGGCCCCGTTGTCGCTGAAACTGGGGCCCACCTAGTCCCTGCACGTTCCACGAGACGATCCTCATGGGGAGCGAGAGAGAACAGATGCTGCCGCAGCAGCAAGACGAGCTATCTTCGAAGCTGGCTTGGATGGGGAGTAATCCACATCCGAGCGTCCTCTAGATAGGTGAGACTGCAGTGAGTGCCTGGTCCAAGCCCAAGTAGAGCAAGCCGTGCGTAAAGCAACCTCCTCTGTCCAGGAGTCCTCATGAATGTATACATAGCAAGGCAAACACTGTGTATCAGCAAAAAAGTACACCACAATGTGTCTACATCCTGCTGAGTCTGGGGGTGTCACCGCAAACTTGGCCAGTGGCCACAAAGTCTGCAGCAAATCTGTAACGCCAAGTTCTCCCATGTGGTGAGAGAACTCGAGAACCTGTGTATGCAACCATCCCACCACTGAGTCGAGGGACCACTCTGTCTCAGTCCTGCCACAGAGGGGGAAGGAGAAACCAACTGCTGAGTCCAAGGCCTCTGTCCCCCTAGCGGCGAGGAACAAAGCGTGGACTTTGAAGCAGGCTGCCTCGTGGTCTGCTGCGGAATCGCCGAGAAAGCGAGTAAACCCGTAATCGAAGAAATCCCAGCGGCATCGGAGGTCAATGCTCGTCAAACCACGAGGGATAGTTGTAAGAGAAGATGTCTGAATCTGCAGAGGGGGCTGCATGAAGGGCTGACCCTCTCTCGCTAGGCGACTCGTGGCAAAGGCACTGCGAAGAGATCTTCTAGCCGCCGGCGAGGGGCCAGTCTCCTGAGCCGAATGTGGTACTAAAGTAGGAGGAGGGGGAGAAGGGGCTGGGGGGGGGCGGGGGAGAAGAGAAGAGGGGTGGGGTGACACAGACATGGGGGGGGCGAGGTGGGGAGTGAGCGGGAGCAGAGGGCGGGGGAGGGGATGAGGAGGAGGAGGGGAGATCGGAAGGCGGAGCGGCTGGCGCGGGTGAAGCGGAGGTGGAGGCTGGCGTAGGGGGCTCCTCCTACTCAAAAGAACCAAAGCGGTTCCCCGTGGGAACCCATTGCTGCTGAGTAGGCACCTGAGGGCCAGTCTCAGTGCCAGGCTGTTGCTGTGGCCCCTGGCGTCGACGGCCACGGGCCTGCTGCCACCCCTCCTCCGCTGGAGCCCCAGGCTCGGAGGGTGGCGCTGAATCTGTGCTTTGTGGCGCTGGTTGTGGCTGCGGCCCAGTGGCTGCGGCCCAGCCTTGGCAGGCTGGGGCTGAGGCTGAGGTGGAGGTCGTGGTCTCCTCCGTGGACAGGCCTTCGCTAGGTGGCCCATCTGTTTGCAAATGAAGCATTGGTTCGGGAGACCCGAGTACTCCACACTCTGTCTAAACCAACCCCCACTCACCCGAGGCAGAAGGATGACCTTCGGAAGCATGTGGGTATCTCTGACCAAAACTCGAACTGAAGGGATGCCAGCCGCCTTCGCAGCTACTGATGCTGCCGTACGAGGTGTCTCCAGGACAGTTCCGATGGCGGAGCCAATCCTGGAGAGAAGTGGAAGGTACTCCCTCCGTAAACCCGGAAAGCAAACTGAGATGGGGATGTCCGCCTCCTCTACTAGCACATCCGAAGTCGGGTCAAAACCATGTCGCCACTGTCGAAAGTGGGCGCGTGATGCTTGGATGGCCAATGGACTCATAGCTATGACCTTGGAGGCCATCTCGGAAGTCTCGAACTCAATCTGGTAGTACCCCCGTTCGAGAATCTGGACATCCAAGATCTTGCCCACCTCTATGAGGAGGCGGGCGTGGAGAAGGTCTCGCAGCTCTCCTCTGCTAGGGCGAGTGCCGAGAACCTTGCAGATGACAGAAGTCGCCTGCAAGCGTTCTACCTCTGTGGCAAGGCTCGCTTGCTCTGTCGGCGAAAGAGCAAGTCGAATGGTGGGCTCAGCGGGGTCGGGTGAGGGGGCTTCAGGCGAGTCCCTCTGAGGTGAAGCTGGAGCCTCCATCTGTGTCTATTGCTGAGTCGAAGAAGCGGGCGGTGAAGAAGAAACCTGTAAACTAGTCAGCTAGGCACTTTTCCGAAGAGAAAGTGTTGCCGAGCCAGGTGCAGAGGGCCTTCGGGAGCGAAGAGGATGGGCGGGGGGGGGGGGGGGGGGGGGGGGGGATGGGGAGACGGCGAGGGCGAAGATGGCAGCCGTGCAATGTGCGGGTGCACAAGCAGCAGCGAGTGGGGGGATGGAGCGGGGAAGGCAAAGCGAGAGGAGGGTAGCGGGCAACGGCAGTTTTTGGGGCAGCGCGCAGATAGGGGGGGGGCAACGGGTGGCTGAGGGGCAATGCGTAGGGGGTGAAGGGGGTGGGGGGACAGAGTAGGGGCAGCGGGGGGGGGGAGGATAGCGATGTCACAACAGCAAGGGGGGGCAAGCAGCAGTCCCCATTAGCCAATTTTGAATCAATTTGGAACTCAAATTCTTGAATTTCCTTTATATCTACTGTTTCAGAGACCTAAAGCCAAAATCTGGTACCATTTTCACCCTATGCATCCAAATGAGTCCATATTTCACTCAGAGAATGTATTTGGTATATACTTCAAGCCTATGAAGCCAAATTTGCAAAAAGTTGAAACATTTCCTCCGCTGTAAATAATCGTGATTATTTACTTTGGTTGCCAATATTTGTTTTGACTTCACAGTTTTGTCCCTTGCATGTTTTTATGCATCGTTGCTTGTTCAAAAATTGATTTGAAGCAAATTGGACCGAAATTGTCATCATTTCAGAGAAAATTCTGACAAATCTGCTAACTTTGCACTCTATTCACTAAACAGGAGCCATACAAGCAGTGGACAGGGCTAAAAAGAAGCTCAACCAAAAGGAGAAACTACAGGAACTACCCGTTTATCAACTAGACCCCGAGTCCATTAAAGCATCCAATGCATCATACCTCTCTAGAGAACAGCTAGAAGAGCACCACACTACAGTCTTCACCGGAAAATTCAAGAGTGAAAGAAGGGCATCAGGTGGAGTTTCAACTCCTACCCAAAGAAGTCTATGATGTAGCCACAAAGCCAGAGACAAAACCGCAGGTTGGGACTCAGGGATTTCTACAAACAAGAGCCTTGCGGAGTGGATTTTCAGATAGCTTAGGAGCTTCTATCCACAATTAAAGAAGATGGAACCGCACAGATATCCGACACCCAAGGGAACAAGGTTGAAGTGGTCATCACTAAAGATATAGTGGTAGAGGAACTTAGACTGCCCATAGAAGGAATGACCATGAGAGCAAGGGACAAGAAAACAGCCGGAACATTTACCAAAGAGACAACCGCGGTTACATTCGCCGGTTTAATTCACAAACAAGTGGAAGAGCCAGCCCGCTTGTACCACCAGCACTTCCATTTCTTGGCAAAAAGGCCACCAAGGTACACTACACCAAATCACGCGTGGACACCACATTCACTCAAATTCTCAAGTTGACGACAATACAAGCAGTGACCCACGTACAGTATGTCCTGACCACTTTGAAGGACACCAAGAAAGAAGGAAAAATCACTTACTTGGGTGTTCTAGAGGTCTTGACTAGAATAGCATACCATGCCATCGGCATGTCTGACAATTTATCACCTGCTCCTGACCAGAACACCTGGATATTGGCAGCACAACCCTCTCCAAGAGCTACAAGGTCAAGAAAGAGATCATATAAATCCGATGAAGAATCAGCTGATAGCTCGCCGAAAAGGCACAACAGCGAGAGCTTTGACAACGAGGAAAAGAGAGCTTGCAGAGAAGAAATGAAAAGAAAAGTTGTGGCCGCGCATCAAAAAGAGCCCACAAAAAAGCAAGCGCGCTTTGAAAGAGAGAAACAAGCCTATCAGCGCAGTAGACAAGCACAAGGGAAGGACCCAAAAAATGGGTACCTGCTGGACTTAAAGGCCCTAGAACAAAGCATCACACAAGAAAAGAGACTGAAGATCCGACAAAGAGTTTGGAAAGAATGTACCAAGAAGCTAAAGCCCTCAAGCTGAAGGAGGCAGAAGAAGCGGCTAAGAAAGCCAAGGAGGCAGAAGAACAAAGACAAGCCGAGGAGACAACTAGATTAGAAGCCCAAGAACAAAGCTACTGATCTCCCAGACCCACCTCACCACCTACCGAACAACGGGAACACCCCATGCCAAGCCCACCACCATCACAGGAGGGCAAAGAGTCCAAGAAATAAGCGGAGCCAAAGAAAACCAATGAATTTGAATCCAACAGAGAAATAGAATCTGCACAAGAGGTGGACCTGCAAGCAAAAGAGAAAGATAAATAAGTAGAGCTAGAAAACGAGGCTACCACTACACAAGAGAAAGAACCTGAGCCAGAGAAGGAAGCAAGTCTGGCACCAGAAGAGACAACAAGATCTAAGACAGAACCCTCTAGTGCAGCCCAGCAAGAAAAGTATAAGGCACCCTCTACTTCTACTCAGCCAGAAACCACCGAGGCAACAAGGCCTCAGGATGATGAAGCAAAAGACCAACCATCTACCTCCACAGAAGAACAACCAGCAGTTACAACGGAGCAGAAAGACACACATGAGACTGCAGGCACATCTCATATGGCAAGACAGGAGGAGTGGCAGTCAAACGACGAGGTAATAGTATAAGTCAATGAAAATGCACGACAGATGTAAGAAATGACGGAGAGACTCCGTTCAGCAGCACTAAATTGTAGCATGAATGCCAAAGAGATTGAGATAGTGATCGACGCTCTCCAAGGAGAGTTAGAAGATAGGATAACTGTCATCACTGATCTTCAAAGGCAGGTGCAGGAGATGAAAGCATAAGCTAAACAACACCAGCTAGCTAGGGATAGGCAGCAAAAAGAAATGGAGGAATTAGGTGATTTTCTCACCATATTATCCGATGCTTGCAAAGAAAAAGACGAGCAGCTGACAGAAGTTACGAATGAACTTCTTACAACATCTCCGTCAGCTCAAAAAATGCAGGTGCAATTAGATGTTGCCAATGTCTTGCTAGAGTACTCTGAATAGCTGATCAATGATCATGTAATTTTCTTACGGCAAATAAGAGAAAATCCAGTTGTGGCCTCGATCAAAGGGATTGATGAAGTATACAAGGCACTTGAAAAGAAGAACAAAGATCTTGAATTGGAATTAAAGCTGGAACAATCACAACATAGGGACCTGGCACTGATGTGGGCTCAAAGAGAAGAGGAGATCCTAAAGGAAATAGCAGAGCTCAAGTGTGTTAACCAACTCCTCAGAGATGGAAAAACAGACACGCAGGAAAAGGCACACACTTTAGAGTCACCACAGATAGACATACCCTTGGTTTCATTTGCTGATTTTGAGACACAGTCCACAGCAGAGCCGAGTGATGATGAGGATTTTCACATCAACATCACAGATGCAGACACAGTGCCGATGGTCCAGCTGTCAAAAGCTAAAGAAGACGCACTGAAGGAGAAGATCACCCTAGAGGTGGATGAGCAGTGGAAAGCTGCAATGGATTGGGAGTTGAGAGTTTTACACTCTATCAACGTCACTCAACTCACTCCCAATCAGATCAATGTGCAATGGCACCATCAATTCCTGCCATACCCTCCCATCAAAGTGGAATTATTACAGGTGAAAGAGAGACTGTACAAAGATATGCAAGAAGATGGCGCATATAAAGACCACCTAAAGTGGAGGTTAAGCTGGCTCAACAAGAATCCGAGATACCTGATTCTATTCACAAGAGCACCTACAACCCTTTAAAGAGATTCAACATTTTGTCATGTACCCAAAGTAAGGACATGGCAAGAGCATGAAGCATTGACAAAGAAGAGGCCAACTTGGCTTAATTACCCCAGGATGCCAGATCCAGAGAGAGGACAAGCAATAGAGAAATACATGGTGAAAACCCTAACAGGTGCCATGTATTTCTTCAAGAGTCTACCAGATCTCTCATGTTCCATGTTATATAAAATCTGCAGAATGTTGCTCACATGCATCCAAGTTTTTAATGAGCCTATGCAAAGAGGAGTCCCATGGATATCATTTTTAGAAGGTAACAAAGGCTTATGCTACGATCTGAGTAATCAGCCTTTCATCCTTTACGGCTTCTATTCCAGATGTATGTTCTTGCCATCAAATAATATGTTGGCCTTTGAAGAAGCTTTCTACACTGGATTTTCCACATGGCAAACGAAGATATTTACATCGGTGATCAACAACCTTACATCCTGGTTTGTAGGCTACTCAGCGGTGGAGTTGAAGAATAAAGTGACAATGCAATTTTTGCAAGTGCCCGACAAAGAAAGAAGAATCAGATACCAGAAGGCACTGGGTGCGCCTAAAGACCATCTCGCCAGCCGTCAACCCAAAGACTATTTCAGCCCATAAAGCTGTGTCAAGGGACGATACAGGCGAGGAGGGGGGGAATGTTAGCAGCAAGATAACACGGATATCATTTTTCGGAGTTCTCTTTGTAAAACATTTATTATTTTGATAAATCGGGAATATTGTAACTCCTATTTACTCGGATAAACTTTGTAATTAATGAGCCAGGGCTACAAGCTTCCAGATTGTATCAGCCAGTCATTACCCAGCTTTGATAGAACTCCAGATTATTAGTTTTGACCACCCAAAAACATTGGCTAAGGTATAAAAGCCAAATTTTTGTAAGTTTTTTATAAGTTTGGGATAAGAAATACACAGTGTGAGCTAACGACGCTCACTTCTCTCCTTCTCGCGCTTCCTACTCCCTCTCTGATTGTCACATTGTGATTGTGTTTGTTGCATTGCAACCGTAGGTAAGAGCTCTACGCATTGACGTAAGCAGTTCACAGTATTTTGTAGCTTTTGGCGTCGCCGACCGGTGGCCTAATTTCATCATAACTAGGAATTTACACTTTCAAATCGAAAACTAAGCTTAGGTGGGGTATTCGGATATCATTGCTAAGCATTTAGATACATTCTGGGTCAAAAACGACTAGGTAAAAAATCCATTGTTGTTAATAATCACAATTTTGAGACTTGACCTAAAGTGGGGTTTGAGACCATAAGCATGGGTGCTTAGGTCTTATAAACTTGTCCTAGGAGTTCCCTTACGTTTGGATCTCATTTGATGCTATAATGGATATGATTTTTTTATCGATGAGCCATTGGCTTTTGGTGAATTCAGTCACTTGAGTGTAGCCTGAGTTAGATGCGAGTTGTCAGTTGGTTTTTGAGAGATTGAAAACCTCTTGTAGCCTCTATGCACTAGTCGATTCAGTTTCGTCCCATGGTTTGACAAATGAATCGTGGTTCTCACTAATACTGCAATAAGATAGGATGGTGAGGTTAGACATGCGTCCCACAAATGTCATAAAAATCTAATATCTAACCAACCCAAATGATTTTCTCACATTAAAATGATCATTTAATGTGGGAGAATAGAATAAAACAAGGGTTAGAATATAGACATGTGCTTTCAGGTCTATCTTGACACGGAGCCAATGGTAAAGGGGCCCAAATGAGAGGTGATATGTCAAAGAGCAAGGCTAACCAATGGAGCTTAAAATACCTTAGGGTTAGATTTATTGAATATCTCCAAAGGTTAGTGTTAAAATTCCTTTGACCTTAGGTAAGCTAGGACCGAGCTTGAGGTGGGAACCGGCTCAAGCTTGAGGTGCTTGTCGTGCTTGTTCACTAAGGTGCTTGTCGTGCTTGATAACGAAGGTGCTTGATGTGCTTGTCGTGCTTTCCAACTAGGGAGCTTGAGATGCTTGTGGGAACATTGCCCAAGCTTGAGGTGATTTGTCACGCTTGCTGACAAAGGTGCTTGTCGGTAAGGTGTTCTACAAATTCAACAACTATCCCTACAAGGAGGGGACAAGGCTGTTAGCAGCTGGACACACCCTACGGAGAATGATTGCTCGACGGAATATTATTTTTTGTAATTATTCTTTAATTGAGAAAAATCGATATTTCACCTTTGTAAATAGTGGGGCTTACAGAAGCTTCCAGATTGTATCCCATTTTTGACATTTAGATCGAGTAGATGGTTAAATTGAAACATTAGGGTTTGAGAGTGTAAGGTATTTATAACACTTTTGACCTTAATGAAAAGGACCTTTGTCATTTTAAAAAAGTTCGGTCTATGTGAGTGAGCGTATTGTGTACAAGAGAGAGTGAGAGTTTTATCTTGATGCTACGCGTGCATTGGTGATCGGAATCGAGTGCGGAGAAGTGCAGCGTGTTGCCCCCGATGAGAGCTACGCGCCAATACCTACATTGCGGGTGTACGGTCTGGTTTTGCGAACTCGATCCACGAGCTACATCTGGTGATTCGATGAGCATATGTTATCCGTTTTCTCATTTCAACATATCCACGCATTCGCATTGAGTAGAGATACACATTAGGCACTTTAGTTTTTGGAAACGACTACCTACAAATTTGGACCGGCCATCCTACGTGATTTTTCACCAGGTGTTTAGGGTTGGGATTTTGGTTCATGGACCTTAGGGAGAGTGACCTATTGGTGTTAATAGGGTTTCCTTCAAGTTATGTGGCATTTCAAGAACGTTTGATGGGTATTTGGCTCTTGGAAGCATTGTAGGGAATCTCCTCTTATGCACTCCCGAAGGCTGTAGCTTAGACATTGGGTAGAGACCTCTGTAGGAAGTAGTCGAGAGTCGGTCGAGTTTAGGTTGATACCTTATGCTTGCTTTCACACACCTGCGGGTCGAGCTTTGTCTTTAGCTGACAAATCTTGTTAGGTGATTCTCGTTGTGCTGACGTCTATCGCGGCGTATCCGCCAACATTGGCGCCGTTGCCAAGGACGAAAACCCTAGGTAGGTGACTGAGACTAGGCCTTGAGGGTAGGGATTCTCTGGCTTGCCAGAGTCTTGTTTTACATTTAGATAGGATCAGAGGGTGTAGGACTCTCTAAGTGTTAGCAATAGTCTAGGCAGCGAGTGTCTGGCCTAGATCCTTCGACTTAGGTAGACTTAGGTAGACTTAGGTAAACTTAGATAGTTTTAGGCATTAGTTGAGTTATGGTAGAGAGAGTAGGAGTTGGATTGGTAGAGGCGGTGAAAGGAGACCTTGAGAGTCCGGAGAGGCCATATAGACATCCTACATGTAGGATGTGTTCTGTGTGATTTAGCACTCCAAACCTAGTTTTAAGCATACCAAAGTAATAAGCACCTTAAGGGGAGTCTATGCTTTGCATTTGAAGCCATTCTGAGCAGTTAGACATGCTACATGTAGAATGTCTAATGCATGAAATTGAAGCCAAAAAATGAATGTAGGCATAGTAGGGTGTTGTATAGCCCGAGGAAAGCCTCCTAGTCAATTTTGGTCCAAATTGGAGTTGATTTGACTGGTCAGACCAACATCAGGCTGCTGAAACAGATTTTTGATCAATTGACCAGCTTGTAGGTGTCCAAATCAAAAAGTAAAAACAATTGTGGACTCAGCACATCAAGGGGAATCCATAGTGTAAACTCTAGGCAAAACAGAGCAGACAGACATCCTACGTGTAGGATGTCTACAGGGGCTTAGTGAAGAGAAAAGCTGACAAAGAAATTAGAGTGATGTTCCAATTGACTTAAGAGTTCCAAAAACTTCTTTCACAAGTGAATTTGGACTTTGTTTGACCTTTTGACAGAGCAAAGATGGAATTAAGACTTTCCCGATACATTGACCAACATCCGAGGGAAGTACAGTTCCAGATTAGCAGACCTAATCAAGAACATCCAAAGTGTATAAAATACAGTAGTGGTTGAGCTTAACCCTCCAGTTATACCAATCATTATTAAGAACACCTCTAGCGATTTCATGCTTTGATTCGATTGCCGAAATTAAATGCTTGTGTACAGGTATATTCAGCAGTAAAGCAAGAAGTTGTACGAAAATTCATCCTTTTCCAGGTGAGTGGTTGGATTTGTGTTAAAGTGCATTGCTAAGTTTGATAAATTTAAGATCAGGGAGACACATTCTTAGAGATCAAAAGGTGGCAGGTGATCAAGGTAGCTTAGTGTCCACCGAGGAGAGTGTAACTCAGGCAAGGCTAGATCCACTAGCACCGATCATTGAGGAGGGTAGTGATACTGACACTTCATCCGATAAGTCCTTCTTCATGATGGGTAGTCAATAGCCAGGAGGTTTCTCCGATGAAGGACCAATGCTAGGAGGAAGCACCTCCCAAAATCCTTTGAGCGATTCCAAGTTCACTATAATCTTCTTAGAAGGAACAAACTCGAGGAGAGACCTAGTTTATTCTGACTATCGAGGACGCAAGTGTATTTGTATAGAAGAAAGACCTGCTCAGAGAGTGGAGATAACTCGAGTCTATGATGATGGAGATAGATTCCGAGACGAAAAGGGGAACCACTATTTGATCGTTAGTAACCCTGAGGATTACAACAGATATGGAGATAACGTGGCAAAAGAAAAAATGGTTTCAGAGACTCAAGAACCGCCTCCAAACATTGATCGACCTGGAGCTCTTTTTATGTATGATAAGAAAACAACCAGGGTCTCTACTTATATTGAGAATGTGGGAATTTACAAGCATGAGAGCGAGGGAGTAGTCTCTTACTTTTGATGCAAAGAACCCTACCCAAATGAATTAAGCAAAGACAAGGTTCTTTACTTATTCTCTTATGAAATTGCTATGGGGAAGGATATCATTTTTTTTGATAGGTACGGGCGAGAATACAAACGTATTCTCCCAGAGGAGGTAGAAAAGGCAACAATTCCAGAAGCATCAACAAATGCCCCCGAAGAAGTGCAAAGGGTCACCTACACCCCTAGCAAATTGACAAATCCATTTTTAGAAGAGTACGACGCGACCTCACATTCTACCAGACAACAGACGTTCAACTACCAAAATCAAATAGCAACTCAACCATCATTGCAGGCATGGCTTCAACAGAGTGCAACATTAGAACAAGACCGAAACCAAGATGGTTATCCAGCCGCACGAGGGCTAAGGGATTTACAAGAACCACCACTCTATTCACGGTATCAAGGCGAGAGTAAGCCAAAAACTCAAGGGTCAACAGAGCCTGGAAGACAGCCCATAGAACGAGTTCGAAGAGATGAACCATCTCTTGCAAAAACCGTCAAAAATTATGGCTTAGGAGCACCTCTAGGAGAGGAACTCGCCCACTACTGAAGGCCAGAGGAGGTATATTGAGTAGGACGAGGAGAACCAATGATGAGATTTGTAGACCATTAGAGAATTAGACCTTCTCAGGTGCAAAAATGGGTAAACAAGAAATACACAGGAAACAGAGATCCTAGGGATTATGTAGCAGCCTTTGTGCATGTAATTAGAGCTGAAGAGATGTTAGACTTCCCTACCCAATTTGTAGGGTTTGGACTGACCCTAGAGGAGGATGCTGCTACTTGGTTTGACTCTGTGGAGTGTAGAGACTTTGAGTCTATGGAGGAGGTGTTTGACGAGTTTATTGAGGAATTCTCACAAAGGGGGATATCTCATAATACAGTCACACAAATCCATAAATTCAAACAGAAAGAAGTGGAATCTGTGCGAAAGGCAGCCCTATGACCAAAACGATATGTTAAGTTCTTCCCTGTGGAAGCACTCCCAAATCAGTCCAAACTTATGCTTATATTTATCCAAGGACTAAGAAATGCAGATCTCCAGAAGGACTTACATATGAAGAGAAGCACAATGTTAAATGAGTTAACTAAGGAGGCTCTTTACCTTGTAGACAATTGCACGGTCTACAAGGAGGGTGAATTCAAGGATGTTGATGACGATTCATCCTCACAACAAAGTGGAAGCAAGTCCGCTAAGACAGCACCAAAAGGAGAAGTAGCTGTAAGCCAGGAGCAGCTTGTAGAGGAAGTGCTAAAAAAGATAAACCTGTATGCCAAACCTCATGCTAAACAACCAAAGTGGTGTGCTATTGAACAAAAATGGACAAACCATGTGATGGAGGAATGTTATTATAACAAGGGATATGTGATAGAACGACCTTATGCTCCCCACGCTTAGGTAGCATCTCCTCAACTTCCAACGATGCCTAGGTATCAAGCAGGCAACCTACTAGGACCTGTAGGTGTAGAAAGACCACAACCAGTGTTGGGGAAGCCACCACCCCTACCAGGATTACGACCAGTTGGCATAAGATACACACCAATCATAACCGAACCAGAAGATAAGGCTTTGGTGCCTATGCATGCATATTACGAAGATCCCAATGGATATGCTGCAAATCTTGTCTATTATCCACCGGAAGAACCCCCAACGCCAGAACCTTGGAGCATGATGGGAAGTGCAGGACCACCAATAGCTACACAAGCAGCAGGAGAAGGAAGATATAGCTTGGATGAACGAACATTTTTGTTCATAGCCAATGGAGGCATGGACGGGCAGAGACATGCATACCAACAAAGACAAGCTCAAGGAGCACCTCAACAGCCCAAGGTACCCTGCTACAAGTGTGGTGGAGACCATTGGCTAAGAGAGTGTCCTCATGATGAAATCATTAGAGTCAACGCATATTGCACCGAGTTTGAAATTACTCATTTGATTCCTGATTGCCCTAATAACTCGAGCAAAAGAGCAAAAACTACCTTGAACATGCTGGAAGCAGTGCCTTCCAGTGGAGGGTCAGAAAACAAGACAGTAATACCTATTCAGGCAGTGACACGAGCCCAAGCTCAAAGAATGACGAATGAACCCATAATTGAAGAGCCAAAAACCGATGCCCCAAGTTCAGAAATGAAAAATCAGAGAAGCACTTGGAAATCTAGAAAGGTGCATATGAAAGCGAGGAGAGAAGGAGAGCAAACAACTCTATCCAAGGAGTTAAAACACACGAAGGATAGATTAGAGCGGTTAGCGGATCTAGCTAGTCTAAGCTCACACACTGCAGCAACCATAGTACCCAAGGAAATAGCAGAACCCAAAAGTGCAGGATCAGGAGGATCAGTGTTGGCAGAAAAGGTAAATGTGCAGTTAGACGCACTTTTAAAAGCTTACATAGCCAGACTCAAAAACAACCAAACCCAAGAGCAAAGATGGATGACTTATCCATATGCCAAAATAGAAAAACAGAGGTTGGAAATGTGTCGAAAGATGATTGAAACAACCCAATCCTTGATAGAAAACCCGCTTGGTAAACCTGTAAGTTGGCATGAAGTACCAGCTCCAACCCCTATCAAACGAACTTTAGAGAAACAAGTAGACATGAAGGAGAGACTCACGAATGCCTCTGAGTTTAGGAGAGAACCTATCATAGTGCCAAATACAACCGATGAGACAAGTGATGGGTTCCAGCCTAGAACATTGGTAGAAATGGGTAAGGATTGTAACGATCTAGATGACCTGTGGAAGCAAATCCGTGATGCCAATGAAGCTAACTCGGTGAGCTACCAAATGAATAGCACGAGAAAAGAGAAAAATGAGATCTTACCTCCTATTGAAGAATTTGAGGCAAGATCACAAATGAAGTTTGATATGCATTCACAAGGGGGAGACCAGGGATCAATTAGTTCGGGGCACAGCCAACCAGACTCGTTAAAAACTCTACCCTCTTACCTAGGGGAGTATGAAGCCAAGTCTGAGGTGAGAGCAATCCCATCTCAAAGACTTTCTTCCAACAGAGTGATGGATTCACAAGGGTTGACTGAGTTATTGTCCACCCATGTGGCATGCACAATCACATTAGCCTAACTCCTGAGGTTATGACCAAACATGTGGACCACAGTAGGAAAATGCTTAGAAAAATTCGGAGTGAAAGACCCCACCTCGAAGCTTCAAGAAGGGATCAGGGAATTGGACAAGCCTCAACTAAACACTAAGCCAGTACCTTTAAACAAGGTCGGAGAATATTACGAGGGATAAGATGGAAATACCACACTACCAGTAGAATTCCAAGGAGTAGTTTCCAAAGCTATTCTTGACAGTGGAGCAAGAGTCGCTATCGCCACTAAGGAAATCTGGAAAAAATGGGGAAAACTGGCTTTGAGAGCTACCAGAATGAGATTGGAACTGGCAGATGGGTTTATGGAAAATCCTCTAGGACTTTTAGAAAAAGTAATTGTCACCTCTTGGGAATCGAGGATGAGCATACATTTGCAATAGTTGATTTTGACAAAAAGAACAATTACGAGATCATCTTGGGAAGAACATTCATGAGACAATTAAAGATGGTCCAGGATTGGGGTTACGACCACATATACCTCAGACATGGCGAGACTATAACTAAAATACACCTAGAAGACCATAGTTACAAAGATGTGAACCAGACACCAGTAGAAGAGTTTGATTGAGCTACATTGGCAGGGTCTGAACTCCTAGCATGGTTAGGGCAAAAAAAAGAGCTATGGATGTGCGGAGCTTCACATTGTGGGAGCTTAAAAAGAGAGGAATGCGTCTTAGAAAGAGCTATTGAGGACAAGGATTATATTCTGGAACCTTTTCTTGAAGATGCCTTAGAACCTCTGGAATGGGAACACATACTTGCAACATTGGATGTCTGTATCATTACAGACATCCCAACGACAAAATTTGGCGATAAGGACGGCTATGATGTGCTACCCTATTACATGGTAAGCCTTATACCAGTAGGAGATGAGAATGTAGAACCACCAGCACAAGAAGAGTTTTATAACTCCTATGAGCATCTAGAAGTAAATAACAATGCAGATAACGAGTGTTCAGATAGCTCAAGCGAGCATGGGGAGAAAACAACGAATATCAAGTTTTATAATTTTTCCAATCAACACCCCAGATGCCAGGAATGCTATAGAAAAAAACGAGCAAAAAACAAAATAAGAGAGAACCTGATGCCCAGGATAAAAGATAAAACTCACTATCTAATGCTTGTCAAGACAGAAGATTGTGTAAAAGACCAAATATCAGGAAGATTCTCAAAAGTTCGAAGAGAAGGAATGCAAGAGGGAATAAAACAAGTACAGAAAGCTAAAACAGAAACAAAATTAAAAAAACTCAAAAATCAAAACAGGAAAAAACAAAAGATCTAGAGTAGACCAAAATGGAGCGTAAAAAGAAATACCAAGAACTAAAACGGTCATTACGAGAGGTATGGACTACTGAGGGCAAAAGTGATGGTAAGGAGGAGTTAGAAAAAGGAAACATGAATGTACCATCCCACTATTGAAAATTCACCATCCAGGACATAAAGATCATAATGACACCACCAGTCAGGCAAAGAATAAACCAAGAATCTTACGATGGGCCAGAAAATGCAAAACAGATAGACCTCGCTACGCCAGATGAAAAGCCTCAGCCGGTCTATATCGCAACTGATTTAGAGCCTAAATAAGAAGAACTGCTAACACAACTTCTCAAGAAGTATAAAGATGTGTTTGCATGTTCCTACAAAGACCTCAAAGGAGTTGATCCATCAATATGCCAACATACAATTCCTTTGAAATCAGATGCCAAACCTAGCAAATAGCGTCCTTACACATATAATGATACATTTTCTAAACGCATCAAAGAGGAGATTGACAAGCTAATGGATGTTGAATTCATCTATGAAATCGAACATACAGATTGGGTGTCACCCATTGTGGTTGTCCCCAAAAAGAACGGAAAGATGCATGTGTGTGTGAACCTCAAAAAAGTGAATGCAGCCACCATAAGGGATAATTATCCCTTGCCGATCATAGAACATGTACTTGAGAGGGTGGCTGGGAAACGGGCTTATTCCTTTCTAGATGAATTTTCAGGGTATAACCAACTGGCAATTGCAATAGAGGATCAACACAAAACAACATTTGCCGAAGAATGGGGAATATATGCGTATAGAGGTATGCCTTTTGGCTTAACCAATGCCCCAACTACCTTCCAAAGGTCAATGACTCATGCGTTCAAAGAATACCTGAGACTAGCAAGCAGGCATCTAAGCCTCGACGAAAGATCGGCATTGTGGAGTTTTCATTGGATGAGTATGCTAAACCATATGACCTAGTTTAGGATGTATTGATGCAGGGTCCAAAGATAACTTGGCCTCAATTACTCCATCTTGCACCATGGATGAGAAGACAATGGACAAAGATGGTAAGTACGAGAAGATCCAGACCAAGGATAGCTGGGGCTATCTCTGGGAGGGACCTTGTTGACATCCTACCAACCATGGATACCCACATCAAGGGGCAACGCATCTCAAATGTCTATATAGATGGTGGCACACATATATGCATCATGAGTGAGAAAATGATGCACCATCTAAGCCTAGAGGTAAGTAGTCTGACACCATGTTGAGCCAAAATGGCAAATAACGTGACAGTGAAATGCATAGGCATTGTGAATGCAGTCAAAGTAAAGGCATTCAACACAGAAGTGGAGGTAGACATTTTTGTCATGCCACACAAAGGGGAGGGCTACCCTATCTTTCTTGGAAGACCTTGTCTCATGGCTATGGAAGCTAAGCAAGACTGGAGTACCGGAATGATTCAAATGAAGGATGCTAAAGGGAAGTCCATATTATACAACATGAGGGATGGGAAGCACGTAACGTGATTTTAGAGGCTTCAAGATATTAGTCCACAAGTGACTATTCGTCCACCTCAGGAGAAGAGACAACAACAACGAAAGAAAGTGACAGTAGCATCGAAGTAATGGGGGTCATGCTCAAAGACCCAAAAAGATTAACACAGTCTAAAGCACCACCGACAAACCAAGAGGGACCATCAGGTATGCAATCCTTAATGGATAGAAGTAAGTTACATCGGATGCTCTCTAGTGAGTTAAATGGTGAAGAGAGGAAAGAATATGTCTCTATGCTAGGTAATTTCACCACATTATTCATTGATGGTTATGATAAGATCACAGGAATCATAGTGGTCCAACACCACATAAGACTCAAGGAAGGAAGTAAGCCCATAGTGCAAAAGCTCATAAGGCTTGGGGTAATACAACAAGAAGCACTGCTCAAAGAGGTACGGAATTTGCTACAGGCAGGTTTCATTTACCCCGTCAAAGACTAAGAGTGGGTATCTCTAGTGATAGTCAACCCAAAGAAGAATGGTAAGTAGAGAATCTGTGTAGACTACAAACCTCTCAATGCAACCACAAAAAGGGATCATTTCCTCCTCCTATTCCAAGCTGAAATTCTCAATGAGATAGCAGATCATGAGTGCTACATAGTATGTGATGGATACTCAAGCTACTTTCAAATTAGTATTGTAGAAGAAGACCAAAAAAAGACAACTTTCATAAAACCCTGGGGATGCTTTGCTTATAGAGTGATGCTTTTTGGCCTCACCAACTCTCCGGCCCCATTCTAGCACTATGTGACTTTTGTCTTCCAACCATACTTTGGAAAGTCAATACGAGTGTTTGTAGATCATTTTTGCATCTATAGTTCGCGCTCCCTCCATTTGAGCAAAGTCTATGATGGCCTAACGAGGCTGCAAAATTGGGTGGCGAGCTCAACTAGGATAAGTGTCACATTGGTGAAAGCAAGATCACTCTCCTTGGCCATGTAATTTCAGCAAAAGGGATTTAGGCTGACCCTAACCAGATTCAAGCTTTGGTATCTTTGTCATCACCCACCACAGCTAAGCGATTGGTCTCTTTCCTTCAAAAGGTAAGGTATTTAAGTAGGTTCATTCACTTACTATCTCAGGTAGTTCTCCCTCTACAACAAGTCACCCATAGAAATGTCTTCTCATGGAGTGAAGAAAAAGAGCAACAATTTACCAAAGTGAAACAAATCCTGGCCACACTTCCCACCATTTCACCCCCCAGATGGGACGAGCCATTTTATGTGAACCCCAGTGTAGGAAGTGATACACTTGGAGCCATACAAATGCAAAAGGACCCCCAAACCTCTTTCATGCATCCTATCTACTTCTCTAGTCGTGTCATGACCCCATAAGAAAAAGGAGTCAGCATAGTAGAGCACATGGTGCTTGCATTAATGTTTGCCACCACAAAGTTCCACTCTTATCTGTTGCCTAGACCCTTTGTAATTCTGACAATGGAGGAGGTCTTTGCGTATGTTATGCGACACATGTATGTCTCATCTAGCATCTCTAAGTGGCTTGTTAGATTACAAGAGTTTGACTACACCATGCAGGTAGAAAAATCCACCAGGGCTAGTCTAGCAGGTATTCTTACTCATCGTCACTATGAGAAGAAGCTGAAGGTCAACACGGAAGGTAAAGAAGTGACACCAATGGTAGAAAGTCCTAAGATAGAAAGAGCTCACTCTCTTTTCTTTGATGGAGCATACAAAATAATAGTGAACCAGTCTACAGCTCGCATCATCATTTTCAATGAGCAAAGGGAGAAAGTATTCTCCATTGAGAATTTATTACACTCCCACTCCAATAATGAAGCAGAGTACGCAGCTTTAACTCTTGGATTAGAACATTGTATTTTGCAAGCGATTTAATGCCTAAATGTGTTTGGCGATGCTCTGATTTTGATAAAGCAAATACATGGCAGTGGGGTTTGTAAAAATGAGGTTTTACTTGGCCAGTTATGCAGTGCAATTATTTCATGTCCCTAGGGCAGAAAACCAGGAGGCATATGCTCTAGCCAAGGAAAGAATACAAGACGTTACCATTAGAATAAATTAAACTAAAACTGCCCCTCTTTCAAGGTAGCGATGCTATGCCTGATATTATCAGCTTCTTAGACATAGGAGGAATGTTCTGAAGGGTACACTAAGGGCCAGAAACAGTGGCTGGTCAGGAAGGCTACAAGATACCACCTTGTAAACAACAACTTATATTGCAAAGGCAAAGACCAAATTCTCAGGCGAGTACCAATATCCATTGAGATCACGGAGGTAATCTCAAGTTTCCATGATGGTGTCTGTGGCGGTCATTTTGCTTTAGATATCACCAGTAGGAAGATTCTATAGGCAGGATTCTCTTGGCCTAGTCTGAACAGGGATGTGCATCATTG
This sequence comes from Adiantum capillus-veneris, assembly GCF_014529385.1. Classification (NCBI taxonomy): domain Eukaryota; kingdom Viridiplantae; phylum Streptophyta; class Polypodiopsida; order Polypodiales; family Pteridaceae; genus Adiantum; species Adiantum capillus-veneris. The sequence goes on along the minus strand of NC_140935.1, from coordinate 10,906,000 downwards.
GTGTAAAACATGCAAGGTCTGTCAAGCGTCCAGTGATTGTTCACTAACCTATGAGCCACAGACTCTGATCATCTCATATGGTCCATTTGAAAAGTGGAAAACAGATGCAATTGGTCCTCTACCAAGGGCCCAATCAGGTAGACTATACATTGTAGTTGGTGTAGCTTACATGACCCGATGGGTAGAAGCAGTGGCCACCACACAAATTACAACCCAAGAGGTGGCAAAGTTCATATTTGAGAACATTTGTTGTTGTTTTCGCACTCTGCTAGAGATAATATCTGATAGAGGGCCAGGTTTCAGAGGCAACCTGGTGGGAGAACTGATGAAAAAGTTAGGCATTACACGCTGACATTACACACCATACTATCCACAATGCCATGGCCTAGTGGAAAAGGTAAATAGCATGATCTATAAAATCATCACAAAGCAGGCGAATAACCACACAGGTGACTGAGATAGACATCTCATGGCCGCTCTATGGGCCTACAGAATGACACTCCAAACATCACTAGGGTTCACCCCTTTCCATCTAGTCTATGGAAATGAGGCCATTCTACCCATGGAGGTACACATAGCCGGCTAGCCAGTCATGGCTAGCCAGTTACAGCGGCCAATTGTCAATCTCCACAACCACATCCTGGATCTCGAAAGGCTCCAACTAGATAGGGAATATGCAATCAATCACTATGCAGCGCAAGCAGAGCGACACCGGCTCCCCTTCAATCAAGGGCTTAAGAAAAAGGGCCTAGAAAAAGGCATGTTAGTATTGAGATACGACAACAGATTTGACACTAGGAAAGACAATAAATTTCAACCTAGATGCAAAGGGCCATTTATTGTCAAAAGGCGCTACACTAATGGCAGCTACAAGTTGATGGAAGCAGATGGGAGAATTCACAAGACTTGAGTCAATGGATGGAGGCTCAAGAGGTATTTTCTAAGGTTTACCCAGAGTTCATGCTAGATATTCCAGAGGAGGGAGAACCCTCCAACTCCGCTGCTAAAGAATCAGAAGTAGGGCTAGAAGCATAAATACCTCTAGCCAGATGGGAGGGCTAATGACGTCCAATTTTTGAAACCACGGCCGCAAGAACCAACCCCAATCAAGGAGGAGTACATTACCGGGGGAAAAAATTAAAAAGGTGTTTTTTTAAAAATCACCACCCCCGCTCTATGCTTGGCCACGGTGGGCCGCTCCTTACTTTGGCCATATTGATCCATTATCACCAGAGGACAAAGACCTCTCTCTCTCTCCCCTGTTCAGCTCCGCCAACCCACCATCTCTCTCTTATCTCTACCCCTGTGTCACCTAGCCCAATGGGTGCATACAGCAAGCCTACTCCTTCTTTCTTCCACTGGCGGGCCGCCATGCATGGACAAGAGTCAAACTCTCTCTCTTTCATTATTCATACGCACACACACTTTCACATTTTTTCCCCCCCCTCTCTCTCTCTCTCTCCCCCCCCCCCCCCCCCCCCCCCCATCCATACTCCCTTGTCCCTCTCTCTCTCTCTCTCTCTCTCTCTCTCTCTCTCTCTCTTCCCCTCTTGTTTGCCAACCAAAGCGGGGGACCGCCATGCAAACTAAGTAACTACCACACACTCTCTCTCCCCCTCATCTATCTCTCCTTCCCTCTCTCTCTTGTTGATTCCCTCTCCATCTCTATGAAGGCAGGCAGGCCAGCATGGAGTAAAATATATATATCTCTCTCTCTCTCTCTTAACCCACCACCACACATTCCCTCTCTCTCTTTCCCCTCTCACTCCCTCTCTCTCTCTCTTCCCATTGGTGTAGAAACCCGCCATGCAAGGTGCATCTACGAGGTTTCTATCGCTCTCACTCCCTGTATACACACACACCCACACCCCTTTCTCTCCCCACACCCCTCCCTCCCTCTCTATTCCTCACAAGCTCTCTTCCCCACCTCGTTGACAAAACCCCCCCCTTCTCGCTCTTTGTTGGCCAGGCACAGCCTGAAGGCGCATTACATGCTCTCTCTCTCTCTCTCTCTCTCTCTCTCTCTCTCTCTCTCTCTCTCACACACACACACACACACACACACACACACAACACACTCCCCATCCCCTCACAATCCCCATCCCCTCTCACCCCTCACCCACTTACCCCCGCAATGCAGCTGCGTCTCTCTCTCTCTCTCTCTCTCTCTCTCTCTCTCTCTCTCTCTCTCTCTCTCTCTCTCTCTTCTCTCTCTCTCTCTCTCTCTCTCGCCCAAAGGCTCATTACATGCTCTCTATCTCTCTCAACGCACACACACACACACACACACACACAATCCCCATCCCCTCTCACTCACCAATCCTTCTTATACCCTCATGCTCTCTCCTCCCCCCCCCCCCCCCTCGTTCTCTGTAAACCTGCACGAAAAATTGTTAAAAAAGTCTACATATATATAATAAACCCTCTTCCTCTCTTGTTCCCACACACACATTCATGTTTGCACTTAGACACACACACACCCCCTCAGAACCCACTCTCTCACTAACTCTCTCAATGCGGTAAAATATAACTCTCTCTCACTCACACAATTACATACACACCCACAGAAATGCACAGTATACGCATGCATATACACACCCACAAAAAAGGTTTAAAAAAAAGGGATTCGACATCGACATCCAACCTCAAAAGAAAAGAGACAGCCAACTCGCACGATGCCCACACCGAAACAAGAAAAAACGCTGAAGGCATGCCCGGGCTAGACCGGAAATGACGAACGCGCTACACCGACGTACGAGTGAGGCCCGCCGTTTGCCTTCATCTCGTCCACAATGCATATTTTCAGTAATAAATCATCATTTTTTTCAGTTTTACACCAAATCTTGTAAAAAAAACCCCAATTGTAAATTATCACCTCTCTCTAGGTGATGGTCACAAAGGCCCACCTAGGAGTTTTCATTTTTAAAATTCCCCAAGACAAAGCAAGGGTCAACCATCTAGGACCCACCGCCTTGCTTTTTCTCCCTTGATTAGGGACCTAACCTAATCAGATTGCCCTAAACCTAAAGCAGCTAGCACCTATAAAAAGACACTGAGAGGTCACCATCAGGGGGTCAACGCTTGGTGGCATTTTTGGTGGGAGGGATTGGCAACACTTGTATCAAGAGAGAGGGGATTTAGTGTAGCATTTTGGAAATGAGCACTATGTGAAGAAGCCATGTTTACACCTTGACTCCGATGGTCTCCACACACACACTCATGCTAGCAAAAATCTCCAAGTCTATGAGTCACCTCTAGAGAACGCACTACTAGACTCACCATCTCTCTCTCTATCTCTCTATCACCATGGATGCCACGTTGCCGGAAATAAGTTTGCTGTAAATATTGCATGAAAATAGTTTTCCCTCACACCCTGAGGCCTTTTTTCATCACGTCTCTCTCTCTCTCTCTCTCTCTCTCTCTCTCTCTCTCTCTCTCTCTCTCTCAATGTGAAAAGTTTTGTATTACTTTGAATCATGGTTGTCCGCGTCCTAGCCGCTCAAAGCTAGGTGGTGCCCCCTATTCATTTCACTGTGGCCATCTCAGTTTGCATCGATTGCTGGCGTTTGAGGTTGTCAAGGTCCATGTCATGCTTTGCGCTCGTCAATGGAACCTTCAAGAATCAATCTTACACTTGAAAACACAACATCAATTCCCTCATGGTCTCAGAGCCAAGACCTCACACACCTTTGAAGATGGTGAGAGCTAGCGGGGTATGAGAGTAGATCGAGAGGAAGAAGGAGTATTATTACGAGAAAGAAGTATGTCTCCTCACATAATCACTCTTAATAGCTTAGCATAGCTTAGTAACTAGCATGATAGAGGAGATGTGCATTGGATTATGGATCTTGGTTGGGTTTGCATCATAAAGCCAAGAGTTGTTGGTGTAGGCCTCCCCTATCACAAGCTTGGAGTAGATGATGAGCTTTCCATTAAATCTTGAGAAGGAAATAGTCTTCTTTACTTCACACATGAGATTGTGTGGGTGTGTGTGTGATAATTCCTTGCAAAAATCAGCCCCCCCTCTCTCTCTTAGTCGACCCCTCTTGCTATTTTCTCATGCTGGAATCCATATTGGCCCCTACAAATATTAGCCAATGACAATTAAGAAGAATAAGTGATAGAGGCTTGTGACATGTGTCTCCCTGTCCCCTTTTGTGAGAGCTTTAGGTATTTAAATAATGCACTTAAACTCTCATTGGACCTCTTAGTCTTCTAGCCAGTCTTCTAGCCAATACGAATCAGTCAAGCCATTGGGCTACTCAATGCTCATTGGACCCCTTGGGAGACTGTCCAATACTCTTTTAGAGAGCTCCATTTCTATTGTTTCTTTTATCAAGTGTTTTTAAATGATTTAAACTAAATTTACTCCAGACTAATTCTCATTGGTCCACCTCTATGGCCATCCCATAGGATTTGAGTGCACCTTGGGGGCAACTGGGCTAGGCACGTTGACATGTGTCCACTATGCCCTTTGTGTAAAGGGAGCTTGGAAGTGTGTGTGTGTGTGTGTGTGTGTCTCTCATCCCCTAATAATATGACTCACCCCCTCCTAGATAGGGATGTGGGAAGACTTTTTAGTCTTTCCCATGACCATCCAATTCCCCTACATTACCTTTGAATTTTGGAGCCTTAGCATTTTGGAAGTCCTAATGGGCTGAACCTTAGGGTCTTTGAAGCCATTGATTCATGATGCTATTTTGCAGATGGCCCCCCCTTTTGATCCCTATTTTCCCTCCCTTGGATCCTATTGTGACCGGTCTGCCAACATAACCAATATACGAGATTTTTCTCCCCTGGTACTTCCCCATATTGAATGATCAATTTAACATGAGAAAATTATTTAGGAGAATTAGATATTAGTTATTATGACAGAGACTCTCAATACTCTTCAACCTCCTTTGTCTTGTCTAATTCCAAGCTTTGTCCTCTTTGTTCTGACTATGTTCAGTAATGATTGGAGGTTCTTTACCTTCTTCTTGCATTCTTGAAATTGATGATTAAGAGAATCCTTGAAGTGTGGTAGCAAATGGTTTTTTAACACCTTAAGAATGTCCCTCTGTTAGCAGCAAGTTAACACATGTATCATTTTTCGGGAGCTTTTATTGTAAAAACACTTATTCTTTTAATAAATCACAAATATTGTAACTCCTCTTTTCCAAATGGATATTGTAATTGATGAGCAGGGGCTATAAGCTTCCAGATTGTATCAACTTATCCTTAGTTAGAGCTCCCAAAGTACTAGTTTTTGACCAAAAAAACCTTGGCTAAGGTATAAAATTCAATTTTTGTAAGTTGTTAATTTCAAGTTTTGAATACTAGAAACACAGCGTGAGCTAACGCGTTAAGGCTCACTTCTCTCCTTCTCGTGCTTCCTACTCCCTTCCCGGTTGTCACATTGCAGTGCTGTCTGTTGCGTTACACCCGCAGGTAAAAGCTCTAGACATTGACGTAAACATATCATGGTAATCCATAGCTTTTGGCGTCGCCAACCCGCGGCCTAATTTCATCATAAGTAGGAATTTAAGCTAAGAAATCACAAAGTAAGCATAGGCGGGGTATTGGGGCATCATTGCTAAGCATTTAGATGCATTCGGGGTCGAAAATGACTAGGTCAAAAACTCACTGCTATTAATAATTGTAATTTTTGCACTTCATCAAAAGTGAGATTTGAGACCATACGCATGTGTGCTTAGGTTTTATATACATGTCCTAGAAGTTTCGTAGCATTTAGCTATCGTTTGGTGCTATAACATTTATGATTTGTTTGACGATTAGTGACTAGCTTTTGGTGACTTTGGTCATTTGAGTGTAGCTTGTGTTAGATGTGAGTTGTCTATTGTTTTCCAAGAGATTGACACCCTTTTGTAGCCTCTATGCACTAGTCGAGTCAACTTCGTCCCATGCATTTGAAATTATGTTCGTGGTTCTCGCTATGCCTGCAATAAGATAGGAGTGAGGTAAGAAACCCATCCCACATTTGGCATCGTTATCGAGGATCAAATAGACCTAAACTAGGAAAAACATGAGCGTTTTGTGTAGTTGTCCTTTAACTTCCTCTAGGTTCACCTAGAGTTAAACTTTCTCTTTAAGACCACATAGATTAAGGTTGTAGTCTTTTGCTGTGTGCAGAGGTAGCTTGGAAGTAGATTGTACTTGCTAAGTACCTTGTAGGATTGTAGGATTAACAGAGGATTTTGAGAATGATTGATGGATGAGACAAGTCTTAAGATCAAGGCTCAAAAAACCATAAAAAAAAGAAAACAAGTGTTTGTGGACAATGTCCACAACCCCATCGCAGTAGAACCTAGGAGTAGGGTAAGTAGAATCTGAGGTGGATCTCAAAGTATTGCTCACTCCAAAATAATCAATTGTGAGTTGTTTATGTGAAGCTGCAGAATTTCAGGTCTACGGCTTGAAACAACAGCAAAAGACTGTCAACCACCAAATCCGATTGGAGATTATGATCTAAAAGTTGTATGAACTAGTGTGTAAGCTTAAGGATGCAATTGAGGTAAATTTTCAAGAGTTTGCAAAAACTCAGATTATTTACTTTTTCTTAAGATTTTAGGACAAATTAAGTTTTGACTTAACTCAGAGGCTTAAAACAGGTCATAAGAAGACTATCCATTGGAAAAATTGCCAAAAGTGTTTATTTTAGGCCAAAATTAAATAATCACGATTATTTACTTTGAGCTCAAAATTGACCAAGATTGATACTAGAGACGGTATGCATGATTGCAACATCTTTTGTAAAGGCTCATAGAATTTGGATCACAAAACATACCAAAACCTTGAGAAAAACTGAAATATGTGTTGATTATCAAGAACTTGAGTGTGACTTGGTAAATCTTGCTCAAATTTAGTGAAACTTGACTCAGAGGCTTAGTTTGAAGTGTAGAACATGTGTATATGCTCAGATGACCAGAAATATGAAAAAATTTACCAAAAGTAAATAATCGTGATTATTTACTTTCGCCCTATTTTTTAACTTTTTTGACAAAATAAGCATACTACAAGTTTTATCATGTTGTATTGAGCACATATATCAAATTTGGTAAGATTTAATTTTGTTAAGTAAAAGTTGTTGCCAGATTTGAAAAGTCAGTCTACAGACACAAAACTGTTGACAAATAGAACTGAATTTATCCAAAGTTGGTGAAATTTGGCTAGGGGGCTTAAGTTGAGTTGGTTAACCAGTTGGTATCAACATTTTGGCAGAAAGTTGCAAAAAATGCAAGAAGTAAATAATCACGATTATTTACAAATGCTTCAGAATTAAAAATGTTCACACAATTTAGTATACCACAAGGTCAAGCATATCAAGTAGACCCCAGAAATCAAATTTCGTGAAATTTGGATCACAAAACTGAGACTTAAGCCAAATTTTTGAAAATTGAATATGCAGACACTAAACAGTTGATAACTTGGACAAATCTTGTTCTAATTCAGTGAAACTTGTCTAGAGACCACAACAAGGTGATTAGCTGGCAAAAGAAACCTAAAAAGGGTAAAAATTGAGAGAAGTAAATAATCTTAATTATTTACTGCTGAGACCCAGAGATAAGATTTTTGACTTTTGAGCTTGTACAATGTTAGAACAACATAATACAAGGCCGCTGGTCAAGTTTGGGCTCCATCTAGTCCAAATTAGTACATGCTAGCTGAGTATTCAGGTTGCAAATTAGTTCTTTAGCACTTTGCAAAGGTAAAATCCCCGGGGGGATTCACTGTGTTTTTCCGTACAGTACCACGTGAGTGTACAATAGGGGGGTTTTTGGATTCTGCACATAAGCGTATACAATAGGGGTAGCCCCTCATTATTTCATACTCATACCGTACACATAAGGGGGGGGGGGGGGGGGGGGGGGGGGGGGGAGGGGGTGGTTATATTGGGGCTACATTCAACTACCTCAGCCACCTTAAAAACATTAGTAAGCCTGTGTGTGTGTGTGTGTGTGTGTGTGTGTGCGCGTGTGTGCGCGCGCATCGATGTATACTTTCATGGCGTGGTGAAAGTAAGGGCAAACTTGAAATTTTCTTGTTTTTTTGGGTCAAAATTAGAAGGTTTTGTCGGTAATTACTCTAAAACTTATGCAAATTTCCTCGTTTTCTTAAAGCCAAGCTCAAACCCCTCTAATTTGTCAAAATTCCCAAAATACCCTTCAAATTTTTAAATTTCCCAAAGTACACATGTATCTGTTTTGGTCGGATTGTTCAAGCTTTTCTATTTTTATTTTTATTTTTGTCAATTGAGATGCATTTTTGAGTGGTTAGCATGTAATTTGTCACATATTACCTCACAAAACAGGCGACTATGTCCACAAAGATAACACATAAGTGTAGTCATCAACAAAATGTCAATTATCTATCCTGCCACACATTGGCTAGAGAGAGAGAGAGAGAGAGAGAAGAAGAAGAAGAAGAAGAGAGTTTTAACATCGTAGGAAACTATCCCAAGGTACCTTAAAGATCTAGTCGACGAGGAGAGTTGAAGCTGAGGTTTCCAAGGTTTTTGTCCTTGCTCTCTCCCCCTGCGAGTCGTAGACGAGCTTCCAAACTCCATAGCCAGTCCTGCAAGGCATCTCTCCCCTCCCTCAAAGCCTCTCATCTGACAAGGTATTGTGCTTTACCACCTTTTATTATTTTTCCACCTCAAGGCCTACGGCAAGCTCTGCCAGCTATTGGAAAGCGGTCTCACTGTGCTACTATCTACCCATGCTCCTCTCACAACAGAAGGGCGAGCTTGGTCCTCCGAGCTTTGAGCCTCCTCTGTTTACTGTACACGCAGGTGCCATGTGTGTCCTCTCACAACCTGATCCCTCATGGCGCGCCCTGCCTCTCTCGACCAGCACGACTGATTGAGCTGATTATAAGTTTAAAAGAACTAGTAGTAGGGTAGCTCCTGATAGAAAAGAAAAACAAAGGGGAATCCTCGAGGCAGTGCTTGCGGTAGAATTTTTGCTCTCTCTCTCTCTCTCTCTCTCTCTCTCTCTCTCTCTCTCTCTCTCTCTCCACAGAGTGTTGCCATGTGGATATGCCCATTTCGTTTCTCTCTCTCAGATTGTTCTTTGACACCTCACATGCCAGGTGCCTCCGTGTGCACATACTTAGGGTGGGTTTAGATGGGGCAATGACACATCCACCCACAGGGGCGTTGCTGTGAAGTGGCACGCGAGCATTGGAAGGAAGGGATGATGGGTTCTCCGGACCCACCATAAAAATGGGTGACACCCCCCCCCCCCCCCCTTAGAAAGATGAGGATTTCCGCACACTTTTCAGCGTGAAAGACAGAGAAGCTTTGACGATGTCCGCCATAGCCAATCGCGCACCAGCACGGTTTTTCTAGAATTGCTGCAAGCTTTTTTTGTGGCAGAGAGATGCCTCCTGTTGTGAACCAGAAGGGTGGAGGCAGAAGAATTCGATGAAAGCTACCGGCACCCTCGTCTGAACCCAGCCTTACCTCATAGAGTGCATGCGTGTGTGTGTGTGTGTGTGTGTGTATTTGCTCACAACAACGATACTTCTCTCTCCAATGCTCAAAAAAAACCTAGGTTTAGTGTATTCCCACCTACAAATTTTGAAATTTAACTCTACATTTTATATTTGAAGGTGAGAAAACCTACAAAATTTTGAAAATACTAGTGTAATTTTGTATAAAAACCCTTCAAATTTTGTCAATTTAGAGCTGAGTCACACTCTGTGCTAGCAGGGGGATCCGGGGATGGAATCTGCCTTTTTTGGACAATTTCCTCAGTTCTCATAGTGCTGCAATCACCCCACTAGTCCAGCTGAAAATGAAGGGGCTAGGCTATGATTTAGGAAAAGTGAAATCCACTGCAGTTCTCTCCTGTTTTCAACCAATCAGATTGTTTTGCTCATGTATATTTTTGACAGAATTTTCGTAGCCCTACTCTCCTCCCTAGAGTGCGACAACTCTTCTTCCCATTGCCCCTACTACTATCGGGGGCGACCTGGCTCTTACCTCTGTTGCTTCACATATGTAGGTCTGCGAAGTTTTTTTCGAGCACTGTAGACTCTCTCTCTCTCTCTCTCTCTCTCTCTCTCTCTCTCTCTCTCTCTTCCGTTTTGGCTCTCCCGCTCCAGCTACTGACAGGGGATACTCTTCAATGCGTTGAGTACACTGTGTGTGCTCTCTCTCTCTCTGTTCCATTTTGGCTCTCCCGCTCCAGCTACTGACAGGGGCTACTCTTCAAATGCTAAGTACATTGTGTGTGTATGTGTGTGTGTGTGTGTGTGTGTGTGTGTGTGTGTGTGTGTGTGTGTGTGTGTGTGTGTGTGAGAGAGAGAGAGAGAGAGAGAGAGAGAGGTACTGGCCTCTCCGAGTCTCCGTGCCCACGTTAGTGAAAGGAGCAGGGCGGAGAGAGAGAGAGAGAGAGAGAGAGAGAGAGAGAGAGAGAGAGAGAGAGAGAGAGAGAGAGAGAGAGAGAGAGAGAGAGAGAGAGAGAGAGAGATGCATACAACGCAAGTTTGTATCTGTGACAGCACATGTGTGTGTGTGTGTGTGTGTGTGTGTGTGTGTTTGAGAGAGACAGAGAGCTAGCAGCCTAGCACCATGAAGGTCGCCCTCCTTGCTTTCGCCGTGCTCCTCTCTTTGCTCTGTGCCGCCAGAGACAACAACAACGTCACAAAGATCCTTGATTCTCACCCCAGTCACTTTGCCTTCAGCAGGCTTTGCAAGGAAACAGGGGTCGCGGACGTCACAACTCCCATCTTCTCCGACAGAATCATCATTGTCCTTGTCCCGCCCGACTCAGTTCTCGACCCCATTGTCCATCAGTACTCCTCCAACTCCAACACTTTGTATGATGTTGTAAGCTTCCATGTCCTGCTCAACTACTTTGACATTGCCAAGTTCAAGGCCATCACCAAGGGCACTATATTGATCATCTTGCACCATTGAGCGGCTAGCCAGGATGGCTTTGTCAACATCACTGTGAAAGGCAGCTCTATTCATATTGCCCGCACAGTTGGTGGCATGTCCACTGTTGTCCAAAACGAGCTCTACAAGGCCCCCCTATAACATCAGCATTGTCAGCATCATCATCGTCGTTATCCCTAATGGAATTAGCACACCGGGTCCTGCCGTTGCCCCTGTCAATTTCACCGAGATCTTGATCCAGGTATCTGTTGAAATCCTGCTGTGCATGCTTGATATTTGGTATGTGGGTGTAATGTGGAAGGACTTGTGCATGCAAAAGTTTTTCACACGCCAACATTTTGGGTGTGATGTGATAATAGTTTGCATTTGCCTGCAAGCATCGGGGTTTACGAGGAATGACATGTTAGCAATTGATATGATCTTTTACATTGTTGGACTTTTGGGTAAAAGATTTATGCACCTTCTATGGATGTGTTTGGATGTTTAAGGCTTTATGGATATTAGCATTGCGTAGATGTCGAACGAGGTGCGAAAGTCTGTCCCCCATGAAATGCATGCTCTCTTGTCATGTGGGAAGATGGCATGCAGGTATGTATGGATGCACATATATGTATGTGCATGTCGATAAAAGGCATTCTTATGATGGTATGCATCATTTAGCTAGAACATCAATGCTCCTTCAAACCCTGCCTGTGTTGTGCCATATTAGTCCATTCTTCTCCATGATAGTTGTTAGAGCTATAACATGTTTTAACCTTGATGCTTCTCATTCGTTTTTCTGAGATATCAGACCAAGAACTACAACAATTTCTTGAGTCTCATCAAAGCTACGGACGTGGATTCACTCCTTTTGAAGCATGATACTCCACAACCATTCTTAGTCATCTTGATTGAAGTATTGATTATTAGTGGGACGTAGGAAACTTTTTTTCTTGCTACGATTGAAGTATTGCTTTATGTGGATTGTAGGGAATGGGTAAGACAATAGTATTGCTATAAGCTAACTATATGGTAAAGCAAAGGAATCAAAAGCAGGACGTTTTTAGATTAGTTATGGCCTTCTTTTCAGCTTTGAGTAAAATGAGGACAAAAAACTGGCAGGCCTGATTTCATGGCAAAAATAGAAGAATGGCGGAAGCAGGTGGCCTCGACCTTAGGGCAGTCCGAGTGCCCCTCTGAGCTCTCTCTCGACCTCATGTAAAAATAGACAAAAAATGAGTAAAAGAGGACAACAAGAAAATAATAGAAGTTATTGCTAAAATATCATTGCATCCAATATTGTAAGCTAGCATACATCAAGATCGACAGAGAAAACACCTAACAAGCGACGGAGCAACTCTTGACAATTTAAGATGTCAGAGCTTCTCATGGCTAGATGAGGAAAGTTATGCGGTAGCCAATGCACAAAGTCCTGGCGGTCAAGGTAGCCCATGCAAATGAGCTTGGCAAAGGCAAGACCTATGATCTACATGGTTGCAAATGATTGCAGCCATGGGATCACAGCTCCTTGCCCATCCTTCACCCACATTGCATGGCATAGGACTACAATCAAGGTGTCCTTCCCCTGCCTTGCATGGTGTATACAGTATTGTAGCAAGTGACCAAGGTTTTTTTTGCGGACAAGCATGGTGCCCATGTTGTTACAGCCGTACATATACAAAAACAGTCCTATAGTCCAGTTTTTTATTAACAATTTTGTAGGTCATTTTTCATAAGTTGTTAGGTCCTTTAAAATTAGGTATAGTCCAAAGTCATGAGGTAATTTGCAGATGTTTTTTAGGTTTTAGATTTTTGCCTCTTTTTACGATAAAAAGCGTTAAAGTTTTTAAGACTGTTAGTTTTTTTTCAATGTAGTTATAGTCTCAATTTGTCACATGGTCATATGGCTTGACCGGGTGTGCCATCTTCAGCTATCGATTTTTACCTTTAGTTCTTCTACCTATGCATATGGCTTGACCGGGTCTCTTGAGCTATCCATTCTTACCAAATGTGTAGTTGTGCCTCTTTTTATGATAAAAAGCGTTGAAGTTTTTAAGACTGTTAGTTTTTTTTCCATGTAGCTACAACTTCTATAGTCTCAATTTGTCACATGGTCATATGGCTTGACCGGGTGTGCCATCTTGAGCTATCGATTTTTACCTTCAGTTCTTCTACTTATGCATATGGCTTGACTGGGTCTCTTGAGCTATCCATTCTTACCAAATGTGTAGTTGTGCCTCTTTTTACGATAAAAAGCGTTAAAGTTTTTAAGACTGTTAGTTTTTTTCCTTGTAGTTACAAATTCTATAGTCTCAATTTGTCACATGGTCATATGGCTTGACCGGGTGTGCCATCTTGAGCTATCAATTTTTACCTTCAGTTCTTCTAGCTATCCATATGGCTTGACTGGGTCTCTTGAGCTATCCTTTGTTACCAAATGTGTAGTTGTGCCTCTTTTTATGATAAAAAGCGTTAAATATTTTTAGATCGTTAGTTTCTTTTACATGTAGTTACAAATGCTATAGTCTCAATTTCCCACATGATCATATGGATTGACCGGGTGTGTTATCTTGAGCTATAGTTTCTTGCCAAGACATGTCTATGTGTCAACATACACAATGTCTTTATTTTGTATAAAATTACAAATATAGTCTCAATTTTTCACATGGTCATATGGCTTGACCGGGTGTGCCCTCTTGAGCTATCAATTTTCACCTTCAGTTCTTCTAGCTTTCAAAGTGAAATATGGTATATCAATGTGTTACATTAGGGTAATGCGGTAGCCTTGATGTAATAGTTTGAAATAAAATAAAAAATATATATATATATGTAGGTTGACTTGAATTCTTCTTTTCTTTAATAGGATATCATTATAGTCATTATGGTAGAGGGTAAGAAGAAGGCATTTCTTCAATCTCTAAGGTCAACTCTCTACAAGGTGATTAGTGAATTACCAGAGAAGCAGTACCTAGATAGGAGTACTTGCATAAAAAGACAATGTGCTCAGTACCTAGATAGGAGTACTTGCATAAAAAGACGATGTACTTAGTACTTAGATAGGAGTACTTGCATAAAATGACGATGTGTTCTATGAAAGATGTTTGTCCGACATGGCATGTGGACCAGTGAAATTTTGATTGAGAGGTGCACATTTGGTTTAGGAAACTCTCTTCAAACATTTCATTTCGATGTTTTGATTTATGTATTTTATGTACACGGAAGCCATATGACATGGACATGCCATTTTGCTGATTGTGTAGTATGAGAAGCATGACATACTAGTACTTGGAATGTAGTTTGGTTTTGAGGGTTCTTAAGTTTATTTGGTAGGCTACTTTTATGTTTTCATTTTGTGTTTGTTTTGTACATGATCGCCTATCAATGTGGACATGGCCTTTTGAAAATCGTGTGATTAGACTATGTGATTGGAGGTTTCCTATGTACTATGATATGCAGGTCATACCACCACTTTGAAGTTAGATTACTTTCTATTGAAAATGTGCTTGATTTTAATGTGTAAGATAATCCTTAAATCCCACGTGGGAGCCTAAGATGAGGTGGACAGTTTTTTTGAAAAAAGAAATTATGTGATGAAAATCCCATGTGGGAGCCCAAGAAAAGGGTATACTGATTTTTTTTGAGAAAGAGGTCTCCGTACGAAGGAGACTATAGCGAAATTTTTAAGATTTATATTTTATGTACAAACTCAAACTTAAATACAGATGGTGCTTTTTTAAAACTTGCATTTTGTTTAAGCATAGACGTGTATTCATATCACATATAATTGTTTTTGTTCAAAAAGAGTAATCTTTTAATGGGTTGTTTTGTAATATGTTTTGATTTGATGAGTGATTTTTTTCATAGTTGTTTAACACTAGGTTGGTAACCTAATAGGACATAAAACTGTCTTTTCAGGGTTTTGAAAAAACCCAAAACCATAGTAGATCCACTCATTTTGTAAAATCCTTTCATGAGGTTATAGTTCAAGGCCTACTGCACATGGAAAAAATAAGAAACTTGTAAAATTTCTCATCTTTTGGTCACACCAAGCCTCCAAAGTTGATGGACCAGTACATTTTCATCAAAACAGTCATTTCTTACGTTTTGTTGCATAAAAATAAGATTAGGGATTTTTGTAGGACTTGAGATAAATTCCCTAGTTAACTTCAATGGGTTGGTGATCAAAACATATGATTGCTTCTCACTCACTATTTTTTGTTTCGCCAAAAGAAATAGGTACAAAAAAGTTGATTTTTTACCATTCTGCAAACCTATCATCAAAGTTTCTATAGCCACACTCAATACAAATAATATATGCATGTTTTCTTAGTTCCTTATTTTCCTTTAGGTTCATAAGGAGCCATGGAGCATGTCAAAAGAATAATACATCTCTTACCAAGGGGAATCTTGGGGACAAAGATGAAGTGCTAAATACAGCAAACATGAAAAAACTGGGTTCAACATTATGAGTTGTAGAATCCCATAGAAACTATTCAATATCTATCCAAATTTGATCCTTATGATTAGATATGGTTACTACCTACAAAATGCATGTAGTTGTCACAAGAAACTAACAATATTGAAAAAGTTATACTTGATATACTAGAATGTTTTGTTTTCTTCTATAATTGAAAAAATCAACCATCGTTGTCTACTATGCAAAATAGGGTATTAGGTGCCCCAAAACTCAAGGAATATTAGCTTTATGTTATAATATGCGACATAGAAAATCAAAACTGCATTTGGATATCATGAAAGCCACCAAAAAAATCATAGAAGAGCTAAAATTGGTTAAAAAACAGGATTTGACAATTTTTGTAATTTGGTCATAACTTACAACTTAACATTTATTTCTCCCTAGAAACATCAGGACATGTTGAGGACTACTAAAGATAGTTCTCTAGCATTATAGACCTCACAAACATGAATTCTAGAGTGGTATAGTTGCAAAAAGTTGAAAAAAGCCAAAGAGAGGACCCGTTTTTTCACACTGTTTATGTTGTGAAATGTTGTGCAAGGACAAGGTTAAAGATAGAATTGATATTCCAAAAAAATTTCGAGTTTTTTTCAGCTCATGAGACAACTTTCTAGACAGATAGCGCCTCAAAATCCATTTTGAGATTCTTGACATAATTCAAGGAAAATGGTCACTTAACAGGACATAAAAGTGTCCCATTACCAACCTAGTGTTAAGAGTATTCATTATTTGTTATTTAGAGAACAATCCATTTTATATGTGTGCCTTAAATCCCATGTGGGAAGCCGTCTAAGTAGGTGGCTAGTATCATATGTTTTGAAATTGATATTTGTATCAGTTTACAAGGTAAATGCTATTTGTTTTTTGACAAATTACATTGAAATGATTGGTTTATTTTAATTTAGTATTCATTATATTTGTTGCTTTTCATGGCTTGTTCTCTTAACATCTATTGCAAATGAAAACACACTACAATGTACATATTAGTTGCTTTTCATGGTTTGTTCTCTTGACATCTATTGCAAATGAAAACACACTACAATGTACACTTTTGTTCATTTGCAGTTCAACATGTATTTTTGCAAAAGCATGTGCTTCTAAAATTGTTATGTTACTAGTATACATAAAATAGTGGGTCATTACATTCGGTACGAAATCCGTATGAGGGGGGATGACTCATTGCGAGAACGTCCGTATCTTGTCCGTATGTAGGGGGGTAGGTTAGCAAGTACGTAAGATATCGTACATAGGGGGGTTTCTCTAATTTTGATGCACGTAGGTTACATCCCCCCATTACTAATAGTGAATCCCCCGGGGTAAAATCCAAAAGTCTCATTTGCTAACTCACTTAGCTTAGGTTGAAGTGATATACGTAGACCAATCTCAGTAGTTAGCAAAAATTGTACAATCTTTGTGAAAAATTACTAATGATGGCCGGCTTTGAAACCATGCCCGTGAAAACCACACCCTAAGGAAGGGAAGGTTTGTTACCAAAGAAAAAAAAAAACAAGCAAAGAAAGGTCTTTACCACTTACCATACCCCTTACCCAAAGTTAACCACCGGTAGGGCGCCGCCAGATTGGCCACACTCCTCCATTATCACCACAAGACGATCTCTCTCCCTCTCTCCTATTGCTCGGCCCCGCCCATATTCTCTCTCTCCTACTCTACCGCTGCATCATTCGGCCCGGTAGGTGCCTTTGGTATCTCTGTCCACACTCGAGCCCCGGCGGGCCGCCATAGATAGTATCCTCCCTCTCTGTCCCAAATACTCTCTCTCTCTGTGTGTGTGTTGTGTGTGTGTGTGTGTGTGTGTGTGTGTGTGTGTGTGTCCACACTCCAACCTCGGAGGGCCATACCCTCACCTCCTCTCGTCCTCATACAACACCCCCCCCCCCCCCCCCCCCCCCCCCCCCCCGCCCCCCCCCCCATTCCCCCCCCCCCCCCCTTTTTTTTTTTTTTTTAGTGGACCATTAGCCTAAAACACCCCCCCCTCCCTTATCTACACCTAGCTCTCTCCCTCTCTCTTAGAATTAGCTACGGTGGGCCTTAGGGCAAGTATCACCTCTCCTCCCCTCTATCTCTCTCATTCCTCCCTCTCCCTCACCACATCCTCCCCCACTATATCCTCTCTCTACCCTATCTCTTCTTCCCAACCCCTCTCTCTCTCTTCCCCCCTCCAACCTTGGTGGGAACCACACACCCCCCCCCCCCTCACTCTCTCCCTCTCTCTTCCTCCCGTTGACTAAGCATAACCACCCCCTCTCCCCTCCTTGTTGTGTGTGCTGTCGCTACCCGCCCCGCCCTCCCGGGCCTCACGCTGTACAGTGCCACCCGCGCGCGCACTCTCATCCACACCCCCTATCCCCTCTTCCTCCCCCCTCACCATCTCCCCCCCCCCCACTCTCACTCTCTCTCACGCTCTGTCTTCACCCCCTACGCCGCCGGCTCCACACCACCGCGAGCTCGCGTTGTACACTGTCACACACATACACGCACATCATCCCCACATACACACACCACCCACATACACACACACACCCACTGTGCACG
The DNA here is from genome assembly GCF_014529385.1 of Adiantum capillus-veneris. NCBI lineage: Eukaryota > Viridiplantae > Streptophyta > Polypodiopsida > Polypodiales > Pteridaceae > Adiantum > Adiantum capillus-veneris. The sequence continues at coordinate 10,888,088 of NC_140935.1, read as the reverse complement.
TGCACACACACATACATTCCCCCCCCCCCCCTTCACCATCCTCAACCCCCCCGTGCATTCGTCTGCATTGCTAAAAATCGGAAAAATATATATATATTACATGCATTCCCCCCGTTCCCACATACGCTCGCGCATACACATACACACACTCAAGCTTGCACGCACATATACAAATACCTTCACGCACCCATACATACACACGACACGTGTATACGCACGCACTTTAAAAAAATATACAAAAAAGAGGATTCTACATCATCGTCATCGACAGGTTACTTTTTGCTTAGGGTGGTCAACAAATTGAGGTCACTTGATATGTCACCATCAAGATATTCTCTAGAGTGATGTGAGAGGGGAGGGTAAATGCTGATTTTTTTGATTGTCACACATGGGGATAAGGCCTTGACCAGCATTTAAGAGCAGATAAGGTGGCTGTTGAAACTGGTGGTTCTGCACATGTCAGGGGGGGACCTGCGGGGGGGAGGTGGCAGCTGGGTCCTCCTGAATATCAAATTCTCAAAAAATCCTCAACCATGGCTTCTTTTGACATGTGTTCTTTGAAAAAATCAGCATGTCTCTTTTCAACTCAAAAGTCTTTATCCTGTTGACTCACCTTTACCATAAGATTTTCTCCTCCTGTAACTGCATTGTTGATGCCCAATCACTGCTTCTAGTAACAGTGAACTGTTACCTACCAAATACTTATGGTGCAAGTAAAAAATATTTACCATGGTAAAAAAAGTTACTGTAGGTAAAAAGTGATTTGTATTTACCATGTAGGTGAAAATATTACTGTAGGTAAAAAATATTTACTGTGGTAAAAAATATTTACTGTCGGTAAAAAAGTGAAAACGGAGTATGCTGTGCTGTGAGTCCACACAAACATCCTCGTGTAAATTTCACTAGAAATTCACACCTAGAATGGGCTATTCTGTAAGATATAGGTTGTAGGCATGCATAAGAGCTCGTTCCCACGTATCTTCTGTCCATGGCACTTTTTACTCTTTGGTGCTTGTGAAGTAGATTTTTCTTCTCTTTCGAGATCCCTTGGACTAGAGTATCCTCATCTCCCCAACAACTGACTGTGTCTTTATTGCATCTTCAAAAGGGGTCCTAAAAACCATGCATCAACACTCTCCCTCTCTCTCTCTCTCTCTCAGACATACACACACACACAAGGAGGTGAAGAAGAAGAAGATGGAGATGGAGATGGAGCAAGAGCACTCTTCTATTGCACAAATTAGAGAATGAATGAATTTTAGGTTTAGTTGGCTTTTATATGAGCTCACCCCATTCACACTTGGGCGCCCATTCTTAGCCAACTAATCCCTTGAATGTCCCAGTTAGAGTGCGCCTCTCATCGGCGATCACTCTTACCCTTTTCCTATTGGTCTGACAAGCCCGGTACCTGACTCTACCAAATACATAATACACTTCCGTCGTAGGTGATGGGGTGTCTGTGAGCCGTGAGAGTTAACGTGCCCCCCTTCCTGTTGTAGATTCCGTCCTCGGAAGCTATTGAGTTGAAGCTCGTTCGTTGAGGTGGAAGAGCATTTGAGATGAATGTCCTTATCCTTCTTCAGTCACTACAAAATCAAACAACATTGGCATAGTAATTGCATTCGCATAAGTGATTAAAAAGCATATGCAGTTTTAGATAGACAAATTGATTGGTAAAAGAATTTCAAACAATTTGTTAGCAATGAACATTAAATTGTAATGTAATCAAATGCATAAACAGATGTAAAGGTAAAAAATTAAACAAGTCTGGGGTCCCTAATTTGACAGTCGAAAGGCACTAGAGATCGAATATTAATACCATGGGTAAGCTTCTTAATTTTCTGTGGTCAATTAAGTTGTTTAATCGCGAGAGCCAAGTATTCATGTTCGAGGGTTGACTAGAGGCTATATCTAGAAGACCTTGTAGTTAAGCTACCACAAAAGGAATTTCTCATGAAATCTTCGCCTGACTGATTACTTTTTCTTTGACCCCCAAAGTCTTTTCACAGTGATTCAATTTTGATGTGTGTGCTTATTTTGTATGCCTTGGGTTTTTGCTTTTCAAGAAAAAGCGCCCATACTGGGAACCTCTAGGGCTCTAGTACCATAGGCGATACATGTGAGTGAAGTACCCAATCAAGCTGAGATTTCTCTTCCAGCTTAAGATTTTACAATGTGGCACTTTGATTTTTTGTTTGTTCATTTTCAGCATTTTAATTTTGTAACTTTGGGGGGTCATATAACATTGATACACCTCCCCAAGCTCATCACACTAGTAAACTCCCTTTATAATACTTAAGCGAAAGGTCAATAGGGTCAAGCCCACTAGAAAGCCCTAGTACATTTCACACAATGCTGCCTAAATCGGATTAAGAACCTAAGTAACCATTGATTATTAGGAAGGCATTCCCCATGGTATTAAGATAAGATTTCTAACACCTAACTTGGTCAAACTAGCTTAGTCGGACTGCTTGATTTTTAAACCTAGACAAGTGATTATGACAAAAAATTACATTGAATTAAATGTTTGATATTAAGAAAATGCGGTGAATATTAGGCTACCAATCACAATTAAAGTAGACAATCATAGATGCAAAAAAGATAAGGGGCAATGCTAATGGACAAGAAACACCTGTTTGTGTCGATGGTCACGCTTGATTTGAAGAGTGAGTCGAGATAAAGATTCCATGAAGGTCCAAATCCTATCAATAGCAACACGCTCTTGTACACACTAGGAAACAAAAGGAATACCTCTAGGAGGCACATTAGTGGGAAAAGGTACCAACACTTATTGAACACAAAAAAAAACATAAGGAACCCTAATCTAATTATTTGCACTCCCCCTAGAGAGTCAAGGGAATAGGATATTGTAGAGGTTGGGGGGAAACCCTAAGGCTAAACCCCTATCCTTGTCGTCGAGATAAACAAAGTCATCATCCATGAGACCATATGTGCCATCCGTGTAGTCCTGTAAATTTTCTTCTTCATCATAGGTGCCCATGTTTACTAAGAAGGTCACTAGAAGCCTATAGTCATCTTGGTCAAAAGGGTAGGCTTGTGCAATGGGAGAAACGCTCTCTACTAAGTATGGATCAGACGTGGTCAAGAGACGTACCAGCCATTCTAACTCCTCAAAATTCCTCTCACATGCTAGCGTACCTATCAAATCCCATTCACATGCAAGCACATGAGGAGCTAGAAGCTTCAGGAAACTCCCCCCTTCCTCAGCTAGGTGGAATAAATTGGTTTTGCCTTGGAGCCCAAACTAGCTCTGGACTAGGTGTGTAGCATTCTGTGATCTTTCCCTTCCCACGGTCTGCCATTGGTAGTGTTACACTGTTTGACTCATATGGGTTTGCTGTCTATAGGGAAGGACACATTTTACGTTTAGGTACCCAAATTTGCTCATTTCCATCATAGTAGCCTTGGGCTTCTAATAGTTGTTTTGGAATCCATCGTGATTTGGTCTTGACTCTCCTAGGGCGCGCTCTTGGTTTTCCGGGGAAATTTTTTCTTGGAATGGATGGGAGGGTTGAGGTAGTTGGAAGTAAGGCCTTGGGGACCCATTGATATGTTCTCTTAGGTCGTGCAAGTTGAGTACTTGCAATATTACTGCTTGCTGCAACTACAAGTGTTGAAGTGCTAGGTTCATGGGTAGCTGGCAAAGACGAGTTAACCACCTTGGCTTGTGAATGTTGGCTATCCTTCAACTTTGCTAGAGTTTGCAACGTAGGTGACTTTGCTTGAATGATAGGGGTAAGAGTCGATGGTCGCGTCCTGACACTACCAGTATCCCAACCAATAGTGCATTTGGTTGCCAACATCCACGTGCGTCCCACGTTTACGTTGCCTTCCATAGCTCCCGCGGGAATGACTAGAAACCTCTGCACTATGCTTCCATTGTCATAGACAATAGGGGTCTGAAGGACTCTAAGAATAGCAGTTTTATTTTTATTAATGCCCTTGACTTGCATCGTACTCGGGGATAGGGTCAGTTTCCCTAAATGACACCAAACTCCATAGGATAACAAATTGTGTTTACCTCCCGTATCTAATAAGGCATTGTATAGTACTTTCCCATAGGGGCTATTTAGCTCAATTGGGTATCGTAGGGGTGACTCAGATTCTAATGAGTCGTCATCTGTGTCCTCGAAAAATTCTTGCGTGATTCCCAGATTAGCCTCTCGTTGGCGTCTAAGACGTTGTTGTCGTTCTCGAGCCTCAACTCTTGCTTGGATTTTTTAAAGCTCTGCTTGTTCCTTGGCAGCCTTCTTTTGATGGATGGCTTGCAACTCTTCCTGGCTTAGAGGATCATAATATCTTTTGAATTTACTCCCATTAAGGAATCCAATGGTTTCAACTCCATCTAGAGTCTCCACACGAATGGTACCTTGCGGGGTAATTTCACACACTCGATATGGTCCCTTACCAACGTATTTCAATTTCTTCTTTTCATTACGTACCGTGTACATAAGAACTTTATCACCAACCTTGATGTCTTTATCCTTTAAATGGATATCAAACCACTTCTTTCTTCTATCCTTCTCCACTAGAGCATTTCGCAGAGCTAATTGCCTTTCTTCATCTAGCCTTTCCAGGATATATAATCGCTCCACTAAGGGGTTACCATCCCAACCTTCTTGAGAAGCTACTCGAAGACTAGGAATGGCAAACTCCCATGGCATAACTACTTCTTGGCCATACACCATCTTAAACGGTGTGCAATTAATAGAAACTTTATACGCAGTACGATAAGCCCATAAAGCTGATGTAAGCTTTAGGTCCCAATCAGTGCGATGAGCCTCAACTGTCTTTGTCAAAATGGAGATAAGAGTTTTGTTGGTACTCTCAGCTTGGCCATTTGCTTGGGGATAATAGGGTGTAGACTTGTGGTGAGATATCATGAAGTTTGATGTGAGTTCTTTTATTACTTCATTTATAAAACGAGTTCCATTGTCACTCACAAGTTCAAAGGGGCATCCAAAACGTGTGATAATGTTCTCAAAGAGGAACTTAGCTGTTGTTTTTGCATCCGCCTTTCGTGTTGCTTTTGCTTCAGCCCATTTGATTACATAGTCGGTAGCCACAATGATATATCGTGATTGCGTGTTACGTGCAGCCGGACTAATCGGTCCTACAAAGTCTAAGCCCCACTTTTCGAATGGTTGGGTTACCTTGATGGGATGTAGAGGCATCCTATCCGTTCTTTGTGGCTTGTTGAAGCGTTGGCATTCATCACATCCCTTTGCAAAAAGTGATGCATCCTTAAACAGAGTGGGCCACCAATAGCCTGACTGTAAGATCTTTCGGGCAATCAACTTTCCTGAAAAGTGACCACCAGCTACGCCCATGTGTGCCTCTTGTAGAATATATAAATACTCATCCTCGCGGGCACAGCGTCTAAGAACATCATCTTTTCCTCTCTTATAGAGAGTTCCAGCCAGTAAGCAATAGGGTTCGCATTCCTTGATTAATTTTTGAGCTATATCTTTTCGTAGTTCTTTGGGTGGAAAACCATTAACTAAGAAGTTAACAATCTTTTCACCCCATTCAAGCATTGTCTCAACAATGAACAAAGGAGTATCAGGAAATTCATCATCAACCCCCGTAGGAGCTTCGCCATTAGGGATACGAGATAAATGATCCTCCATGACATGTTTCCTCCCAGGCCTCACAACAACGGTGAAGTCAAACTCAAGAAGAATTAACAACCATCGTGTAATTCGACCTGTGGAACACGGCTTGTTTACCAAATATAGCAATGCTTGATGATCAACATAAAACAAAAACTTGGTAGCAAGAAGGTAATAGCGAAATTTCTTTACTGCGTAAATCATAGCTAGACCTTCGCGCTCTGTAGTACTGTAGTTCATCTCGGCATCATTTAATTGGCGACTTGCAAAGCTAATAAGGTAGTCCAATTTATGTTCTCCTGGTTGAGTTAGAACACACCCAATAGCAAAATTTGATGCATCAATATGCACATGAAAAGGTACATTCCAATCAGGTGTTCGCAGGATTGGAGCACTTGTTAGGGCCTTCTTTAATAACTCATAAGATTGATGACATTCTTCCGTCCAGTGAAACTCGATAAGAAGCTTGTACAATGGACGCGCTATCTCGGCAAAGTTTAAAATAAACCTTCGATAATAACCAACATGGCCCATAAATCTTTGAACTCCTTTATAGTTCGTAGGTGGTGGCAAATCGGCAATGGCTTTAATCTTACTCTCATCTATGGATATCCCGTTCTTGGACACTATATGCCCTAGAATGACTCCATGCTTAACCCAAAATTGGCATTTGAAAGGGTTCAATGAGATGCGATAAAATCTGCACCTTTCAAATATTTTTCGTAGATATAACAAATGCTTCTCCCAAGAAGAATAAACACAAAGTTCGTCTAGGAAAGCTTCACAAAACTCCCTTAGAAATTCTTTAAACGCAGTGTTTATTAATCGTTGGAATGTAGCAGGGGCATTTGTTAAGCCAAAAGCCATAACACGAAATGCAAACACTCCAAACTCTATGATAAAAGCAGTTTTAGCTTGGTCCTCTAATGCAATTGTGATTTGATTGTAACCAGAGTACCCATCTAAAAAGCTGTAAGCTTCCTTGCCCGCAACTCTTTCAAGCACATGTTCTGAATATGGCAAGGGATAATGATCTCTCCTATTGGCTGCATTAACTTTCTTGAGGTCCACGCACACTCTTAGTTTCCCATTCTTTTTTGGCACAATGACTATTGGAGAAACCCATTCTAAGTGCTCAATAGGGTATATGAATCCACATTGGATAAGTTTTTCAATCTCCTCTTGTACAATTTTGGCGTACTTAGGATTCATTGGATAGGGTCGTTGTTGGACGAGTTTAGCAGTGTTGATCATGGGAATTGTATGTTGCACCATAGAAGGTGGAACGCCCTTCATGTCATGATATGTCCAAGCAAAGATATCCTTGTATTCCTTGAGGAGCTCCTTAAGTACAGCCTCTTCAGTTTCGGTAAGGTCTTGAGCAATAAAGACTGGTTTAGACTCCTCACCTGGTTCTGCTAATTATATCTCTTTAACTACCGTTGGACCATCATAAACTCCACTGCTTCCATTGGTAGGTATTCGTTGGGATTTGACATACACAACCTTTCGCTCCCCCGTGGTATAAGATTTAAAATGTTCAGGAGCCGTATGTAAATCAGCAGGCTCTTGTCCTGACGGAGACCTTTCTTTTAGTTATGCCTCCTTTTGTTGTTGTGCTAACTCTCGGTTTTGACGTCTTCTTATAGTTCGACTCAATTTCGGTTTTGTAACCTCCAATTGAGCGAGGTCAATGGGTCGCGGGTTGCACCACATGACACTCTGGAGATGTTCACCCCAATTGTCTACTAGCTTTTGATGAGCATCACATGCCCTTAGATAGCTAAGCCATTATGCAGTAGATCTTTCCTTGTTTATCCTAGCTCTCACATTTGCTCGATATCCTCGTCTCTTATATGACCTTTGTTTCTTGTTAAGGTTTTGATTAGGGTAAATGTCTGAACTCGACTCACCTGATAGGTCTTCGCTTGTATCTTCTTCACTCTCATATGAATTACCATAGATGGTCGTACTAGGCCTTGAGTGTTCAGTTTCTATACTTGGTTCACTCGATGTTTCCTCAGGTTCTGAATCCATTTCTTTCTGAGATTCCATTTCTGATGTGTATTGGTATGAAGCCTTTGAGGAATCATCGGTTTCACTCTCAGGTAGGTGTGCCTCTTTCTTATCATCGGATGTTACATGCGCTACACCTAGCATGTTTACTGGTGCAATGTGTGGTATCTCTTCCCCATCTGGTGTTACCCAGGTTGTTCCTCTAGCTCCCCATGTATCTATAGTTGCCGCTAGGTGTACCCAATCGACATTGTCTGACTCAGCCATTCCGGGTAGGATATCCATATAAGGAGAGTTCTCCCCAATATCCGTGTCTTCGTTACACGTGTAACAATACTGTAATGGAGCTGAGTGAATTGTTGTGTCTGATCTATTATCAATGATGAATTTATTTCCTAGAGGATACGTTCGACCACTTAAAAGATCAACTCGAATGACAAAGTCTTGGAACTGTAAGTAGACGTGGTTTTTTGACCAGTCATGCACCATTTTTGCTTCCCTTATGAATTGACGCCCTAAGATCATCTCAAATGACATAGGATGCTTGGAAAAATCCATAACAATGAAAGTCTGCCTTACCTTGTGTCCCAAGACCTTGATTCTGAGATCCTTTAGCATTCCAATAGGCGTAACAATAGATCCATTAGCCATTTTTACCACTACGCTTGTGGCTTCAAGGTGAGGTCGCCCCATAGACTCCCAAAAACTCTTTGTCACCATGCTGACTCCCGCACCACCGTCAAGGACTCCCTTTATAGTTAATCCTTTAGTAGTGATTGGTAGAGTAGCATTAAATTCATCACCTTCAAAGTATTGCCCCAACTTGTTAACGGGTACTTCAATTACAGATTCATGTCCCGCTAGGTCAGATGGTGGTGCTAAATGTTCCTCATCATTCATTACTGAGTCAGGTTTGTTCATATGTGCAAACTGTGGTAATCCGGCCTGTAATTCTCCATTGAGGAAGGCTCGAAGAGCTGAGACTAGCTCGGGGTCTTTATATAGTTTGGACATGATGGTGGTTCTAACTTCTGAAGACATGAAATCCATCAATTTTGCAACATTTAATGGCATCTTGTGGGACGTAGGACCCTGATAAGAGAATGGTGAAGATGGAATCTCCACTTCCTCAAGGGGGTCGGGCATTCCCTCATTGAACATTCTCTCTAGTAGGAAAGGTATGTGTCCACTTTCAGATGTCCTACCCTCACTCTCTTCCCGAATGATACTGGGTATAGCTAACAGCCTGTAGTTCTTGTGAGGTTGAGCTTGTGTGGGAAACACTATGTCCGACATCTGGATATGTTTGGGTTCAGGTTCTAATGTTCGTTGAGTTTCTTCCACCAAACCCCTCAGTTGTTGGATTCGTTCAATTTCCACTGTTGGGTTTGGATAGGTTCCAATCTTTCTCTTGCAATCCTCATTTTTTGCCTCTCGTGGCTTATCTTGGGGGTTCGCAACTGGGTGGTTTAACTTTGAATACTCTTTTGGTGTTCGTCGTAAGTCCCTCTCGTGATCCTCCTCACTGGCTTTTTCCTTTGTAGTAACAGTTTTGGTCTCCGTGGTCTCTATCGAATCTGAGTTATCCTCAGGGTCATTCATATACACGGGATCCTCTCCTGTCCCTATGTTAGTCTTTGAACTAGGTTTTGAGCTAGAAGCATTAGGGGATTTCTTTCTTCGTGTTTTCTTCTTTCTCGCTCGGCCAATGGATGCAGCATCTCTCTTTCCAAGGATGTAATTTTGCTTTTGGAGCATCGACCGTGTGAGTGCATTCATTGGTGCTATGTTTATAGTTGGTGGTGTCCCATCAACAATCTCTATTATGTTCAATGGTGTGATTTTCGGTGCGTTTGGATTGTTAGGACACTGTGCGATCAAATGATCTATGCCACAATGATTACAAGTGAGTATTGGCATTGCCAATGCATTCCCTTGACTTGTTTGTATTAGTGCAGCATTCTTTTGCATTCTAATGGGGCACTCAGCTACTCAATGTGGTCCACCACATTTGTAGCACTGAAGAGGTGGTCTCCTGGCAAAACTATTAATGTTTTGGCCTCTTGCTGCTAGCACAGTAGCTTGATATACCGGTTTGATTTGTCCCCAATGGTCTTCCATATAGTACATGGGACACTCCTCAAGCATGTCGACTCCATAGGTGATACTAGAGTCTATGTCCTCTTCGCAATCTACGTAAGTACTAGATGACTCGCAACCTATTTGGTTCATCGGTGTAACTCTTGGATGAGGGGGTTGCGGTCCTAGCACTGGAGGTGGCAACGGCGTGGTTTGGACCACATTTTGGGTTCTAGGGACCATGTGCTGTAATGGCAACTGTTGCTCCATGGGTGGGGTAGGCATCAATGCAGGAACTCGAGGTGAGTCTGCCCAAGCTATAGGCGGTCTATTTTCCATGATGCGTTTAAGCATTAGGCAATCCTTCGCTTGATGGCCATACCTACCACACGCGTTACAAGTCTCGTTAAACTTTACTCAGAAAGTAGGGTATTCACTCGTAGTATGTGGGCCCAAGCAAATTGAGCACCATTGTTGCTCCCTTCTTGGATACATATGAGTGTTTTGTGGAGCACGATTACCCCTAAGGCTTTCTTGGATGGCCTTGGTGAGATCTGCCAAAGTCATCCAAGATATCATTTGATCTTTCACGATTGGCTTTATCTTCATTGGCTCATGCCCTGATGCTTGCGAGCTACTAGACTTCGGCTCGGCAGACACTCTTTCTCCTGCAATCATTAAATTATCCTCCAATTGGATTGCATTCATGGTGACTGCTTCCCAAGTAGTGATACCTCTAATGACTAGGCCATTATAGATACTTTCATGTCTTAGTCCCCTAATGAATCTATCGAGCAATTGGTTGTTGTTGAATCGCTCATTTGGATTGCATTGAGAATTCAAATTCTTTAGGCGACTAATGAAGTCTCTCACGGATTCACCTTCTTCTCGTTGGGCTTTCTGGAGCTGAGAGGCTACACCCCAAAGTACTCCCTCTCGTATGTATTCTTTTAAGAACAGCCTCCTAAGAGTAGAGTAGATCGTTTTCTCTTCTACTCTTAAGGTTCTATACCAATCTCTAGCCTTTCCGCTTAGGGTTAAACTCAAAGCCTTACACTTATGTAGCTCATTGTGCTCTTCCAAGGAATCGCACACATGTTCAAAGACTTCCATATGATTTCTAGCATCTCCGTCTCCACTGAATTTCTGTGTGAGCTTAGCTACTTGAACTGCCTTGCTCCTAGGCTCTCTATCAGGTGCACTACGCATGTTTTCTGCAATAGAGCGACCGATAGTTTGAGAAAATGCTGCCAAATCTCCTATTTGAGCAGGTATAATGGGTGTATGTGCTCCTGGAACCACATGTGAGATGGGAGTTGGCCTTGGCCTTGGCATACGCACGGCTCTTGGGTCCCATATTTCGTATGGTGGTGTACCAGACGGTGGTCCAAAGTTTACAGGCGTGGCCCTAGGCATAGGGGGTGCCTGATATGGCATGTTATTATTAAATGGCATGGCTCCACTTGTATAAGAGCTTGGATAATGCCATTGTGGATTGTAAGCTCTTGGAATAATCGGAGGTGTAGGAGCTACATGAGGCTGAGGTACGACAAGTGCACATGATTGATACATACATGTAGGTATAGTTGGGGGCACTGTGCTACTAGGCATCGGCGCAGTGTTAACAAATGAACTCCATGGTGTACTTCTTGTCATGCTCACCACTGGGATATGCATGGTAGCCGTAGTGTCATTAAGAGAAAGATGAGCTAGATCTGGGAAGGTAAAGCTGCCACTTGTGGGCTCAGATTGTACTGAGGCTCCTGGCGAAACAACATATGGAGGATCAATGGGGCTCACTGAGGGAGTCTCCATTTGTGACAGGGTTGGTTGGTTGGCCTTTCCCGTATCCAAGAATCTCATTAGGCCTGTTGAAGGCATGTTGATCCCTGTGTTCTGTCTTTCTAACTCCACAATCCTATGGAGGACATCACAGACTTTCTGTTGTTGCTCATCTATGCTAGTAGCACCCGATGTGGTTTGTAGAACATCTAACCAAACTACATGATAGGTGTGTCCTGTGTACCGATCAGTTAAAGCTTCTGCTTGTAGGTCATACTCCCAATTTTTATTTAGGAATATCCCATCTAGGCCTAGCGTGCTGGAGGTTTCCCTTGAAGTGGAAGCATTATTGCTCCCCATAGCTTGCCCCTCCGTGACTGCTACCTTGGGAGCACTCGGTTGCTCGGCTGGCATGATTTTTGTCATAGGAGCCTTTGCTTCAGGGCTTGACTTTGTTATAGCCTTCGTAGGTTCTCAATTTCCCTCTCCCTTGTTGCTTGCATATAGCGTTCGATCTCTTGTACTTCGGCAAGACTCCTACCATCGGGTAGTAAAACCTCAGAGGGAGATAGTCCTAAAGGATCAGAAGGTGCAGTGGATGGAACATTCACATGCACACTCTCAAGAAGCACAGGGTCTATTTTAGGTATGAATGACGAATTTACTTCCCCACTCCCTTCATTTATTTCATTAACCGCATGTTCGGAGCGAGTAGCTCCACTAAGGGTCTCTTTTAAGCGGCTAAACACGCTGGACCCGGGCCGTGGGCCCATGGCATGCATGTCTTGACTTGAACTATCAGGGTTTGGTGTAGGATACCCCTCCATGACTTCGTAGTCAGAGGAAGAATCACTAGACGCGATATGAGGATCTTGGGTCGCGCTACCTTGAGTCCCGGCCGAAGGTCCAGAACCTAGGGTGGAGGAATAATGGGTGCCCACGTAAATGGAGGCACTACCAATATGCTCGTGCTCTAACACTCGTCCAGAGCGTAGGTTCATATGACTTGGATCCCCTAGAAGTGGCAGTGAGGGCCCGTGAAGGCTGCTCACCTAGTAATTTTGGGTGTTTTGCAGCCCAAGTCTTTTCGTATTTATTTATTTTTTGATTTTTTGGTCCTTTTTTTCTGACCCAGCTATAGAATAGAGCGTATGATAGCTCAAAACGAGCGTCTCGTTCAGAGGGACGTGCCGTGCTTTACAGCCCTCCGTTTGGTCACTTTATGCCCTCGAAATCCCTAAAATTGTCAATTTCTAGTAGGGAACTAGGCCCAAATTAGAAAGTCGAAGGGTGCAAGTGGGAAGAGAAGGGAGGAGAGTGGAAGACTTGCCCCACATGCTCTCATTCCCTCTTGAGGGGATAGGGTATATATATAAGAGTGAGTCTAGTATATATCATAAGACTGAGGGCTTGGGCTTGGGCTTGGGCTTGGAAAATGATCCCGATCCCGATCAAAATTTTAGTGTAGCCCCCCAGTCACTCACCCTTAAATATTTTCGGTTTTTTTTTTTTAATAGGCGATGAAAGCGCGTGGTTTAGGTGACCCTTTCTTGGCCACACACTCTGTCACCTACCTAACCTCCCAGTCAACAGCTCACAGACAGCTCACTACCTTATCTACTTACTAACAGTGCTGCTAACCACTGACTAATCTGTTAACTGCTTACTGACAGTGAGCTAACTGTCCACCTACTTCCTCTCTCACTACCTTAATGTGCAAAGACTGTGTGCAGCCAAACCTTGACAGAAAACTGTGTGCAGACTGTGTGCAAACAGAAATTGCTAACTACCTTCCTACTTATTCATTCACTGCAAACAAGCTAACGACTACTAATTGTGCAAAGACTGTGTGCAAACAAAAAACACAACATTATGCAGAAATCAAAGAACTTGCAGACAACACAGAAATTAACAACTTACAGAAAAACAACTCATTCCTCTTCCTCTTCCTCTTCTTTCCTACTACAAACAACTCATAGGAGAAGCACAAAGTGCCTCTTGGGCTTAGTGCAGGGCGATTCCCCGGCAGCGGCGCCAAAAATGTGCGCTCCTTACTGCACTGTCGAAGCAAGGGACTTGCCGATACACCGTGTGCGAGCCACAAATGGCTCCAAGCACACAACAAGACTAATCTAGCAAGCTCAAGAGAGCAAAGGGTGTGTCACTCACCGCTCTACGCTTGCCTTTGTGGTGGATTCCTCGCCACGATGAAGAAGAATCTGCAGTCGTGCCGCGCTCAACTACTTTGCCGCCATCGTGCCTTCGTAATGCTCGATCGCACACACACTCTCCCTCTCTCTCTCTCTCTCTCTCTCTCTCTCTCACATATACACACACAAGGAGGTGAAGAAGAAGAAGATGGAGATGTAGATGGAGCAAGAACACTCTTCTATTGCACAAATGAGAGAATGAATGAATTTTAGGTTTAGTTGGCTTTTATATGAGCTCACCCCATTCACACTTGGGCGCCCATGCTTAGCCAACTAATCCCTTGAATGTCCCAGTTAGAGTGCGCCTCTCATCGGCGATCACTCTTACCATTTTCCTATTGGTCTGACAAGCCCGGTACCTAACTCTACCAAATACATAATACACGTCTATCGTAGGTGATGGGGTGTCCGTGAGCCGTGAGGGTTAACAGCAAGCGTGTGCTGGAGCAACTGACGACTAACCCGGGAGGACGCAACCTGCTCTGATACCAATTGTTGGAATTAGGGTTGCAGAGAAATGCCCACAGCTTGGAGAAGACGAAGGAAGCTCAAGGCACAGGAAAGATAGATAGCCCTAGAGTGATGGGCGTATATACAATGCTTGGGGGGAAAAACCTCCTAAAGAGGGAAAAAATGCCCCGGTGGTCCTAGTGTGTTCACACACATCACTACCACATGTATATGGTAACAAACTTTGGGGATTGTAAATTATAAGCTTGTTATTTATTTGCATTTTTTATCACAACATTGAAAGCACAAAGTTTATTTTTTTATTAATTGGTCAAAAATTGATGTGATTATGGAGATGTAATTTTTTTAAATTAAACACGTCATTATAAATTCGTCAATTTTTCATTGTTTTCAAGATCTTTCATTGTTAAATGTTGGATAACATAGGAATTTAAAGATTTTTTAGCCATAATTTTTTTTGCAAAAACTTGCAAGCTTGAAAGGTCATTTTTGAGTTTTTTGGGCTATTTTTGGGTTTTTTTATGACAGTCAAAACTACACCTCATGCCCTATTGTAATTTTTGATGATCGACTGCTCAAAGAATATCCTATCCATCAGCATAGCTTTATTAACCACATGGGACGAGATCCTTGGCAATACTTCACCCACCTTTAAGGAGTCATGCAGAGGTTGGAAGGTCGACCCACTCCCTTTGTCCATTGGTACTACCTCCTCATTCAAAGGCATTTTTCTAACCATGAGCAACCGCAAGAATTTTATGATATCTTCCTCCATGGGTAGATCCTCTACCTCCATGGTTAGCACGACCACAAAACAAGACCTAAAAATAGGGGGGGATGGTGCAAAAAGCCACAAGATCCGATAGGAAAGGTACCCAGCCAAAGGTAAGGTATCGACAGTACGCTAAATATGAAGAAAATAGACGTGAATAGAACTAACACAAGCTGAAAAGAAATTTAAGAGATATTAATCGCATTTTCTTAAGTAGGTATTACTCGCCTGAATATCCACAAGCTGGCTCGGAGTACGCCAGCCTCATTGACACGAGCACATGTGAGACCTTTGAGCTCCACACCCATTGCAACCCATAGAGCTATGGTGGCATTGTGAGAGCCCGTCTTGATTCGGACGTGCACACAAAAAACTCCTCACAATAGCCCCAAGTTACACCACTCACCTGCAATTTGTGAGAGTAGTTCTTCAATCAACAATGCCAGACGTTGTCACCAAAAGGGGTGTATCCAATTGAGCCCACTGAGTGTAGCACACAGAGTCTCGCCTACTAATCGAATGTGCCCCCAACACCACACAAGAGCAAGGCCATAGCTTCGTACTGAGCATGACGACAAGAGAACTCCAATCTCTAAGCAGACTAAGAACACACCCTAGAACCCCTACTTGCACCACAATGTCGCGTAGCAACCCCTAAGAAGTGGCTCCTAATGGCTTCAAATAAATATATTCACTACTTACATAGTGAAAGGACACTCTAAAGAAAAGAAAACACTAAATGAAAACTAAGCAAAGAAAAACACAAATGTAGTAATGTGCAGTAGACCATCTCTCTTTATATAAATACAAAAAGTCTTTTGACTTTCTACTTCCATGTGTCATTTCATTTCCTTAACTCACCCTTCACTTATTTTGTTTTGATGTTTTGAAAGGCTGTTTATTTTTTTCAAGATTCGGTATACCTAAAATGGCTCGCCTAAAATAAAATACATTCATTGAAAGATTCTTGCAAGATTACCTTTAACCTCAATTCCTAGCCCTCACCTACTGCTTGTGTCTCCAAAACCTTCTCTCGCCTATGTGTTGCCCTTCCCAACCTCTCAATGATGCGTGCATGCAAGCCTACAAATCCACTGATAGCCGTTTTTCGGCTTTCCATAATTGCCATAGTAAGCTACCTCACCCTATCAAATCACTCAAACACTGTGGTTACCCTCACCCTTTCATTGTATATAGGTGCGTGTGAATTAGGGGACTTTTCCCATATCTCCTTACTGAAATAAAAAACCCTCAATTAGCTAGTCATTGGGCTAGTTGAGCCAAAAAAATAAAAATAAATAAAAAATATAAGTATATTATGGCCCATGCGTATGTAAATATTTCTTTGTATATAGGGCCTAAATAAAATATTTTTTTCATAATTATTTTGGTATTTATTTAAATATTTCTACTTAGGTGTGTGTTATTTATGCTCTGTACATTGCCTCACCATTACCACAATTTTTCTTACCATTTTTCATACTCTTTATTCCATATAGAAATAATTTCATGTAAGCTTCTCTTATATTTGGTGTAACTCCATCCCAACAAAAATCCAAAAAAACTAGTTCTATTTATGTGTATATTTTTTTTCACTATTGTGATTTTTTTCTTCCTACATATATTCTCTATTACTCTCATAAATTAGACCACCAAAAATATTCATCTTTTTATGGTAGACTTATAATGAGAGAGATTTATTTTGACCCCTTTATATTTTTTTCACTTATATTATTTATATTTGACATGTACATATTTTTTAGATCCCTCAATATTTGATTTTCTTAGTTGTACTATTCACTTATATCATAATCTCAACAATATCTTCAATTATAGACCTACCAAATAAGGTCAAGGGTAGGTGGTATGCATACATGCACTATGGAGGGCTCACTCTTGGAGGTATTCAAAAGAATCATCCAAAGAAGGACCCCACAAGGACCTTGTGCAGTGGAAAAAAACGATCGGTTTTGCTGAATTTTTAAAGTTCACTTGATCTCCGAATTTGAAAAGGTGATACAAACCAAAGTTGTAGCTCGTGGGCTGAACTTTTCCCTCAAATTTTTTCATATTTTTTTGAGCTACGAGCTGTGAGCTATGATTTTATTAGTGGACCCCAGTTTTCCCATGCTATGCAGCCACACTCTCTCTTCCACTTTATCATTTTCCTCTTTCACACACACTTCTCCACTCATCATCCCCACCTCTCTCACCACTCCTCTCTGCACCCTACTCACCTTCTCCTCAACCTTGAAGAATAAGAGAAACCATGGTGAACTCATACCTCCCACACACAACTCCATTCCAAAATTGACCACCTAGTCTCATTTTTCCTCCTCCAAATTACCCATATCTATCAAAAAAACCACAAAATTCAGCCTCTTCTCTTAAAAGACAGCATCATGGTGGTTGATTACTCAGCTTCAATTACCTTGTCTCTCAAGGAAGGTCAAGAGTGGAGAAAAAATGTACCGTCAAAGCTAGTGGACCGTCAACAAGCGTCAAAATTGGCCCTACTCAAGACACTTGGAGCATCAACCTTGTAAGAAATCCACCTTTTCTTACCTCTTAAGAGTTTTTCTTCCTTATTTGTATCCTACATGGATACTCCCATTGTAAATATCCAATTCCATTTGTAAATTAATACTAACTCTACTAACACTAACCCACTATGAAAAGTCCTATCACCTCCATTTCTCTCCTCTCTCTTTCCCCACCAACTTCTTGATAATTCCAAGCAAAAGAAATTAGATAAATTGCTGAAAATCTAACCCAACCATGGTTAGAGGAGTAACCCTAGCCTTCAAAATTGCTATAAAAGGAGGGTGTAGCTAGCACAAAGAAGGAGCTCTTGAGTGGGGAGCCATAAGCAAGAGCACTATGCTATAGCTTGAGAAGCCAAGCTCAACCTCTCTAGAAGGAGCTCTTGAGTGGAAGTTCATTGTCTTATGCATGTGCATGTGTTGTAATAGGGGATTAGCAAGGGAACTCTATGCCATTGTAAGAGAGAGAGAGTGATCATTCAATTGAGAGTAGGAAATCTATCATTTCTCCTACTATTGTAAGCCCAACATTTGCTGAATCAAGGAGGGTGGATTTGGACTAAGCTTGGATACTTTGTCTCCTTTCCAACATGAAGTAATGGACAACGATGATGCGTAAGTGTCTTGGTGTTTTTTGTTAAGTTCTTGATAGCTTGTCTCTGGTGTTGTCATCAATCTAGCCATAAATCCCACATACTGTAAGAAGGCGACAGGGTGGAGAGGACTCCCCTGGCCTTAAGACAGTGATTGGGGTGGCTTTTCTTGTGACGTGTTGTGGTGAAATTTACGCAAGCTATGTTGAACAAATACTAATCTCACTTGATTTGTCATGACAGATTTGTAAGAAGGTATTAATGCAACAAGCACCCCCTCCCCCTTTCTCTCTCTTTCTTAAATATATAGTTGTGTTTGCTTGATCATTGCCGATACGTTTCAAAGCAGCCCGAGCACTATCTCTCTCCCTCTCTCTCTCTCTCTCTCTCTCTCTCTCTCTCTCTCTCACTCACTCTCTCTCTCGTGTTTTAGTGTGTGAGAGTGTTCCATTGGTGTTAGGGTTAGTGTAAATTCCTTGCTTGTTTGTGGGTTGCTCTAACGATTCTCCTCTTTTGCGTCCTAGTTCGCTCTTAAACTAGGTGGTGCCCCTTGTGTAGTTGGGATTTGGCTGGGGGTTTGTTGTTTTGGTTTGTGTTGTGTTGTGCCCCAGCCCCATTGAGCAGCACGGGAGCCTTGAAGGGTGTCTAGAGGTTGCTCTTCTTGTTGCCCGCCCCGGACTGCCTCACCACCTTCCTTGCAAGCTTCCACCTAAGCTTCCCTACCTCTCGACGACGCGTCGATGCAAGGCCTGCAAATCCACCTTCCCTGTGAGCTTGCACATAAGCTTCCCCCACCATTCATGGACTTGCACCTATAGAGCAATCCCCCCACGTCATCTCCACTACGCTTGTGTCAAGAAAGGATGAGAGAGAGAGAGAGAGAGAGAGAGAGAGAGAGAGAGAGAGAGAGAGAGAGAGATGTCTCCGCTCTACAATGCGTGCATGAGAGGGGGAGAGAAAGATATCCCTAATTGGGAGGCATGGCCTCCAAATAGCGTGCCTCCCCCTTCTCACTCCTCTACCTCTGAATCTCCATAGGCATCTTCTCATCATCTCCACTAATGGGTGTTTTTTTTTTCTTCCAACCGGTGCCTCCTACTCACAGATTGTTTATATATTACGAAGGGCCCCACTTGAATATAAGATAAAATGTGCACATTGCACATCAACATTTTTGAACAAAGTAAACTCAAAAGGAAGTAAAATAGAAAGAAACATCAAAAATAAAAATAAAAGAAAAGATAGATTTAATAAGCATAGAAAATAATAAAACAATTTAATGAAATGATTTTTTTTGCAATCCTTAAATGAAAAAACCCTTCATCAATACCTCACACAGCGATTGAAAAATTCTTTTTGCCTAAGTGGTGAGTTTCCTCCTTATATAGATGCACACTGTAAATACTAGTAGAAATTTCCAAATTTGTAAGATGTTTGAACTATTTTCTAGTATATTTAATCGATTTTTTTCCCTTTACCATCCTTTGCAACTGGCTAATATTGATTTTCAACCGACTCAATGCTAAGCTCATGCATACCTTTCTCAACCATTAACCTCACATGCATCATGGGATGAAACTCCTATGAATATATTGTTTAATCTTTTATTCTCTAAAGTCTTTTTCAAGCATATCAAAAAAGTTAATGCAGCTTTGTAAAAGAGATTTCTATTCACAAGACTTTTGAGACCCTTATGGGACACTTGTCTTACAATGAAAATTCAACGACCTTCACCCTTTGGGTGCTGAGCATTTTAGTAGGCCAAATATGATGTCCATAAGAAAATTCCAAGCTTGTTATCAAAGAATGCTTTGCAAAATATTTTATAAATTTATATTTGCTAGAATTTATCAAGAGATCGTGTCATGCATCGCTTTTAAAAATTCAATAAACATCTAATCTAAACTTCCAAAGTGAAGGCTAAGATTTATAATGCAAAAGCGAAAGGTAAGTTTGTAGGATATGAAAAGCCGTTTGAGAATGTAAAGTCAAACTGCTTTTTCCTCTACATAGAAAAAATGTTCGAGTCTAAATGCACATATAAAAAAAATGTACTTTTAGCAGAGATTTTGTTATTTGATAAAAAAATTGATTTTTGAAGATATGTTTAGCTTTATTTTTTCAAAGGTCTTTTTTCAAGACCAATATTGATATTTTAGAAATTTGTGCAAGTTTCTATTCCTTTATAGAGATTGAAAAAAGGGTGGCTACTCATGTATCATCTTGGGGGCTCTGTCTTGCTTTGAGGACATGCATGCAAATGAAGGGGTTGTTATCCATGTTAGTAACCATGAGAGAGAGAGAGAGAGAGAGAGAGAGAAATTTTACCATCAAGATCATAGGGACTCCGTCTCACTAGGGGCACCCTTGTCTTTCAAATTTCTAAGATATTATAAATTTTTTGGCATTATAGTTTATTATTTAAAGGTAGTTAACATTTTTCACCAATATAAAATAAGAAAAATGTCTTGAAATAGATACAATGTCCAACAAAAACCAAATTTGACATTGAAACTCCGAATGGGCAGAGAGATTACTCAATTGACGAGCCTTTTATCAATTTTGGGGTATTTTAGCCTTATAAATTCTATGAATTTTAACAAGTACGGGTGCCTATCACAAGTCAACTAGAGAGAGAGAGAGAGAGAGAGAGAGAGAGAGAGAGAGAGAGAGAGAGAGAGAGAGAGAGAGAGAGATTCTTAATGCCCAATGAATGGCTCAACAAGAAGAAGGGGAGAGAGAGAAAGAGAGAGCAAGCTATTTAAGGGTGTAGGAACAATCTTAGGAGACACTGAAGTTCTAGACGACAAATCATTAACAATTAATACTTATGGGGAGGACGAGAGAGAGAGAAAGAGAGAAGAAGAAGACAAAGTATATAATTTTTAACGCCATAGGAACAATCCCAAAAGATGTATCCAACAACTTTTGTGATAATAAAGAGAGAGAGAGAGAGAGAGAGAGAGAGAGAGAGAGAGAGAGAGAGAGAGAGAGAGAGAGAAGAAGAAGACAAAGAAGAGAATTTTTAATGCCATAGGAACAATCCCAGAAGATGTATCCAACAACTTGTGTGGCGATAATAAAGTTATTCATGTTTAATCTTTTGATTCTCTCTCTCTCTCTCTCTCTCTCTCTCTCTCTCCACACACACACACACACACACACTTATCTAGCTGACAAGTCGTTGGCTAACCCTTTGCTGACAGCTTCCCTTTTTGGTGTGCTAACCTAGAGCTACTATGCTCTAGAAAAATTTCACTGAGTCTCTAGAGAAGACCACATGGAATTGCTCATGGTACCAAATATCTACCAGATGTCTACCACACCCGCACACACCCTTGCTTATTAAATATCGGTACTATTCTCTATTTTGGCCCTTCTCCAGTCACTACCTTTGTCTTAGTCTACGAGCTGACAGTATCGATTCCTATATCTACGCTATGACGGCATTCTGGAAGTCCTTGTGGGATCCCTTGGATTGTGATACATCCTAGTGTTGCCCGCCCTTCTCAATGATAGTCGCCCAGATCTGCTAAACCCAGATCACACGTACTTTGACGCGAGCAATTACTGATAACCACCCACCCACTCACTCTGTGTGGTTTGGTGCATGCATTATACATCTTAAAAAGATTACATCACTACCTCACTCATAATCTAGTGATTACATCCTAAGCTAGTGGTATAGCTGGCAGGGGCTAGTTTTAACTAAAAGCCCATTTGGCATTCAATGCTAAATAATTTATATGGTAGGCAACACACTCTCTCACACACACACACACACGCACTGGAAGTCGAGCGTGCATAATTATAGCACCTTCACTGGTTGGTTCTCGCAGGTAAGCGGCCTATCTTTCTTTCCCCTTCTGGTTCGGTTCTGTCCCACGAGCGAAGGCAGGAGAGAGCACACACACATAGACACTAGGTACTCGCACGCGCTCACACATACTCGCCCATAACTGAATCTCCCTCTTCTCTTACTGATAGGATGGGGTTTGCTGCTCAAGATACGCAGGCTACGGCTCTGTTCATGAACTCATTCTTGCTGAAACGCTGGAGCATACTTTTCACCTTGCTCAACACACACACACACACACACACACACACACACACACACACAACCTAGAGGATGGTTCAACTACTGAGGATCTTCCATGGTGCATTCTGCCGAGATGACCTTCCTATTGGTACATGCAGTCCATATTCGCTATGCTACAACGAAGGCAATTCTGGCCGCAACCAATAGCCACAGTTCGACGTCAGCATAACAGGTAGGTGCCTATGCACCTACTCAGGATGGGTAACATGCTTTGGAAACGGTACAAATTTCTAATGTTTGCAGGCTCACTAGATGTATAATAGCGGAATAACTTCGTTTTGATTGATGAGGCATATTCCTAATACCGGATAATGATAATGTTTTGCACTTTTTGATACAGTTTTTGATACACTTTTTGGGTCCTATAATGCATTGTTTGATGCACTTCTTAAGAGTGGTCTAACTGATTATTTGAGCATACATGCTAGTTTACTGCATCATAAAGAGAATTGTTTGTAGACTCCAAAATTTGGCATGACCAAGTTTGGCATGATGGAATTTTTGACTTGAAAATAACACATATGTATTGGTTGTTAGAGCCTTAAACCTCATGTGAGGGTCTCAACAGAGATGGCATTGATTGGAAACTTGAAATATTGTCCGTTTTACAAAGGAGATGTTGTCGAATTTTTTCTGATAGAGTTATTTAATACCAAAAGTTGGAGTGATGCTACCTCCCTTCTATTCTTATAATGATTGTAGACTTTATAAGCTGACTTTACAGAAGAAATTAAACATCCCCCTTATATGGTGCATACAACTTCCATTGTGTTACCTCCATGGATTGTAGCTCGACACTCAGATCTAGTGTACATAGATTGGGGTATTTTTGGATTTTTACTTAATAGCTTAAGATAGTTTCCTTAATAGCTTAAGATAGTTTCGATCTTTCGAGCTCAATCAAATTATATAAATATGCTTATGCCTCTGGTAAAGATCTTCGAGGAAGTGATAATGACTGGAACCTTTGAGATACAATCTGTATGTAAATAATATGTTGTCCAACTTAAACATCCACCTAGAAAAATGGTCTTATAGACATGTACTTCTATCTTTGTATGCAGGTAATCACTTCTGATGAAGGTAAGTATATGGTGGTGACTTCACAATTACAAAGTGCTTTTTGATGCTCTTGGATAAATGCATAATTTCTAACACAAATGTTTTACTTTGAACTTAGTTCAATTAAAAGAGCCTTAATCCTCAAGTGGGGGTCTCGGAAGAGATGGTAGTAGACTGGACTTTTGAGAATTGATCCAATTTACAAAGGAGATGCTGTCTAATTTTTTCTAGAATTAAATGATGCAAATATTAGCATAAATAAATGGCTCAAACTTGATATTAGATCTTTGTTATGGTGGTAGTTTGTGTTGTAATTTTTGACACCAATAAAAAAGGGAGGGAGTCATTGACACCTGTCTTCCCAAGTAATGCTAGTTCTTACAGGCTTGTGTTTCTTGGATGGTGGCACATAAGAGATTCTTTCCTTGGGATTACAACGAAAACTGCAGCAGTAACAGAAGATCGTCCAATTTACCAACTAATGTACCAGCTAGATCCTTCTACCTGTTGATGTAGTGGAAGCTCATCCCAAAGGATGGGCACATAAGATACAACACTAAGATATTATATTGTAATAATCAAAGATCAAATATTTGATCTAAATGATTGTATTATCCATTAGATACAGAAAGTTGTATTGGTGTATATGAAATGATTTATGACATCTTGTTTTAAAATATTGTTATTTAATATATTATTTAATACAATTGTCTATGTATGGTTCAATTATGAGGGGGATTTTCATACTTAAACACACACACACACACACACACACACACACACACACACACACACACACACACACACCCACCCACCATCAAGACTCTATGGATAGATATCTGAGAGTAGCTATGATTGTTCTTATGATGTCAAACACTCTCTCTCTCTCTCTCTCTCTCTCTCTCTCTCTCTCTCTCTCTATACACACACTAGAGATCTTGAAGCCTTTTGCTATGTTTCACTATGGTAACTATGAAATTCAAAATTACTATGTTTCCATTGTGTGCCCCCCCCCCCCCCCCCCCCCCCCCCCCCCCCCCCCCCCAACCTCTCTCTCTCTCTCTCTCTCTCTCTCTCTCACACACACACACACACACACACACACACACACACACACACACTCACCCACATGTATGCACGTTGGGTGGATAGAAACTTGTATGGAGCTCATGTGCATACACATACAACTTGTCATTGTGATAGAGTCGCTGACAAATTGACGCTATGATTAAGGAGACGACCTCAAGTTGACACATGGACATGGCAAGCGATCTCATTTTCTCAATCTCTTTAAAGAGAAGTACATATGGCTATGAATGCTCTCTCTCTCTCTAGGGTCTCAAGCTTAAGACCATCGACAAATAGATCTTTGAGATCTCATCAGATCGTTCCTACAACGTTTTAAGTTCTCCTCTTATCAAGACTTGTGTGTGTGTGTGTGTGTGTGTGTGTGTGTGTGTGTGAGAGAGAGAGAGAGAGAGAGAGAGAGAGAGAGAGGGATCTCAACTTATGTGTGTCATCTCTATCATTCCACTTATATTAGATGCTTCAAATTTTTGAAATATTTGGGATTCTTTCTATTATATTAGAGAGGATTCTCCTAGCCCAACATATCAACAAAGAGCGGCCGCCGCATGTGTGCCTCTCTCTCTCTCTCTCTCTCTCTCTCTCTCTCAGCCCAAGCCCATGAGACCTCCTTGCACCCTAAGTTGCATTTATACAACCGTATAATGAAAATTATACGTATTATTCGGATTAAATAGTGTTTTTTGAATAATACACGGTAAGATGTATAATCGAATAAGATCATTAATCAAAGATTTCTTTGATCAAAGTAATCTTCGATCAAAGAACTGTATAATATATTCGCCTCTTTCATCAAAGGAGCACATTGTAGTTTTTTCAGCTTGTCCGAGATAGAGGTGACAGAGCTCAATTTTATTTTTAACTTTTTTTTTCTGCTAATTCGTGTTGTGCTAGAGGTTCACCTCGCACACATAATTAGTTTGCAGGTGCGTAGGACTATTCTAAGGTTGTGTCAACATAGTCACACTCTTGGAATAGATAGACATTAGAGCTTTGTCTCATGGTTGTGTAGACCAATCGATCACACTCCAGAGAGAGACATAGGGAGTGTAGAATCCACTGATGCTGTGTAGAGGTTTCTTCCTTGCACTTCAAAGATGGGGTAGAAGTTTGTCACTTCGTGTTGTGTATGAGAATACTCACAGTTTAGAAGCTGGCAAAATATACAAACATGTCTAGAATCTTGCTATCCAATATAGTTTACTTTACACGCTAGAGGCAGAGCTAAACTATAGTATAAATAAAGTATACACATTGCCACATTTGAAGAGTGAAGAGTTAAGTTTAACTTTCTCCTTATCTACAAATGTATCAATGTTTATTTTTTGTTTACATTTTACGTATCCAACTCACCTAAGCAATAGTACCAGATAGTGAGTGCTAAGTTGAAGCTTTGCTTCTCTTTTCATCCACTGCTTAGTACTTGCAATAGGTGAGTAAATACATACTCTCTACGTGTTCTTTGTAACTATGACATATAATTCTTTTCAAGATGTGATGATTAATGGTTTGACTGTTGCTTTTGATAGAGATTTTCTCACACTTCAACAGTGACCAGCTTGATTATTTAATTAGTGACCACTATTGTGTTAAATCTATTAGCTCACACGACTGGGGTATTAGTGCATAACTTACACTTTTCACACTCTAATAGACTACTTTTGTGCAATGTAAACTTTCACTGTTCTGTGTTTAGTAGTGTCCACACTTGTGTAGAGTTTTTTAACTCTCACAATTGGACTACTTTTTCATAACATTAACATTATAGTCATCTGTTTTCTAGATTGATTGTACATTTATGCAATTATTGATAACAAAATCTTATTCCAAAATCATAGTCATTAAAAATTATATATATTTCATTTGTTGCAACAAATTGTTCACTTTAAATCTGTCTAAATATTGAACATTGATATTAAATATTTTCATACTTAAGTATGTTCGAAATTTGAATTATTCTCTTGGTGTTCATGTATCATTGCTTGTCTTAATAGCCATGTCAGAGACGAATCTATCACGAGCACATAAAAAAATCGTCACTAAAGCTATTGTTCGCTATCTACACGGTGTGGGAGAGGAGCAATTACATTGATGTTTTGAAATTATAGAGCCTTCTAGCTTCAATGATTTTGTCAATACATTGATAAAACATTGCTTTTAGTGATTACGACAATCATTCCCACAATATCATTTGATATTGCAACTTTCAATGGCGATCAATTGCAAGGGCTTGTCAAGCAAGTCTTGGGCCAAATCTGGTTTCTTTTGATGCTCTACAATATCCTAAAGTCCACTCTCTCCCTTTAGTATGCAAAAGAATGCAAATGGTTCATCAATTGCATGTAGAAATGAAACGAAAGAGCAAGCAAGAAGGCCCTAGTAAACGACCGAGAGTGGCTGATCCTATCAGCTAGCCACTGAGACAGAAGTGGCAACTCCGCTCGGCCTACCAATGTAGAAGCAGTAGCCCAAGGTGATGATCCACTAAGATTGCACCTCCTATAGGATTGACATGTTTTTCACTTGCAAGCTCCCCAACTTGAATAAGGTAGATGGACATATGTCAAGACAGTTCATGTACTACATCTTGCCTTCTCAGATGTTTTCGTACTGTGACACATACATAGTGGGAACGAATGCTACAAGATCTATCTTGTGACTTTTTAAATACATAAGTATATTTTGTATAATGTATTTATACATATCTAAGTATAATAATAAGCTTTCTATCTCATCCTATTATTTATCTCAAGGGTAACATATTCTTACTTTATCGTCAAAAAGTACTATGGAAAAAAGGGTCAATAGCTCCGTCTCTTTAACTAGGTGCAAAAAACATTGGTTCTTTCTTTCTACTATCTCATTATTATCTCACCCCTAGCTAGATCCTATATCTAGGGTAACTTCATATATATATATATATATATATATATATATATATATATATATATATATATATATATATATATATATATATATATATATATATATATATATATATATATATATATATTCTATGTATTTTTCATATATATATTTTAATAGTTATCAGGAAGGAATCAAATCCTAGTGGAACACTAGCTTGCATGATTCTCAAAGATACACCTATTTTAATGCATTATTGCAAGCATGATTACAAAAATTTGTCAAGGAGCAATGCCATGCTTCCATATTGCATGAGGTGTCCATTGGAATCAAATGAAAGTCTAAGCTAAGGGGACCACATGAAGACTTTTGTTGCCAAAATTGTTTTGATGATTTTTTAACACAAGGTTCCAATCCAAATTTGAAAAACTATATAGAATAGGAATCTTATCTTATGAGTTGAATTTTTTACCCCTATTTTTACTTTTTTATTTGGAGCCGCGGTTAAGGAGATATGATCAAAATACTGGACCCCAATCTGCCCATTTCAAACTTTTCCAGTTTCTGTTCACACTGGCTCTTCTCTTTTTGTGTAAAACCTTGGGGGTTCCCCTCACCTATAAAAGGGGACCTCTTCTTCCTTGAAAACCTTTCAAGCCATTGATGAGATGGATTCATGAGGGAGTGAGAGTAATAATGCTTCATTGTACTTAGCCATGAACATAAGTCTAAACCTACACTTATTCCTAAAGGAAGACTAGCCAATCTTGTAAGCTATCCTTGGAATATAAGCTCTAATCAAAGAAGGACTTGTACTTGGTGCATCAATCACGGCTTGAAATCTTCCTTCTTCTTCTCCCTCCATAAAAAATGGAGAATAACTCCCGAAGGTTTTGTCAAGTAAGACGTGTTCTACTTTGATATTTTTTTGATTTCTTGTTGTTTTCTTTTTCATATCTAATCCAATATATATATATATCTAATTTCATCTCCCTCTCTAACCAAACCTATCTCTCTCACTCTAGAAATTCATTCTCTCTATAAATTCTAGGTTCTCCTTGCTACATGTACATCTCTCCCCATAGTATCCTTATTGCTTACGAAAAAGAATAAGGTTTGGGAGGGAAACTTCTCATCGCTTCACTTCTCTCATATCTACATGTCTCACATAATATCGTAGATGAATAATCTAAATGATGTGAATTTCTAACGCTTCCACACTGTGTGATATATTAGAATTAATGTATGGATTAGCCGTAAAATACACTTTCAGCAACGTATAGTGTTTCTCTTTGGCCCAAAAAGGCTCAATGAAATACTTGTTTCACCGGGTCCCATCATGCTACCCCTTATAGACTATACATTTTCTTTTAACGTAAGTGTAGTTATCTTGCTATGAACCAAGGGGATTTGTACACACAATTAATCCCAATCACTAGAAAAAACATCTATATTATGGTAAGCACAAAATTACAATCCCAAAGAACAATTTGTAGCCTGTTTGGTCGGCAAAGATTGAATGCCATTAACTCATCTATTAACCCTTTCATATTACCCATACCACGATATGACCATAGCCTTGATGTTTTCATCTTTGTGTTGTTTTGATATTCTCTTTTTTTTTTTTCTTTGTGAGTGTGAGTGCAAGAGAGAAAGAGTGGGGCTTCTTTGATTGTACTTCCTTCCAAACCCTAGACTTCATGGTATCTATGGTTTAACTCCTTCATATAGTTTTTGGAGTTCTCTCACAAACTCTCACAGCCAAAAGCCCGGTGCTTTCCTGGCAAGACCGCAAATTTCTTGGCATATTTTTGGTGAACCCGACGTAAATCTGCTAGGGTGAATTTGTGGGTAACCATGGGTGATCATGTTGAGCAATAGCGTATGCACTTTGACCCAACAACAATGCAAATGTTTCAAGCATTTGCAATGTTCATGCAACAACAACATGCCACGGAAAGAAGGGACATTTCAGCAACTAAATCCATACAAGAGGTCGTTAATAGAATGGATCAGTTCAATGGCAAATATGTAACCTAGTACTTATGTGAGTATGTGAAGGTTATGGAGTTGCATCACGTGTCAGAAGGTGAGATGATTCAAAGCTTTGAGCGAGTTGTTGCTTCAAAAATTAGGGAACATGTTAGGGGAATTAAAGATGGGCATGGGAGAAACTGGGAAGAACTCAAAGTAGCTTTAAAGGAGGAATATTTCATGGAGGACTTTGAGAGGGTGACCAATAGGACATTCTTAGAATGGGTAGTCAAGCCAAAGCAAGGACTATAAAAAATGGAGCTACCTAGGGAATTTGAGTGGCACTATGAACAACTCACCATGACAGAAAGGACCACACTAGATGCAAAGAAAACAAATCTTTTCTTACAAGCTACAAGTAAAGAGTTTCAAGAAAACTTGGAGCTTATTCTTGAAGATAAAGATGCTGAGCAAGGACTAAAGACCGACTGAATGAGGTTGAAGGTGCTGTTTCATTGCTTGCCAAAGCCACAAAGAAGAAGGGACAAGATGGTAGTAAACACTACAGGTCCTTCCACTTCAACTTCTGACAAAACGATAAAGCCTAATTTTATCGCTCCTAAATTTGATGAGTCCATGCTAGATGAGTTTGTGAAGGGAATGTGTGACTTGAAGGTAAAGCTTGCAAGCTTGAAGAAAAAAGGCCAACCATCAGGGCCACTTCCTAGGGAAATACAATAACTCAAAGAAGGTTTTGTTAATAGATGTATTTAGTGTGATAGTGCAAACCATGTAAGAAGCGATTGTGACAGTTTTAGTGATGCTTTGACAAAAGATATTGTCTTTTTTAAGGATGGTAAAATCCACTTAAGAGAGACAGGTCTACCCTTGAGAAGTAACTTTGGGAACGGGGGAACGCAAACCTTAGTTGAAGATATGGCATCTAACCATGCCACCTCTTCAGTTGAGGCTTCTACTTGTGGAGTAAAAATTGAGCATCTTAGTGATGAAGAGGTGAGTGACCATCATGGTTGACTTTGGCCAAATGTCATGTAGTTAGCTAAAAAGGGAAAGCTTACAAAAGATATTCTACATGAATCACGTGATTGCATACATCTAGAAATAGGGTGGAGTGATCCAGTGGACTCAATGTCTGTCCATGCCTACATTACAAACTGCCAAAGCCATGAAGCTATTGTAGAAGGAAAGCATAGGCGTGAAAATGGTGATGAAGGGCCTTCATAATGAGCTACAAGAAGTGGTGCAGCACCTTTGCAAGTACCACCAACACAAGAGGTACCTTCACCAGAAGTGATCATGGAGGAATCTACAATAGGGAAGAAAAGGAGCCAACAAAAGGTTAGCCAAAAGGACTAGCTTACAAACTACAATCTGACATTGAGCTTGCTATACAGACTTGAAGAAAGTTCTAGAGGAGAGGATTTTGAATAGCAAGGTTGAGTTTACTTTGGGGGAGGTACCTGGCATAGACAAGCGTGAATTCCATGAAGAAATTATTGACATCATCAAGAGAAAGAAGCAAACACTTGGAGAGTCTATTCGCCCACAAGCTGAAGGCGATACTGTGAAGACACAAGGAGTATAGGTGCATGCTAAAGAAGGTGATGGAGATATGGTGGGATGCTACCAGTCTTCTTGGAATGTAAGGCAAATGAAATTTGCTGATGATGAGGAAGAATCTCAAAATATTCCTAGGAGCCACTATTCTACAAGCCATTGGGCACGGGCTACTACAGAGACATTAATCAAGGTAGGCAATCTTGAAGAACCATTTATTGCCTTAATTGACCATAGTTTTGAAATAAATATAATGTCAAAAAGTCTTTACAACAAATGTAAATGGCAAATGGACACAGAACATGGTTGGATGGTTAGAGTGGCAAACAATCCATTAGGTGAATTGTCCAAGTGTAAAGGTGACAATAGGTGATGTAAAGGTTGAGCAAAACTTCTTTATACAGGAAACATCTTCATATCATCTTGTCCTTGGACAACCCTACATTGTGGGAGTTTGAATGGAAACAAAGGTAATGGATGATGGTTCAGCTTATGCCAGTATACGAAGCAAAGATGGTAAACATGCTATTCAATTTCTCACAGTTTGTGTAAACCATGAAAGAAATTGTGACAACCTCAGAGATCATCCTCTACCAAAGGTGAGCAAAGAGTTTCATGATCATAGAGAAATGGTGGGTTTTGACCAAGTACCATCGTAAAGCGGGATTACAGTGGTACAAAAAGAAAAAGGGTCTCGCTGTTAGTAGCAAGCTAACACGAACATCATTTTTTGGAGTTCTCTTTGTAAACATTTATTATTTTGATCGATCGAGAATATTGTAACTCCTATTCTCTCGGATAAACTCTGTAATTAATGAGCCAGGGCTACAAGCTTCCAGATTGTATCAGCCAATCATTTCCCAGCTTTGATAGAACTCCAGATTATTAGTTTTGACCACCCAAAAACCTTGGCTAACGTATAAAAGCCAATCTTTGTAAGTTTTCTATAAGTTTTTGGATGAGAAATACACAGCGTAAGCTAATGACGCTCACTTCTCTCCTCGCACTTCCTACTCCCTCTCTCGTTGTCACATTGCGATTGTGTTTGTTGAATTTGCAACCGCAGGTAAGAGCTCTACACATTGACATAAGCCATTCATAGTATTTAGTAGCTTTTGGCGTCGTCGACCAGCGGCGACGCCAAAAGCGACCGACCAGCGGCTTAATTTCATCATAACTAGAAATTTACACTTTTAAATTGGAAACTAAGCATAGCCGGGGTATTGGGGCATCATTGCTAATCATTTAGATGCATTCTGGGTCGAAAACGACTAGGTCAAAAATCCACTGCTGTTAATAATCGCGTTTTGGGAACTTGACCTGAAGTGGGATTTGAAACTATAAGCATGTGTGCTTAGGTCTTATAAACTTTTCCTAGAAGTTTTGTTACGTTTGGATGTCATTTGATGTTGTAAGGGATGTGATTTGCTTGCCGATGAGCGATTGGCTTTCGATGATTTTAGTCACTTGAGTGTAGCTTGAGTTAGATGCGAGTTGTTAGTTGTTTTTCGAGAGATTGACAACCTCTTGTTTGGTGGGTGCGAGCGAGCAGGCGTATGCACACCAAACCCGGTGGATACTCTATTTTTCGGCAAAAACCCTATAATTCTGCCTAAAATGAGTTGTAATCAGAAGAAGATTAGACCATATTCTTTTTTATGCTCTCTGAGTCTACCCCTTGTAAGAGGCTGGTTGGCCATGGAAAAGCCCCCTAACTTTTAAAATCAAAACCCTTAGTTTTAAAGGGATTATTATCATTAGCTTGGAGAAGAAAACGTTTGCTGCTAAAGCTTCTTGTGACTACAATTTGTAATCATCATTTATCCTCAACCTGTAATCAAAACTCTATTCCGAATAGTACATTGTGTTCCTTGTCTCTTGCTCTTCAATCTAAGTGTAATCATTTCCAATTCTGCTGTGGTTCACGACGAGTCGTTTGTAAGCTAAATGCATTGATTTGGGAGTTAAAATGGTTGTTTTTTGATGTTTTGACCTTGGATAAGTGTTTCTATGCTTAAGGAGGATCTTTCCAAGTACTTCTGTTTGAATTTTCTGCACATTTTTTGTGATGGATCATGATTTATGTACCTTCCCAGATGGTGACAGAACTTGGTAGGATTGAGCCCATAAGTGTTGTGATACCTCTCCTTAAGTTTCGTGACATTCCGGATTCGTTTGGATACTGAAACAGCGTTGTCAGGAGTTTTTTGGAGCAAGGGATTGCGCATATGTACATATATA
This sequence comes from Adiantum capillus-veneris, assembly GCF_014529385.1. Taxonomy (NCBI): domain Eukaryota; kingdom Viridiplantae; phylum Streptophyta; class Polypodiopsida; order Polypodiales; family Pteridaceae; genus Adiantum; species Adiantum capillus-veneris. The sequence goes on along the minus strand of NC_140935.1, from coordinate 10,855,084 downwards.
TGCATGGTGCGTCAAATAAAGAATTGCCCATTTTTCAGAGCCAGGTGGTTACGTGGGGCCCACATGTGTACAGGTAGGACAGGGTGTACATATTGCATCGATTTTCACTATTACCAGTACCACTGTGTTTTTTCTACAATAAGGAGGAGTTGGTAGCACGTAAAAATTATCGAGGAATCTATCTGCGGGCCAACGACATGAGGTAAGTAGGTGCGTCAGATGGCATCGAGTGGCGTCAGGAGGTCGAACGGGGTCAATACTACGCGGAGAAGTATGGACACGACGTGGGTGTTTTCTTGTGATACTTATGCAGAAAGGTCATCATGAGGACCACTTTTTGGGGCCACTTCACGTGGTTGCGGGATGCATTATTTGGAAAAACTGAGTGCCAGGTGTGCGGATGATGCAAAAAGGTGACAACTATGCACTGCGAGGTCAGTTTTTCGCATGTTCGGGGTCCGTTTGAGGTCATCTAAAAGGCCACGGGTGACCAACTAATAAATCTAAGTGTGGGAACTGAAAAAACTGAGAGAAGACCAGAAAAAATGTGGAGAAGAGAGGGGTAACAGCCGCAACTGTGTTTTTGCTCATTTTGGAGCCTGTTTTGGCCGTAAACTGCTCATCCGAGGTCGGATTTGAGCACTTTGACATTGTAGACTGGGGTTTTAGGCCGTTCCGGATGCGATGGTGCTATCCATTTTGCCAAATTCCTCACTCTTTTTCTGTTGTTTTTCTGTGTAATCTTCTCCAGTGAGTGAAGCCTCTGCTTAACTTTGTGGTTGTATCTGGTGTATTTCCTCAATACTCTGTAAACTATTTGCCCCATTGGTGTTGGACTGAGCTTCATTGAGTCTAAACAACAGCAATTTGCCTCCTTTGAGCTGAATTGAGAGTGTGTGTGTGAGTGTGTATGTGTGAGTGTTGAGTGGGCAAGTGGGAAATCTCTCTCTTCTCACTCCGTCTGTGTGTTTCGTGTCTCGGCCAGGCTGGCTGTGTAAACCGAGTGGTGCCCCATAATGTGTGTGTGTGTATCATCCCAAGAGTGTGAGCTATTTGCCCTATTGGTGTTGGCCCAAGCTCAATTGTATCTAAACATAAGAAATTCTCCTCTTTTGAGCTGAGTTTTTTTGGGTGTGTGTGTGTGTGTGTGCGTGTCTGTGTGGAGTGGGCAAGTGGATAGTCTATCTCCTCTCACTCCAGAGGTGTGTTCCCTGTCTCGGCTAGGTGTGTTGTGTAAGTCGAGTGGTGCCCCATAGTGTGTGTGTGTATCTTCCCAAGAGTGTGTGCCAGGTCGTTATAGAGACGTTGTGTGTGTTTCCATCCCCGCACACATTCTTTTGGCGCCCCCACGGAGGATCTTCTTCGAGTACCTTCTGCTTCGAGCTTCAAGCTTCAAGATTCGGGGCTACAGGTTACAGGTTATAGGTTACAGGGACAGGTACAAGTACAGGTGATTCACACAGGTACAGGTAGCTGGAGTACAGTGATATACTAGCAGTGATGTCACTTGCAGTTGTTGTGGGTATGCATCACTTGGCTATTTGAGCGCATTGTCTGCTGGATTGTACGTTACTTGTGGAAACTGCCATTGTAAGCATTTGTGGAGCCATACTTGGTTGTATTTGGCAGTTCCAGCCATTTCTGAGACTTGGTCTGGAAGATAGTCATTTCTGAGACTTGACTATACGCGATTTGCATTAGCCTTTGTCTGAGGGTCGATAGCGTGAGGTTTTTATTAAGCTGGGGGATTCTCAAATATGGAGATCCTTTCAGTGATACAGGTAGCTAGAGCACCCTTTTTGTGACCTCGCCACAGGCTATGTACTAGTGAGTCCTACTTGATGCTTGGGTTGTATTGTTGACAGTTTATGCATACATACACAGTCTATATTTTGGGTTCCTACTGCTCTATTTCTGGGGAAACTCTGTCAAAATTTTTCCAAGTTATGATGGCTGGTTTTTTGGTCTTTTGAGCCATTTATGTTGTTATGCTGCTGAAATTTTGGCAAAATCAGAGGTTAAGTCAGGTGTGCCTTCTTGGGAGCTTCATGGTTGGTTGTAATGGATGATCAAAATGGCCCTCAATTCACTCCATTTCATTTAACTCAAAGAATCCAGATAAATGTTCATGTGTCCAGGAAGATTTTTTTCTAGCAGCGCATAGTCTTTATGTTCGGGCCAAGAAGATTACGAGAGATCTTGTAATTCCGATGATGAACTATGAAAACTCTTTTGATGTGCATGTGTTTTTCCTTATCTAAAGTTGAGCTCCATTGAAGTTTCTGGGGATTGGGTAGTCAAAAGTTTTGGGTTCTTGCACGTGTGTTCAAAGGGGTTCTCAAAGCATTGTAACTTGGGTAGCCATGGATTTCTCTTATCCGGAGTTTCATGGAAGAAGTGATGAAGATGTGGAAGATTTTTTGGAAAAGATGGAGGTTTCCTGCATTAGCAACCAGATTCATGACCCCGCGCAGATGTTACGTCTTCTCCAAATTTGTTTGAAGAGTGATGCATGAGTTTGGTCCAAAACATTTGAAGAGGAGTTGCGTGCAGCGGATCCACCTGTAAGATTGAGTTGGGACAATCTAAGGCATGGGTTGGAAGTGGAGTTTGTGAAGATAGAAGATCCTGACAAAGTGTGGCAAGAAGTACAAGGTTTGGTGCAAAAGGAAGGTGAGCCAGTAGATGCGTACATACGTAAGTTCTCATTGGCATGGGAGCGGATGTGCAGGGCCTTAGCACCACAGGTACCCCCGCCTGACATGATGAAGAAGGACAGGTTCTTGGCTGGTCTTTGGGAGAATATACGTTGGAGAGTGGAGCTAAAGAAGTCTAGGACATATGAAGATGCACTAGAGGTAGCAAGGAACAAAGAGTGGAAGTTGAGGAAAATGAGCTAGTTAGGGGTGGAGTCTTTGCCCATGAGGTCTGAATTTCAGCCTATAGAGTCTTTACAAGGTCGCATGTCAGGGGTTCATCATGATCCAGTGGTTCCTGTTACTACTCAGGTTATGCCAGCAGTGGTCACTACATCAGTGCAAGATGATGGGCTAAGGCAAGACATGAGGCAAGTGGTAGATTTGATGAAGAATCTCAGCCTAAACATGCTAGGTCAAGTGGGAAATAATCGAGGTTGAGGGAGGTTTGCAAATCATCCAGGAGGTGAAGAAAGGCCTAGGAATGGTGTTGGACAAAGCAATGGTAGGTTTTGGAGGTAGACGCCCACATGTTATAATTGTGGAGAGTTGGGTCACATCAGCCCGCAATGCGATAAGCCACCAAGGATGGGGGGAGACATGTATCCATTGCCAAGACAGGTGCTAACTAGGTCAAATGATTATGGTATCGAAATTAAGGGAGACGAAGGAACCAGTGGACTGACCTAGGAGGAAAAGGGAAAGACAAAAGTGCTAAGTGTAGTCACCTTGGAGAAGGCATCAAAGCTAGAGGATACATTAGTGATGCCTATTGGGAAGAGGACCACAGAGGATAAGGAAGGAAGAAGTGTCCCAGGTCCTAGTAAGAAGAAAGGAAAGAGCCATGAAGGCGAGGATGTCAAGGCCAAGAGAAAAAGGAGAGCTCGTCGAAAGTTTCATGTTTCAGATTTTCCACTAGGGGATGAGCAATTAAGCTATGACTTGAAGGAGGATCTGACGAGCAGGAAGGCAGATGTTACTTTTGGGCAGCTTATAGAGATGGTGCCTAAGCTAAAGCGACAGTGGAAGAGGATGGTTAACCCAATGGAGAAAGAGCCAGAGAGAGGTTCAGTAAAGGTGTTGGCAATGGATGAGATACCAGACATTTGTCCAATAGTAGATGTGTGGCATAAAAGGAAAAATTTGGGACAAGGTTATGTGGATGGCGGAGCCCAAATATGCGTCATAACACACTCATGCGTTGAGAAGATGGGTCTCACAGTGGCTGGGGTGTCAGGTTTTCGGATCAGATTGACAAACCATCAAAAAGTAAAATGCTTGGGTGTTGTAAAGAGCTTAGAAGTGGAGGCATATGATGCAAAGGAAGTGGTTGATTTTCATGTGATGCCAGCAGGGTTGGGAGCATATCCTATTATACTGGGTAGACCATGGTTACGTGCAGTGGGAGCTGTTCAAGATTGGTGACATGGTACAATTAGCCTCTATGGAAAGACAGGTACCAAGAAGCTTTATAATATGGACACAAGGAAACGATTAGAGGAGCTTTATGAAGATGAGGATGAATCTAGTGATGAAGACTCTTCCACGGTGACAGATGAGGATAGTGATAGCACTACCAGCAGTGATGAGGATGTTGATGTTGCATTTCTTTTGATGGACAAAGAAATCCAGGAGTTTGGTTTAGTTGCATTTGCGAATGAGGTTGAAGATGAAAGTGAAGGGCCTTATGAAGTGATTGAAGGGCTGATGCAAACCAAGGTTGAGTTGTCAAAGAAGCAGGAATTGATGACACAAATGATCAGTGGAGACCTCTCAGCTGTCGAGAAGGATATATATTTGCACATGCTGGCTAGTTTTCCTGATTTGTTCATTACTTCATATGAAGAGATCAGAGGGTTCAAGGGCGAAGAGATGCATATAGAGATGAAAGAAGGTGCTAAGCCAGTGCGGAAAAGGCTAAGAAAGATGGGTCAAGAGCAAATGGAAGCCTTGCGAGAAGAGGTGGACAAGTTGTTGAAGGCAGGGTTCATAGTCCCTGTGGAGACCACAGAATGGGTGAGTCCAGTTGTAGTCAGTCCAAAGAAGGATGGGAAGTGGAGAATTTGTGTAGATTTTAAACCCTTAAAAGCAGCCACTAAGAAGAACCCATATCCTCTTCCATTCATCGATCAGATCTTGGATTCAGTGGCAAGTTATGAGAGGTACAATGTGTGTGATGGTTTTTCAGGCTATTTTCAATTGAAGATTGCTCTTAAAGACCGCACAAAGACCACTTTTATTACGCCATGGGGCTGCTATTGCCACACAGTATTGCCATTTGGGTTGTCAAATGGACCTTCCTTCTATCAAGAGAGAGCAAATTGGGTGTTGGAACCATTCATTGGTAGTTGTGTTAAGGCTTTTATGGATGACTTCTGTGTTTATAGCAGTAGGGCTGAACACCATGAGAAGATGCAGATGGTATTGGCTCGATATGATGAATGTGGAGGACAACTAAATCCAAAGAAATGTCATCTAGCACAGCCAAGGGTGAAGTTATTGGGCCATATGGTGTCAGAAAATGGCATTGAGGATGATCCAGAAAAGGTTAAGTCTATTATTCTTCTTCCATCACCTACGAGTACGAAGCAATTGGCAACTTTTATACACAAAATGAAGTACATGGCACGGTTTATTCCATTGTCTTCGCAGCTTCTTTATCCACTACAGCAAGTGGCAAAGCATGATCCATTACAATGGGATGACAAGTGTGAAGAAGTGTTTCAAGAGGTGAAAGAGGTGTTAGGGGGGTTGTCAGCCATGCAGGCTCCTGATTGGGAGAAAGTGTTTTATGTAAATCCATCAGTAGGGGATGATGCCATTGGAGCCATGCTATTGCAAAAGGGGAAGGGCAGCCATTATATGAGGCATGTTTATTATGCAAGCCGAGTGAAGTTGGTAGCGGAGAGAAAGTTCTCGGAAGTAGAGCTAGTGATGGCCAGTGTAATATTTTCTTGTCGACGATTTCGTCATTACTTGCTACCACGGCCTTTTGTTTTCTTGACGAGTTATGTCTTTTTGCCACAGTTAATTAATGGTACTAACATGTCAAATGTGGTGAAGAAATGGGTAATTGAGCTGCAAGAGTTTGAGTTCTCTTTTCTAGTGGAAGATAGTACAAGGGATACCCTACCTGATTTGTTGACCTACAAGGAGAATCCCCTTATTGTTAAGGAAGAGGTGGTGAGAAAGGTAGTTGAAGAAGTGCCACAGATCAACAATGCACATGTGTTGTTCTTTGATGGTTCATACAGAAAGAGCCATGATGCAGCTTCAGGGGGTATAGCACTTTATGATCCAGAGGGGAAGCTAGTATGCAAGAGAGGGTTCAAATTGGATGCTCATAGTAACAATGAGGCTGAATATGCTACTCTGGAAGCCGGATTACACATTTGTTTGAAGCATGGGGTTCTAAGGTTGAGCATAAAAGGTGATGCCTTGTTAGTGGTGAAGCAAGTGCTGGGTGTGTGGAAGAGCAAGAACACCTCATTGAAGGAAACGTGCTTCAGAATTAAAGGCCTGTTAAAAAATTTCGAAGCATGGATCATCAGACACATTGAACGTGCTCTAAATGGAGAGGCACATGAAGCAGCTCAAGGCATGATTGGGGAGCTATTTGTGTTGAGGACCACTTTACCTCTTTATCATGGCCGGGAAAGTTTGGCTCAAGAAGAGGAGTTTTTGCTAACAGGAATCATTCCAAAGGAGATTCAAAAGTCTAAGAAGTATGGCTTTGTGCGTAGAGCATACATGTACAAATTGATTGGTGATCTCTTATACATGAAAGGGGCTGATCTCGTGTTGAGACATGTACCTTGGCGGGAGGAGCTTTACAGAGTGTTGGAAGAGAATCATGAAGGCGCATGTGGTGGCCATTTTGCTCTAAAGATCACCTTGCATAATATTTTGCAAGAGGGGTATGTATGGCCTAGTTTGCACAAGGATGTTCACCATTGGTGTAGGTCTTGCAATAGGTGTCAAGCATTTGGGAAGAGAGTGTTGAAGCCAGAGCTACGAAAAACCATTATGGCGTTTGATGTGTTTGAAAAGTGGGGGATTGATGCAATAGGCCCGTTACCTATCACAAGTAGGGGCAAAAGCTATATCTTGACAACAGTGGACTATCTCTCTAGATGGGCAGAGGCTATAGCAGTAAAACAGATCACTGCAAAGGATGTGGAAAAATTTGTGTATGATGAAATATGTTGCAAGTTTGGGGTGCCATTAGAGCTACTTTCAGATAAGGGGCCAGGATTTAGAGGTTAATTGCTAGACTTCTTATGCACAAAGATGAAGATTAGGCACCAGCATACCACTCCTTATTACCCGCAGTGTAATGGCTTAAATTAAAGATTCAATGGTGAGTTGGTACAAATTCTTTCTAAAGTGACAGAGCACCAAGGAAAGAATTGGGATTTGGAATTGCCTAGTGCATTATGGGCTTACCGTACTTCGGTGAAGACAGGTACAGGGTTTACTCCATTTCATTTGGTGTATGGAAAGGAAGCACTATTGCCTGTGGAGGTAGAGTTGCCTGCGGTCAAGATGTTAGAGAAGTTGCTTGGGCCGCCTAGTGATGCATTCAAAGAGAGGCTCTTGCAGTTACAAGAGGTCCAGTTGGATAGGATGAGCGCATTGGAGCATTATGGGCAGATGCAGGATAAGGCTTTGGCAAAGATAAATGAAAAGGTCAAAAGTAAGGGTATCAAGAAACATGACTTGGTTTTGCGCTACAACAATAAGCTGGACAACACCTTCCAAAAGAAGTTTCAAATTAAGTGGGAAGGCCCTTTCAAGGTAGTGGAGTGTTTTTCGAATGGCACATATGAGTTGGCTAACCTGGATGGGATTTTACATAAGTCAAGGGTAAATGGTTTGCATCTTAAATTATATCATGCCAGGTTAATGATGGTGGAGCAAGATGAGCTTTCTGTGGAGCAAGCAATGTTGGTGAGGGATGAGGAGACCTGTGATGCGGCGAGTCTCATATCTCTCTTTGCTGCTGCTGATCATGAATGATCTAGCAGGCTAGGGGATGGGCAAATTATATCAGGAGTTTTTTGGAGCAAGGGATTGCGCATATGTACATATACATGCATGGTGCATCAAATAAAGAATTGCCCATTTTTCAGAGCCAGCTGGTTACGTGCGGTCCACATGTGTACAGGTAGGATAGGGTGTACATAGTGCATCGATTTTCACTATTACCAGTACCACTGTGTTTTTTCTACAATAAGGAGGAGTTGGTAGCGCGTAAAAATTCTCAAGGAAGCTATCCGCGGGCCGACGACATGAGGTAAGCAGGTGCGTCAGATGGCATCGAGTGGCGTCAGGAGGTCGAACGGGGTCAATACTTGCACGTGGAGAAGTATGGACATGACGTGGGTGTTTTCTTGTGATACTTATGCAGAAAGGTCATCATGAGGACCACTTTTTGGGGCCACTTCACATGGTTGCGGGATGCATTATTTGGAAAAACTGAGTGCCAGGTGTGCGGATGATGCAAAAAGGTAACAACTATGCACTGCGAGGTCAGCTTTTGGCATGTTCGGGGTCCGATTGAGGTCATCTGAAAGGCCACGGGTGCCCAACTAATAAAGCTCAGTGTGGGAACTGAAAAAACTGAGAGAAGACCAGAAAAAATGTGGAGAAGAGAGGAGGAACAACCGCAATTGTGTTTTTGCTCATTTTGGAGCCTGTTTTGGCCGTAAACTGCTCATCCGGGGTCGGATTTGAGCACTTTGACGTTGTAGACTGGGGTTTTGGGCCGTTCCGGATGCGATGGCGCTATCCTTTTTGCCAAATTCCTCCATCTTTTTCTGCTGTTTTTCTGTGTAATCTTCTCCGGTGAGTGAAGCCTCTGCTTAACTTTGTGGTTGTATCTGGTGTATTTCCTCAATACTCTGTAAACTATTTGCCCCATTGGTGTTGGGCTGAGCTTCATTGAGTATAAACAACAGCAATTTGCCTCCTTTGAGCTGAATTGAGAGTGTGTGTGTGAGTGTGTATGTGTGAGTGTTGAGTGGGCAAGTGGGAAATCTCTCTCTTCTCACTTCGTCTGTGTGTTTCCTGTCTCGGCCAGGCTGGATGTGTAAGCCGAGTGGTGCCCCATAATGTGTGTGTGTATCATCCCAAGAGTGTGAGCTATTTGCCCCATTGGTGTTGGTCCAAGCTCAATTGTATCTAAAAATCATAAATTCTCCTCTTTTGAGCTGAGTTTTTTGGGTGTGTGTGTGTGTGTGCGTGTCTGTGTGGAGTGGGCAAGTGGATAGTCTCTCTTCTCTCACTCAAGAGGTGTGTTCCCTGTCTCGGCCAGGTGTGTTGTGTAAGCCGAGTGGTGCCCCATAGTGTGTGTGTGTATCTTCCCAAGAGTGTGTGTCAGGTTGTTATAGAGACGTTGTGTGTGTTTCCATCCCGCTCACAGCGTGATTGTGTTGAGTGTTGAGAATGGACACATACTGATTGTCTGAGTAGGAAGTGGTTGATTTGATTTTGTTGTAAGAACGAGTAGTCTTTGAGTTAGGTTTGGAGATTGACACTCTCATTAAGTCTCCGTGCCCCACCCTGAGTCGCTTCTTGCATATTGACATTATGTTAGTACAAAAGAGCTATGCTGCAGACGTCCGTCGCGGCGACCCGCTAACATTGGTGCCGCTGCGGGGAAACCGATCCTTAGGTGGTGAGTGACTTAGTGTACAAAAAAACAAAAAGAGCAATCTCCCTTCAAGCTTCTGATACCCGTTCCGTTTACCCATAGACAGTGAAGCAGCGAGACGTAGGTTTAGTGCTTAATAGCGACTGGAGTCCGAGACTAGCCAGTGCTATTCCTTAAGAGCAAAGAAAGCTGTGAGTGAGGTACAAGATAGTATTTCGTTCTTTGATTTTTCACATGCTTGGGAAGGACTGTTCCACCACACACATTGTTGTTATTTCTGTACTGTTAAGTTTAGTTATGTTTGCACATTCATTTCAGTTGTAGGAGTAGGTTAGGTAATAAATTACACCATCATTTGTGGCCAAAAGGATCGAGGGAAAAAATGTCGAAAACCTTAATTACGTGTTGAAGACCATAACTCGGGAAAATTGCAGAAGTGATGGTCAGAGCTTCAAAACTGGACCAAACCCAGTAAAACTTTTAAGAAGGGGATAAAAACACTTGTTGAAAAAGACTATGCAAAAACCTGTGAAAAATCTTGCCCAACATGGATCGCGATCCATGTACTTTTTGGCAAAATGTGCTAAAATTATTTTCTCTGCGTAGAACAGGCTCTCAGGCATCAGAACATTGAGTTTGGTGAGAAGAAGAGGACTAGAAGATCATAAAAAAATCAAGATTGGGGTGATCAGACAAAAAACCTTGGAGAAAAGGGGAAAACAAAGAAAAATTGAACTTTTAATTGGCCAAATCCAAAAAGAGATGAGAATTGGGACCAATTAGAAACAAGGAATCCAATGAACCAAATTTCATGCCCAGGTGCTTCCCAACATGGATCGCGATCCATGTTCCAGGTAGGCATCTAACATCAAGATTTGACCAGTGTACTCCTGATTATTAGTTGAACAACTTTTCCAAAAGGAGCCATAGACAAAAAGTGAAAAAAGTTGGTCAAAATACTAGAAAAGGAGTGGTTTGCAAAAAACCACAAAATAGACACAAAACTTTGCTTTTCACTTTGAAAAAACTTACCAAATCCAAAAATACTTGGGGAATAGCATCATCATAGCTTGTGTGATCAGCTCACAAAGTGTCAGTCCAAAATCATGCCAAACATGGATCGCGATCCATGTACCTTTTTGGAAGTTTGAGCTGATAAAAGACAAGCAGGGAATTGATAACAATTGGAGCACTTTCTCCTAAAGGACCCTTAACAGGAAATCTCAAAGAGAGGGAAAAAGGTGGCAAAAATCAGGTCAAGGGAGGAAACCATTGACATAAACCCTAAAACTGACTTTTGCCTGTCCTAAAAAGCTTTAAAACATTCAAAAACCATATAGACAACATCACTAGGCCAAGGACTAGTTGTAGGACAAAATTTAGTTTATTTTGACACAAAGGTACATGGATCGCGATCCATGTTCCTTTGACACAAATTGACACCAAACTAGTACCATAGCTATAGAGTATCACAGAGAGTCTAGTGGTCCTTCTAGAGTTGAAATTGGGTGCAAGAAACCCTTCCAAAAGCTCAGAACTGACAGGAGCTCAGGCAAAGTGACAAAATCAACTTAGCTTCCAATCTAGAGATTCATTTATGAAAATTTTGATACCATAAGATCCCCTAACCATGCTAAAGCTGAGGGTATCAACAAAAATTCAAATGGATTTCCAACATGGATCATGATCCATGTACCTTTGAGCCAGAACAGAGACAGAAACTTACCACACAAGGAGCTAGGCCATAACAACTAGGTGCTTCTTTCAAAATTGAAATTGGATCAAAATTGTTGAGGTTGTGTAGGGAATGGTGTGCCAAGTTTTGTCGAACAAAAGCAAGAACTGACAAGAACAGCTGTAAGCTTACAACTATCAAGCACATTCTTGACAGGTTACAGGTACTAGAAGATATTACTAGCCAAGCAAGAACAAACGGGAGATTCAAACTATTTAATGAGGTAACTCGGTTTGGATTTTTCTTGTTACCCATTATTCATGAATCTGTGATAAGGAAGATTGTACTTGAATAGAAACCACAACATCTTTGATCAAGGGAGTAATCACTCAACAGAAGAAAGCGTGAATCAGAGACCACTACCGCCTTTGGAACCCATTTTAGAGGAGAGTTTCTCTGACACTGCATTTGAGAGATCATACGGCCTCATGACTGAAGATTCTAACAAGTCAAACCCTAAGGGAACAAATTCGATGGGTGCAGGTCCTTCACAACCCACATCTGATGTAAAGTTGTTGTATCTGAAGTTTCAATTTGAAAATGCGCTTAAAGCCAAAATCTATAAGGATGGAATGGACCGCTTATGTGTTAAGTTGAAAAATAGGCAGAGCGAGTTCAGAGACCCTGTAGATGTTGATTATGAAGGGGATAGGTATTTTGACCGAGAGGGAATGATGTACTTAGTGATTCATAACTCGTATATTGTGGATAAATGGGGAATGACCGGCACCAAGGACAAAGTAGATAATGAACCGGCTGATGCACCACCCAAAATGGAGAAACAAAACACGGTACTTAGACGCATCAATGAGACTGAGCGCTTTAACACAGAAAACACATATGTGGGGCTTTATAAGTTCAATAATGGAAACCAAACACTCTATTACAGATGTGACGAGCCCCGCATCAAGGAATTAACCGACCGGAAAAACTTGTATGTTTACACTTACACGGAGGGTAGAAGTATTCAGGTGGTCATAATGGACAAGTATGGCCGAAAGTACTCCCCAATGGACTAGAAGGAGTTAGAGAGTTATACATATTTTGGAGGAACACTCCACCAATACTATGTAAATCCGGAAGCTGAAAAAACCACGACCACTCACATCAAACCTGAGACTGTACTTGAGAGTCCCTTGAGAACAAGAGTAGAGGATTCTTATGGACATGAATGAGTGCCGAGAACAGAACCCTTAGGTTCAACAGCGACTAGGGCTTCCATGAAAACACATATGGGCAGCTTTGTTCTTGAATTCACTTACACCACTGGAATCCCTCCGACTATCATTAGAGATCAAATTGATGAACGTAGGGTGGATAGGATACCACTGTTAGTACCAAGAGGAGATTACGAACCAAGAGAAGCCATCCCAGGGGGACTAGGAGTTGTTAGAATGGTTGCAGAGGCCAGGCGTATGCGACCATCTCAAGTGGAAAAATGCTTACCCAAAAAGTATAATGGATGTGGAGATCCGTATGCCCATGTTTCCACCTTCAAACAAGTATTGAGAGCGAAACAGGTGACTGATTTCCACACTCGGTATGAAGGATTTGGGTTGACAATGGAAGGTAATGCCCTGACTTGGTTTCAACCATTAAACAACTTAGAATTCCCAAGTATCGAGCAACTTCTCCGAGAATTCGCTGAGGAATTCTCAAAAAGAGGGATCAAGCATAACACTGTCTCCCAGATTTATGCATTTAGGCAAAAGGAAAAGGAAAAAGTGAAAGAAGCATTGCTTCATTTCAGGCAGTACATTGAAAGATGCCCTGCTCGAGAACTACCTCAGGATGAAAGACTATCAGTCCTTTTCATAGAGGGACTGCGAAATGACATGCTCAAGAAGGACTTGCACCTGAAAGCCTGTGTCACCTTTGAGCAAGTCACGAAAGAGGCATTGTATCTTGTAGATAACTGCAAAGCATATGGGGAGGTGACCGAAGACAGAGATCAAGGGACAAGTAGCATCTCTTCAACTACGAGTGAGTCCACGACAAAATCGGGACGGAAAAACCCAACCGAAGCATATGGGGAGGTGACCGAAGACAGAGATCAAGGGACAAGTAGCATCTCTTCAACTACGAGTAAGTCCACGACAAAATCGGGAGGGCAAAACCCAACTGTATCGGACGTTGATCAAGTGATCGAGGAAGTGATCAGGAGGATGAACCAAGGAAACAGGACAAACCCAAACACACGACAACCGGCCACCCAAAAATGATACTTGTGGGGGTGACCATCCAACCCAGTGGTGCAACCTTCAACAAAGGCTAGGAGCTAACGCACAACAGATATTGAAATGGTGTGCTACAGAACAAAAATGGACAAACCATGAAACTCACGAATGTTTCTACAATCGGAACTATGTTAGAGAGAGCAATACGGACTACCTAGATGACAACAAAATCCACCCCCTCCAAGGTACCAAGTGGGGCCAAATAAGGCAATCTTGGGTCAGGAAAAAGCTCAACCGGTGTTGGGACATCAACCTCCTTTACCCCAGGAAAATAGGGCTATGGTAAGGATTTCTCAACCCATAGAACCACCATATGATCAGAGTATGATCCAGGTAATCTCACACCTAGAAGATTCAGATAGTACTTATGAAAGGGAAAGTGATAGGAATGCATATGCTCCAGAGGGATATAATCCATGGATCAGTCCAGAAGAAATGCCCGAGCCCTCATACATAGCAAAACCAACCAAAAGTCATTACCTGGTCGATGAGAATATGCTAATGTTTATGGCAAAGCAAGGCTACAAACCTAGAGGCTACCCTCCTAGAACAGGACAACCAATGGGAGCTCCTCAAGCTTCTCCACCACCTGTAGGACCATGCTATGAATGCGGTGGGGATCACTGGGCTAAAGGAGAGCGGGTGAAATTTTTTGGATTCTGCAACGGATGCACGACAGACCATCTTATTCCACACTGCCCAAAAAACCCCGAAAATAAAGGAAAAGCAACCATGAACAAAATAGGGATTGTGCCAAGATCAAGTGGATCAGAAACAGAACGGAATATTCCAATAAAAGCGATCACTAGAGCTCAAGCACATGAGGTAGCAAAGAGTGTCCCGGCCAACCAAACAGAGATAGACAACTTGTCTGTCCAAACCCCTAGATAATCTTGGAAGGCAAAACAAAAAAAAAGATGAAAGCCAAAAGAGAAAAGAAAAAAACGGCATTGGAAACCAAATTGCGGAAAACGGAGGAAAAACTTCAAAGGGAAAGAGGCCTTAATGGTAACAACGAGACAAATAAACTGTCGGAACTGCCATCTGGGGAGTCAGTCCTAGTAGACAAGGTGGTTGAACCCTTGGACGCAATTCTAAAAGCTTATGAAGCAAGGCTAAAGCCTAACCAAACCCAAGAGGATCGGTGGTTAACGTACCCTCATCCAGGGTATGAGAAAGAGAGGCTACAGATGTGCAAGGAGCTCATTCAAGCCGCTCAAGCGCTTATGAAACCATAAGTTCCTACGGCTCCAAAAATCGAGGTACTCATACGAGAAAAGATTTGGGAGCTAGATGAGAGGGGAATTGAAGTGAATAACCTATCCAATCCGGTCGACAAAACACCTTTGGACAGGAGGGTAGTAGCCAATACAACAGACGGAACACATTCTCAGGTACCACTACCAATTTCGGTGGTAGAAGAACAATGGCCTCAAGAGCTATGGGAATAGATCAAGAATAAGAAGGACGAGAGTGCCACACTTGTGTTGGCTCCTATCTCGAAAATCCACCTAGAGCATGAGCTCTACCCAAATGACATCCAATCATTGTATGGAGATGCAGGCACATAGATATCAGAAGACAGTAAACCACAGTCGTTGAAAACTTTACCTTCATTTATTGGTAACCTTGAAACTCGATCAGAGGTAAGGAAAGTTCCATCTCAATGGAAAGCCAATCCTAAGATGATGGTCACTAAAACTCTTCACGAGCTGATGTCATCACCTATCCGTTGTACACTGACTTTGTCAAAATTGTTGAACATTAGACTGCATCTTTGGGAAGAGGTCGCGAAAAATTTGGAAAAAATGGGGCTTGTAATTCCTTCAACCGAGGTTTCTCGAAACAAATTAAAAACACAACCCTCGAAGCAGACTAAACACGAGCCAGTGCCAGTCACCAAAGTAGGGGAAAATTGTGAAGGTGAAGAAGGAAATACTACCCTATCGGTAGAGTACCAGGATGGAAAATCGATAGCGATATTGGATAGTGGAGCTGGAATTGCCATAGCCACCAAAGCAATGTGGAAAAAATGGGGAAAACCTGCTCTAAGAAAAATGAGAATGAAACTTCAACTAGCAGATGGGTACCTGGAGAGACCTATTGGCATCTTGGAGCAGATTGTAGTAACCTCTTGTGGAATTGGATACGAACACATCTTTTCTATCATGAATTTCGATGAGAGCAGCAATTTCGACATCATTCTGGGCAGACCATTCATTCATCAGCTCAAAATGGTCCAAGATTGGGGTTATGACTATATCTATTTGAGGAACAAGGATGTCACTACAAAAATTAGTGTCACCGATCATAGCTATAAAGACGTAGATAGAGCCCCAGGAGAAGACCTGCATTCCACAACTGACCAAGAAGGAGGAATACCGGCCTGGCTCCAGAACAAAGCTTACCAATGGATAGGAGAAGCTTCGGATTCTGGAAGTCTCAAAAAGGAAGACTGCATTCTTGATAGGACTGCACAAGATGAAGCATACATACCAGAGCCTTTTCCAGAGGAGATGTTCAAACCGTTTGGATGGCAACAAATACTAGCTACTCTTGATGTTTGTGTCAACGAAGTGACCCTCACCAAATTTTGTGACGAGGAAGGGTACGATATCATTCCATTCCAGATGATGAATGTTCGCCTAACTCCAAAGACTGACGAAGATGTACCTGACAAGGAAGGGATGGCCGAGTGCCGACGCATAGTGGATGAAATCTCTATAAGGGACCTTGTCGAAATGAATGACGAAGAAGAGTTTCAAGACTCGACTGATAGGGTGCTAGAGGATAACGCGGACGATGAACTGTCCAGTAGCTCGATCGTGAGCATCAAACGGAAGGATTGCCGAGTGATCTACTATGATTTCCCAAACCAAAACCCTCGAAGACAATGCAGGTATCGAGATAAACGCAGAAACAACCACAACAAGCACCACGGGGACTTGGTACCTCTGTTAACTGACAAAATGCAGTACTTGAGATTAGTCAAAGCGACTGACTGCCTCAAGGACACAGGATATCAAAGCGATACATGAAACATGACTCAACCAAAACATCATCAAAACATAAACCAAAAAAAGAGAAACAGACAGAAAAACCGTCTAAGTTGTCCAAAATGGAATGCAAAGTCAAATACAATGATTTAAAACGGGCATTGAAAGAAGTTTGGACAATCGAAATGGAAACTGACGAGGAATCAAATGATGATAAATTCGATGCACCATCCCACTGTAAGAAGTATACCATTCAAGATAGGAAGATAGTGGTGCAAAAACCCAAACAAGATCCCAAAGAACCAGGAACTTCATATGCTGGGCCTGAAAACACGAAACGCATCAATTTAGCAGAACCCGGAGAGGAGCCTCAACCAGCCTATATTGCCATGGACCTTACTGAAGAGGAAGAGCAACGTCTAGTTGATACGCTCAGGCAATATAAAGATGTCTTTGCATGGTCTTACAAAGATCTAAAGGGGATAGATCCTGAGATATGTCAGCACACGATTCTCCTTAAGAGCGATGCCAGACCACGCAGACAACGTCCTTACACGTACAATGAAACTTTTGCACAGAAAATCAAGGAGGAAATAGACAAATTAAAGGACGCCAAGTTCATCTACGAGATTGAGCACACAGATTGGGTGTCCCCGATTGTGGTGGTACCCAAAAAGAATGGCAAACTGCGGGTTTGTGTAAATCTCAAGCAAGTAAATGCAGCCACCATTAGGAATAACTATCCACTGCCAATAACTGATCATGTTATTGAGAGGGTAGCAGGGAAAGAGTCCTATAGTTTCTTGGATAGGTTCTCAGGCTACAACCAGTTGATGATTAAGGCGAAAGATCAGCATAAGATAGCTTTTGCGATAGAGTGGGGTTTATTTGCATATAGGGTAATGCCTTTCGGCTTGACCAATGCCCCGGCCACATTTCAAAGACTAATGACCCACGCATTCAAAGAATATCTCAGACAATTTCTGGAGATCTACATGGATGATCTTTGTGTTCATTGCCACCGACGAAGTGACCACATCACTCATTTGGGTAAAGTCTTTGAGAAATGCAGAAAGTATCGTATTTGCTTAAACCTGGAAAAATGTGCCTTCATGGTGAGACAGGGTAGAATTCTGGGCTACATAGTGTCAAAAAACGGCATTTCAACTGATCAAGAAAAGGTGAAGACAATTGCTACACTACCGAGACCAATGAAGATAAAAGAAGTGCAAGCATTTATGGGGCATTGCAGATATTATCGGCGATTCATATATAAGTATGTTGTAATAGCCAAGCCATTGTACGCCCTCATAACTAAGTTTGAATGGATGGAGGAATGTGAGCAGGCTTTCCAAAAATTGAAGCAACATTTGATTTTAGCTCCAATTTTGCAAGCCCCTGACAGAGCAAAATCTTCCATGTCCATGTGGATGCGTCAGCCTATGCCATTGGGTGCATATTAGCCTAGCCAGGAGAGAAGAAAATGGATTTTCCCATTTGCTACTCCAATCGACAACTAAAAAACGCAGAGTGAAATTATACCACTATGGAAAGAGAGGGCCTAGGAATGATCTATGTTGTCAAGAAATTTAGACACTACCTTCTAGCAAACAAGTTTGTCTTCTTCGTGGATCACCAAGCACTTCTATGTCTAGTGAACAAACCTTGCAACACTGGAAGAATTGTTCGCTGGTTTATATTGTTGCTTGAGTTTGACTTCACGGTGGTGGTAAAAAAGGGGACCACACACCAGAGAGCAGATCATCTTTCACGACTATTTCATGGGGAAGCACCTGCGGCGGATGTCAATGATCATATCTGTTCAACATAGAAATGGTGCCGTGATGGAGCGAAGAGGTCATGCCACTACTCACAATGGGCTCTTTGCAGATAGGCAGACAACCATCAATGATCCACAAAACACGGAATCTCATCCTTTTAGTAGGACGGCTGTACAAACACGATAAGGATGGAATACTGAGACTATGTGTACAACCTGAAGATACCACCTACTACCTCAAACAAGCTCATATACAAAACACGGGATTTCACACTGGTGAAGTACAGACAGGCCAACGGTTACAAATACTAGGTGTTTACTGGCCAAACATGGAATACATTGTCCATAAATATGTAAAATCCTGCGATAAATGTATAATACAGCCACCAGTGGAACATGCCACAATTTTTCGAGTAGTACAAGCACCAAAATGGAGTGCTCACATCGTTGAGTACTTGAAAAATAAAACCTTTCCAGAGGAATGGAACAAATCAAGAAGGAAAACCGTTGAGGAAGAGACCAAAAACTATCTACTCATTGCCAACCAACTGTATAGGCGGGGGAAAGACGAACAATTACGGCTATGTGCTACAAAAAGCGAATATTACATCATCCTAGATCACGCACACGTGGGACAACCCGGAGGATACTTCTATGCTGATAAAACGGAAAAGCTAGTGCTAAACTCAGGTATATGGTGGCCAACCCTATTCATGGATGCAACAACATACATCAAACGATGTGACGAATGTCGACGCTCGAAACCACCCCTACGGAGAGATGACATGCCACTGAGGCCGATGATGGGAGTTTGAACTTTTGCCAAATGGGGCATTGACTTCATTGGTCCATCAACCCTCCCGGATACAAGACACGCGCGCAATACATTATTGTAGCAACGGATTACATGACAAAGTGGATTGAAGCCAAAGCAACCCAAAAAAATGATGCAAGGACTACAAGTCAGTTCCTTTTTGAAAACGTCTTTACATGGTATGGACTACCAATCGAAATAGTAAGCGATAGAGGAACACACTTTGTGAACAACGTCATTGAGACTCTCCTTGACGAATTCATGATGGTCCACCGAAAGTCAGCACCCTATCATCCGCAAGCCAACGGACAGGCAGAGAGCACTAACAAAATCCTGTGCACCGTGCTCACCAAAATAGTCAATGACTCAAGAATGATTGGGATTAGAAATTACACACCACTTTATGGACTTACGTGTAGATTTTAAAACTTCCATTGGCACAACTCCCTTTAACCTGGTCTTCGGAATTAATGCGATACTACCATTGGAATTCCTAGTCAAATCCCTCAGGGTGGCAACACAATTAGGATGGATGGGCCATGAGCTATTGGAGAGACTAGACACCCTAGAATAGTTAGATGAAACTAGACTCAATTTAAAAACTAAAGTTTGTACTCACTTTTTGAATCTTGAGTATAAATTGGGAAAATTTATTAAAACTTATTGAAATTTGATTCATAGCCTTATGTTGATGTGATAAACATGTGTACATGCTCAATTGACCAAAAATTTGCAAAAATTTGTCAGAAGTAAATAATCATGATTATTTACATGTGCCCTATTTTTCAACTTTTTTGACCAAGTCTGCATACCACTAAGCCCACAAACCAAATTTGGTAAGATTTGGATCATTGGATTGAAAATTGTGATTAAAATTGCAAAGTTAGTCTCCGGTCAGAGAATTGATGATCATTTGACCAAAAATTATCAAAAATTGAGGAAAATTGGCTAGTGAACTTAACCAAGGGTGTTTAACAGATCTGTGTCAAAGCTGGGGCAAAAACTTGCAAAAATATAGCTGGAGTAAATAATCACAACTTGATGATTTTGCAAATTTGAGTATACCACAAGGTCAAGCACATCAAGTAGACGTCACAAATCAATTTTGGTGAAATTTGGATCCCAAAAGTGAGACTTAAGCCATATTATGTTGGAATTAGGGTTGCAGAGAAACACACACAGCTTGGAGAAGACAAAGGAAGCTCAAGGCACACAATAGAGAGTGTGTTACTTAGTGTGCAATGGAAAGATAGATAGCCCTAGAGTGATGGGCGTATATACAATGCACGGGGGAAAAAACATCCTAAAGAGGCAAAAAATGCCTCGGCGGTCCTACTGTGTTCATACACATCACTACCACATTTATATGGTAACAAATCCCCCCTGGAGTGATGCAGTGAACGAGAGCTGGCACATGAGTAAAGGAAAGTGCCATGCCCTAAGGACATGATCAGTCCACAAAGGGGAGAAGGCCCAAAGCTTTGCGGAAAGCTTCAAGCTTCTCACGAGACAATGCCTTTGTGAAAATATCTGCAAGGTTGTCCCGTGTTGGCACATAAGCCAAGCTGATCTCTCCTACTGAGAGCCTCTCCCTGACATAGTGGTAATGCACCTCAATGTGCTTTGTGCGAGCATGAAAAATTGGGTTCCTCGCAACTGCCAATGCGCTCTGACTGTCAGTGTAGATAGTGTTGGCAGTGTCCTGTCCAACACCCAAATCAACCATAAGGCGTCTGAGCCATACACACTCAACCGTAGCTGTGAAGACTGCCCTGTACTCAGCCTCACAACTCGGAGTGGCCAGAGTAGGTTGCTTCTTGCTCAACCATGATATACATGAATTGCCAAGCATGAAACAAGAACCACTTGTGGACACTCTCGTGTCAAAACAACCAGCCCAATCTGAGTCCGAAAAAGCATGTAAGTGTGGCGGCAATGATCCCCCCTTGGGATAAAACAAGCCAAGATGTAAAATTCCACTAAGGTAGCGGAAAATACTCTTGACAGCCTGCCAATGCTTAGACCCTGGGCTATGCATAAATCTGCTGACTTGTGAGACTGCAAACTGAATATCCGGACTCGTGTTGCATACATAAATGAGACAGCCAACAATAGTTTGATAAAGAGTGACATCAGCAGGATCGCCAGCATCATGTAGACTCAACTTCAAACCTGTTTCCATGGGAGTGGCAATAGGTTTGCAATCCTCAAGTCCAAACTTACAGAGCAATGTCTCTATGTAACTTTTCTGACACAAGGCAATACCACCATCACACTGCTTAAACTGTATACCCAAGTAATTGTTAGGAAATAAGACGTAGCTAAATAGATAATTGAGTAGATTACTTAATGGAGAGAGACAGAGTTATATACACGAGATTATAGAGTAGAGAGAGAGAGAGAGAGAGAGAGAGAGAGTACACACGATATACGTGGTTCACCCAATGTGGGCTACGTCCACGGGAAAGCAGCCACTCAATGGATTTAGTACTTCAAAACAAGAAGTAGTTTACAAAGGGATTATACCCTTAATGGAGCTCCCGCCTTGCTTCACTCTCACCACCTCACACTCACCTTGTTGCATCAACTTCACACTATGAAATGTGTGTAGAAATGGCCTCCTTTTATAGGCCAAAAGGGCTGCCCTCTCTTATGAGAGACAGCCATGTGTAGCCGCCCTTGTGCGAATAAGTCCAAATCGAACCCTCCAATCCGCCCATGTGTGGCCGCCCTTGAGAAGACAAGTCCGCTTTTGAATTCGGCCACCGGCCACCGGCCATTGACTTCCGACCACCGGCCATCGGCCATTGACTACCGGCCACCGGCCAACTGACCGGTTGTTTTCCGACCACTTTCCGGCCGCCGTCCGGCCATAATATTCCGGCGAAAAAAAGTCTTGGGGGCCTCCGCCCCCGAGGCCTTTAAAGTTGCCCCAGATTCTTGTCCGTGAAAATTTTGGTTTCCGGTGAGTGATTTTCCTTCACGCACGATGGCTTCTCCTCATAATGGGGGCCTTACAAATGTGCGATTTTACCACAGAAAATTACAAGGGTAAATCAGGGTCCATACTTAACAATCTCCCACTTGGAGACTGATCTCAAAACCAAACCTGTGACTGCTTTCCATTCTGGCTTCTTATCTTTGAATGCCGATTGAAGATGAGCAAAAGCTCAACTTCTCCTTGTTGACCACCTTTGTAAACATGTCTGCAGGATTTTCACTTGTATGCACCTTTCCTAGCTTTAGTTGTCCCTCTTCCAAAAGAGTGCGTATGAAGTGATATCTCACAGAAAATTACATGGGTAAATCAGCGTCCATACTTAACAGTAATGATGCAACAGCCCCAAATCTTTCATCTTGAAAGTAGCATTCAAATCAGCCTTAAATTCAGCAATATGTCTCTCATTTGGTCCAGTGATCAACAAATCATCAACATAAAGAACCACAATGAGAAGTACATCACCCTCACGGTTTACATACAATGTGCTTTCTGTTGCACTGTTATGAAAGCCTTGTTTGACCAAATGAGTGTTAGCTTTCTCATACCAAGCACGAGGAGATTGCTTCAACCCATACAAAACCTTGTTACATTTGACACTTTGTCCTTTTTGTCCTTTTATGACAAAACCGTGAGGCTGCGTTACATAAACTTCCTCAAATATGTCACCATTCAAGAAAGTAGTAACAATGTCTGATTGATGTACATCCCAACCAAAATGACCTGCCAATGCACATAGAAAACGCACAGTAGTCATACGACAAGTGGGAGAAATAGTCTCTTCATAATCTATGCCTTTTTGTTGTGCATAACCCTTTTCAACAAGTCGAGCCTTATGGCAATCAATCTCACCATCTGGATTGCGTTTCAACTTGTAACCCACTTCATACCAATGGCCTTTTTGCCAGGAGGCAAATCACATAAAGTCCATGTGTCATTTT
Source organism: Adiantum capillus-veneris (assembly GCF_014529385.1). Lineage (NCBI taxonomy): Eukaryota > Viridiplantae > Streptophyta > Polypodiopsida > Polypodiales > Pteridaceae > Adiantum > Adiantum capillus-veneris. The sequence goes on along the minus strand of NC_140935.1, from coordinate 10,832,232 downwards.
CTATGAGTGCATCATATTCTGATTGCATGGCAGCCAACCAATTTTCTGAATTCTGTGCTTCATCAAAAGAGAGGCTCCTCAACATCATGTAAGCTAGACACAGCCAAAGCATAACAATCCGATGCATAAGATGCATAGAGAGAGCCTGAACGAGTACGGCCAGACAAAGGTGCATCCAATTTATTGTCATGCAAAGTGTGCACAAGCCATTTTGGCATACCTCTAGCCTGCTCATTTTCAGCCCTTTCCTCATCAAGTACATCATGTACATCTGCATTAGTAATAGGCTGATCTAAAACATTTTCAGAAACCCCCATAGGCTGTACGTTTCCCTCATTGGAACTTACATTCGTATTTCCACCACGGAAAAGAGGCAACAAAGTGTCATAAATGTCCTGTGAGCTTACATTATTGTCTCTAGTACATGACAGCAAGGGCTGAACAGAATCTTCCACAAACACTACATCCCGTGAAACCAGAATACGTTTTGTTTGCGGATGATACAACTTGTAACCTTTGCTTTCAGCACTATAACCAACAAAAATACATTTGACAGCCTTATCATCCAATTTTCTGCGCCGCACTTGTGGCACCAAAGCATATGCCAAATAGCCAAAAACATGCATGTGCTCAATAGAAGGCTTTCTATCATGCCATGCGTCATATGGAGTAATAGACTGCAAAGCTTTTGTAGGACACCTGTTAAGTGCATAAGTGGCACACATGATGGCCTCAAGCCAAAAAGAATGCGGCAAAGCTTGACTTTTTACCATACATCGTGCCATTTCCGTCAGTGACCTCTTTTTCCTCTCAGCAACACCATTTTGCTGAGGTGTATAAGGCATTGTACATTGGTGTTTTATCCCACGACTTGCAAAAAATACATTAAATTCATGAGACATATACTCCCCCCCTCGATCGGAACGGAGGGTGCCCATAGTACATTTCGAGACATTGTCAGCCATATCCAGAAATTGTTTGAAGCACATAAAAACTTCGGACTTTTCTTTAAGAGGAAATACCCATGCATGCCTGGAGTAATCATCAATGAAAGTCACGAAGTACAGGTAATTGCCCAAGGACGGAGTTTGCATGGGCCGACAAACATCACTATGCACAAGTTGAAACCTGCATGTGGCCCTAACTGAACCATCCTTTGGAAACTTAGAATGCTGCATTTTACCAAGAATACAGCCTTCACAAACATGTTTGACAGGTGCTTCAAGAGGCGGCAAAGAAGCAACCATATCAGATTTCTGCAAACACAGCAAACTGGAAAAATTCAGATGACCAAAACGTGCATGCCAAAGTTTTGCATCTCAAATAGCCCTTGAATCTGCAACAGCATTTGCAAAATTTTGTCCACACTTGTCATACAAAGTGAGCTTATACAGCCCAGGGCACAAAAGCGCAGATGCAACAATTTCATCACCATAACGGAGATCATGAACTGTACATGTGTCATCCACAAATTTGACTACAAGTCCAAGTCTAGCAAGTGCAGATACAGACAAGAGATTCTTCTTGATCCCAGGTACATAAAGTGCATCAACAAGTGTGAAGGAGCTGCCATTAGCAGTAGTGAGCACAATCTTTCCAACTCCCTAAACTAGATAAGAGGCGTTGTTGGCACAAGTGACTGAATTCCCATGAGGGACAGACTCGAGAGAGGTAAAAAATTCACGATGTGAGGTAATGTGCTTTGTAGCACCACTGTCGAAATACCACACATGTGAATCTGCAGCAACTGAAAAGCATGCATCATGGACAACAGGATTGTAAGTGCACTCTGTGCTAAAAGCCCATTCTGCATCAACATCACCATTATAGTCTCCTTTCACAGAAGACTCAACAATGGCAGCATTTGCAGTGGAACCAGCATTTGCAGTGGAACCACCCTCTTTCTTCTTAGCCTCTTTGGCCTTCAACTTAGGACACGACTTGATCAAGTGATCATTACCTTTACAATAATGGCAACGCATCTTCTTTTGCCCTTGTCACCAGAAGTTCCAGACGAATTGCTGCCAGCAAAAGCATTGATGGGGGCTTTTCAAAATCCAAGCTCCCATACCCCTCTTCTCTCGTCCCCACCCCATGAAAACCCCCTCTTAGGGAGGGAGTGATAATAGGCATTGGAAAAAGTGAGAAAAAAATAAAGTATGATTATGTAAATATATAAGAAAGGTAAAATAGGCCACCTCATGCCTGCGGGGTAGCCCATCCCCACCTTGCCTCCTTTTTTATTCACTGTTGCCCCGCCGTGTGTCCCTTTTCCTCTCCTCCACTCAAAAGCTCAACCCCCTCTCTCTTCCCCTTGTACTTTCTCCTTTCTCTCTCCCCTCAAGCTACCCCACCTCTCACCAATAATGCATTATAACTCACCAATAATGCACCCTAACTCACATGCAACTTACCCTATCTTCCAAAATAGTATACCCCACCCCCTCTTTCTCTCTCCTACCATATCCCATGACCCAAATACCCCCCCTCTCTCTAAAGGGCGCCATGTCTCTTGCCTTGTAGCTAAATAACCTCCCCCACACTCACACACACTCAGTTTCACTGAAAAAGGTGCCCACAGACCCATCCCCACCCGGTGGTTACCTGATTTTTCTTGTGTTCACACACATTTGCACACAGATTCACCTCTGAACACACTCCCCTCTCTCCCCTCTTGTAATTAATTTATTCTCCATGTCACCTCTCACTTTTTTTCATCAACCTATCTCTCTCTCTTAGTCTCTCTCTCATGAGACTGCTGTTCTGGCACATATACACACAGCCAGACAAGTGGGGCCCACAGTCACATGGCCTATGTAGATGATGATTTCTTCATTTCTAAATTCTAGAATTCCTCCCCCCTCCTCCCCTATATAAAGAGGGGTCACCATCACACTAAATACACACACAACATCACCAAAGAACACACTATGCACTGTGTGTGCCTAGTGCACACACACACACACCCACACCCACACCATCACCTTCACCGCAATCACCATGCTTGTCTTGAGCATGACCTCTACACCCTTGGCTATGGAAGATGAAGGGCAACTGAATGAAGGATGATGGCCATAACCCTCGTGCGAGTCTTCGCCATCAACTCCCACCTATCCGCCATGTGCTCTACCACTCTCTCCCTTCTCATTCCCCTACCCTATGCTCCCCATTTCATCGCCTTATTCTGTAAATAAAGCTTGAGGTTTTGTGAGTATGTTTTCTTGCAATGTTTTTCCCATGTGAGGTGTGCGGAATCGCCACCTAATCTTGTGTTTGGAGTGAGCTTGTGTATGTGTGAAGGGTGTGCGGATTCGCCATCCTTTTGTGGTGCCTAAGTACTAAGCCGCTATACCCCCTCCCTCACTCTCTCTCTCTCTCTCTCTCTCTCTCTCTCTCTCTCTCTCACTTGATCTCATTCCCTTTCCTCTTCATCATTACTCCCAAGCATCCATCTCTCTTGGATGAAAACTTTGTTATGGTGGTGTGTTGTTTGCGTCCTAGCCGCTGAAGCTAGGCGGTGCCCCTGTTTGCTTTACTATGACAGGCTCGAGGCGCTCCATTCGGTCCCCGGTGTTTTAGAGGCCGTCGGGGGTTCGGGGTTCTCTTTGCACAATGTTCCAGATGCCCTTTGACACAAGAACATGTTGCATCATATAAGCCCACATAGGGTAGTTGTCCCCATCCAACCTGTCCTCAACAGCAAACATCTTGAACACATCTGTGTTGTTGTTGTCAGCCATGGTAAATGCTGCACCTGAGTTGAAAACTACCCAAAAATAGGAGAAATGGAGCGAGAACAACACGTGCTATATAGCACAAACCGTAGAAGACTATAAGGCACTTGCTATGTAGAAAACGACAATCATAGAAATTTAGCACAAAATGACAAAATAGCCTGTGTAGTACTGCTTGTAGTGGAAACGGAGGCCGAAATGAGCCCAAATAAAAAACCTGAGCAGACCAAGCACTATGAGCTCACCCAAAGTATTTGTCGACCTGCGAACGCTTGCCAAAGCTCACTAAAATCGAAGAAAGTGAGCACGCATATGCTGGAGCAGCTGGCGACTAAGCCTAGGAGGACACAACTTGCTCTGATATCAATTGTTGGAATTAGGTTTGCAGAGAAACACACACAGCTTGGAGAAGACGAAGAAAGCTCAAGGCACACAATAGAGAGTGTGTTACTTAGTGTGCAATGGAAAGATAGATAGCCCTAGAGTGATGGGCGTATATACAATGCACGGGGAAAAAAACCTCCTAAAGAGGGAAAAAATGCCCCGATTGTCCTAGTGTGTTCACACACATCACTACCACATGCATATGGTAACAGATTCTTGAAATCAGAGTCTGCAGACACCAAACAGTGATAACCTTGATCAGATTTTGTCCAAACTTGTTGAAACTTGTATAGGGACTCTAACAAGTTGTATACTTTCCAAACCAATAAAAAAAGTGCAAAAAATTGACAAAAGTAAATAATCATGATTATTTTCTTCTGCTCTCCAGAGACATCATTTTTTACTTTTGAATTTATACAGGGAAAGACCAACATAATATAAAGCCACAGGGCAATTTTGGGTTCAATCGGATCAAAATTGATACATGACACTTAGTTTTTAGGTTGTAGATCAAACCTTTGATTTTTGGTAAAGTCGAATTTGAAAGTCAAATTTTGACTCTCATAGCTCGATTTGAAGTGATACACAGAGACCAATCACGAGAGTAGCAAAAACTCTACTGTCCTTATAGAAGAATAGCAAACTTGATCAAGTTTGTACAGGAATCACGTTACGGACGAGGAATCAGTGGCTTGACAGAAAGCTGCAATTAAATCAAGTGGAAAGACGACAAGTCAATCCAAAGGTGAGTACTCTATCCAGGGCTTCATAAGTTTATATGAACCTTAGATATGGTCGTGTACTAGCAAATCAGGGCATACTCGGAGAAACCTGCAGTAGAGTATCCACCAAAGAAAGGGTGAATCAGGGCAATTCCTTGCACACAATTCTTAAAGAAGTCTCATACACTTTTTAGATTCAACATCCAAAATGTCTTCTTACTCGACTCACTCAAAAACTAGAACGACAGTGCGCTATAAGCATGTACTATCTTTTTAAAAGACTAACCGTCATGGAGTCTAGGTTTACATGGACCCTAATGAGGAGTATGCTCTTCGCATTGTTGACCAGGGTATTGAGTTCAAAGAAGAGGTTAGGGAAAACAAACAAGGAAAAATGTACATGGATCGAAACGGAACTCAGTATTTACAAGTCGAAAACCTTGACGTTGAAGGAGCAAAAGACGCCGGGTGCACACTCACACACCCAGACAACTCAACACCACACAAGGAACTTTCTTAAACTGCAACCCATGCATACCACCACTCAAGAGATCAATAAAAACACTACCCACAAGCTCAATTCAAACTCCAAACGCCTCAACCTACAAGCCCTTGCCTGCCCGCAGACACTACAAGGGAGTCGAGTTGATCAACACTTGAAAATCACACTTGATGGTGACCAAAATATACAAGAAAAACCATCACAAAGTAAAAAAATAAAGCCACAAAAGGCCACTCTCAAACCATAGCAAAGCCTTCACCAAACTCCACTCTGTTGGACTCTTTGGAGTAGCGCCAACCCTAATGGCACCGATACAGGGTCACACAATCTTGCAGAAAGCAGCACCTTCTTCCCTCAATTCCTTGCACACACACATCCATGGAAACCTCAGAACTTCCATAGACTCTCCCAAGTGCAAAATTGAAGAGTGAAAGCTCTCATTCACTCCTCCACACACTCGAAAACAGGACACGAACGCTACGGGACTGCACTAGACCACCTGTAGGAACCCTGCTTTCTTCCCCACACAGAGAGGTGAAAGTGCCAAGAATTGGCTTCCAAAATGCTCCTTCAGCTCAAGCACTCACGGAAACATCACTGATGTGGCAAATTGAAGCCTTTTCACACCATTTTTTGTCATTTTTTGACCCAATTTTGGCCAGTTTTGACCCTTGGCGGGCATTTCGTGGGAAAAACCGCAAACAAACTCCAAAATTCACCAAATTTTGTACGCTTGATCCTTGATACCCAAATCACTTTTCCACATCTCCACATTCTATTTTTGACCACTTCTAGGGTGGTGCACGCATCACCGCAGATCAGGCATCGTAAATAGACTGTTACTGCATGTCCCAAACTTCTCGAGCGGGATGAGATTACGCATACTTGTTGCTTGCATTATTTACATTCTAGAAAGCTCAAAAAAATTCTCTAGAGCCAAAATAAGCCACTTAGAACCATATCCAAGGCCCTGATACATCGCTTGGCATGTACATGTGTCCGACTGCTAGCATGCAAGCCTGCCTATTCACAATGTGTACACGTTGCATCTTTTTTCACACTTGAAAACACTTTTCTAAGCTCCCAAATGCATGTATTTACATATTTTTATACATATGACCATGCATATAAACGCTACTTTGTACACGCCAAAACCGGTCTATCATCATTGCCCACCCTCTAGGTAGAGCATTTATCCTCAACCAAGAGACTATTTGCATCTGGAACCACATCTCGCGCAAAATATTTCTTCAATCTATAACCATTCATTCTGTAGCGCAAACATTCACCAGAAAATTTTTCCAACTCATATGTGCCATTAGAAAATATATGGTTCACTCTATATGGACCCAACCATTTGTCCCTCAACTTTTTTTGAAAAGTAAAATCCAAGCGAGAATCATACTTCATTACCAGGTCTCCCTCTTTGATCTCTTTTTCTGGCAGCCTCTTATTCATTTTCTCCATCCTTGTCTCTGCTTGTTGAAGATAATAATCACTGGCTTTCTCTCTATTCATTCACAACAACTCTAGAGAAAGAATTCTTTCTTGCAGCTTGTGATTATACTCACCTTGCATTCTGCACAACAATTTCAAGGCATCCAACTGCACTTGTATAGGCATAAGAGCTTCTTTTCCATAAACAAGCTCATATGGTGTAAACTGTGTTGACAGTCTATATGCTGTTTCTATAAGCCCACAAACACTTTTCTAAGTCCAAGTCCCACTCTTTAGGATGCTCTCTAGCATACATCTTCACAATTTGACCATTGCAATTCTCAACCAACCCATTGCATTGTGGGTAGTAAGGACAAGAATGCCTATGCTAAATTTTCAAATTTTCCATGAGAGCAGCAACAAGTTTTCCCCTAAACCCTGGTCCACGATCAGAAATGATAACCATAGGAGCTTAAAACCTGCAACACACCTGTTCATATAAAAAAGAGTCCACTCTTCCTACTGTTACATCTTTTACTGCTCTTGCCTCCACCCATTTTTTCAAATAGTCCACAACCACAAGGATATACCTTTCCCCATTGTTGGTCTTTGGCATTGGACCTACAACATCTACTCCCCATTTTGCAAATGCATCAAAAGACATTATAGTTTTTTTAGGCTCAGCCAAAAGCTTCCGATTTGCAAACACTTGGCATTCATGGCATGACTTGCACCAAAAATAAGCATCTCTCATCATAGAGGGCCAATAGTAACCTGCTCTCAAAACACGAAAGACAACCTGATCCTTGCCTTGATGGCCTGTTTCTTCATGGTAGTGCTCCAAAATCAAGCCTATCTCTTCTTTGTACGACACTTTTCTCAAAATGCTATCCTTGCCATAAAGCATGAGATCCTCACTTACCAATGTGTAGTTTCTTGCTTTTGCAACTATTCTCTTACGCCAAACCTTTGACATGCCCTCTGGACATTGCCCTTTACCAAGAAATACTTCTACATCTTGCAATGATTCCCTTCCTGCATACAAGTCTTCCTTGACCTTTAAAGGAGCTACCAAGGCATCCAACTTGTCCCTAGCCAACTCATCAGCTTCTTTATTCTGCTCACAACGAACATGCTTAAACTATATCTTCTCAAACTCATGCAAAAGCTTCTTGATGCCATAGAACCACTTCTTCAAATTGTCTTTCTTAACATTCCACAAACCAAGCAATTGATTCATGACTAGCAATGCATCCCCTTTTGCAATGACCCTCTTCAATCCAAACTCAACACACTGCTTCAACCCGAGGAAAAGCGTGAGATACTCGGCCTCATTGTTACTTTCAGATTCATCAAGATCGTAAGCTCTAGAAAAGATTACATCGCCTTTTGGGTTCTTAATGACTACCCCACCACTTGCCTTTTGAAGAACTTTCCTGTATGCACAATCAAAAATCATTGTATACGCATCTGTAATATCTACTTCCTCTTCATGATCATCCTTGTCAACGCTTGGGTAAGATGGAAGGCCCCCCCCCTTATGTACCACTATGTCTGCCAAGTGAGCTTTAATAGAATGATCCACTTTAAACTCAAACTCATACTCTTGAAGCTCCAAAGTCCACTTTAAGATGCACTTGCTAGGCTTCAAATGTTGTACTACATCTCGCAAAAGATTCAATGTGGTGAGCACATAAAACTTTTGGGGCAACAAATAGGTTTTGAACCTTCGACAAGCAAGAACCAAGGCGAATACCCACTGTTTCATTTTTGTGTAGGAGAATTCACTTACATTCTTCATCTTGCTCTCAAAATAAACTGGCTTGAAGTTCCTTCCCTGCTTTTGCAAGAGAACCGACCCAAAAGCTACTGACCCCACACTAATAGATACATAGAAAATTGACTGCAAGTCGGGAGGACTCACTGTTGGTAAATACCTCCTTGATACCATCAAAAGCCTGTTGCATGTCTTCATTCCTCTCAAACCCTTGAACTCTTTAACTCAATTTCGGGAGAGGATACACATACTGACATAGCATCCAAAAAAAACTTGACAAGTACCTGAGCTTATGTACAAATGATGCCAAATCCTTAGTGTTGCTGGGCGGATCCATAAGTAATAAAGCCTTAACTTTTTCTGGGTCAGCTTCTATTCCATTTTGGGAAACCACATGTCCTAGCAAATGGACTGTGGAGCAAATTTACACTTATTTGGGTTGAGTTGCCCACCCTCTTGTTGAAGCCTTTCAAAACTCAACCTCATCTTCTCCAAATGTGTGACCATGGAGCTATAACACCCAATGTCATCCATGAAAACACGAATCAACTTACCGAAGTAGGGACCAAACACTCTATTCATCCATCCTTGGAAGGCAGCATATGCATTAACCAGCCCAAAAGGCATTCTTTTGTAGGCAAAACATCCCCAAGGAGTAATGAAGGTTTTCTTCAATCGACCTTCAATTGCTATCAAGATCTGAAATTAGCCAAAAAATCCATCCATGATTGAGTAACGTTCATGACGTGCAACCTGATTGACGATTTCATTGTGAGGTCCCTGCCCCTTTTTGAGAGGAGTAGAGTACCTTTGATAGGTCTCCAATCCTGAAAAAGAAAAACCAACGGACATTGCCTTAGCTACTACGTAGCCACGGGCATGAACCTATCTCGCTATGGCAGAGCGTGACCACCATAACCCTATCTAAAACTATCTATAATCAATTATACCTGAAAGTATAAATCTTAGAGTGACCAACCTGTGCGATTTTTTCCCCATGTTTAAGAAAGACAGCCGCCAAGGTTTGTCTTTTTTAAAATTTATGACTTTAAAAAAAACAATTTCTAGCGTTGGAAAGTTACCCGACTCATCGGGTCCACCCGTCCATAGAATGATACCGTCGGGTATCATTCTCCCACTTTCCACACCACACTCACCCTTCTTTTGTTATCTAATTACTACCACACTATTTAAACATACATGTTCATTTACTTTATTTATGATACTGGTTCGTTAAAACAGCCCTTCAAACAGTATTACAAACAATAGTAAAAAAAGAAGTCGTCCAATTTTAAACCAACAACCCTTGGATTAGGTTCACTCAAGAATCTCTACTGGCGCTATTATGTCCGATCGATATATACATTATTTATAAAAACCCTTGTCCTCATGAGCGTCCCATACCGCTCGACAAGTACTCGTTGTGCTAATCTGGACGTACTCCCGTCACAGCAACAACGATGCCAATCTTGGCGTCATCCTCATGCCACAACAAAGCAAAAATGCAGTATCCAGCTGGGCTAATCTGGGTGTACTCCCACCACAACATCAGCGGTGCCATCCTGGGCGTCATCTCACGCCTCGGCAACTGCCACATAATGCCATCGCTACTAAGTAGAGAGACTTGAGAGAAACCATACCGAAGGTTTTGGACAAACATTCTTTCCTATAGCATCCAGTTTAACCAAACAATCTTTCCTACTTGTCAAACATATGCCGAATTTCTTGGGGTTAAGCCCCGTGGTTTCGGTCCGTGTTTTCTTTTCATAAGGTAAATATTATATTTCTATGGTCTCGTATATGCAATGATGCATAACTTGAAACTGCAATACTAGCCTGTACCATAGCTCCGATTGGTCTGATTGGTGGAGACATAGCATGTTCCGCAGGAGTTCCCTTGTTACTTGTACCGGCTTCATGATCATTAGCGCTTTGTGTTTGAGCACGCTTTGGAGCCATTTTTTTTGTACTACACTTATGTTATACACTTAGAACTTTAAATTGGTCAATTTCCCTAGTAGTCTCCTTGTTTCCAAAGAGAGTCTGTAATTTGAACCCTCGTCAACTCGGATTCACACTTAGTGTTGTTGTTCTACATATAATTTCTATACATCAAATATTTTCTAATCATAATTAATCAAAAATTAAGTGTGTAAACTATGAGTGAAAGTTTAGGAATACATTACTTTTATGCTTCACATTTCTAATCCAATTCTAACTTCCATTTCTATACTTCAACTGTTAGGAAATAAGACATAGCTAAATAGATTTTTGAGTAGATTACTTAATGGAGAGAGATAGATTTCACACACAAGAGATTATAGAGTAGAGAGAGAGAGAGAGAGAGAGAGAGAGTACACACGATATATGTGGTTCACCCAATGTGGGCTACGTCCACGGGAAAGCAGCCACTCAATGGCTTTAGTACTTCAAAACAAGAAGTAGTTTACAAAGGGATTATACCCTTAATGGAGCTCCCGCCTTGTTTCACTCTCACCACCTCACACTCACCTTGTTGCATCAACTTCACACTCTGAAATGTGTGTAGAAATGGCCTCCTTTTATAGGCCAAAAGGGCTGCCCTCTCTTATGAGAGACAGCCATGTGTAGCCGCCCTTGTGCGAATAAGTCCAAATCGGACCCTCCAATCCGCCCATGTGTGGCCGCCCTTGAGAAGACAAGTCCGCTTTTGAATTCGGCCACCGATCACCGGCCATTGACTTCCGACCACCGGCCACCGGTCATTGACTTCCGACCACCGGCCATCGGCCATTGACTACCGGCCACCGGTCAACCGACCGGTTGTTTTCCGACCACTTTCCGGCCGCCGTCCGGCCATAATATTCCGGCGAAAAAAATGTCTCGGGGGCGGAGGCCTTTAAAGTTGCCCCTGATTCTTGTCCGTGAAAATTTTGGTTTCCGGTGAGTGATTTTCCTTCACGCACGATGGCTTCTCCTCATAATGGGGGCCTTACAAATGTGCGCTTTTACCATAGAAAATTACAAGGGTAAATCAGGCTCCATACTTAACATCAACTAAATCAATTTTTAGTATTATTCAAAATTCTACTTAATCTAATTGACAATAAAATTTTTTAATGATAATTTCATTATGTATAATAAGAATATGATGAGTTGTCTTATGTATTAACTTTCAATTAACTATGCATAAGTTAATAGTGAAGATGTACTAACTAGAGAGAGTAGGTATACTTAGAAAGATTAGAGTAAGAGAAAACATATACACACATCTTTTCTAAAGTTAATTGAATCTTACTAATCCGTTAGAAAGATTAGAGTAAAAGAGAACACACACACATCCTTTTTGAAAGCTAATTGACTCTTACTAATCTATTAGAGAGATTAGAGTAGGAGATAGCACACACACACACATAGCTAATTGAATCTTACTAATCTATTAGAGAGATTAGAGTAAAAGATAGCACACACACACACATAGCTAATTGAATCTTACTAATCTATTAGAGAGATTAGAGTAAGAGATAGCACACACACATATATCCTTCTTAAAACTAATTGAATCTTACTAATCTATTAGAGAGATTAGAGTAAGAGATAGCACACATACACACATATCCTTCTTAAAACTAATTGAATCTTACTAATCTATTAGAGAGATTAGAGTAGGAGATAACACACATACTTCATTCCTAAAGTTAATTGAATGCTCAATTAATACGCACCTTATTAGTCCACTAGAGTTTTTGCTCTCTTAGTGGTTTATGGATGCCTTCTCTCTAAGAGAAGTGGCAGCACTTCGTGAGCGCTATAGAGGCAATCTCTATGTCTAAAGTGTGAGCATAGATGCTCTATTTATAGCAGAAAAAAAAACGTCCAATTTTTTTAAAATAAAAAAACAAAATTTTTATTTATTTATTTTCCCTCAAAAATCATACTCGCGTTTTTTGGTACCCTTGTGGTACCCATCAGCTTGACCACTTTGTCATTATCATCAAAAGATAAGGCCACATAGCCCCCCCCTCATTAAGATTAGTCAAGACTAGCCTCTCCTTTTCATGTGACAGTGTGTCCCACTTTGTCCCCTCCTATGTGAGTCCAGGTGAGTCCATGTGCCTTCATTTGTCATCCCTGTGTATTCTTTTGTCTTTATAATTATCTTATTTATTTCTTTAATGATAATTTACTTTACATTTTTAAGTTAAACTTTACAGTCTTATATTAACTTTACAACAGTAAAAGAAAATTCTACAATCAGTAAATAAGTCTTACAATAAGTTAATTAGTGATTCATATAGCTAAACATGTCAGAATTTTGTAGCGTAAATTTTAAATTCTAGGTTTTCTCAGCCTACGATTCATAATTTGAACTCGAATATCTTAAATAATGAGTGATGGTTTAAAAAAATTCAAATGCGTAATAGAACTTGTGTGAAATTCGAAAGTAGAGACCTTACATTCATCTAGGAAGGGTAGTGGATGATGATTTCTTTTTGTGGCAGCATTGAAAGGTTTGAAATCAACACATGTCCTAAATCTTTCGTTCTTCTTGGGCACAATAAGAACTGGAGAGACCCATTCAGACTCCTCCACTTGAAAGATGAAATCTGCTTCCAAAAGCTCTGTCACCTCTTCATGAAGTGCCTTCTCATGAATGACCCCCAACCTCCTAAGCTTTTGAACCTTTGGCTTGGCACCTTCTTTTAGATTGATTCTATGCTCAACTCCTTTAGCTCCTGGAAACTCTGTATATTCAGTGGCGAATAGCTTTGGAAACTCCGTGAACATATTTTCATACTCCTTTTTTTCTTTTTCTGTCAGGTTCTCTCCTGGCATGCTCCTTGCGTTCACTTTGGCAGGCTTTACAACTGTTTTTGGACTATCCTTCTCCTCCTTGACCTTTGCATCATGCACGAATGCTTCCTTTTCAACACTGATCCCAAAAAGATCAGGACATAATTGCATCAGGCCTTCCTCTACACTTTCTTCTGACGATGTAGATGAAGCATCACTATCGTATGATGTGGTTTCTATCAAATCCGTATCTTGCATCTCCACTAGGGGCTATGTACGGCTCTTGTGTGTCTTCATGTTGTAGACAATGGTACTTCCTCTTTCTCTTTGTCGGGGATGGTGATCAAGCCTGTTCCCCAATCCTGCTTAGCACCAAGGATTATAAGACATGGCCTCCCTAAAATGATCGAATAAGCATTCTCACCCGCTTGCATCACGTAGCAATCAACCAAGCATTCAATCCCCAAGATTTTTATCTTCACATTTTAAGCTATTCCAAGACACCTTGCCTTTTTGTGGTTGGCCATCCTCATATGGATTGAAGCATTCAATGACATCTTAACGCCTGCTTCCTTCATGATAGCCTCGGTCATGACAGACACCTGGGCATCACCATCCACATATGTTTGCACTTCCGTCTTCTTTCCCAGCATAGCTTCAACTATTGGCACCATATCCACTGGGTGACCAAACCTCAAAGATGACACCATGCTTTGATGCTCGTCCTTCTTGGAAAGAAGCCACGTACTCACACACTTGGTCCACTGCCTCCTCAATTTAGCGTTCAAAGCCACCAACTGACCAAAAGATATATTTGCCTTTTGATTTTGTATGTCGTCGACAATATCATAGTGTTCAACACCTTGGCCAAAGAGGTAGTCCTTTGGAAAAAATTTTCTTCTTCGACGCATCTTGCTACTTTTTGGTTTGTCTTCTACCTTAACCTTTCCTTTCCTTGCTCTTGTTTCCCTCTCTTCTTCTGTCTCTTTCTCCTTATCATGCCTAGCTCTCTTATTGGCGAAAACATCCACATCTTGATGCTCAAGGGTAATGATGTTAATAGCTCTACCTTCTCCATTTCCAGGGAACGGTTGTGGTTGTTGTTGTGGAAGTGGTGCTTCTAGTGCCCGCTCTTGATGATTTTCTTCTATTCTCCCTCGACCATGTCCATGTAAGGGGTATATCCCTCCTCTCTCTCTCAGTGGTCAGGACAATCAGGGGTGTAGTGACCCTCTTCATCACAATTGTAGCATCTACCTTGTAGCCTTCGTCCCCTACCTCTCCCAACTGGCCGCTCTTCTCTTTGGTTCCTATTCGTTATGTTAATTCTTAATTCTTGCAAACTGATCGACAAGATCATGCAAAACCCAGGCCGTAATGAGATATGGACCTTGAACCACTCCCTCCACTCTATCATCCATTGCCAGAGGGACCATTGGATGCACCACAACTGGCTCAGTGTGTGTCATGCCTTGCTCCCACCTTCTCTTGATCTTCTTGCTGTTGGCCTCGACAATTTCCATAGCTCTTTCGAATGTAGCAGGCTCATCTTGATCAACCTTCTCCCTTACACTTGGATGGAGACAATCCATAAATTGACGCACTTTAAAGAAATCCCTTGGAGGTACTTGGGATGTCACCTCTAATTGAATCCAAAGTCCTTTAAAGTGTTGCAAAAACTCCTTAAAGTTAGCACGAATATCTTGCTGCAAACCTCTCAATTTTGTCGTCGCTTCTATTGCGGTTAGTTTCTTCCCAAACCTGTCAAAAATTGCCAGCTTCACGTGCTCCCATGTTTTCTTTTTGTCTTCCTCTAAACCTTCAAAACACTCCCGAGCTTCTCCTTTGAGTGCAAGAGGAAATACATGAAGCTTTGCTTCGTCATTCACAATGTGCATACCAAGCGTATGCCACTCAAAGTCCGTAATCCAATCCTTCACATCCTCCTTCCTTGTGAACACTGGCCAACTATAAGCCATCTCTTCAGAGTCGCTTATCCCTTGCATGAGTAAATCCACAAAAGTTGAAGTCTTGCACCTAAACCAAACCACCACTTTTCTTCAATGAAGCTCGAACTTCACAGCAAAACCGCTTCACTTGGGTGCACAACCGGCGAATTTCCGCTCCCCAGCTGGATCGCCAAAGGATGATGGAGCAAAAGACACCGTGCGCACACTCACACACCCACACAACTCAATACCACACAAGGAGTTTGCTTAAATTCCAACCCACGCACACCACCACTCAAGAGATCAATAAAAACACTATCCACAAGCTCAATTCAAACTCCGAACGCCTCGACCTACAAGCCCTTGCCTGCCCGTAGACACTACAAGGTGAGTCGAGTTGATCAACACTTGAAATCACACTTGATGGTGACAAAAATATACAAGAAAAAACATCACAAAGTAAAAAACTACAGACACAAAAGGCCACTCTAAAACCATAGCAAAGCCTTCACCAAACTCCACTCTGTTGGACTCTTTGGAGTAGCGCCAACCATAATGGCACTGATACAGGGTCACACAGTCTTGCAAAAAGCCGCACCTTCTTCCCTCAATTCCTTGCACACACACATCCATGGAAACCTCAGAACTTCCATAGACTCTCCCAAGTGAAAAATTGAAGAGTGAAAGCTCTCATTCACTCCTCCACAAACTCGAAAACAGGACGCGAACGCTACGGGACTTACACTAGACCACCTATAGGAACCCTGCTTTCTTCCCCACAGAGAGGTGAAAGTGCCAAGAATTGGCTTCCAAAATGATCCTTCAGCTCAAGCACTCACGGAAACGTCACTGATGTGGCAAATCGAAGCCTTTTCACACCATTTTTGGTCATTTTTTGACCTTTTTTGACCCAGTTTTGGCCAGTTTTGGCCCCTGGCGGGCATTTCGCGGGAAAAACCGCAAGCAGACTCCAAAATTTCACCAAATTTTGTACAATTGATCCTTGATACCCAAAGCACTTTTCTACATCTCCACATTCTATTTTTGACCACTTCTAGGGTGGTGCACGCATCACCGCAGATCAGGCATCGTAAATAGAGAGTTACTGCATGTCCCAAACTTCTCGAGCGGGATGAGAGTACCCATACTTGTCGCTTGCATTATTTACATTCTAGAAAGCTCAAACAAATTCTCTAGAGCCAAAACAAGCCAGCTAGAACCATATCCAAGGCCCTGATACCTTGCCCAGGCATGTACATGTGTCCGACTGCTAGTACGCGAACCTGCCTATTCACAATGTGTAAATGTTGCATCTTATTTCACACATAAAACCACTTTTCTAAGCTCCCAAATGCATGTATTTACATCTCTTTGTACATATGACCATGCATATAAGCCCTGCTTTGTACACACCAAAAGCGATCTATCAACGTGATAGACAAATGGGGGTTAGAAGTAAACACCATAATCCCAAATATGTTAGCAAAAGAAGGACCACCAACTTTAGAATTTGAGGGATACGATCAAGTAGATTTGAAGCCTTTGAAACAGCTTAGTACGGATAATCCTCGGATCGGAGTCTATCGTTGGGAAGATAGAAACATAAAAGATCTTCTGTGGACTTCTCATGCCAAACCAGGACAATTAACGGCCATGAAGATCATTTATATCTTCAAGATCAAAGACAAGGGATCAACAGACCTACCAACCTACCTGTTTAGTGATTGTTATAACAAAAACTTTGTTATGATGACTCCTGAGGAGGTAGAACAAACCAAATACCAAGGGTATTCCATACGGGATTGGATATTGGGGAAAGGACCAGAAACAATTCCAAGAGATGAACACCATGAGAGATAATCTGAGAGTAATGTGAAGAAACCAGAAACCACCTCATCACGTAGAAAACCAGGTGACACTAAGGCCAATCCAGGGCTACATGAGTCACTATTTTCAACAGACTGGTTTGAAGGACTTGGAACATGACCAACTCCCAGAAGACCGGGAGTTGAACCAAATAGACGCATCAGACCAGCTGATTTTCAGAAATGGGTCAAAAAATACAATGGATCAGGGGATCCATACGACCGCTTAGTAAGCTTTAAGCAAGTGCTAAGAGCAGAGCGTATAGTCATTTTCCATACTCAATTCGAGGGGTTTGGAATGACATTAGAAGGAAAAGCATTGACATGGTTCCAAAACATTCCACCAAGGTCAATCATGGACTTGAACACATTAGCTCAAGGATTTGTAGCCGCTTGTTCCAAAACGGGAATCAAACATAATATGATAGCTCAAATCTACAGCTTTAAACAGAAACATGGTGAGTTTGTTAGGGATTGTGCAACTCGAATGAAACAATACATTGCCAGATGCCCAGAGATGGAGATACCTGCAGAAGAACGACTTGTATCTTTGTTTCTGGAGGGATTCCTAAACAAAGAACTTCATGCTATACTCTATAGTAAAAAGCATACAACCCTAGAAGTGTGTGTGTCTGATGCTATTGACCTAGGAGACAATTGTGAGATTTTCAACGAAGAAGATGTCCCTAAGGATAACCAAAGCGAGAAGAAATCATCCACAAAACCAACACAAGTGGGAACGGCTGCTGCGGCACAACTCTCAACCATAGAAGATATGTTAAAAAGGATGAATGACATGATGAACAACATGCAAAATGCGCCTATGAGGGGACCAGGACAAGGGATACCTCCACATGGACAACCAATTAGGCCACAAAAATGGTGTGCAATCAAGGGTAAATGGACCAACCATGAGACCCACCAGGGCTACTTAAGACCAAAGTATGATGGGAATGTTCAGTACGTGCCCATGAGGCCACAAGGACAACCCATGTATAGATATCAGCCTAATATGGCCCAAGCTCAAAGACCACCAATGGGTATGGAAAGACCTCAACCATTGTTGGGACAACAACCTCCATACCCAGGACATAATGCAATGCCTCTAAAGTACACGCACTCTAAAGAAGTCATAGATGAACAAGAATTAGTGCCTCTTACACCCTATGCAGAGCCTAGTCCATCTACAGTAATGGTAGAAGGAGGTTGGTATAATCCACTTCCATCACCAATGGAAGAAACCGTGACTTATGCTCCACCAGAGCTCGCACCAATGTATTATGTAGATAATCAAGGTGTCAGACCTCCCATGGGAAGAGCCATGATGAAGCCAAGAACAGGAAACTGTCATAACTGTGGTGCTGATGACCATTGGAAAAATGAATGCCCAAAGCCTGACAAAAACCTCAAAACAATTGAAGCTTATTGCATAAAATGTTGCAAAAAGGGAGGACACTTTCTGTAAGATTGTCCTAAAAATCCTTTGAACAAGGGTAAAACCGTAGTAAACGTAGTCCAACTAATGCCTAGTAGCTCATCAAAGAGTGAACCGATTGTTCCAATCAAGTTAATCACTAGAGCCCAGGCAAAGAAAAAGAAACACAACTCCTCTGATGATTCGGAGAACAGGAAAGTTTCTTCTCAAAGAATCAAAAGGAGCAGTCTTCTCAAAGAATCAAAAGGAGCAGAAGCAAAAGATATGAGATGAGAAAACAAAAACAACAGATTGAAATCAAAGAGAAAGCAAAGAAGCTAGCCCACACTACAAGAGAACGTGTGAAAATCGACGCCCTTTTACCGACGCCAATGGCGGGCGTCGATATAGGCGTTCATATATAAGAAGGGAGCTCAAATTTTTAAAAAAATCAAAATTTGAATTACCGACGCTTATACCGATGCCGATACCGACGCCTGTACCGGCGCCCATACCGATGATGATACCAACGCCTATACAGGCGCCTATACCAACGACGCCTGTATCCCCAACCCGCGGGCTCATTTCCCCGGACTGTGATTTTCTTCTTCTCCTGCGCGACTGCTTTGTTTAGGGTACCTACCCATTCCTTCAGATCTGGTGACATTTTGGGTTTGCGACGCTTCGGGGGTTGTCGAGCAAAGCTCAAGTATGTGTTTTTTTTATTTTTTGTGTGTGTATAAGTTTTTTGATTTTTGTTTGTTTTACAGGTTTAAGATTGTTTTTCGAATCGTTTATACACACATAATTTGACATGTGAGTGCTTTTTAAATTTTTTATGTTTAAATATCATTTTTAATAAATTTTATAATTTTTAATTATTTATTTTGTTATTAAATATAAAAAATAAATAACATTTTAAGTAGATTTTAGTTAAGTTTAAGTTTATGTTTAAGTTTATGTTTAAGTTAAGTTTATATTTATTTTAAATTTAAGTTTAAGTTTAGATTTAAGTTAAGTAAATTAAAAATTTAGATTTTATGTTAATTTAGTTTTAGTTTAGAATTAGATTTAAGTTTAAGTTAAAATTTTTAATTTTAGATTTAATTTAGATTATGTTTAGATTTAAATTAGTTTTTGCTTTAAGTTTTGTTCTATGTTTAGGTTAATTAGCTTATTTCTATGTTAATTTAACTTTAGGTTAAGTTAATTTTATGTTAAGTTAGGTTTACGTCTAGGTTAACTTTAGGTTACCTTAACTTTAGGTTTAGGTTAGCTCTAGGTTAATTTAGATCTAAGTTTAGCTTAGCTTTATGTTAAGTTAGTTCTAGGTTAAGTTAATTCTATGTTAAGCTAAGTTTAAGATTATGTTAATTCAAAGTTAACTTAACTTTAAATTTAAATTAGTTCTAGGTTCTTTAAGTTTAAGCTAACTCTAAGTTAACTTAGCTTTAGGTTAACTCTAGATTTAGGTTAAGTTAGCTTTAGGTTAACACTAAGTTAGTCGTAAGTTAACTTAGCTTTAAGTTAACTCTATGTTGACTCTATGTTAACTCTAAGTTAGCTTTAGGTTAAGTTAGTTTTAGGTTAAGTTAGCTTTAAGTTAAGTTAGCTATAAGTTAGTTTAGAGCCATTTAGATTTATGTTTTGATTAAGTTAGATTGCTTTAGATTTAGGTTAAGTTAGATCGCTTTAGATTTAGTTAGATTGCTTTAGATTTAGGTTAAGTTAGATTGCTTTAGATTTAGGTTAAGTTAGATCGCTTTAGATTTAGGTTAAGTTAGATTGCTTTAGATTTAGGTTAAGTTAGATCGCTTTAAGGTTAAGTTAAGTTAAGTTAGGTCAGGTTAGCTTAGCTTTAAGTTAGATTGCTTTAGATTTAGGTTAAGTTAGATCGCTTTAAGGTTAAGTTAAGTTAAGTTAGGTCAGGTTAGCTTAGCTTTAAGTTTATGTTAGCTTTACGTTAACTTAGTTCTAAGTTTAAGTTACCTTTAAGTTAGCTTAGCTTTATGTTAGCTCGCTGTAGGTCTTGTTAGCTCTAAGTCGGCTCTAGGTTAGGTTTAGGTTAAGTTAGCTCTAAGTTAGCAGTAAGTTAGCTCTAATTTAGCTCTAGGTTAGCTTTACGTTAAGTTAAGTTTATGTTAAATTCACTTTTTGTTAGTTTTAAGTTAAGTTACCTTTAAGTTAGCTTTACGTTAAATTAACTTTAGGTTAGCTCTAAGCTAGCTTTAAGTTAACTTTACGTTAGGTTAGGTTTAAGTTAGCTCTAGCTCTAGCTCTACCGACTTTATGAGGAATCATGTTAGCTTAGCTTTAGGTTAGCTCTAGGTAATTAGCTCTAAATTAGGTTTAGGATAGGTTAGCTGTAAGTTAGCACTAAGTTAAATCTAAATCAGCTTAGCTCTAAGTTAGCCCTAGGTTAGCTCTAAGTTATCTTTACATTAGCTTTACGTTAAGTTAACTTTAGGTTAGGTTAGCTCTAACAAAACTCTAGGTTAGCTTTAGCTTACCTCTACATTAGCTTTAAGTTAAGCTAGCTTTAGCTCTAGCTCTATGTTAACTTTAGCTCTAACTCTATATTAACTTTACGTTAGTTTAGCTTTAGGTTAGCTTTAGCTCAGCTTTAGGTTATCTTTATGTTAGCGCGCTCTAGGTTAGCTTTACCTTAACTCTAGGTTAGCTTTAGGTTAAGTTAGCTTTAGCTCTAGCTCTATGTTAGCTTTACGTTAAGTTAGCTTTAGCTTAGCTTTACATTAGCTTTAGGTTAAGTTATCTTTAGCTTTAATGAAAGCCGCATTATCATACGGCTTGCTCTAATGCAAGATTTAGCTCTAGCTCTATGTTAGCTTTAGCTCTAGTTATGTTAACTTTACGTTAGGTTAGCTTTAGCTTAGCTTTACATTAGGTTAGCTTTATGTTAGCGGATTCTAGGTTAGCTTTAGGCTAGGTTGCTCTACGTTAGCTTTAGGTTTAGTTAGGTTTTTAGCTCTAGCTCTACGTTAGCTTTAGCTCTAGCTCTATGTTAGCTTTACGTTAAGTTGAATTTAGCTTAGCTTTACGTTAGCTTTACGAGCCTATGGTAATACGGCTTGCCATAGAGCGTGTCGGCAAGTTATGTGACTTACTGGCAAGCTCTAATGCAAGCTGCATTACCATACGGCTCACCGTCTAATGCTATGAAGGTCCGCAATGCTTAGATACATAGTTTAAACCACTAAAAGATGCTTAAATACATTGTATAGTAGTGCGGCTTGCATTAGAGCTTGCTCTGAAGGTCCGCAATGCATAAATACACAATCTAAACCACTGAAAGACGCAAGGCGGACCTTCATAACACTAACCGGCGAGCCGTGAGGTAATGCGGCAAGCATTAGAGCTTGCCGGCAAGTCATATGACTTGCCGGTAAGCTCTAATGCTTGTCGCATTACCTTACGGATCGCCGATTAGTACTCTGAATGTCCGCATTGCATAAATGCACAATCTAAACCACTAAAAGACGTAGTGCGGACCTTTAGAACACTAACCGGCGAGCCGTAAGGTTGTGTTCTGAGCATTAGAGCTTGCCAACAAGTCATATAACTTGCCGGAAAGCTCTAATGCAAGCCGCATTACCTTACGGCTCACTGATTAGTGCTTTGAAGGTCCGCAATGCGTCAATACACAATCTATGACTTGCCGACAAGCTCTAATGCTTTCCGCATTACCTTACGGCTCGCCGGTTAGTGCTCTGAAGGTCCGCAATGCGTAAATACACAATCTAAACCACTGAAAGACGCAAGGCGGACCTTTAGAGCACTAACCGGCGAGCCATAAGGTCATGCAGAAAGCATTAGAGCTTGCCGCATTACCTTATGGCTCGCCGGTTAGTGCTCTGAAGGTCCGCCTTGCGTAAATACACAATCTAAACCATTAAAGGACAATCTAAACCACTAAAGGACGCAAGGCGGACCTTCAGAGCACTAACCGGCAAGCCGTAAGGTAATGCGGCGAGCATTAGAGCTTGCCGCATTACCTTACAGCTCGCCGGTTAGCGCTCTGAAGGTCCGCCTTGCGTAAATACACAATCTAAACCACTGAAAGACACAAGGTAGACCTTCAGAACACTAACCGACGAGCCGTAAGGTAATGCGGCAAGCATTAGAGCTTGCCGGCAAGTCAAGAACACTAACCGGCAAGCCGTAAGGTAATGCGGCAAGCATTAGAGCTTGCTGGAAAGTCATACGACTTGTCAGTAAGCTCTAATGCTTGTCGCAATACCTTACGGCTCACCGATTAGTGCTCTGAAGGTCCGCAATGCGTAAATAGACAATCTAAACCACTAAAAGACGCAAGGTGGACCTTCATAACAGTAACCGGAGAGCCGTAAGGTAATGCGGCAAGCATTAGAGCTTGCTGACAAGTCATATGACAATGGTCTCATGGCAATGAGATTGGTCACGAGTCTCCTCTCATAGATCTTGCCCCTACCTCACGGACGCAACAAAGAAGGCGAATATCGGACGAACCAACACCAATCGAGTCCACACCACAAACGCATGATCCTACTCTCCAAGAATTTGAGATGGAAGAAATGTTGGAAACCAAGGTGTACAGGACTAGAGATGGAGCTCCTGTTATGGATAGGGCCGGAAAGGCCATGCGACAACGGATTCGACAACTGTGCACTATCCAGTTTTCCCATACAGTGATGGAGCATTGGGATGCTTAGGACGATGAAAGAAAGAATTACATATCTGCTACCATCCATAGGGAGTTCATGCTAGCTAAGGGGTATGACACAGTGACAAATGAATGGATCATGAGCGTGGCGATTGGGACGATGCCCCATCGTCGATCAGAGGCAAGGGATGCGTACAAAGCCTGAAAACCAAAGCCGGACTGGTTAGATGCAGAGGAGTGGACATCTATTCATCGAGAGCTACATGAGCATCCTGACAGGTTTTAGCAGGGACGCGGCTAGAGCACGCATGGAGTCTGCTGGATCGTCGCATCTCAGGAGTGGAGGATACGACACTTTGCGATATGAGTTTGTAAGTGATCTAAGTTACTTATTATTATTACATGTATATGTTAAAGTCTTGTTAATCATATAGTTACATTTTTCTTAATTGCAGGAGCTCGCCATGAAGCATCCTCCAGACAGTTGGGAGGAGAGGCGTCACTCTACTCAATCAGCTACCTGCAGGATGAGGGAGAGGCGGTTGATTGGGAGTCATCTCCCACATCATGATCTGTATATTATTATTTATGTACATATACTGCTAGCACTGTTATGACATTGATGCATAGTTTTGTTATTTTGTATACAGATTTAGGATTTTGTTTATGGTTATCATATGTTTGATGTTTATAGTTATCTTATGGTTACGCAAATTTGTTTATGGTTACACAAGTACGATAATGTATTTTTATGGTTAACTTATGGTAATGCAAACAATGTTTATGGTTAAACTTAAGGTTGATGTTTATGGTTACGCAAGTTTGTTTATGAATAACTTTGTTCGTTCATGTTTATGGTTATAAAATGAGGTTTATGCTTACAGACAGTTATGTTTACGCAATGATGTTAACAATTTATGGTTAAGTTTATGTACGCAATGATGTTTATGTCGGTTGTGCTTGCAAGTCTTTGTATGATTTCTTTAGGATACTTTTTATAGAGAAGTGAATAAAATCAACTAGGTGGAGTATGGTTGGTGTACTTATCCTTTTGGGCAGACAGTAAGTGCTTTGATGCTGCTGCAGTTTATGCAACAGCACCTACACTTGCTGTCTGCCCAAAAAAAAATTGCAGGTTCAGGTGTCGGTACAGCTGTCGGTATAACCGTTTGTATAGGCATCTATATAGACGTCGATATGCGCCTCTGTACAGGCGTCGGTATCATCATATGTATATGCGTCAGTATTCTCCTCGGTATAAAGGTCTGTAAAGTATTTTAATTCCACCGCTTATACCGACGTGTATACCGTTGTTACGATACCGACGCTTATTTCAACGTCTATACCGACGTCGGGAATTTAAAATTCTTTTGTTCCCGCATCGGTATATCCGCGCGCCTTCGCGCGACGTGTTGTAGTGCCAGGACAAGTTGAAAGAAACTGGCAATGAATTCAAGGAAACAACTGTGAAATCTGGAGAATCCATTCGGGTTGATAAAATTTTTGAGCCTATTAATGCCGCTTTGGAAGCCTACCAAGCAGAGCTTAAAGCAAGCCAAAACATGGAAAATAAATGGAAAAATTTATCCATCTCCAGACATGGAAGCAGCTAAGTTGGAAGCTTATCAAAATTTGGTAAGAATCACGCAAGAAATGCTGGAAAAACGAAAACCCAAGCTTGAAAGTATTGCAAAACCTGAAGAGCTTGTGGTAAAGGAAACGAAAGAAAAATCCGATGTGGTGGTAGAACCCCACCTTGAAACAAACGAACCAGAGCTTAGAGTGCCTGACAACGAAGATTCCTTAGACGGAATTCCATTTGTAGAGGAAGACTAACCAGGACACTTATGGGAAAAAGTAAAAGAGATCAATGATGGGAGTCTAACTCTAAAGTCAACTCCTATAGAAGAAGTCTGGTTGGATAACCTACCTTCTGATATGAATACGGATGTACAGTACTTATACGGGGATTGCGGATCGAAAGCTTCAAAAATGTCGAAACCATTGACATTAAAAACATTACCTTCTTACTTAGGAGATAACAAAGATGAATCCATCGTATGCAAGACCACTCAAGTAAAAAGAGATGAACACACCCTAGAAGTAGACAACCTTCATTCAATCATGTCTACACCCATCCAATGCACTCTTACCTTGGGAGAACTGTTAAAACTCAGACCATACTTGTGGAATGATTTACAGAAAATCGTAGAGAAAGTGGGGATAACGGGGTTAATCTCGAAGAATTTGGGAAAAATGAAAAATGAACTGGAAAACAAAGAGATTCAATCAGTTTCTATGAACAAAGTCGGAGAATATTATGAAGGGGGAGAAGGAAACACCACCCTCCCAGTGAAATATAATGACATTGAAACCATGGCAATACTGTATAGTGGAGCTGGCATAGCCATAGCCACTAAAGCAGTATGGGAATCTTGGGGACAACCAGCCATTAGACAAACTCGAATAAGATTGCAATTGGTTGACAAACACATTGAGAGACCATTAGCGCTGCTTGAAAAAGTGATAGTCAATTCCTGTGGAATTGAATGTCAACACACTTTTGCCATAGTAGACTTTGGAAAAAAATATCAACTATGAAATCATATTAGGAAGACCTTTCATGCGACAGGTACAGCTTATGCAAGATTGGGGAAAAAACTTTCTGTACTTGAAGCAAGTGGGATATATAACAAGAGTAAATCTAAAAGATCACACTTATAGAGATGTCTTGAAAACGCCCATCCAAGAGTTTGATTCAGTCTCTTCGACTGAAAATAAACTCCCATCCTGGTTAAACAAAGACACTCCTATTTGGATGTGTGGAGATTCAAAAAACGGAAGCTTAAGACGAGAAGAATGTATCCTAGAAAGGGACTGCACAGACGAAGCCCACGTACTTGAACCCTTTCTAGAACATTTATTCGAGCCATTCGAGTGGACTCAAATTTTAGCGACAATGGATGTATGTGTGAATACGTCTATGCATACTCAATTTTGCAATGAGGCTGGCTATGACATAATTCCTATCCAAATGATTTCAATCCTCAACATTGAAAACAAAGATGAGGAGCCCAAGGACTTAATGCAAGCTCAACAAGTCTTTTCAGACCTCTATTACGATGCAACTGATGAGTTAAATGAACACTCAACTACCTCAGAAGATTCGGGGTTAGAAAAAGAGCATACGAGAGCTAAATTACTCTTAAAAGGAGGGGAGGAAAAGTTTTTCAACTTTCCAAACCACAAATCAAGAAGACAAAAGTGATATAGACAAAAGAGAGACACCAGAATTGTGAAAACACAACCTATGTCATCAGTCTCTAGTAAAACACAATTCTTGATGCAGATAGATGCTAATGATTGTGTTAAGGACAAAATGACTGGCAGATATCCTTCAAACAAAGACTCGGAAATGTCTCAAACATTGAGAAAAACAAGGAAGGGTACTCAAGATAAATCACAGGATAAGAAACCACTCACGACCAGAGTCGAGTGGAAAAAGAAATATCAAGAGTTGAAAAAAGCTCTAAAAGAAATATACAAAACCGAAATGGAAGCCACGGAAGAGGATGGTAAGGATGTAATGCATGTTCCATCCCATTACAAAAAATATACTCTCCAAGATTGGAAAATCATAGTTGAACAACCTGTTAGGGAACTACGGAAACAGGGTGAGTCTTATGAAGGGCCTGAAAATGCTAAAAAGATAGACTTGGTTGAACCAAGAGAAGAGCCTAAACGTTCTTACATTTCAAATGACCTAACAAAAGAAGAAGAAAAGATTTTTTTGAGCTTGTTAAAGGAATACCGAGATATCTTCTCTTGGTCTTACAAGGATCTCAAGGGTGTTGATCCAGAAATCTATCAACATACCATACCCATGAGAGAAGAGCCTAAACGTGCTTACATTTCAAATGACCTAACAGAAGAAGAAGAAAAGCTTTTGCTGAGCTTTTTAAAGGAATACCGAGATATCTTTGCTTGGTCTTACAAGGATCTCAAGGATGTTGATCCAGAAATCTATCAACATACCATACCCATGAGAGATGATGCGAAACCAAGTAGACAGAGACCATACACGTATAACAAAACATTTGTCAGGAAGATAAAAGAAGAGATTGAAAAACTAAAGGAAGCCAAATTCATTTACGAAATTGAACAGATTGGGTGTCTCAATAGTGGTAGTACCCAAGAAGAATGGAAAATTACTAGTGTGTGTTAATCTCAAAAAGCTGAATGCAGCTACCAACAGACACAACTTTCCTCTTTCAATAACTGAGCATGTTTTAGAACGAGTTGCAAGAAAAGAAGCTTACAAATTCTTGGGGTACAATCAACTTTTGGTTGACCCAAAAGATCAGCACAAACTGCTTTTGCAACAGAATAGGATATATTTGCCTACTATCGGGTTATGCCATTTGGGTTAACTAATGCTCCAGGCATGTTCCAAAGGTTGATGAGCCATGCTTTCAAGGAATATCTTAGGAAATTCTTAGAAGTATATATAGATGATCTATGCGTACATTCATCAATCTGGGTTGATCATTTTCGGAACACCTCGAAAAGGTATTCGAAAAATGTAGACTTTATAGGATTTGCTTAAATCCTAAAAAGTGCACATTCATGGGTAGACAAGAAAAAATTCTTGGACATATAGTGTCTAAAAATGGCATAGCTACTGATATTGAGAAGATTCATGTCATTGCGGATTTTCCTAGACCAACAACAGTAAAGGGGGTACAAACCTTCATGGGACATTGTGGATATTACCGACGGTTCATCTACATGTACGCTATAATTGCAAAACCCATGTATAGCTTGATTACACAGTTTTAATGCACCGAGGCATGTGAAGAATCCTTCATGAAGCTTAAGCAAGCTCTCACCTCCGCTCCAATATTGAAGCACCAGATTGAGATAAGGTATTCCACGTACATGTAGATGCTTCTAATT
Organism: Adiantum capillus-veneris; assembly: GCF_014529385.1. Lineage (NCBI taxonomy): Eukaryota > Viridiplantae > Streptophyta > Polypodiopsida > Polypodiales > Pteridaceae > Adiantum > Adiantum capillus-veneris. The sequence continues at coordinate 10,804,059 of NC_140935.1, read as the reverse complement.
TTTCTATCGATTGTATACTAGCTCAACCAAGAGATGGGAAAATTGACTTTCCTATTTCATATGCTAGCCGACAATTGAACATGACAGAAAAGAATTACACCACCACCGAAAGAGAAGGACTAGGAATGATCTATGACGTTAAAAAGTATAGACATTACCTCTTAGCCAACAAGTTTGTGTTCTTTGTGGACCACCAAGCTTTGTTGTATTTGGTTAGCAAGCCATGCAGCAAAGGGAGAATAGTGAGATGGTTCATCATTCTTCTTGAATTTGATTTCACCGTGGTTGTAAGAAAAGGCAGTACACATCAACGAGCATATCATTTTTCAAGGATTGTTTCAGGAGAATCACCTAAAGGGGTAGACAACGATCTACCAGACGCCTATTTGTTCTCCGTGGAAATGATACCTAGATCGTCAGAAAACATTGTGTCATTAATGACAATAGCTCAAGTGGATTCACAAATACCACTTCCTATCACAATCGGATTAATCGAGCAATCGGATATGTATCAATTACTAGCTAGAAGGGTATACAAAAGAAATTAGGACGGGATATTGCTTTTATGCATTAATCCTGAAGAAAAAGAAAAGTACCTAAGTCAAGCACATGTTACCATAGTAGGACTTCACTTTGCGGAAGACCAAACTATGCAATGAATCTTGAGGCTGGGATTATTTTGGCCGACTATGAGGAGGAGATCTTTGATCTTTTGTAAAGGATTGCCCTCAATGTAAAAACAGACGCCCATTCCTCATGTAACATTGTTTCAAATGTCATCTGTTCCTAAGTGGAGTAATTATCTGGTTACTTACTGATTGAGCCGAACATTTCCTGAGGATATGAGTAAACGCCATCAAAGAGCAATTGAAACTGAAGCAAGAGACTATGCTCTTATGGAAACAATTTGTATCAAAGAGGTAAAGATCAGCATTTTCGGCTTTGTGTAAGTTAAAACGAGTATATTCCGATAATAGAACAAGCACATGCTGGATTGGCTGGAGGTCACATTTCTAGTGAGACCCGCAAGAGCAATATTGATGGCATGCATATGGTGGCCAAAACTTTTTGCAGATGCTAAAGAATATGTTCGAATGTGTGATGCTTGTCAATGAGCAAAAATGCCAACACGAGTAGATAACATGCCCTTAAGACCAATGATGGGGGCTAGAGCTTTTGCAAAATGGGGTATAGATTTTGTTGGACCAATACAGCCACCTGCTTATAGAACCCAAGGTCAATATATCATTGTAGCTACGGACTATTTGACCAAGTGGACCGAGGCTAAAGCAACACAAAAGAATGATGCCAGAACCACTACTGCATTCTTATATGAATATGTATTCACGAGATATGATCTGCCAATAGAGATTGTCAGTGATCGGGGAACTCATTTCCTCAATGAGGTAATAGAGTATTTGCTTAATGAGTTTATGGTCATCCATAACAAATCAGCTCCCTATCACCCACAAGCAAATGGACAAGCTGAGCATACGAATAAGATTCTTAGCTTGGTACTAACTAAAGTAGTTAGTTTAGGAAGGAGAGACTGGGAAATGAATCTCCATGCTGCTCTATGGGCTTATCGAGTTTCATTCGAAATAACTCTAAATGCTACACCCTTTAACCTTGTTTATGGTCTTGATGCCATACTTCCAATAGAATTTCTATTTCCGATATTAAGGGTAGCACACAATCTTGAGTGGACTGGACATGAATTGTCAGAAAGACTTGAAGATTTGGAAAAGCTAGACGAGCAAAGGCTAATTGCTATAGCTCATATATATGCACAAAAGTGAAAACAAAACCAGTCTTTTGATTCCCACTTAATCACAAAAATCTTCAAGAAAGGGGACTTAGTTTTAATCTATTTCCTTAAGCAACACATTTCCAAGTTTAATTAAGAAAAAGGGAACGGACCGTTTATCATTGAAAATGTATCTCCAAGTGGAGTAGTAAAATTGTCCAGGCTAGATGGAAACCAATGGCTAATTGGATTAGTGGATGTCGTTTAAAGAAATACAATTTGCCATTAACCAATGATTTTCTAGAAAGAATGCATGCAACCAAGCAAAGAAAGATCAAATGATAGCAGGTTATGGATGAAGCCCAAGAGGAAGCTAGGCTTCGGGTACTCAAGCGGGAAGCTGCCCTCAAGAATCAACAGATACCGATTCCCATCAACACTTTGGAAATAGACGATCGACAATGTGAATTACCTAAAGACACAGTTTCAACAGATGATGATTGGTTAGATGGAATGTACCTACGCATCAAAGTACAACTCAACAAACATAGCACCAATGCTTTGGTTGACACATGAGCTAGAGTAAGTGCTGTCAGTTATTCCATATACAAGAAGGCCACAAGTCAAGTATTGACAGCAGGAATAGCGACAATCAAAGGATGCAACAAGAACCCAACTCCAACATTGGGAGTAGTCAACTTGAACGTGATAGTACATGGATATTCATGTCCTCATCAGTTTGTATGCTTGCCAAATGAGCACGTGAATGAAACAATGATTCTTGGAATTCCCTGGATGCGAACATACAAAGCAGTCCTAGATTGGGATACAAATCAGCTAAAGCTATCACCTAGAGGAGGGCTCATTGTTCCAATTGCACCAAGCAAGGAGGAATGGAAAAGAAGCAATCAGCAGACCAAACCACAAAGTAGTCAATCTTCTCCATCCCCTCGACAATCAAATGCTACATGTAGCATGCACGGTGTCAAGAAAATTTGGGTACCAAAAGCACAGCTTAAGGATAAACCGATTCAAATCTGGGTGTCTAAAACTTCACCGACAAAACAAAAGAAGGTTCCAAGGGTTAAAACACAGAGACAAGCATCTCCAAGCAAGGAACCTAACATGGAAATGGTTTGAAAAAAAAAGGATCATTTATCTTCTTCACAAAGTGCGAAACCAATCAAGCAATGGCAAGTTATGTCTCAAAAGACTCCACCACACCATGCAGCCCCAAACCGACCAAGCTACCAATGGCGAGAAAAAGCTCGACAATAGTCAAAAGTGCTACCAGCAGCTCAAGCAATCAGTGTGCTAAAGCATCTTTGATGGTAAAATCAAATAGAAAGCACACAAGCTACAAGAATTGCTACTTGGAAAACATCAGCAGCAAACCTCGACATCGGCAACCCTTGAGTTGATTACTCAAGACGCAACTTTTGCACAACATATTGGTTTGAATTGCACTGATCTTCATAGCATGGTAGAGCCAACCACGGCTATGCATAGACACAATTGTTCATCCCATGAACACAGTCGTCTTGGAGTACGCCATCTAAGAGGGGTGGAAGGGCACTAAGTACTAAGTACTAAGTAATTAAGGGCAATGTTTGAAGAGGGAGGAAAAAGTTTGATGTGAACATGTGATTCTTTTGCAATTAACTAATAATGCCCTTATAATTTATCATCAAGGGAGAATTCATTGATAATATCTTTTCGATGAGTGTAAATAGTGTATATACTATCAAAAAATCATAAAAAATAGTTCTTTTTTGGGTATTTTTCATCATTTCTGCTAATAATGAAGCTTAGAAATAGAAAAATCCAACAAAAAATAATAAAACTGTGTTTTCTAAGGGATTTTCTTAATTATTGGATTTTTACTTTACTTTTTTAGAGCATTTGCTATTTTCTTTGATTTTTTCAAATAAACAGGTCAAAAAGTAATAATAAATAGCAGAGAAGCTCAGATAGAAAAACGAAAGACACTATGGTGACCAAAAAGACAAGACGAACAAACACAATTGTTTTTGATGAAATCAAAAGATGGAAGCAGGAAGCCTAAATTAGGCGGTGATGCCTACTTTTGCAAAACTCTTGTAGAATGAGCTACATGAATCCGATTAGGGAAATTTTTGAGTCTAACATAGATTTCACAGCCTTGTAGGACTAACGAGGGAATATGGGGAAATTTGGTTCGGGAAGTCCGGGTATAGATATCCAAGGTAGCCTAAAACCACCTCATTTCCACTTTGAGCCTTTGTAGAGAGAGATTTCGGCCTCTTTCGCACGACTTTTCGGAGCCCACAGTTGACCATTTTCAGCGCTGTCTCACACGAGACATGAGGGGTAATTTCTTTACTTGACAATGATCCATTTTGTATGGCCGGTAGCTAGTCTAAAGCCCTAGAAAAAACCTTAGAAATAGAGCATTGCACGAAGATCTACGACCTAGAACATAGCGGCCTGCCAGCTTGACCAAATCAGATGGGATTTGAACCATAGCATGCCCTAATATAATAGAACCTTTTTGTATCATTAGATGACCATTCGACAGGGGTCGAGGGGGTCCCCAATAGAAAAGTTAGGTTTTTGGCAATGCTAGAATTCGGACCTGACTCCACAGATGGCCTACTAATGGGGTCCATATACAATGTATATGATTGGTTCGGTGAAATCCATCAAGCAAAGCCCTCGAAAAGCAAAAAACGGCTCAAAGGTTACAAAGCATCAAATTCGACATACGAGGTCAAACTGACTCCAAATGAGCCAGAATTAGACATGGTGCTTCACGACTATGTCGGACAAGTCCAAAGCCTCAAAGTTGACCGACCAACCCAACAAATAGAGTAGTCACAAAAAATGGTGATTTCAGAGTCGACAGAGCACAAAGTGATGCCAGCATGACCAAACTTGACCAAGTTCAATTTAGGACTTGTATTAGGTGTATGAAACATGTCTAGGTCAGAATTTGTAGGTTTTGCAAATAATCATGATTATTTACTTTTGCATCAGTTTTGCTTGGAATTTGTCACCTCACCTCACCTATCATGTGTACACACCTATTACATGCCAAAAATCAAGTACGAGCCAAAATGACCACCCATTACTTGTAAAATTGTCAAAAAGCGCAAAGAAGTCTTTGCAAGCCAAATTTTGGGTTATGGATAACATTTCTTGATCCAAATCACTTCATATTTCATACCCAAGGTCTATACAATGCCTAGAACCAATTTGTACCAAAAAATATCAATTTTGGAAGAAAAGTTAATAATTGCGATTATTTACTTTCTGGTCAAAATTGGGGAATTTTGATATTTTGCCATCATACATCCAAAGTACATGATGTGTTAAGCCCACTAACCAATTTTGAATCAATTTGGAGTTCAAAATCTCAAATTTCCTTTATATCTATTGTTTCAGAGACTTAAAGCCAAAATCTGGCACCATTTTCACCCTGTGCATCCAAATGAGCCCATATTTCACTCAGAGCATGTATTTGGTATATATTTCAAGCCTATAAAGCCAAGTTTGCAAAAAGTTAAAAATTTTCCTCAACTGTAAATAATCGTGATTATTTACTTTGGTTGAAAATTTTTGTTTTGACGACACAGTTTTGTTCCTTGCATGTTTTTATGCATCTTTGCTTGTTCAAAAATTAATCTGAAGCAAATTGGACCAAATTGTTAGCATTTCAGCCTAAAGGACATTTTAAAGAAAATTTCGACAAATTGCTAACTTTTCACTCTATTCACTGAACAGAAGCCATGCAAGCAGTGGAGAGGGCAAAAAAGAAGCTCAATCAAAAGGAGAAACTACAAGAACTGCCTGCTTATCAACTAGACCACGAGTTAGTCAAAGCAGCAAAGGAATCCTACTTCTCCAGAGAACAGTTAGAGGAGCACCACACTACAGTCTTCACTGGAAGGTTCAAGAGTGAAGAGGGGCATCAGGTGGGGTTGCAACTCCTGCCCAGAGAAGTCTATGATGTAGCTGCAAAGACAGAGACAAAAGAGGCTAACTGCAGGCTGGGGCTCAGGGATTTCTACGAACAAGAGCCTTACGGAGTGGATTTTCAAAAGGCTTATGAGCTTCTATCCACAATCAAAGAAGATGGAACCGCACAGATATCCGACACCCAAGGGAACAAGGTCGAAGTAGTGATCACAAAAGAGATAGTGGCAGAGGCACTCACATTGCCCACATAAGGAATGACCATGCGAACAAGAGACATAAAAACTGTAGGCACATTTACCAAAGACACAGCCGTGGCTACATTCGTCGACCTTATCCACAAACAAGTGGAAGAGCCAGCCTGTTTGTACCACAAGCACTTCCATTGCTTGGCAAAAAGGCCACCAAGGTACACTACAACAAATCACGCGGTGGCTACCACATTCACTCAGGTTCTCAAGTCAACAACAAGGCAACCCGTGGACCACACGCAGTATGTCTTGACAACCTTGAAGGGCACCAAGAAGGAGGGAAAAATCACGTACTTGGGTGCGCCAAAGGTCTTGACTAGAATAGCATATCATGCCATCGGCATGGCCGACAACCTACCACCTGCTCCAGATCAGAATACATGGATATTGGGAGCACAACCCTCTCCAAGAGCTACAAGGTCAGGTAAAAGATCATATAAATCTGATGAAGAGTCAGCTGCTGACAGCTCGCCAGAAAGGCACATTAGCGAGAGCTCTTACAACAAAGAAAAGAGAGCTTGGAGAGAAGAGATGAAAAGAAAAGCTGTGGCCGCACCCCAAGAAGAGCCAGATAAAAAACAGGCACGCTTTGAAAGAGAGAAATAGGCGTAATAGCGCAGTAGGCAAGCACAAGGGAAGGACCTAGAAAAATGGGTACCTCCTGGACTTAAAGAACCTCGAACAAGCATCATACAAGAAAAGAAACTGAAGATCCAATAGAGCATTTAGAAAGAATGTACCAAGAGGCTAAAGCTCTAAAGCTGAAGGTAGAAGAAGCTGCTAAGAAATCCAAGGAGGCGGAAGACCAAAGGCAAGCCGAGGAAACCGATAGACAAGAACAAAGTTGTGGATCTCCCCGAACCACCTCACCACCTACAGAACAATAAGGCCATCCCATGCCTAGCCCGCCACCATCACTTGAAAGAAAAGACACCAATACAGAAGCGGAGCCTGATAAAGAGAAAGATTCAAAGTCCACCAAACCAACAGAATATGTAGAAGAAGCTGACCACCTCGAGAGACAAACAGAAAAAGAAGCCGAGCTGAAACAAGAGAAGGCCACATAAGATAGTTAAAAGCCAGAAGAGGAAAAGACAAGTGGATCTGGACAAGAGACTGATAAAGAAGCAGATGCAAAAAAAAGTGTACCACTACACATGAGAAAGAAACTGAGCCAAAGAAAGAAGAAAGGCCAGCACCTAAAGAGATAGCAGGGTCTGAGCCCACACCCTCTACTTCTACTCAGCCAAAAATTGACGAGGCATCAAAGCCTCAGGATACCCAAGAAGAAAATCGACCATCTACCTCTACACAAGAACCACCAATAGTTACGACGCAGTAAGAAGCCACACATGAGGCTGCAGGCACATCTCAGCTGGCATGACAGGAGGAGTGGCAGTCAAAAGACAAGGTAATCGTCCAAGTCAATGAATATGCATGGTAGATGTAGGAAATGATAGAGAGACTCCGCTCAACAGCACTGAACCGTAGCACGAAGTCCAAAGAACTTGAGATGGTGATCGACGCTCTCCAAGGAGAGTTAGAAGACATGATACTATCACCACCGATCTTCAAAGGCAGGTGCAAGAGATGAAGGAAGAAGCTAAACAGCATCAATTAGCCAGAGATAGGCAACAAAAAGAAATGGAGGAGATAGGTGATCTACTAACCAAATTATCTGATGCCTGCAAAGAAAAAGACGAGCAACTGACAGAAGTTACGAATGAAGTTCTTATGACATCTCTGTCAGCTCAAAAAAGTCAGGTGCAATTAGATGTTGCCAATGCTTCTCTGCATTATTTTGAAGAGAGAATTAATGATCAGGCCATTTTCTTACGGCCAATCAGAGAAAATCCAGCCGTGGCCTCGATCAAAGGAACTGACGAAGTGTATAAGGCACTTGAGAACAAAAACAAAGACCTTGAATTGGAATGAAAGCTAGAACAATCACAGCAGAGGGACCTGGCACTGATGCGGGTTCAAAGAGAGGAGGAGCTTCTAAAGGAGATAGCAGAACTAAAGCGAATTAATCAACTCATCAGAGATGGAAAACCAGACGCACAGGAAGAGGCAGGCACTTCAGAGCCGTCATAGATAGACATACCCTCGGTCTCATTTGCTGAGTTTAAGACACAGTCCACAACAGAGCCGAGTGGTGATGAAGATTTTCAGATTAAAATCACAAATGAAGACACAGTGCCAATGGTCCAGCTGTCAAAAGCTGAAGAAGACGCACTGAAGGAGATGATCACCTTAGAGGTGGATGAGCAGTGGAAAGCCGCAATGGATTGGGAGTTGAGAGTTTTACACTCTGTCAACATCACTCAACTCACTCCCAATAAGATCAATGCAGAATGGCATCAACAATCCTTTCCGTACCCTCTCATCAAAGTGGAATTATTACAGGTGAAAGAGAGGTTGTACAAAGATATGTAAGAAGATGGCGCAGATAAAGACCACCCAAAGTGGAGTTTAAGCTGGCTGAACAAGAATCCGAGATACCTGATTCTGTTCACAAGAGCACCTGCATCCCTTCAAAGAGATCGAACCTTCTATCCTGTACCCAGAGTAAGGACATGGAAACCTTTTGTCCTATACCCAGAGTAAGGACATGGCAAGCGCATGAAGCACTGCAAAAGAAGAGGCCAACTTGTCTTAACTTCCCCAGGCTGCCAGCTCCATAGAGAGGACAAGCAACAGAGAAATACATGGTGAAAACCCTAATGGGCGCCATGTCTTTCTTCAAGAGTCTAACAGATCTCTCCTGCGCTATGTTATATAAAATCTGCAGAATGTTGCTAACATGTATACAAGTTTTTAATGAGCCTGAGCAAACAGGAGCCCCATAGCTATCATTCTTGGAAGGAAACAAAGGCTTATGCTACAATCTGAGTAGGCAACCTTCAGAAGAAGTCCTTTATGGATTCTATGCCAGATGTATATTCTTGCCATCGAATAATATGCTAGCCTTTGAAGAAGCTTTCTACACTGTATTCTTCACTTGGCGAATGAAGATATTTGTGCCGGTGATCAGCAACCTAACATCCAGGTTTGTAGGCTATTCAGCGGTGGAGTTGAAGAATAAAGTAACAATACAATTTCTGCAAGTGCCTGACAAAGAAAGAAGAATCAGATACTAGAAGGCATTGGATGCCCTAAAAGACCGCCTTGCCAGCCGCCGTCAACCCGAAGACTATTTCAGCCCATAAATCTGTGTCAAGGGACGACACAGGCAAGGAGGGGGGAATGTTCACAACAAGCTAACACGGACATCATTTTTCGGAGTTCTCTTTGTAAAACATTTATTATTTTGATAAATCGAGAATATTGTAACTCCTATTTTTTTTTGGATAAACTCAGTAATTAATGAGTCGGGGCTACAAGTTTCCAGATTGTATCAGCCAATCATTTCCTAGCTTTGGTAGAACTCCAGATTATTAGTTTTGAGCACCCAAAAACCTTGGCTAAGGTATAAAAGCCAATTTTTGTAAGTTATTTATAATTTTTTGGATAAGAAATACACAGCGTGAGCTAACGGCTCTCATTTCTCTCCTTCTCGCGCTTCCTACTCCCTCTTCAGTTGTCACATTACGATTGCATTTGTTTCATTGCAACTGCAGGTAAGAGCTCTATGCATTGACGTAAGCCATTCACAGTATTTCGTAGCTTTTGGCGTCGCCTACCTGCGGCCTAATTTCATCATAACTAGGAATTTATACTTTTAAATCAAAAACTACGCATAGGCGGGGTATTGGGGCATCATTGCTAACCATTTAGATGCATTCTGGGTCAAAAACGACTAGGTCAAAAATCCACTACTGTTAGTAATCGTGATTTTTGAACTTGACCTAAAGTGGGGTTTGAAACTATAAGCATGTCTGCTTAGGTATTATAAACTTGTCCTAGAAGTTTCGTTATGTTTGGATGTCATTTGATGCTATAAACGGATGTGATTTGCTTGCCGATGAGCGATTGACTTTTGGTGAATTCAGTCACTTGAGTGTAGCTTGAGTTAGATGAGAGTTGTTAGTTGTTTTCTGAGAGATTGACAACCTCTTGTAGCCTCTATACACTAGTCGAGTCAGCTTCCCCATGGTTTGACAAATTAATTGTGGTTCTCGCTAATACTACAATAAGATAGGATGGTGAGGTTAGACATGCATCCCACACTCGCCTGATCCAAAAAGAGGTGAAACTCTCTCAACGGGCTCCTTGGTAACAAGGAATGGATCAGTATGTTTTACAAGACTTGAAGATTTGAAGAGATGTGAGAGGAAATATGTACATAATGTACAAATGGGCATGAAAGAGAGTGGGTTGCTAGAGCCTACTGAAAATGTTTTGGGTTTGTGTGAACAAGTTTCTTTTGTAGATACTATGGGTGAGCTTGATGCTATAATGAAATCTAGTTTGCATCTTGAAAATGAAGTTGTGGAAGTATGCTCTATGGAAATGTATCGTCATAGAAGCCTTTAAAGAAAACCAAACGATTGGCCCAGAAGTCCATGTTGAAACTAAATACAAGAGTGTAGCAAAGAAGGTGAAATCAATAGCTTCACCCTTACCACCCAACAACAGGGAAAAGATTGAGCAAGCTTCTTTGTAACCAAGTTTAAGGAATCCTAAAATGATTTGGCATACCTTCAGAAAGGAGTCTTTCAAGAATTGCAAATTGGTTGTGAGGAGTTTCTAACACAAGAGGAGACAAAGTGCTTCAAAGAAATTCTTTCAAAGCATGGTAAGGATTTTGCATTTGAGCCACATGAGATAGGATGTGTTGATCCTTCTATTATAGCTCCTATGGTAATTTTTACGATACCTCATGTGCCTTGGAATCTGCGGCCTATTCCGGTTCCAAAGGCACAATTGCCCAAGTTAGTAGAGCTATTGAATGAAAAGATCAAAATGGGGATTTTGGAGCCTTCTTGTGCTCCATACTCAAATAGGTGGTTCACAGTTCCAAAGAAGAATGGTGCTCTATGCTTCATCCAAGTTATGCAACCAGTGAACAAGGTGACAATTAGAAATGTAGGTACATGATCGATTATGGATGAGATTGCAGAGGCGTTTGCAGGGAGGGCAATCTACTCGATGAGGGATCTCTACTCAGGGTATGATCAATTTCAGCTTGCAATCGAAAGCAGAGACTTGACAACCATGAGGACCTTTGGGTTTGGTAAGAATGTGTACCTTGCCACAGGGAGCAACCAACTCAGTTGCACATATGATGAACTGGATGAATAAGGTCTTACGTGACTTTATTACTCAAATCACAATGCCTTTCATTGATGATTTGCCTATCAAAGGATGTGAAGAAAGTGAGAAAGATGAAGATTTGGATCTCAGGGAATGTCGCAGGTTTGTGGTAAATCACATAAATGATTGTGATAAAATTTTGTCTAGGCTGGAGTAAGTGAATCTTACTTTGTCAGGGAAAAAGTTTATGTTTGGTGTCAATGAAGTGCTCATTGTGGGGCACATATACGGGCCATATGGTAGGACACCTTTTCCAAAAAAGGTAGATGCCATCCAAAGAATGAAAGAAACATGCACTAGCATCACTGAGGTAAGAAGGTTTCTGGGAGCATGTGTCTTTTATGTTATTTGGATCCACATTATGCACATGTTGTTGATCCTCTTTATGAATTGCTTAGAAAGAATCAAAAGTTTAAATGGATAGAAGCACATGTAAAAGCCATGAAAAAGCTAAAGAAGTTTCTCCTGTCAGCACCAACTTTGAGAAAGGTAGATTATGAGTGTCAAAGGCCAGTAATCGTGACAACAGTCACCAATCCTACAAGAATTGGATGGGAAATAGGGCAAGATGATGAAGAAGGACACAGGTATGTGGTGAGATTGGGAGCAAAGGTACTGAGTTCTTGCCAAAGAAACTATCTACAGATAAAGAGAGAGTTATGGGGTATGGTTACAGCCTTGAAAAATGGGAAAGAGCATCTAATCAGTGCACGTGTGGTTGTAGAAATAGATTGTCTATCACTTCTTGGGATGATTACAAGCTGTTCAACACCAGACATTGCTATGTTGAGGTGGATTGCCTACATTAAGTCCTTAAATCCCGAGTTTAAGCACATTGCAGGTAAAGACAATACAGTGGGAGATATGCTATCAAGAGCAAGGTATGAAGATGAGTCACATATGATTGACAAGGGAGATGTGTTGGAGCTATATATGGCTCACTCTACTCAGCTTGGTCTCACCTATATATTTGTATCTTGTCCTCAATATGAATCAGTCTTTGGGAGCGTATATGGTGTGTCTCTTGTCTCGTCTCTCTCTCCTGCTCTCTACATCTCAACATGGTATCAGAGCGGTAATGATCACGCGCCGATAGTATGTGTATGCGATTCGCATGTAAGATTCAAAATTGCTACAAATTTTATTTTTGAGCGTTGATTCTTGTTAATTGTGGTTGTTTTGTGTTAAGAAGAATATGATTAGTGTTTTGTGTAGTGTTTATTGCTAATCAATCTAATCGTTGATTACGTTTTCTTGTTGATGACACCCCGAACTTCATCTCAATTTTTGGGGGTCTTCTGCTCAAAATTTGGAGAAACGAGAAAAGCGCCATGGAGCATAGCACAATGGCGCTTTTCATCCAAAACTTGCTCATCTCCTCGAGCTCTTCGATTTGAGTTCTAGGTTTGCGTCAATCGGAGTTCGCAGCAGAAAGTTATGTTGTTTTTACTGCAATTGAGCTTGACGCAGCTTTCTTCGTCGCCAAGCGTCTGCGATCGTTTTTCTAATTTTGGCGTTAACTTTTTCGAGAAAATTTAGCGTTTTGCTATTCGTATTGTGGCCGTCAATCTTGCGTCTCACGTCACTCTATTTTGAGGACTCTTTGATTATTAACGTCTCCTTTACCCAGCCTTTTTTGGGTGACGTCTCTCACATCTTTGGACGTTCCTTGAGCATCCTTCTTGCGTTTATCGTTGACAGAACATAGTCCTCATATTTCTCTCATTCTCAATTGCGGCCTTCACTATATATGGTGTGAAGATTCTGCGATCTTATCTTATACGTCTTCTCGCAGCAAGATATGGCTATGACTATTCTCGTCAACGGCTTTCCTTCTGGCCAGCGTTCTGTTCCTCCTTTCCAAGGCCAAGGATTTCCAGGCTGGAAAGCAAAGATGTTGTTAATTCTTGAAGGCGATGAACTCTTTGATGTTGTTCTTGGAAATCGTGTTTGTCCGCCTCAGCCTGTTGATACGGATAATGATAACGGGCTTATCACTGAAGGACCTATATTTGAAGATTGGAATGTTGCCTATACGGATTGACAACGACGTGATAAAGCAGCTCGTCGGTATATTCTTTTTGCTCTTAGTGATTCCCTTTTGCTTGATATGTATGAACTGCCTACTTCCCATGACGTATGGAAGTACCTTATTGCAAAATTTCAAAAGAAATCTGTTACAGAAATACTTTATTTGAGAGGGTTGCTTAACAAGTTACAATATGAAGTTGGTACTGCCATGACGGGACATATTGAATCTTTCAAATCTATTATTAATCAACTTACTGCTGCTGCCGGTGATCCTGTTCCACAAAATCAATTGATTACAGTTCTCCTTGGTACGGTGAAGGACTCTTCTTATGATAACATTGTTACTATTCTCTCTAAGAAAGATGGTCTTGATTTCGACCAAGCCTGCATGTCTTTAATTGAATACTCTCAGCGTCAAGAACGTCGTAATGCTGGTCACGATACAACTATGATTTCACAAGAGGAGACTGAGTCACAACAGATGGAACGTGCTTTTTATGCTCGAAGGTGTCCATTTCAACGAGGAAACCGTAGAGGTGGCCATCGCGGTAATATTTTCTCTCGTCTCAAATTTCTAATAAGCAATGTTCTTACTGCAACAGAAATGGCCATACTGAAGATGATTATTGGACACGTCAATATGATGAAGAACACAATATTACCACGAAACAACCACGTTTATATAGAGACTCTTCTTCTTCTTCTTGTGAATATTGTGGACGATCTGATCATCCCACTCATATGTGCTATAGGCGTCGATTTGACACAGATCGTGATAGAGCATATGCTACTGAACATCGAAACAACATTGTACCAGAAACAAGATACGTCCTCTGTTTAGTTGCTCCAGACATACTTCATGTACGTGATGGATCACTTTTTATTGTCGATTCTGGTGCTATAGGAAATATGACATATCAGTCTAAGTGGCTCCATAACTATCATCCACTACCAGTTCAACGTGTTGTTTATCTTGTTGATGATACTACTTGTCAAGTAAAGGGTATTGGAGACTTATATCTTGGTACCTTATCTTCTTCCACTCGAATTTTGCGAGGAGTATTACATGTACCAAATCTTCAACGTAATCTTCTTTCAGTTGCTAGACTTGTTGATCTTGGTCTGTTTGTTGGATTCAATCATACCAAATGCCGAATTGAGAACGATGGACAGACTATAGCCACTGCTCCAGGTGATCATGATGCTGTAGCAAATGTTATCACTGCTCCAGGTGATCATGATTGCAAAGTATGGCATCACCGTTTTGTTCATGCTGATTTCTCAAAACTCCTTGATCTTCAACGTCGTGATCTTTTTCATGGCATAGATCTTAAAGCCCATCCCCATATGGGAATTTATGAATTTTGTGCTCTTGGGAAACACAATCGTAAACCCTTTCCTCTTTCAAATACAACTCATTCTCATGAGATATTGGATCTTGTTCATACTGATATATGTGGACCTCTACCTTCTTCGAGATCACAATATCGCTACTTCATTACTTCATTGATGATTTCTCAAGGTATACGACTGTATTTCTACTTAGACAAAAATCTGAAGCCTTATCTGTTTTCAAACAATTCCACAAGGCTGCGAAACTTAAAACTGGTCGTCGCCTTAAGAAGCTTTGTATTGACAATGGAGGCGAATATGTTTCTCGAGAATTTGTGAGTTATTGTGCTAACAGTGGAATTCATCATGAACACACTATTCCATATTCGCCTCAACAGAACGGCGTTGCTAAACGAAAGAATCACACTATTCTCAATGCTGTAAGATGTATGTTGATTCATTCTGGCTTATCTCGTGTTTTCTGGGCTGAAGCTACTTTGACAGCAGTATTTATTCAGAATCATCTTCCTACTACTGCACCCTCTGATAAGATACCCATCACAGCATGGACAGGTGACATTCCTTCTGTATCTCATTTTCGAACCTTTGGATGTATTGCTTATATTCATGTTCCCAAAGAAACACGAACAAAGCTTGATGCTCCTGGTCTTAAAGTTATTTTTATTGGATATTCTGATACTTCCAAAGGCTACAAATTCTATGACCCTTCCTCCAAGAAAGTAATTGTGAATCGTGATGCTACTTTTAACGAACATCTTATGGGAGGCTCATGGTCCATGGATGATTTTGATGATACCAAATCATTGCTTCAGGCTTTTCCATTTCTTTCATAAGGTGAAACTCTTCCTATAGAGCAACTTTCCTCTTCACAACCATCCATTCCAAATGTTTCCAATGATGATATTGATATTTTTGTTGATCTGCCTATTGATTTTGAACATGGCTCATGTCATGTTTATGATAACAATATTGTTGATAATGCATTTTCTACTTCTGAAGATCCCGTTACTTATGATGAAGCTGTCTCTTCACCATAGAAGGATCAATGGTAAGAGGCTATGGAAGCAGAGTACGATTCTCTTATCTCTAAAGGTACATGGATACTAACTGAATTATCTCCTGGTCGTACAACTATTAAATGTAAGTGGGTGTATAAGACAAAAGTAAAAGCAGATGGATCTTTTGACAAGTTCAAGGCACGTTTAGTTGCAAAAGATTACTCCCAAGTAGCTGGTGTTGATTATCAAGAGACTTTTTCACCAGTTGTTCGCATTACAAGTGTTCGAGTTTTATTGGCATTTGCTGTTCAATTTGATTTAGAAGCTCATCAAATGGATGTGCGAACTTCTTTTCTTAATGGTGACTTGGAAGAGGAAATTTATATGGAACAACCAGAATGGTTTGTTATTCCAGGTAAAGAAGACCTTGTTGCTCAACTCCATAAGGCACTATATGGTCTCAAACAATCTTCGCGAGCCTGGTATACAAAATTCGATCTTTTTCTCACCTCTAAAGGATTCATCTCTTGCTCTTCAGACCCCAACTTATACATAAAATGCCAAGGTAACAGTTTTGTGATTCTTGCTCTTTATGTGGATGATACCATCCTTGTTTCCAATGATTTGGGATTTCTTCAACAAGTGAAAAAGTTATTGTCTTCTGCATTTGATATGGTGGATCTTGGAGAGATTCACTCCTGTCTTGGTATTCAAATCCAACGGAACCGTACAAAAGGTATTTTATTCCTTCGACAGTCAGAGTTTATTGCAGATACTATTCAAAAATTGGGTATGGAATCTGCAAATTCAACCAACACACCTTGTCTTGCGAGCTCTACGAAGAACACTTCTAACAATGGCGGTCCACTTGTTACAAATCAACCTTATGCTAACTTGATTGGATGTCTTCAGTTTGTTGGCATGAACACTCGTCCTGATATTCTGTTTGCTGCTAATTATCTTGGACAACATCTTGCATGTGCTTCTCGGGGAATCCCCATCCCCGAGCAAGTACTTCCGAGCAACAAAAAACCGAGCGAGATAGGTTAGATAAGCGAACTTGTTGTATCTTACTTTGTTTATAACAAAAGATCCATAATGTTAATTTGTTCGCAAACGTAAATGGAAAATTTAAGAGAGGCACTTGAACTAACCTAGCCACCAAAAAACTGACAAAAGAAATTGAATGAAGAACATAACCCCAATCTTTATGTAGCAAACCCGTTGCATCTTACATTGTTTAAAACAAAATAGTGTTCATTTTTTTACAAACACATATGAAATTTACAAGAAACTATTGATAGAATGCAGTCTCAAAACTTGCACTGATCTCTCACAAACTAGGGCTTATCATAAGTAGACAAAATACCGCTAGGGCTTATCATAGGACTGATCTCTCACAAACTAGGGATTATCATAAGTAGACAAAACACTGCTGCATTTCAAGCTACATACCACACAAAGCCTTTATATCTAGAGGCACTTTAACTATTGCTGCACATTTGGCCGCAATCCTCCCAAAGCTTGAAACAGCTCCACCTTCGTTAGGGCTGCTTGGTGCATGAACTCATGGGCATGAGAGTCCAAACCCAAAATTTGGAGAAACACATAGTAAATATGCTTGCATGGCACATATGCCAACCTCTTGGACTCTCTCTTTTGGAAGTCCTCACATGTACATCTCGGAAAATCAGACAATGTCACAGAGTATGAAACTCCCTTTGCCCTTGACCCCTCTCTACTAATGTAGAAAACATGTGTTTCATTGCACACAACATTAACCTCTTTAACTAATGTTGCTGCCATGCATTTTCCAATATTAGTTCTGGTCTGAAATTCTTTTGTCAGCTTTGAGCGCCATTTAATAACCTTGCCATCCCTGCATTTGGGCCGAAAGGCACTTGTAACTCCATTTGCTACTCGAATGCCCCCATTCACAGCTGCACATTCTACCCCATGTTGTTGTTGAAGTACAAATCCATTTACTTGGAGTTGTTCTGCCTCATGTGGTATTAGATTTGTACCCTCTGCGACCCTCCAAACCCTTGGTGCAGGTCCGGGTGGCCCCACCACCATGTCATGAATTTTCCATGTGTGCATGTTACTAGCATTGCAGAACCATACATAACCCTCAACAATCCCCCCAGGCTTTGATCCTGACGAGGGATATTTTCTTCGACCCCAAAAGCACAGTGCAGCTACCCCAGAATTAATATTAGGCAAGCCTTGATTAATGAATCGTCCACATCTATCTGTTTGATCTTGCAAAATTCCAAAACATGCCATTTTACGTCCAGGTTCAGTTCTCCTAATTGCCCATACCGTTTTTGCAACAGTCACCTCAGGCCAATACTTTGTTTCCCCATGTGCACGTGCATACTTTGTTCTACCAATGGGTTCAATGACTGTGACATACTCGGGCCTGTGGCTATCATCCTCTAGCACAACACCAGCATCCACAAAGATTGGTCTCTTTTTCTTTACACTCTTCTTCCTTAAATTTGACCTATTCATCTCTGGACTTTGCAAACCTATTTCGTCCATTGAGCAGTGTGTAAGATTGACCAGCTTCGTTGCAGCCGAGGCAGTGGATGAATGATGTAAAAATCTTTGCGCAAGGTCTTATATTCCGGGACCACTACATGTCTTTGCACCTTTAAGGTATGCATTGTACTTAACACTTTGTAGTACAGCCATTGCCATATCTGCCCCTGCGGCTTCAAATAAACTAATTTTCTCTTTGAAACCAAAGCATGCCCGCATGCTAGCATGTTTACTCTTAGACAAGTTAGTGTTTGGCACAAAAATGCCAGACTCATCTTGCATAACAAATCTTCCTCCCCAATGTGAAACTCTGATATCCCACCAAGCCAACCATGTCTCCAAACATGAAACTTCACCATCAACAGCATGCCCTGCTCTCCAAAAGCGATGAAGCACTCCTTTGCAAATATCTGCTTGATTCTCTGATGGTGCATTTTGCCATTTTCGGCATTTAATTTTGTGTTCAGGTACCCTGAGGATTACGCTACTTTTTTCTTTGTAGAGGGTACCTCAGGCACAAAGACCGGCAGCGGAAGTACTGAATGACTATTTTTTGCGGGGGCTCACCAAGGATCTCAGAACGGCTATGGCGATAGTGGATAAGGTAACTACTCCACTGGATACTGTAATTGCTAGGGCTGTAGTAGCAGGAGAGGCTTTAGATGATACAGAACATCCAAAGAAGTCAAAGAAGAAAGATAGAAAGAAATCTCATCGAAAGTCACAAGACAGTGGCAGTGATAGTTCGGAGTCGGAATCCGCAGAATCTGATTCCTCGGACTCAGGCAACAACAATTCGGGAAAAGAATCGGAATAGACACCGCAGAAAAAATCCCAGCGTCACGGGAAAGGTGTATCCTCCGGATCGACGGAATCGGCTGCAGTGGCTAAAAGTCTGAAGGAAATCTGGTGTACCCAATTTCGGAATCCGGGCCATGCTGCTCAGGAATGTGCAATGAATCAGAAGTGGTGTGCGATTTGCACGACCGATACTCATAATATAGTGGAACATTATTTCAATGGCCAGGGTTGTCGGAGACGAGGGGACTCTTCTACTTGGCAACAACCACAGATAGGGCAGGGACAAGAGCCTGCTCTGGCGATGGCTCATGCTCATACACCAGAGCCGCCTCTGCAAGGTCAAGCAGGAGGACGGGGTCAAGGGGGAGGACGAGGCCACGGAAGAGGTGGCCGAGATCCTAATCGCCCCAAGACATGACTTTTTTGTTTGGGGGATGGTCATTGGCGATCTGAGTGTACTGAAGCTATGGAATACGATCGGAAAAAGCAGGAACACGTTGCAGGGAAACAGCCTAGTGTGGCTATGGTTCAGATTGAAGGATTGGAGGAGTCTGACCCAGCGGTTTCATTAATCACGCGATCGGGCAAAAATGTGGTTCCAACTCCTGATGTGAAAATTCCGGATTGGACGGCTCAGGAAGAGGTGCGGAAAAAGACTGTGTCCTGGTTGCCACAATCTGCACCACCAGTAAAGACAGCAGGACCATCGACTATTCCAACCACTGTAGGCCTAGAAATAAGGGAAGGGAAAGCTGGAATTAAGGGTGATATTAAAGAACAGGAGGAGTGGAATTCAGTTTGGAAAGAGGTTCTCACGTCACCAATTCAAGTACCTCTGGGTTCATTGTTGAAATTGGTCCCGAATTTCCATAATGCATTGCTGCGACAAACGGCCACTGAGCTGAGGGAAGTCGCCATTGGGAAGATTGAAAGCGAGGATGATGATTCAACCCCATTGCCGGCGAATAGGATCACGGATACCCGTATTCCGGAACTTTCAGTTCAATACCATGGCACATACATTGACAAGGTACTGATGGATGGAGGAACGGGGGTAAACATTATCACCCAAGCAGCGTGTGAGCGTTTTGGTCTCAGTGATTGGGAGCCTGCACCCTTTGTAGTCTGCATGGCAGATCAGCAAAGAGTGCAACCAGTGGGTTTACTTTGGGGTATTTTTTTGGATGTAGCGGGCTTGTCCTTTGCTGTTTCCTTAGTAGTTTTGAATATTGAAGATCATAATCAGGATTATCACATTATCTTGGGGAGATCCTGGTTACGACAAGCAAGGGTAAAACATAATTGGGAAGCAAATATGCTTACAGTAAAGAAGGGTAAAAGAAAAGTGCGTGTGATGTTGGGAACATGCCGACAACCAGTTCAGGCAGCATGGCCGGTGATAGCAGAAACAGTTAATATGGTGGAAGGATTAGAAGAGGATGAAGAGGAACAATTTCTCAAAGCGAATCCGGATTTGGTTTCTCTATACCTTGCACATATTTCTCTGATTCCGAAAGGGCATTCGGTGGGGGTTTCAGGAACTCCAAGAGGAATAGGGGAGCCCCAACAACAGGTGCTTCCAAGTCCTGAGTCACTGGAGGACGTGATTCAGCAAGAACGAGCATTTGAGGCGCAAATGGAAAAAATTACAAGGGTTAAGAAAGATGAATTAGAGAAGGTTTTTCTTGGGGAGCAAGCGGAGTCGCAGCCCATGTACATTAATAAGCAGTTGGAAGCAAGTTTTAGAGATGATTTGATCAAATTATTGACAGAGTTTAAGGATGTTTTCGCATGGGAATATGCGGACATGCAGGGATTGGATCCTAAGTTTTATCAGCATACGATCAATCTGAAACCGGATGCGGTGCCTGTGAAGCAGCATTCGTACAGGATGAATCCGAATGTAACAAAGCAAGTTAAATTGGAAATTGATCGCCTGTTGGAAGTGGGTTTTATTACCCCTATTGATAATCCGGAATGGATTTCTCCAATTGTGGTAGTACCAAAGAAAAATAAGCAAATCCGAATTTGTGTGGATTATCAAAAATTGAATGCCGCTACTGTTCCAGATCCTTTTCCTCTCCCGTTTTTGGATTCCATTTTGGATGATGTAGCAGGACATGAGATGTATACTTTTCTGGATGGCTTTAGTGGATATAATCAAATCAGAATTGCATTGCGGGATCAGCCAAAAACAACTTTTATTACCGCATGGGGAGTATTTGCCTGCACAGTAATGTGGTTTGGATTGCGGAATGCACCTTCCACTTTTCAACGGGATATGTTTCAAATCTTTGGGCCTTACTTGACGGATTTTATGCGGATTTTTCTGGATGATCTCAGTGTTTTTGGAGCACAATTGGAGCATTTGCAACAATTACGGTTATGCTTTACGAAATGCAGAGAGGTAAAATTCAGTTTGAATCCTTTAAAGTGTACATTTGCTATTCGCAGTGGCAGGCTCGTGGGGCATATCATCTCTGAAGACGGCATTTCTGTGGATCCGGATAAAATTACCGCAATTATGGAAGCGCCTGCACCGCGGAATCAGAAACAGTGCCAGATTTTCCTGGGTCAAGCCCGATGGCATGGGAGGCATTTGCGGTTTATTCAGTGAAGAAATTTCGGCACTATCTGTTGGGTCAACGATTTTTCTTCCATGTGGACCATTCGGCTCTGTTATACCTGGTAAGGCAACAGAATTTGATGGGAAGATTGGCCCGATGGGTGCTTCTGTTGCAGGAATTTGACTTTGAGGTCATACACAGGCCAGGGGCTCAGCATGCGGTGGCTGACTACCTATCCCGGCTAGACTCTGGAGAGCCGCCGATGGGGGTCGCTGATGAATTTCCTGATGCATCTCTGTTTCTAACAGGAGCCGCTGCAGAAGATATTACCGTCCCGAGTCAGGTAAGGGTCATTCCGAGAATTCCATGGACATGGTATGAGGAGATGTTTCATTTTCTTGACAGCGGAGACATGCCTTCCTTCTTGACCAGCCATCAGAGGAAATGTATGGCTATTAGAAGTAGGAATTTCGAGATCATTATGGGGAAGCTCTATTACCGCACGGCGGCAGAGGTGTTACTCCAATGTGTGCTACCACAGGAGCAGGAAGCAGTCCTAGAGGAAGTACATACGGGTATTGCCGAAGGTCACTTTGCAGCACTAATTACAGCTAGAAAGGTTCTCCAATCAGGATTATGGTGGCCCACATTGTTTCAAGATGCGAGAAACTATGTGCAACAGTGTGATGTGTGTCAGCGTTTGGGGAAAGCTACCAAACGGTCGAGAATGCCTTTTCAACCAGTCTTGCCCTTGGAGCCTTTTCAAAAGTGGGGTTTGCATTTTGTTGGTCCTTTTAAACCAGTGGCAGCTCACACAGGGAATAAGTATATCTTGACAGCCACGGATTATGCTACCAAATAGGTGGAGGCATGGCCTTTGAGGGATAACACTGCAATTTCTGTGGCGGGATGCTTATATAAGGATATCTTTTCTAGATATGGATGCCCTATTGAGCTGGTTAGTGACCGGGGAAGTCATTTTTTGAATAAGATGATGGAGAGAATGCTGCGGTTTTACTTTGTATTGCACAGGAAATCTTCTCCATATTATCCTCAGGCAAATGGGCAAGCAGAATCAACCAATAAACAATTGATTTGAATTTTGACAAAGTTAGTGAATATGAATAGAACGGATTGGGATGTGAAACTTCCTTCTGCCTTATGGGCCTATCGGACAGCTTACAAAGTGGCAAGAGGATTGACTCCTTTTAAGTTAGCATTTGGCATGGAGGCAATCACTCCGGTGGAGCATGTGATTCCGAGTTTGCGGATGTTGCTTGCGGATCGGCTTCTTCCGGAGGATTCCGTGATTTATCGATTGGATGTTTTGCAGGAACTGGACGAAGAGCGGCTGCAGAGCTTTGCGGTGCTGCAGGATCTGCAGTCTAGGTGGAAAAAATGGTTGGATCGCCCGAAAGCACGAAAATTTGTTCGAGGATAGCTGGTCCTTGTCTTCAATTCCCGTCTCGGGAAGATGCCGGGGAAGCTTAAATTAAGGTGGTTAGGACCATTTTGGAATTTTCAAGCATGCGGACCTATTTCTTTTTATTTGGCGGATTTGCGGGGGGAGGTTATTTCTGTGTCGGTCAATGGTTTCAGACTGCGCCATTATGTTTCACCTACCACGATTCAGTGCCCCTTTGCTGGTACAAGAGCCGGAAGCCGCCTTAATCATGATTGGGAATTCTTTTGCATGCAATATTGGGAAGCGGGAAAAGATCTATGATGGTTGCAACACCGTGGATCGCCCTATTTTGGGAACTCATTGTGGAAGGGTTACTATTGCATGCAGGCATTTTTTATTGTGGTTCTCTAGTTTCGTGTGTCGCGCGCTCTTAGTGTTTTATTATCTGCTCCAGCATTTCATCGCCACCATGACAGCTTTTCTTTTGCAATGTGTCCCTTTCACTCCCGTGCAGCAGCTCGCGCTTCGACGAGTGGACGCATGGCTGCAAGACTTGCGGCTGCGTGTGTTCGCCAACCTGGACTAGAAAGGAATCCCAGTGCACGTGCAGACAGCACGTTTGATTGAGAAACTCGCGACTGGTGATATGGTGGTCCTCAACAATCAACAGATATAGTTGACAGCAGAAAGAATCTCAAGATGTTGTTGTTTACCCAACGATGGCGTGGTGCGAACCTCCCATGTGATCCCTGCTGCAGATGTCGAGCAGGAATTTGGCTTGAAGGTCAAAGGGGAGTATAAACTGTCAGGGTTGTCAGATGTGGCAACCAGGGATGCATATCGGTGGTTCCTTGAGGCGATTTGGCTACAGGCCAAAACGTATACTATTTCGACCCGAGCTAGAAATGTGTTGCATTCGAACAACTTTGGGCCAGTAGCTTGGGCAGCAATGGTCAGAGAGTGAATGCTGGCGGAGTGCCAACGAGTGGTGGCACAGTTGGGGAGGGGTACCCCAACCAATACAAAGGTGGGCCAACTGCTCACATCGATCTTTCCTTTGAGAGAAGTGTTTTCTCTCGCCCTGCGTCCTCTTTGCCACTTTGAAGATGATCGCTTGGTGGTCCAAGGCACTAATCCTCCTCTGTCGCAAACACAAAGCTTGGTAGTGCCGGCGGAAAGGGAAACACAGCAGCAACAGGTGGGTACTGTGGAATTGCCTGGTTCATTGACGGCGGTGGTATCCTCTGGAGCCCAGGAGATGGCCACTGCAGGTGCAGGATCAGCAAGCCGCAAGCGCGGCCGTGAGGAGCAACAATTTTCAACACCACCTCTATCAACTGCATCTCTTGTTGCGGAAGATTCTGCGGTGGCTCGCTGGCACCGCCGAATGTAGGAAAGAGTTAGCAGTACGACTCCCTAGCGGTTGAGCTCTGCAGTTGCGGACGTCCCCGCTCAACCGAAAACGTTAGGTATTACGAATGCGTCTGCCTTGACGAGAGGTATTCTCCCCGCAGCGCTACCCTGGGAGGCTACGGCAGCAGCGACCCTTGCTGACCAATTACAGGCATGCGCCACATTTTTGAGCAGACTTGCAGAGTCTATTCGTGCGGCCTGGCCAGCCCCAGCCAAAGAGGGACGAGTCAATGAGCTGGAAGCACAGGTAGCGACTTCGCTGACTCGAATTGACGAGTTAAACACTCAGAATGAACAGCTGACTGCCACTACTCGCCAGCAAGGGGCAGAAATACAAAGATTAAGAGGGGCTAATGCTGAGTTTGTAAGATCTATTCAACAAGAACTTCTTCAGTTGAGAACACAACATAGCCTAGCTTCTTACTTAACCTCGCACCCTGGCGATGTAATGATCAACATGACTGATTTGGATGCATTGGTAGTGGAGATGCAAGAGGATCTCCGAACTGTTTTAGATAATCAATTACAAAGCTGGAGCACACGCTTGGCTGCTGAGGTGGGAGCACAGCCACCCGCTCAGCTGGTTGTGGTGCACCAACCCGAGTCATCCAACACTGACAGAGGTAAGAGTGTTGTTCCAGAGGGTTTTCATGTTGCTGATTGGGCACAAGCTACAGAGGATTGTGCTGAAGCCCAGGCTCATGTCTCTCGTTTGCAGAAAATGATTCGTCGATTTCGTAAGGAGAGGCGCAGGGTCTATTTTTGGGTGGAGACCTTAGCTCATTCCTTTTGTCTCAGTCTCCCACCTTGCCCTCCATTTTGGGCTGCTCTTAATCGCTACCTTACTCGTTATTATCCCTTTCATACACCTCTTGCTCCTCTGCCACAGCCGCCTCAATCTATCTTCTTGCCAACGTAGTTTATTACTCGAGCTGCTTGGCCAGAACAAATTGAGATAGATCCACATCTTTTGGATGAGGTCTATCGAGCCCATACTGCAGATTTTCGGGGCTTTGGCTATATTGATGTTTCCTCTTCACCAGAGCAGGGTGCAGATCAACCACCGAAACCTTCCAACCGGAGGGGCTGATTGTGGGTTCACGCAATCCATTGTGCGTGCCAGGTGTTACGGCATTAGCCGCACATGCGGTCCTGCGGTCCTGCGGAGGTCTGGACACTGCGGATCAGGAGTCAGGAGTCATGCGGTATGCGGCGGCCGGAGCGGCAGTTCTTCATAGGATATCATGGGACAAGAGTGTGTGCACCGTTCCCGATCTGCGCTGGAGCAGTGGTTGTATGTGGAGGGGCATACCTGTCTTTTGATGTAACTTAACCAATCTCTATGATATTCATGGCATCATCTATTGTACTCTGTGTCTGGATTATAGATGAATGAAGCAAGGGTTGTTCTTTGTCTGTGTACTTTGTACTTCCTTCTCTTGTCATTCTGTGCGTTGATGTTCATATAATGTAGTTGCGGGTAATCATTCCCGTAATGCCTATTGCCAGTGTGTGGGCAATAGCCATTACAGTTGATATTGTCATAAGTTCACGAACAAACGGATCATAAACATGTGCAGACATTGTGGGCCATCCTTGCACACGATGCACATGATCAAAGTGTATCCACATCTGCTCAAGATTTCCACCCAGACACATTCGATTAACTAGATCAACTCCACTTCCTGGCCCAATTATTGACATCTTGAATACATGTGGTTGTTGGGCATTTCCAAGTTGACCAGGGAAGAGAACATCATGTATATATGGATACCTACTCTTACTCTTCAAGTCAAGCACTGCTTCTAAGCCTTTTGCACTTATATTTTTTGATCTTTTGGCACATTCCAAGCTTCGTTCAATCCTTCATCTACTTGAGAAAGGTGTGATTGTGTCCAGAAATTCAACAAACTCACAATCTTCAATATATTCGGTGTTGTCTGCATTTTCCATTATAAGATTTCCCATGATCATATCCTGAGCAGTCATGCGCTCGAGCTGTTTGGCTCTAGTGAATGGTTCTTGAGCAGCACAAGCTTGAAGCACTGATGCTACTTTTTTCTCATTTACTCTTGAACTCCCTTCCACACAAGGATGTTGATTCTCACCTAGATGCAACACAGAACGGGTCCACTTTTGTTTCTCCCTTGGCATACAATAATAAATAACTGCAGGACAGGTTGCCACACACTATGGCATTTCAGAACAATGATTGCATGTCAAGGTGCCATATTCAGGTGTCAGAATGCCTTTTGGAGATGACTTTGAAAGCCGGCCTTGCCAATGAACCTCATTGTAGAGTCCTGTCCTCGAGTAATATGGACAATCAATGTTGACACAACATAAGTGACCCGAGCATCGACTGAACCTAATGACCCCTGGAAAGGTATCACTGCTACATGTGACATATTCAGTCCACATGTGGCTATCATGTCTCTGTTCCATCCCAATCATTCCATTAGCGTGACCTAGAGAGGGCAACTCAAATTCAACATATCCATCATAAAACACAGGAAGCTCTTGAACTTGAATGATATCTTTAGCTTGTTTCAGGGCCAAGTACAAGTTGCTCTGCAAAGGCATTGAGCGTATAATATCAAGTACGCTAGAGCAGCCACGTGACTCGGCATCTGATTCTAAATCGACAATTACTGGAGGAGCCTTAATTCCATTTTCATGTTCAAGAATTGTCAAGCGAACCTTGAAGAACTGACAGACATCATGATTCAGAAGGAAGACCTCTTCACCACTAATAGACTCAGTAACTTCCATTTTTACCTATCCTGCACTTAGTGTAAGTGGATGTAAAGTAAACGCATTAGTAAACTCAAAATGCTGTTTCACAGAAGAGATAGAAAGCGCATATGTGCTGCCTTCAAAAATAAGGACAAGCTTCTAACCAACTTGTGGTCCGAATACTGTAATGTACCTAGACATTGGAAGCAATCGTCTTAGAGAAGTTAAGGTTACTAATTAAGTTTCAAATGAAAGTGAGTGCAGAGTCTAAACTGAAAAATAACATCAGCTACAGATGGTAGTCGTTATTTTGGGCGTCATTCTCCAAAAAGCGGTGTAGACGGCTTGCATTCATAAAACATGATCACCGAAACATTAAGCAAATCTGGTTCAAAATCTAAAAAATTCAATAAAATCTTGTCAATGAGTAAAAATCTGTAAAATCTAAGAAAAATTACCAAAATATCCCTCTAATTTGTGGAAATTCCCAATATACCCCTCAAATTTCAAAAATTCCCAAAATAGCCCTGTATCTATTTTCGTTGGATCTTCAAGATTTTCTAATCTTTATTCTTGTTTGACAATTGAGATCGGTTTTTAAGTGCTTAGCATGTAATTTTTTGCAAATTACCTCCCAAAAAAAGGCAATTATGCCTAAAAATAATGAAGGAATTCATCTCCAAAGCCTACATCTCCAAGGAATTTTGAGTAATTTGAAGCGCATTTTGAGAATTTATGACAAATTATGGGGGTACTGTGGGAGTTTTTGACATTTGAGGGGTATTTTGGTAATTTTCCCTAAAATCTAGTAAAATTCCCCCTCTAAGTAACTTGACTTAGGCCAAAATTGAGCCTCTGTGAAATGCGACCCTCTCTGAGTTCACTCAGTTGTGCGCCTGCGTGGACGTTTTCCCTTCTGCGTGCATGCCTTGTTTGCTCTGTTGCTCGTGCGTGCGAGGAGCCATACCAACCTACCCGTAGGAGCGCGCGCCGGCGCGCGGTAGTTCAGGCACCTACAAAGTGAATGCCTGCTGCCAATTTCAGTCGGTTTAGCCATGCAGGCAGGTCCGGTTCAAGCAGGTTCAGCAGCTTCAGTCGGTTCAAGCAGGTTCGGGTCAGTGGGTTAAGGAAGGTCATTTGCGATTTCAGCGGGTCAACAGTCAGTCATTTTTTATTTCAGCTGATTCAGGCAGGTCCGGGTCAGCGGGTTAAGGCAGGCAGGTCAGGCAGGTTAAGGCGTTTAGTCAGGCGCAGACTGGTTCAGCGCAGGCTAGTTCAAGTAGCCGTAGGAGCGCGCGCCGGCGCGCGGTGTTTCAGGTAGCGACAAGCTCAGCAGGTCCGTGGATTCCGGTTTCAGCAGGTCGGGTTTCCGGCTTTAGAAATGGTTTTGAGAGGTGTGATTGAGAACACGAATTACAATGACTGGTCAAAACTCCGCGTTGACTCGAAGGGGTCATCCACCTACAAGGTACTCAATGATGCTCAATGCAAACTTTGGTCTTGAAAATTCTTTGCTTTGAAAGTCATGGATCTTCGTTGGTTTGTGATGTTTGGCAAATGCTAGGGCATTGATCATTTGCACTCTCAAGGCCTTGTTAGCATATTCAAGCACTTGAATAATTACATCTTTTTGATGGCATAGAAACACTCTAATTGGCATAGAAACAATATTTGATCTTTTACTATAACTAGTACTCGTCTCACAAATGTGAAGAGGGTGTATACACTATGATGACTACTAGTATATGTGCGTGAGTACTATCTCTTTGACAAATAAAACAATAGCCAACACGCATATAAACCATTTACTTTATTTACATATGCATTGTCTTATGATATTTGTACTAAATTTGTTGCTTCATAAATTATGTTTATGAAAGAATTTTAAAGACCAAATTGTTTCAAGTGAGAAGCCATTATGGGCTATAGTATTTTTTGAAATAATGCTCTATGTACAAAGGTAGCTCTGTCCAATTTTTTTAAAGATTTCTATTGTGTTTTATTTCAATATGGTGCCATATATAATTTGACTCTTTTGTAAAATTATTGTCTTCATGGTTTTTGTTGACGTTGAAACAGCCCGAAACCGCGTGGAAGATCACGAAGGGGAAGGAGTAATAGTAGCAATGCTTCTCTTTATGGCTAGGTAGATGCTAGTGATCAAGTATCTTCAGTCTCAGCTACCGACATGATAGAGGAAACTGAGACACAAGGTGAGGAG
The DNA here is from genome assembly GCF_014529385.1 of Adiantum capillus-veneris. Classification (NCBI taxonomy): domain Eukaryota; kingdom Viridiplantae; phylum Streptophyta; class Polypodiopsida; order Polypodiales; family Pteridaceae; genus Adiantum; species Adiantum capillus-veneris. The sequence continues at coordinate 10,774,782 of NC_140935.1, read as the reverse complement.
GTTCTTTCCATGGAAATGGGACAGAGCTCTCTACACGAAGTTGATGATACTTTAGCCCCCGAGGAGAATGGTTTACAGATTGTTCCATGGGAGATAATGGATGAGGTTACCGCAGCGTCTGAGATGGAAGATGAGCAAAATATCTTTATGCATAGAGGTGCAGACATTCTTGAAATCACACGTGTTTTTAGTTGCTTCCATTGTCCCTACATTCCTTTATGTAGATTGATTCCATATGCGAGAGTGAGAGGTTTGAGAGATGATCTCAGTGGATTGAAGGCGGCCTTTGCAAAAGAAGGTTATATGCCAGAGAAAGGAGCATTCATTGTCTCTTTGGTAACATGCAAAAGAGAGGAGAGTTTTGTGAATGGTATGCGTTCACACTTTTCATTTTTGTATTAATGTCCACGTGCTGTGAATGTTGTTTGAAGTTTGACTTTGTGAATGTTCTAGATGAGATAAAGGCTACATGGGATCCTCTTTGGAATGAAATCAATGAAGAATTTGAAGCCGAGTTAAAAAAACAAAGAAAGTTTCAAGATCTCACAAATCACATGTTCTATGTTTGGGAAGGGAATCATCGCATCGTGGCTTGGAGGGAAGCGATAAAAGAGAAGTTCTCCACTTCAAAGGAGAAACATTGTCCAGTCCTATGCACCATTATAGATCCCACTAAGGTGCCAGAGATTGCCTTGCTAAGCAGTTTACAACGAATGAACTTGTAAGTGTTGATGTTTCTTCTATCTTTGCTAACACTTGAATGTGAGTATCAAATGGTTTTTTGGTCTTTCAATGAAGCATGAACACTCATGCTCTTGTTGTCACTCATCTTCATGATGAGATTGTCAATACGACACATATTTTTACAGCGGACCATGAAATGTAGCTAAAGGGTTTGCCAGATAGAGATCAAAAACTTATTGCCGCTGTACGGAAGAAGAATGCCAAAGGTACAGAGCCTTGGTATCCACTTACGCGATGGTACCTTGGTAGATTGGTCTATGACGTATGTGTCAGACTAAATGATTTTTACTCTCATTTAAATGCATGATTTCAAAGCTTGTTAACGTATATTTAATTTTAGATTCAAATGACAAAAGAAAAAGAAAAGCGAGTTGCTCTTATCAAACAAAGCTTGTCTGCGGAAGAGCATCATAAAGAAGAAGAGAGAATTTGTGAGGAGATTACTCACAAATATCAGGATCTAATTGGAAAGGTACATAGATAACATGAATTCATGGCATTCTCTTGAGAAAAACGTGCAAAAATTTACTTAAGTACTTGTCATATGCAATATTAAATTTTTCAGTTGCTTAACATTGTTGATCCCAATCTTGGGACGGATTGGCTAGCAAGAGTTTTGTCTTTGAAATGGGGTCTTGGTAGTTGGGCTACGTTGGAGAAGCTGAACTTAATAGCACTTCAAGATGCCCCTGTGCAAAACAAGATTCATTGGGTTTCATTATTGGAAGCAGACAAGATTACAAGGAGTGCATATGGTTTGAAAAGGGGAGATCACGTCTTTTGCATGTAAGTATAGCTAAGATTAAAAGTACTAAATATATCATGCCTTTACATATAAGTCTAACTTTGTCTCCTCTTTTTATTTGGGAATGTAGCTGGCTTCGTAGAGAGGGTTTTTTGGCTCGGGTTTTTCAGAGGGAATTTCAGATTGTGTCAGATCTTTTGGATGTGCCAGGCGGGGTGCCTTTGCAGCATGACTGCACTCTTGCATTCTACTTTGAAGAAATTAAATTTGAGGCGAGGCCCTATCTATTTCCAATAGAGGTGTCTCTTGGAGTGAAGACTAAGGATATCGATAAGCAGGCATTAAAGAAGGTGGATACATTGAGAATGGCAGCACAACGTTTGGCTTTCAGGTGAATCACTAACTGACTTAGATATATAATATTCGTTGTTATTGTTTCTTACATTCATGTCACCTAATTGACCTTTGTAGATTCTTCATGTTCTTGGTTACCAAGAGTGTCTTGCCTGCCATGCCCTTTCTGGCTAGACAATGGACTCAACTAGCGATCCAAGACACAAGCATGTATCCCTCTACTATGCACACATTGACTCCTTGGTAGATAGATAATTGTCCATGGTGGATAGATATGGAGAAGGGCCATGTTCTTGGACGTGAAAGAGAGCTACAAGAGATGATATCGAAGGATGCTGCGATGAAGGTTCCTCCAGTAGACATAGTAGAAGAGAGTCGTGCAGGTATGCTTGATCATTCTCATATTTACCTATCTAAAAGTTACAGTGCTCTGATTTGAAGTTATCTATTTTAGCAATGCGCAACTCACAAAAGGAAAAGGAGAGGGTTGTGGATCAGATCATTGACGAGGAGGTGGAGCCACCTCCAAGTAAACTACAAAACATTTGTTAATGCTTTCCTTCCACGTGGTTGATGCATGGCTTATTAAACCTCACTGTAATGTCTCAGTTGCTCCTGGCACGATTGTGGCTCGAAGGAGTATCTCTTTTGTTTATATTATGGAGTCTCCATCTCATTGTCTCTCTAGTTCTATGGATACTCGATGCATGGCTATTGTTGGGGACTACATTGCCATTGCTGCAGACTATAGGGCAGGGATCCGTAATCTTGCATGGGTCCCTGTACACGAGCATCTTGTGCGGGCATGCACTGACTCTATCTTGTATACCCGCGGCACAAAATCAGTTTCATGGGCTACAAATTTGATTTTCTTAGATCTTCCATTTGGTGGGTCCCTCTTAGGCTCCTCTACTTCACCTCGTTGGGACATTTGCACTGAGGATCATGTACGTGCTGATGTTCATTTGGCATTCTCGACATTGGGGGATTCTGGATGGCTGTTGATCATGGTTTCTTTGGCAGGTCTATCTTGTTTATAGTCATGCAAAAAAATTGTAATATTTGTGGTATTTATCATTGATATTTAGTTAAAATAACAGGAGAGGCTATTGGCTGGGTGGAGAGATTTTCTCGTGCTTCAAAGATGGTGGTTCATCGATGCATTGTAGTGCTCCATCATGGAGCATATGGTTATGTGGAGAGTTTTGGTGGTCGTGTGGAGGTGATACATTTGTTTTTACATCAATATTTCAACACTTTGTCTTGTTGTTTGCTCTAATCGTGTGTCTTGTTTTGCAGTGTAATTGCTCTATGCTATTTATGATTCACAGAGTGGGTATGCATCCACCTTGCTTTGTATCAGAAAGCACTGCCTTGTTCTCCCGTCTTGGTATGCACTCTTAGGATTCTTTTATGGTGCATCACCTTCCGGAGCTCTCTCAGGCTAGATCATTATCAGGTGAGCCATTGCGAGGAGGACTGCAACGGAGCCATTCTTTCATTGCATGTTTTGTGGAGCTGCTTTGCCGACGAGGAGGTATTTGTTTGGAGCTTGGATGTGGCACAACTCTTGTACTAGTAGCTTGCTTGGCTTCAGGACGAACATGTGTTGCAGTCGACATTGATGAGCCACTGATTTCAGGATATGTGTTACCGTTGCTTCGCCCTAGAAAGCGGGGCAGAGAGGAGGCGTCCACCTCTTTAGATATTGATGATGAGAGTGACATGCCATTGCGTGTCAATCCCTTTGACGACTAGTGAGGGCCCCTCTTACTTTTGACATTGACATTGCTCTCATCTTTTTTGTCACTATTTTTGTATTAGCGCTGGTATTTATTGATCATCGATACTGCCTATATTACTTGTTTGGTGTTTAACTTCACAATCTTTTTTTTTAAAAATGGAAGTGCATTGCCGGTCTACGCAGAGCAGATGGCTAGAACCATGGCAGCAGATACGCGGTACAATTCTTGCATCCCTGAGAGGTATCAGAGACATAATGTATTCATCGATGATGAGTGCGAGTCATCGTAAGAACAATGGATTTATAACATTGGTGGATGTTAAAATTCAAATTCATGTCTTGTTGTGTTCATAAGAATCTCGTTATATCACGATGGAAACTTTTAACAGTTGATGTTCTAATATTTTGGATTGTGGATAAGTAGTATGTACTGTTTTGATGGATTTGGTTAAGGTTTAAAATCCTCATGTGAGGTGCCGTGAAGGCTTATGATTATTTTTGAAATATTGCTTCATGTACAAGGGAAACTATGTCCAATTTTTTATAAAAGTACTATGTTTGTTTTGCTTTGTTTTTCGTGAGAGGAGGCATAATGGTTATGGCCATTTTTATTATTTTTTCAAGCGGTGATAATACCACAAATACTGATGTTCTAATATTTTGGATTGTGGATAAGTAGTATGTACTGTTTTGATGGATTTGGTTAAGATTTAAAATCATCATGTGAGGTGCCGTGAAGGTTTATGGTTATTTTTGAAATAGTGCTTCATATACAAGGGAAACTATGTCATTTTTTTTTTAAAGTACTATGTTTGTTTTGCTTTGTTTTTCGTGAGAGGAGATATAATGGTTATGGCCATTTTTATTATTTTTTCGAGCAGTGATAATAACACAACTACAGATGTTCTAATATTTTGGATTGTGGACAAGTAGTATGTACTGTTTTGATGGATTTGGTTAAGGTTTAAAATCCTCATGTGAGGTGCCATGAAGGCTTATGATTATTTTTGAAATATTGCTTCATGTACAAGGGAAACTATGTCCAATTTTCTTTAAAAGTAGTATGTTTGTTTTGCTTTGTTTTTCATGAGAGGAGGCATAATGGTTACGACCATTTTTATTATTTTTTCGAGCGGTGATAATACCACAACTATAGATGTTCTAATATTCTAGATTATGGACAGATACTATGTACTCTATTGATGGATTTGGTTAAGATTTAAAATCCTCATGTGAGGTGCCGTGAAGGTTTATGGTTATTTTAGAAATATTTCTTCATATACAAGGAAAACTGTCTGTTTTTTTCAAAAGTACTATATATGTCCTGCGTAGTTTTTGGTGAGAAGTGTCATAATGATTATGACCATTTTTTCTAGATAGGTGCCAATACCACAACATAGATCTTCGCTCGAGTTTTTCTTTTCTCGCAAAATCTTGCTCGGGCTATGGTAGGACTCGTCCTTCTCTTAAGAATTGGTCTGTTGCAAAGCGTGTATTGAAATACTTGAAAGGCACTATAGATTTTGGTTTAGTCTATCGACGATAACTCACATCGGATTCTATGCAATCTCTTTCTCTTTTGGGTTACACAGATGCAGACAGGGCAAGCTCACACTTATCTATGCATCTACTAGTGGAAATTGCTTCTTTATAAATGGTTGTCTTGTTTCTTGGACCAGCAAGAAACAACGTTGTGTTGTAGTTTCTACAACTGAGTAGAGGTCACATGTCACGTGACTGTCCAAAGGGAAAAGCAAGTAGAAAGAGAGAACAAGGCAACTATGCATCTACTAGCAGAGATGCAGATGACAGCAAAAACGAGCGCATGTTTGTTATGCAGCATGTAATGAATACAATGACTGCAGAGAATTCCACCCAAGATGATGTTTGGTATGTGGATTCAGGTGCCTCTAATCACATGACGTCTCGTGGAGAGTGGTTTAGAGATATGCGCAAACCAGATGTGTCAGGCTATGTGCAGACAGGAGATGACACAGCTCACCCCATTGCTCATGTAGGGGACATACCTCTAAATACGAAGAGTGGGAAATCAAAGTACTTAGCAGATGTACTTCATGTCCCAAACATTACAAAGAATCTTGTTTCTGTTGGACAAATGGTTGAGCAGGGTTTGCAGGTTCGCTTCAATCAAAATGGTTGTTATGTAGAAGATTTCCAAAATGGCTGTAAGCTGATCACAGAGGGCAAATGTGTGGGTAGAATGTTTACGCTGAATGTAGACATGCCTGAGGTAAAAGCTGCATTATTTGCACAGGGCACAGGTGTTGTGGCTGATGTTGACATTTGGCACAAACGCATTGGCCATGTCAATGAGCAGAGATTGCGCAGCATGCAATCAAAACAGATTGTAAAAGGTTTGCCCAAATTCAAGGTGGATGGTATGCATAAAGTGTGTGCAGCATGCCAGTTTGGAAAACAGTCAAAGGGCTCATTTCCACATGAGCGCAATGTATGTAAAAAGCCACTTGAGGTGGTGCACACAGATGTTTGGGGTCCAACCGATACTGCAAGTATACATGGTTGCAGGTATTATGTCTCTTTCATTGATGACCATACAAGGAAAGTATGGGTCTACTTCATGCGTAACAAAAGTGAAGTGTTTGGTCACTTTCAAGACTTCAAAGTCATGATTGAGAAGGAGACAGATATGCAAATCAAGACATTGAGGTCAGATGGAGGGGGAGAGTACTTCTCCAATGATTTTTAAGATTTTCTGCGAATGCATGGTATACACAGGCAGTTTACATGCAGATATACTCCACAGCAGAATGGGGTCGCAGAAAGGAAAAACAGGCACATTGCAGAGGTTGCACGTGCATTGATGAATGAGAAGAACATGCCTCATCATTTCTGGGCTGAAGCTGTAAATACAGCTGTGTACATTATGAACAGGACACCTACAGCTGCGGTGCATGATGTAACACCTGAGGAAAAGTTTACAGGTACAAAGCTTGATTTGGCACACTTGAAAGTGTTTGGCTGCATAGCTTACGTGCATGTACCAGATGAGTTGCGTAGGAAATTGGATCCTAAAGCAGAGAAATGTATTCTTGTGGGATATTCCCTTGAACAAAAGGGGTACAGGTGCTACAATCCTACTACACGAGAATTACGAGTGAGCAGAGATGTAGTCTTTGATGAGATGAGCAGCTGGTACAGTAATGCACATGGTACTATTGGGGCTGATGTAAAAGATGATGTGGTTGTACAAAATGTGAGGCCACAGTCACAGGTTTTGAGTGGACCACAAGAGTCCTCTTCTCGTGGCTCTATTGAGAAACCATGGAATGGTAGACTACGTACGCAGGTTACTCCACCAACAGGTACAGGGAATGTATCACGAAAAGGAAAGGAAAAGGTTGATGAACCTCCCTTTATGGCTGATGCATCATCAGGTTTTTCACATGTAGACATGGATTCAAATGGTTCTGAACAAAGTCTTGATGAGGAATTTGGAATTCCGGCTGTCAAGACACCTGGTGTAAGGAAAGTACAAGAAGATGCTAGGGGGCAAAGGAGTGACCGAGGACCGCGCAGATCTAATAGAGTCAGAAATCCAGTTCAAAAATTGACTTATGATGGGTATCTAGCGCATCACCAAGCCTACATGGCTAAGGTGATACAGGATGTGGAGCCCACATGTTTTGAGGATGCAGTTGGAAATGTGCATTGGGATGATGCAATGAATGAAGAGATGGCTGCATTGGAAGCAAATGACAAATGGGAGTTGGTGCCATTGCCAAGTGGCAAGAAAGCTATTGGCTGTAAATGGGTGTATAAAACCAAGCATAAGGCTGATGGTAACATTGAGCATCACAAGGCAAGGCTGGTCGCAAAGGGTTATGCACAGACGTATGGCATAGACTATGAGGAGACCTTTGCTCCAGTGGCAAAGATGACGACAGTGAGAGCTGTCATAGCAGTGGCTGCATCTAGAGGATGGATTATGCATCAAATGGATGTAAAGAATGCCTTCTTGAATGGTGAGTTGCAAGAGGAAGTGTATATGGATCAGCCACCTGGTTATGTCGATCCAGGTTACCTAGATTATGTATTCAGACTTCTCAAAGCTTTGTATGGTTTGAAGCAGGGCTCTAGAGCATGGTATGACAGGATTGCCAAGTATCTTGTCAGTATTGGTTTTAGGAGAGCTCATGCTGATCATTCACTCTATGTACGTGAGAGTGATGTGGGGATTGTGGTCATTACCATATATGTAGATGACCTTATTATTGTTGGTGACAATGCTATGGAGATTGACCATGTGAAGGGTCTTCTCAAACAGGAGTTTGAAATGAAAGATTTAGGCGAGTTGCGCTACTTTCTTGGCATTGAGGTGATCAGGACTCCAGAGGGTGTATGGCTATCACAGAGACAGTATGCTTTGGACATGTTGTCAAAGTATGGTATGGCTGATTGTAAGCCAATTTCTATTCCCTTGGATGTGAATGCAAAGCTGAGTGCAGAGAAGGGTGATGTTGTTGAGGATGTCAACATGTACAGGAAGATTGTGGGTAGTCTAATCTACTTGACTATCACGAGGCCAGACTTGAGCTACACAGTAGGCTTGGAGAGTCAGTTCATGCAACTTCCGAGGAAGCCACATTTGGATGGAGTACGACGCACACTTAGGTATGTGCAAGGTACTCTTGACTACGCATTGTTCTATGCAGCAGATGCACCATTAGCATTGTATGGGTATACAGATGCAGATTGGGCAGGTAGCATTGTTGATAGGAGATCTACGAGTGGCTTCATGTTCTCTTTTGGGAGTGCTGCTGTTACTTGGAGCAGCAAAAAGCAGCCTACGGTTGCTTTATCGAGCACAGAGGCCGAGTACAGAGGTGCAGCAGTTGCGGCGTGCGAGGTAGCTTGGCTACGCACATTACTTGAGGACTTGGGAGTGCAGGTGGACCAGCAGATTTTCATCCATTGTGACAAACTCAGCAGCATGCAGTTGGCTAGGAACCCAGTGTTCCATGCCAAGACCAAACACATAGAGGTCCATTACCACTACGTTCAAGAGCGAGTGTTGGCGGGCAACATCGACTTGGTCTACGTCAGCACAGAGGAGCAGATAGCGGATATCTTTACCAAGGCCCTCGGAGCTGAGAAGCTTCGACGTTTCCGGACTATGCTTGGACTCTGCGACATGCAGAGCTCGAGGGGGAGTGTTGAGATGTCGAGCTCTACACCTTGAGCTGGCATCCACTACGGGTCTTGGCCGCTTACGGCATTTACTCACTGGCGCGTTAGGTGACCGACACGGAAGATCTCTGCCAGTGATTCTACAGCTGGACTACACTTATAGTGCCAGCCTAGTATGCTTCTAGCGAGTTCACACTTAGTGACCGCATGTACATATGTGCTACTTTTCAGCTTTAGCACTTAGTCATTTTGTACTCTCTTTTCTGTGAAGAAGAAGAAGAAGCTTTCCATCTCTGTGTGCTTTGTGCTTGTCTTGTGTAGCTCTCTTGCATCCTCATTCTTTACAATAAGCCCGTTTCCCGGTCACCCGCTCAAGTACATGTTCTGTGATTGCAAGGGATAATTATCCCTTATGGTGGCTTCATTTACCTATTTGAGGTTTACACACACTCGCAGTTTTTCGTTCTTTTTGGGGACTACCACAATGGGTGACACCCAATCTGTATGTTCGATTTCATAGATGAATTCAGCTTCTATCAGCTTGTCAATCTCCTCTTTGATTCGTTTAGAAAATGTGTCATTATATGTATAAGGACGTTGTTTGCTAGGTTTTGCATCCGATTTCAAAGTAATTGTATGTTGGCATATCGATGGATCAACTCCTTTGAGGTCTTTATAGGACCATGCAAACACATCTTTATACTTCTTGAGAAGTTGTGTTAGCCGTTCTTCTTCTTCAGGCTCTAAATCGTTTGCTATATAGACCGGCTGAGGCTTTTCACCTGGTTCCGCGAGGTCTATCCTTTTTGCATTTTCTGTCCCATCGTAAGATTCCTGGTTGGTTCTTTTCCTGACTGGTGGTGTCATGTTGATTTTTCTGTCCTAGATGGTGAATTTCCGATAGTGCAATGGTACATTCATGTTTCCCTTCTCTGACTCCCCTTTACCATCACTATCTTCCTCAGTAGTCCATACCTCTCGTAAAGACCGTTTTAGTTCTTGGTATTTCTGTTTACGCTCCAGTTTGGTCCACACTTGGTCTTTTGTTGTTTCTTTTTTTGATTTTTTTTATTTTTGTGATTTTGTTTCTGTTTTAGCTTTTCGTATTTGTCTTTTTTTCTCTTGCGTTCTTTCCCTTCGAACTTTTGAGAATCTTCCTGATATTTGATCTTTTACACAATCCTCTGCTTTTACAAGCATCAAATAGTGAGTTTTACCTTTTATGTTGGGCATCAGGTTCTCTCTCGCTTTGTTTCCTGCTTGTTTTCTCCTATAGCGTTCCTGGCATTTAGGGTGTTGATTAGAAAAATCATAAAACTTGATATTCTCTATTTTCCCCCCATGCTCACTTGAGTTGTCTGAACACTCATTATCTGCATCATTATTTACTTCCAGATGTTCAGAGGAGTTATAAAACTCTTCTTGTTCTGGTGGTTCTATCGTCTCATCTCCTCCTGGTATAATGCTTACCATGTAGTAGGGTAGCACACCATAGCCATCCTTATCGCAAAATTTTGTTGTTGGACTATCTATAATGGTACAGACATCCAATGTTGCTAGTATGTGTTCCCATTCTAGAGGTTCCAAGGCATCTTCAGGAAAAGGTTCCAAAATATACTCCTTGTCCTCAATGCTCTTTCTATGACGCATTCCTCTATTTTTAAGCTTCCACAATGTGAAGCTCCACACATCCATAGCTCTTTTTATTTCCCTAACCATGTTGGGAGTTCCGATCCTGCTAATGTAGCTGAATCAAATTCTTCCACTGGTGTCTGGTTCACATCCTTGTAACTATGGTCTTTGAGATATATTTTAGTTCTTGTATCGCCATGTTGAGGTATATGTGGTCATAACCCCAATCTTGGACCATCTTCAATTGTCGCATGAATGGTCTTCCCAAGATGATCTCATAATTGTTCTTTTTGTCAAAATCGACAATTGCAATGTATGCTCATACTCGATTCTGCACGAAGTGACAATCGCTTTTTCTAAGAGTCCTAGAGGTTTCTCCATGAACCCATTTGCTAATTGAAATTTCATTCTGGTAGCTCTTAAAGCTGGTTTTCCCCATTTTTTCCAGATTTCCTTGGTGGCGATAACAACTCCCGCTCCACTGTCAAGAATATCTTTGGAAACTACTCCTTGGAATTCTACTGGTAGCGTGGTGTTTCCATCTTCTCCCTTGCAATACTCTCAAACCTTGTTTAATGGTACTGGCCTAGGTTTAGTTGAGGCCTGTACAATTCTCTGATCCCTTCCTGAAGCTTCGAGGTGGGGTCTTTCACTCCAAATTTTTCTAGGCATTTACCTACTGTGGTCCACATGTTTGGTCGTAACCTTAGGAGTTCGGCTAATGTGATTGTGCCTGCCACCGGGGTGGACAATAACTCAATCAATCCTTGTGAGTCCATCACTTTGTTAGAAGAGAGTCTTTGAGATGGGATTGCTCTCACTTCAGACTTGGCTTCATACTCTCCTAGGTAAGAGGGTAAAGTTTTCAGCTAGTCTGGCTGGATAACTAATTAGTTTTCAGCGAGCTAATTGATCCCTGGTCTCCCCCTTGTGAATGTATATCAAAGTTCACTTGTGACCTTGCCTCAAATTCTTCAATAGAAGGTAAGATCTCATTCTTCTTCTTTCTCGTGCTATTCATGTGGTTACTCACCCTGTTAGCCTCGTTGGCCTCACGGATTTGCTTCCACAGATCATCTAGACCGTTACAGTCCTTACCCATTTCTGTCAATGTTTTAGGCTAGAACCCATCACTTGCCTCATCTGTTGTATTTGGCACTATGATAGGCTCTCCTCTGGACTCATAGGAATTCGTGAGTCTTTCCTTCGTTTCTACTTGTTCCTCTAAAGTTGGTTGGATAGGGGTTGGAGATGGTACTTCATGCTAATTTGCAGGTTTACCCAGCGGGTCTTCCATCAATGATTGAGCTGTTTCAATCATCTTTCTACACATTTCTAACCTTTGTTTTTCTATTTAAGCATATGGATAAGTCATCCAGCTTTGCTCCTGGGTTTGGTTCTTTTTGAGTCTAGCTTCATAAGCTTTTAGAAGTGCATCCAACTGCTCATTTACCTTGTCTGCCAGTAATGATCCTCCTGATCCTGCACTTTTGGGCTCTACTATTTCCTTGGGTGCTATGGTTGCCGTGGTGTGTGAGCTTAAGCTAGCTAGATCCTCTAACCGCTCTAATATATCCTTTGTATGTTTTAACTCCTCGGATAGAGCTGTTTGCTCTCGTTCTTTTCTGGCTTTCATACGCGCCTTTCTAGCTTTCCAAGTGCTTCTCTAATTTTTTGTTTATGAGCTTGGGGCATCAGATTTTGGTTCTTCAAGTATGGGTTCGTTCGTCCTTCTTTGAGCTTGGGCTCGTGTCACCGCATGAGTAGGTATGATTGTTTCATTTTCTGACCCTCCACTGGAAGGTATTGTTTCTAGCATGTTCAAGGTAGTTTTTGCTCCTTTGCTTGGGTTTTTAGGGCAATCAGGAATCAAATGAGTAACTCCACACTCGGTGCAATATGCGTTAACTCTAATGATTTCATCATGATGACAGTCTCTTAGCCAATGGTCTCCACCACACTTGTAGCAGGGTCCCTTGGGTTGTTGAAGTGCTTCTTGAGCTCCTCTTTGTTGGTATACATGTCTCTATCCGCCCATGCCTCCGTTGGCTATGAACAACAAAGTTCGTTCATCTAAGATATATATTCCTTCTCCGGCTGCCTGTGCAACTGTTGGTGGTCCTGTACTTCCTATCATGCTCCATGGTTCTGGTGTAGAGGGTTCTTCCGGTGGATAATAGACATAGTTTGTCGCATATCCATTGGGATCTTCATAGTATGCATGCATAGGCACCAAAGCCTTCTCCTCTGATTCGGTTACGGTTGGTGTGTATCTTATACCGACTGGTCGTATTCCTGGTTGTGGTCTTTGTGATCCAAACACTGGTATAAGATGTATCTTATACCGACTGGTCGTATTCCTGGCTGTGGTCTTTCTCCTTTGTGATCCAAACACTGGTTGTGGTCTTTCTACACCTACAGGTCTTGGTAGTGACGGACGCAAAGCAGACCCTGAACCCCGACGGCCTCTAAAACGCCAGGGGCCGAATGGCTCGCCTCGAGCCTGCCACGGTAAATCGAACAGGGGGCACCACCTAGCTTTGAGCGGCTAGGACGCAAAGCCCACGATGATATGAACACCGCAAGCCTACACACACACACACACACACACACACACACACACACACAGAGAGAGAGAGAGAGAGAGAGAACACTCGCAATTGATAAAAAACAACCTCGGGGGTGTGAGGGTGAATTATTTCTGCAATATTTACAAGGTGGCATGCCGTGGTGGTAGAGAGGTAGGGGGAAGAGATGGTGCAACCTACTTGGTGCGTTCTCTAGGGCGACTCAATGACTGCAAATGTTCATTGCCAAGAGCGTGCATACGTGTGTGCATCGACCATTGGAGTCGAGAGATGGGTGTGAGTCCCTTCACATGGTGTAATTTCCAAGGCAAGACAAACACACAAGACCCTAAACCCTCTCCCCGTGATGGTGATGGTGTCAATCCCTCCCACTACACTCTACCCAATGCTTGGTTCCACATAAGTTGCCCCCCTTGATAGTGACCTCTCAGTGCCAATTTATAGGTGTTGGCTGCTTGGATTATGGTAATCCCAGTGTGGTTAGGGTAATATTAATCGGGGAGACAAAGCAAGTGGTGGGCCCGGAGTGGTTGACCCTTGCTTTGTTTTGGAGATGGTTATTAAAAGATGGGAATCTCTAGGTGGGCCTTTGTTATCCTCACCTAGAGAGAGGATATTTACAAAAGGGAAATTTACAATGGCTTGGGTGAAAACTGAAGATAATGGTAAAATAACATAAAATTACTGAGATGGCATCGAGGTTGCGTGTTTTCGGAGAATGGCGAGCTGCCGGTGCATTGGTGTCGAGCGTACTTCTTTTCGGAGTCAGCCGGGGCATGCCTTCGGCGCATTTTCTGTTTTTGTCATTGGCGGCGCGTGCTTTGGATCCTTCTTCTTCCATTTGTCGATGTCGTAGGCGTTTATCCATGTGTGTATGTATGTATGTGTGGGAGCATGTGTGTGTGTATATCTTTTTTTTGTGGGTGAGTGCGTATATGTATATGTATGTGCGCACGCGTGCGTGGGAACACGGGAAAGGGGGGGGGTTATATAATGTATATATATATATATATATATATATATATATATATATATATATATATATATATATATATATATATAATTTATATATATTTTTTCTCTCTTTTTTTTCCTGTGGCAGTGCAAACTGTTTGGCATGGGGGGAGGGTGTGGGAGGAGTGTGTGGGTGTGTGTGTGTGTGTGTGTGTGTTTCAACTACTGCCGAAAGGCGAGTGTGTGTGGGTGTGTGGTATGCTGCGGACTACACATGGGAGAGAGAGGAGAGGTGGGGGGAAGGTGTGGTGGGGTGTGTGTGTGTGTGTGTGTGGCTGCTGCCGCAAGGCGAGAGAGAGAGAGAGAGATTTGCACTGGCGGCATCCGGATGAGAAAGAGAGAGAGAGAGAGAGAGAGAGAGAGAGAGAGAGATGGGGTGCTACCGCAAGGCGTGAGAGGGAGAGGGGTGAGGGGATAAGGGAAAGAGAGAGTGTGTGAGGGAGAGTGAGGGAGAGAGGGGGTATGGCCGGGCATGGGTTTGTGTGGGTGAGAGGGAGAGGGGGAGGGTGGTGTTTCTTGCATGGGCTTAAGGACGTAGGACAACTAAGTCAATGGGGGGGGGGGGGGGGGGGGGGGGGGGGGGGGGGGGGGGGGGGGGGGGGGGGGGGGGGGGGGATTAGGCCGAAGGAGGGTGGGGGAAGAGGGAGGGGGGGGGGGGGTCGGTGGAGGGATATTGGCGGGCCGAAGAGGGGGGGGGGGGAAGGGTAGGATAGGGTAGAGGGTAAAGGGTAATGGGAGAGGGGTGAGTGTAAGAGTGGGGGGGGTGGGGGGGGGGGGGGGGGGGGGGGGGGGGGGGGGGGGGGGGGGTGGTCTCACGCGGCTCACACCGAGGGAGCACGAGAGAGGGGTTGGGGGGGTTTCTTCTAATATGTGCCTGGCCGGGGAGGGTAATCGGGGGGGGGGGGGGAAGGGAAGAGGGAAAGGATGGTATGTAAAGAACATGGGGGGGAGAGTGTGCGAGAGTTTTATCTGATGCCCGTGGGGCGGGAAGGGAAAGATGAGTTACGGTGGGGGGGGTACTGAGAGTGTGGGGGGGGGGGGGGGGGGGGTGAAATGAGTTTTTTTTCTCTTTTTTTCTTTGATCATTTAGCCCTCTCTCTTTTGGCTAGAGGCATTCATGCCTATAGCCCTTCTTCAGTTTCTTTAGCTGTAGAGTTAGAGGTTTCTCCCTCTTCTGAAATGTCTAGCACGAATTCTGGGTCAAACCTAAGAAAATACCTCTTCAGTCTCCATCCATTGACTCTAGTCTTGTGAATTCTCCCATCTGCCTCCATCAGCTTATAGCTGTGGTTGTCGTAGCGTTTCTTGATGATGAATGGTCCTTCCCATCTGGGCTGAAATTTCTTATCCTTCCTGGTATCAAATCTGTTGTCGTATCGCAGCACTAACATGCCTTTTTCTAGTCCTTTCTCTTTAAGCCCTTGATTGAAAGTGAGTCGGCGTCTTTCTGCCTGTGCCGCATAGTGATTGATTGCTTCTTCCCTATCCAGTTGTAGTCTCTCTAGATCCAAGATGTGGTTTCTAAGGTTTACGATTGGATGGTGGGTTTGGCTGGCCAAGACTCGTAAGCTGGCTATTTGTACCTCAATGGGTAGAATTGCCTCCTTCCCATAAACTAGATGGAAAGGGGTGAAACCTAGTGATGTTCGGAACGTTGTTCTGTAGGCCCAAAGAGCTACCATGAGATGTTTATCCCAATCTCCCGTATGGTTGTTCACCTGTTTGGTGATGATCTTGCAAATCATTCCATTTACTTTCTCTACCAGACCATTGCATTGTGGATAGTATGGTGTGGAATGCCGACGTGTGATGCCTAACTTCTTCATCAGTTCTCCTACCACATCACCTGTGAATCCTGTCCTCTACCTGATATTATCTCAAGAGGAGTGCCAAAACAGCAAACGATGCTCAAAAATGAACTTTGCCACCTCTTGGGCTGTAATGCGGGTGGTGGCTGTTGCTTCTGCCCATCGCGTCATGTAGTCTACCCCCACAATGATGTATAGTTTACCTGATTGGGCCCTTGGTAAGGGACCAATTTCATCTATTCCCCATTTCTCAAACGGACCATATGAAATGATAGGGGTTTGTGGCTCGTAGGTTAGCGTGCGATCACTGGCCACTTGACAGGTCTTACATGTTTTACACCAATGGTGTACATCTCTGTTCAAACTAGGCCAAAAGTATCCTGCTTGTAGAATCTTCCTATTGGTGATATGTAGAGGAGAATGACCACCGCAGACACTGTCATGGCAGCTTGAGATTACCTCGGTGATTTCACTGGAGGTTGGCACCCGCCTGAGAATTTGATATTTGCCCTTACAATACAAGTGGTCGTCTATAAGGCGGTACCTAGTAGCCTTCCTTACCAGCCATTGTTTTTGGCCTTTCGTGTGTCCTGTTGGACATTCCCCTATATTCAAGAAGCTGATGATATCAGGCATAGCGCCACTGCCTTGAAAGAGGGGTGTACCCAAAGAACTCATCCAAGAAGGAATATGCGCCCTTTCCTGCCACTCGTTCAAGGACATGGTTTATAATTGGCAAGGGATAGTTATTCCTTGTTGTGGCTACAATGACTTTTTTGAGGTTGACGCATACTCGGAGTTTACCATTCTTTTTAGGTATAACAACGATTGGGGATACCCAGTCAATGTGTTCTATCTCATAGATAAACTCCGCTTCCCTAATTTTATCAATTTCTTTCTTGATACGCTTTGCAAAGGTATCATTGTACGTATAAGGCAGTTGTGTGCTTGGCTTTGCATCAGGTTTTAATGGGATAGTATGCTGACATATCGTCGGATCCACTCCCTTTAAGTCCTTGTAAGACCATGCAAACACATACTTATATTCCTAAAGAATGTTGAGAAGTTCTTCCTTCTGGTCTCGGATTAGGTCTATTGCTATGTATACAGGTTGAGGTGTTTCTCGAGGTTGTGCTAAGTCTACTTTCTTTGCATCTTCTGCCAATAATAATGAAGGAGTACGAGCGGAAGTGCAACGCGAGAGAGAGTGCGATAAGAAGAGCACGACTATATGGTGAACTCGCTCTACTGTAATGTGTAGAGCATAGTGAGTTCTTATTAGGTTTTTACAAAAGAATATGTGTACATACCTGGCGGCCCGCCCACTTACCTGGGCGACCACATTGGGCTTTATACCCCAACAACCTCCCACTTAAAGTCCAATGTGGTACTTTAAGTGTGAGAGAAGCTACTATACAAGCTAATATACAAGAGATGTAGAGAAGTGATGTACTACCCTACACCTAACTGTTTGCGAAAATGCGCAAAGCTCTCTGAGGGAAGTTCTTTTGTAAGTAGATCAACAGGATTTTCTATGGTGTGAACTTTGACAAGCTGAAGTTGCTTATCATCGAGCATTTCCCTGATGAAATGATACTTCACATCCACATGCTTTGTCTTTGAGTGGTAAATTGGATTGCGAGCCAATTGTATAGCACTTTGACTATCACAATATAACACAGGCATCTCTTCTTTGATTCCCAAATCTGTTACTAGTCGATTAAGCCAAATTGATTCTTTGCATGCCTCTAATGCTGCAACATATTCAGCCTCTGTAGTAGACTGAGTAACACAATCTTGTAATCTAGAACGCCATGATACTGCTCCACCAGCCAATGTAAAGACATACCCTGACGTAGACCTTCGGTTGTCTAAGTCACCTGCATAATCTGAGTCTGTAAACCCTTTACACTTAGCTCCTGACTCCCATAGCATATACGCATACTCTTTGTAGCTTTCAGGTATCTCAATATTCCTTTCACTGCCTCCCAATGTTTCTTGCCTGGGTTTGACATGTATCGACTTACTACTCCCACTGCAAATGCAATGTCTGGGCGAGTAGCAATCATTGCATACATCAAACTACCCACTACAGATGCATATAGAATCTTATCCATTTCAGCCTGTTCTTCTTCAGACACAGGACAATCTTGTTTGCTAAGTTTCACATATGGTGGCAATGGAACACTCAGTGCCTTTCCCTTATCCATATTGAAACGTTGCAAAACCTTGTCAATATACTCTGTTTGAGATAACCAAATCAACTTCTTTGATCTGTCTCTCTCAATGCGCATACCAAGTATATGACTTGCCTCACCCATGTCTTTCGTGTCAAACGATTTTGCCATCTTTGACTTCAAAGCTGAAATTTCTTCCAAGTGCTTGCCAGCAATCAACATGTCATCCACATACAAAATAAGGATCAGCCAACTACCATCCTTAGCCTTATTTGTATATAGACAGTGATCGAACTCACTACGTTTGTAGCCTTGATAAAGCATAAACTTGTGGAATTTATGGTACCATGCCCTCGGTGATTGTTTTAAGCCATAAAGACTCTTTAACAACTGGCATACCCAATCTTCCTTGCCTTTCTCAACAAACCCTTCTGGCTGCTGCATGTAAATTTCCACATCTAAATCACCATGCAAGAACGCTGTCTTGACATCCATTTGGTGCAACACCAAATCTAATATGGCAACCAATGCAAGAAAGCATCTCAATGTAGTCATCTTGACCACCGGAGAGAAGACTTCATCAAAGTCAATGCCTTGTTCTTGCTTAAAGCCCTTGGCAACAAGCCTTGCTTTGTACTTTGGCTGACTATCATGAGCGGTGATCTTATACCTGTAAACCCATTTACAAGGTAGACCTTTTTGCCTTGTGGTAATTTAACTAGCTTCCATGTCTTGTTTTTATGCAGAGCTTTCATCTCTGACTGCATGGCCAATTGCCAATTCTCGGAGTCCTTCATTTGCACTGCTTCGTTGTAACATGAGGCTCATTGCAATCAGTCAACATGACATAGTTCACAGATGGAACAAACCTATCAGGAGGTCACGTGACACGTCCAGATCTACGCACAATAGGTGGCTCAGGATCAGCCACAACCTGTGGTTCCACTCTATCCTGTCCTTGCTCCTCTTGAGCCCTGACATTTTGTCTTGCACGTGTAGGTCCATCTTCTTGGAAGACAACTCTTCTAATCTCCTCAACCCTCTCTGGTTTAGAATGATATTTGGATTCATTAAAGTGAACATCATTGCTGCGGACAACCTTTCTGGATTCGGGATCCCAAAGTCTGTACCCCATCTCACCAGAATTACCATAGCCTAGAAAGATGCACTTTCTACTCTTTGGCTCAAGTTTGTTCCTAAATTCCTTTGGAACGTGAGTATATGCCTCACAGCCAAAGACTCCGAGATGCTTGTATGAGGGCATTTTGCCTGACCATACCATCTCTGGCATCGAATCCTTCTACAAAACCTTGCTAGGAGATCTATTTACAAGATGAACAGTTGTTGATACAGCTTCAGCCCAAAACCCATGTGGCAGCTGTGCATTAGACAACATACTTTTGACCTTCTCTTGTATGATCCCATTCATCCTCTCAGAAACACCATTTTGGGGAGGATTGTAAGGAGCAGTAAGTTCACGTTTTATACCTTTTGACTCACAAAAGTCCTGAAAGGCCTTTGAAACATACTCTCCACCATTGTCAGTGCGTAAGCATTTAAGCTTCTTGCCACTCTGATTCTCCACAAGTGTCACAAACGTTTTGGAAACACTAAACGCTTCATCCTTGTGCATGAGAAAGTAAACCCATACTTTCCTCGAGTAATCATCTATAAATGTCATAAAGTAAGAAGCTCCCCCTAGAGATAGGTTAGGCATAGGTCCACACAAATCACTATGAACAAGTGCCAACTGTGTATCTCTTCTATTGCTTCTATGCTTATGTGGCTGCTGTGTTTGCTTACCATACAGACAATGTTCACAGAATTCAAAATCATTAAATGAAAAGCCAGGCAAATAACCAGAACAAGACAAGATTTCCATTCCCTTCTTGGACATATGTCCTAACCGGCTATGCCACAAAGAAACGTTCAGCTGCTCGGTTACATTGATTACATTTTTAGAGACATTTGATACATAAATCATGTAAAGTCCTCCAGACTTTACACCATGTGCTACTGTCATAGAACCCTTGGATATCTTCCACATGTTCTGTCCAAAAGTGGTGACGTAGCCAGCATCATCAAGTAAACCTGTGTTGATCAAGCTCTTTGTAATTGCGGGAACATGTCTCACATTCTTCAACGTGAAAGAAGAGCCATTCTGAAACTTCAATTGAACATCTCCAACACCTAAGATCTCACATGTCTGCCCATTGCCTAGCCGAACATGATCTTTAGTAGTCACATAAGAAGTAAACCACTCCTTGTTTGGAGACACATGAAGTGATGCCCATGAGTCTATAATCCAGTCACTCAGTGCATTTCCATCAGATGCTGTAAGAAGAGCTGAGTCCATTGTATTCTTCAAGAAGTAGATGTCTCCTGACACTAGACTGTCATCCTCTGCAACAGTGTTTTTCACATTTATTTCTTGAATCTTCACTGAGGACTTGTTCTTCTCACCATGGTCTTCAGATTTCTCTTTGCCTTTTTCTGCTTTCCATTCTCTGCAGTCTCTTTTCATGTGACCCTTCTTGCCACAATGGTAGCATTCTATGTCACTCTTGCCTTTAGCACTATGGGACTTGCTACGAGACTGATTCCTCTTTCCACCTTTGTACTTTTCTTTGGTCCTTCCCCTGACAACTAAGGCTGTTCCATTGCCTTTGTCCATTGTCTTTCTATTGGTTTCTTCAGTAAGCAGACTTCCTTCTACACCTGCTATGTTCAAACCATCTGGAGGTGCAGAATTACTCAAAGCTGTGCGAAAAGTGTCCCAACTTTCTGTCAATGTGATCAACAGGAACATAGCTCTAACAGGTTCATCAAACTTGACACCTTGAGCTGACAACTGACTGTAGATTGTGTTGAAATCATTCAGATGATTGGACATAGGTGTCCCTTCTTTCATCTTCAAGTCAACAAGCTTCTTAAGCCAGTATACCTGTGAAGATGCACTCTGCTTCTCATAAAGATCACTCAGCTTTAACCATGCTTGATAAGCCGACATCTCGTCTGCTACATTGAAGTAAACACTTTCTGCCAAAGTCAGCATAATGGTAGAAAGTGCCAATTCATCCATTTCGCTCCATTCATCTTCATCCATATCTTCTGGTTTTATCCCCTTGAGCTTTATAGGTTTTATCTGCTTCTTTTGTACCAACATGTGCCAAATCTGATTCTTCCACAATGGGAAATTGGTTCCATCCAGCTTTTTGATATTGTAAAGAGCAGTGTCCTGTGATCCAGCCATAGCTACGCTTCACAGTAGTTTACTTTCCTGGGAAAAATTCGGCAGAGTTTCCCTTGTAAACTGACCTTTGAACCAATATCAACCTGTCAAATGAACCAAGAAAGCTTCAGATTCTGCAGAAATTTTGGCAGAGTCTCCTTTGTAAAATGGCTCTGGTGTACTAAAAACAGACCAAAAAACAGCTCAAAAAACACTGTCTCTCTGACACTATAAGTTGCGGGTAAACCTGTCCTGCACCTGTATTGTCTATGACTGTTCTGTCACTGTCCTGTAAGCATAGACTGCGACAATGCCTCAACGGCAGTAAAGAAAAGATGCAATCCCAACTGTCTAACTCACAATCAATACATCCTAGCTGCCTATCTAAGGGTGCTCGAGGGATCGCTCCAAGACCTGTATCACCGAAAGGATCTCAACATTCGAGAATCCCCCAGATCAATAAAAACTCACTCGACCCTCAACAAAGGCTGCAGTAAATCTGACAGTACATAGACTTCCCACAAAGTCATACATCCACAAATTTCCCACTATATGCTGTAACCACTGCGGCGGTTGTTTGCTGCGTGACTCACATCCAGCAAACCCTCAACAAACATACATCATCTCTGACAATACATCCCGTGTGGAAGTACCTGCAATGTCAGGATGAAATCTGGAATATCAAGCAGCAAACACAAGCTACCTGATGAACTAGTGGATGTCGCCTACAGTCTGTGTGTAGATGCGCCCGTGTCGTATGTGACACGCCTCCAAGAACTGTGAGCCATCCTTCGATGTGTAGACAGCCACAAATAAACACTCTGGGAGTGTCGATATCTTCAGCACCTGCAGTCGTAGGCCAAAAACCCCAAATTTGCAGAGTTAGATCTGCACCCGTCGAGACCATGTAGTCGAAAATGGCCTGCACAGACCTTTGTCGAAGCCCAACGGTGGCCGAGATGACCTCAAAATGAAATTTTGAAAACACCGAACCCTTCGGTCTCACCCACGAGATTTGGGGCCGTGTCTTTGCATGTCGAATTTCACTCCAATCTGAGCTGGTGACTCTAGCCTCCTGCAGTGCTGCCCCGAGCCTCGATTTGAGCTCTGATACCTGTTGAAGGAGTACGAGCGGAAGTGTGACGCGAGAGAGAGTGCGAGAAGAAGAGCATGGCGATATGGTGAACTCTCTCTACTGTAATGTGTAGAGCATAGTGAATTCTTATTAGGTTTTTACAAAAGAATATGTGTACATACCTGGCGGACCGCCCACTTACCTGGGCGACCACATTGGGCTTTATACCCCAACACATAAGACTTTTTCTCCCATCACTCTCTTATGGACTGTGTCAGCACTATTTTTTGGTCTTGAATTGTGAACTTTCTGTAATGGGATGGTACACTCCTCTTGTTCCCGCTATTGTATTTCTCATCCTCTCTGTTGTCTGTGTCGGCTATCTAGACTTCCCTTAGAGTTTTCTTGAGCTCTTGGTACCTTTTCTTATGTTCAAGTTTTGTCAATTTTGGTTCTTCTATTTTTTGTTCTGCTTCCCCTTTTTTTGATTTAGTTTCTGCTTTCAGCCTTTCCTTTCTTTCTTTCACATCCCTAGGACTATCTTTTGTCCTTGGGTCATGATCTTGAGAGAAATGAGTTGATATTTTTTTTTAATGCAGTCTTTTGCCTTTACCAGAGATAAGAATTCTATTTTGTTTTTAATGATTGGCATTGAGTTCTTTCTGGCCTTGTGAGTTTCTCTCCATTTTTTGTAATGTGCTTGACATCTCGGCTTTTGATTTGGAAAATTGTAAAACCTTACATCAGTTGGCTTTTCTCTAGCTCACTAGGGTTTTCAGAACATTTGTTATCTGCATTGCCATCCCATTCAATTTGGTTTGTAGAATCATAGAACAGCTCTCCATTCATTTCTTGCCTATTTCCGATTTTTTTTGATTGATCCAAGATTTTGTAATCATCCTCTTTTATTAGCGCAACCATGTAATATGGAACTACATCATACCCATCTTGGTCACAAAACTTAGTCGTAGGTCCCTCCACTATAGCACACACATCTAGGGTTGCTAGAATATGTGTCCATTCTAATGGTTCTAAAGACTCTTCTGGAAAAGCTTCTGGAATGTATTTCGTATCTTTGATCGCTCTGTCTAGAATACATTCTTCTCGTTTAGGCTTCCACAATTGGATGCCCCACACATCCATAACTCCTTTGGCTTTCCTAACCACTCGAGAAGTTCTGACCCTACTATAGTGGCAGAGCCAAATTCTTCTACCGGGGTTCTGTTGACATCTTTGTAGCTTAGGTCTTTAAGGTCTATTCGTATTGTAGTTTCCATGTGTTTGAGGTATATGTGATTGTAGCCCCAATCTTGAACCATCTTTAATTGTCTCATGAAGGGTCGTCCAATTATTATGTCGTAGTTATTTTTCTTGCCAAAATCCACTATAGCAAAGGTATGCTCGTACTCGATTCTACAAGACTTAACAAGTATTTTCTTCAAAAAGTCCTATGGGTCTCTCCATATAACTGTCAGCCAATTGTAGTTTCATTTAGGTGGTTTTCAAAGTCGGTTGTCCCCATTTCTTCCATACATTCTTTGTCGCGATGGCTACACCCGCTCCACTGCTAAGAATAGCCATGGTGGTAACACCTTCTAACTCCAGTGGGAGCGTGGTATTGCCATCTTCCCCTTTGCAGTATCTCCTACCTTGTTTAAAGGCACTAGTTGCACGTTTATCTGGGATTTTTCTAATTCTTTGACTCCTTCCTGCATTCGTGAATTCAAATCCCTTACTCCAATTTTTTTGAAACATTTTCCTACCATATTCCACATATTAGGTCTCAATCTGCGAGAGTAATAGTACAAATTAGTGGAGTCGATAAGAGTGTTATCAACCCCTAGGAGTCCATGAACTTCCTTGTAGCGAGTTGCTGGGATGGTACAACTTTCCCATCTGACTTTGCTTCATACTCTCCCATAAAGGACTGTAACGTCTTCAAAGATCCAGGTTGGCTATCCCAAGATTTCATTGATCCCTTATCTCCCCTATAAGAGTGCATCTCCGGATCTACTTGAGATCTTGCCTCAACTTCTTCATTAGGAGAAAGGAAGATATCCTCTCCCATACTGGTTTTGTTAGCTTGTTGTCTTAGTTCATTAACTTCGTTGGCTTCCCTTATCTGTCTCGAAAGATCATTTAAATCCTTGTCGCTTTTATACAATTCAGGTGGGGTAGGTTGAAACCCTTCTGATGTTGAGTCTGTTGTGTTTGATACTATGCCAGGTATTTCGATTGAATGTTCAGGTTTTAATTCAATTTGTGGACTAACAATTAGTCGGTCCGATCCATGTATTGGAGGGTCCTTTGTTATGGCCCTTGAAGTTCTACCTCCTTCATGTTGAGCTATATATAGAGATACTATATATAGCTCAACATGTTGAGCTATATATATAGTATCTCTATATATAGCTCAACACTTCACATGTTTCCTTAGAGTTGGTTCCAATAAATTTTGCGTTGTTTTGATCATCTTTTGGCACATTTCCAATCTCTGTTTTTCCAACTCAGCATGGGGATATGTCATCCGTTTTTGCTCCTAAGTTTGGTCGATTTTAAGCCCTGAGTCATATGCTTTCAAGAGTGCGTCTAGATGTTCATTTACTTTCTCCACTAGTACCGATCCGCCCGATCCCGCACTTTCAGATTTTAATTTCTTCTCAAGCTCAATCTTTGTTGGTGTTTTTGGATTTTGAAGTGCTCGTTTTTCAAGTTCTTCTAGCCTGTCTTTGGTCCGCTGTATCTCGTTGTCGGGGGTTATGTGTTCACTACGTGAGCCGGACAGTCATCGGGCCTCTGGCTGTGGGAGGCGTCAAGAGAACAAGAACAACAGGTGAAAAAGGCTTTGTCAATCACCTTCACCCTCAATTAATCAATTTAAGCTCTGAGTACATTCTACTGGCAATAGCCAAGTCGGACTGTTAACAGCATCGACACTTAGGTTCATTGAAATCAAGGAGTTTAGGCTTCCATTACAATTACCTGGGTCGTTAACGGCTCAATGATTTAACAGAAAGGATTAATTAAGTTTACGATGCCATCGATGATCAAAATTTTCCTCCATGTCATATTTCCATGCTTTGAATGTCGTTGAACTTTATATATCTGCATTGCTTTCTATTACTGAGCTCGAGATCTTTCCTTTCTTCAAAGAGAACGATAGAGAGAGAGAGAAATTTCCCTCCGTGACCTCGACTCAAGTTTCTCGCCTTTGATTGCTTTGACATTGGATGCTTGTTTATGCCATCTCAAGCTTCACAAGAGCCGAGAAAGAGAAAGCACTTTGCCTTGTCCAAGCTCGAAAGAGAGAGCGAGAGCTTGCTTTCCGCTCCTCGCTTCGAGCCCTCCCCGCCTTCTTCTTCTCCTTTCTAACCTTGCTTTGCCTATCTCCACTTAGCTTGCTTCCTGTTCAAGCTCGAGAGAAGAAAACACAAGACTTTCTTATTTACTTGCTTTAAGCTTCACGCCTTTGCTCTCTCATGCAAGTTCTCTTGCTTCACTTGGAATCTTGTCCTCTTGTTCAAGCTCGAGAGACTCCGTCGAAAGAGCTATCTAGCCCGTGTGAGAGCTCCCTTTTCTCCTTCTTCTTTCTTTCTCCTTCTTCTTTTTCTCCTTGTTTCTTTCCTTCTCTTCTTTCTTCTTCTTCTCCTTCTCCTTTTTCTTTCTTTCTTCTTCTTCTCCTTCTTTCTTTTTCTTTTTCTTCTTCTTCCTCTCCACGGCACCTCCTTTCCCTTCCTCTTTCTTTCTCTTCTAAGCTTGCATGGCTTCCTTTCTACCCTTGCTCCCCTTAAAAGAAACCTATTAAAGATTTCTTTGAAGAGGGGCAACAACGACGCCGCGGTTTCCCTCTCTCTTTTTCCCCTCCACACTTAAAAAAAACCTTTTTGCTTGAATGGCATTCCCACCTTCTTGGGCGGCCACTAAACCTATCCCCCTTGGGCGGTCGGCCCTTGTAGTGGCACCACATTTAACATGCATGACGGTCAAGGCATTGCTAAGCACCGCATTCTCCTCCGACTCTCGACTGCCATTTTGAGCATTTCCTGCATCTAATGCTCTTCAAGATGCAAGTATAGGTGAACGCATGCGGATTCTAAAATTCATCATGCTCAACCATACCGACAACTGACACCGGCCTCAAGCCGTATTATCTGATCATGTCAGACTCTACCTGATAGGACGTAAATCCCTGTAGACCTCTTAAGCTTCATATAACACATACAAACCCTCCTGAGGAGGCCAAAATTCTCAAATAGCACTCCGATCGAGCGGACCGGGCTAGTACGGCTTAAAAGCATAACCATAACGAACCATAACCATAACTTAAAAGCATAACCATAACTTAAAACCATAACCAGCTATAACCACTTTGATCAAAATCATAATGCAGATAACCATAACCATAAACAAAATTAACAATAACCATAAGCATAACCAGAAAGAGAAACAATAACTGTCTATACAATGACAATGACAATAATCATAACCACAAGGGAAACAATAACTGTTTGAACACTAGCTGTTTGTACAAAAAAGAGACACAGAAGCATATCTGTGTCTCACAAAGCATATAGATGAAATCTGGTCCACTAATGACTAGGCGTCACAACCTGCACATAGGACAACTCACAAAATTAGTATTGATATTACTTCACATATACTGACTTAATTAAATCAACTCACACATATTAACGTCTCACCTCAAGCGATCAGCGAGACTGTAAGGCCTCCTAGTCTACAGGCTCTCCTGAAGCTTCAAGATCATTCAATACTTCATAGATACCTTTGCGATATCCATCTGACTCCTCCTCGCGTGATGGAGCTCGATGCATCGCAAGATTTTGCGTTTATACAAAAATCAAAGTAATAAGAATACATGATTCATCGCGTTTAAAAAAACGCCATAGTTAATATTGGATTAGAAACTCACAAACTCATAGCGAAAGGTGTCGAAGCCTCCGCTGCCAAGATGAGATGTCCCCCTAGTCATCTGTCGTACCTGCGCGGCCTCACGCTGTTGTCTGAACCGCGTGGCCGCTATCCGCTCGGCGCTCATCCTCCCTGATCTGCAGCCACGTCTCATGTGGGATCCCCGAAGGCTTCGGCGAGCCGGTCCTGAAAGCCTTCCGAGATGCATCTCGTCGATGTTTGATGGTGTCCCATGCAACACCCTTGATCCACCGCGCTGAAACAACGGAAGAACCCGGAGCAGGCTAGTACTCTCTCAGGATGGTCTCCACTATGTAACTGACTTTTTCCTTGTCTTGCTGATCCCAAGACGTCAGAATGCTGGTCGAAAACTGTAGCTCCACGAGTTGGCGAATCCACTGTCGCATCTCAGTCCCGACTCTATCCATGTCAACAGAACCATCTCCCCGTATAGTATAGAGCTTGGAGGCACTAGGATCGTGTGCCCCCCAAGGTGTCCGAGGTGTGCCAAGAGGTATGTCAAGAGGTGTGCCTGGGTAAGACGGGGGTCGTGAGCGAGGAGGGGTCGAAGCATCTGTGGACCCTCCTCCACAGCAACCACCACCTCCACCTGACGATCGCAATAGATTCCTCCCGTATCTCCTTGGAAGAGATCCACCGCACTAGCTCTGAAATCTTGTATATGCAGGTCCGCACTTCCTCCGTTAAACACCCCTTGATCGGAATTGGAAGAATGAATTGCAAGAACTTATGCCAGTCGTGCGATTTCAACCCTGACAGTTGATCGTCACGGGTGAATGCTGTCTTGAGACATCGCATATATCTTGTTGGCGTCCTGAACTCTGAAATCACCCTTTTCACTTGTCGCTCTTCGTTTTTTAGCAATACCCATGGCGCTCTTGGAAGTTTTGTTTGACCAGCTGCATTGGTGAAAGGCCACAGCTCTGGCATCTTTCCAACCGACTGCAAATCATCTCGTGAAGCTCGATTGTCTTTCATTCCCATGATTGTCTTCCAGACGAGCTCTCCCACATTCTTCAATATATGCATTGGATCCAACAAATGGTTAATTAGTAGATCACCCCAGTACGGCAACGTATGGAGAATGGACAAACGTTTCATTCCTGGAACACGTTGCCCCTCATGTTGCTCCCATCGGCGATGCCACTCTTGTACATGCATAGGACGACATTCGACGCGACCAAGCTGGCCTTCGTGGAAGTGATGGCCATCTGGAAGATAACGGTGGTGGCCTTGATAAATTGTCTTTCGAAGAGAGGTAGAATAGCGCACATCCAAAGACTTCTCGCAAATTGGACATGCATTATATCCCGAAGTTGTTAGTCCTGCATATATCAAAGCATGAATCAGGCCAAGGCAAAGGGCTTGCGAATAGCGAGAATTTTGTAAATCAATAACCATTACCAGAAGCTTCTCCGTATCCTGGCCAATCATGCATAGTCCACATAAGAAGTCCATGGATCCTTGCATGCTGTTGTCCTACTGATTCAACCGCATCTGCTATGTCGATCCCATGCCATAACTCCTGGAGCTCGTCAACTAGTGGAGCTAGATAAACATCCATGTTTTTTGCCTTGAACTTACCAGGTACAATCAAGCTTAAAATCAAATGACCCTTCTTGATAGCAAGCCACGGTGAGAGGTTGTAATTGATAAGGCACACAGGCCAAGTGCTCCATGACGAGCTTCTCAAGCCAAATGGATTGACTCCATCCATTGCCATGCCCAAACGCAAATTGCGTGGTTCACTCTTACAATGTGGCCTGGTATCTTCAATGTGCCTCCAAGCCTTCGAATCAACGCGCACCCTAAATGTTGCGTCAGTGGATCTATTCGTAGAATAACACCGCATCAACTTTGCAATGGAACCACAACGAAACATGCTTTTTATCCTAGGAATAATAGGGAAATGCCGCAACACTTTAGCTGGCACTGTCTCGCCAATTGCATCTTGTTTGTAGCGCATTGCTCCGCACTTTGGACACGACAAACAATCTGCGAATTCATTGCGAAAAAGAATGCAATCATTTGGACATGCATGAATCTTGTTGTAGTCCAAGCCAACTGAGGTCAGAAGTTGCTTTGCATCTGGCCTAGAGGGGGGGCATTTCATTGCCAGCCGGGAGAAGTTGCTCCTGCAATAACCTGTTTAAGCCACATTAAATTAAAAAGCTCTCCGAGCACATCACCGTTGCAATCGGAAAATCTCTTTTGTAAATTACATACCTAAACAAAGCAGTGACGCTTGCATCTGACCACCCGTACACTGACTGAAGATTCAAAAATGCCAGACAAGTACGAAGCACAGATATTTTGGCGCCTTCATAGATTGGTTGACGTGCCAACTTCCTCAACATGTCTTCAGGAGATAGGCGCACGGTTTCCGGTGCTGCTTCGTTCGCGTTCTCCTCGCTTGTCTGGAAGAAGGCATCCAGCATCTCCTGCATGCCGTCGTATTCTGTCTGTAAGCCCTTTTCTACTTCCATCCGTGGCTCTATATTGGTCGGACCTTCACGCATAATCTTTTCTCTCTCTCTCTCTCTCTCTCTCTCTCTCTCTCTCTCTCTCT
The DNA here is from genome assembly GCF_014529385.1 of Adiantum capillus-veneris. Classification (NCBI taxonomy): domain Eukaryota; kingdom Viridiplantae; phylum Streptophyta; class Polypodiopsida; order Polypodiales; family Pteridaceae; genus Adiantum; species Adiantum capillus-veneris. The sequence continues at coordinate 10,744,981 of NC_140935.1, read as the reverse complement.
CTCTCTCTCTCTCTCTCTCTCTCTCTCTCTCTCTCTCTCTCTCTCTCTCTCTCTCTCTCTCAGATGTAGGTGCTATGTCGCAGAAATCAATGCCCGTTCCGTAGGAGTTGTATCGCAGATTCTGTACGGTTTCTCTAGCAAACTCTCCGTACTTGTGCACATGCTCATTACATATCCTACGCTTGCGCAGGATTTGATACTTGCAGAGCGTGCACGAGCATGCAATCTTTTCCTCCATGTTAGTTGATGAAGTTTCCATCTGCAATGATTATGAATGTTGTTTTAATATATATATATATATATATATATATATATATATATATATATATATATATATATATATATATATATATATATATATATATATATATATATATATACTGCTCACAATGTAAACTACCTTGCATTCTCTAGTCTTGCCCAATCTCCGTACACCTCGGTCCAGAGGTGTACGGAGATCAGGACCACCGGGTCAAAATCTCGTCTTTATTGGTCAAATCCTATATGGGTAGACACATACGTGCACTCCCATGTGTACATGGCAATGCATGTAGCAGACAAAACCCCTTTGCCTCTTTTAGTTCCATAGTTTCTTCTATGTCTACGAACCCACCTGCCTCCATTCGGAGGTAGCCTATCAGAGAAAGCTTTCCAATGCCGCACAAGCCATGGAAGTTCTCAGCCCAATGAAAGTTTTCTACCTGATTGTAAACCGGACAGGGCCTCCATGTCCAAGCCAGAAGATAATGTGGAGATGGATGAGCAACTTGAGAAAGATTCAGAAGCCTTGCATGGTTCTTGCTCAAAAAAGCGATCTCGATCTCTCTTTCTCTCTCGATCTCACTCTCGCTATCTCTCTCTCTCTCTCTCTCTCTCTCTCTCTCTCTCTCTCTCTCTCTCTCTCTCTCTCTCTCTCTCTCTCTCTTTCTCTCTCTATTTCCTTATTTTGATCACATCCGAACTTGCTTCTCTCACATTTTCAGCCATAACTTAGACCTACACACTTTCCTCTCCCAGCCAAAGTGTGGGCTCTCCATTGCGACTCTCATCACTACAATTTTGGAGCATCGAGAGTCACTCATCAGCCATACACATACTACATCACATGTAACTTTGGTCCCATAGGTCATATTTGACCTCCGAGGACGATAATAAAATCTATCTATCTATCTATCTATCTATCTATCTCTCTCTCTCTCTCTCTCTCTCTCTCTCTCTCTCTCTCTCTCTCTCTCTCTCTCTCTCTCTCTCTCTATTTCCTTATTTTCCTATCTCTCTCTGTCTCGCTCTTCACTTCCCTACCTCTCTCTCTCTCTCTCTCTCTCTCTCTCTCTCTCTCTCTCTCTCTCTCTCTCTCTCTCTATATATATATATATATATATATATATATATATATATAACTCTCTTTCTCTATTTCCTATCTCTCTCTCTCTCTACTTACCTCTCTCCCTCTCTCTCTCGTCTCTACTTCCCTATCTCTCTACTGATCGAACGAGCGACTGAGCTAGGGAGATCTAGACGTCCACGACTACGGAGGACTACACAACATCGACAGAGGCTGCATCAGAGGATCTAGCTAGGTCACTTTGGCTCGACATGCATAACGCCCAGTCAGACTACTGACCATGGAGGAGATTGATGAGATCCGCCAACGACAGCTGCTGGATCTCCTATGATCTACCTATCCCAGCTAGCTGGTTTAACCATTTAGTCCATACCCAGCAGTTTAGGATTCCATAATATTTTATTTTGTCATCTTCTTACTCTGACTTTGTATCAGATCCATCACATTGTAACTTTCTTGTCTCATGTCTCATAGGTCACTTTGGCTTTTCGGAGACGTTAATATAACATTTCATTTCATTTCTCTCTTTAATTATTTTTCTTTAATTTTAATTTCCTAAGCATACATTAGATCTCTATCTCTCTCTCTCTCTCTCTCTCTCTCTCTCTCTCTCTCTCTCTCTCTCTCTCTTCCTACACACACACACACACTTTTCTCTCTCTCTCTCTCTCTCTCTCTCTCTCTCTCTCTCTCTCTCTCTCTCTCCTTCCTACACACACACACACACCTCTCTCTCTCTCTCTTTCCTACACACACACACACCGCTCTCTCTCTCTCTCTCTATTTCCTACACACACACACACACACACCTCTCTCTCTCTCTCTCTCTCTCTCTCTCTCTCTCTCCTCTCTCTCTCTCTCTCTCTCTCTCTCTCTCTCTTTCCTACACACACACACACGATGTAGAGAGAGAGAGAGAGGGGTTGGGGGGGGGGCATAAAATCTGCGCAGCAGGTGGAGGCCAAGATTTGAGCAGAGCGCAGGCAAAAATACCCCTGCTGCTCGCGGGTTTCGCTTTTTAATTCCCCCAATTTCTTTTGCATCGCTATACGCGTCGCTATAGGCGTCGATATACGCGTGGGAAGTAAAGCCTTTCCACGCGTATATCGATGTACATTGAGACGCGTATATCAACGCGTATAGCGACGCCTGCTAATTTTGTGGATATACGCGCGTCGATATCTCCATGTTGTGTTGTAGTGTATCGTTCGCGGACTGCGTATATACCTGAAAAGCAACTTCCGCTTTCTGTTTTTTATTTTCCTGCTAATTGAAAATGATTTTGCAGAAAATAGCCGTGTAAGGCACCGGAATCGATGTGGTCTACAACTTTGCAGATGAAAGTTTTTTCAATTCTTCACTGATTTTGAGTTATTGTTGGCCGACTGCGTACATACCTGAAAAGCAACTTTCATTTTTGTTTTTGAATTTTTCTCCTAATTGAGAATGATTTTGCAGAAACAGCCTGTGGAGGCACTGGAATCGATGTAGTCTACAACTTTGCAGAAGAAAGTTTTTTTTTCCAAATTCTGTACTGATTTTCAGTTTTCGTTTACGGACTGCATACATGCCTGAAAAGAAACTTTTGTTTTTGGTTCTTTATTTTTGTGCTAATTGCAAATGATTTTGCAGAAACTATGCAGAAAAATGATGTGGTGTATAACTTTGCAGAAGAAAGTTTCTCTAAACTCTGCACCGATTTTGGGTTATCGTTCTCGTACTGCGAATATGTTTGAAAAGCAAATTTTACTTTTTGCTTTTGATTTTCCTCATAATTGAAAACTTCTCAATTAAATTTTCTCTTCATCAATCATATATTTGTTACTGTAACTTTGCTGCAGAAGCCAGTTACATATCATTTCGATTCAGTCGAGACGTTGATGATCGTCCGAATTCTATCAAGCTACTGTTGGTACATGATCTTTTTCTATATGATATACTCATTCATTGATTCTCGTATAATTATTCTTCTAGAGATATAGTTTACATCGTTTTATTAATAATCTCTCGTTGATACCATAGCGATTTTGATGGTACCATGATGATGTTTTGTTAGTACTTTGGTCATGGTGATTTTCGTTGATACCATGATGATATTTCGAAGATACCATGGTTATTCTCGGTGATGCCATGATGATATTTCGTTGATTCCATGGTTATTCTCGGTGATACCATGATGTTGTTTCGTTGATACAATGATTATTCTCAGTGATATCATGATGTTGTTTCGTTGCTACCATGGTTATTCTCGGTGATACCATGATGTTGTTTCGTTGGTACCATGATTATTCTTAGTGATATCATGATGTTGTTTCTCGGTGATACCATGATGTTGTTTCGTTGGTACAATGATTATTCTTAGTGATATCATGATGTTGTTTCGTTGATACCATGGTTATTCTCGGTGATACCATGACGTTGTTTTGCTGATACAATGATTATTCTATGATGCTTTTCGTTGACACCATGATGATTTATTCATTTTTATTGATACAATGATGTTATTTTGTTAATACTTTGATGATACTCATTGATATCACTACGTTGATAAATGTCCTTTTATGTAGTATATACGCATGTCATTTGTATCACGTAATCACGCATCCTGTACTCTTACGTTCATACTTATATGTTATCGTGCGTATATATGTCGTCAAAAGAGTGGCGTCGCGAACCATCTCTTATGGCATTGTGAATGTAATTATTTCACTAACGATGCTAATAATTTTCATGACTTTGTTTTCTGAGTCTATGATCTATGTAGGATTGATCAAAGAATTGATTTCATGAAGACAAACTTGGTGACAATAAAAGATTTATGAAGACATGTTTGGTGATGCCATATTGATGACAAGCTACACAACAGATTCACGAAGACACTTCTGATTACGAGCTAATTGATAGCCTTTACACCTCTTTATTGAACCTTTGTATTCATTATTGTATTTGATAGGATAGAAGTAATGTAACTCCTGATAAACATTCACTGTAAAAGGAGTGATGTAGCTCATGATAAAATATTCATTGTAAAAGGAGTGATGTAGATCCTCATGAACATTTGTACATTCAATGATTTTTATATATAACGGTGGGTGTATATAGAGCTGTGGGTTTTTCCCTTGATCCCCCAAGGGTTTTTTCATCCACAATTAGGGACCCTTATTTGAGCGGGGGTGTTGAGCTTATATGTGAAGCTACTCAATATATGACTTCTCTATATATGGCACCCAGGTCCCCTCTATATATACATCATCTCATGTGTGTATTCAACACACTTTGGGGTTTTATCCTTGCGCTCTCTTTCTCTCTCAACAAAATTTACTTCCCCTCATGGCACTCCATTCATACACAGACTTTATCAATTTAAATACTAGGTGTATTTTCACGGTATATATATATATCATCCATGAATATTGGGATATATATCTCTAGCAAGAGTATTTCACATTTTTCAATAACAATCGCCCACTCTACATATTCTCGTTCGATAAATTTCTTTGCTTTCTTCTAACTTGCTCTCTTTATTTGTGACGCAAATTCATCTATGATATTAAGTTCCACTGCAGAGTTTTTTTTTTTCCTTCTCGCTAAGTTGCCTCCCGTTTCAGTTTCAGCAAGGTTCTGTATAACCTTTTTTTGTGTTCGAGTTTACTTTATTTTTAACTTTTCGATTGTCCAGTCAAGGTGCCAACACTGTACACTCTAAAAGTGTAATCAAACACTAATATTGAATCGATAGTAGGTAGGATATTCTTTTATTTCATTGCAAATTACTAACATAAAATTACCACATTTTGAAATTATTAACTATATTTTGGTGTAAAACGCGAGTTGTAGCACTTGTACATCATTGATTATACCAACAAATGGTATGTATATTTTCAAATACAGTTTACTCTCCTGGTATGTACATCAAATATGTACTTCCTCTTTTCATACTTCATTTCTCCGCATTGTGTTGTGACCTGAATACTCAAACACTACTAAGGTCATCACTTCTAATTATATTGAAAGGAATTTTTCTTGAGATGATTTGTCTATAAGCTATGCAGCTACTCATGTGAGCTAAGGTGCTCTAGGATACCGACACACAATTTGTAAGTACTTTGTTATATTGAACAATGGTGTCCAGCATATAGTACATATTCTTTTCTCCTTTTTGGCTTGTCTAGTCCATTGGTCACATGCACACAGATTCGCCGATTTAGGCAATGTGTAGATACTCATCTTGGTGCAGATCCGCCGATTTAGGCAACACATTGATAAATTGTAGATTCATGATTTTTTAAAACTTATACCAAATGCAGATTCGCCGATTTAGGCAGCATTAGTGCAGATTCGTCGATTTAGGCAGCACGTCTTATTGGTGTAGATTCGCCGATTTAGGCAACCCGAATCACAAAATTATGTTACAGTGGTGGCTGGCCACCACTGTAACTGGTATGATTACCAGGTACATAATGAAAGTGATTTGGATTTGGACTTATATTGTGGAATTGGAATTGGATTGGGATTTGGTATCTGGTGATTATTTAGCAGTGTTTATGTGATGAGACTTGACATTATGAGATTTATGATGAGCATGACCAATGATATCCTGATTCATTAGAGTATGACATATACTGCTTATTCTAATGATATGGGACACTAGAATAGGTAGTATGTGGATGACGGCAGGCATAAGCAATATTGTCTAATTTTATGAATTTTGTTACTATTTGATACAGATTTCTAATCATTGTTTTTGACAAGTATTGTTTTCACATTTTAATCTTCGCAACTGAGGAAAGTTGCTTTCCAACGGAGAGGTATGTTATAGAATTGATATTTTATTATCTATTGCAGCTGACAGATATGGATTATGCACAAGGATGTTACATTTTATGTATATTTGATTATTCAAGTGCTGAGCTTTGGCCAATTATGTCCGGCCAGCCAGTTTGTACTCATTTTTGGGCATTCAAGAAATCTATAAATAAATACGTGCAAGAGGGAAATGCTCACTCTTGCACGGGGGGAGATTGCACCTAGTGTTTGTGTCTTTATTCTCCCTTCTCCTCTCCTCTCTCTCGCCGTGCCAGCGTAGCACTCTGCTCTAGGAGGTGCGCTTGCATGTTCTCCCTCGCTCTATTCTGCTCTCTATCTCTCTATGTTTGTGTTGAGATCGATCATATGCGTATGCGACGATTCAGGTATGTTGATTTATCATTTTTATGGTCTGTATTGTGCTATTATGAGTACTTTGCAGGGCAGCCACGCATCCGTCTGTAGTAGTTTTACCTCCTAATTGTGAGCAGGTGAGTACTATAAACCTTTTTTACTCTTATTTTCTTGTAACATATTACCAATGTCCCTCATTTGAACATCTCCTCTATGGTCATCTATATTCCATCGCCACATCAAGCAAAACTTTGGTTCGTAGTTCCCGTAACACCTCGGTGAAGAACAATGTTTGCCACTAATGAAGTGAAGACCATTTTCGACCCTCTACCACCTACTTCTTTGAATGAGGAGGAGATAGGGGAAAAAGAGATCGATGGTTCAATTCCCAGTGCGGACAATTTCAGCGAGGATTCTTGCCATGATCAGGATGATGAGATGGAGGATGACAAATTTGAAGATGATGAAGCCAGCACATCCATACATGACAATTCAGTTTCTCTTTAATTGATTTAGGAGCCATGGGTTTGGATTTGGATCAAGCTACTTGTAGAGATCTTTTGGAAGATGATCTATAAACATTTAATATATTTTACTCTATGATAAGATTTTTTTCGTTTCACCAATTTTGTCGCTCGGTCTCCCTCTCTCTCTCTATCTCTCTTCTTTATTTTATTAAGCACGTTAATTTATGTGAATCGAGTCCTGTTCTCCTCTATTGCAGGAGCAGTAATGGAAAGCAGCTAGGTAGCTCTAGCTACGCTTGAAAAATTGGGAACCCTATCTCCGTCCAACCCTTGTATGTATATTTCTACAAGCCACTCTGCTCTTGGCTTTTGCTTGCATTTAGCTTTTGCCTCATCCTCTGCCATGAGGCCGATCTTATGACTCTACTCAACTTCAAAGCCAACTTGATCAACAATAGCGCTAGCCATCACAGTCGGTTTGGGATGCTAATGTCATGAGCTAATGTGAATGGGTTGGAATCATTGGTGATGACTCTTGGCTTATATCTTTGGAAGGTAATGCATCACGAACATGATTGGCTCAAATTCCCGCCTAAGGGGAGAGAGAGAGAGAGAGAGAGAGAGAGAGCAGTTGAAGGGCATGTAATTGTGTGGTGATAAAGGTGAGAGGGGTGCTCAATGGTGATGGCTGCCAAAGAGAGAATGATTAACGTAGAGAAAGAGAGAGGCTGCCTATGCTGCCATAGGCAGCCGGCCACACAAGTGGTAATTTATTTCATTAGCGTAACAAAAAGCAATCTTCAAATTTGAATGTTTTTTTGTTAAAACCGGTAACAAAAGCACTTTTTGTTCATTCTTATAAATAAAAATCATGTTTCTATTTTTTTTGAAAGCAAGTTATAAAAAAAACATTCAAATGTGAATGTTTAAGCGCCAGAACATGGATCAACAATATGCGAGGTAATAATAGCGGCAATATAAAATTTTCGATTTTCAAGCATCCCCCCCCCCCCCCCCCCCCCCCCTCTTTCTTTGACAAGCTAATTTTACATTCTCTCTCTTCCAACCGCGGTAAAGAGTCGAGGTAAACGTTGAGTGATTTTCATAGTGTATAGTGGAGTACGTTCAAATCCTTTTAAGTATGTGAGCCAAAAAGAAGCCACGTTTTAAGTGAAGTAAATAAAGATTCATAATTACATGATTAAACTTATAATTAAGTGGGAAAAGGATTAATTAAGGATAATTCCTAACTATGTATGAGAAAAAAAAAGAGAAACCTTCTACGAGAAGCTATGAAAACCAAATAGATAGAATGTCACCGTCATGTACAACCTTGTGAAGTTGTTTTCGGTACAATTTACTTGGAACATCATAACGTATTGATACAAAACTTTGAATGACAAACTATATGGATAAAATGAAAAGGCAATGGAAGATCTACATGCTATTATATCTTGCCTTTACAAAAAAAAAAAAAATCCAAAAGGTTAGGTATAAAATCATCAACAACTTGATAAAACCTATGTTAATAGGTTGGAACTTCCAAACAGACATGAGAGATCTCATACCATGTTGAGAGTGTTGAGAGAAGAGACAACACATACCATGTACGCTCCCACAAGTGTAGTCCATATTGACCAAGTATAGATATATATATGGGTGTGATACCTAAGTTGAACCGTGAAAGGTGAGATGCAAGCATATATTGTCCAACACTAGATGGATTATGTAGCATTAGTTCATACTCATTCTTATGTCATGCTTCAAAGATGGATGCACATGAGGTCATTTACCACACATTAACCGTCAATGCACATGGGTCATAGAGTAGAGGTCAATCTTTAGCAAAGGTAAACTAGGATCATGTGATTATGCCAAACAATCAATTTCAAAAAAACAAAGTGGTTGTAAGGTGGTTATATTGAAATACAAGGGTTTGACACCAGTTTGATACCCAAACAGTTCACTAAAGTATATGTAACATAGCACGTGCGCTCAAGAGAAGGGATTTTAATATCCGTGTGAAGTTACAAAAATATATAATATAAGGGATAATTTTAATCCATTTTGGTATGCACATGATGTAGAAAAATTTTACATAGTGAACATTCGGCCGAGTTTGATACTACATGGTACACAATGTTTTTTATTGTTTTTTATGAAAATGTCGTGCAACTTAAGGGAGAATCTCAAAACACTTTTTTGTAAGCCTACAATATCCTAGCTGACTTTATAGAAATTACTTTTTGCTACTTTTGAACACAAACTCTTTTGGACTTACACTCAAAACAACAAGCACCCACACAAAACAACAACTAGTTTTTCTTTAACATGCATCATTCAATTATATAGTTTTGTTTAAAATATATGCAATAATCCATGTTAATTATTTATGTTTGTGCTTCTCAGTTTTGAAAGTTCCAATATGGAAAAGAAAAACCATTTGTGACTAGAATTAAATATGTGCAACTTTTGTAGATCCAATTCACATCAAAGTAAAACATGGCTTCCAAGCAACTTCACTCTCTTGTATCGCTTACAATAATGATATTTAATTTTTATGTGATCTTGCATATGGAAAATATTTTGTGCCAAATTTTCAAAAGTGAACATGCTAAGATTCTCGTTTTCAATCTATAAAATTGAGTGAGTCTTATCATTAGATTTTCTTATTCATATTTGATATATGTTTAATTACAAATACTTGAGATGGATGCAATTGATGTGTGTGAGTTAGAAACCTTGAAAAAAGTTTGGTTTGTTTCCACCTATAAATTATCTTTGTACTTTTAATTATAAATTATAAATTAGTGCCTATTAGGTCTCCCCAATAAGCATTCTTTCAAAACATATTAAGTGCATAAGTGAAGGGTGAGTTCAAGAAATGAAAAAACACATGAAGGTGGAAAGTCAACACAAATGAAGGTGAAAAGTCAAAAGACCTTTTATGCCCATATAAATAGGTATTTTTCTTCTTTCTCTTTTTTTTTAGCGTTTTCTTTACACACACACACACTTTCTCTCTCAATGTTGTATTCATCCTTCCAAGCTAATATTGTTGCAAATCTATGTGCTTTGTCATTGCCAGTTGTTATGTGCTGTAAAGTAACTTATCGTTTTTCTTGTTTGTTAAGAGGATTCTTTGAATTAAGAATACCTTTTAATTTTTTTGGAGCCATTAGAAATACCTCTTAAAGAAAAATGACTTTGAAAGGTAAAAAAATAGCCCTCTGTCAACATTTTTTGCAATTGGGTATTGTGCTTGGCAATTGGGTATTGTGCTTGTACTGGATAACTGGCATAATTAGAACCAATTTGTGCACCTTAAGTTCTTATTATAACAGATATTTTGCTACTCATAAATCCTAAAAACCATGCAAAACCTAAATGTTATAGGCAATCTATGACAATTTTTCCAAAACATGAGGAATAAAATTTGCTTATAACTATCACTTCATAAGCTACCTGAAAATGGAAATGAGCAAGACGTATAAATAATGGTGTTAGCTTCAACGAATAATTATGACAAGGTGGTGGAAAATAAAGACACTTTGATGTCTACGGACATGCATGCAATCACAATGTTCATTTTTGCCTCCCTTTAAAGAGTACCACGGTCCACTTTAAGCAAAGTCCGTCCCTATTAAAGGTTTACTGTATTATTAATGTCAAGCCCTTAAGGAGAAGCACTTCATCACTATAATATGGAGCGAGTATTTCAATACTAGTTCGTTTCCTCCCTGTGACATAACGTAATACACTTTATTAATGAGCAAATATATAGATCTGATAAGTCCAACACGATGCCTACAGCTGTCACTCAGAGAGTGGGTCAATTTTGAGGAGAAGAAGGCTCGGAATTTTAAAAATCGATGGTGATGTTTTGGCCGGGTGTGCAGACGGAGGGAGGCGGCATCTCCAGGTCGGAGCCGTGAACCAGCATGTTCTGCTCTAGTTCCTGCACCTCCTGGATTCTACTATTCAGCGACGTTGCCAGCGCCCTTGTGGGTATGTTCAGCAGCGCGCCTGCCGCCGTCTGCACACACACACACACGCGCGCGCGCGCGCGCAATCACATTAACGGGTGATTAATTGCATGAACGAAGTCATTACGTTCTGACACGCTACATATAATTAGCTGTGCATAATAAGGTATTATATATTTGGCTAATTACCAGGACTCCAGGGTTCTGGCTATTAAGTGCTGTTCTCTTGCCGACATTGAGCTCAAAGTGTAGCAGGCCGCGGGGGAAGATGGTAACATCTCCGGGATAGAGGATGTCAATGTGTCGGTCACCTGCAGGAGTTACGAGCAGCCGCCATAGCCACAGCACGACGTTAGAGAAGATCGTATTTACTATCCATGCAGCTTGGCAAATCTGCGAGAGCACAAGCAACGTACAGCAGCGTGCTTGAATTAATGGAGCTGCACGGGGTTATATTCAATTATGTACCTTCAGTGTCGACGAAGCCCACTTGCGGGGGCCCTCCGCTGACGAGAGTGAGCATCTCGGAGGCGCGGGGGTGCGTGTGGGGCAAGTTCACACCACAGGGCCTCATCCGAAATTGCGTGTACGTTAAGCTTTGGCTTCTGCAGAAGATTAAAAATAGACGTTTATATATTAAGGGCAACAAGCTGCCGGGCAGACGTATAATCGATACTCACTCCATGGCAGGGAAAATGTTGACGTTCACAGTGGCGCGCGTGCCTCCAGGGCCGACCGAAACGTCGCCGTTGGTGAAGATGTCGCGCAGGGTGAAGGAGGTGAGGCCGGCAGGAATGTCGACGAGGGGATCAGGATCCGAAGCAAGAGCAATCTGCATGCAGCTCATCGATATCAGCAGCACAACAATGGAGCTCACAGAGAGTGCAGCTAGCGACGTTGCCATTATAGCACTCTGTGTGATTGAGTGTGTGTGTGTGCGCGCGCGCCGCTTTGCGTCCCTTTGTGTCCTGCTGGCTGATGATCTTGTAGGCGAATCCCTTTTGTACTAGCTACTAGCAGCTGAATAGAGCTCGCAGCGATCTGTAGAGAGCCGAGGTTGGTGCCCTCCAATTTATAACGGGTATGGCAAGCGGCGATCCGTGGAGCGTGACCCTTTCAAAGCAACTACTTTTCATTGAAATTTTTCTCAAAGCATGACGGTTCTATGACCTCTTTCACCGGGCAGGTGTCGGCTTTTCTTGTTCTGAAATTCGCAACCAAGTTTACCAGGTCTCTTATTCATTTCTCCACAATATGGACAATGTGGCACCAGTCACCCAAAACGAGTGGCAGCCTTTAGCTCTAATGGCGCCTACGCGTTATACATATAATGTACATTGTCCCACATACACCACTTTCTTTGCACAATTCTATATTCTTGTAACTAGAGTGCAGGACCAAAACATTGCCAATTTGCCCCTCTTTCCAACAACATGGAAAGAGGGCAGTGGGCACGCTCCAATGCTCACTCAAAATCGACTCTTAGTGTATTTTTGTAACAGAACAGACGTTCTCGTCTAATGACCCTTATATATACAAGAAATTTTGGACAAATTCTCACACTAATTCCCACATTGTGACTTACCTCAACATCATGAGCTTCTGGGAGAGAGGCACCGCATACCTAGCTAGGTACGATTGGGTGCAGGGAGCCGCCGGCCCGAGGGAGGGGCCCATGGTCCCCTGCCCCCAATTGTACCTAGCTAGGTATGCGGAGCCTCTCGAGCAAAAGCTTATGATGTTATTCATTGTATGAAAAACACTGGAAAGGACTCCGTTTTCCTACATGATAAAATTTCTAAATCTTCTTGTGTTAGTGTATTTTTTATTAGGGGAATCCATTTCTAATTCCCTAGACAGAAGACTGTGAATGAGTTTCGGCGAAAGGATAGTCCTTTATTTGGTGTCATTTTTTACTGCTTGACATTCAAAAATCCTAGCTACATTGCAAGCTTGCCTTGGGCAGCGTAGAAGCCGGCAAAATCCTTCAAAATATGACACACAAACCAAGAGACTTTTGCTTGTGTCCTTTTTGGACTACATAAGTAGTTCTTAGTGAAGCGTTGCATTTTGGGTGCATCTCTGGATCACAAGAAGTTCTGGACAAATTCTCACAATACTTCCCACATTGTGACTTACCTCAACATCATGAGCTTCTGCGAGGGAGGCACCGCATACCTAGCTAGGTACGATTGTGGCAGTGGACCGCTAGCCTGGTGGGGGGGCCGGGGGTCCCCTGCCCCCAATCCTACCTAGCTAGGTATGTGGTGCCTCTCGATCAGAAGCTCATGATGTTATGCATAACACTGAAAAAGTCCATGTTTTCCTACATTAGAAAATTTATAAATCTTCTTGTGGTAACCATTGGATAAAGCTTGTCGATTAGAGCCACATGGCAAGCTACTGATGACAAGCTTTCTTTTTAACTATTTCTTATAGAGTTTTGTGAGACGGTGTTGACATGTGGGCATTTGGATACTGGGTCACCTGCAGGCTTTCTCCTCCTCTTTCACTTTGCTATTTTCTCAATTTCTTACAATGCTTCCAAGTGTCATTTTAATCATTACTTTTTATGCTTTTGAAATTTATTATAATCTCATTAGTTAATTAATATTGCATTTGTTTTCAAAAAGTAGAATATTGTATTGTGAGAACAAAATGCTTTAAAATGTTAGTGTCACTTTCTCTTTTTCTCTCCCTGGAAATAAACCTTTTATTTTTGAATTCCTTTCAATAGCCTTATGTAGGCCATAACCTTGTTCTCATTGGTTGGGGGAAAAAGTTTTTGGTGAGCACTCAAACGTTCTAACTGCATTTTTCTGAGATGGGGAGAAGGATAAAGAAATTCAATCACTCAGTCCTAGTTCTTAATTAACACTAAAAGTTGTGAAGTTTTGTTGGTTTCTTTCAAGGCACGCTCTGACTATAGCTAGGATTTCTCAATTTTAGCCGACCCCCAATGGAAGTAAAAAGCTACTGGTGATGGGAGCTCACTTGTTCAAAGACCCGTTGTTTAGAAGTCTTGCAATGAAAGCCTTGTGCAAACTCAATAAAGACATCGATCTAGAAAAACTTGGAGCTTGGGACCGCTTTGCTCGGAGTATTCAAAAAGCGATCAAAACTTCCGGCCCTCAAGTGAAAGGGGCCCGTGAGGACAAAGCAAAGCAGCTCAAGGAGGAGGTTAGTCATCTTGCTTCAAAAAAACCCTCTGGTCTTGCCTCCGACAACGACCACAAACGATGGCTTGAAGCTAAAGTTGGCCTTGCGGAGCAACAACTCGAGCAGGTTAAAAGGGCAAGATTGATATCCAGGGAAATAATTCTTGAGCCCGAAGGCGCTAATCAAGCATATTTCTTTAGATCCTGTAAAATCAAGAAAAATCGAGGCTCGATTCACTCACTCACAGATGAGGAGGGGCGCACCACGCAGGACCCAGATGATATGGCCCGAATGATGCTGGATCATTTATGTCAAATCATTGGCCAACCTGAGACCCGTTCTCAAGAAGTGGATGCGGCCAGAGCAATCGTACTCGAGAGTGACAAAAAGAAAATTGACCAACCCGAGGCCTCTCGCCTTGAGTTAGCCTTCTCTGAAGAAGAGTGCACGCAGGCATTACAAGCTCTTGGCAAAGAGAAGTCCCTTGGCTGGGATGGTTTGACCACTGAATTCTTCTGAGAGTTTTGGGAATATCTCAAGGGCCCGATCACGTATATGGCTAACTAAGCACTTGTCAAGGGATGGATGGATCCCTCAGTGAAAAGAGGGTTCATTAAACCCATCCCAAAACAGGTATGTTGTTCTCATGTCAAGCACTGGCGCCCCATCTCAATGATGTCAGTTGCTTATAAACTCATCACCAAAGCGATTTCTCTTAGAATGGCTCCCCTACCGGACAGGGTTATCTTTCCCCATCAGCACGGGTTTATTAAGGGAAGGTCGATTTATGACAACATTTTGGCAGCAATGGTTGGCATTGAGTATGCTGCCTTCTCAAAACATGAATGCATCTTCCTTTAGCTTGATTTCGACAAGGCATATGATAGAATTGTATGGTCTTTCATTGAAAATGTCATGAAAACTCTAGATTTTGGTCCGCGCCTCTATCGTTTTATACACACTCTGGGTGCAGGTGGTCACTCTGAACTCCTATTCAATGGAAGAATAGTAGGCACCTTTGAAGCCAAAAGATCGATCAAACAAGGTTGTCCCTTGGCCCTGCTCCTTTTTGCCGTTGGCTCACACCCCCTCTTAAAAAATGCTCGAAGTAGCTGCTGCACAAGGTGATATTCAAGGATTGGTTTTGCCGGGCAATGACCAACTCCTAGCCAAAATGTTTGCAAATGACTCCTTCCTTTTCCTAAAAGCCGGCCCCCAGGTTCTCAAGAAGGCATTAGAGATTGTGCACACTTTTGCCGTGGCTTTAGGTTCGAAGTGCAATATTGAGAAGTCAAGACTGATCTCTCTTACGAAAGATGACACATTTGACCCATCAGACTGGTCAGGGGAGGTCGTCACTAAAGGAAAGATGTTTCGACATTTGGGTGCCCCTTTGGGAGTAGATGTTTCTCACAAACAACGATTTCAGTGGGTCTTGGAGAAGGTTAAAAAAATGAAAAAGGTGGGAGTTTGTGTTGCTGCCCTTCCCAAGCCGAATAAAAATGATCAACTCATTCATGCTCCCTTACATTGCCTTCACCAGTCCTCTCCTCAAAATAGCAAGATGCAACTGGAAGGAGTTCTTGAAACCTATTAAGAGATTCTTATGGAAGAACAACACCAAAGTCTCGTCGCCATGGTAATGGGCAAAATGGGAATTGATTGCTCATCCGACTTCCCAAGGCGGCCTCGGAATCCACAACCCAGTCCTGCATGTCCAAGCCTTCTGTGCCAAGTTTGTGGTTGCTTTAACAAAGCAAGATCAAGCCTGGGCTATCATGACCAAGGATATGATTGACAAATTATCAAAGCTTTGCTCTAAAGGAGGACAGTGGAAAGAGATCAAGATGCACGGTAAACTCTTAGCACCTGGATGGGCTACTTTGAAATTGGGGGGTTTAAGGGGAGAGCTAGTTCAAAAATGCAATTGTGCCACTAGGGTCTTGGAATGGGGGGAACTAACCAGGTACTTTTAGAACTCCACTACGCACTGGTCCATTTGGCTATCAAACACGGTTGCTGTTAATCTAAACCTTTACTTGAGGGAAATAGCATGAGAGCTAAACAATAAAGGCCTTCAACGACCAATCCACTTCTGGGATGAAACCAACAAGCACTAGAAACCTTCTGAAGATTTAGCCGATCAACTTCAGCTAAATGTCATGGAGAAGATGCTTGTCTGTAGAGTTCTTGAAGGCCAGAACAACGGTCTAATGCCAATTCAAGACTGTACGTTTGAGTGGAAATCCTGGAAATGACCCCAAAGATAGTTCTTTTTTCAAACCCCAAACCAAGATCATATATCAGGAGCTCATGCACAAGGACGACTGGTTTACCCCCTTAAACAAACAATGGAAGATACAGTGGACAGAAGCTCGGTGGACTGAGGTCACATTAAACATTTGGAAGCCACAGTGGCCCCACTTCATGAAGGTGTTTTTATGGAAGGTGCTTTGGGGAGCCCTGCCGACGGGCGTCAAGATTCAGGCACGAGGTATAGGATCCGATAGATGCTCTGGCTGTCGGGGGGCTAGTAAAGACCTGTCACACCTTTTTATGGAATGTCCAACCATAAGAGATTTGGCACGGAAGGTGTGCAAATGGATTTAAAGAACGTGGAAGATTGGTTTCTCCAAGAAGGATCTTTTTCTTGGAGGAAAACGCTTTCGGAGTCCTGCCCTTCTTATCTGTACCCAAATTGTTAGATTTTGCTTATTCTAGAATATTTGGAAGGTCAAGAATTGCCGTGTCTTCAATAATGAAGTTTATGTGGCTAGTTTCTCAGTAATTATTCAATAAAGCAAAGAATTGATATATACGATAAGTAAAAGTCATGACTCGGATGATTCGATTTGGGTAGCACAAGCCATTCGATCAAAGCCTTTATGGTTGTAAAGTCTGATGTAATATCTACCTCTCAAGGCTCGGCCTGGGCTTGAGATTGATTTGTAATTTTATGTTCTCTTTCTAATACAATCACTCACAATTGTGAATTTTGCAAAAAAAAAAAAAGGATTTCTCAATTTTAGCCGATTTAAAATACACTAAGCCCTAGTCTTTTGCAAACATTGGCCCCTGCAAGTGTTACAAATCCGGGTTTAAGTGTATTTTTTAGCCAGCTAAAGTTCAAAAATCTTCGCTATATACAACCGGTAGAACTTTGATAGTTTTAGTGTACACTAGTACCATCGGCCGTCTTCGGCGACCTCTCTCTCTCTCTCTCTCTTTCTCTCTCCCTCTTTCTCTCTCCCTCTTTATTGTGTGCACACGAGCTGGTCTTATTTTTGGACTTTAGCCTTAAACTCGTAGATGTCAACATGTGTAAAGGGCTCCCACTTCCGCCATATTATGTTAAAGTATAGTATATTAAGGCACAATCTCCAGAGCTCCTTGAGCATGGGAGCAAAGTGCAAATATAGAGGAGTCAAGACTAATCTCCCTGTCGGAGAACGACTCTTTTGACCTTGCAGTCTGGACAGGAGAGGTTATCTCAAAAGGGAGTGTATTTAGACACCTGGAAGCCCCCGCAGGGGTGGACGTAACCCACAGTCGAAGATTTCAATGGGTCCTTGTAAAAAATAAGCGCCAAAATGAGAAGGTGGGAGTTTGTTCTCTACCCTTCCAAAGCCGGATTAGAGTGATCAATGCTTAAATATGATCCCGTATATTGCTTTCCTTAGCCTCGTGCTCAAGATGGCTAAGTGTAACTGGAAAGAATTCTTAAAACCAGTGAAAAGGTTTCTTTGGAAGACCTCCCAGCCATGGTAGTGGGCTAGATGGGAGGTAGTTGCTCACCCGGTAGACCAAGGAGGGCTCGGAATTCTTAACCATATATCCCACGTTGAGGCCCTTTGTGCCAAATTTATGGTCTCATTGGCTAAACAGGACCAAGCTTGGGCTATCATGACCAAGGAAATGCTTGATTCAGCAAAATTGGGATCAAAAGGGGGAAAGTGGAAGGGGGTTGTGATGCACGACAAACTTCTCGCTCCGAAGTGGTCTTATCTTAGATCCGGTGGACTCTCAAGGGAGCTGATGAGGAAGTGAAAAAGTATAGCTGAGGTTTTGGAATGGGGGGAAGTAACCAGATACTTTAAGAACTCCGTTTTGCACTGGTCTCCTTGGCTCTCTAAAATATTGGGGCCGCCGCAAAGCCCCTATTGGATAGAAATGGCCAGGAATGTGAATAATAAGGGGCTCGTTCGACTAGAGCAATTCTGGGATTGCAATAGGAAGTGCTGGAAAACTACTGACTCTTTAGCCATCCAGTTTCAACTGAATGTCTTTGAGATCTTACTACTCTATAGGGTGATGAAAGAGCTTGATAAGGTGGTGATGCCAATTTGTGAATCCAACTTTGAATGGGACGCTTGGAGATGGCCCGAGAGTAGCCTCTTTTGGAAACCACACTCTAAAGGCATTTACCATGCATTAATGCATGAGGCTAATTGGTGTAGCCCCCTCAACAAATTATGGAAGAGGCACTAGACGGAAAAACGGTGGGAGGGAGTCATGGAGAATCTCTAGAAGCCAAGGTGGCCTCAGTATATGAAGATATTTCTGCGAAAAGTGATGTGGGGTGCTCTGCCAACGGGCGTAAAGATACAAGAAAGAGGCATCGGGTTCGATCGTTGCTCGGGGTGCAGAATAGCTAGTGAAGACCTAGCTCACCTTTTCATGGGATGCCAGACAATCAGGGGCATGGCTGGGAAAATATGCAAGTGGATTCAAAGGACATGGCAAATTAAGTTCTTTAAGAATGATCTGTTCTTTGGTAGTAATAGGCTGGGAAGTCCTGCTCTTCTCGTCTGCACTCAAATAATCAGGTACTACTTCTTGCACCATATTTGGCAAGCAAGTAACCGCTGCGTGTTTGAGAGGGATCTAGCTGTGGCAAGCTTTTGTGAAATCATACAAGAGAGCAGAGTTATGATCCACATAATTGGAGGCAAACAAGCCTCAGAGGACTGGTTTAGAACAATACATAACTTCTTGTAATAAGTAAAGCCGAGGAGTAGTAGTGGTTTCTCTGCCAAGCAGATAACTTGTAATCCTTTGACCTTCAAGGCTCAGTGTGAGCTCGAGGATTGGTGTATATTTCTGACGTTCTTAATACTATCCACTCACAATTGTCAGTTTTACAAACAAAAAAATATAGTAAATTAAAAGATAGGTAATTTTCAACTGTGGCCATGCCCTTTTTCTCTTGGGCAGGAAAACCTTAATGGTTTTGGCATGCCTTGTGACCAATTTCTTGTTGTAAATATCATTTTCCTATGTAATAATTACCCCCTCAAAGAAAAGAAAATATTAAAAAGGGAAACAATATTGCCAAAGTAATATTATACTAGAAAAGGGTTTCTCGAATATCTAAGTGATGGATATGTTCTAATTGTCGGGCGCATTCTTTAGTGTGGTTACTTGCGTTGAAAATATCCAACTTCCACTCGTCAGTTGCTAAATTTTTCAAGATCTAAAATTACCTTTCAAAGAGAGGACGTACATCCACATATGTTTTCGCAAGTTTTAATTTGGCTCACTCAAGTATTCTCCTTTGCAAGTCACTTTTCCCCTAGGCCTACGTCGTTGATATTCTCCTTGCATTGCGACTCACTTTTCCCTTTCAAAGAGAAAGTAGTTACTCCACATACGTTTTCTCAAGTTTTTTTTTAGTTTTTTAGTTTTTTTGCAAAACTCACAATTGTGAGTGAATTATATTGAACAGCCCAAAAAATTACAAGGACGTTTGGCTCACTCAAGTCTTAATTTGGCTCGCTCAAGTTGGCTCGCTCAAGTTGTTGGCTTATAAGTGATCACTTTTCCCTACGTTTATTGGTAATATGAATGAGACTAGGGTCACTTTTCCCTTCGTCTAATGGTCTCCTTGAATATTATATCTTTTTTCTAGCATCTGACATCCCCGCTCTGATCAATTCAAGTTCTATCGATCAATTCAAAGATATATCTAGTGAAGGCACTATATCAAAATACCCCAAAGTCACAAAAGTTCTTTGGTCTAGGGAGTTCTAACTAAATCAAACACACCTCCCCCCTCCTCTTTGTATGTCACAATCTTGTTTTGGAGTTACAAGTCTTATAAAAGTGGTGACACCAAATGGTTCACAAAAAGCATTGCCAATGCTTTGCCATGTGATACAAGGTTTTGCACAAAGTGCACATGGTGTAATCTTCGAAGAATAAAGGCATATGCAGTTATGGAAATCTTTGTGTGTGCTCAACTCTCAGAGTGGAAGAGTACACAACTCAAGATTTAGGTGACCGCATGCTATTGTTTTTGTTAGATTGTCAACTCTAGGAAGAGGTAGTTGGCTACTACCATGCGATGATGCAAGTGACGCTTAGTTTATGCCAATTAGATTGCAACCTCCCAAACATTGGAGAATTTTGGATGGCTTGGTGAACACCTCTACAGAGCTTAAAAAGTCCGCAAGAGCTAGACAAAACCATTTAGGAACTACATTTACCATTCACAAAGCCTAGAAGGATATCTTAGCATTTAGTAGACATGTGCATAGGGTTACAAAGTCCATTGCACATTGTTGCATTGTCCTTGGGCATTGAGTAATGGAGTATTGATGTCAAAGTGCACGCTAAGGAGAGAAGGTTTTCTTTTGAGCTTGTGAAAAAGCTTACAAAGGGAAAGCTTGCATTGAAATGTTGATCCACTTCCACCTTGCAATAGTTGGCTGTTAAGGTGCTTGCTCAATGCGTTTTGCCAGTTCTAGCTCTCAACGTACCTCAAGAAATCAACGTAGCTCAAGCCCATGACTAGTAAGAGAAATGCTTACATGTTGACAGCTGTGGATTATTTGTCATGTTGTGCATAAGCTAAAGCTATCAAACAGATTACCAATAAATGGGAAAGTTTGTATATGAACATATATGCTGCAAATTTGGTGTGCTAGTAGAACTACTTTATGATAGAGGACCAGGATTTAGAGGAGAGTTGTTTGATTTCCTTTGCGAAAAGATCAATATACAGCACATGTACAATTCTCCTTATTAGATCCACAATGCAATGGTCTCAATCAAAGGTTCAATGGAGAGTTGGTAAGAATCTTGACAAAGATGACCCAGACACACGGGAAAACTTGGAATTCGGAGTTGTCTTGTGCATTATGGGCCTATAGAACTGCTATCAAAATGAGCACATGGTTTTCTCCTTACCAATTGGTCTACGGCAAAGAAGCATTTTTGCCAATTGAAGTGGAGATTCTCGCACCTAAATTGTTTTCATTGGGAGATAAAGAGCACAAAGATACTTGGCAGAAAAGGTTTTTGGATTTACAATGTTTACAATTGGATAGAGTTTTGGCTTTGAGCTACTATGAGGAAGTTTCAAAGAAAGCTCAAATAAAGTCTAATGAATGTATAAAGGATTATGGAATTGAAAAGGGTGATCTTGTTTTGTGATACAATAGTAAGTTGGACAATACCTTTAAGAGAAAGTTTCAAAATTAAGTGGGAAGGTCCTTTTACTGTTGTGAACAAGTTTAACAATGGGACATATCAATTGAAGAAATATCTGGCACGTTTGATGACAATTGTGAGAGATGAGATACTATCAATGGAGGAAGATAGTGTGAAGACATCTAAAAATGTGAATGAGGTTTTTGGGTATGAGCTCCAGCAGTTGTTCACCCTAGCACCCTCTGCTTGTCATGCATGATCAACTAGGCTGGGGGGTTGGCAACCTATGTCAGGCATTTTCTGGATGAGCATAAAGCTAGTAGATCATGCCAAAAAGCTTGCTAATTAGTCTCATGTATATATATGTACATAGTTCTTCGAGTATCGAGAATGACCATGTAAAAATTCATGTACAAAGATTTTGTTTTTCCGGGCTTGTGTACTAAATTTTTTGGTTTTTCGAGTCCCCAAAAACATGGTTTTCAATAAGTAATTTCAGACGTTCTTTATAGTTTGTGAATCGGACCGTCCATCATGAGTTATGTGCATCCGAAGTGGGCGGTCTCGACTTAGAAAGTGGTTGCAGATGCATGCGACAAAGGCAAATGGGACAACTTGATAATCTTAAATTAGATATGCTGAGATTTTAGATTTTGTAAATAGCCAAAATAATGGACTACGAGCCATGCTTTACGGCATCGCATTTGGTGGCCGGAGTGGTGTACTATGCTCCTGGGAAGTTGGTCCTGAGAAGGGGTCAAGCTAAAACGTTTTTATGGGGAGGAAGGAGTTGGAGAAGTGCAAGAGGAGGATGCCATGTGGAACTAGTATTATCCCACATGCGAAGGGTGAAGGAAGAAATGAAGGGTATAAGGGGAGGATGGCGAGCCCATTAGGGGTGTATAAAAGGAGAGAGGAGCTCTCTCAAGCCTTGTCTATGGGGGTTGGTGGGTTTCATTGGGAAGAAGATGGTGAAATTTTGGATTCCCATTGCATGTCTAAGAACCTTGTCACGGCTAGGGACTTGCTACGCGCCGTGTGCGAGCCACAAAGGCTCCTAGCACACAGTCATACAACAGACAAGCTCACAAGGAAGAATGGTGTGTCACTCACCTTCTTGCGTAGTTGCGAATGAAGGATTCCCGCGCCGCGAAGAAGAGGGAGACACCGCTACGCCGGGCTCAACCGCCTCGCCGCCGTCGTGCCGCCGCAACGCTCGATCACACACACACTCTCACACTCTCTCTCACACGTACACACACACACACACACACACAAGGAGATGGTGAAGGAGAAGGTGGAGATGGAGCAAGAGCGGCTTCTATTGCACAATGAGAGAATGAGTAAAAATTAGGTTTAGTGGCTTTTATATGAGCTCACCCCATTCACACTTGGGCGCCCATACTTAGCCAACTAACTCCTTGAATATTCCAGTTAGAGTGCGCCTGTCATCGGCGATCACCCTTACCCTTTTCCTATTGGTCCGACAAGCCCGGTACCTGACTCTAAATAATACAACGTTTATAGATCATAGGGTGTCCGTGTGCCGTGAGGGTTAACATGCCCCCCTTCCTGATGTGGATTCCGTCCTCGGAAGCTATCCAGTTGAAGCTCGTTCGTCGAGATGGAAGAGCAGTCGACATGGATGTGCGTAGCCTTCTTCAATCACTGCAAAATCAAACAACATTGCCACAGTAATTGCATTCTCATATACAATTAAAAATCATATGCAATTTTAGACAGACAAATTGATTGGTAACAGAATTTTAGACAATTTGTCAGCAATATAATCAAATGCATAAACATATGTAAAGGTAAAAAATTAAACAAGTCCGGGGTCGCTAATTTAACGGTCAAAAGGCACTAGAGCTCGACTATTAATACCATGGGTAACTTCTCAATTTTTTTTGGTCAATTAAGTTGCTTAATCGCGAGAGCCAAGTATTTGATGTTCGAGGGCTGACTAGAGGCTATACCTAGAAGACCTTGTAGTTAATCTACGATAAAAGGAATTTCTCATGAAATCATCGCCTGACTGATTACCTTTTCTTTGACCCCCCAAAGTCTTTTCACATTGATTCAATTTTGATGTGTGTGCTTATTTTGTATGCCTTGGGTTTTTTGCTTTTCAAGGAAAAGCGCCCACACTAGGAGCCTCTAGGGCTCTAGTACCATAGGCGATACATGTGAGTGAAGTACCAATTTAAGCAGGGATTTCTCTTCCAGCTTAAAATTTTACATTGTGGCACTTTGATTTTTTGTTTGTTCATTTTCAGCATTTTAATTTTGTAACTTTGGGGGGTCATATAACACTGTTACCCTCCTCAGGCTCATCACATTAGTAAACTCCCTTTATAATACTTAAGCTAAAGGTCAATAGGGTTAAGCCCACTAGAAAGACCTAGTACATTTCACACAATGCTGCCTAAATCAGATTAAGAACCTAAGTAACCATTGCGTATTAAGAAGGCATTCCCCATGGTATTAAGAGAAGATTTCTAATACCTAGCTTGGTCAAACTAGCTTAGTCGGACTGCTTGATTTTTAAACCTAGACAAGTGATTATGACAAAACATTGCATTGAATTAAATGTTTGATACTAAGAAAATGCGCTGAATATTATGCTACCAATCACAATCAAAGCAGACAAACATGGATGCAAAAAGATAAGGGCAATGTTAATGGACATAAAACACCTTTGTGTTGATGGTCGCGCTTGATTTGAAGTGTGAACGAGAGAAAGGTTCCATGAAGGTCCAAATCCTATCAATAGCAACACGCTCCTGTACACACTAGGAAACAAAAGGAATACCTCCAGGAGGCACATTAGTGGGAAAAGGTACCAACACTTATTGAACACAACAAAAAACATAAGGAACCCTAACCTAATTATTTGCACTCCCCCTAAAGAGTCAAGGGAATAGGATATTGTAGAGGTTGGGGGGAAACCCTAAGGCTAAACCCCTATCCTCGTCGTCGAGATAAACAAAGTCATCATCCATGAGACCATATGTGCCATCCGTGTAGTCATGTAAATTTTCTTCTTCATCATAGGTGCCCATGTTTACTAAGAAGGTCACTAGATGCCTATAGTCATCTTGGTCAAAAGGGTAGGCTTGTGCAATGGGAGAAACGCTCTCTACTAAGTATGGATCAGACGTGGTCAAGAGACGTATCAGCCATTCTAACTCCTCAAAATTCCTCTCACATGCTAGCGTACCTATCAAATCCCATTCACATGCAAGCACTGGAAAGACCATGTGAAATATTTGTGAAAAGTAACGAGGGTACCTCTCACCCAAGGCAGGAGTGGATGACTCTAGCGTACTAGCCATATCTGTACACGCAAATAGATGATGGTTAGAGTGCAAATATTACAAGGGTCGTGTTCTTGTGCATAATTTGTTTTTATTATTTTGTGTTATGGCTCTTGCTCTTTTACTTTTTTATCTTGTTTTTGTGAGTATAAGGCTTTATATATGCATTCCCTAAGATTGGATATTGAGAGGTCAGGGAGAAAGGTTGAGAGGGAAGCAAGTGAATGATGGATGTCCACAAACACTCCCCCCTTCCTTGGGTAGATCATACCGTTTGAAATGAGCTTGTCACCCTTTGAAACCAATTCTTCTAGTTGGTAATAGGTGAGTATTTTTGCCAGTAGTTTTCTATTACCCTAGGTGCCTCTTCAAGTTGCAAGGGTGGTAAGGTACTCTCCCAGGATCGAACTTGAAGTGGTTCATCAGGTGATTCTTGAACACTGGGAGGTGTGGGTTCTTTTGTAGCTTCATTGAGGTCCATTACTATAGATGGAGGCTGTGTAGAAGCTTTTACCTCTATGGATGTATTACATGAGGAGCTAGAAGCTTCATGGAACTCCCCCCTTCCTGAGCTAGGTGGAATAAATTGGGTTTGCCTTGGAGCCCAAACTAGCTCTGGACTAGGTGTGTAGCATTCTGTGATCTTTCCCTTCCCATGGTCTGCCATTTGCTTTAGCGTTACATTGTTTGACTCATATGGGTTTGTTGTCAATAGGGAAGGACACATCTTACGTTTAGGTACCCAAATTTGTTCATTTCCATCATAGTATCCTTGGGATTTTAATAGTCGTTTAGGAATCCAGCGCCACGTTTTCTTACATTTCTTGGAGCGAGTGGGACGTTTCTTATGAGGCTTCCGTTTTTTAGCATCAGCCATGGTTACTAAAGAAGCTTTAGGGACCCACTTGTATGCTTTCTTTGTTATATTAGGATGGTTCTTGTGTGTCTCAAGCTTTCTTTCAACTACATCATTTGAAGATCTAGAGAGTTGGGCTATGGGGACGTATGGTTCAACCTCCTGGACATGCAATGTCTTGGGTTTTATTTCCTTAGGCAATATCTCAGGGACTATGGCTTGAGTGGTAGGGATAAGAGTTGGTTTTTGCGTTGTGACACCCCCAGTCCCCCAATCAATAGTGCATTTGGTGGCTATCATCCACGTGCGTCCTAGGTTTATATTACCCTCCATAGTTCCAGTAGGCATGACCAAAAAGTCTTGAGCTACAATTCCATTGTCATAACTGACAGAAGTGTGCCAGATTCCAAAACCGTAGTTTTTTTCTTGTTAACACCCTTGACTTGGATAATACTCTCAGATAGAGGTGGCTTCCCTAACTGACACCACACCCCATAGGATAGCAGATTATATTTAGCACCCGTGTCCAATAAGGCGTTATATAGCACTTTTCCATAGGCACTATTTAACTCAATAGGGTATCGTAGAGGTGTGCCAAAGTCCAACCAATCCTCTTCGATTTCCACACGGAATGCATTTGTGACTCCAAGGTTAGCCTCTCGTTTTTGTCTTATACGTTGTTGTCGCTCCTTAGCCTCAGCTTGAGATTGTATCTTCTTTAACTCGGTTTGTGCTTTGGCGGCCTTCTTTTGATGAATGGCCCGTAGTTCTTCTTGGCTTAAAGGATCATAATATCTTTTGAATTTACTCCCATTGAGGAATCCAATGGTTTCAACTCCATCAAGAGTTTCCACACGAAGGGTACCTTGTGGGGTAATTTCACATACTCTATATGGTCCTTTACCAGCATATTTCAACTTTTTCTTCTCTTTACGTACTCCATACATAAGGACTTTATCACCAACTTTGATGTCCTTGTCCTTCACATGGCGATCAAACCACTTCTTTCTCCTATCCTTTTCCACAAGAGCATTTTGCACAGCAAACTGTCTCTCTTCGTCTAGTTTTTCTAAGATATACAAACGCTCGGTTAAGGGGTTACCATTCCATCCTTCTTGCGAAGCTACCCTAAGACTAGGAATGACAAACTCCCAAGGCATAACCGCTTCTTGGCCGTATACCATTTTGAATGGCGTACAATTAATAGCCACTTTATAAGCAGTACGATAAGCCCATAGAGCAGATGTCAACTTCAAATCCCAATCAGTGCGATGAGCTTCTACCGTCTTGGTTAAAATAGAGATTAGAGTCTTGTTGGTGCTTTCGGCTTGTCCATTCGCTTGCGGATAATAAGGTGTAGACTTATGGTGGGATATCATAAAGGTCGTGGTAAGCTCTCTTATTACCTCATTTATAAAATGGGTAGCATTATCACTAACAATTTCCAAAGGGCAACCAAATCTTGTGATAATGTTCTCAAAAAGAAACTTAGCTGTTGTCCTCGCGTCAGCTTTTTGTGAAGCCTTCGATTCAGCCTACTTTGTTACATAGTTCGTAGCAACTAGAGTATATCGAGATTGAGTGTTGCGAGCTGCGGGACTAATTGGACCTACAAAGTCTAAGCCCCATTTTTCAAATGGTTGGGTTACTTTAATAGGATGTAAGGGCATTCTGTCTTTGCGTTGTGTGGTCTTGTAACATTGGCACTCATCACACCCTTTTGTAAAAAGTGATGCATCCTTAAATAAATTGGCCACCAATAGCCTGATTGCAGTACCTTTCTAGCAGTCAGGTCTCCTGAAAAATGTCCTCTTGCTATGCCCATATGTGCTTCTTGCAAGATATACAAATATTCATCCTCGCGGGCACAACGCCTAAGAATATCGTCCTTGCCTAGTCTATACAGAGTTCCGGCAATCAAACAATAGGGTTCACATTCTTTTACTAGCCTTCGAGCGATATCCTTACGAAGTTCCTTGGGTGGAAAACCATTAACTAAAAAGTTAACAATGTTCTCACTCCATTCAGGCATAGTCTCAACTATGAATAGGGAAGTATCGGGTAATTCATCATCAACTCCTGTAGGGGCTTCACCATTGGGTATGCGAGACAAATGATCAGCCATGACGTGCCTTTTACCGCGTCTCACTACAATCGTGAAATCAAACTCCAGAAGAATTAACAACCATCGTGTGATTCTTCCTGTGGAGCATGGCTTGTTTACCAGATACAGCAACGCTTGATGATCCACATAAAATACAAACTTGTTTGCCAGAAGGTAGTAGCGAAATTTCTTTACTGCATAAACCATTGCTAAACCTTCTCGCTCTGTAGTGGTGTAGTTCCTTTCAGCATCGTTCAATTGACGGCTTGCAAAGCTAATGGGATAGTCCAATTTATGTTCTCCTGGTTGAGTGAGAACACACCCAATAGCAAAGTTTGATGCATCAATATGCACATGGAAAATGACATCCCAGTTAGGTGTCCTTAAAATCGGAGCACTTGCTAGTGTTTTCTTCAATTGTTCATAGGCCTGGTCACACTCTTCAGTCCATTTAAATTCAATGAGAAGCTTGTACAAAGGACGTGCTATCTCAGCGAAAAATAAAATAAACCGTCGATAATAACCCACGTGTCCCATGAACCTTTGAACTCCCTTGTAATTGGTTGGTGGTGGTAACTCTAGAATCACTTTAATTTTGCTCTCATCGGTTGAGATACCATTCTTAGATACTATATGCCCTAAAATAACTCCATGCTTGACCCAAAATTGGCATTTGAACGGGTTCAATGAGATACGATATAACCTACACTTTTCAAACACCTTCCGCAAACATGATAGATGTTCTTTCCAAGAAGAGTAAACACAAAGGTCGTCTAAGAAAGCTTCACAAAACTCTCTCAAATATTATTTAAAAGCAGTGTTTATTAATCGTTGGAATGTAGCAGGGGCTTTTGTTAAGCCAAAAGCCATCACACGAAATGCAAACACGCCAAATTCTGTGATGAAGGCAGTTTTAGCTTGGTCCTCTAGCGCTATCGTGATTTGGTTGTAGCCTGAGTACCCATCTAGAAAGCTATAAGCTTCCTTGCCTGCAACTCTTTCGAGTACATGTTCTGAATATGGTAGGGGGTAATGGTCTCTTCTAGTAGCTGCATTAACTTTTTTGAGGTCCACGCACACCCTAAGTTTCCCATTCTTTTTTGGCACGATAACTATTGGAGACACCCATTCAGAGTGTTCATTAGGATATATGAACCCACATTTGATAAGCTTTTCTAGTTCTTCTTGAATGATCTTTGCGTACTTAGGATTCATCGGGTAGGGTCTTTGTTGTACGGGCTTCGCAGTGCTAATCATAGGGATCGTATGTTGGACCACAGAAGGTGGAACACCTTTCATATCATGGTATGTCCAAGCGAATATGTCTTTGAATTCCTTGAGAAGCTCTTTGAGGACCGCCTCTTCAACTTCTGTGAGGTCTTGGGCAATAAAAACAGGTTTTGATTCTTCACTGGGGTCGGCTAATTCTATTTCTTTAACTATTGCCGGACCATCATAGATTCCATTATTCCCATCGATAGGTATTGTTTGGGCTTTTGTGTACACAACCTTTGCTTCCCCTGTGGTGTAAGATTTGAAATGTTCTGGTGCAGGATGCAAGTCTGTGGATTCTGGTTGTGCTTTGGTCTGTGCTTCTATTTCTGCTTTCTTGTGTTGTCGAGCTAACTCTTGGTTTTGACGCCTCCTTGCAGTGTGTCTCAACTTTGGCTTGTCTATGGTCTCTAATTGGGCTATGTCATGGGGTCGTGGTCTACCACATAACATTTTGGATATATTCACCCCAATCGTCTACCAATTTACGATGAGCATCACATGCTCCTATATAACTGAGCCATTCTGCTGAGGATCTCTTCTTTTTTATCCTAGCACGTACATTGGCTCGATATCGACGCCTCTTAAAGTTTTTCTTTTTCTTATTTGAGACCTGCTTTTGATTTGCATTTAGATCTGGCTCACTAAAGGAGTCCTCGTTGGTGTCCTCTTCACTCTCGGAGGAGCTATCATCGGTTGATGTGCTCGGTCCTCCCGAATGTTTTGACTCTGAACTTGCTCCACTCTCTAATTCATGAGATTCAGAATTCGTTTCACTCTGGGAGTCCGTGTCTGAGTCGTGTTGGTCAAAGTCTTCTATTGAGCTATCGGTGTCACTATCAAATTGGTCTACAATTGCCTTGCCCTTAGAAGATGCATGTATGGCACTTATCATGTTCAGAGGTGAAATTTATGGTACCTCTTCCCCCTCTGGTGTGACCCAAGTGGTTCCTCTATTTCCCCAGGTATATATGGTTGCAGCTAGGTGTACCCAGTCTACGTTGTCTGATTCCGTCATACCCGGTAACACATCCATGTAAGGAGAATCTTGGCCAATGTCTGTATCCTTCTTACAAGTGTAACAATATTGTAGTGGGGCCGAGTGAACTGTGGTGTCAGAGCGATGATCAATAATGGTTTTACTCCGTAAGGGGTGTACCTTACCAGTCACCAAATCCACTCTAAGGACAGAGTCTTGGAATTGCAAATAGACATGATTTTTAGACCAATCATGAACCATTTGTGCTTCCCTCATGAATGGTCGTCCTAAAATCATTTCATATGACATAAGGTGTTTAGAGAAATCCATTACAATGAACGTATGTCGTAACTTGTGTCCTAGAACTTTGATCTTAAGATCCTTGAGCATCCCCATAGGTTTGGCTATGGTGCCATTTGCCATCTTTACCACAATGTTAGTAACACTGAGGCGGGGTTTTCCCATGGATTCCCAACAATATTTTGTAACGATGCTAACTCCCGCACCACCATCAAGAATTCACTTTATAGTTAATCCCTTGGTAGTGATGGGTAGGGTTGCATTAGACTCGTCGCCTTCAAAATACTGCCCTAATTCGTTAATGGGTACCTCGATCACAGACTCATGTCCATCTAAGTCAAGTGATTGCACATGATTTTCCTCATCAATCATAATCGAGTCAGGCCTATTTGGTTGCGCAAACTGCGGTAATCCTGTTTGTAGCTCTCCGTTAAGGAACGCTCGAAGTGCAAAGAATAACTCAGGATCTCCATACAGCTTTGCTATGATCGTGGTTTGGACCTCAAAAGACATGAAGTCCACTAGTTTGGCAACATTCATTGGCATTTTGCAGGGTGTAGGTCCTTGACTAGGAACTGGTGAGGATGGAATCTCATATTCCTCAATGGGATCAGGTATTCCTTCGTTAAACATCCTTTCCAACAAGAAAGGTGTATGCTCACTTTCTGATGTCCCGTCCTCACTCCCTTCTTGGATGATACTAGATATGGCTAACGGTCTATGGTTCATGTGAGTGGATGAACTTGCATGGGAAACACTGTGTCATGAATTTTGACATGCATGGGTTCTGGTTCTAGTTTCCTTTGAGTCTCCTCCACTAAACCTCTTAGATGTTTCACCTGCTCAATCTCGTCTACTGGGTTTGGGTACGTCCCAATCTTCTTTTTACGGTTCTTCCCTTTTTGCCCCTGCGGTTTATCTTGGGGGTCTTGGATTGGATTTGGAAACACTTGTGGTGTTTTCAGAGGCTCTTTATGGTTTTCTCTTATTCGGTTTTCATTTGGTTCCATGTTACGGTTTTCTTTGTCGGTCTTTCCCTTTGTGGTATTGGTTCTAGTCTCCATTGTCTCGATTGAATCTGAATCATCCTCGAGGTCATTCATATACACGGGGTCATCTCCTGTTCCAATGTTTTTTTTGGAACTTTGCTTTGAATTTCCCGTATTCTGCGA
The DNA here is from genome assembly GCF_014529385.1 of Adiantum capillus-veneris. Lineage (NCBI taxonomy): Eukaryota > Viridiplantae > Streptophyta > Polypodiopsida > Polypodiales > Pteridaceae > Adiantum > Adiantum capillus-veneris. The sequence goes on along the minus strand of NC_140935.1, from coordinate 10,713,433 downwards.
CCTCTTCCTTCGTGTCTTCTTTTTATTTTCTTGGATAACTGACACGGTATCTTTCTCTTCGAGGATATGGCCTGGCCATTGAAGCATGGACCGTGTAATCGCATAAGCGGGTGCGACGGGTGGTATTGGCGATGTCACACTAGCAATTTCGACCAAATTTAGGGGTGTGATTTTAGGCGCATTTGGGTTATAGGGGCATTGGGCAATCAAGTGATCTATGCCACAATGATTACATGTGAGTATTGGCATTGCAGACGTGCTCCCTTGATTCATTTGCATCTGTGCAGCATTCTTTTGCAGCCTAATAGGGCACTCCGCTGCCCGATGTGGTCCACCACACTCGTAGCATTGAAGAGGTGGCCTCCTAGCCTGGATGTTGATATTTTGACCTCTGGATGTGAGAGCAGCAGCTTGATAAACCGGCTTGACTTGCCCCCAACAATCTTCCATGTAGTATATAGGACACTCTTCCAATGTATCAAGTCCGTAGGCAATACTAGTGTCTATTTCCTCCTCACAGCCATCTGCATAAGCATTAGATGGCTCGCAACCCACTTGGTTCATAGGGGCGACTCTTGGATGCGGGGGCTGCGGTCCTAGCACAAGAGGTGGTAGCGGTGTAGCTTGTACAACATTTTGAGATCTAGGGACCATGTGTTGTGGTAGTTGCTCAACAGGTGGAGCAGGCATCAATACAGGAGCCAAGTTTGGGAAGCTAAAGTTGTCGCTCGGAGGCTCAGATTGCATAGAGACCCCAGGTGAAATGACGTAAGATGGGTCCATGGGACTCATTAGAGGAGTCTCCATTTGTGATAGAGTAGGCTGTTGAGCCTTGCTCGTATCCAGAAATCTCATGGGGCCAGTTGAGAGTATATTTACCCCTCGGTTTTGCCTTTCTGATTGAATAATGCCATGGATAACATTACAGATCATTTTCTGTTGATCTTCGATGCTCGTGGCACTAGAGGTGGATTGTACAATCTCTATCCACCCTACATGGTAGGCATGGCCAGAGTGTAGATCCGTCAACACCTCAGTGTGGAGGTCGTATGTCCAATGATCATTAATGAACAATCCTTCTAGAGTCGTCGTGTTAACGGTTTCTTGTGAGGTAGAAGCAATGTTGCTCCCCATGGTTTTACTTGTCACCAACTGTACTCTAGAGGGAACTTCTAAAGGAGGCAGCTCAACAGGGCCTTCTTGGTAAGAAGTTGGCAGGATATCCACATGGACACTCTTTGGGGGTGTGGGGTCCACGTGCGATGTGAAAGGAGAGTCCACTTTCCCACCCCCTTCGTGTGCTTCATTTGCATCAGGTTCCGAGCGAGTAGCTCTACCTAATGTTTCCATGAAACGGCTAAACATACTAGTACTAGGCTGTGGAGCTTCGGGAGGTGCATGGCCTTCTCTCTCAGTGTTTTGGGTAGGGTATGCTTCCATGATTTCTGAGTCGGAGGAGGAATCACTAGCGGCTATTTTAGGGTCTTGGGTGGTGCTACCTTGTGTCCCCGCTGAGGGTCTAGAGCCTATCGTGGATGGGTAATGGGTGTCCGTATGAACAGAGGCACCCTCCATATGCTCGTGTTCTAGCACCCTCCCAGAGCGTAAGTGCATGTGCTTTTGATACCCTAAGGTGTCAAAAAGCTGCTCTAGGAGGCCTTGTGACTAGTTTTTTGCATGTTTTTTTGTTTATTTTTTTGCTAGAGTTTTTAGAGCGTGTCGTGGAATGGGCCGTGTGATAGCTCAAAATGAGCGTATCGCTAGGAGGGACGCGCTGTGCTTTATAGCCCACCGTTTGGTTCTATTTTGCTCCAGAAAATCTCGAAACAGTCTTTTCCTAGCTAGGGAACTAGGCTCCAAATAGCAAGTCTAAGGGTGCAAGTGGGAAGAGAAGGGAGGAGAGTGGAGGACTTGCCCCACATGCTCTCATTCCCTCTTGAGGAGGTAGGGTATATATATAAGAGTGAGTCTAGTATATGTCATAAGACTGAGGACTGAGGCCTAGGCTAGGCTTGGGCTTGGGCTTGGGCTTGGGCAACCGATCCCGATCAAAATTTTAGTGATCCCCCCAGTCACTCACGCTTAAATATTTTCGATTTTTTCCCGTCGGTTTTTATAACCTCCCCCTCACTCACGTTTTTTTTTCTCGATTTTTATTTCTTTTTTTTTTTTAATTATTATTTTTTATTTATTTTGATATTTTTGGTACGCGTTTTGGTGCGCGTTGACCTCACCTAACTATTTACTGTCCCGCCTACCTACTGACCTGCTAATCAGTGGTTCACCTAATTACTAACCTACTTAATTAACTAACTGTGCGCCTAACTGTGCATAAACCAGAAAACACAGAAAATGCAAAAAATTGAAACTTGACAAAACTGTGCAGTGCAAACCAGAAAATGCAGAAACGCAAGAAATGCTAACTGTGTAGGCTGAAATCTGAGCTTAATAGAACTAGCCAAACAGAGCTTCACAGAACACAGAAAACTTGAATGCAGTCAACAACATTGTGTCTTTCTCTACTGTTTTTGCATAACAACAATAATCAAACTTAAGCCGCGCCTTTCCTACATAAAAATAGCTTCAATACAATTTACAGGTCGCCATTGGAGCTTCACGCGCAGCAGCTCCTCGGCAACGGCGCCAAAAATGTCACGGCTAGGGACTTGCTACGCGCCGTGTGCGAGCCACAAAGGCTCCTAGCACACAGTCATACAACAGACAAGCTCACAAGGAAGAATGGTGTGTCACTCACCTTCCTGCATAGTTGCGAATGAAGGATTCCCGCGCCACGAAGAAGAGGGAGACGCCGCTACGCCGCGCTCAACCGCCTCGCCGCCGTCGTGCCGCCGCAACGCTCGATCACACACACACACTCACACTCTCTCTCACACGTACACACACACACACACACACACAAGGAGATGGTGAAGGAGAAGGTGGAGATGGAGCAAGAGCGGCTTCTATTGCACAATGAGAGAATGAGTAAAAATTAGGTTTAGTGGATTTTATATGAGCTCACCCCATTCACACTTGGGCGCCCATACTTAGCCAACTAACTCCTTGAATATTCCAGTTAGAGTGCGCCTGTCATCGGCGATCACCCTTACCCTGTTCCTATTGGTCCGACAAGCCCGGTACCTGACTCTAAATAATACAACGTTTATAGATCATAGGGTGTCCGTGTGCCGTGAGGGTTAACAAACCTATCCACTCTTTTGGTCCCCTTGACACTGGCCACACCCCCCTCCCTTGGGCCAAAAGTCATTGACACCTCATTTCTTATCCAGATAAGGCAAAAAATGGACCAATTGAAAGAAGCCTACAAGGAGAGTCTTGTCGGCTGAGAAGAGAAAGAAGATCTCTTGCGATAAGAGATAAAAAGAGGCCCCATTTTATAGCTATAATCTTTGCAACACCTGCAAACTTTCCAGAGAGTTTATTTTTTAGCAAGAAAGAGTACACCCCCAACGTCGGATGGGAATTCTTCAAAGGTGGGAAATGACAAGATGTGGACAAGTTCATCCAAAGGATGGAATCAATTGCATTGAAGAGCAATAGGGACTATGGTGCATTCAAGGTAGGTTTGGTGAGTTTTCTACTTGAAGGTGAAGCATGTGAATGGCATGAAGATAGGCTTGAAGATGATGTAAAGGGAAATTGGAATCTTCTCCCTCATGTCTTGAGAGAAGATTTGACAAGGAAGATTATTCTGAGTATTGTGGAGAGAGCTAACCAAGGTGCAGCAAGTAGAACACAAAGACATCAATGTGCACATAAATAGGTTTGAAGCTTGTTGGAGAGGGACTTGAAGAGAATCAAATGCCCCCTGATTTCTTGAAGAAAGATAGGTTTGTGGTTCTCTTACATCAAAGCATTAGAGACAAGGTGGAACTCAAGGACCCAAGGACCTACAATGAGGCAGTAAAGGTTGCTAGAGAGCAATGGAGAAAGAAGGTGAGAAGGCATGAGATGGCAAATAGGAAAAGAGAAGCAAATGTACATCAAAGGTATGGTTATGTACCAATGAATAATTTGGTTCAGCCTTTGCCTTTCAATATGCATGCTAAAAGGTAAATCCATGTAGAAGCTCCAAGGGTGGACAATAGAGGACATGAATCCCTTCACCAAGGCATTTAGTGATTGATAGAGAAAATAGGAAACCTCAACCTTTCTATGCAAGCTATCCAACAACACGTAAGAAGACCTCAAGGAGAAAGGCCTCAAAGGAATAGAGGTTATAATGTGATGGGTTACAATTGTGGGGAGAGAGGGCATATATCACCCAATTGCAATCAACCAACGGGAGAGCTAGGATGTATATATCCTATCGTAAAAATGCAAATAGGTAATGAAGGTAATGTTAATGATTGGGGCATATCCAGCTATATTGGGTAGACCTTGGTTGATTTGTATGAGATCATGCCAGAACTGGTACAAGGGATGTATTGACCTCTTTGTGGATATGCCTAAAGACAAGTGAATTAGATATGATATGAAAACATGTAAGGTGCTAGAAACTGATGATGAACTAGCTATGCATTAAGATTTATCACCATCCACTCATGATATGTGTGACAACTCTTCTAGTGCATCCGCTACATGTACTGGTGATGAGGCTTATGATCAAATTCTCCTTGATCTTGACGTAGATCTTTGTGGGTTACATGTATATGATGAAAATTCTGATAAACGGGATACTATGAAATCAAAAAGTGACCACAAGATTGATCATGAGATGAATGTACCAAAAGCTGAATTAATGGATATGCTTGGGAGTGCATTATATCTACGAGCTTTTCATTTTGTGATTTATAAAATACAATACTTTTTGGATTGAATGATTTTGTAGAGAGAGAGAGAGGGATCAAAATTTGAAGACTAGAAGTGTGTATCTTAACCTATAACTATTTATGAACTATAATAAAAAACCAGTGTGTATAGGAAAAATACAGCAACATGGCTTCAAGAGGTTGAAAGAGGAAATGAAAATATTTCCCATGAATGACAAAAGGTCCACGTTTGAAGAGGTCTAAGACAAGGAAAATATTCATATGGTTACATGAAAAATCATTACATGTTGTCATGGGCTATGGAAAAACACATCCAAACTAGGCGATGGCATCAACCCCAAGTGAGGAAAGTTGAAGGATATACTCTAGGTGTGGAAGCACTGACCCCAAGTGAGGCAACTTGAATGATTCCCTTTTCAAGAAGTTCACTGCTCTAAACTTGCTCCACGAGCATGAGAAGGATGATAACGACCACCTTTACAGGGACAAAGAAGGTCAACAATTCCTCACCATTGCTGGGTGGGGAAGCAGGTAGACAATCCATGGGGTGTTCTTTATAGGGAAAGTGTGGGTATTGCAATGTTTGACCACAAAAATTTGATCGAAGATGTTAGATTGAGAACCATAAGCCTAAAATAATGAAATATATTCTATTCTATAGTCCTCAATGATCCATAGGTGATGAGGCATAAGGAAGGTAGGGCAAAGCTATGCCAAAGTCGGTGAGTGCCCAAGAAGAAGGTTTGGAAATAGCTATAGGATATACAAGTCAAGATAGGATGAAGGTGAGGATAGCCATCTAGTGCAAGAAAAAAATCAACAAAAGTTCCATTATTCCAAAGCTTAAACTATAGAGTGCCTAGGGTGTTCAAACGGAATGGAAACAATGCATTCCACCAAAGGTTGTGAGTAGAAAAGTCCATCACCACCAATATTTAATTTTTTTTGTTTTGGTTCATAAGTGCGTGAGAACATATGACGTAACCTAGGGGATAGTGTTCACTAGAAACATTTGAAGTAACCATTTATTCGTACACCTTCTACATATTAACTAAAGCGGCAAGCCAGTATAGATTCTCTCTCTCTCTCTCTCTCTCTCTCTCTCTCTCTCTCTCTCTCTCGTTCGTGTGTTGCCATCAAGTTGGGGTCGGGGCTCGGGAGGATTCTTTTTCAGGTGAGTTCAATAGGCTCACAAATCATGATTGCTTTGAAGGCTCAACAATTGACCCTTGGCCCTTTGAATTTGAAGCTTGCCCCAGGTTCCAAATCAACCTACACCAGTTGCGCATCTTCCAATACATACATGGTTGTTCATTAAGATTGTGTGTGTGTGTGTGTGTGTGTGTGTGAGAGAGAGAGAGAGAGAGAGAGAGACATAGAGCGAGAGAGAGAGAATAATTCCTATTCATGTTTTTAGCATGCAAACGACAAGCAAAATGAGTGCCTTTATAGCCTTTCACGAGTCACACCGTCAGAAGGAAGAACTATTGCACCACCAAAACCACCTGTGATAAGCATCTGTAAGATTTTTGAATATCCCTTATAGCACTAATCACACTTGTAGTTAGGAGAAACCAAGGACATAATGACGTAGCTCGTCTCAAGTACATCCCATCATAGGCCTTGAGTTGATCTCCAAATGGATGCCAATCTCTAGATCAAAACCCTGTTATTAGAAGGATTCTCTTCTCTTCCCAGTGGGGGCACCAGTTTATGTGAAGGATTGGGGGGTTGTCCTCTACAACACCTAAAACCAGCATGAATAAAAGAGGATGAAGAGAATAGATCTCTAAAGATAATGTGGTCTGATTCTCCCTCACAAATCTTGACAGCCTTACTCACACTCAACTTCGAGTAACTTCCCTTTACACCGCTACAACTCCCACTATACTTGGATGCATCAAAGGAAGAAAAGGGATTAAAAAAAATGAGGAAAAATTAAATTAGAAAACATGAAAATATATGCACTTTTTCTTATAGGACCAAGGGCTTCACTTCTTTTCAAATGCCCGTCCATGTGTTAGTAGAGACTCCATATGTGCTCCCATATATACACATAATTTGATCAAAACCCATCCAAATCCAGATCAATTTGAAAACTCACAAAGTTCAGCAAAAAAACTCAAAAAAATTTATGGAAATCTTGACCTATTATATATGTACAAGCAAGGAATTGTAGCGCATAGTCTACACTCGACTAGTTGCACCACAGGGAACAACACACAACATGACTGTCATATCTCAAACCAAGATGAAGAGAAGTCAATATGTACACATAAACACACACTTTCATCATACTAAGGAGGAGAGACACACTCTCAACTCACCACACCATGCTCTTGCAAGGCAAGAGGGACACCCCTACATAAAAAACCCCACCCTTCACCGCAAGCTGCATCAACATAAGCTTCCTTCTTCACAACTGAAAATTCTCACTCACTCACGATCCCAAGATGATAAAAAATCATTTTTTCTTAATATTTTTAAATCACTTACTCCCTCTTTGAAATCTTGACACTTCTATGTAAAAAAACAACAAAACTATGTGCCCAGCACAACTGGCCTGCATGAGTAGAGATAGCTGACACACACCGCCTTTGTACACTTTGTACAAGCATGCTTCATTTACATCCAATGGTCCCAGAATAATTAATAAAAAACTCTCAAAGACTTTTGGGTGACCCGCACCACTCCGCCAAAACACGTCACAACATACTTTGTCAGCATTTTGATGATTTTACCATTAGCACTCTCTACTAGACCATTGCATTGGGGATGATAGCATGAGGAAAATCGATGCTGAATCTTTAGATCCTCCACTAATGCATGCATTAGCTTGCTTCAAAAACCCTGGCCCCTATAAGAAAATAACACCCATGGTACCCAAAACGGCAAACAAATGTTATCAAACACAAACTGGGCTACCACATGAGCGTTCACTTCCTTCAATGCTTTGGCCTCGAGACACCTTGTGAGGTAGTCAATGGCTACAACAATATACTTCTTACCACTTGTAAACTTTGGGAGTGGACCTATGGCATCCAAACCCCACTTCTCAGAAGCACTTTTTGCAGTGATGGCACCCTGCAACTCTGCTACCAAACGTCTTTCACCAATGTTCTGACATTTGTGGTAGGTTTTGCACGAGTAATGCATGCCTTTCACTATGGAGGGCCACAAAAACTCTACTCTCAACACTTTAAAAAACACATTTCTTTTCCTCGAGGTCCACTCTCTTTGTGAAATTGATCCAGCATCATGGCTATTTCTTCTTTTTAGAGCACTCTCCTTAGCACTCCGTCCCGCCCATAGTTCATCAGATCTTCACCTACCAGCATGAATTTGCGGGCCTTTTGCACCACTCTTTTCCTGTGCAACTTGGAAAGGCTCTCTTGACACTTCCTCGTGCTCAAAAAGTCCTCAATATTCTTTAGTGTCTCCCTACAAACATAAGTGGCTGGGGCCACATATATGCCTGCAACATCCACCTGCACTCTGCTACTTGCTAGTTGGTATGCCTCTTGGTTTTGCTATCTCTCCACATGCTTGAATTGAACCACTTCAAAAACTTTAGCATCTTCTTAATGTAAAAGAACCAATGATTCAAAGAGTCTTGCTTCACTTTTCATTGGCCTAACTTTTTTTTAATGACTAGCAACGCATCACCCTTTACCACCAACCTAGAAATTTTGAACTCCACACAATGCTTCAGACCTAAATGTAGAGTAAGGTACTCCGCCTCATTATTGGTACTCCATCTCATCATAAGCCCTGAAAGAAATGACTTTGTCATGTGGTTTGTGTATCACCACACCTCCACGTGTCTTTTGTACGTCTACCCTCCAATATGCCCCGTCTAACCACATTGTAAAAGCATTCTCCAAATCGTGCTCCTCTCTGGCTTCATCTCACACCACTTTTGGATAAACCGGAAAATCAACAACCTCACTGACCAAAATGTCCACCAGATGAGACCAACTTGTATGGTCAACCTTGAACTCCTGCAACTCTAACACCCACCTCATAATTCTCTTTACGGGCTTCAAATGCAACACTACCTCTGGAAATAGAATGTTAGCTGTTACCACAAAAAAACTTGCACACAATCAAATGCATTTTAAATTTTGTGCACATGAAGACCAAATCCATGGCCCAGTGGTTTTCTTCTGTGTAGGTAGCTTCTCTTGGGCTTATCACCTTTCTCTCAAAGTAGATAGGTTTGTTGCTCTTCCCTACCTTCTGCAACAAAACCACTCCAATGGAGATCGTGCCTATCATCATAGACACCTGCAACTCTAGCACACACCTCATAATTCTCTTTCTTGGTTTCAAATATAGCACTACCTCTGGCAACAGATTGTTAGTTATCAACACAAAAAACTTACACACACTTGAATGCACTTTAAACTTCCTGCAAGTAGAGACCAAAGCTATGATGCACTTCTCTACTTCCATGTAGGTATCTTCTCTTGGGCTAATCACTTTGCTCTCAAAGTATATAGGTTTGTAGATCTTCCCTACCTTTTGTAGCAAAAGTGCTCCGATGGCAACCGTACCTACTGTCATAAACACATAGAAATTGTCCTCCTGATTGGGAGGACACATCGCTGACAACTGACACAAAATCTCTTTTACCTTGTCAAAAGCTTCTTGAGCTTCTTCATCCCACTCACAACCATGCACCTGTTGAGATCTCTTTTGAAGAGGACACACGCGTTGCAACAACATCCAAAAAACCTACGGCAGATACTTTAGTTTATGGACGACAAAGCCAAACCTTGAGCATTTGATGGCCTCTCCATCAAGACCAATGCTTTCACCTTCTCTAGATTCTATACCATTTTGCGATACCACGTTACCTAATTGCCGTGATCAAGGCTATGCTAGCTTGCACTTCTTGGGGTTCAACTCAGCTCCTTCTTCATCAAGCCACCTTTGGAAACATAATTATAGCTTCTACAACTTCTCCTCTCTTGAGTTATAATATCATATATCATCCATGAACACCTTGATTAAACGGCCCAAGTAGGGACCAAATACCCTGTTCATCCAATCCTTGAAGGTAGCATATGCATTCACTAGCCCAAACGACATCCTACAATAAGAAAAACAACCCCATGTAGAGATAAATGTGGTCTTTAGATAGTATTCAAGTGCAATCCCTATCTGAAAATACCCCAAAAACCCATCCATAATTGAGTATCTTTCAAGCCCAGTCACCTGGTTTAAAATCTCGTCTTGAAATGCCAATCCGACGTGAATTCTTTTGGTCATTGCATTCTAGTCAATGCACACTCTCCATTTTCCATTATTCTTAGGGGTTATAACCACTAGTGAAACCACTCTCTCTCTTTTACATGGTATATGATACTTGCTTCCAACAACTTATTGATCTCCTGCCAAAGGGCCTCTTTTTGAATCTCTCATAATCTTCTCAACTTCTACACTTTAGGCTTCTACCCTTCTTTGAGAACAATCTTGTGCTCTACCCCTTTTGCACCTTGCAAATCTTTGTACACTTTTTCTTCAAGAGAGTTGTCTATGGCGACTCAAAACAGATCTGCATCTATCTTGAACATATCCTCTTTAATCTCCTCCCTCTGTGCTAGTGTAGCCCTCATCATAGGCCATCTCCATCTTGTACTTGTAGCTTGTTGTGTCGTCTTCATCTTCACCCACCATAGGATGAGAATTTCTCTACTTGGTCTTCAAATCTAGCACATTTGCCTCCACCCAGGGCGTCCACTAGGAAATATGTAAGATAGCATGTGTGAACAAAATAAGGTATTTATAATTATGTACATTTACAGAAAAATGTACTTGAGAAAGCGTTTTAAAGTTGAGAAAGTAAAATTTTTCATACACAAGGGCTAGTTTTTCTACAAAAATGCATACATCAAAATCCACCAATGTGAGAACATCAATCGGGCTACCCACCCTCAGGGCCATGTTTTGCACCACGTGCACATTCCCCGTAGCTCTTGGAAGTCTTGTACTAACACTCATAGACCATTTCCTCCTCAACTTCGAATTTAAAGCCAACATTTTACCAAAATTAACGTTTGCTTCTTGATTCTACACATCATTTACCAGGTCATACTCCAGGTAGCCTCGTCCCAATTGAAATTTTGCTTGCTTGATTTTGCAATGTCTTCTCATATTACTAGTCTCAGGCTGATCTCTACCTTCATATAGTTTCTATTTACCCTTGCATCTCTGTCTCCCTTTTTGCTCTTTCCCTTTTATTGTCCAAAAATTTAGCATCTTTCTTATCCACCCCTATAATATACACCCTCGGGACTTCACCTCCATATGGCGGAGCCGGCTGTACATGATCTTTCATTGCCTTCTCTCTTGGACCATTAAATTTTCCTTGACCTCACTTCTACCAAACAATGGGTAGATACCCCCTCTCTCTCTTGGAAATTAAGGACAATCAGGTGTGTAATTCTCCTCTTCTCCAACATTATAGCATCTACCTAGCAGCAGCCTTGCCTTGCCCCTTGTTCCTCTTGGTTGTCCTCTATCCATAGCACTTAGCCACAATTCTTGCATCTTCTCAAACAAATCTTGCACCGTGCACGCCCAATTTTGTAGCTCAACAGCTACACCTCAATTTCCATGATTTTCCTCGTGAATAGCCTCTCTCTGACTCTGCAATCAAAGGGGGTCCATTGTCTCATAGCCCGACACACCCTACTCTATCTTTTTCTTTATTTTTTGCTGCTTGATCGTGCAATTGCCACAACACCGTTGTAATTTTTTGAGCTTTCAAAATTGTGGAGACATGCAATGAATTTATCCAGCTTGAAGTAATCCTCATTAGCCAGTTCCATGGTTTTCACTAATTCTACCCAGCACTCTTCAAAATGACCCAAAAAAAAAGAAGTTTTCACTTACATCTTGCTTAAGCGCCTTCAACTTCGCATCCATCTTGATTGGGAATGCTTCCTTGAAAAATTTGTGAAGGAAACACGCCTGTTGAGCCGGTCAAGCTTGCCTCGGCTCACCTTCCAGAGCTTTGTACCAAACTTTAGCTTTTCCACGGATCACCAAAGGAAATGTATGCATTTTTCTATCCTCATTTGGCATACACAGTGAAATCATATACAACTATAAATTTGACTTCACTCATTGGGATTCTCATTGCTTGTGGAAATTGGTATATAGCTTCTTGTTGCCATGAGTTATAGCACCAAAAACTGCTTCTTCTTGATGGAGTGTGAGCAATCAATGTTCTCCTCTTTGGGGGCACCAGAAGATGGACAGGGGGGATGGGGGAGCACACCCGGCACACAATAAAATACGTCTCTATAGCCCAAGGCATACACAACACCCCAATCCCCTAGAGTTCACCTTCAAAACTCTTAACACACACGAGCAGGCCTCCACCTACACAATTCTCAATGCTTACACACTCTTCAAAAATACAACACAATGCACATGTGACTGTCAAGGATGCTTGAGAGTCAGTCGCTGCCTGCATCATTGCCTACATCATTGCTAGAAGGCTCTAGAAGAATCTAGACAGATCTAGAAGATTCTAGAAGGTTCTAAAAGTATAAAGAGATTCTAGAAGTATCTAGAAGCATGGAGAAGATTTCAAAAGAATCTAGAAGTTTTTGGAAAGCTCTAGAAAGTTGAAGAAGGATCTAGAAGGTTCTAAAAGAACTAGAAGGATCAAGAAGTTTCTAGAAGCTTGGAGAAGATTCCGAAAGAATCTAGAAGTTTTTGGAAAGCTCTAAAACGTTGAAGAAGGATCTAGAAGGTTCTAGAAGGACTAGAGGGATCAAGAAGGTTCTAGAATATTTTGACCTCCTCAAGAAGAACCTAGAAAGTCCTAACCTCCTCAAGTAACCTCCTCAAGCACTAGTATAAATAGGGGTCTTGAGCCACAAGCCCCTCACTCTTGCCAACACCATTTGTGAGCCTCCTATGAGGAAATCCCTCTTCTAATTCTTATGTTCAAGTCTTGTCCTTGCAATCGAGCCTTGTCTTGTACTCAAGTCATGTAATCCAAGCCTTGTACCTAGCTCTCTTAATAAAGTATTAAGTCTTGTAATCAATATTAAGCTTATCATCAAGTCCAAGTTCTTGTATGTTGTGACAGCCTCCTCTTGCTCTCTTCTAGCTCTATACGCACACATAACAGTTTGGCAAGGCTACCATCTCTTAATCTTCTCAAGCCATCATGGAGCCGACGATGGAAGGTGTCATCAATGTGTTGCAAAGCATCCAAGCTCAATTACAAGAACTTTGCGAGAGTAACGCTCAACTTCAAGCAGGGCAACCCCAAATCTTTGGACCGGCGTTGCAAGATCTTCAACATCAAATTCAAGAGCTTGAAGAGACAAGCACAAGCACAAGCTGCAAGATCTAGCTAGTCTCAACAACATATGAAGGAGCTGAAGGTTAGCATGCCTGAAAAATTTGATGGGACTAGATCAAAGTTTACAAGTTTGATGGGACTCCTCTCGGGTACGGCTCTCTCTTGGTTTGCTCCCTTACTTGAAAAAGAATCTCCTCTTGCTTTTGTGCGGGAGTTCTCTGCAACCTTTGGGGATACTGATAGAGCAAGGGTTGCTGAACCAAACTCAGAAATCTCCACTAAGGATCAAGACCTCATCCGTCTATGCATCCAAATTTCAACATCTCACTTGTGATCTGACTTGGCATGATGAATATTTTAGTAGCCAATTTCGGTGGGGATTAAAGGATGATGTAAAACATCTTTTATTGACTATGCCAAAGGTTCACACACTAAGCGAGTTCATCTCTCACGCAATAGAATGTGATATCAACTATTTGAGAGGAGACAAGAGAGGTGTCTTGGGGGACCATTGTGACCCCAAACAGAAGTGACACATAATGGCTACACACCTCAACAGGGCCATGAATCAAGCATTGAACCCATGCAAATTGATTCATCACGGTTTCAACCTCTCTCAGCCCAGAAGAAGCAAAGGCGATGCATTAATGGCTTATGTATGTATGGCGGAGCAGGGGCACATAGTTCAACAGCGTCCAAAGAAGAGAAGGATGAAGGTTCATGGTGCAATGACCTCACAACGCGTTTGGAAAGCATGGATGTCCAACCCCAATAGAGATCGATCGGTTGGACAAAAGACAAGCAAAAAAGGTCTCTTTCTTCCTGTTGATTCCACTTCAAGTTTTATGCTACCAGTCAAGATCCATATGCCAAGTAGGCAGATGGATTGTGAAGCATTACTAGATTCAGGCGCAACGGCGTGCTTCATGGACAAAGAATTTGCAAAAGAACAAGGCATACCACTTATGGATAAGTCTAATCCAGCAACTGTAGAAGTCATTGATGGTCGTCCCCTCGCTTTAGGGGATATTAGGTATGAAACTCACCCCATAGAAGTAACATTGCAGGAGCATGTTTCAAGAATAGCATTCAATATTATACAAAGCCCAAGAAGTACAATTGTTATTGGGCTACCGTGGCTTGAATTACATAATCCTGACATCGATTTGAGGGCTCCAAGAATTGAACCACGAAAAGTCCAAAAGAAGAAGGGAAGTCATGGTAGGACTATATATCTTGGAGCCAAGGTCTTCATGCGTGCAACCAAAAAGTATCCAAATTTCCTGATATTTGCAACACCAACCGACACGTCAACAACAAAAATCATTGACGCATTGCCATGTCAATATCAAGACTACAATGATGTTTTTGAGAAGAAGAATGCAGACCTCTTATCGGAGCATCGACCCTATGGTTGTGCTATACATCTTCAGGAGGGAACCCAACCCCCTTTTCGCCCAATATACAAGCTATCTCAAGATGAGTTCGTAGAATTGCAAAAAGATATTGATGAGAATCTTGCTAAGGGGTTCATACAACATTCAAAGTCCCTATCAGAAGATCCAATACTCTTTGTAAAAAAGAAGGACGAAACTCTTCGAATGTGCGTGGATTATAGGGGCCTGAACAAGATCACCATCAAGAATTGCTACCCCCTTCCCTTGATCCCAAAGCTTCTTGAGCGCCTTGGCAAGGCAAGAATATTTACAAAAATAGACCTTCGTGGTGCTTACAACCTAGTTAGAATCAAAGAAGGTGATGAATGGAAGACAGCCACTTTGAATATACCATCATGCCATTTGGTCTCACAAATGCCCCAACTATTTTTCGACATTTAATGAGCGATATCTTTCGGGAGTATTTGGATTACTTTGTGGTAATATTTTTGGATGATATCTTGATATTTTTCAAGGATCGAGAAAAGCACGAGAACCATGTATGATTAGTCACGCTTGAAAAGCTTCGTGCATCAGGGTTATATGAAAAGTTGAAGAAGTGCTCTTTTCATCAATCTAAGGTGGAATTTCTTGGTTATGTAATTTTTGAAAAGGGAATCTCCTTGGATCCAAAGAAGGTTCAAACCATCCTTGATTTGGAGACACCCACCTCGGTAAGAGATGTTCAATGTTTCCTCGGATTTGCAAATTTTTGTCGTATCTTTATACAGGGATACTCCAAGGTGGTTACAACACTCACAAGGTTGACATGCCATAATAAGTTTGCCTGGGACTCAAAGGCCGCAAAAGCATTTCAGAATCTCAAGCAAGATTTCACGACCGCACCCATTCTAATTCACGTAGATCCTACAAAGCCTTTCTTTCTAGAAACAGACACTTCAAATTTCGCCCTTGGCGCTATTCTATCCCAAGTAGGAGAGGATGGTTGAGTACATCCAGTGGCTTTTCATTCCCGCAAGCTCTCAGATCTGCAAAAATCAATTATGAAATCCATGACAAAGAGCTCTTAGCAATCATCGACTCCTTTGACACTTGGTGTCACCTACTTAATGGAGCTCCTTATAAGATCATTGTCTACACAGATCACAAGAATTTGGAATACTTCATGGCATCCTGCGTCTTGAATCGTCGCCAAGACAAGTGGAGTGGTATCCTATCAAGGTTTGATTTTCTTTTCTCTTATAGACCTGGCCGTCAACAAGGTAAGCCAGATGCCTTATCAAGAAGATCCTACCTTGCACATAGAGAAGGCGATGCAACATTTGATCAACAAGAGTAGTGTTTTTGAAACCTGAGCAGCTTAAGCTAAACGCCACCATGAGCCAAGCTCCTAAAGATTCTACTTTTCTTTCTAAGGTGAAGATGCAAATTGCCAAAGACCCACTTGCTCGGAATATTAGACAACAACTACAAGGACAAGAGGTTAATGAGGACTTTCAAGAAATTGATGGACTAACTTACTATAAGGGTCTTCTCTATATTCTGTCAGGTACTTCAGCAATGGGATGATCTTCCATCAGACATCAGGGCATTTTGGGGTTAATAAGATAATTAAGCTTCTCTCCCGTGACTTTTGGTGGCGGCCTCAAATGTGGAAGCTTGTCAAGGAGTATGTAGGAACTTGTGATACTTGCCATAGATCAAAGGCCCCTCGTCATCATCCTCATGGGTTACTCCATCTCTTTCCCATTCCAGGCAAACCATGGTCATCCATCTCCATCATTTTTATTGTAGAGATACCCTTCGCACAAGGAATTGACTCCATTTTAGTAGTCGTAGATTGTTTTACAAAAATGGCACACTTCATTCCAGCCACTAAAACCATCATCAATGAAGGTACGGCCAAACTGTTTCTACAACATATCTATCGTTATAACGGATTACGGATGACATAGTTTCTGATCGAGGCCCACAATTCATCTCTAGCTTTTGGAAAAGCTTAATCAAGCTACTCGGAGTACAAATCAACATCTCCTCAGCCAATCACCCACAAAGTGATGGACAAACACAGAGAGTAAATCAAGTTTTGAAATAGTATATCCGTTGTACTATCATATATCACCAAGATAATTGGGTCTAGCTCCTACCACTAGCAAAATTATCCTATATTAACAGTTTTCATGCCTCCACCCGTGACACTCCATTCTTTGCTAATTATGGTCAACATTTCAAATAAGATATCCACAGACACCACCAAGTCAAGAATCCAGCTGCTATTCATCTTACACAACAATTATCTGCAATTCACAAATAACTTACAATTCATATCAAAGAAGCTCAATCCAAGTATAAGGAAAGTGCAAATCTCCATCGCATGTAGCATCCAAAATACAAAGAATGAGATAAAGTGTGGCTCCTCCGGTGTGATCTGTGTTCATCTTGTCCCTGTCACAAGCTTGATTATCCAAGACTTGGCCCGTTTAAAATTATCCATTAAGTCAATCCAGTCACCTATCGACTCTGATTTCCCTCATCCATGAAAATCCATCCGGTTTTTCATGTCTCAGTCCTAGAACCTTTTCACACATCTAAGATCCCAGGAAGAGCCCTACAACCACCTCCTCCGGTTGAGATTGAAGGACATGACGAATATGAGGTCGAGAAAGTCCTAGATTCTCGAGTTTCGCGTGGCAGGTTACAGTACTTGGTGCATTGGAAAGGCTATAATGTTAGTGAACGAACCTAGGAACTAGCACACAATCTTCAGCATGCATCTCTCAAAGTCCAAAAGTTCCATCAGCAGCATCAATTGAAGCCCTAGTCAAGAAACACCACTGCTCCTTGTGGAACTCGTCGCTAGAGAAGGGGGTAATGTCATGGATGCTTGAGAGTCAGTTGCTGCCTGCGTCATCGCCTGTGTCATTGCCTACATAATCTCTAGAAGGCTCTAGAAGAATCTAGAAGGATCTAGAAGATTCTAGAAGGTTCTAAAAGTACCAAGGAGATTCTAGAAGTTTTTAGAAGCATGGAGAAGATTTCGAAAGAATCTAGAAGTTTTTGAAAATCTCTAGAGTGTTGAATAAGGATCTAGAAGGTTCTAGAAGAACTAGAAGGATCAGGAAGTTTCTAGAAGCTTGGAAAAGATTCCGGACGAATCTAGAAGTTTTTGGAAAGCTCTAGAAATTTGAAGAAGGATCCAGAAGGTTCTAGAAGAACTAGAAGGATCAATAAGGTTCTAGAAGATTATGACCTCCTCAAGAAGAACCTAGAAAGTCCTAGCCTCCTCAAGTTACCTCCTCAAGCACTAGTATAAATAGGGCTCTTGGGCCACAAGCCCCTCACTCTTGCCAACACCAGTTGTGAGCCTCCTATGAGGAAATCCCTCTTCTAGTTCATATGTTCAAGTCTTGTCCTTCCAATCAAGCCTTGTCTTGTACTCAAGTCACATAATCCATGTCTTGTATCTAGCTCTCTTAATAAAGTATTAAGTCTTGTAATCACTATTAAGTTTATCATCAAGTCCAAGTTCTTGTACGTTGTGAGCACCTCCTCTTGCTCTCTTCTAGCTCTATAAGCACTCATAACACTCACTACCACAACCCGCTTTGACCCTTGCAAACGCACTCAAATGCTCAATCTCACTCTCTCACACAAAGCACCACCGGTCTGAGGGGGCACACACATCCACACTATGGACACCACAAGTAAACACAAGAGCAAGAGGAAGAGAAGGGGGGAAGAGGAAACAACAACAAGACTTGGCAATATTGATTGTACTTTGAAAGACACAAATAAATCTTGCATTGACATCACAATGTCCATTTTCAAGAAAATATACAAAGGGGGTTGATAGGCACACTCCTCTGCTAAAAAACTCCACTCTGCAGGCTTCAAACGACACCAAAAGGCCCCTCATTTGATTAAAAATTAACTTTTATAGTGGGGGGTTTCAACTTTGGAAACTGCCATTGCATTGGTCCACTTGGCATCTCAATTTGGCATGTTTTGGGAGGCAACTACTCTTCTTTCATGTGCTCTCTTCTTTGTACTTGGGTGGAGGGTGCTAACTTGAGAGAGGGGTGCAAGGGATGTCGCTAGTGTCCCTCGACATTTTTAATGATTTACTTTATTATTTCTTTTTTCATCTCTTCACTTTTCTAAGCCCTTGGAATTACTCTTTGTCCACTTTCATTAGCCCTTTTTGATCGGCTTGATTTTGGACTGCCCTAGACTCACTTGGGAGCGCTCTTTTTGTAGCACATGCCTTCTCTCTCACATGCCCATTGCCCTTGCCTCAGACTGCCACCTTGGATTAGCCTTTGAAATGCCTTTTCTCTCTCCTTCCCACATGAAAACTCCCTTGGCCATCTCGGTTCCCCTCTCTCTTTCTTTCACACAAGCACTCGGGAGGGTGGGGGGGCACTAGCGATGGCGGTAGTGCACCCTTCCTTATCTACACATTTGGTCCAAAATTTTGGGGCCCCATTGGGCAGAGGAAACTTGCATGTATCTGTCTTTCCACATCAGCATTCGTGCAGCACTAACTTCCATCACCATTGGGGATGCCTGACATTTGTTGCCACCATTACGCCTCCACAACATGCCAAAATTGCACCACCGTCCATCGGACGAGTGCGAGCTCATAGTGTCCCACACCAAAGGCCATAGCAACGCAAGATAGTAAGCTCTCTCTCTCTCTCTCTCTCTCTCTCTCTCTCTCTCTCTCTCTCTCTCTCTCTCTCTCTCTCTCTCTCTCTCTCTCTCTCTCTCTCTCTCTCTCTCTCTCTCTCTCTCTCTCTGATACACCAAAATGGGCCACATCTGAGACTACATAGGCCGCTTGCCCGGATCCTCCTCATGCATGTGGGCTCTTTATGAATGCCATGTGGCATCATACGGAGGGTCCCCTTTATGAATGAACCGTTTTGTGTCCCACTTTAAACTAGATCACCTTTTGGCCGTAGTAACCAACTGACCTCCAATAAAATCCAATCAAAACTCCTGAGTGTCAATTCCATCCCATGCAAACCCCGTTTGATTTGGACTTCGCTAGCCCCCCCGAATCAAGATCGTCAAAAATAGGAAAACACCTCTGGTACCGCTTCTTTGGAAAACACACCCAGACGCCTCTGGCCACTTGGCAATAGTGACTGGCAATGGTGACTGCAATGGTGACTCCATTTGATGAGCAATCAAATCCCATTGGATCTACACATTAGACACTACCTTTTGGAACTGGCTTGAAGCTCAAAAAAGCACCAGATGGCACATCTTTTGATGTAGTCACAGGCTAGCACACACTTGGCCTGTGGAAAATTTTCCACTGGTCATATCTTGCTCTCTAGAGCTTTGATCTACAATTGAAAAGGATCAACAGGCTCCACAATTTGATCTCTTCACATGTATCCACTGACCCTAGCTTTGGCCACTATTCCCCACTTGCATGTCCGTTAGGGGGTATTTGTAAAACTCTAACTTCAAACTTGAATATCTTGCACACCGCGGCTCCGCTTGCGGAGCCGTCTGAAATAGCTTGTAGAGCACATTGAACACTACATTCTAGCATGCAAATAGATAACTTTGGACACTTAGAACCACCATCCCGATTGACCCACTATGGAGCCTTTCTGACCCAAAAAGTTACCTTAAGCATTCATTTTTTGAGCATTTTCCCTACCTTTTGACTGCCCAAGGCCTTAGTACATGCTTAAACCCTTTTCCATGCACTTTTGCAAACCTCTTGGACTACTTAGCACCACTTCTAACATCAACTATCTTTGTTTGTACCAGCGTGTCAAAACAACCAACCCAATCTCAGTCTGAAAAAGCATGTAAATCTGGTGTCATTGATCCCGCTTTGGGATGAAACAAGCCAAGATATAAGGTGCCACTCAAGTATTGAAAAATCATCTTGATAGTGTGTCAATTCTTGGACCCTCGGCTATGCATGAATCTACTGACCCATGACACTACAAGCTGAATATATGGCCTCCTGCTGCATACGTAGATGAGGCAGCCATCAATAGTTTGGTAAATATTGACAGCGTCATGATCACCGGCATGATCACAAACATCATGAAGACTCAATTTCAAACTTGTTTCCATGGTAGTGGAAATAGGTTTGCAATTCTCAAGTCCAAACTTACATAGCAATGTCTCTATGTATCTTGTCTTATTCATCCCATGATAACCACAATTCCTAGAAGTGCTTCAAAGACACCACAAAACTATAATGGTGTGGCGTCCTAAAACTCCTACACAAATTCAAGCCAGAAAGTAGTTTCAACCTTCATTGATTCAAAAGAATGATTCCAAATTAAGATACTTGTTGAATGGTATGTGCTCATTAATGTAGCACCAGGTCAACCTCATCATTTAATTCCCTTAAGCAATTATCTTAAGACCCACCTCTCACACAACATCAAATTTTGCATGCATTGACTGCATATGCATACATAGGGACACATTTCAAGGTTTTTCATAAGACACTACTTTGACACCCATGCAGAACACAACCCCGATGGCTCACTCTCATTCAGGAGGACACCAACTAGGAGTGGGGGAGGCATTCTCACTATAGACCTATTTATCAAATGAGAATAGGGCATTTTTTTTATCAATTTGGTGTTGGGTGAAAGCATGACTGGGTGGTACACTTTTATGGGTTGATTACTAGTTTTGAATAGCTACACTATTAGACATGGTGCAAGGGAAACTTTTTGCAAATTAATTATAAATTTGGCTCCAAACAGCTTTTTAGATTCTCCTCTTCAAGAACTATCCAATGATATATCACACGCCTTGGGTTCTTCTATCTTTGTCAAACATATTACAGCTATTAATTTGCCAAATAGTGATGTCCCGGACACAGCTTTGGTGTCCACCCAGTCATGATTTCACCCTGCTATAATTTACGGTTGATTTTTCCTTTTTTATAAAGTTTGTGATTTTATGCCATGAAAAGAGGGACAAACATCAGATATGAGCCCTTAGGTATGAGTACTTATATGTGTATTCTAGAATTATTACTTTTTTTGTTGTTTTTCTCTATTTTCTATTGTGTTTTTTGATTTTCTATAATTTAACTAAAAAGGCAAGAAAAATTGCAATACAAGTATGCAGCCTATGAAGTGACATGCCAAAAGTCTAATTGAAGGTCGTTTGGTCACGATTCAGAATGAGAAAAACTCAATCAGATGATGACTCAATTGGACATGTAGATTAAGGACATTAAAGCTATAGATTCTCTAAAGGAGTCTCACGAGAAACTCTACGTGAAAAGTGATACATGCAGAATTTTTGAAATGGGACCTCTAAACCCAAACCAATGAACCGGCCCTCACACAATACATACGAATGATGGAGACACACTACTCGGGGCACCACCTTGTTTTGGGAGTGGATAAGGGAATCGAAGAAAAAACACATCCACACACCCACTCAAACAATGCTCTTTGAGAACCCCTTACCATACATATTTAGGACACTTGATACCACCAACAATTCAAGCAACATAAGACGATGCACCAAAAACAAATATGCATTTCACGGGCTTGTTTTCACCTTCTCCTATAAGAGAAACACATAAGATATCTACACTCCACTTCACTTAAGTACACATCAAGGACCATATGCATAGACTTGATTCTTCCACAAAAAATTTACTTACAACAAACTAGCACGTGTTGCATAGAGAGATCATCTCCATCTATGCAATGCCACGACAAAGACAATCACCATAAGAGTGAGCCACATGCATATTGTTACCATATACATGTGGTAGTGATGTGTGTGAACACATTAGGACCACCGGGGCATTTTTTCCCTCTTTAGGAGTTTTTTCCCCTCGTGCATTGTATATACGCCCATCACTCTAGGGCTATCTATATTTCTATAGCACACTAAGTAACACACTCTCTATTGTGTGCCTTGAGCTTCCTTTGTCTTCTCCAAGCTGTGTGCGTTTCTCTGCAACCCTAATTCCAACAATTGGTATTAGAGCAGGTTGCATCCTCCTAGGCTTAGTCGCCAACAGCTTAAGCACACACCTGTTCAGTTTCTCTGATTTTAGTGAGGTTTGGAGAGCATTCACAGGTCGACAAATATTTTGCGAATTCTTGTAGAGCTTAGTCATCTCAGATATTTGATTCGGGCTCATTTCGGCCTCCATTTCCACTATAGGCAGGTCTGCACAGGCAATTTTGTCATTTTGTGTAGAATTTTTGTCAATGCCATTATTTGCATAACAGGTGCCTTACAGTCTTCTATGGTTTGTGCTATATATCATGTGTTGTTCCCGCTCGGTTTCTCCTCTTTTTGGGCACTTTTTACATTAGGTACAACATTTACCGTGGCTAACAACAACACAGATGTGTTCAAGATGTTTGTTGCTCAGGACAGGTTGGATGGGGACAATTACCCTATGTGGGTTTATATGATGCAACATGTTCTTGTGTCAAAAGGCATTTGGAATATTGTGCAGGGTATTGATGTACGTTGTTAGGGGATAAATGTGCAAAAGGTGAGCCGGGAAGGCACCGGGCCCCTGGCTGTGAAACTTTCGGGGAAAGATGTGCAGTAGGCACAATTAACAAGACAAATCTCAAAACAATTTGTTCTCTTAATTCCAATTAATCAACAGTAATCATCATTAATCAATCATTAATGGAGGCTTAATGCTCCTTACAAAATGAAACCTGGATCAATCTAGGTGTTAACAAAAAAATTTATCAATGACCTGCTTTGTATCGCCTTCTGCTTCTTCCCAATAAGGCACAACCCTGGTTTATGGAATTGGCTTTGAGAATTTTGATTAATGATTGGTTAAGCTTGTCTTGATTGAATTCAAGAGATTAGACTTGATTTAGAGAGCTTGGCACATGGGGATAGAAATTCGATTAGGCTTGGCTTTGGCTTGGCATCCGAAATTAAGAAATCGGCTTAAGCTTGATTAATGAGAGTTTTGGCTTAAGAGAGCAAGGGCTTTGGCTTATGCGATTAGAGATCGGTTAATAAGAGTTTAAGAGGTTAAGCTTATGGAATTAGAGAGGCTTAGGATATTTGGCCTCCTCTCCCAGAGAAAGGACGTTCCCAAGATGATGATGAGATCCGGGATTAAGATTATCCCTGGCTTGATTTACAGGGCACCGCTAATGAATTCGAGAGAGATTAGGCTTGATTTCTCTCTTCATAGCTTAAGGGCTTTTGATTTCCTTTGCTTCAGAATAGAGAGCTTAAAAAATGAAATGAGGAGAAGAGCCCATTTCTCAAGATGATCAGAGCCTCTAAATCACACGAGAGAGCCTTAATATAGGTTGCATGAAAAAAAATCCTATTCTCGACCCTTCCATTAGCCATATCGCTAATGGAAATGGCCTCATAATGATGTGGTAGTGGCAAATTTGAGCGGCACAGAGTTTGCCACTTTTGACACCAAAAAGGTGTGCCTCAGCAAGATGAATCCTTTTCGCTTCTGTGCCGCGCTCAACGGAGCATCGCTCTGCCCTGTGCGACTTCCTTCTCCTGCTGTGTTGCTGCCCCTGCTCACGCTCGCCATGCCATTCTTTTTTTTCTTTTTCTCTCCACACACAAAAACCCCTTTTACTAAGTGGGCGGCCAACCCTTGAGTCCTTGGGTGGCCTTTGCTTTAGCTTGAGTGGGTGACCCTTAAAGGGCACCCCATTTGGCATACATATCGACTAAGGCATTGTCATGCAGTATTCTCTCCAGCAATCCTTGACTAACAATACTATCAAAAATAGTAATGCCCTTATTAGATTCTTAGTGAAATGCAAGACGCAAGCTTAATTGTTTATATTTGCGGGAAGGCATCTCCTTTGCAATCACAAAAGAAAACCAGCTCCTTGCCGCAGCCATGTTGGCATTCCCTGCAATCATTGCATCCCAAAAGACGACATTTCGAACACGAGACTCCTCAAAGCAGTTTTTGCTCATGCTTTCCAAATCTTGGATAAAGCTTGAAAATTCCTAGATAGTAGTCCGACTGAGCCGACTGGAGTGGCACGGAACCGGCCCCTGATGCATCTTCAACGGCCAATAACTTGGCAACCATAAATCCCATCACCGTCTGAAAAGACCGATGCTGGTGCAGCCAAAGTGTGTCGGCTCTAGAAGGTGGCATGGACAGATGTGTACAGGCAAGCAGAAGCATGGCAAAGGACTGAAGCAGCTAGGAAGATCTGGGGATGGCAGGTAGCAGTGGAAGTGTATGCATGATGCGGCTTATAGGCCAAGGAATGCTCCATAAGGGGCTAATTGGTGTAGCAGGTGAAGGAGATGCAAAGTGCAGCCTTTGGGTCCAGGAATGAAGAGCTTGAAGTGCTGAAGGGGCAGGTCCAGACGGCTCATCAAACCGAGCTGCGGAGCCCAAGTTATTGAAGGTTGAAGCTTTAATGGTTTGCAGATTCTTGCCGCACAGGGCAGCTGGTGACAGGTGGTCCAGGGGGAAGTCAAGGTATAGATGTGTAGATCTCAATTCATGGAGCCTACCCATCTTTTTGGATTGCAAATCGAGGCCATGGTTTGCAAGATATGGTCATTTGAAGTTTTTCCGAGGGCCTGGTTTGAACCCACTTGGCTGCATTGGAGGATGTGCTATCTGGTGTCTATTGAGCCATGACAAAGTTCTACAGCAGGGTGTGCATCATACGGAGCTAGTAGGAAGTGACTGCATGCCAAACAGAGTCCGGTGCGGAAAGGTATGGCAGTCGAAAGCTGGGGTGCCTTTGTCCAAATCTGATTGCAGATGATTTTTTCACTTTTTGAAAGCCTTGGTTCGAGGATGTCGAGGGATCGAAGTGCAGATCCAAAGAGTGTGGTTGGAGCTGAGAAAGTGGAGCTTCAGAGGTTTTTGCGGCCTGGCAAAAGGAGGTGGGAGGAGAGTATGGAAGCTTGGTAAAGGCAGGTCCAAAAAAAGCTTTTGTTAAAAAAATAATGGGTTTTTTTGAAGGCCTTGAGGCACAAGTTGTATGGTGATGCCACGTGGCTAGGGGTAAAACCCACATGCGTAAGGAGAAGCAGCTTGGCCGCGGTATAGATACTGAGGCGTGGCCTCTCCATTGTACACAAAGAGGAGTGAGGGGAGCTCCCTTCCCTTGGCCATGGCGTGCATGGACATGGCGCTGCTGTGATCGTTGGCAGCGGACTTAGTGGCGGTTTTGAAGTGAGCCGACGAGGCGGGGCGGGAGTGGTGCCTGCGTGGGTTGAGTTCTGTGATGACATGGCAGGCAGTAGGGGCACTGCCCGCGCCCGCCAATGGCCAAATTTTTTGAGGGTAAAGATGTACCCCCCCAATAGCGACATCTCTATTGCCTCGACAAGGGGGAGGGGTCCCGCTGCAAAGGAGGTGCCGACAAGGAGGAGAAGAGCAAGCCAAGGCAAGAGAAGCCCAAATGGAGATCCCGCCGGCCAAAGGGAAAGGACCAAAGCTCAATGTGAACACCATGTAAATATTTCCAAAAGTGAACTATGCCAAGTGTTGGCAATGCAATAAAAGTTCTAAAAGAAGCTGTAAGTGAAGGCCACGGGAGGTGATGCTCACCCTTTTTTCTTTTTTTGGGCCTCCTAGAGGCACCCCTATAAAAGGTTGTAAATGCAAAAATTTGAGGGCTTATTTGCCTCTGTGTGGGTGGAAGTTTGAAGCTTATGTATTGTTGAGATTGCCATTGAAGCTGCATATTTGGTTGTACTACTCTCTATGCAATAATACCACTCATTTACCCCAATCTCTTGTGTTGCTTCTCCCCACTCCCCGCCTCTTCTCTCACTCTTCGTGTATTGTCCATTGCTTGCAGAGGGTTTGCCTGCAGCTCAAAAGGTGCTATTGAGAGGGAAGATTAGGAGTGTTTTGTGAGTCGAAAACGGTGAGTTGAGCAGTGTGGGTGCATTTGTGTTGTGGGTGTTTTTTTGCAAGGTGTGAGGTAGTTGGTTTGTATGCTAAAGCAGAGTTGTTAGTGCAAATTGGCCAATTTGAAGGTGTTATTTGAGAGGTTAGGGGTGTTGTGTAATCCCTGAGCTATAGAGAGGCAAGTATTTTGTGTGTTGGGTGTGTTTCCTATTCCCCCTCTCCATCTTTTGGTGCCCCCACTGAGGAGCAGCTGATTGCTCGTCAGTGTTGATCAAAGACGGTTATTTCCATCAAGGAAAGATGGAAACACATAGTTATGGACCAATTTTTGTTGGAGAAGGAGATCCGAAAGAATGGATGGCCAATTTTGAGTTGTATATGCTGTCGCTACATATGCCGGATGAAGCTAGCAAGATGCAAACGATCCCGTTCTTGATGCAGGGAAAAGCAAAGACATGGTTCTATGCGTTGGAGGGAGGGCCAAGAATTATGTGGCTGGAGGTGCGGGCCCGTTTTCTGCAAGACTTTTGAAAAGAGATGTCTCCTATTGACTTGGATGCAAGGTTGAAGAATTTGAAGCAGGACGTGAATGAGGAATTTAGCGTCTTCCTCGCCCGCTTCGAAGAGTGCTGGAGAGATTTTGCAGTGGCCATGTAGTTGGTCAATGGTGGTGAGTACTTTAAATTGGAAAAGTTTATGTCTTGTTTACATCCCAAAGTTCGTGAAAAGGTGGATTTCGAGGGCCCAGAGAATTACAACGGGGCAGTTGCTATTGCATGGTCTAAAAGCTGTAAAATCAAGAAGAAGATCGAGCAACGTGCACTGGGATATAAGGCGATGGCTCCCAATCTGGGTTCGAGTCCGAGAGAAGAAGTTCAAGCGAAGAATCAGCCCAATCGAGGGGCACCAACCGTTCCTCAACAATGGGTACGTACAGTTCAATATTTTTCTGAGCAAATGCAAGAGTTGCGTTTAAGTGTTATGGACAGAGGTCAAGCAAGGACTGGAAGAGGCGGAGCTAGGCAATTGCCTGGCAGGTGCTACAATTGTGGAGAGGAGGGCCACTATGCTCCAGATTTCCCTCATCCACCAAGGAAAAGGGGCGGCATGTATCCTCTATTTGGTCAAGGTCGTGGTCAAGCACAGTTTAATGGCCAAAGAGGGCAACAAGAGGTTGAGAACCAGGCATACGCAGCTCCATCAGGTAATGATGAAATACCAAGGGTTAACATTATTGGTGTTGACAGGCAAGAGGTTGACATCATGGCCAACAAAAGAGCACAAGGTGAAAGGGAGACTAAGACGGAACGTGAAACTAGAGCAAGGAAGGGGAACCAGAAGGTAAATGAAGGTAGAGAGCAGCCAAAGCCAAGCAGAAGAAGGCAAAGATGAAGAATTTCCCAAAAGGATTTTCAGTTGGGGCGCGGCAATCCGGAGTATGATTTGGTCAGAGATGTTCAAAACCAGAAGGCTAACATCACTTTTGGGCAGCTGCTTGCATTGAACCCTAAGTTAAGAAGGCAATGGTCAACCAGTTTCGGCACAAGGATTCCTCGAGTGGGAGGAGAGGTGCATACAGTGCAGAATCTAGCCTTAAAAGTGGGGAGCCCGACCGATGTGCTTCCGACAGTGGATGTTTTGATCGAGAAGAAGAAACAGGTTCAAGCCTACATCGATGGTGGTGCCCAAGTCTGTGTTATTACGGAGTCGGCTATGAGGGATATTGTCATCAAAGCTGTTGTCAGATCCAATGTGCGAATGAGGATGGCTAATCATGCCAAAGCTCGTTGTTTGGGAGTGGCACAGGATGTGAAGGTAAAGGTCATGGGAATTGAATGCTTAATCGATTTTTTTGTCATGAAAGCAAGAGAGAATGCTTATCCAATTATATTGGGGAGGCCATGGTTGTTGGCAATTGGAGCCAAGCAAGATTGGGGGACCGGGGTGTTTACCTTGCCAGATCGGGAAAATGGCGGACAGATTGTGTTGGATCTAAAGACCAAGGAAAGTCATTTTCATCCCTCAGCAAGTGGAGATAATCGAGACGGAGTACGAGACGGAGTCTACTTATGATGAAGGATTAACCAGTGTCGAAGAGGAAGAGAGTGATGAGGATTTATTAAAGCTAGATACAGATTTGTTCGGGGTCACAGTAGACTCTACCACCACAAAGAGAGGTATTCAAGTTCCTGTTTGTAGTTTTCAAGCTAAAGAGATGGAAGATATTCTAGGTTCCAATTTGACAAAGCAGGAGAAAGAAGGCTATATGGACCTATGTGCATCATACCCTGACTTATTTGCAACGGAGTATAAAGATCTAAGGGGAGCTAAAGGATGGAGCATCAAATTCTACTTAAAGAAGGATACAGGCCAAAAGCAGAGAATCGCAGAAGGTTGGGAGATATTCAAAAGGAATCTCTATGGCAAGAGATCAACAAGTTGCTCGAGGCAGGTATTATATATCTAGTAAAGGAGTCTGAGTGGGTTTCTCCTGTTGTCATTACTCCGAAGAAAAATGGAAAGTGGTGGGTATGTGTAGATTATAAGCCTTTGAATGCTACAACCAAGCAGAACCATTACCCTTTTCCTTTTCAAGATGAGATTTTAAACCAGGTTGCCGGACATGAGCGCTATTCTGTCATGGATGGGTTTTTCGGGTATTTTCAGATCTGTATTGCTTTGGAGGACCAGTTGAAGACTACCTTCATTTCTCCATGGGTTGCTTTGCCTACCGCAGGATGCCTTTTGGACTGGTGAATGCGTATGCGAATTTTCAAGATTGGATGAACAAGGAATTTGGGCCTTACTTGGGTAAGTTCATCAGAGTGTTTATGGATGATATTGGTTGCTATAGTTCCAAGGCAGAGCATTTGTCCAAGTTAAGGCTGTGTTTTCAAAGGCTAGATGAATAAGGAGGTCAATTGAATCCAAATAAGTGCAAGCTAGCACAACCAAGGGTTCAGTTGCTAGGTCATGTGGTATCACAAAATGGGATTGAAGCAGATCTAGAGAAGGTGAAAGCATTGGTTCTTATGGAGCCTCCAACCGGTGCAATGAAATTGGCTTCTTTCGTGCATAAGTTAAAGTATTTATCCCGCTTTTTTTGGATGTTGTCTCAATATGTCTACCCTCTTCAAAAAAGGGCTCAACAGGTGCATGGATTTCAGTGGGATGAGTAAGCTCAAGAGGCCTTTGATAAAGTGAAAGGTATTCTATGTCAGTTACCTACAATGTGTCCTCCTAATCATGAGGATGATCTTTATGTTGCTATGATGGTGGGAACGGTGGCTATTGGAGCAATATTGCTACAAAAGGTTGGAAGGACTTATAAGCCTATTTATTTCGAAAGCGGGGTCATTAGTCAAGGTGAAGCTACTTATACGGAGGCAGAACAGTGGGTTATGGCTTTGGTCTTTGCCTGCAGAAAGTTCAAAGTGTATTTGATCGTTCAAAAGTTTTATGTATTGATTGCTAACAATCTTTTGCCTGAAGTGGTGCTACACTTGAAGCCAGGGAAGCAAATCATGAAGTGGGTGATCGAGCTTCAAGCGTTTGAGTTTGAGTTCAAAGTGGATCACACTCGGCGGTCTCATTTGGCGGATATCCTAGTCAACAAGGAGGTTGAGTTACCAATTTATCCAAGGGTGGTACAAGAGGAGGATAAGGAAGAACCTGATTTGGAAGGGTCCTTCACAATGTGGTTCGATGGTGCTTACAGACGAGTAACACAAAAAGCAGGTGGAGGTGTGGTTATTCAGGATCCACACGGCACAATCATTTTTTTCAAAGCTTACGACTTGGAGGAGGTGCATACCAACAATGAAGCAGAATCTCTTACCTTACACCTGGGACTCAAGCAGTGCATTGACTTTGGCATCTCGAGGTTGGTCGTAAAAGGTGATGCTCTACTGGTTATCAAACAACTTTTGGGCCAATGGCAGGTAAAGAGGGACTCTCTCAAGAATTGGTTTTTTTCCATAAACAAGCTGTCGAAGTTTTTTGAAGCAGTGCAGTTCAAACATGTGAGAAGAGAAAAAAACTAGGAAGCAGATCGCTTGGCTAGCAGTTGTGTTCAGACTCAAGTGTCGAGTTTGTATGTGGGCCAACCACTTATACAGGTAGAGAGATTTTGAAGGATATTGATGATTTCTTGAATACAGGTCAATGTTCCGACGGGCTTTCCAAGCTACAAAAGAGGATAGTTGTTCAAAAGGCTAAGAGTTTCATTCTTGTTGGTGAAGATCTTATGGTGCACGATCGAGATGGTGTGCTATGTCGTGTCCTTTACAAAGAAGAGATTGGCATGGTATTGGAGCAATGCCATGAGGAAAGCGGTCATCAGGGTAAGAGTCAAGTTTTGTTTTGTATCTTAAGAAGTGGGTTCTGGTGGCCTTCTGTTGTGCGAGATGTGCACTATTGGTGCAAGATGTGCCATTAGTGCCAAGTGATGGGTGGAAGACGACTGGTAGCCGAGCAATCGGGGGCTATCACCGCACATGATGCCTTTGAAAAGTGGGGTCTGGATGCAATTGGTCCATTTTTAAGTCAGCAAGCGGTAAGAAATATGTGGTAGTGGCAATAGACTACCTTACGTGGTGGGTCGAGGCTAAAGAAGTCAAAGAGGTAAATGCGCATACTGTTGCTTAGTTTGTATTTGATTGCATATGTTGTTGTTTTGGAGTGCCTTGGGTGCTTATATCAGATCGAGGACAGGGATTCAGAAGTAAGTTGGTGCGTGCTCTGGTAGACAAATTGGGGATTCAACACCGATTTTCATCCCATACCACCCGCAGTGCAATGGTTTGGTGGAGAGTGCAAATGGGAAGATAGTCAAGATGCTCACTAAGTATATATACCAGCAGGTTGAAGAGTGGGAATCTAACCTTGATAAATGTTTGTGGGCTTACAGAACCTCATATAAAGTGGAAACCAACTTCACTCCATACGAGTTGGTATATGGCAAGGAAGCGGTCTTGCCTGTGCATGTGCAACTAGGGGTTCTCAAAGGTTTATGGCGAATTGATAAAACTCATCAAGATATTTTGCAAGATAGAATACAAGTCTCGAAACTTTGAAGATGGATCATGAGGCAGCGGTGGATTTTTATGTGAAGCAACGAGAAAGGAGGATAGTGAAGTTCAACCAACATTTGCTAGCTAAGCAGATTGAGAAGGGTGATCTAGTGATGAAGTACGAGAGTTATCTCAACTTCACCTTTCAGAAGAAGTTCAAGAAAAAGTGGACGGGGTCTTACAAGGTTCAACAAGTTTTTCCCAATGGTACATATACACTAGTCAGGTTGGATGGTGGGTTTCTTAAACACGGGATAAATGGTCTTCGTCTCAAGCTCCACTTTGAAAGGGAGTTAGTGCTAGCAGTGCATCAAATTCTTATGCAAGGGGTGGGGCAACCCCCTTGAAGGTTTGGAAATAAGGTGCAATAAAATAGTGTACACATGGTTTTTAGTTTTCTCATAGTGTGTGCTAGGTTTTGCAGTTTATAGTGGAATAAAGTTCTTTTGTGCTTGAGCATAAATGCTCAACAGGGGGGTGGGCAATGATGGTGCAACCAAAGTGTGTCGGCTCTAGAAGGTGGCATGGACATATGTGTACATGCAAGCAGAAGCATGGCAAAGGACTGAAGCAGCTAGGAAGATCTAGGGATGGCAGGTAGCAACGGAAGTGTATGCATGATGCGGCTTATAGGCCAAGGAATGCTCCATAAGGGGCTAATTGGGGTAGCAGGTGAAGGAGATGCAAAGTGTAGCCTTTGGGTCCAAGAATGAAGAGCTTGAAGTGCTGAAGGGGCAGGTCCAGATGGTTCATCAAACCGAGCTACGGAGCCCAAGTTATTGAAGGTTGAAGCTTTAATGGTTTGCAGATTCTTGCCGGACAGGGCACCTGGTGATAGGTGGTCCAAGCGGAAGTCAAGGTATAGATGTGTAGAGCTCAATTCATGGAGCCTACCCGTCTTTTCGGATTGCGGATCGGGGCCATGGTTTGCAAGATATGGTCATTTGAAGTTTTTCTGGGGGCCGGGTCTGAACCCACTTAGCCTCCATTGGACGATGTGCTATCTTGCGTCTTTTGAGCCGTGACGAATTTCTACAGCAGGGTGTGCATCATACGAAGCTAGCAAGAAGTGACGGCATGCCAAACAGAGTTCGGAGCGAAAAGATATGGCACTTGGAAGCTGGGGTGCCTTTGTCCAAAGCTGATTGCAAATGATTTTTTCACTTTTTGAAATCCTTGGTTCGAGGATGTTGAGGGGTCGAAGTGCAGATACAGAGAGTGTGGTTGGAGCCGGGAAAATGGAGCTTCAGAAGGTTGTTGCGGCCTGGCAACAGGAGGTGGGAGCAGAGTATGGAAGCTTGGTAAAGGCAAGTCCAAAAACAAGATTTTGTTAAAAAAGTAATGGGGTTTTTTGAAGGCCTTGAGGCCAAAGTTGTATGGTGATGCCACGTGGCCGGGGGTAAAACCCACATGCGTAAGGAGAAGCAGCTTGGCCGCAGTATAGATACTGAGGCGTGGCCTCTCCATTGTACACAAGAGGAGTGAGGGGAGCTCCCCTCCCTTGGCCATGGCGTGCGTGGATGCGGCGCTGCTGTGGCCGTTGGCGGCGGACTTGGTGGCGGTTTTGAAGTGAGCCGGCGAGGCGGGGCGGCAGTGGCACCCGTGTGGGTCGAGGTCTGTGATGATGTGGCAGGCAGTAGGGGCGGTGCCCGCACCCACGCCCGCCAATGGACAATTTTTTTGAGGGTAAAGATGTACCCCCCCAATAGCGACATTGCTATTGCCTCGACAAGGGGGAGGGGTCCCGCTACAAAGGAGGTGTCGACAACGGGGAGAAGAGCAAGCCAAGGCAAGAGAAGCCCAAATGGAGATCCGGCCGGCCAAAGGGAAAGGACCAAAGCCCAATGTGCACACCATGTAAATATTTCCAAAAGTGAACTATGCCAAGTGTTGGCAATGCAATAAAAATTCTAAGAGAAGCTCTAAGTGAAGGCCACGGGAGGTGAAGCTCACCCTTTTTTCTTTGTTGGGGCCTGCTAGAGGCACCCCTATAAAAGGTTGTAAATGAAAAAATTTGAGGGTTTTTTTACCTGTGTGTGGGTGGAAGTTTGAAGCTTGTGAGGTGCCTGGCTCAATTTTTGGTCCCCTGGATAGTAGCCACATACCCTCCCTTGGGTCCAAAGTCAGACACCTCATTTTCTTACCCAACTAAGGAAAAAATGGACCAATCAAAAGGAGCCTACAAGGAGAGTCTTGTCAGCTGATAACATAGAAAAAATATCTAGGGATAAGAGATAAAAAAGAGGCACCATTTTATAGCTGCAAGAGGGAGTACACCCCCAAACTTGAGTGGGCATAACTCTCTCGTCTTTTATCTATTTTTAGCATATGGATGCTCTACGTGCATCTACTCAAGATGAGCTAAGTCATTATGTCTTGATAAATTTTTACAGGTGGTTTTGGTGGTGCAATAGTTCTTCTTTTTGAAGGTGTGGCTCGTGCAAGGCTATAGAGGCACTTGTTTTCCTTTCACGCTACCACCATTAGTGAAGGATTGATTCTATCTCAGTATGGTAGAGCATGACCACAATAATCTAAGAGTATAAATCTTAGAGTGACCAACCTGTGCGCTTTTCTCCCCATATTTCAGAAGCACAACTGCAAAGGTTTGTCTCATTTAAGATTTATGACTTAAAAAGAAAGAAAACAAAACTCCTAGCGTTGGAAAGCTACCCAACCCACTGGGTCCACCCACCCATAGAATGATACCGTCAAGGTATCATTCTCCCACTTTCCACACCATTCTAACCCATATTTGTTACCTAATTACTACCACACTGTTTGAACATATTTTATGGTACTTGTTCATTAAAATAGTTTTTCAAACAATATCACAAAAAATAATCAGACAAGAAATAGTCCTTTTTTAACCAACAAATTTTGGATTAGGTTCACTTAAGAATCTCTACTTGCGTCATCAGGTCTAATCGGTATATACGTTATTTATAAAAATCCATGTCATCTTGAGCGTCCTGTACTGCTTGATAAATACTCGTTGTGCCAACCTATGCGTACTCTCGGGGTGTCCACCTCTGTGTATGTAAGCATACCATGAGAGCTCAACAAGAGGGGTTTCTTAATTCAAAAATTTCGGGTAAAGTTACATAATTATACTTAAATAAGGGGTTACTTTATTGCACTTTGGAAAAAAACCCATAATTTCATAAAGAAAGAGGGGTTGTTTTATGTTAACTGAGTCAACGTTAGTTAACAGAAGCTGCTAAAGACTGAAGACGTACGGATGCACATCGAAGATCAAACTGAAGAAGCAATAAAGATTGAAGTTACACATTTTCCACATTTTCCCAAAATGGTCACGTATTGTAAATTCCAAATTTATTTCAAGCCATTGTAATATTTTAATGTGTTATGGGCTCAATGGGAGTTCCAAGTTATAAAGAACGGGTCAGTTACTGTACCTAGGTTGCAGATACAATAAGTGTGGAGTCTCAAAGGTCTTGGGCGCCGGACATTATAGATTTTAGACCTTGGCTAAGGTATAAAATCCAACTTTGTAAAGACTTTATTAAGTTTTGGATAAGAAATACACAGCGTGAGCTAACAACGCTCACTTATCTCCTTCTCGCGCTTCCTACTCCCTCTCCGGTTGTCACATTGCGAATGCATTTATTGCATTGCAAATGCAGGTAAGAGCTCTACACATTGACATAAGCCTTTCACCGTATTTTGTAGCTTTTGGCATCATCGACTTGCGGTCTAATTTCATCATAACTAGAAATTTACATGTTTAAATAAAAAACTAAGCATTGGCGGGGTATTGAGACATCATTGCTAAGCATTTAGATGCATTCTGGGTCGAAAACGACTAGGTCAAAAACCCAATGCTATTAATAATCACGATTTTGGAACTTGACCCAAAGTAGGATTTGAGGCCATAAGCATGTGTGCTTAGGTCTTATAAACTTGTCCTAGAAGTTTCGTTACGTTTGGATGTTAGTTGATGCTGTAACGGATGTGATTTGCTTGCTGATCAGAGATTGGCTTTTGGTGATTTTAGTCACTTGAGTGTAGCTTGAGTTAGATGCGAGTTGTTAGTTGTTGTCCAAGAGATTGACAACTTCTTGTAGCCTCTATGCATTAATCGAGTCAGTTTCATCCCATGGTTTGAAAAATTAATCGTGGTTCTCGCTAATACTGCAATAAGGTAGGATAGTGAGGTTAGACATGCGTCCCACATTTGGCGCCGCTGCCGGGGAATCATTGTACATATGCATTAGGCACTCTTTTTTTCTTCCACCTATGCCCCTTGAGTGGACTACAACCGGAAAACCAATGTTCCATCATGCTACCCTCTCATTGCTACCCTCTCATTGCTACCTTTTTAATTCCATATCTATCAGCAAATAATCCCTTGAGTACTTAATTAATATTTCCTATGCTAATAAGTACTCCAATAATGTGCATATCCCAAAGGCACTTTTTTCCCAATGGGTTTTTTCCCTTTGGTCATCCAGGTATAAGACCCTAATTTAGAACCTCATCATTCTACTTCCCTTGTACATATTTTTCATAAATAAACAACAACCTTATCATGATGCTATTACAACGGACATATGCAACATGATCTCTCAAAATCGTTTACTTGGACCGACGAAGATGTTGCAGCAAATGGAACGTCATCAACAAATCCAACGACAAAATGAAGATCAGCCCATCAACAACCAATCAAAACCTTCCACAGCCTCCAAAGACACTTTTTCAATAATGCCCGAGGATGGGCACTAAAATAGGAAGGGGGAATGTTAACTGAGTCAATGTCAGTTAACAGAAGATGCTAAATACTGAAGACGTAAGGATGCACATCAAAGATCGAAGTGAAGAAGCAGTAAAGATTGAAGTTACACATTTTCCACATTTTTCCAAAATGGTCACGTATTGTAAATTTCCAATTTATTTCAAGCTATTGTAATATTTTAATGTGTTATGGGCTCAATGGGAGTTCCAAGTTGTAAAGAACGGGTCACTTACTCTACCTAGGTTGCAGATGCAATAAGTGTGGAGTCTCAAAGGTCTTGGGCGTCGGACATTACACATTTTAGACCTTGGCTAAGGTATAAAAGCCCACTTTGTAAAGATTTTATTAAGTTTTTGGATAAGAAATATACAACGTGAGCTAATGGCGCTCACTTATCTCCTTCTCGCGCTTCCTACTCCCTCTCCGGTTGTCACATTGCGAATGCGTTTAATGCATTGCAACTGTAGGTAAGAGCTCTACGCATTGACGTAATCCATTCACCGTATTTTGTAGCTTTTGCGGCCTAATTTCATCATAACTAGGAATTTACATGGTTAAATATTAAACTTAACATAGCCAAGGTATTGGGGCATCATTGTTAAGCATTTAGATGCATTCTGGGTCGAAAACGACTAGGTCAAAAATCCACTACTGTTAATAATCACAATTTTGGAACTTGACCTAAAGTGGGATTTGAGACCATAGGCATGTGTGCTTAGGTCTTATAAACTTTTCCTAGAAGTTTCATTACATTTGGATGCTATTTGATGCTATAACGGATGTGATTTGCTTGCCGATGAGCGATTGGCTTTTGGTGATTTCAGTCACTTGAGTGTAGCTTGAGTTAGATGTGAGTTGTTAGTTGTTTTCCAAGATATTGACAACCTCTTGTAGCCTCTATGCACTAGTCGAGTTAACTTCGTCCCATGGTTTGACAAATATATCGTGGTTCTCGCTAATACTGCAATAAGATAGGATGGTGAGGTTAGACATGCGTTTCACATTTTATTAGTTCAAGATTCACAGATAAGGGGTTTTTTAAATATGCTTTGAATGCACATTGTATAGATGGGTTAGATATAGTGAATCCCCCGAGTGCGTACTCCCGCCACAAAAAGAACGGTACCAAATTGAGCGTCATCCTCACACCATGGAAAAATATAAGTTTAGTATTCAGCTTGGCCATCTTGGGTATACTCCCACTACAGCATAAGCTATGCTACCCTGTGCATCTTACTAATAAGTAGAGAGTCTTGAGAGAAACCATACCGAAAGCTATTGGACATACATTATTTTCTATGGCAAACAGTTTAACGAGACATTATTTCCTACTTGTCATACATATGCCAAGTTTCTTAGGGTTAAGCCCTTTGGTTTTGGTCTTTGTTTTCCTTTCCTTAGGTAATTAATATATCTCTAAGGTCTCACATATGCAATAAATGCACAACTTGAAATTAAATTACTAACATGTACCATAGTTCTGATTGGTCCGATTGCTGGATATATAGAGTGTTCCATAGGAGTTCCCACGCTACTTGTACCAGTTTCATGATCGTTAGCGCCTTGAGTTCAAGCACTTTTTGCGACCGTTTTTTTTTACTACACTTAGGTTATACACTTAGAACTTTAACTTGGTCAATTTTCCTAGTGATTTCCTTGAGAATTAAAGTCATTTTTACATATACATAACCTTGTTATTTTTCCTGAATATTACTTTACTAAAATTTTCCAAAGTGAGACTGTTATTTGAACCCTCGCCAATTTAGATTTGCATTTAGTGTTGCTACGCTACACCTAATTCATATATATATATAATTTTCTAATCCTAATTAATAAAAAATGAAGTGTGTAAACTACAAAATTGAAAGTTTAGAAATGCAATTCAAAATACTAATTATTCTAATTGATAATAAAATTGATGAATGAGAATTTCATTATGCATAATAAGAGTGTCATGAGTACTCTTATACAATAACTTTTAATTAACTATGCATAAGCTAATAATTAGGATATACTAACTAGAGAGAGTAGGTATAATTAGAGAGATTAGAGCAAAAGAGAATACACACACATCCTTTCTAAAGCTAATTGAGTCTTACTAGTCTATTAGAGTAAGAGAGAACAAACACACATCCTTTCTAAAATTAATTGAATCTTACTAGAGAGATTAGAGTACAAGAGAACATACACACATCCTTTCTAATGCTAATTAAATGCTTAATCAACATGTGCCTTACTAATCCACTAGAGCTTTTGCTCTCTTAGTGGTTTGTGGAAGCCTTCTCTCTAAGAGAAGTGGTAGCACTGTGTGAGCATTATAGAGGAATTCTCGACATCCAAAGTGTGAGTATGGTTGCTCTATTTATGGTTTAAAAGAAAATTTTCAACTCATTTTTTTAAAAGCTTTTTTCCTCTAAAATTTATACCCACGTTTTTGGTCCCCTTGTGGTATCCATG
Source organism: Adiantum capillus-veneris (assembly GCF_014529385.1). Classification (NCBI taxonomy): domain Eukaryota; kingdom Viridiplantae; phylum Streptophyta; class Polypodiopsida; order Polypodiales; family Pteridaceae; genus Adiantum; species Adiantum capillus-veneris. Next base: position 10,674,763 of record NC_140935.1, on the reverse strand, counting down.
AGCTTGACCAATTTTTCCTCATCATAAAGAGATAAGACCACACAGTCCCCCCTCATTAAGATTAGTCAAGACTAACATGTCCTTTCCATGTGACTGTGTATCCCACTTTGTCCCGTCCTATGTGACTCCAAGTGAGTCCATGTGCCTTCATGCATCGTCCATGTGTATCTTTTGACTTTATAATTATTTTATGTATTTATTTAATGATAAATTACTTTACAATCTTAGAATAAACTTTATACTGGTAAGATAAATTTCTACAATCGATAAATAAATCTTGCAACAAGTTAGTTAGTGTTTTATATAGATAAACATGTCAAAATTTTGTACCGTAAATTTTAAATTCCATGTTTTCTCAGCCTATGGTTCATAATTTGAGCTCAAATATCTTAAATAATGAGCGATGGTTGAAAATTTCAAATGCGTAATATTACTTGTGTAAATTTTGAAGTAGAGACCATATTATACAATCTCCCAACTTAGAATTTGAGATGCCCTCATCTCAAGAACAGTGAAGGGTAATCCTGAGAAGGGTTGTCTCATCTTCCCAAGTAGCATCTTCTACAGGGAAATCCTTCCATAAGATAAGATGTTCTCAGATAGATCTATTTCTAAGCTTTCTTTCTTGAGTTTCTAGGATAGTATCAAGTTGAAGTTGTAGAACGTCTTGAGCAAGTAAAATTATTTCCTCACCATCAATGACATGATCAGGGTTATGTACATAAGGTTTTAATAGACTTACATGAAATACATCATGCACTTTGAGATGGGAAGTTTACATCCTTGATTATTTTGTAAGGTCCACAATATCGGTAGCTAAGCTTTTTATACCTCTGAGAGACAGATTTCTCTTTTTGGGCTTTACCCTTGTAAGAAACTTTGTCACCTTTCGTGAAAATTCAATCAGATCTTTTCAAGTCTACATACTTCTTTTGTCGTTCTTGAGCTGCTTAGATATCCCTTCAGATAGCTTTGGTTTGAGATCTGATTTTTTCAAGAATTTGCTTTCAGGCTTTGACCCTTATAGTGGGGTTAGAAAAGCTAAGAGGTGATAAACATTATTGACTGTAAAGAGCATTAAAACGTGTCATTCCAACGCTTCTATGAGTAGAGGAATTGTATGCATACTCTAATAACAGTAGGTATTGAATCACTTGCGAGGTTCTCTATTGAAGTAGTCTCTGAGGATGTATTCAGTTACTTGATTAACTCTCTTAATTTGGCCATCAGTTTGAGGATGATAAGCAGCACTAAAACATAACTAAGTTCCAACAGCTTGAAACAATGATACCCAGAACTTTGAAGTAAACTTGGCATCATGATAGCTGGAAATCCTCTTGGGTAAACCATGGATTTAAAAAATCTCCTTCACAAAGAGAAGAACAATATCTAAAGTTGTAAAGGTTGTCTTTGTTGGAATTAGGGTTGTAGGAGAACACACACGGTGTCGTGCAGCTCCGCTCCCATGCTAGGAAAGATGCCAAGAAGATGCACATCAAGATTATTTGAAGCTTACATGATTATTGAGTAGTGATCATGGCTTGTTAACAGGCCAAGATTAATGATTAATGTATGCCAAATGCGGTTTAAAAGGGCCAACAGATGCCTTAATGATTCTAAAAAGGACTATGATTGAAGTGAGAAACACATGGGATATTATGATCTAGAACTATAGTGCTTGAAGTGCTCTATCGGCCTGTCTTTACGGCTCGTCGATTGGAGCTACGGTGAAGAAGTTATGGAAGTTTGAAGTTTGAGTTAATGCCGATCCGTGCAGGATTGGGCAACTGCAAATGAGGTGACAAAAATGAAAGGAATGCATGGACCTGAACTGCTCACTTTGTGGAGCGCGTCGGTCTTTTTAGATCAGTGATCGGAGTTTCGGTTGCCAAGTTATTGCCTGTTCAAGATTCACCGGGGGCCGGCTCCGTGCCAGTCTAGTCGGATCGGCTGGAGTGCCATCGGGGAGTTTTGAGCTTCATCCGGGTTTTGGAAAATGGTAGAATAAGTGCTCAAGGAATATCTTGTTCAGAATTGAATCTCTTGCAGTGCATTGATAGCTAATGCTCCAGTTGAATTGAATTCCATGACTGGCTAAAACATGATGTGCTTAACAGAGCTTTGGCCGATACATATGCCAAACAGGGAGGTTCATATCAATTTACAGTAATTCTAAAAGCCTTTGGAGCCGAATGCCAAGCTTAACATTGCCTGGATGATATGCATGCTAGTTGTGGTGCCGTTACGAAAGCACAAAAAGTTATTGTTGAGGTCTTAGTTGGAAATGTCGTCTTTTGGAATTCGATGATTGCAGGCGGTGCCTAGGTTGATATGCATGCCAAATGTTCTGCCTTTATGAAGCTTAAGGGACGAGAGGCCTCCCATATGCACCAACGGCCAAGGGGCATGGACGCCCGCCCCAAACCAAACTAAGTTGGGTGCCCAAAGGCCACCCAAAGGGTTAAATGAAAGTGGGAAAGGGAAAAGAAGAGGAAAAGACATGACGAGGCTGCAAGCAAGAAAACGCAAGCTGCGCAAGGAGGAGATGGGCTCATAGCGGGCATGGCAAGACTTGGATGAGTTCGGCCGTGTGACGAAAAACTCCTAGCTCACCATGGCACACAAAATTCGCACTGCTTCCGCTGAATTCTGTGCAGGTCGAAATCCGCCTGGCCACGTCAGTAGGGGATGATTTTTATGGCCTCCCTAGCAACGAAGGTGCCATCGTTGCTAAGGGAGGGAGAAAGTTATTGAACCGGTCCGGGGCGGGCAACAAGAAGAGCAACCTCTAGACACCCTTCAAGGCTCCCGTGCTGCTCAATTGGGTTGGGGTTGGAAAAACAACAAACACACACACAAACCCGCAACCTAACCCTACACAAATTTGGGGCACCACCTAGTTTTGGATGCGAACTAGGACGCGTAGAGAGAGAGAGAGAGAGAGAGAGAGAGATAGTGCTCGGGCTGCTTTGAAACGTATCGGCAATGATCAAGCAAACACAACTATATATTTAAGAAAGAGAGAGAAAGGGGGAGGGGGTGCTTGTTGCATTAAATACCTTCTTACAAATCTGTCATGACAAATCAAAGTGAGATTAGTATTTGTTCAACATAGCTTGTGTAAATTTCACCACAACACATCACAAGAAAAGCCACCCCAATCACTGTCTTAAGGCCAGGGGAGTCCTCTCCACCCTGTCGCCCTCTTACAGTATGTGGGATTTATGGCTAGATTGATGACAACACTAGAGACAAGCTATCAAGAACTTAACAAAAAACACCAAGACACTTACGCATCATTGTTGTCCATTACTTCACGTTGGAAGGGAGACAAAGTATCCAAGCTTAGTCCAAATCCACCCTCCTTGATTCAGCAAATGTTGGGCTTACACTAGTAGGAGAAATGATAGATTTCCTACTCTCAATTGAATGATCACTCTTTCTCTTACAATGGCATAGATCCCTGGCTAATCCCCTATTACAACACATGCACATGCATAAGACAATGAGCTTCCACTCAAGAGCTCCTTCTAAAGAGGTTGAGCTTGGCTTCTCAAGCTATAGCATAGTGCTCTTGCTTATGGCTCCCCTGTTTGTGCTAGCTACACCCTCCTTTTATAGAAATTTTGAAGGCTAGGGTTACTCCTCTAACCATGGTTGGGTTAGATTTTCAGCAATTTATCTAATTTCTTTTGCTTGGAATTTTCAAGAAGTTGGTGGGGAAAGAGAGAGGAGAGAAATGGAGGTGATAGGACTTTTCATAGTGGGTTAGTGTTAGTAGAGTTAGTTATTAATTTACAAATGGAATTGGATATTTACAATGGGAGTATCCATGTAGGATACAAATAAGGAAGAAAAACTCTTAAGAGGTAAGAAAAGGTGGATTTCTTACAAGGTTGATGCTCCAAGTGTCTTGAGTAGGGCCAATTTTGACGCGTGTTGACGGTCCACTAGCTTTGACGGTACATTTTTTCTCCACTCTTGACCTTCCTTGAGAGACAAGGTAATTGAAGCTGAGTAATCAACCACCATGATGCTGTCTTTTAAGAGAAGAGGCTGAATTTTGTGGTTTTTTTGATAGATATGGGTAATTTGGAGGAGGAAAAATGAGACTAGGTGGTCAATTTTGGAATGGAATTGTGTGTGGGAGGTATGAGTTCACCATGGTTTCTCTTATTCTTCAAGGTTGAGGAGAAGGTGAGTAGGGTGCAGAGAGGAGTGGTGAGAGAGGTGGGGATGATGAGTGGAGAAGTGTGTGTGAAAGAGGAAAATGATAAAGTGGAAGAGAGAGTGTGGCTGCATAACATGGCAAAATTGGGGTCCACTAATAAAGTCATAGCTCACAGCTCGTAGCTCAAAAAAATATGAAAAAATTTGAGGCAAAAGTTCAGCCCACGAGCTACAACTTTTGTTTGTATCACCTTTTCAAATTTGGAGAGCAAGTGAACTTTAAAAATTCAGCAAAACCGACCGTTTTTTTCCACTGCACAAGGTCCTTGTGGGGTCCTTCTTTGGATGATTCTTTTGAATACCTCCAAGAGTGAGCCCTCCATAGTGCATGTATGCATGTCACCTACCCTTGAACTTATTTGGTAGGTCTATAATTGAAGATATTGTTGAGATCATGATATAGGTGAATAGTACAACTAAGAAAATCAAATATTGAGGGGTCTAAAAAATATGTACATGTCAAATATAAATAATATAAGTGGAAAAAATATAAAGGGGTCAAAAGAAATCTCTCTCATTATGAGGCTACCATAAAAAGATAAATATTTTTGGTGTTCTAATTTTTTTAGAAAAAAAACAAAATAGATGTAGGAAGGGAAAAATCACAATAGTGAAAAATATACACATAAATAAAACTAGTTTTTTTTAGAATTTTGTTGGGGTGGAGTTACACCAAATATAAGAGAAGCTTACATGAAAATATTTCTATATGGAATAAAGAGTATGAAAAATGGTAAGAAAAATTGTGGTAATGGTGAGGCAATGTACAAAGCATAAATAACACACACCTAGGTAGAAATATTTAAATAAATACCAAAATAATTATGAAAAAATCTTTTATTTAGGCCCTATATACAAAGAAATATTTACATACACATGGGCCATAATATACTTATATTTTTTATTTTATTTTTATTTTTTTGGCTCAACTAGCCCAATGACTAGCTAATTGAGGGTTTTTTGAGAAGATATGGGAAAAGTCCCGTGACTCACGCACGCCTATGTACAGTGAAATGGTAGGGATAGCCACAGTGTTTGGGTGATTTTGGTAGGGTGAGGTAACTCACTGTGGCAATTACAAAGAGCCGAAAAACGGCTATCATTAGCCCTCCCCCAGGATGATGGTATATTCATGTACCATCATAAAGAATGTTTTCCAAAGAGAGTGCTTCAGAGTCCTTGACAAGATCTTCATTGTTTGGCCCCTTAGAATTTTGGTTTGTGTTACACTCATGCTTCATGGAACAATAATTACATGGGATAGTTGCCTTTTGCTCTGGTAGATCCTTTGGTAGAAGGCGACTCAAGTAAGGCTTCAAGCGATAGCCATTTACCTTCCTGGAGTGCTCTTTACCATTCAAGTCCATAAGCTGATAGTAACTTGAATTGAAAGCCTTCTTGACTATGTATGGCCCTTGCCATCTTGTTTCAAATTTGGCATCAAAACGATTATCGAGTCGATTGTCATACCTTAGCACAAGATCTCCTTCATTGATGCCTTTGTCCTTTAGATTCTTGTCAAGCTTCTCCTTCGCCTGCATAGCTTTCCTCTTGTAGCACTCGTATGCTGCTTCTCTTTTCCACTCAAGCTCAACTAAGGTAAGAAGTCGATCCATCCATGCTTCTTGATCATCTTGTGCTGCTTTGCCATGAAGTCAAATTGTTGGAATGTTTAGCTCAATTGGCTGTAAAGCCTCTTGACCATAGACCAAGTGAAATGGTGTGAACTCCGTGGCTTCCCTATATGTGGTTCGATACGCCCACAAGGCACCATCCAAGAAGTCATCCCACAACTTTGTCTTGTTTTTCACCATCTTTCTAATGATGCCTGCAATGACACCATTAGCTTTTTCTACCAAACCATTTGATTGGGGATAGTAGGGTGTACTGTGACGATGTAGAATGTGAAGTTCTTCACAGACTTCTGTGAGCAATCCCTTTCTAAACCCTGGACCATTATCAGAAACAATCTCCAAAGGTGTACCAAATCTACAACAAATGTGAGTGTAGACGAATTTGCTCACTGTCTTCTCATTTACCTTTGCCACACTTTGTGCTTCCACCCACCTTGTCATATAGTCTACAGCCACTAGAATGTAGAGTTTACCATTTTTTGTCCTAGGCAGAGGACCCATAGCATCAATGCCCCACTTTTCAAAGGGTCCATTTGCAAGCACGATTTGCCTTGGACCATAAACCAATCTTCTATTCCCATTTACTTGACAATTGTGACAACTTTTACACCAATGTTGGACATCCACATGCAGACTTGGCCAGACATACCCCGCAAGCAAAATCTTCTTCACAGTTAATTCTTGGGCAAAATGACCACCACATGCTTCTTCATGAAAACCTTTTAGAATGGCTGGAATTTCCTCAATAGTTGGTACTCTTCTGCATACTTGATCCCTCCCTCTTTGATAGAGGGAGCCTTCTAGGAAGAGATATGCGCTTGCCTTCTTCATGAGTCTCCTCTTCTGAGCCTTCGTGAAGTCTTGTGGAAACTCGCCCTCCAAAATGTAGCTAATAATGGGAGTCAATGACTCCAATCCGTGGTATCACGGTTGCTTGACAGTTGCTGCCACCATGATGACCTGCACTTCTTTCTCAACACATGTAACTACTTGCTGTGCAAGTAAATCGGCATCTTCATTTTGTTTCCTAGGAATATGATATAGTTGCACTTCTTCAAATTGATTAAACAATCTACGAATGGCATGAACTTTTGTCCGTAAGCTTTCATTCTTGCATGCCCAAATGCCTAAAATCTGTTTAACAATGAGAAGTGTATCTCCCTTTACCATGAGGCGTTGTATCCCTTGGCCAATGCACATCTTCAAACCATGAATTAGTGTGTCGTATTCTGCTTCATTGTTGCTAGCTGAACTTGGTAGATTGAACTTCTCTTTCATGACCACCTCTCCACTTGGGTTGAGCAACACTAGCCCTCCCCCTGCTTTTCCTGTGGCTCGACGAAAAGCTCCATCAAAGAACAAGGTAAAAGCATTAGGAATACTTTTTGGTGGTGGTAATGGTAGGGTCTTTACTTCAGGCACCTTAATCTCCTTTTCATGCACCCTATAAGTGAGAATCCCTGCCAATTGTGCACGCACACTATCTTCTACCTTGAAAGAGTATTGAAACTCTTGCAACTCCATAATCCACTTTGAGATCCTAGTACTAAGATTCATTTGAGATGACACCCAAGGGAACAAATTCTCTGCAGTGAGAATTACAAAAGGTTTTGGTAGCAGGTAGGATCTAAACTTTCTCACCGCAAACATGAGAGAAAGCATCATGAGTTCTGCTTCTGTGTAGTCTCTCTCCAAAGCATTCATGACCCTACTAGCAAAGTAGATGGGTGGCATCCTTGTACTGTGGGGATCTTGTTGTAGCAACACAGCACCAATTGTTTCCCTTCCAACACTAGAGCTAACAAAGAATGTGTACTCCCAACAAGGAGGCATGAGTGTTGGTAGCTCTGACAAAATGACTTTAATGTTACAAAAATACTCTTCAAGCTCATCAGACCATGCAAATTCTACTTGTTGTGTCAACTTTTGCAAAGGATGAAGCAACTCCGAAGCTAAGTGAATAAAGCGTGACATATACTTCACTTTTTGAATGAATGATATGACCTCTTTGAGATTCTTGGGTGAGGGGAGCTCAATAAGAGCCTTTGCCTTTGAAGGATCCACCTCAATGCCTTTATAGGAAACCTTGTGACCAAGCAAGATCACTTCATCCTCAGCTATGTGACACTTGTCGGGGTTGAGTTGACCTCCCATGTCATAGAGCTTCTTTAAACCTTCTTCTACCCTTTGTAGATGCAATGATTTTGAGCTATAAATGCAAAAATCATCAATAAAAACCCTAATGGACTTTCCAAGAATTCTTGAAACACCATGTTCATGAAGCGTTGGAAAGTTGCAGGAGCATTTGTCAGGCCAAATGGCATGACTCTAAAAGCATAACAACCCCAAGGAGTGATAAAGGTTGTTTTCAATTGATCCTCCAATGCGATACCTATTTGAAAGTAACCCGAGTAGCCATCACACACAGTGTACTTCTCATGACCAGCTACTTCATTTAGTATCTCATCCTGAAATGGGAGGGGAAAGTGATCTCTTTTTGTTGCCTCATTAAGTGGACGATAATCCACACACACCCTCCACTTGCCGTTTTTCTTAGGAGTGACAACAACGGGAGAGACCCACTCTGAATTCTCCACTGGATAAATGAAACCTGCTGCTAGAAGCTTTCTTACCTCCTTGAGTAGAGCCTGCTCCTTAATGACTCCTAGCCTTCGTAGCTTTTGAGCCTTAGGTGTGGCCTCTGGCTTCAACTCAATCTTGTGTTGAACAACATCTACTCCACGCACATCGGTGTAGTCTTTAGCAAAAAGCCTCGGAAATTTCCTTAGCACACATTTGAACTCCTCTCTTTCATCCTTTGTAAGTGTTGTAGACAACATACCTTCTAACATTCCTTCATCTTCCACCTTTTGGTTCTCTTGAGGACCTACCTCCTCCAAGCCTTGACAAGAGGTCTCTTGGTTGCTTGGCTTAAACCTTACCCCCATGACTTCGATGGAAGACTCCTCTTCAGTAATGCTGCCGCTACTTTCTTCTTCTGAAGTGCTATCGGTCCAACCTTCTTCCGTCTCACTTTGAGATGATTCTTCATGGAGCTCCTCTTGGCGTTGCTTCTTCATGTCAAAGACAACCTTCTTATGATTTTCATTCCTGCAAATTAATTTCCCACTCTCCCAATCCTGCAAAGCTCGCATTTTCATTAGCCATGGTCTTCCTAGGATAAATGGATAACCATTTTCCTTGGTCGACATAACATAAAAATCCACCGCTTTCTTAATGCCAAAGGCCTCTACAAAGACATTTTTACAAATGCCTACACACCTAGCCTTGCTATTGTTTGCCATCTTGACTTTGATTTCAGGTGTCTCATGGATGTGCATGCCTAGTCTTTGCATGAGTCCTTCTGTCATGATGCAAATTTGTGCACCCCCATCCACTAGACCTTTCCTAACCAATCTTCCTTTTATGTAACAATCTAGCACATGTGTAATATCCTCGTTCATTTCAGCATGTGCAATTTTTACAATAGGAAAACTCTCTTTTACCTTTCTCCTAGTGCTAACTGCCTTTGTTAAATCCCTCCTAACTTGTGGGCATAATGCAAGAAACTGAGGCCATGAGATATCAGGACCCTTACCTCGCATGTCTTCCAACAGGTTGTATGGAGCCATACCATGTCCAAGAGGGAAGTCTTGGAGACTGATACGACGTCGAGTCCTCTTAGCTTCCTTGGTCTCCTTTGCCTTCTTGCCTTGTCCATGGTCACTCTGTGATGGGACACCCTCTTTCTCTTTACCTTTTCCTTGGCCACGCTTAATGCCATTTGCTTCCATGTCAACCGAGTCATTTGAGTTTGTCACCTCTACCACATGCACATTTGGATCTGGCAAAGTTGGAACTCCTTCTACCCCTTGTGGAGGTGGTCTTGGTCCATTTGGCCTTTGTAGAAGCCTTGGTTGTTGACCAGTTCCTTCACCTGCATTCATCACTGGGTAATTCAAGTTAGGGCTCCCTGGCTCCCCACGGGGCCAAGGACAATTATACATCCCATGTCCAGACTCCCCGCAATTCCAACATTGCAAGACTCTCCTAGGTCGTGGATCTCGCTCTTCAGACTTCTTTGCTTGTCCCTTTGGACCTACAGCTTGTGCAAGGTGAATTGACAGGCTGCTTAAAGATTCGTTTAACTTCTCAATTACTTCCGCCGTTACCTCACGAAGCTCCCTCGATGTTGATGCTTGTGACTTACCTTTGGGTCTAAGACCTTCTATTGGAACCTCTCCCCTTAAGCACTTGAGTTTCCTATATTTCTCAGCAGCCCTAGTTTCAGCTGCATCAAAGGTAGAGGTGCACCCGCCTCAACTTTTACCTTAAGGTCAGGAAAGAGTCCGGCTATGAACCTCTCCTTCTTTAGAAATTCTGCTCCATCACCACGGTTAGCAACATTTCGTATCCATAGAGCCCAAAGACGTAGAAACTCTTGCTTGTACAAGTAGTAGTCATCTAAGTCTTTTTGCTTATGAGAAACAATGTCTTGCCATAATTTTTGAGTGTTTTGGGGATCAAAGAAGTATTTCTTGAAACGATTCAAAACTTCTGTGTAATTCCCCTTAACTTCCTCAGGCAAAGAGTCAAACCAAGTGCTAGCATCTTTCCTAAGGACCACCTCAAACATTTCTACACGTTCTTGATCAGTTATTATCCTCTTGATACGGCAAGACATCTTGAAATTCGCTAAAAATAATTCAGCATCCTCTCCAGGCTCTCCAAAGAAAAGAGGATACCCAGACATTTGGCGTTGGCTTTCCATTGAATTGATTTCAAAGTGACACCCGTTTTTGTTTTTCTTTCTTAAAAAGATTTACACAATAATGTATCTAGCTTGCAATCTATTCTACAACAAAATAAAGATATTCACATCAAACGACCTATGATAATCAATAAGAGGTAGGATGACAGGGTTTGGTGATGCGAGAATTTCTCCTACTCTTTGGGCACCAAACATGAACACCATACGTTGTTGAAAATGGATTTTCCTACTAATTGCAATGTTTATTCTAATGTGTGGAGTGAAATGGAAGGGGAAAACCTCTATTCCTGGGCCATTATCCATGGTCTATGCATGACCTAATGCTTAAAACAAAACAAAAATATAGACGTCCAAACTAAGGTCGTACCTAATGAGAGGCAAAATAAAAGGATTTATTGAAGCGTTTATCTCGGCCAACCTAAGAGGACCTCAAATTCTACGAATGACACGTTGAAATTGCAACTTAGTACTAACAATTATGTGTACCTTTTGCCTTGCAATGGGAATGAAGGGATCATACAAATTTTCATGATTAATGCAAACTACTTGACTATGCTAAAGGTTGAGCCTTCACAAAACATACACAAGCCTTCCTCAGTGGGGGCACCAATTTGAAGCGGTCCGGGGCGGGCAACAAGAAGAGCAACCTCTAGACACCCTTCAAGGCTCCCGTGCTGCTCAATTGGGTTGGGGTTGGAAAAAACAACAAACACACACACAAACCCGCAACCTAACCCTACACAAATTTTGGGCACCACCTAGTTTTGGATGCGAACTAGGACGCGTAGAGAGAGAGAGAGAGAGAGAGAGAGAGAGATAGTGCTCGGGCTGCTTTGAAACGTATCGGCAATGATCAAGCAAACACAACTATATATTTAAGAAAGAGAGAGAAAGGGGGAGGGGGTGCTTGTTGCATTAAATACCTTCTTACAAATCTGTCATGACAAATCAAAGTGAGATTAGTATTTGTTCAACATAGCTTGTGTAAATTTCACCACAACACATCACAAGAAAAGCCACCCCAATCACTGTCTTAAGGCCAGGGGAGTCCTCTCCACCCTGTCGCCCTCTTACAGTATGTGGGATTTATGGCTAGATTGATGACAACACCAGAGACAAGCTATCAAGAACTTAACAAAAAAACACCAAGACACCTACGCATCATTGTTGTCCATTACTTCATGTTGGAAGGAAGACAAAGTATCCAAGCTTAGTCCAAATCCACCCTCCTTGATTCAGCAAATGTTGGGCTTACACTAGTAGGAGAAATGATAGATTTCCTACTCTCAATTGAATGATCACTCTCTCTCTTACAATGGCATAGAGTTCCCTTGCTAATCCCCTATTACAACACATGCACATGCATAAGACAATGAACTTCCACTCAAGAGCTCCTTCTAGAGAGGTTGAGCTTGGCTTCTCAAGCTATAGCATAGTGCTCTTGCTTATGGCTCCCCTGTTTGTGCTAGCTACACCCTCCTTTTATAGCAATTTTGAAGGCTAGGGTTACTCCTCTAACCATGGTTGGGTTAGATTTTCAGCATTTTATCTAATTTCTTTTGCTTGGAATTTTCAAGAAGTTGGTGGGGAAAGAGAGAGGAGAGAAATGGAGGTGATAGGACTTTTCATAGTGGGTTAGTGTTAGTAGAGTTAGTTATTAATTTACAAATGGAATTGGATATTTACAATGGGAGTATCCATGCAGGATACAAATAAGGAAGAAAAACTCTTAAGAGGTAAGAAAAGGTGGATTTCTTACAAGGTTGATGCTCCAAGTGTCTTGAGTAGGTCCAATTTTGACGCGTGTTGACGGTCCACTAGCTTTGACGGTACATTTTTTCTCCACTCTTGACCTTCCTTGAGAGACAAGGTAATTGAAGCTGAGTAATCAACCACCATGATGCTGTCTTTTAAGAGAAGAGGCTGAATTTTGTGGTTTTTTTGATAGATATGGGTAATTTGGAGGAGGAAAAATGAGACTATGTGGTCAATTTTGGAATGGAATTGTGTGTGGGAGGTATGAGTTCACCATGGTTTCTCTTATTCTTCAAGGTTGAGGAGAAGGTGAGTAGGGTGCAGAGAGGAGTGTTGAGAGAGGTGGGGATGATGAGTGGAGAAGTGTGTGTGAAAGAGGAAAATGATAAAGTGGAAGAGAGAGTGTGGCTGCATAACATGGGAAAATTGGGGTCCACTAATAAAATCATAGCTCACAGCTCGTAGCTCAAAAAAATATGAAAAAATTTGAGGCAAAAGTTCAGCCCACGAGCTACAACTTTTGTTTGTATCACCTTTTCAAATTCGGAGAGCAAGTGAACTTTAAAAATTCAGAAAAACCGACCGTTTTTTTCCACTGCACAAGGTCCTTGTGGGGTCCTTCTTTGGATGATTCTTTTGAATACCTCCAAGAGTGAGCCCTCCATAGTGCATGTATGCATGTCACCTACCCTTGACCTTATTTGGTAGGTCTATAATTGAAGATATTGTTGAGATCATGATATAAGTGAATAGTACAACTAAGAAAATCAAATATTGAGAGGTCTAAAAAATATGTACGTGTCAAATATAAATAATATAAGTGGAAAAAATATAAAGGGGTCAAAAGAAATCTCTCTCATTATGAGGCTACCATAAAAAGATAAATATTTTTGGTGTTCTAATGTTTTTAGAAAAAAAACAAAATAGATGTAGGAAGGGAAAAATCACAATAGTGAAAAATATACACATAAATAAAACTAGTTTTTTTTAGAATTTTGTTGGGGTGGAGTTACACCAAATATAAGAGAAGCTTACATGAAAATATTTCTATATGGAATAAAGAGTATGAAAAATGGTAAGAAAAATTGTGGTAATGGTGAGGCAATGTACAAAGCATAAATAACACACACCTAGGTAGAAATATTTAAATAAATACCAAAATAATTATGAAAAAATCTTTTATTTAGGCCCTATATACAAAGAAATATTTACATACACATGGGCCATAATATACTTATATTTTTTATTTTATTTTTATTTTTTTGGCTCAACTAGCCCAATGACTAGCTAATTGAGGGTTTTTTGAGAAGATATGGGAAAAGTCCCGTGACTCACGCACGCCTATGTACAGTGAAATGGTAGGGATAGCCACAGTGTTTGGGTGATTTTGGTAGGGTGAGGTAACTCACTGTGGCAATTACAAAGAGCCGAAAAACGGCTATCATTATAAATAGGAGCCATTTTGCATGCAAAAGGGGGGAATTGTAAAGGCAACGAGCAAGAGGAGAGGTGCTTCAAGCTTGGAGAGGAACAAGAAGGGATTTCTCTCTCTTTTGAGCTTGGATAAGATCTCTCTCTCTCTCTCTCTCTCTCTCTCTCTCTCTCTCTCTCTCTCTCTCTCTCTCTCTCTCTCTATCTCCAATCCAAGCAAGAAGTTTCCTCTCCCTCTCTCGGCCATAAGCAGCAAGGGCACACGAATCAATGAGTGGAGGATAAGGCCATAAACAAGGAGAACTTGAAGCGGGGGAAAGGAGAGCAAGCAAGTGCTTGAGAAGCAAGAGGAAGAGGGGATGCCAAGTGAGGCTAGAGCAAGCCAAAGAGGAGAAGGGAGATCGAGGTCAAGCCTTGAGCAGGTAAAGGCAAGAAGAAGGGATTTACGAGAAAACGGGAAGCTTAAAGTAAGCAAGCAGGCTTGAGATGGCGAGCTGGGCCTTGAACCAAAGCAAGAGAAGAAAGCAGGAGAAGGCATGCACGGTAAATGAAGCAAGGAAAGAAGGAGGAGGAAGTTCAAACTAGAGAATGGCAATTAAGCCAGTCCAAAGCATTGATGATCGAGGCATTGAATTGAATTGAAGACTGCAGAATCCACGAGCAATCAAAGCAGATGAAGCGACATGAGGGAGTTACTATCATCGTCATCGACTAGAGATTGATTAAATAATTGTTAAGCCCCGGTGTCGTTAACAGCCCGGCTAATTCTGTACAACGGGAGCTTAAACTCCTAGTTAGCAGATGACCCAAGTGACGGTGCTGTTAACAGCCCGCCTTGGCTAGTACCAAACATACGAATCAATTAATTGATGATTATGGTGATTTCCAGATTCAGTTGTATTTGTTGTTCTTGTTCTCTCTCTTTCACACCTCCCACAGCCAGAGGCCCGGCGCCTGCCCGGCTCACGTAGCGAACACATATCTCCCGACCACAGTGAGGACCATTTTTCAAATTTTTTCTCCACCTCTCTCTTAGTATGCAGTTGATGCATGAAAATCACAAAAACAACCTATGTATTTATTTTGTACATAGCTATGGTTTTGACACATTTTGATCTCAGAACAAGGAGAGGTTGGAACAAACCCTATGAAAAGAAAAATCACTAGATGTTGATTCTACTTGACGGTCACTACCTGACGGTTACTATAGGTGAAGAGTAAAAGTCAATAGTGAAAGGGAGGAAAATCTCATGCATTATGGATTTGGAGTCAACAAAATATTATCAAAGTCAAGCATAATTCACTTGTGGACACAAGGCTTGCATATGAAGTCGAGAGGGGACCACCTGAATGACTTTTGGAAAGGAAAAGACAGATACATATTTTTGTGGGATTTGTCTCTATTTTTTTAATTCCAAATTGGAAAATGTTTTCAACAACAAAGTTGTAGGCGTTGAGTAGATCTTTCAACCTTATCTTTTTTTCAATTTTTGGAGCTACGGTTTGGGAGGTATTGCCAAAATGGTGGAGCCTATCTGTCCACTTGGGAAAAAGTAATGGTTATCTATTGAAAAGAGGCAACAAAGTGTCATAAATGTCATGTGAGCTTACATTACTGTCTCTAGGACATGATAGCAAGGAATGAATTGAATCTTTCACAAACACAACATCCCATGAATCCAAAATACGCTTTTTTGTGGATGATAGAGTCTATAACCTTTGCTTTCAGCACTATAAGCAACATAAATACATTTGACAGCCTTATCTGTGTTGTGTTTACGGAACCAAGGCATATGCTAAACAACAAAAAACACACATGTGCTCAATAGAAGGATTTCTATCATGCCACGCTTCATATGGAGTAATAGACGATAAAGCTTTTGTAGGACACCTGTTTAGTACATAGGTGGCACACATGATGGACTCAAGCCAAAAACAATGCAACAAAGCTTGACTTTTGACCATACATCGTGCCACTTCCATGAGTAACCTATTTTTCCTCTCAGCAACACCATTTTGATGAGGTGTATGAGGCACTATACATTGGTTTTTTATCCCACGACTAGCCAAAAATGCATTAAATTCATGAGACATGTACTCCTCCCTTTGATGAAAACGGAGGGTGCCCATAGCACATTTCGAGACATTTTCAGCCATAGCCAAAAATTGTTTGAAGCACATTTTCAGCCATAGACAGAAATTGTTTGAAGCACATAAAAACTTCAAACTTTGCTTTAAGAAAAAATACGCGTGCATGCTTGGAGTATTCATCAATGAAAGTCATGAAGTAAAGGTGATTGCCCAAAGATGGAGTTTGCATGCGCCCACAAACATCAATATTCACAAGATGTAACCTGCACGTGGCCCTAACTGAACCATCCTTTGGAAACTTTAAACGTTGTATCTTACCCAAAATATAGCCTTCACAAACATGTTTGATGGGTGCTTCAAGAGGCAACAAAGAAGCAACCATATCATATTTCTGCAAACGTAGCAAACTGGCAAAATTCAAATAACCAAAACATGCATGCCAAACTTTTGCATCTGAAATAACCTTTCAATCCTCAACTGCATTTACAATATTCTGCCCACACTTGTCATACAAAGTGAGCTTATACAGCCCACGGTATAAAAAATACCAGGTGCAACAATTTCATCACCAAAATTGAGATCATGTACACCTGTCATCCAAAAAATTGACTACCAGACCAAGTCTAGCAAGTGTAAATACAGACAAAAGATTCTTCTTGATCCTAAGTACATAAACTGAATTAGTAAGTGTGAAAGAACTGCTATTTGCAGTAGTAAACACAATCTTTGCAACTCCTTGAACCAAATAAGAGGCATTGCTGGCCCAAGTAACTAAATTCCCATGAGGGATAGACTCAAGAGAGGTAAAAAAATCACAATGTGAGATAATGTTCTTTGTAGCACCACTGTCAAAATACCACACATGTGAATCCACAACAACTAACATGCATGCATCATGAACAAAAAGATTATAGGTACACTCTACAATTAAAGCCTATTTTGCATCAAGATCAGCATCATAGTCTCCTTTCACAGAAGATTCAACAGTTATTGCATTTGTAGTGGAACCAGCATTTGCAGTGGAACCACCCTCTTTCTTCTTTGACTCTTTGGCCTTCAATTCAAGACACTGCTTGATCAAGTGATCATTAGCTTTACAATAATGGAAACCTATCTTCTTTTTTATCTTATCACTAGAATTTCCAGACAAATTGCTGCTGGCAAAAGCATTAGGAGCAGGTGATTTTCCACTCGCAAAAGAACCTTAAGAAGTGGCTGCATTTTTGTTACCACCCTTTCTTTGAGCAACAATAAAAGCCTGTTCAACTGCACGCTGTGTAGTCCTGTTTTTTTTGGAAAGTGACTCTTACAATGGCAATGTGCACAATGCATCAAAATTGACAGATTCAGGATTTCCTTGGGTCACAAGTCTCTAAGTACTATAGAAAAAGGCTGGTAAGAGTCTGGCAAAGCATCAAGAATAGTATGCGCAAGGGAACTGTTTGAAATGACTTCACCTATAGAAATAAGTTTCTCATTGATATCCTTGACACCACCAAGGAAAGTTTCCATGTCATATTCCTCATGCATAAGCTCTGACTCCAGATCTTTACACAACAATGCAATTTTTTCCTTATCACAACTTGCATTAAGACCAGCCAAAATATCCCAAGCCTATTTTGTAGATTTCAGTAAACGAATGTGAGGATTAATGGTGCACTTCATAGACAACAAAATCAATGCATGAGCATGTGCATCCTTTACATCCTAGGGAGCTTGTTTTTTCGTAGGCAAAATAACTCTGCCAGTAGAAATCCTTGCAACAAGACCTGTAACATCCTCAACATTGCCTACATCCTCAGAACCAGGACGTATATCAATGCCCTGCACAATATTCCGAACACACTTTGACACAAGAACATGTTGCATCATGTAAACCTGCATAGGGTAAGTATCCCCATCCAATATGTCCTCATCAACAAAAATCTTGAACACATCTATGTTGTTGTCAGACAGGGTAAATGATGCACCTAATGTGAAAGCTGTCCAAAAAGAGGAGAAACAAAGCACGGGAACAACACTTTCTATATAGCACAAACCGTAAAATACTGTAAGGCACCTGTTATGAAAAAAATGTCATTGACAAAAAATTTACACAAAATGACAAAATACCTTGTGCAATATTGTCTATAGTGGAAACGTGGGCCAAAATGAGCCCGAATCAGAAATTTGAGAAGAAATTGATCTACGAGCTCTCTCAAAAATTTTGTCAACCCTGCAAACACTTACCAAAGCTCACTAAAATCAGAGAAAGTGAGAAGTCGTGTGCTGGAACTGCTGGCGACTAAGCCCAAGAGGACGCAACCTACTCTGATACCAATTGTTGGAATTAGGGTTGTAGGAAAACAAACACAGCTTAGAGAAGACAAGGGAAGCTAAAGGCACACAATGGAGAGTTTATTACTTAGTGTGCAATGGAAAGATAGATATCCCTAGAGTGATGGGTGTATATACAATGCATGAGGGAAAAAACCTACTTAAGAGGGAAAAATGCCCCAGTAGTCCTAGTGTGTTCACACACATCACTACCACATGTATATGGTAATAGTCTTGAATGGGATTAAGTGAGCCACCTTAATAAGCAAGTCAATTATGACCATGATTGAATCATAGCCAGCTTGAATAGAAGGAAACCTAGTGATAAAGTGCATGCTAATACATTCCCATTTCATTTGGGAGACACCTAAAGGATGTATTTTACGTGACATCTTTAGTCTCTCCACCTTAATCCTTTGATAATACAAATAGTGCGTGACATAGCCAAGGACATCTCCCTTCATACCTTGCCAACAGTAACTTTTGCAAATTGCCTTGAGGGTTTTGGCATAAACTAGATTTCCTAAAGTTGGGCCATTGTGTGCTTCATATAGGATAGCATTATTTAGGGCAAAATCCTTAGGTATGCATAGTCAATCCCTATAGTAAATTTTCCCATCTTTCAATGAATAATGTAGAGGTTTAGGCTGATTTGATGATACCCTCTCTTTACGTAGGATAATAGAAAGTTTCTTGTAATCTGCATCTCTAATAGCAGCATCCGAGACCCTGTCTAAAATAGGGTTGTTACCATGGAAACTTCCCCTAGAAAAGCTTTATGGCTTAGGGTATTTGCAGTAACTTTATCCTTTCTTGGTCTAAATTTATTATCAAAATCATATTTGTTGATGATCTCTATGTATCTCTTCCATCTCATGTTAAGGTTAAACTGGGTAAAAATCCACATAAGGCTCTTGTGATCTGTTACCAATTGGAATTTACGTCCCAATAGATAATGTCTCCATAGCTTGAGAGCATGAATAACTACTAGTAATTCTAAAGCTTGTGTAGCATAATTCACTTCATGAATCCTAAGATTCCAAGAACTGTAAGCTACATGCCTTCCTTCTTGATGCAAGGTTATCAGTATCTATGATCACTTCAAATTCCTGGGTGAAGTCTCAAAGTTTTAGAAGAGGTTCTAACGAAAGATACTCCTTAAGTTGTTTGAAGCATGCTTCATGTTGTTCTTGCCAAATTATCGTAGATCCTTTCTTTAGCAAGTTGGCTAATGGTGTAGCTTTAAAAGCATAGTCCTTTACAAAGATCCTCTACCACCCTATGATACCTAAGAACCCTCTGACTTTGGTTTGTGAAGTCGGTTGAGAACATTCCACAATATCCTTGATTTTTTTGGGGTCAAGAGAGATTCCTTTCAATGAAATGATAAACCCTAGTGATAGACCTTAGGGGTGAGGAAGGTACATTTTCTTTGCTTTGCATATAGTTTTTTTTTTTACGTAAAAGTTTTAACACTTTTCGAACATGTTCTTCATGCTTTCCCTATGATCTGGAATAAATTAAGATATCATCAAAGAATAATAGGACAAAATCATTGAAGAATTCTCTAAATATATCGTGCAAGATGATTGAAAGTTGCAAGAGCATTCGTAAGTCCGAACGCCATCACAATAAATTTGTAATGACCATATCGAGTGTTGAAAGTTGTTTTGGAGATATCCGCCTCCTAAATTCAAATTTGATGATAACCAAATCGAAGATCAATCTTTGTGAACATTGTTTCTCCATGTAGTCTTTCTAGCATCTCATCAATACGAGGAATTGTTTCTCCATGTAGTCTTTCTAGCATCTCATCAATCCAATTCCTCATCAATACAAGGAATTGGATATTTATTCTTGATGGTAGCCTGATTTAAATCCCTATGATCTATGCAAAGTTGAAGAGATCCATCCTTTTTCTTTTGGAAAAGAACAGGTTCACCCCATGGAAACGTACTAGGTCGGATAAACCCTTGTTCAATCATCTCCTTGAGTTTCTCCTTGAGCTCTATATTCTCTTGAAGTGACATCTTGTACGGTGCCCTTGAGACTGGTTCACTACCTGGAATTTTTTTTTATTTCATGGTCTACCTCCTTAGGTGGTGGTAGTTCAAAACGTTATGTGGGGAAAACATCTCAAGATTCTTCTAGTGACATTGGTTCAGGGTTCAAAGAATATTTTTCCAGTTTGTTTAGTTTGACTACAAAAATTTGTTATCCCTTGTGTAACCCTTTAACCCTTTCAAAAGACGATTAGCCTTCACCAAGTAAGGTTTTTGTCATCCATTTTGGCCTTGAATAGTGACTAATTCCTGACCTTGGTTGTCCACAAACACTTCCTTTGGCACAATGGATATAAGCATTATAATTGGCTAACCAATCCATTCCAAGAATTTTGTCGTAGATTCTTATGGGTAAGGTTCAAAAAGTAGCATAAGTAGAGTATTCTCCAAGCCTGAAATCTATTTTTCCCACGGTGTATTGAGATAACACTGCCTTTTGATTGGCTAATTCACCTCTCATGTTTCTTGTAGGGTGTTGATTAAGTCCTAACCTCCTTAAAATTTTAGGTGACAAGAAAGAATGAGTACTGCCACAATCAATAAGAAGCTCAACCTCGTGATTTGCAGGTGCTTGAATGACAACATATTGTTGCCTTGTTCCTAGGTTATCAATTGGAGTATGTAGAGTTTATCTTTCCACTTGTTCTTCTCCCAATTTTGGTTCTTGTATGATAGCATTGACTCTGGCAGCCATTCCATGCCCTTGACCTTGTCCTCCATTTCTTCCTCCATGATTAATTATTTGACCTCGCCCTCTATCTTGATTAGGTATAATTGTTGCAGCGGCTCGTATGAAACATACATTCTTGAAATGTCATGGCTCATTGCAATTAAAGCATCTAAGATCTGCATTTTGAGCTCTTGTTGTCGAAGCTCCAACTGTCGGATGAGTTTGGTGAGTTGGGTGAACAAGCCTTGGGCTCCACATCATAGGTCGTCTTCTCCTTGCAGCATTCCTTATATTTCCATTTCCTCCCCTTTGATAGTTTGACATCTCTTTAGCTAAGGGTTAAGCTCTTAAAAGAGGATCTTGTAAATTCATAGGTCTCATGTCTTCTAGACAAATATTTAAGGGAGCATTTAGCCCTTGGCAAAAACGGGCTACTTGTTGATCTACGGTCATTGGTGGAGCATAGCACCTAAGAGTTACAAGTTTGGAGTAGTATTCTTCCACCGTAAGATGAAATTCACATAAGTTGAAGAGATCATTCATCTTAAGGTATTTGTGTGTAGATGGAAGATAATGTCCTTTGACAGCAGACTTAATGTCTTCCCAAGTTTGAGTTTTTTGAGCTATCTGATTATCTTTGGAGTGTTTCTTCCACCAAATCTTGGTATCCCCCATGAGAGGAAACATAGCCAACATTGCTTGGTTATCAGGAGTAGTGCCAACATAAGCAAAATAATACTCCATCTCTTCAAGACACACTTCCGCATCACGCTCAACTTGAGTTCCTTCCCCCTTGAAAGAGGAAAGTTTAGCTTGCTTGAGTAGTATCTTTTTCTCTTGAAGAGGCGTGTACATCGCACTTTGTGAAATATAGATTAAGTGAGACTTTATTTGAGTAAATTTAATATACTTTAAGACAAGACTTGATTAGACAACAATACAAGAAAAAGTCAGTATTGTTTCAAAAAAAATCATATACACATTATTTCCTACTAAGGCTAGTATTCTTTGAGTACAAGGCTTTGTAATATTCCTATATTTTAAGTTTAGTGATTACAAAAAGATAGGCTAAAGGAATTAAAAAAAAAAATCTTTTGACCCTCAAAAGCTAGGAGATACACACGTGGGTTGAATCCTACCACCATGGATAAGTTTGGTAACTTGCCCATTGAGTGTGAGATATCTTTTCTACTCCTAAGGTAATGGTAGCATCTGGATTCTTAATGCCTTTGAAAAGATAAACTTCAATAAATTTTAATTCCTCTCCTCATCAAAGTTTCTTGAGGTTGGTAGCCATGCACCATATCTTGCTAGCATCAATTGTATAGATTCCTCTAGATGGAGTCTAGTCCATCTTCTATACTTAAATTAAATAAATATCTAGTATTATTCAAAATACTAATTAATATAATTCATAATAAAATTGATGAGTGAGAATTTTGTTCTGCATAATAAGAGTGTGATGAGTACTCTTATGCATTAACTTTCAATTAGTTATGCATAAGTTAATAGTTAGGCTATACTAACTAGAGAGAGTAGGTATAACTAGAGAGATTAGAGAAAGAGAGAACACACACACACACATCCTTTGTAAAGCCAATTGAATCTTACTACTCTACTAGGATATTAGAGTAAGAGAGAACACACACACATTCTTTTTAAAACTAATTGAAGCTTACTAGTCCACTAGAGAGATTAGAGTACGGGAGAACATACACACATTCTTTCTAATGCTAATTAAATGCTTAATTAAAATGTACCTTACTAATCTACTAGAGTCTTTGATCTTTTAGTGGTTTGTGGAAGTCTTCTCTCTAAGAGACGTGGTAGCACTTTGTGAGCATTAAAGAGGTAAAATCCCTATATCCAATGTGGGAGTATGGCTGCTCTATTTATGGTTGAAAAGAAAACGTCCAACTCATTTTTTATAAAGTTTTTTTTCTCTAAAATTCATACCCGCGCATTTGGTTCCCTTGTGGTACCCATCAGCTTGACCAATTTGTCATCATCATAAAGAGATAAGACTACACAGCCCCCCTCATTAAGATTAGTCAAGGCTAACCTCTCCTTTCCATGTGTGTGTGTGTCCCACTTTGTCCCTCCTATGTGACCACATTCCGAACAAAAAGCCTACGTAAAACTTTTTGTGCTTTTGGAAGTATACCAATAACTGACGTACATGTCTAGTAAGAGTTGAAAGAAATGCCAAAAACCCTTCTCTATGTTTGCATTTAACATATCAATGCTTCCTTGACCTACCTCTATTGGGCATATCTTAAAGTCAATGACTTTCTATCTCACCAAGCTTCTATTAACCTTGTAAAACATGTGTATAATGCAATGTCCCTGCCGTGATCACACTTTGTACATAAGACTCAATATAGTCCCAATTTCTCTGAGCATATCATTGATGTGCCTCTGGACAACATAATGAAAGGCATGATGGGGTGTTTTGCTTTCTATCTAATAGACCTCAACAATTTTAATAGTTTGATTTTAGATTCTAGTTTAAGGCTTTTGTGTTAGTTTCACCCTTTTATGATGAGAGGATAATGAGGCCCACTTGGATGGTAGGTGAGGGATCAAACATTTTTTAAGGAGTTGGTTTAGTGATGGCTAGAGAGGACCTCTCATTGCAAAACATTTTGAAATGCATGATCAAAAGAGACCCAAATGGTTGTGCTTTTTGCAGCAAAGGCATAAGTAAGGGGCTGTTCCCACATAGCCTCAACATCTTTGGATAGTGCATTGAATGGAACTCTATTAGCGTCTTTGGAACTCTCCAAGTCCTCAAGGAAGTTGCACGTCCCATTATCTTCAAGATTTGAAATCCAAAGGGAAATTGAAGTGCATAGAAAAGGAAAAAGGCAAAACAGTGGGGACAAAGAGAGAACAAGGAAAAAGTGGAGAGCGATTGTTTGAGGATAAATCAAACGGGCACCCAATTGGTAGGACACGTAGGCGGACACCACATTTGTAGTCTATTATTTTGTCCGAGCTAGTGTAGTGATACTCTTTGTAAATCCTGACTTTAGAGTAGCGGATCACTTCCCTGAGTTGTAATGATGTCATGATAATTGTAAAGGTCCATGTGAACCGGCCACTGGTCATTTGGAATATCCTAGGTATAAAGATCAATAACTTTAATGTGAAAAGAGGCTTATCTTTAGAAGAGGAAGGGAGCTCAAAAAACGTACGCTCAAGCTACGAGCTGCTCCAACCTTGTAATCATCGCAGTTAATGAATGGGTAATCAGTTTTCCAATCTGAAACTTGCGTTGTGTTCCTCTCTCTTTGCTCTTTAATTTAAGTGTAAGCATTGTCAGTTTTGATGTGGTTTGCGACTACGTGTATGTAAGCTATAATTGCAGATTTGAGTGCTTAAATCGCTGTTTTTAGTCGTTTTGACCATAGGACAACATTTCTGGATAGTTCTGTTGAAGTTTTCAAGACCTTTTTCATGATGGATCGTGATTTTGGTACCTTGTTGGATTGTGACCAGACTTGCTAGGATAGTGCCCCTATGTAAGGTCTCTGACCCCGATCAAAAAGAGCACCATTGTACCTTGAAATGAATATAATGAAAAAAGTTACTATTTTTAGCAGTTTTTCAAATTCTATCAGTGCCATGATGTTTAGAATATTTTAAAGTTTTGAAATGTGAATGAAAATAATTTTTGTAAAAAATTTCCAAAAATAGTAAGTTTTTGGTCACTCGACCTGTCCAGTTTTGACCGTCTCGAAAAACTGCACCCGTACCCCAAATTTGAAAAAATGCATTTTCGAACCCCAAGGGCTGCTAAATATGGCACGTACTTGGGCCAGTACGCATTAGTTAGAGCTTGATATAGAAATTTTCGGCATCAAATTCCGACTCGTATGACCCGTTTTAGCCTAAAATCAATTTTTCTCAAAATTGTCCGGGGAGGCACTGGGGGCTTGAGGCTGTGTGGGAGCAAGTTCCAGGCCACTCCAGGTCAGCTTTAGCAGCTAGGGGGCGCCTTTTGTCCTTGTGGGAGTCTTGGGAGAGTTTCCAAGCTTGCAACTAAGTGTAAGAGCCAGTTAACCAAGCCAACTGGACACTTGGTGGGTAGGCAACTGGACTTGCCATGCTTAACTGTAGTAGCTCCCAGATGCAAATAGCAAGCAGGTTCAATTTTCAGCTTGAGGAGGCCTATTTAAAGGTGTTCTCACACACACACACACACACATACTCACACACACACCCAGTACACACACACACACACACCTACATACACCTTGGGGAGGTGCTGCCGGTACACACACAGTTTTTGAAGGAGAAGCAAGGAGGGAGGTGCTGTCGAAATTCTCATCTTGAGGATTCATTGGATCAGAAAAATCAAAGGATTCTCAGCCCCTAATCACGGTAATTATGGTTTAATTACGGCTCTTCTTAATTCTCATCATTACTCTCCCATATTCTTCGTCTACTATGCCGACTTTCAGCTATAATTCCCAATAACTGCTCTCGAAGTTTACATAGCTATACTCCATTATATAATCATCATTCAATTAGCTAATTTATGCAGCCATTCATCATCCTTAATCAAGGATTAATACATGATTAGGAAAGATTCTCTCTCTAGCTAATTAGATTGAATCTTCTCCCACATTAAAATTTGATTAAGGCTGAAAATTAATCCGTCATTAGGCCATTAAGAAGAGAATTTTCTATCACACATGCCTACGGTAATTCTGCATCTTCAAATTGCACTAGGAAGGTGATTGAGCTTGCTTACTTCATCTCTCTTGTAAATCAATTAGTAAAATTCTGAAATTCTTAATCATCTAAGCCAAGTGATTAACTTTAGAGCCAGTTTCCATAGGGAAAGTAAAGAATTACCCATAAAATTGCTAGGTCTCGAAGGAAAAATCTAATCTCTTGCATAAGGGGGATTCTTTAACGATTCTAATCTGCCAATTGGTTTGTTATGATGCTCTCGGACTTTAGATTTTTTTCTTCAAGTTTATCATTTAAAGTAGTGAGTAAAATGGCTCCGGTTAAGAGAACTCGCTTCAATGGTGCCCACGACCGCGAGGCGGGAATGAGCAATGTGAACGGAAAGGAAAAAGCTCCCATGGACAAACAAACATCGACCATCTCACGGGCCATTGACGAAGAAATGGAAGAGGTAGGTCACAATTTCATTCAAGTTGTTTAATTTAACATTGCACACGTTTAGCTAGGAATGAATATATCCCCAAACATGTTGGAGAAATCCAACGAAAACCTCGGCATTGAATTCATTTGTACATTAAAGTCTAAAGTAGGAAAGAAATGATTGATGGGTTTGCTGTTTGCAATAGGAAAGAATGTCTGCCAGGAAAAATTTAGCTCGACATGTTCATTCTATTTCCAATGTTGAATCAGTCCTGACCCCCCTATTAATCACAGGGGACAGAGTTCCTCGTTAAGGGCTTTTGAATCCACGACTTGCTTTTTATGCGGTGGATACCCACGAATTGATTTCTATGCGGTGGACACCCACGTCTTGCTTTCTATGCGGTAGGAGTGTCCATGTCGTGCTTTCTATGCGGTGGACATATCTAGTTGTATGGGCAGCTAGGCGACAACGGGAGGAGTAAACTCTCGCTGGAGGGGGGATGTTGTACCTCCAGAACATTGGAATTTTAATGAATAAGTTTGAGTAGAATTTTTACTAGAATACTATCTTGGTGTCGTTTGCAATATTGGTTGAAGGGCTGTCTTAACGAACAATGTGATTCGGAATCTAATCAAGGAATCTTTATGTTGAACAACCATTGTGGTAGTAATTAGGACACACAAGGAAGTGTGAGTGTGGGGGTGGAAAGTGGGGGCTTGGCTCAAGTTGCCAATGCCTATGAGAAGGGTGGTCCCGATTGGTCGGGAACTCTCTGTCCCCATAGTGTTAAAATTGATACTAGTAATACTCATTGCCCCTAGAGCGGTGAAGTCTCAAGTGTACGTGCCTCTAAAACATAGGGGAAAAGTCTCAAGTGTATGTGCCTCTAAAACATGGGGGAAAAGGCACTCGAGGTTTCTCTCCTCTTGGAAGGTGGGTCTTAGGATCGCTAGATAGTTTAAGTACGCTTCCCCTGCTAGGTGGAACTAGATCTCTTTGCTAGTAGGCTCGAACTCGATTCACTTTGTGATGAGATATCGTCCGCTAGTTGAACCCTGAACCACTTTGTTTGCTTCTGTTATAGATCTAGTGGCCACCAGGTTCACCATCAGATGGGCCTTTTGATACGGCGGGGTGGGGACCTCACACCTGGTATCAGAGCCTAGGTTAGGCTGAGAAATAATTCGTATTGTTTGAATATTTAAAAGGAACTGAAAGTATATAGGTAGCTGATCCAAATTCCTTGCATTGGTGTTGCACGAAGACCCCGTGCTAGAATATCGGAAGTTCCAAGTGCTTGAGCTTATTTATGAGCAAGCTCGACGATCCCCAGTTTACCAGTTTAGGTGAATGTCATGGAGATACTGATGAAGGCTCATACGCCACACTCCACTCGCATCGATAAAGGATGGGGACTTGATTGGACACTTGTAGCAGGGGTTTACTACATCAACGCTCGGAAGCTAGGATGCCTGGCTACCAATTTGAAGAAGATACGTTGGGGAGAAGAGTTGAGGATAGTGGAGTTATTCTACCTGCTGCCTACCCGATTGGACCTGACTGTCTCAGGCGGCTCCAATCAAACCATCAACGACTGGCTGTTGGAAAAGGTCACCGAGGTGATCCCAGCGAACAGAGTCAAAACTTTTGGAGTACAGTAACTACTGCACGAACAAAGTAGTGCATCATGAGAACACAATCTCCTAGGCGTATCTTATACGCAATCCCAAAAGCCATGTAATAAGTTGATCATCAGTTATCCTAAACCTTGAGGGGTTTTGATTGTAATAAATTTTCATCAATAAAGTGCTTTTTGTCTTTGAATCTCTGTCTCTTGATAAAGTGGAATCTTGAATTTTATTTAAAGTCTCGTGTCTATTTTGAAATCCAAGTAATGGTATCAAGAATCTCGTATAGCCCTTGTAGGCACCGCTTGTTGCTCTATACTCGACAGCGCAAGAGAAGAAGCT
This sequence comes from Adiantum capillus-veneris, assembly GCF_014529385.1. NCBI lineage: Eukaryota > Viridiplantae > Streptophyta > Polypodiopsida > Polypodiales > Pteridaceae > Adiantum > Adiantum capillus-veneris. Next base: position 10,646,707 of record NC_140935.1, on the reverse strand, counting down.
CCTCCTTAAGCAAGCCCAACCTCTGATCTTTAAGTGCGAGGGGGCAAATGTGGAGAGATATGCGGAAGTGTGGATGGAAGCCATGGACGACTACTTTGAAGCTGCAGGAACCCAACCCATAAATCAGACCATGCTTGCGATGTTCTGCTTGACTGGCGATGCCAAGATATGGTGGAAGCAACATTGCAAGGACCTGGATATTAACACTAGGTTGGTAATGGGACACTTTTATGTCGTGGGACACTTTTATGTCCTGTTAAGTGACCATTTTCCTTGAATTATGTCAAGAGTTTCAAAATGGATTTTGAGGTGCTATCTGTCTAGAAAGTTGTCTCATGAGCTGAAAAAAACTCGACATTTTTTTGGAATATCAATTCCATCTTTAACCTTGTCCTTGCATAACATTTCACAACCTAAACTGTGTGAAAAAACGGGTCTTGTTTTTGGCTATTTTCAACTTTTTGCAACTATACCACTCTAGAATTCATGTTTGTGAGGTCTATAATGCTAGAGAACTATCTTTAGTAGTGCTCAACATGTCCTGACGATTCTAGGGAGAAATAAATGTTAAAGTTGTAAGTTATGACCAAATTACAAAAATTATCAAATCCTGTTTTTTAGCCAATTTTAGCTCTTCTATGATTTTTTTGGTGGCTTTCATGATATCCAAATGCAGTTTTGATTTTCTATGTCGCATATTGTAACATAAAGCTAATATTCCTTGAGTTTTGGGGCACCTAATATCCTATTTTTCATAGTAGACAACGATGGTTGATTTTTTCAATTATAGAAGAAAACGAAACATTCTAGTATATCAAGTATAGCTCTTTCAATATTGTTAGTTTCTTGTGACAACTACATGAATTTTGTAGGTAGTAACCATATCTAATCATAAGGATCAAATTTGGATAGATATTGAATAGTTTCTATGGGATTCTACAACTCATAATGTTGAACCCAGTTTTTTCATGTTTGCTGTATTTAGCACTTCATCTTTGTCCCCAAGACTCCCCTTGGTAAGAGATGTATTATTGTTTTGACATGCTCCATGGCTCCTTATGAACCTAAAGGACAATAGGGAACTAAGAAAACATGCATATATTATTTGTATTGAGCGTGGCTATATAAACTTTGATGATAGGCTTGCAGAATGGTAAAAATTCAACTTTTTTGTACCTATTTCTTTTGGCAAAACAAAAAATAGTGAGTGAGAAGCAAGCATATGTTCTGATCACCAACCCATTGAATTTAACTAGGGAATTTATCTCAAGTCCTACAAAAATCCCTAATCTTTTTTTTATGCAACAAAACGTAAGAAATGGTTGTTTTTGATGAAAATGTACCGGTCCATCAACTTTGGAGGCTTGGTGTGACCAAAAGATGAGAAATTTTACAAGTTTCTTATTTTTTCCATGTGTAGTAGGCCTTGAACTATAACCTCATGAAAGGATTTTACAAAATGAGTGGATCTACTATGGTTTTGGAGGTTTTTTTCAAAACCCTGAAAGGACACTTTTATGTCATGTTAGGTTACCACCCTAGTGTTAAGGGATCTTTCCAATCCTAGGAAGACATCAAAGCTACGATAATGGGGCGTTATGTACCACCTGCCTATAGGACCTTGAAGATGAATGAATTATTTTCACTTCGGCATCTGACTTCATCTGTCGAAGAATATTATGCAAAGTTTTTCACTCTTCGGAGATATGCTCCTAGGATGACCTTGGAACAACAGGTGGCGAGGTTCTGCCAAGGGCTAATTGATCCTTTGAATACGCGGTTGGAAGCTCTCAGGCCAACGACACTACAGGATGCCTTGTTGAGGGCCAAACCTCTAGCTCTTGAAGTACAAAAGGTTAATCAGAACAGGAGGAATCATTGGGCAAAGAATAACAGACCAGCCAACCAAGCATATGACTAGCACCCTATTGTGGCTACCACCACAACCATGGAGTTCCCTGATGTTCAATGCTATGGTTGCGACAAGTATGGACATTACAGATCCAAGTGCCCCAGGAACATTCAAGCAACCAACGCAAATGCCATACCCTTGAATACCCATGGGTGTGGCCAAGCTAATGGAAGAGGAGGACGAGGAAGGATGAACAGAGGGCAAGGACATGGAGCTACCGCCAGAGTGAATGCCGCAGTGGTACAACCAACTGTGGGTGACAAAGTAGTGGAGAGAGAAATCCTACATGCTGCAATTGACAATCCCAATGGTTGCAAGAAATACGCAGTCATTCATACATCAGGATCTCTCAGAGGTGAACAAGTTAACTTCCTTATAGATTGTGGTAGTAATCTTTCATTTCTTTCACCAAGATGCATGAGGAAGCTAAAGCTAGATAAGTATCCAACAAGAAAGCTAGTTGTAGAGTTAGCAAACGGCTAGGAAGTAGTATCTCAACATTCTGCAGGAAAAATAGACTTTGATTTAGGGGGACACCCAACTTCTGTCCAATTTTGAACCCTACCCTTAGGATTCTTTGATGGGATACTAGGGATGGACTGGCTAAAGCAAAATAGGGCCCACATACATTGTGCACAAAGAAACTTTACCTTTACAGATAACTTGGGTAATGAAGCCTTAATCCAAGGGGAAAATGGGAGACCTAGGGCTACTCTAGTTAAAGCCAGCAGATTTTTTGAAGGGACTAAGAAAGGGACAACAAATTTATGCGGTAAAGCTCAGCAAGGTGGACCAATCAGATACCTCACTTTGACCAAACTGGTTGAGGGAATATGATGATGTGTTCCCAAAAGACCTTACGAATCCTCCACCACATAGAGAGGGAGATCATGAGATCGAGACTATCCCTGGATGTGAACTTATCTCAAAAAGACCTTATAAAATGTCACTTCGAGAAGCCATCAAACTCAAGGAACAACTTAGGCAACTCATTGAACAAGGATTCATTCGACCCAGTACTTCTCCTTGGGGTGCACCAGTTCTTTTTCAGAAGAAGAAGGATGGAGCCTTAAGGTTATGCATAGATTACCGTGGACTGAACCAGGTAACTGTCAAGAACAAGTATCCAATTCCAAGGATTGACGAACTCTTGGACAGGCTCCACGGTGCCAAAATGTTTACAAAGATAGATCTAAGGTCAGTATATTACCAAATCAGGATCAAGGAATCAAATATTCCAAAGACAGATTTCAATACTAGGTATGGGCACTACGAATTCACAGTAATGTCTTTTGGTCTAACAAACGCTCCTGCAAGCTTCAATCGACTTATGCAGGATATTTTCAGACCTTACGTGGATGCTTTTGTCTTGGTTTTCTTTGATGATGTTCTGATCTATTCTAAGAACAAGGCAGATCACGAAGAACATGTTCGCAAAGTATTTGATCTTCTTCGGAACACCAACTTTACTCTAAAGAGAGCAAGTGCACTTTTTGCTCACCACAGGTCAATTATCTTGGATTTGTCATATCGGCTGAAGGGATTTCAGTGGACCCAGACAAAGTCAAGGATATCGTTGATTGGCCTCAACCATCCACCGTCAGCGAAGCAAGAGGATTTCTTGGAATAACGGGATGGTAGAAGATTTTTGTCAAGGATTATGCACGTATTGCTACACCTTTGATGGAACTCCTAAAGAAAGGAACGAGGATCGAATGGAAGATCGAGCACGAGTCTAGCTTTGCTAAGCTAAAAGAATTCTTGATCTCAGCTCCTATTTTAAAGCTTCCAGACTTCAGTAAGGAATTTGAAGTAGCGACCGATGCTAGCAAATTTGCGCTAGGCGGAGTTCTTACTCAAGAAGGAAGACCATTGGCGTATACTTCGTGAAAGCTGAGGAATCACGAGAAGAATTATCCTACTCATGATTTGGAACTTTTAGCAGTTATGCATGTGCTAAAGTTATGGAGACATTATCTTCTCGGGCGCAAGTTTCAGCTGGTTACAGACCACAAGAGCTTAAAATGGATTTTTACTCAACCTATTCTCAACATGCGACAACGGCGATGGATAGAGCTATTACAGGAATATGACCTTGACATAAAGTATAGACCAGGGAAGGAAAATGCAGTTGTTGATGGTCTTAGCCGAAAATCCTTTCTCGAAGCTATCTCTATTCCAAATAACCCTATCTGGGATAGAATCAAAGAAGCATCCTTGGTAGATCCAGAGTACCAACGTATAGTATCATTAGTTCACCAGAATAAGATGCCTGAAGCTAAAGATTACTCTCTTATGGGAGGATGTCTTTACTACAGACATAGACTCTGTGTACCCAGAGACCGAGCTCTAAAGAAGGCTATTCTATATGAAGCACATGATAGCCCTACATCTGGACATCCAGGCTATGCTAAAACTCTTCATGCTTTCAGAAGGAGTTATTTTTGGTTTGGAATGAAAGGAGACATACTTCGCTATGTGAGACAATGTCTTTCTTGTCAGCGGGTAAAGGCCGAAAGAATCAAGTTACCAGGGCAACTTCAACATCTTGACATACCCCAGATGAAATGGGAATGCATCAGTATGGATTTTGTTACAGGATTACCTTCTATAGGAGGTTATGATTCTGTTTTCATGGTTGTTGATATGATCACAAACGTGGCTCATCTAATACCCATAAAGACAACCTTTACTGCTTCAGATATTAATCGAGTATTCATCAAGGAGATTTTTTGGCTACATGGTCTACCCAAGCGTATCAACAGTGATAGAGATGCCACGTTTACATCAAAATTTTGGACTTCTCTTTTCCAATCTATTGGGTCACAATTAGCCTTCAGCACGGCGTATCATCCGCAGACAGATGGGCAAACTGAAAGGGTTAATCAAGTCATCGAGGACATTCTTAGAGCCTATTGTTCGCAAGAGCCAGAGAAGTGGTTACAATATCTACCTTTGGTGGAGTATGCTTATAATTCTTCCGAACACAGAAGCATTGGAATGTCACCTTTCAAAGCTCTTTATGGACGGAAATGTTTAGCACCACTGAAATTCTCAGATCCAACCATCAGGGTAGAAGCCTCTAGGAAGATGTTAGAAGATATGGAAGCACAGACTAGAGCTATCCGCCAGGACATTCAGGCAACTCAGGATAGACAGAAGCACTATGCAGATAAGAGCCGTTCGGAAAGAACTTTCAAAGAAGGGGATAAGGTTTTTCTGAGAGTCCGACCAAAGAAAAGTAACTTATCACTAGGCAGATATAAGAAGCTAAGCCTAATGTATTGTGGACCATTTGAGATTGTTAAATTTGTAAGTGACGAAGCCTACAAGCTAAAGTTACCTGCAAACTTGAAGGTTCATGATGTATTCCACGTCAGCTTACTCAAACCCTATATTCCTAACCCTGATCAATTCTTGGAGTCAGATTATCTATTCATGCCAGCACAAGGAGTTCTCGAGCTCCAACCTGACTACGTACTGGAAACAAGGGAAAGGAAGTTACGCAACAGAACAATCACGGAGCATCTAGTAAAGTGGAAGGATTACCCTGAAGAAGATGCAACTTGGGAGGACGAACCCACGCTCATAAAGGATTACCCAAACACATTCTTGAGATGAGGACATCTCAAATTTTTCACGTTGGGGAGGTTGTAAGGTCTCTGACCCTGATCAAAAAGCACCATTGTACCTTGAAATGAATATAATGAAAAAAGTTACTATTTTTAGCAGTTTTCCAAATTTTGTCAGTGCCATGATTTTTAGAATATTTTAAAGCTTCGAAATGTGAATTAAAATAATTTTTGTAAAAAATTTCCAAAAATAGTAAGTTTTTGGTCACTCGACCCGTCCAGTTTTCACCGTCTCAAAAAACTGCACCCGTACCCCAAATTTGAAAAAATGCATTTTCGGACCCCGAGGGCTGCTAAATATGGCAGGTACTCGGGCCAGTACACCTTAGTTAGAGCTTGCTATAGCAATTTTCGGCATCAAATTCCGACTCGTATGACCCGTTTTAGCCTAAAATCAATTTTTCCCAAAACTGTCCGGGGAGGCACCGGGGGCTCGAGGCTGTGTGGGAGCAAGTTCCAGGCCACTCCACGTCAGCTTTAGTAGCTAGGGGGCACCTTTTATCCTTGTGGGAGTCTTGGGAGAGTTTCCAAGCTTGCAACTAAGTGTAAGAGCCAGTTAACCAAGCCAACTGGACACTTGGTAGGTAGGCAACTGGACTTGCCATGCTTAACTGGAGTAGCTCCCATATGCAAATAGCAAGCAGGTTCGATTTTCAGCTTGACGAGGCCTATTTAAAGGTGTGCTCACACACACACCCAATACACACACACACACACCTACACACACCTTGAAGAGGTGCTGCCAGTACACACACAGTTTTTGAAGGAGAAACAAGGAGGGAGGTGCTGCCGAAATTCTCATCTTGAGGATTCATTGGATCAGAAAAATCAGAGGATTCTCAGCCCCTAATCACGGTAATTATGGTTTAATTACGGCTCTTCTTAATTCTGATCATTACTCTCCCATATTCTTCGTCTACTATGCCTACTTTCAGCTATAATTCCCAATAGCTTCTCTCGAAGTTTACATAGCTATACTCCATTATATAATCATCATTCAATTAGCTAATTTATGCAGCCATTCATCATCCTTAATCAAGGATTAATACATGATTAGGAAAGATTCTCTCTCTTGGCAGCATAGCTAATAAATTGTCAGCCAGTAATAGTGTAGATTTGATGGAATTCATTCTTTTACCATTCAATAGTATTGTAATTAAATTAAACTGAATCTTCTCCCACATTAAAATGTGATTAAGGCTGAAAATTAATCCTTCATTAGGCCATTAAGAAGAGAATTTTCTATCACACATGCCTGCAGTAATTCTGCATCTTCAAATTGCACTAGGAAGGTGATTGAGCTTGCTTACTTCATCTCTCTTGTAAATCAATTAGTAAAATTCTGAAATTCTTAATCATCTAAGCCAAGTGATTAACTTTAGAGCCAGTTTCCATAGGGAAAGTAAAGAATTACCCATAAAATTGCTAGGTCTCGAAGGAAAAATCTAATCTCTTGCATAAGGGGGATTCTTTAATGATTCTAATTTGCCAATTGGTTTCTTATGATGCTCTTGGACTTTAGCTTTTTTTCTTCAAGTTTATCATTTAAAGTAGTGAGTAAAATGGCCCCGGTTAAGAGAACTCGCTTCGGTGGTGCCCACGATCGCGAGGCGGGAACGAGCAATGTGAATGGAAAGGGAAAAGCTCCCATGGACGAACAAACACCGGCCATCTCACGGGCCATTGACGAAGAAATGGAAGAGGTAGGTTACAATTTCATTCAAGTTGTTTAATTTAACATTGCACACGTTTAGCTAGGAATGAATATATCCCCAAACATGTTGGAGAAATCCAACGGAAACCTCGGCATTGAATTGATTTGTACATTAAAGTCTAAAGTAGAAAAGAATTGATTGATGGGTACGCTGTTTGCAATAGAAAAGAATGTCTGCTAGGAAAAATTTAGCTCGACATGTTCATTCTATTTCCAATGTTGAAACAGTCATGACCCCCCTATTGATCATAGGGGGCAGAGTTCCTCGTCAAGGGCTCTTGAATCCACGACTTGCTTTTTATGCGGTGGATACCCACGACTTGCTTTCTATGCGGTGGGAACCCACGTCTTGCTTTCTATACGGAGGGAGTGTCCATGTCATGCTTTCTATGCGGTGGACATACCTAGTTGTATGGGCAGCTAGACGACAACGGGAGGAGTAAACTCTCGCTGAAGGGGGGATGTTGTACCTCCAGAACATTGGAATTTTAATGAATAAGTTTGAGTAGAATTTTTACTAGAATACAGTCTTGGTGCCGTTTGCAATATTGATTGAAGGGTTGTCTTAACGAACAATGTGATTTAGAATCTAATCAAGGAATCTTTATGTTGAACAACCATTGTGGTAGTAATTAGGACACACAAGGAAGTGTGAGTGTGGGGGTGGAAAGTGGGGGCTTGGCTCAGGTTGCCAATGCCTATGAGAAGGGTGGTCCCGATTGGTCGGGAACTCTTTGTCCCCATAGTGTTAAAATCGATACTAGTAATACTCATTGCCCCTAGAGGAGCGAAATCTCAAGTGTATGTGCCTCTGAAACATGGGAAAAAAGACACTCGAGGTTTCTCTCCTCTTGGAAGGTGGGTCTTAGGATCGCTAGATAGTTTAATTACGTTTTCCCTGTGAGGTGGAGCTAGATCTCTTTGCTAGTAGGCTCGAACTCGATTCACTTTGTGATGAGAGATCGTCCGCTAGTTGAACCCTGAACCACTTTGTTTGCTTCCGTTATAGATGTAGTGGCCACCAGGTTCACCATCAGATCCATCGTTTGATACGGCGGGGTGGGGACCTCACACCCTAGGTGTCCTAGACCTCCTCCTTAAGTTTCGTTGCATTTCGAGTCCGTTCGAGTGCCGAAATGGCGTGATGACCTAGAGTTGTGAAAAAGGACGTAGGCAAATTTCCCTGATCATTGAGTGTTGGTTTGCTTGTAGAGTTAGTGTGTTTGGTTGTTAAGGTTCACTTCGTGGGATTGACGATCTCATAGAGTCTCTGTGCCCCATCTGAGTCACTTTCCCTGAGTATTGACATTATGTTAGTACCAGAAAGCTATGCTGCAGACGCCTATCGTGGCGATCCTCAAACATTGGCACCGTTATCGGGGGTACGATCCTTAGATGGTGAGTGACCTAGTGCATTTTTAGAGCATTCTTATTTTGAATATTTGCCTTCCATTCCATTTACACTTTAGTAGTGAAGCAGCTAGACACAGGGTTTAGTGCTTGATAGAGTCTAGAAGTCGAGGACTTGCTAGATCTATTCTTGAGAAGTAAAGAGGGTTGTGAGTGAGATAGCCAAAAGCATTTCATTCTTCGATTTTCTTTATGCTTTCATAGTGTTGTATCGTTTTTCGTTACGACTTTATTTTGTACCGTTTTGTTTGTTTTTGTTTCATGTTTCATTTCAGTTTTTAGGAGTAGGATAAGTAGAAACTACCACCATCAAAATTGGGCTAAAAGATTGAGGAAAAAAAGGGTGAAAACCATATTTTGGCCAAAATGACCATAACTCTGAAATTGTGAAAATTTGATGGTAGAGACCTCAAAAGTGATCCAAATTTGAAAATTTGTGGATGAAAGGCATCAGCAGACTCTCTAGAAGCAATCTAGAAAGTTTGGCAAGAATTTGTGTAGAAACATGGATCGCGATCCATGTACCCAAAAAACCATTTTTGGTGAAAAGTGACCAGTTACAGTGAGCATTAGCGGGAAACTGCTCCGATCATGTTTTCTTGAAAGAAAAAATCAAAAATCACATCGGAATTGGCTGTTAGGGCAAAAACAACAAAACAGGTATTTCAGACACAAAATTGAGCAAATCTTGAGATTTTGGGATCCAAATTCAAAAAGGGGTGAGATTTGGCTTCTACAAGGCATAAAGAACCAACAGAACAAACTTCGTGAAAAAATGTTGTCAAACATGGATCGCGATCCATGTACTTTTTTGACATTTGGGGTTGATATTTGACAAGTACATCCCTGATATCATTTGGAACAACTTTGCTAAAAGGGACTATAGCAAAAAATTAAAAAAAATTGATCAAAATAGCCAAAAACAGAAATTAGTCAAAAACCGCAGGGCAGACACAAAAACTCACTTTTGATTAGAAAAATTTGTCAAATTCAAAAAGATTTGGGAAAGAGTATCACCATAACATGGAATACAAGCTGACCAAGTTTCATGTCAAAATGTGGTCAAACATGGATCACGATCCATGTATCTCATGAAAAAAATTTGAAAATTTTTTGGCTGAGATTTGAGCACTAGATAGCTGAGATATAGACAAACACTTTTCCCAAAAGAACCAAATGCAAAAAAATTGTGAAAAGTAATCAAAAGAGCCAAAAACAGTTCATTGTCAAAACTGCCATAGCAGACTGTAGAAGTCAGTTTTAGTTAGGCAAAATTGATCCAAATGCAAAAATTCTTGGTGAGCAAGCTACAAACAACATAAGCTATCAGCACACCAAAAATTCAGATCCAAAAGTGGTGGAACATGGGATCGCGATCCATGTACCTCTGAGAAATTTTTGGAAAAAAACTTTTCAAGCCTGTGGCAGAGACCATTGTGAACAAAAGTCCCCAAAGAATTTTTGTCAAAAAAGTTCAAAAACTAGGTGAAAAGTGCCAAAAGCAGTTCAAGGTGAAAACCCTAAAACGGGCCTGGGGATTGACTTTTTCCTGACCTAAACAAGTGAAATCATACAAAAACCACATAGCTAGCATCAGAAGACCAAGGGGAAGCTGTGTGCCAAGTTTCAGTGCAATCTAGCACATAGGTACATGGATTGCGATCCATGTTCCTTTGTCACAGTCTGATACCAAACTATCATAGTTAGAGCCCATCACAAGGAATCTACTGGTCTTTTTAGAAATGAATTTGGACACCAAAAACCTAGAACTACCAAGTACTCTGTGTAAGAGCCAGAACTGACCTAACTTTCAATCCAGAGGTCCATTTTCAAAAACATTGATACCATAGGACCTCTTAAGCATGGCCTGGTGAATCTGATGATACAAAGAGAAGTCAATTTGGGCTCCAAACATGGATCGCGATCCATGTACCCATAGTGACAACTTGACCTGAAACTTTCCAGATCAATAGTGCTTACACAAGAAAACATATCCTCATGTCCAGTTTTGGGAAAAAATGAGCAAATTTGGGTCAAAAGGGAGCAAAACAGGCGACACATAGAAAACCGCAGTGCAGACCTAGTATTGGGTATTTGACCTGTCAAAACAAGTCCAAATCCAAAAATATTTGAGATTTAGCTTGTGGACATAGTCAGGAACAAAACCCTAAGAGGACAAGTCCAATTGTGGTTGAACATGGATCGCGATCCATGTACCTCAACCTCAGAATTTGATGAAAATTGATATATAGCTTGCATATGACCTTGTCTACACACAGACAAAATTTGAAAAAACTTGAAAAAAAAATGACAGGGAACATGGATCGTGATCCATGTACCTCTCAACGTAGTGGGAGTATCAGAGTTGATGATCTTATAGACATACTTGAGTACATTCCAAATCTCAAGTTTGAACTAAAAATACCTTCGACAGGCCAAGATACAAGCCAAAGTTCCTATGTTCTGGTCCTGAGATTGTTTTGAGTGCTGTTTCAAGTGCAGTTCACTAAAAGTGCTCTAATGTTTGATAAACAACTCCAAATTGAGTCAGGTATAGCTAGGAAGAAAGCTTGCGGGCAATAGAGATGAATTTTACTAGATTTCCTAGATCCAAACTTTTAGGGTACACAGAACCAATTTCTAGAGACCAAAAAAATCATAAATTCATAACTTCTGAGAGACCTTACCAGGAGCAAAAAGGGATAAGTTTCACTAAGCCAAAGTGGCCTTGTCAAGGACAATCTTGAGAGATTTGAGTGATCCTTAACCATGACAAATCATCCATCACCAGGGTTCTCTACTCCACTCGAAGACATGAAAAACGCAAGAAACACTACAATGCCTTGAACAGAGGGATTGGGAGAATACCCAGAGGAGAGACATCCTCTAATCAACAAACCAAATGTGAGATTCATCAAAGCCAATGAATCCAAGACAATGCTTACAGATTACACTCATGAGGGCTTATATAGATTCACAAACGGGGATCCATACATCTTCTACAGGTGTGTAGAGCCCAATACCAGGGAGTTGACCACCCATAATAACCTCTATGCATTCACGTTGTTATGCGCATTTTGAGAACCCTGTTTTTTGTAAATTTGTACATGCGTACATGACTCCCTATGTCAAAATTGTGTGTGGGCTTTATTTTTGTGGGTTTTTTAGCTTGCTTTAGCAAGCACATGTACATGCACTACAAGTCGCTAGTCTAGTGACAGCTGTCGGGCTACTGTAAGTGCCCGTGAGTGAGTTTTTGAAGTGAGACTTGTATATAACTTAAACTCATGCACAAAATTAAAAAAAGTTCAGTAAAATATCATAAATTTGCAGGTTTTGGGTCGTTGTTGCTCCTTGGTGCTTTTGGATGCAGTTTTTTGCCCCGACTAGCCTTCTCTACGTGTAGTCGCGTTGGGACTAGCCTTCTCTACGTGTAGTCGCGTTGGGACAGCCTTCTGTTCGCGTCAATTTTTCTCATGGAGGCATATGGAATCAATTTTGTTCATCTTCAGCTTTCTCGCTAGTCATTTTTCAATATTATTTTCAAGCTTTAAAGTGCCCCAATTGGAGTTGTGCTCTTTAGATTACGACTAGTTCTCTGCAGGGTTATGGCTATGGCAGCCTAGTGGCAAGTTGTGTGTAGACAGATTCGGAGGGCATGTATCTATGAATTGTGGAATTGATGTTGAAGTTGTGGGTTTGTGATGTTTTATTGTGAAAGGAGAGGCTCTTTGTCTTCATATGCATTGGTCGGAGTGTGCTGTAAATCCGTGCTTTGACAAGGTTTTGCTCCTATGTGACATAGTCTCTTGGGTGGGCGACGGCCAGTAAATTCCCAAGGGGACTACTCTTGTTGGAATTGTGGTGTTTCAAAGGGATTTTCCAAAGATTTTGGTGTTCTTGTAGTTCTCTTTCAACACTCTTGGGTGACATTTCTATAGAGGTGTTTCAGCTTGCTTGTTTCCCAACAACGTATACAGATGCCAATGGAGTGCAAGTTTTAATGGTAGATAAGCATGGACGTGAGTACAAACTTGTCAATCTAATTGACTTGTAATGATACACATACAAGTGTACTCCGGTCTCTACTTACTTCCATCCAAAAACAATGCTAGAGTACACATCAGAGAGGATTCCACCGGGATTTTCTCCAAGACGAGAGGAGAGAGCAAGAGATGTATTTCCAAGAGACCATGAATTGCTTAGATTAGTGACTAAACCTCAACAATTAAGACCATATCAAGTGGCTCAATGTGTCAAAACAAAGTACGATGGGACAGGGGACCCATATGCTCATGTCTCACTCTTCAAACAAGTTTTGTGAGCTGAACAGTTTGCAGATTTTCATACTCAGTATGAGGGATTTGGGTTAACATTGGAAGCAACAGCCTTGACTTGGTTCCAACCACTAAACAGAGATGATTTTACCACCATAGCACAAATCTTACAAGAGTTTGTAGAAGAATTCTCAAAAAGGGGAATCAAACATAACAGAGTGTCCCAAATCTACGCTTTCAAACAAAAAAAGACCGAGAGAGTGAAGGAAGCTCTGCTTCACTTCAAACAACACGTTGAGAGATGTCCTGTGTGAGAGCTACCACAAGATGAGAGGTTATCAGTTCTCTTCATAGAGGGCTGGAAAAATGAAACTCTCAAAAAAGACCTACATTTGAAAGGATGCACAACATTTGAGCAAGTCGCTAGAGAAACTCTATATCTAGGTGACAATTGCAAGGCCTACGGAGAGGTGACTGAAGATACAGATAACACGACTAGTAGTGCCTCTTCTCTAAAGAGCGAACCCACCACAAAGCAAGATGCTCAAACTCCTTTGGAACCAATCATTGATTAAGTGGTCGATGGAGTGATTAAAAGAACCAAGGCTACAAACAAAACCTAGATGTACGACAACCTCAATTGAGGATATGTAATTCTTGCAGAGGGGATCACCCCACTCCATGGTGTAACACTCAGCCAAATCCACAACATGTGCTAGGGTAACAACCACATCTTTTGAATGATGGGAGAGAAGTAGTCAACTACGCTCAACCAACGTATGTGCCACAACCCGTAAAAAACCAGTACTCCATGGATGAGAATACTCTCATTTCCATGGCCAATCATCAAGAGTATGGTTCGAAGAACATTCTCACCACAGGCAAGGACAACCACTGGCTGTATCACTAGCTGTAAAACAAGAAGGTCTGTGCTATGAGTGTGGAGGTGATCATTGGGCACGAAGTTGTCCAAACAAGGGTCCACAAATATAATTATTTGTATTCTGTGAACGTTGTGGTATAGACCATCTATGCCAACACTGTGCTAAAAATACAGACTACAAAGAGAAAGCAACAATGAATGTTGTAGGCGTGATGCCTTCTTCAAGCAGATCCAAGGTAGAACCGGCCATTCCTTTAAACGTGATGACTTGAGCTCAAGCTCAAGAAGCTGCCAAAAACAAACCAGCTGAAAAGGCCACATTGCCTGTGAAAACAGAATTTGAGAACAAATTTGTGAGAACCTTCGGAAGAAGATCATGGAAAGGCAGACGGGACAAAATGAAATTGAAGAGGCTGCAGGACAAAGCTGCTTTGGAAACTTAAATTAAATCAAACAAAAGAGCAGCTTAGACAAGAGCAAAAAAGGAACAAAAACACAAAGGGACCTAAAGAGTCAAAGACTAACTCGGGAGGTTCAGTCTTGGTCGACAAAGTGAATGAAGCTTTGGATGTGATCTTGAAAGCTTATGAAGCTAGGCTAAAACCCAACCAAACCCAAGAGGATAGGTGGCTAATGTACCCTCATCCAGGGTATGAAAAAGAGAGGTTGCAAATGTGCAAGGAGCTCATCCAGAAGGCCCAAGCTCTTATGGAACCACATGTTCTAGATGCTCTCAGAGCTACTAAAAATTAGACCGCATCGATGTCCGGGGGAAGACTTAAACTCCACAACTGATTTGGAAAGCAAAGCGCATATTTGGATGTACGGAGATCCTGAGAGTGGAAGTCTTAGAAAGCAGGACTACATCCTAGAGCGTTCAGTAGAAGATGAGGCGTATGTACCAGAGAGATTTCCAGAGGAGTTATTTGAACCCTTTGGATGGCATCAAATACAGGCGACCCTTGATGTGTGTGTGAATGAGGTGACCCCAACTAAATTTTGCAATGAAGATGGGTATGATATAACTCCCATATTTACAATCAAGGTATTGAATGAAGCTAACAAAGTTTGTGAGTGTGAAAGAAAAAAAGGTAAAACAGATAGCTACGTCATGGAGAAATGATGCCAAAGTGCACATGAAGGAAGCATAGCAACAACGAGAATGTCATCATTGACATACCTGAAGAATCAACAAAAGTTGTTTCAAAGAAGTCAACTCTAAAAAAAGTGCAAATGAAAGCGGATGAAGGAGCAAAGTTTCCAATTTCAACGTCAAATCTTCAACAAACGCAAGATCAAAAGAAGAATAGGGATAAGCACGAAGATCGACTGTCTCCTACGATGATCAAATTCAGCATATACGGAGAAACAGGACTTAAAATCACATGTTCATTTGTGATATATCCTGAAGAAACAAATAATCTAATGATTTATGGAACTTGGATAATGATGGGAAAGCCACCAATCAAAGAGCTAGAGAAGATAGTGTACACAAGTTCTAAAATGCCGATTCCTAGCTTTGGCATGGCAGAGGCTGTACTCAAGTTGAGTACCGGAGAGTATAAGGATACTTTCTACATAATTGACTGCCATCACATCAAGGAGAGTCTAGTCTTGACAGAAAGCTGGAGGAAAATCTTCTTTCGACAACAATCAAAAGCTTCAACAACGACAACGGTAAGACTCCGTGAAGCATATCAACCTCGCAAGATGACTTTACCTTCAACGAGCTTCCATCAAACTTCTAACGGAGAAGAAATCGCTAACCATCACAAAAAAAGGTAAAGAAAAGGTAAACACTGAAGCATATCAACCTCGCAAGATGACTTTACCTTCAACGAGCTTCCATCAAACTTCTAACGAAGCCTCTACACCGAGAGCCAAACCATTAACAATGCAAAGGAAACCAAAACAAAAATTCTATCAACCAAAGTTTCCATCACAAAAAAGAATACAAAAGAAACCGAAGAATGTGAACCAAGTGCTAGTATCCAAAGAGAACATCCAAGTCAAAGACCCAGTTTGGATACATGAAACATGGGTTCAACCACAACAGCAAAAGGTGACAAGGTGGGTAGCATCAAATGAGTCAATCACTTCTCAGGGCTACTTCCAAGTAAACGCTAATGTTTGGGCCAAAAAGCCTAAAGTTACACTTTGGATCTACTCGTCTCAACCAAAGAGTTCTACAAGATGAGCTATAAATGCAAGAAAAACAACTCAATCAGGAGAAAGAACTACGATAAGAGGCAAAAGAAAAAATCAAAGCAGCAAGGAATGCGACAAGTTTGGGTACCAAAGTCAGACTTAAATCAAGCTACCCAACAGCAGGTGAAGCAGCGAATGATTCCAGTCAAGATACTCGAAGCACAAGGATTTTATGAAGGTAACACTAAAATATGGTTACCAAAAATTGTAGCTCAATCTGGAACAACCAATAAAAATCATGCAGCACAAGCTTCTACCCCAAAGCAAGACAAGAAAACCAACAGTCAACAAAAGCTAATTGAAACGAAGGCTTCTACAATTTCTAGATGGATACCTCGTCATCAAATCCAAAATCAAGGATTCTACAAAGGAAATAATCAAATTTGGATATCGAAGCCTAGTGTCCATCAAATTATAGAAGAAGATAAAATGCCACCAGTTCTCTAAGCTCAGACACATCAACATCCATCTTCCCTGCGGCCAAGACTGGCAATAAAGAGGAGAATGTGCAACAAGAACAAAAGTTGCCTCAACAATCACGCTCAAATCACGTATCGACAACATGAAAGATATGAATCACTCAAGGAAGGGGGAAGTGTCATCAACGACAAAGCACTTCCCAACCTAAAGTCCCAACCTTGAAGACAAAGCTGAAGACCACCCTATGACAAGACTGCACAAGGTCGTGTCAAGGGACGACACGAATTAGGAAGGGGGGAATGTTTGAGGATAAATTAAACGGGCGCCCAATTGGTCGGACACGTAGGCGGACACTACATTTGTAGTCTATTATTTTGTCCGAGCTAGTGTAGTGATACTCTGTGTAAATCTTGACTACAGAGTAGCGGATAAATCCCTTGAGTTGTAATGATGTCATGATAATTGTAAATGATGCATGGTTTTTAGGACCCCTTCTGAAGATGCAATAAAGGCACAGTCAGTTGTTGGGGAGATGGGATACTCTAGTCCAAGGGATCTCGAAAGAGAAGAAAAATCTACTTCACAAGCACCAAAGAGTAAAAAGTGCCATGGACAGAAGATACGTGGGAACGAGCTCTTATGCATGCCTACAACCTATATCTTACAGAATAGCCCATTCTAAGTGTGAATTTCTAGTGAAATTTACACGAGGATGTTCATGTGGACTCACAGCACAGCATACTCCGTTTTCACTTTTTTACCAACAGTAAATATTTTTTACCTACAGTAAATATTTTTCACCTACATGGTAAATACAAATCACTTTTTACCTACAGTAACTTTTTTTACCGATGGTAAATATTTTTTACTGCGCCATAAGTATTTGATAGGTAACAGTTCACTGTTACTAGAAGCAGTGATTGGGCATCAACAATGCAGTTACAAGAGGAGAAAAGGGGAAAATCTTATGGTAAAGGTGAGTCAACAGGGATAAAGACTTTTGAGTTGAAAAGAGACATGCTGATTTTTTCAAAGAACACATGTCAAAAGAAGCCATGGTTGAGGATTTTTTGAGAATTTGATATTCAGGAGGACCCAGCTGCCACCCCCCCCCCGCAGGTCCCCCCCTGACATGTGCAGAACCTCCAGTTTCAACAGCCACCTTACCTGCTCTTAAATGCTGGTCAAGGCCTTATCCCCATGTGTCACAATCAGAAAAATCAGCATTTACCCTCCCCTCTCACATCACTCTAGAGAATATCTTGATGGTGACATATCAGGTGACCTCAATCTGTTGACCACCCTAAGCAAAAAGTAACCCCAATTAGCGGATTTAAGCATGTTTATCCCTAATCCTAAACCCTCTCAGAAACCTATATAAGGAGGCCTTCTCTCACTCAAAACCAACACTTCACCCACTTCACCAAGCAACGAAGCTATGACGACATTGCTCACAATGAGGAGCTATGGATGGAGCTCTACTCTCTCTCCCTCCAGTATGCTACATTACTAGCCCTAAAACCTAAATAAGGAGTCTTCTCTCATGCTCCATGTCCACCATCCTCGCCATCATTCTCTAAGGTATTGATGTGTTGCTAGTAGGATCATACCTACTTGCTGGGTTGATTGTTTTTGACAAGGGATTATGCCATCCTTGGCTTGCTTCTCTATATCCTTGTTATGTATGATCAGATGCCGTTGTATTGTTAAGCTGATGTCTTGTGTATATATATGCTACATAATTTCCCTAAGCTTCGTTTCTATGTGTTTTGCCATATGTTTTGATGCCATCATAATGCTAGAAGTCTCACTTGCCTATGTGCACTATGTGTGAGGTCCCTAAACCTCTTAATTTAGGGTGGTGCCCCCTTTGTTTTGTTCTTTGCTCGTTTGCATGAGGCGTGGTTTGTGGAGTGTGCACGAGTACAGAGGCCACCCAATTGCACTGCTCTTTTTCCCGCTATCATTTTGGTGCCCCCACGGAGGAGGGCTACACAGACCTTCAGTCCACAAGCAATGAAGATGTGCAATCTACAACATGGACGAATGGCGTGAGGAGTTTGCAAATTGGAGAACAGAAGAGGAGGAGGCTTTAGAGGCCTTAAAAGCTTTCATCAAGGTCTTGTTACCAGGTTGCAGTATCATTGAAATTCAAGAAGTAAGTTCTTCTACATGCCTTATTCGTGATCGTCGCCAATGAAGGAGAGTGAGAAGAAGAGCTTGATATACCTCTCCTCTCAACCTATGAGTGCTCCAGAAACCTCCAACGCACACGAGCTTGAAATATTCTACATCAACATACACGAAGGTACTGTGGCACACATTAAGGGAAGAGAAAGCATCACCAGACCTCTCTTTCCTGAGGAGCCAACTAAGAGGAGGAAGATCACCTCTACACCTAAGTGGCCCAAGGCCGCAGCGCGTGCTCAAGCGTAAGGTAACATTTGGCTTAATCTCATTAATAAGGGATTACATGACCACTACAGGCAAGAAAAAGGCTAGTGAGCAATCAACTTCAACCTCCAACTTGCAACCACGACTCTCACCCCTAAATCCTCCTGAAGCAAAGAGGCGAAGGCTTGCCTACAAGATTGCCGCCCGTATGCGAGTGCTCCCAGTGCACTTTGTGAATCTAGACACCACCAATCCCAAGCCAACCTCCTGTCGGCGTGAAGATCACTTTGGATATAGTCCAAAGTGCTTTGGAGACCGGGTGAAAAGCCTCCCTGCCCTACCTTTGCTGCTAATTTTCAAGAAGTTATCTCAATCTAAGGAAACTATCTTAGTTGATGATGTGCTGCACATTAATGGTGTCACTTTCATTATGGTAATAGCATCCAATTGTTGCTTGCTAAAAGGCTCAGCATTGTACAAAGTGTTGCCATCACGCCTTACGTCTTCACAGATGCATCAGGAAGAGTAGAACTGATCCGAGGTGCTGACCTTCTGTGGTTGATCAGGCTCATTGGTCCCAAGGTGGTGCAACTAAGCTAGGCTCTTGTGTGTAAGTATGGATGCCAATAATGAGAATGATGATCCCCGCATGTTTCCTTTCCATTTTGTGCATCATATCCGTGTGAATATTTGTATTGATAGAAAAATCTTTTATCAGCAAAGAATAGCCCTGTTGTTTGGAGCCGAGAGACTTGGGGAAATCTTGCGCTCTCCTCATCCTGTCATTCTACCCTTACTAGACTATTACCATTCCTTTGATGTGTCTATCTTCATCCTATTTTGAGCTAAGTTGTGCTAAAGCTCCAAATTGTAATTACCATACTCTATTTTAAAATAAGTTGGAGCTGTTTGTGTAATTGTTTACTCTCTCACTTATGGCCTTCCCTAATTTTTATGGTAAGCCTGGGGAGGTTGCTCCAGACTTTTTGGATAATTTGTAAATGGCCTTTCTGGTATCGGGAAGGGATGACGAAGCTACTAAGTTAAGGGCCTTTCCTTTGAT
Source organism: Adiantum capillus-veneris (assembly GCF_014529385.1). Lineage (NCBI taxonomy): Eukaryota > Viridiplantae > Streptophyta > Polypodiopsida > Polypodiales > Pteridaceae > Adiantum > Adiantum capillus-veneris. The sequence continues at coordinate 10,626,794 of NC_140935.1, read as the reverse complement.
CTTGAGGGAAGGTGCAAAATTATGGTATCAAACTTTGGCACCTGAAGAAAGAAGAGACTGGGAGTCCTTAAAGATGGCCTTCATCGAAGAATTTCGCCGCCATGAGCCTCCAGAGGAGATATGGAGACAGCTCTTAGAGCTACGCCAAACATCACCCAATGACTATAGAAGCTATGAAGGAAAGTTTTCCAACCTGTGGGAGAAATGGTGTGCATCACTAGGTGAAGGAGAAAGGGCGCCAGAATGCCTAAAGAAGGACTGTTTTCTGGCAGGGCTTTACCCCATCCTTCGAGAAAAGGTAAAAGGTAAATTCCCAGATACCTTTGATAAAGATATGACTTATGCAAGGGAGAAGGATAGGAAGTTAAAATTCCAAGCTCAACTACAAGGGGGAATGGAGCCTCCACCGCTAGCTCAACCTACGGCAAGGGTAGTAGCAGGGACAGGAGCAACATACCAAGAGTCCTCTCAACAAGAATTACTTCAACAAATCACCAATCAACTAGAGAGCCTGTCCATCAATCTGGTTCAAGGTGTAAGGGCTCCCCATCCAGGAAATGAACGAAATAGACAAGAAGGACAAAGGCAAGCACGTGAGTACATTTGCTACAACTGTGGAGAGGTAGGTCACGGCATGTATTATTGCCCCCATCCATGACGCTATCAAGGAAATGGTAATCAAAGACGGCCTCCTCGCCAGCAAGTCACTCCTCCTCGAGCTAGGCCACTAAATGGACAAAATGCACACGTGGCTCCACCAATCTAAATATTGAGACCCCCTCCTCCACCACCACAAGCACCAGCAGAGATCCCTCCACTACCATCGGGAGGGGAGGACAGGGTTGTCTCTGTCATCAGTCTTGACAATGGTAAGGATAAAGGGAAAGAAAAAATGGAGGAAGCTATTGCCATGCCAATAAAGAGAGTTAGGAGACAAAGAACTGATGAAATGGAAGCTTCAGAGCCGGATAAAGGGAATGAGGGTTCCTCCCAAGTGATAGGAGACAAGAAAAGGAAGAGTAGGTCAAGGAGGCACATAGGAGTAGAAGACTTTCCACTTGGGGTAGGATCCATACCTTACGACCTGGTAGCAGATGTGAGTAAGCAAGGACCAAAGATTTCATGGCAGCAACTCCTCCACCTTTCCCCAAAGATGCGTAGAACCTGGTCTAAGATGGTCAGCACCAGGAGGGCTAAGGAAAAGTTAGTTGGGTCTATTAGTGCAAGAGGCATGAAGGATATCGTGCCAGTCATTGCTGCAGAGATTAAGAGTCAGCGAGTCTCCAATGTGTACGTAGATGGTGGAGCCAAGATTTGTGTTATGACAGAGAAATTAATGCACAGGTTGGGTTTGGAAGTAAACGAGAAAACTTCCTTACAAGCTAAGATGGCAAATAATGTAAGGGTGGCTTGTGTGGGAAAGGTTAATGGAGTGAAGGTTTCAGCTTTTGGTGTGGCAATCTCAATTGATGCTTATGTGATCCCAACTAAGGGGGAGGGCTATCCACTAATCCTTGGAAGACCTTGGCTTATGGCTATGAAAGCTAGGCAAGATTGGGAGACAGGTTCCCTTGAGTTGCGACCAAATCATAAGGTAGGTAGCAAGCAACAAAAAATTGTGTATGACATGAAGCAGGGTAGACAACAAGACCTAGAGATGGAGACTTCTATGGATGAATGGAGCACAAGCAGCTGCTCTTCATCTGAGGATGAGTCATCTGAGGAGGATGCTAGCTCTTTGGAAGTCATGGGTATAATACTACGAAACCCAGAAGGAGAAGGTGGTCAAGACTCTCTAAACAAGGAAGAAGCCACACGCTTAGAGGAGATGCTAGCTAAGGACCTACTAGAAGAAGAGAGAGAACCCTATTTGCAGGTACTAAAGAAGCATGCTGGCCTCTTTATAACTGATTACGAGCACATTAAAGGAGTGACGGTAACCCAACACCATATCCAATTAAAGGAAGGTGCCAAACCAGTGGTGCAAAGGCTAAGGAGATTAGGGCTAGTGCAACAAGATGCACTCTTAAAAGAAGTAAAAAGATTACTCAAGGCAGGATTTATCTACCGAGCGGAAGATTCTGAGTGGGTGTCTCCAGTTGTGGTAGCACCAAAAAAAAATGGGAAGTGGAGGGTATGTGTGGATTACAAGCCTCTAAATGCAGCCACAAAAAGGGACCATTTTCCTTTGCCTTTTCAAGATAAAATACTAAATGAAGTGGCTGGTCATGAAAGGTACACAGTGTGTGATGGGTACTCAGGCTACTTCCAAATCAGAATTGCAGATGAAGACCAAAGAAAGACTACCTTCATAACACCTTGGGGGTGTTTTTCTTATAGAGTTATGCCTTTTGGTTTAACTAATGCCCCAGCTACTTTCCAGAGGTTTATGAACTTGGTGTTTCAACCTTACTTTGGTAAGTCCATACGAGTCTTCATTGATGATTTTTGCATTTACAGCTCTAGGGAAGTACATCTGTCCAAGGTTGATGAAGGTTTCACCCGTCTGGCCCAATTGGGTGGGCAATTGAATAAAGACAAGTGCCACATAGGTGAGAGCAAGGTCACTCTACTAGGCCATGTTGTGTCTCAAGATGGTATTGAGGCTGACCTTGAAAAGGTAAAGACATTGTTAGCTTTACCTACTCCTTCAAACGTGAAGCAACTAGTCTCCTTCATTCAAAAGGTTCGCTACATGGGACGATTCATACATCTCCTTTCTCAGGAAATCTATCCTTTGCAGCAGCTCACTAAACACACTACATTGACATGGAGTGAGGAGGGTGAAAGGTGCTTTCAAGAAGTTAAAACCATTTTGAGCTCATTGCCTGTCGTCCTACAACCCACATGGGGTGAATTATTCTATGTAAATCCTAGTGTAGGTCCAGAAGCTCTAGGAGCTGTCTTGATGCAAAAAGACCCAAAGACATCTCTCATGAGACCAGTCTACTTCTCTAGTAGAGTGATGACAGCTGCTGAAAAGGGTTTCAGCGCAACTGAGCAATTGGTGCTAGCTCTTAAGTTTGCAGTGGAGAAGTTTCGGGCTTACTTACTTCCGAGACAATTTGTGGTGATCACAACTGAGGAGGTGTTTCCATATGCCCTACAACACATAGAATTGTCTCAAAGAATACCAAAGTGGGTGGTGCAGCTTCAAGAGTTTGACTACACACTACAAGTAGAGGATTCCACCCGTGCTTGTTTGGCAGATGTCCTCACACAAAGGTGTTATCAGAAGGCCAAGAAAGAGGCACCTAGTAAGGTACCGCCTATCCCGGAGCCTGAAGTTCTACTGGGAGCACACAGTCTGTATTTTGATGGGGCTTACAAGAGGACCAAAGACAAGGCATCAGCAGGCATAGTAATATTAGGTACAGAGAAGGAGAAGATCTTTGCAAAAGGGTTTCATCTAAAAGAGGTTCATTCTAACAATGAGGCAGAGTACCATGCCCTTGTTTTAGGGTTGCAATGTTGTCTTTCTCAGGGCATCACAAAGCTAAATGTTTTTGGTGACTCCATGTTGATTGTTAAGCAACTGGTTGGTGTATGGGCCTGTAAAAATGACAAATTGTCTGTTAAGATGAGGGAAGCAAAGGCCTTGTTGAAGGGTGGTTGGCAAAAAAGGCTACCAGCTATAGCTTAGTGAATGAGGACTTGTATTGTAGAGGGAAAGATGCTGTCTTAAGGAGAGTTCCTGCATCCCAAGAGATAAAGGATATTTTGTTTAGTTGTCATGAAGGTGTGTGTGGTGGCCACTTTGCACAAGAGATTACTAGCAGAAAGATTTTACAAGCAGGGTTCACGTGGCCAAGCCTCCATCGAGATGTACAACATTGGTGCCGCACATGTGAGGTTTGCCAAAAAGCTGGACCAAGGCATCTTACCCATGAAAATCAGCATCCAATCAAAACCTATGGGCCATTTGAAAAATGGGGGATAGATGCAATAGGGCCACTACCTTGCACTCAATCAGGGAAGGAATACATCATTATGGGGGTGGAGTACATGACCCGATGGGCAGAAGCTCGTCCCACAAAGCGCATCACAGCCAAGGACGTGAGTGATTTCATTTTTGAATGCCTTTGTTGCCGTTTTGGCACACCTTTGGAGATTCTCTCGAATAGGGGACCGGGATTTCGAGCTGATTTAGTCGGGAAATTGATGAGCAAGTTAAAAATCAAGCGGAGGCACTCTACACCATACTACCCTCAGTGCAATGGTCTTCTGGAAAAGGTAAATGGTCTTATATGTAAAATCATCACTAAGCAAGTGCATTTACATCCTAAGGCATGGAACAAACACCTAGATGCAGCACTTTGGGCCTACAGAACATCCTTTAAAACATCCTTGGGGTATACACCTTTTCACTTGGTTTACGGGCAAGAGGCACTATTGCCTATAGAAGTGGAGCTAGCGAGCCTCCGAGTTCTAAAAGCACATCAAGAGGATAGTCAAGAGAAGCAGGTGGAAGGAAGAATCATCGATTTGGAGAGGTTAGGGCTAGATCGAGAGTCAGCAGTGAAGTACTATGCAGCCCAGGTAGAGAAGAAACGAAAGAAGTTCAATCGCAACCTTGTCAAGAAACGTATCAAGGAAGGTTCTTTAGTGCTCAGATACGACAATCGCTTTGATCGCAGGAAGGATGGTAAGTTCTTGCTTAAGTGGGAAGGCCCTTTTGTAGTGATACAGAGGTTCTCAAATGGTAGTTACCAACTAGGTGACCTAGATGGTAAGGTATATCAGACCCCGGTAAATGGTTGGCGATTGAAGGCCTACCAATGTCGTCTTTCACAGCCATATGCTGGTGAAATCAATGCTAAGGATGGTTCAGAGGAGAGATCATCATATTCGAGCTCCAACTAAGGTAACAATCATGCACATAGTCGTTTCGAAAAAAAAAAGGAAAAAAAGAGAAGAAAAAAAGAAAAAAAGAGAATGCTACCAGTGAAAGCGGATATTGACAATGGATGGGGTATGGCTTTCAAGGGTCTAGGAGACCAGTTGTTAGTCATGGATGGATACAATTATTCATCAGAAAGGACTAAACAGGGTGCATCAGCCAAGAAAGCAGTAACATGGAAAATTCAATTGGTACCAGGTGGGTAAGTATTCAAGAGAACCCTATTGTAGCACAACCTACAACTAGAGGCATCAAATACCTCTAGCTTAAGGGGGAGGGCTATATGATGCATGGTTTTTAGGACCCCTTCTGAAGATGCAATAAAGGCACAGTCAGTTGTTGGGGAGATGAGGATACTCTAGTCCAAGGGATCTCAAAAGAGAAGAAAAATCTACTTCACAAGCACCAAAGAGTAAAAAGTGCCATGGACAGAAGATACTTGGGAACGAGCTCTTATGCATGCCTACAACCTATATCTTACAGAATAGCCCATTCTAGGTGTGAATTTCTAGTGAAATTTACACGAGGATGTTCGTGTGGACTCACATCACAGCATACTCCGTTTTCACTTTTTTACCGACTGTAACTATTTTTTACCACAGTAAATATTTTTTACCTACAGTAAATATTTTTCACCTGCATGGTAAATACAAATCACTTTTTACCTACACTAACTTTTTTTACCCATGGTAAATATTTTTTATTGCACCATAAGTATTTGATAGGTAACAGTTCACTGTTACTAGAAGCAGTGATTGGGCATCAACAATGCAGTTACAAGAGGAGAAAAGGGAAAAATCTTATTGTAAAGGTGAGTCAACAGGGATAAAGACTTTTGAGTTGAAAAGAGACATGCTGATTTTTTCAAAGAACACATGTCAAAAGAAGCCATGGTTGAGGATTTTTTGAGAATTTGATATTCAGGAGGACCCAGCTGCCACCCCCCCCCCCCCCCCCCCCCCCCCCGCAGGTCCCCCCCTGACATGTGCAGAACCTCCAGTTTCAACAGCCACCTTACCTGCTCTTAAATGCTGGTCAAGGCCTTATCCCCATGTGTCACAATCAGAAAAATCAGCATTTACCCTCCCCTCTCACATCACTCTAGAGAATATCTTGATGGTGACATATCAGGTGACCTCAATCTGTTGACCACCCTAAGCAAAAAGTAACCCCAATCAGCGGATTTAAGCATGTTTATCCCTAATCCTAAACCCTCTCAGAAACCTATATAAGGAGGCCTTCTCTCACTCAAAACCAACACTTCACCCACTTCACCAAGCAACGAAGCTATGACGACATTGCTCACAACGAGGAGCTATGGATGGAGCTCTACTCTCTCTCCCTCTCTCTCTCTCTCTCTCTCCCTCTAGTATGCTACATTACTAGCCCTAAAACCTAAATAAGGAGTCTTCTCTCATGCTCCATGGCCACCATCCTCGCCATCATTCTCTAAGGTATTGATGTGTTGCTAGTAGGATCATACCTACTTGCTGGGTTGATTGTTTTTGACAAGGGATTATGCCATCCTTGGCTTGCTTCTCTATATCCTTGTTATGTATGATCAGATGCCGTTGTATTGTTAAGCTGATGTCTTGTGTATATATATGCTACATAAGGTCCCTAAGCTTCGTTTCTATGTGTTTTGCCATATGTTTTGATGCCATCATAATGCCAGAAGTTTCACTTGCCTATGTGCACTATGTGTGAGGTCCCTAAACCTCTTAATTTAGGGTGGTGCCCCCTTTGTTTTGTTCTTTGCTTGTTTGCATGAGGCGTGGTTTGTGGAGTGTGCACGAGTATAGAGGCCACCCGATTGCACTGCTCTTTTTCTCGCTATCAGTAAAGGTCCATGTGAACCGGCCACTGGCCATTTATAATGCCCTAGGTATAAAGATCAATAAATTTAATGTGAAAAGAGGCTTATCTTTAGAAGAGGAAGGGAGCTCAAAAAACGTACGCTCAAGCTACGAGCTTCTCCAACCTTGTAATCATCGCAGTTTGATCAATCTTCAAATCTAAAACTTGCATTGTGTTCCTATCTCTTTTCTCTTTAATTTAAGTGTAAGCATTGTCCGTTTTGCTGTGGTTTGCGACTACGTGTCTGTGAGCTATAATTGCATATTTGAGTGCTTAAATCGCTATTTTTAGTCGTTTTGACCATAGGAGAGTGTTCTTAAACCATAGGACGATAGTTCTGTTGCAGTTTTCAGGACCTTCTGCATGATGGATCGTGATTTTGATACCTTGTTGGATTGTGACCAAACTTGCTAGGATAGTGCCCCTAGGTGTCCTAGACCTCCCCCTAAAGTTTCGTTGCATTTCGAGTCCGTTCGAGTGCCGAAATGGCGTGATGACCTAGAGCTATGAGAAAGGACGTATGCAGACTTCCCTGATCGTTGAGTGTTGGTTTTTTTGTTGAGTTAGTGTGTTTGCTTGTTAAGGTTCACTTCGTGAGATTGAAGATCTCATAGAGTCTCTGTACCCCATCCAAGGCACTTTCCTTGAGTATTGACATTATGTTAGTGCCAGAAAGCTCTGTTGCAGACGCCCGTCGCGGAAATCCACAAACAACGATCTTGTGAGGCATTAACAACCCCCTCCCCCCCTCATTTTATTGTCTTGTTCTTCACTCCCACCTCCTCAATGCACCCTCCCTCTTTTGGGAAAACCTAGAACTCAATAAATATTAGTCTTCTCATGCTTCGATTGACCTTGTCAATCAACCTTCACATAATGCAATGCCCCTTCCTGATGCAAGGTCCCTTCTAGATGCAATCATATGTGATCACATTTTGTTTTTAAATTTAGTGCTCAATATAGTCCCGTTCTCTCTCAATACATTGTTGATATGGCTTTGGACCACATCAAGTACACAAGATGGAATCAAATTTTTTTCTATTTATTAAATCTCAACAATTTTTAGCCTTTAGCTTTGAATGCTATTTTGATTTTCACTAATCTATGATGAGATGATATTAAAAAATCTCTCTTTCTTTCTCTCTCTCTCTCTCTCTCTCTCTCTCTCTCTCTCTCTCTCTCTCTCTTTCTCTCTTTCTCTGCGTGCATTTTGTTTGCCTTGAATTATTGAGTAAGCATGGGCTTATCTCAAAGCACAAGCTCATCTTTGGCAAATGTTTCATAGGAGATGGACCATACCATTGGCTGCGCACACATCATGTGGCCAATCATCTTTAGCAGTAGCGCCATGTGCGAGGTGACCATAGTGTAAGTAAGCGACATCACTAGGTGTCAACTGTTAAGTATGGAGCCTGATTTACCTCTTGTAATTTTTTGTATTAAAAACGCACATTTATAAGGTCCACATATGAGGAGAAGCCATCATGCATGAAGAAAAATCACTCGCCAAAAACCAAAATTTTCAGGGCCGGTAGTCGATGGCTGGTGGCCGGTGGTCGTAAGTCAATGGCCGGTGGTTGGTGGCCAAATTCAATGGCTGGTGGCCGATTTCAAAGGAGGACTTTTCTTCTCAAGGGAGGCCATGCATGGGCGGATTGGAGGATCCGGTTTGGAGTTGTCTACACAAGGGCGGCTACACATGACTTCCTCTCATGAGAGAGGGCACCCCTTTTTGGCCTATAAAAGGATGCCTCTTCTACACACAAAAACGGATTGTGAAGCATTGTGGTGCATTGTGAAGTTGATGTGAGGTGGTGAGAATGAAGCAAGGTGGGAGCTCCAAAAGGGCATAATCTCTTTGTAATCTACTTCTTGTTTTGAAGTACTAAAGCCATTGAGTGGCTTCTTTCCCATGGACGTAGCCCACATTGGGTGAACCACGTATACCATGTGTACTCTCTCTCTCTCTCTTCTCTTCTTTATAATCTCTTCTGTGTGAAAATTATCTCTCTCCATTAGGTAATCTACTCAATTATCTACTTAGCTACATCATATTTCCTAACAACTAGTATCAGAGCAAGGTTTGCTCGTAGCTCAAGTATCTCAGGGAAAGGATTCTTTGAATTGAGTGGGAGTAATGGTGGAGGAAGGGTAGCTCAAGATCGAAAAGTTCAACGGAAAGAACTACCAACACTCAAAGATGTAGATTGAAGACTATCTCTACCAGAAGGACCTTTATTTGCCACTAGGCAATCTTGCAAAGAAGCCCGCAATGATGGAAGATGAAGCATGGATATTCCTTGATCAAAAGACACTGGGAACAATCCGGTTAAGCTTGGCATCAACGGTCGCCTTTAATGTTTTGGAGATGAAGACCACGGAGGACTTGATGAACTCACTTGACAGCCTCTACAAGAAACCATCGGTATCCAATAAGTATTTCTCATGAAGCGTTTGTTCAATCGAAAGATGGCAGAAAATGGTTTAGTTGTAGAACACCTAAATGACTTTAACACCAACGTAAGTCAAATTTGATTGGTGAAAATAAATTTTGAAGTGCAAGCTTTGCATATACTATCATCTCTATCAAATAGTTGGGACAACCTTGTGATGGTTGTAATTAATTCTATTTCTGGCACAAATACTCTTAAGTTTGATGATGTTGTGGGTGCTCTCCTAAGCAAGGAAATGTGAAGGAGAAGAACAGGAGAATCATCAAGTGCTGCACTGTCAGTGGAAACAAGAGGAAGACATAAGGAGAGTTTCAAAAACCAAAAGGTTCATGATCGCTCAAGGCAGAGCAAGTCACACACAAAGTCAGTTCTTGAATGTCAAAACTATGGCAAGAAGGGCCACATCAAGAAGGATTGCTGGTCCAAGAAGAAGAAGGAGTCGGATTCTCAAGACAACAAGCCAACATCAAATGCCAATGTGGCAGGTAAAGTAGAGGAAGATGCTCTAATTCTCTCATTGACAATGTGTCCAATTCTTGGATAGCAGATTTTGGGGCTTCATTTCATGTGACACCAGACAAGCAACATTTTCAATATTATACCAAAGGTAATTTTTGGTATGTATACTTGGGAGATGATGAGGCTTGTGAAATTTTCAGCGTCAAAGGTACAATTTGTGTCAAAACTACTAGTGCAAATGAATGGAACCTTAAAGATGTTAGGCATGTTCCTTCTCTTTGCAAAAACTTGATCTCTATTATAGGACAATTGGACGATGAAGGTCACAACATTGCATTCGAAAACAAACGGTGGAAGATCTCAAAGGGATCCTTGGTGGTTTCCAAGGGAGAAAAGGTCGGTACACTTTACTTGTGAATTGTTAGCATGCAATCTTCAGCTTGTGCAATAGCTACGGAAGTCAAGAGTGCCGTGTGGCACTATCGGATTGGGCATATGAGTACCAAAGGAATGCAAATCCTTAAAACAAAGAAGCTTCTACCAGGTTTGAAAGGAGTGGACTTAGAGTTCTGTGAAGATTGTGTTTATGGTAAACAAAAGAGGGTAAAATTAGAAATCAAGAAATGAAAGAAAAAATACAAAACTTGGACTGGTTCATTCTGATGTTTGGGATCCTGCAAGTACACCATCACTTGGTGGCTCATTGTACTATGTAACATTCATAGACGATGCGACTAGGAAAACATGGGTTTATGTAATGAAGAATAAATCCGATGTGTTTTTCATATTTCAAAGGTGGAAAGACTTTGTGGAGATTGAAACATGTACTAAGGTTAAATGCCCTAGATCCAACAATGAAGGAAAATATTGCAGCCAAGCGTTTGAAAACTTTTTTGCTAGCAATGACATACGGAGGCAAAACACAACCCCAAAGACACCTCAACGAAATGGGATTTCAGAAAGGATGAATAGGACAATCATGGAGCGAGCACAAAACATACGGCTACATGCAGGCCTACCGTTTGAGCTTTGGGTGGAAGCAATAAGTACGTTTGTGTATTTGATCAACCCATCACCCTCAACGGCATTGGATGAAGGAGCTCCAGAGGAGGCATGGATATATAAACCGGTGAATTATTCATTTCTCAAAGTGTTTTAATGTGAGGCTTTCATGCACGTAGATAGAATACTAAGGTCAAAGCTAGATGCAAAGTCCAAAAAATGTTTCTTCATTGGCTATGGAGAAGGTGACTTTGGGTATCACCTATGGAATCGTGAAGATGGTAAAATCTTTAGAAGTAGGGATGTTATTTTCAACGAACAAAATATGTATAAAGATTACTTGGAAAGAAAACAAACAAGAGAAACAGGTGATGAGTACATGGAACTTGAGGATGGTGAAGACTCGAGGAGTGCAAACAGGGACAACGTGAAACAACGTCAACCAAATGAGGAGCCTCAACCTATTCCTCAAAGATCCACAAGAGCAAGTAGACCTCCAGAAAGTTTTCAACCATATCTTGATCTCAGATTCTGGAGAGCCAAAATCATACGAAGAAGTTATGCATCACAAATCCAAAGAAGAATGGATGAAGAGCATGCAAGTGGAGATGGACTCATTACATCGTGACCAAACATGGGAGCTGGTTGGGTTGCCTAAAGGTAAGTGGGCACCTGAAAACAAATGGGTGTATAAGCTAAAGGAAGAAAAAGGTGGGAAGAAAAGGTACAAGTCTAGGCTTGTGGTAAAAGGGTTTTCTCAAAATAAAGGTATTGACTTCAATGAAATTTTTTTTCTGCTGTTAAAATGAACTCAATTAGGCTTGTGTTAAGGCTTGTGGCTGATCATGGTCTAAATCTTAAGCAAATGGATGTAAATACGGCATTCCCTCACGGGGTGACTTAGAGGAGGAAATTTACATGCTTCAACCAAAGGGGTATGAAGTAAAAGGTAAGCAGAAAATGGTTTGCTTGTATGGTTTAAATCAAGCATAGAGACAATGGTACTTGATGTTTGATCAATAAATGTTGGATCATGGATTCAGAAGGTGTAACTCAGATCATTGGTCTAAATGAAGAATTTGGGAAATGTGAATTTCATCATCCTAATGCTGTATGTTTGATGACATGATGATTGCAAGTGCTAACATGGAGGACATCAAAGACCTAAAAGAAGAATTCTCTAAATCTTTTTCAATGAAAGATTTAGGTGTTGCAAAGAGGATACTTGGTATGAAGATATCAAGGGAAAGAACAAATAAGACAATAAAGCTATCTCAAGAGGATTAGAAGGTACTAGAAAGGTTTGCAATGCAAAATGAAAAAATGGTTTCTACACCTTTGGCTAGTCACTTTAAACTAAACAAGGATATGTCCAAAGACACAAGAGGAGATAGCCTATATGTCTAAAGTTCCATATGCTGCAGTGGTAGGTTCTGTTATGTATGCTATGGTTTGGACAAGGAAATACATTGCACATGCAGTGGGAGTTGAATGTAGGTTCATGTACAACCCAGGTAAAGAGCACTGGCAAGCTGTGAAGTGGATACTTATGTATCTAAGAGGGACAACAACAAATGCTTTGTATTTTGGAGGCACTGATTTTTTCTTGCAAGGGTATGCTGATGCAGATATGGTAGGTGACAAAGATACTCAAAGGAGAACTACTGGCTATGTCTTCACAGTTGGAGGCACATCAGTAAGCTGGGCTTCATAGCTACATAAAGTGGTCTCACTTTCTACCACGGAGGTAGAGTATGTAGAAATGATGGAGGCAACCAAAGAAATTATGTGGCTTCACAGATTCTTAGAAGACCTTGGATTCAAACAAGACAATTGTGTCTTGTACAGTGATAGCCAAAGTTCTATCCACCTTGCGAAGAACTCATCCTTTCATTCAAGGAAAAGAACATTGAGTTAAGATATCACTTCATACGCACTCTTTTGGAATAAGGACAGCTAAAGCTAGGAAAGATGCATACAAGTGAAAATATTGCAGACATGTTTACAAAGGTGGTCAACAAGGAGAATTTGAGCTTTTTCTCATCTTCAATTGGCATTCAAGAATAAGAAGGCAGGATGGAAAGTAGTCACAGTTTTGGTGTGGAGATTAGTCTCCAAATGGGAGATTGTTAAGTATGGAGCCTGATTTACCCCTTGTAATTTTTGTATTAAAAATGCACATCTATAAGGTCCCCGTTATGAGGAGAATCCATTGTGCATGAAGAAAATCCACTCGTTGAAAGCCAAAATTTTCACCACCAATCCGGAATATTCCTTTTCGCACGAATATTATGGCCGGATGACGGTCGAAAAGTGGTTAGAAAATGATCAGTCGGTGGGCCGGTGGCCGATTTCAAAGGAGAACTTGTCTTCTCAAGTACGGTCATACATGGGTGGATTGGAGGGTCCGACCTTGTCTACACAAGGGCAGCTACACATGGCTTTCTCTCATGAGAGAGGGCAGCACAAGGTGGTCAACTAGAAATAGCAACAATACCAAGTGGCCAACCGATAGCAGCTACATCACGTCCAAAGGAGTGCAAGTGAGCTTAGATTTGGTGAACCAGGAGCACATGTGAGAGAGCAAGCAATAAACTGGGAACACAAGTGAGAGTAGGTGATGAACCAAAGTGAGGATTGAGAGCTACATATGGGGAGTTAGGAAGTCACACACCAATAGGAAAGAGAGGGTGGTGAAGATGATGATAGCCATTTTTTGGCTATCCAAAATTGCCATAGTGAGCTACCTCACCCTATCAAAATCAGTCAAACACTGTGGATATCCTCACACTTTCACTGTACATATGCGTTTTTGGGGAAAGGGACTTTCCTCATATCTCCATAAAACCTTCAGCGAGCTAGTCATTAGGCTAGTTGAGCCAAAAAATTAAATTAAAACAAAAACTAAAAATCAAATATGGCCCATTTGTGTGTAAATATTTCATTGTGCATAGGGCCTAATTATAGGGATTTTTATTATAATTATTTTGGTATTTATTTAAATATTTTTACCTACATATGTGTATTTACCTAAGTATGTTATGTACGTTGACTCACGGTTACCATAATTCTCTTTCCACTATACATACTCTTTATTATATAATTTATTTTTTTAATGCAAGCCTCTGTAAATCTTGGTGTGAACCCACTCCAAAACAAAATCACAAAAATATCTTTCACCTAGTCATTCCCTTTTACTAAATTATCATTTTTCTACATGCATTTTTCCTTACTGCTGGTAAACGGTCCTAAATTAGTAAAAACAAATGAGGGCTCTCTCATTTTATTGCCTATATTTTTATATATTTCATTTTTCAGATTGAATTGTTTATATACTAACCTATTTTTTCCCATCATATCTATATATCATATTTGTGAATAATACAAATCAATGCATAATTTCAAACCATCAAGAATCAAGGAGGGGCTCACTCTTGGAGGATTAAGAAAATTCAACAAAGTGGGGAGAACACTTTTGTAGGAGGAAAAATAGGCAGTTTGGTGTGATTTTTTACGTTGTCGAGAAATTTGCGGTCTTGCCGGGAAAGCATCGGGCTTATGGCTGTGAGATTTTGTGAGAGAACTTAAAAAAAACTATATGAAGGAGTTAAACCATAGATGCCATGAAGACTAGGGTTTGGACGGAAGTGCAATCAAAGAAGACCCACTCTTTCTCTCTTGCACTCATACACACAAAGAAGGAACACAAAAGAGAATGTCAAAATAACACAAAGATGAAAACATCAAGGCTATGGTCATATCGTATCATGGGTAGTATGAAAGGGTTAATAGATGAGTTAATGGCATTCAATATTGGCTGACCAAATAGGCTACGAATTGTTCTTTGGAATTGTAGCTTTGTGCTTACCATAATATATATATTTTGTCTAGTTATTGAAATTAATTGTGTATACAAATCCTCTTGGTTCATAGCAAGATAACTACGCTTACGTCAAAAAAAAAGTTATAGTCTATGAGAGGTAGTATAATGGGATCCGGTGATAGAAGTATTTCATTGATCCTTTTTGGGCCAAAGAGAAACACTATACGTTGTTGAAAGTGTATTTTATGGCTAATCCATACGTTAATTCTAATAGATCATACAGAGTGAAAGCGATAGAAATTATCATCATGTGGATTATTCATCTAGGATAACTCTAGTATGTGTAAAATGTAGATATGAGAGAAGAGAAGGGAAGAGAAGAGAAGAGAGTTTCCCTCCCAAGCCCTATTCTTGCCCGTAGGCAATAAGGATACTATGGGGAGAGATGTACCTGTAAGCAAGGAGAACCTAAAATTTGTAGAGAGGATGAATTACTAAGAGTGAGAGAGATATATTTGGTTAAGGAGATGAGATTAGATATATATATATGTTGTATTAGAGATGAAAAAGAAAACAACAAGAAATCAAGAAAACTTCAATGTAGAACACATCTTACTTGACAAACCCTTTGACACCATTATTGATGGAGACAGAAGAAGAGGATAGAATTCAGTGTTGATTGATATGCCAAGTCCAAGACCTTCTTTGATTAGAGTTGATCTTCCAAGGATAGCGGACAAGAATGACTAGTCTTCCTCTAGGAGAAAGTGTAGGCTTGGGCTTATGTTAATGGCTAAGTACAATTAGGCATTACTACTCACTCCCTCAAGAATTCCTCTCATCAATGGCTTGAATGCTTGAGTTGTTTTCAAGGAATAAGAGGTCCCCTTTTATAGGTGAAGGGAACCCCCAAGGGTTTACACAAGAAGAGATGATCCAGTGTGAATAAAAACTGGAAAAGTTGGAAATGAGCTGTCCCTGCATGATGTGGGCAGACTGGGGTCCAGTATTTTGATCATATCTCCTCAACCGTGGCTCCAAATAAAAAAGTAAAAATATGGCCAGAAACTTCAGCTCATTATCTACGATTTCTTTTAAAAATCATTTTCCAATTCGGATTGGAACCTTGTGTAAATAATTCATCAAAATAGGGTCCATTTATGGCAGCAAAAGTCTTCCTGTGGTCCCCTTAGCCTAAACTTTCATTTGATTCCAAAGGACACCTCATGACATATGAAAGCATGACATTTCTCCTTGAAAATTTTTTGTAATCATGCTTGCAATAATTCATTAAAATAAGTGTATCTTTGAAGTCATGCCACCTAGTGTCCCACTAGGATTTGATTCCCTCCTAATAGCTATTTAAAAAGAAATATGAGAAAAATATGAAAAATACATAGAATATATATATATTGGAGTTTACCTTAGATATAGGATCTAGCTAGGGTGTGAGATGATAATGAGATAGTAGAAATAAAGAATCATTGCTTTTTTCCCCAAGTTAAAGAGGCGGAGCTATTGATTCTTTTCCCATAGTATTTTTTGATGGTAAAGTAAGAATAGGTTACCCTTGAGAAAAATAATAGGATGAGATAAAAGGCTTATTATTATACTTAAATATGCATATGTACATTATAGGAAATATAATTATGTATCTAAAAATCTACAAGATAACTCTTGTAGGATGCGTTCCCACTATGTACGTGTCACAGCACGACAACGTCCACCCCCACTATGAATTTGAGGAGATGATCAAAATGAGAAATTTAGCTCACAAGCTGAATAATCATCTCAATGTGTTTCATAATTTTTGGAGCTTCCACCGATGAGATATGATTTTTTTGGTGGACCCCACTCTATCCATGTTTTTCTCACACAAGTCACTCTACTCTCCTCTCACCTTCCTTCACACTTCCACACACACACATAGTCATTTCTCTCTATCCCTCCAGCAAACCTGCACATTCCATGGTTTGTCTCACACTCTTCACCATTAACCTCCCCTCTTACCTCTATAGATCTCATATGAACTCTACATGTACATACACCATTTCTATGCCTCTCTCTATAATATCTCCTAATTGGAGATTCTCATGAACCAACATTAGCATTTTCATCGTGTTGATTCAAACTTGGCAAGGACAACGTTGTCGTGCAGCTCTGCTCCCATGCAAAGAAAGATGCTAGAAAAATGTACATCAAGTTTTTTTGACGCTTATATGCTTAATGAACAGAGATTAAGGCCTGGCAACAGGCCAAGTTTAATGTTGAATGTATGTCAAATGTGGTAAAAAGGGCCAATAGATGCCTTAACGGTGCCAAAAATGAGTATGATTGAAGTGAGCATAGATACATGATTATGATCTACAACTGTAGTGCTTGAAGTGCTCTACGAGCCTGTCTTTACGTTTCGTCGATTGGAGCTACGGTGAAGAAGTTATGGTAGTTCGAGGTTTGAGTCAATTGCAGATCCGTACCGGATTGAGAAACTGCAGTTGAGGTGAAAAAAATGAAATGAATGCACGGGCTTGAAGTGTTCACTTTGTGGAGCACGTTGGTCTTTTTGGTTCAGTGATCGGAGTCCCGGTCGCCAAGATATTGGCCGACTAAGATACACGGGGGGCCGGCTCCGTACCAGTCCAGTTGGCTCAGTCGGTGTCTCAGCTAGGAGTTTTATCTATTGTCTAGAGTTTGGGATGCTGGAGCAGTAGTAGCTTGATGAGTCTCATTCCCGGGATGTCATTTCATGCAATGCTTGGCCGGTAGTGGTCGTAATTGGTAATACCTGGCTGACAAGAAAGAAACTCTGACACTTTTTATCGGATCTGATGTGAAGGCCTTACTTCAATGCAATCATCTATACTTGCATCTTAAAGGTATGTAGGATTATACGAGAGGTTGATACGGGCATAAGGTTAGTCAAGGAATGCTCACAAAGAATGCCGTGTTTGGTAGTGCTTTGTTAGATATGTATGCCAAATGTGGTGCCGTAGATTTTTACAGAGCTTCGTGTCTGGAATGTCGGCTTGCAATGATTTAAAAGATATGTATGCCAAGTGTGGTGCCAAGCCCATTAAATAATGGCCAAGGGCCACAATTATGTCTGCCTTGATGGTCGCTCAAGCATTGGCCTCCAAAGTTTGCCCATGGTCGGCCGCCCAAGGGCCGCCCACTTTAAGGGTTATAATGTGAACAAAAGAAAAGAGGGAGGTCGATGGCATGGGCTGGTAGCGAGGAGGGCGCAACGGAAGAGAAGTTGCTCGCGGCGCTTGGTAGGAGGCTCGGACGATGACAAGCATGAAGAAACAAATGCTCATCATCCTGAGGCGATCCTTTTCTGTAGCAGCCACGTAAAATTCCGCGCTAGTCACTGTCCGGGCCTGCCACGTCGTCAAGACTGCTCCCATGCCACGTCAGTCACGGCGCCGTGACTGAGTGATAGGGGAAAAAAACTTGAAGGGATATAATAGGAGGGATATCAATGAAGAAAAAGGCAAGAGAGTTTTAGGGCTGCAACGAGGAAGAGCAGGAGAACGAGGTCAGCAAGGATTGCAAGGAGGAGAGGCTTGGGGGAAAGAAGGGCTCGGAGCAAGAAAAGATCCCTCTCTCTCGTTTTCGTCCTCGAGGCAAGCAAGGCTCTCTCTCTCGATCTCCAATCAAGCTAAGCAAGGGAGTAAGAAGGTAAGCAAGGGGGAGATCTCTCTCTCTCTCTCTCTCTCTAGACCTCCAATCCACAAGGCTTGCTCTCGGCCTTTGCTAAGGAAGGAACCAAGGGGATACGTCCTCTTTTGGCTTAAGTAAGGGCTTTGCAACCAAGGAAACCTAGGAGACTCTTTCTCATCGACTTAGGCAAGGAGAGATCAACAAGGGCTTGTAAGTAGTCAGGAGAAGAAATAATCTTCGGCATAGACAGTGAGCAGATGAAATTGGCACCTCGTCAGCAGGAAAATTAGTTTAATTATCTCTTTTTGATGAATTGCGAAGGCCGTTAACGGCCGAGTGATTTGTAATGGGAGTTTAAGCTCCTAAATTGTCATTAGCATTATTTAATGGTGTTGTTAACGACACTTATTCTTGATTGCGTATCAGTTTCGTCGGTGTTACCAATTTTCAAGCAAGTTTTGTGCGTCGATAGCATTACCAAGTGATTAAAAGCTACTGTATTGTGCGGTGCGACAAATTTTCTCTCTCAATTTTTCCACAGCCAGCAGCCCGGCACTGACCTGGCTCAAGTTTCAAACACTTATTCCCCGACACCTGGTGAACCCGACGCAAAACCTAAGCCGGGGTGGGAAAATTGTTGAAGCCTATGTCTACACCACAAGAAGCAGCCATGCAGTAGATGATACAGCAATTTGCAGTGATGGGAGCTTTTCACAAGCCAAGCTCCCATACCCCTCTTCTCTCGTCCCCACCCCATGAAAACCCCCTCTTATGGAGGGAGTGATAAAAGGCATTGGAAAAAGTAAGAAAAAAATAAAGTATGATTATGTAAATATATAAGAAAGGTAAAATAGGCCACCTCATGCCTGCGGGGTAGCCCATCCCCACCTTGCCTCCTTTTTCTTCACTGTTGCCCCGCCGGGTGTCCCTTTTCCTCTCCTCCACTCAAAAGGTCAACCCCCTCTCTCTTCCCCTTGTCCTTTCTCCTTTCTCTCTCCCTTGAAGCTACCCCACCCCCTGTCCTTACCAATAATGCACCCTAACTCACATGCCACCTCTCCTATCTTCCAAAATAGTATACCCCACCCCCCCTTTTCTCTCTCATACACTCTCCCATGATCCAAATACCCCCCCCTCTCTCTAAAATTCAAAATCTCTCTTGTCTTGTAGCCAGATGGCCTCTCCCACACTCACACACACTCAGTTTCACTGAAAAAAGTGCCCACAGACCCATCCCCACCCAGTGGTTACCTGATTTTCTTGTGTTCACACACATCTGCACACAGATTCACCTCTGAACACACTCCCCTCTCTCCCCTCTTGTAGTTACTTTTTTCTCCATGTCACCTCTCTTTTTTCCATTCACCCATCTCTCTCTCTTAGTCTCTCTCATGAGACTGCTGTTCTGGCACATATACACACAGCCAGACAAGTGGGGCCCACAGTCACATGGCCTATGTAGATAATGATTTCTTCATTTCTAAATTCTAGAATTTCTCCCCCCTCCTCCCCTATATAAATAGGGGTCACCATCACACTAAGGACACACACAACATCACCAAAGAACACACTATGCACTGTGTGTGCCTAGTGCACACACACACACACACCATCACCATCACCATCACCGCAATCACCATGCTTGTCTTGAGCATGACCTCTACACCCTTGGCTATGGAAGATGAAGGGCAACTAAATGAAGGATGATGGCCATAACCCTCGTGCGAGTCTTCGCCATCAACTCCCACCTATCCGCCATGTGCTCTACCACTCTCTCCCTTCTCTTTCCCCTACCCTATGCTCCCCATTTCATCGCCTTATTCTCTAAATAAAGCTTGAGGTTTTGTGAGTATGTTTTCTTGCAATGTTTTGCCCATGTGAGGTGTGCGGAATCGCCACCTAGTCTTGTGTTTGGAGTGAGCTTGTGTATGTGTGAAGGGTGTGCGGATTCGCCATCCTTTTGTGGTGCCTAAGTACTAAGCCGCTATACCCCCTCCCTCACTCTCTCTCTCTCTCTCTCTCTCTCTCTCTCTCTCTCTCTCTCTCTCTCTCTCACTTGATCTCATTCCCTTTCCTCTTCATCATTACTCCCAAGCATCCATCTCTCTTGGATGAAAACTTTGTTATGGTGGTGTGTTGTTTGCATCCTAGCCGCTGAAGCTAAGTGGTGCCCCCTGTTTGCTTTACCATGACAGGCTCGAGGCGTGCTATTCGGTCTCCGGTGTTTTAGAGGCCTTCGGGGTTCGGGGTTCGCTTTGCTCCCGTCATTTGGTGCCCCCACTGAGGAGGGCTTTCTAAGACCCTTCAGTTTACGATGCTGAAAGCGACGCCCACTATCAATCATGGACGAATGGCTGAAGGAATTTTCTAACTGGAAGACGGAAGAAGAGGAGACGAAAGAGGCACTAGCCGCCTTCATTGAGGTGCTACTGCCAGGCTGCAGTGTCATCAGCATTCAAGACGTAAATTCTCCATCTCGTGTCACTCGTTCTAACTATAAATTGCGAGCATCAGGTGGGAGGTCGGTGAAGTGCCATCACTGTTGTCAACCAAGGCACACTGTCAATGAGTGTCACCAACGAAGGCAGCAAAAGGGCTGAAGTCATCTACATCGACATTCATTGCAAAGAAGTCATTCACATCAAGGAAGGGAAGAAAAAGGTGAGACCTCTTTCCCCTAAAGAAACTACAGTCAAAGTTATAACTCCAATGTGGCCTAAAGGGGCTGCTCGAGCCAAAGGCAAGGAGAAGATAAGCCAGTCTGGAAACACATGACCCCGAAGGGAGAAGCATGTGGCTAAGCAAGTGCTTCAAGCTCAGAAAGAAGGGTTGTACCCAGTTTGCCAAAGAGGAAGTCATCCGAAGCTAAGCGGCAAAAGGTCGCCTACCAATTTGCACGACACATGCAAGTGCTACCAATCCACTTCAACAATCCGGAAGAAGAAGTGGTAAGAAGATTCCCATGTCCTAGAGAAGAGTGGTTCGGCTACTGCTCTCGCTGTTTTGGAAAGAGAGTGGAGGATCTTCCTCCTCTCCCTGTACAACTTATCCTGAAGAAGCTCTCTACCACGGGAGAAATCCAGTGGGCTGGGGACGAGTTGCAACTGAATGGAGTAGAATTCATGCAACACGCCGACTACGAAAATTACCTGCAATTGCTGTTAGCCAAGAGGCTGGGAGTGGTCAGACGCGTGGCCATCACCCCGTACGTGCTGAGCAACGAAGAAAAGGTAGAGCCCATGAAAGGCGATGACCTCTTGTGGATGTGCCGACTCATCAACACTGGCATGGTAAGAGTATAAGTAAGTATTTCATCCTCTATGCGTGATGGAAAACAGGCCAACAGCATTCCCGTTCAAATTCTTGCAGCATATGCATGTGAATATCTATGTAGATAGGAAAGTCTTCTACCAACACAAGATCGTACACCTATTCGATGCGGCGGTACTAGGAGAAATCCTCAATTCCCCGAACCCTATCATTCTCCCCATATTAGATTACCATCATTCCTTTAATGTTTCTATCTTTATCTTGTTTTAACCTATCCACCCACCCTTGTAAAAAAGCTGCTATGAGCCGCTATTGTTAATGTAATGTAAAAAAAAAAAAAAAGAGGTTTTTAATTTCCTGAGTCACTACCATGGCAAGTGTTTCTTTCCCCACGTTCAGTGGAAAGAAGAGAGAGGATCTCACCATCGACTTTTTGGATGATTTCGACATTGCTTGTATCGTCTCCAACAAAGATGACGACGCTTCACGACTTAGAATTTTTCCTCTACTGATGAAAGTAGAGGCCAAGTCCTGGTATAATGCATTGCCCCAGGCCACCAAGAATGCATGGGATGTGTTAATGGCTGCTTTTGTAAAGAGGTTTGATGGAGGCACAACCTCGGAGAGGCTATGGCAGTTACTAACAGAATTAAAGTAGGGAGGCCTGCTGGAGGATGCCACCTACGAGTCTAAATTTGTGGACTTATGGGAGAGATGGGTTGCCTCGCTGGAGGAAGGTGAAGGAGCGCCTAGTTTCCTAAAGAAGGACCGTTTCATTGCTGGTCTATGGTCGCCACTTAGAGAGAAGGTGAAGGGAAGGTTTCCTGCAACATATGAGTTGGCAGTCGAAGTAGCCCGCCTTAAAGACAAGAAGCTACGCATGCAAGCAAGAGTAAACGAGTCAGAGGAAACAAGCTCGGCCCAACCAACCCCAATGACTGCAATAGCCAATCATAGAGTCCAACCACAGGAGGCATCAGAAGAGCAAGACCTGCTGAGTCGCATCACCACCCAACTAGAGAGTTTATCTGTGCATCTGGTGCAGCAAGGGCAAACACCTGGAAGGAACCCAGAACAAGGAAGAGGACAACGAAGGCAGAACCCAGAGTACCATTGTTACAACTACGGAGAAGATGGTCACGGTATGTACTACTGTCCCAAACCACAACAAAACTATAATAGAGAAGGTAGGAGGAACCAATTGTCACCCCCTAGAGAAAGAACACCCCCACCCCGAGCACCAGCCCCACCAACACAAATTCTACGTCCGCCACAATCACCACTTACAATCATCCTACGCCCACCACCAATTGGTACCCGCACACCAAGTATCATTGGTCTTGCAGAAGAGGTCAAAATGAGTGTAGCAGAAGAAGGATCAAGTAAGAATTTTATTCAAAGAACTCAAGCAGTGGAACAAGAGGTTAAAGAATCAAAAGATGCTACCCAGGTGGGGGAGGTAAGTCAAGAAAATTGTGTTACAAATGTGAGTACATCTTTAACCTTGAATGAAATAGGCACCAAAGCGATCAATCGACAGCATTGGGCAGTAAGGGTAAGAAGGTGTAAAGTCTTGATTAGGCCTCGTCAGAGTAAGAGGAATGCAAAGGGCATGAAAGATACAAGAGAAGAGGACGACCAGCCTGCTAGCAAGGCTTTGCAGAAGATGGACAACATATCAAGCAAAGGGGAGGGCTTTGAAAACGGAAGCCTGTGCATCACCATAGACCCAGGACAATGTAGCAAGCTAAAGGAATCTTGCATCAAGGCAGTTTCACTTGAGGACCATAACGAAGAGGTAAGTATGACTAAAGGTTTGAAGTTGGCTATTGCTCTAGAGGCTTGGAAGCCGAGCAAGACTTTATTTTGTAGTGTTATAGACTTGGAGATGGGTAATGCCTCTAGTCTACTGAAAGATGTTATATCCTTGGAGATGGGTAATGCCTCCAGTTTATGTGAGGGTGTTCAGAGTAAGTTTGATGATCAATATGCTGCCAACCTTTTAAGGATGTTCCAAAATCCTCCACAACACAGCATTGTGTTTGCATGGGATGCATCAAACCTATGGCTATGGCTAGCTGCTCTAACATATAGAGAGAAGATCAGCATGGAGATAAGAGCAAAGGAGCCATGGATAGACAAAAGCCTGATAGAATGCAAGAATAAAGACCTCATTCGCAATTTGGTACAATTTTTTACAAATAATGCATCCTCTCTTTGGAGAAAGGTAAGTGGATTACGCTTGTATTTAAGCCGCAAGGTAGGTGGCTTGCTATTAGCATCAGTAAAGGAAGCTGACATGTTTGAGCACACCCAAAAGAAGCATGATATGCTTGCAGTTTTTTCTAATGGCAGTAAGCAGGACTCTGAAGACAACTTGAGCTCACCACACCAACAAGGCGGTCATATATGGTGGATTCTTGGTACACTCTTGGGAATCATAATCTTCAGTTCTGTCTTTGCAGGAGCCAAGATGCTCATTTCCCCTCTCGCTACTGGTGGTTACAAATTTGGTCCAATTTGGTATGCAAATTTTATTGTTCGGACATTGCACACAATGATCCTATTTTTCACTTGGGATCCAGGAGGACATTGGCACAAAGTTCTGGAAGCCATGGGCTTCCCCTTTAATCAACCGACACTGTTCCAAGGAACAAGCTATCACCCGGACCTGCTACAGATTCATGAATATCCCAGAAATCTCACCAATGGCCAAATGGAATGGCTAATTCAGAAGGCAACTCGATATCGGATCCTATAGCTAAGCGGAAGAAGAAACAGATGAGCTAGAGGCATGAATGCCTCTAGCCAAAAGGGGAGGGCTAATGATGGGGGCTTTAAACAAGCCAAGCTCCCATACCCCTCTTCTCTCGTCCCCACCCCATGAAAACCCCCTCTTATGGAGGGAGTGATAAAAGGCATTGGAAAAAGTAAGAAAAAAATAAAGTATGATTATGTAAATATATA
Source organism: Adiantum capillus-veneris (assembly GCF_014529385.1). Taxonomy (NCBI): domain Eukaryota; kingdom Viridiplantae; phylum Streptophyta; class Polypodiopsida; order Polypodiales; family Pteridaceae; genus Adiantum; species Adiantum capillus-veneris. Next base: position 10,602,400 of record NC_140935.1, on the reverse strand, counting down.
AGAAAGGTAAAATAGGCCACCTCATGCCTGCGGGGTAGCCCATCCCCACCTTGCCTCCTTTTTCTTCATTGTTGCCCCGCCAGGTGTCCCTTTTCCTCTCCTCCACTCAAAAGTTCAACCCCCTCTCTCTTCCCCTTGTCCTTTCTCCTTTCTCTCTCCCTTGAAGCTACCCCACCCCCTGTCCTTACCAATAATGCACCCTAACTCACATGCCACCTCTCCTATCTTCCAAAACAGTATACCCCACCCCCCCTTTTCTCTCTCCTACACTCTCCCATGATCCAAATACCCCCTCCTCTCTCTAAAATTCAAAATCTCTCTTGTCTTGTAGCCAGATGTCCTCCCCCACACTCACACACACTCAGTTTCACTGAAAAAAGTGCCCACAGACCCATCCCCACCCAGTGGTTACCTGATTTTCTTGTGTTCACACACATCTGCACACAGATTCACCTCTGAACACACTCCCCTCTCTCCCCTCTTGTAGTTACTTTTTTCTCCATGTCACCTCTCTTTTTTCCATTCACCCATCTCTCTCTCTTAGTCTCTCTCATGAGACTGCTGTTCTGGCACATATACACACAGCCAGACAAGTGGGGCCCACAGTCACATGGCCTATGTAGATAATGATTTCTTCATTTCTAAATTCTAGAATTTCTCCCCCCTCCTCCCCTATATAAATAGGGGTCACCATCACACTAAGGACACACACAACATCACCAAAGAACACACTATGCACTGTGTGTGCCTAGTGCACACACACACACCCACACCATCACCATCACCATCACCGCAATCACCATGCTTGTCTTGAGCATGACCTCTACACCCTTGGCTATGGAAGATGAAGGGAAACTAAATGAAGGATGATGGCCATAACCCTCGTGCGAGTCTTCGCCATCAACTCCCACCTATCCGCCATGTGCTCTACCACTCTCTCCCTTCTCTTTCCCCTACCCTATGCTCCCCATTTCATCGCCTTATTCTCTAAATAAAGCTTGAGGTTTTGTGAGTATGTTTTCTTGCAATGTTTTGCCCATGTGAGGTGTGCGGAATCGCCACCTAGTCTTGTGTTTGGAGTGAGCTTGTGTATGTGTGAAGGGTGTGCGGATTCGCCATCCTTTTGTGGTGCCTAAGTACTAAGCCGCTATACCCCCTCCCTCACTCTCTCTCTCTCTCTCTCTCTCTCTCTCTCTCTCTCTCTCTCTCTCTCTCTCTCTCTCTCTCTCACTTGATCTCATTCCCTTTCCTCTTCATCATTACTCCCAAGCATCCATATCTCTTGGATGAAAACTTTGTTATGGTGGTGTGTTGTTTGCATCCTAGGCGCTGAAGCTAGGTGGTGCCCCCTGTTTGCTTTACCATGACAGGCTCGAGGCGCGCTATTCGGTCCCCGGTGTTTTAGAGGCCGTCGGGGTTCGGGGTTCGCTTTGCTCCCGTCAGCAGCATACATGCAACTGCAACAGGCTGCCCAACAGCAACATAATTTGCAAGAGTGGATTCGTAAAGCTCGTCAAAATGTTACAGAAAAGCTGCAACAGTTTGAGGGCCGAGATATTTCAAAAAAATTCAATTTATATGAGTAGTCTATGGAAGATAATGGTATTGAGACCAGGATTCAGTCGAAGGATTTCATCTGATTGCAGTGCCAGAAATTAGGGCCCGGATTAAAGAAATTCAAGCGGCTCAAGGGCCGAACTGGCAAGATTTTAAGAAGGCGCTGCAAGAGGAATATTTTCTGGAGGATTCTCAATGGGTGACCAGACAGAGTTTTACGAAGTGGGTGCAGAATAAGGGTAAACATTTATATGCACGTGAACTGTTGCGAGAGTTTGAAAAGAAGTTTGATTAGGTATCGTCTGCAGAACAACGTTCCTTGAGGGATCAAAAGGTGGAATTGTTTATACAAGCTGTTGATCCGCGACTACAAAAGAATTTGGTGCAATTATTGGAGGATCCGGTAGGAGATTTGGGATTGACATCAGATTGGAAAATAGTATCTGAAGTTGTGAACATGATCGTAAACGACAGAAGCGAGTTGATAAGCAAATCGTGAGCAAGGTACTAGATGATGATGAAGAAGAGACTAAAGAGAAGCCGCACTCTGCAGTACCCAAAGTGGAGGGGCCTGTTCTTGACGACCTGGTTAAGGATATTCAAGAACTAAATTTGAATTTTAAAACTGTTAAATTTGAAGGGTTAGCTACAAAGGCGTCTACTTTTGAACCTAAGCAGCAGCCACCACGTAAAAATTGGGAACGATGCATGTGGTGCGATAGTGAAGACCACAGGTTTGTGAGAGAGTGTAATGAATTTGGGCTATTGGGATACACCGAGCATTTGGAAATGAGAGGATTGAATGCAAAAAGGCAAAGAAACCTCCTGGCAATGGAGAACATGCAGTTAAAGAAACTTAAATGAAGCATGCTCTCGAAAGGTTTCATCAAACAAAGAGACAATTCAAAGCCTTGAGAAGAAGATCACAAGTGTGCTAGAGAAAGACACCGTTCTTGGTAGTCGAAAAAGAAAACGAGATATGTGCAACATTGAGAACATGAAGATTGGTAGTGGTGGCCTGAAAAAACAAATATGAGCTTTAAGGTAACTCGAAGTTTGTTTCTGCTTTTGTATCTTCAATGTGCTTCACTAAGAAACAGATACACTTTCTTATACATGATCATAATGCATGGTGCTTTTTTGGCAGGTCTTTACTACATCCAAACTCAAACGGTGTAGGCTTCAATGTCGGAGTGCATTATAGCCGTCTAGTTCTGAAAGAAGTAGTTGAAGAGATGATAACTCAGAAAAAAATCTGTCAATTGAAAGGGAGGCTCGTTACCTACTTCATGAACAGGAATCAGTTGGAACCAACGGAAGTGCAAGCAATACTTGATGAGAGCGGTATCTTGTAGATGGGATACAGGGCACTCTTCAAACCATTAGCTAAAAAGTCTCAAAATAAACTACAGAGAGGATCATTGCTGCCAAAGCCATCACGTAAACAATGAGGTGTTTGAGAAACTTGGGTCACCATTCCATAATGAAGCAACGTTCTTAGGCAAGGGCGGCAAAGAGGTACATTTTAACAAGCACAACAACCTCTTCATTGTTCTTGAAGCATTGCAAAGCTATGTTGTTCACTTCTTTGACATCAACCGGGAGGAGTGCGATGGGGTTCTCAAGTTTGTTTTGAAGGTCGAGGAGTGTGAGGTCCTGAAGAACAAGAAGATGGAGAGAGTCACCATTACCCTCATGAATAGAGCTCTAGATCCATCAATAATGAAAGAGGATCCATGATACTTCAGCGTGCAATCCAAAAACAACATTCTAACCCTAGGATCATTTCAGGTATACTTAGTTCACTCTATAATAACGAAAATACTGATTATTTGGTTGTTGATTTTTTGTTTTTGCTTTTCATTGCAGGTTGATAAGGAAGATTTTGAAATGCTCGATCGGGTTTTTAGTCAAAAAAAAATTCCTTCTATCATCAGTGAACAAAGAAACGGAGTCATTCTTTCAATGGAAGGATTTGGTGACTATACAGTGGAATGGCACACGGTAGGTGACTTAAAGACTCTTAAGTGTATGTACAACATAGCACACAGAGCATCTGTGGAAAATCCATGCTTATATTGCATGGTTGATGCACAATCTCTTGAGAGTGTGCAATGGAATAGAGATCCCAACAAACATCTTCAAGATAAAACTTTTAGGCTAGTGCTTGATATTCCTCTGAGTAGAGTTCACGTCTGTACACTTCATGCACTTTGCTGAATAATTGAAAAGGTTTTTCATTTGTACATATGTTTTGCATGGACATTAAAGCCAGAGAGTGAGTCAAAAAGAGTGATCAAAGCATTAGAGGGAGTGCTCTTAGACATTGGTTTGCATGGAAGCAATGTCAAAATCAAAGAGTACCCTAAGATGTCTCAAAGTCTTTACAAGGTACCTAGGAAAGCATGGATAGGCGGCATGAAGGCCAGAAGGTTTCTTGGGTTTAGCCTCAAAGATTCAGATATAGAAGAGAGGAGAAACATGTTCCACAAATGGAAACAGTTACATAAAGTGGTTAAAGACAATGCTGGTGGTGGAGCAATCCAAAATCACAAGGCGGACGTGTGGAAATCACTAGATAAAAGTTTCCACTACGTTGAGCAGCATTCTTGGGACCAAAGTAAGCTCACATCATTTTAAGCAGCCTTGCTTACAGGGTGGGGTGGGCAACATATCACACTTTACATGGTGGGTTAGCATTCTACGTATACAAAACAAAATTTAAAATTGTACTCTACTCACCATTTTGTTTTATTTCAATGCAACACATAGTGTTCAACCATGGTCCATATTTTTCCAAGACATACGGCTCACTATCAATATGGTCCACACAAGGCATGGAAAAAACCCACTACATGGTAAGAACAGGTTACTTTAAGCACATAGACATGGGGGAGGAAAGGATAAGGCCAATAGCCTATTACAGTTACACCAATGGACTTATATACGACTAATTCATAGAGCAAGGCAGAACGAGCTTCTTGAGAGTTCAAAAATTACACGGTCTTTACAACCCATATGCAAAGAGAAGAAACAGATGGATTGGGGAAATTCAAATGCGGGCAAGTGCCATGCGAGGTGGCGATAGTCACGAGCAGGAGAAGATGGACCTGAGCCGGTCGTTTTTATCCTCTTTGATGCACCTTCTTCTTTCTCACTTTGTACCTCTTTGATGTGCAAACTCTATAGCGGCGCTCATTCCTTTATTGATGGCAGCATCCCCACGAGCATCAGGCGTCTTCTTCCCCTCAAAAATAGCCGCTTTTTGTATGGATCTAAGCTCTATTGGTTTTCAACCCCTGCAACTAGAGCATGAGCTGTGTAGGACATGAAATAGGGGGCTCTGAGTGCTTGGCACCCATACCCAATGCCAAAGACGCGTAGAGAAAACTATTTCTCAATCTGAATTATTCTCTCTACGTTTAGTGGGAGGGAGTGCCCACCACACAATCTTGTGAAAACTTTCATTGCAAACAGTGGGAACTTTGCATTGTCCTCGAAGTATTCCTTGTGGTATATTATGATCTATAAAACAATAGTAAAACATTTATGGGCCATAAGTGAGATGAGTACAATTGCTAAGTACTTGAATTGTTTCTACAAACCTTTTTGTGGTTGAATCACCCGATGTAGTGAGACAACACTGCATCCTTGCCTTGTACTGCAATGACAAGCCCTTGTCGTGAGCCTCCCGCTCTTCTAAGGAAACTATCATCATACACTAGCACTTGTCAACACAAAGATTGATCATGATATTTTATCGCTGGGCCATCTCCAATACCATCTGAATGCGTTTAAAAATTACCATCTGATTCTCGTCCATTTCCAGCATCGACCTTCCCCACAAGTGAATAGACCGACTATTCATTACCTGAGCTCTGGGTGCCACGGGCCTACCCATGTTTTCCAAGACGAGTTGTTTTGTTGTCGGTTGAAACTGCTCATCTGTTTGCAAAATTGGCCTCTCCAGACATTGCTTCATTAAATGAATCTTTGATCAGTTGCCAGCCTGAAGTGAACTGTGAGTCGTGGACAGCTGTGTCAGCAATAAGATGTTGGTCCACTCCATCATCATCCACAAATCCCATGTCTGCCTCACAAAAATTTGCAATTTCAGCTAGGTAGTAGTCCTCCGGTATATTCAGCTCATGCATGATATCTGTGAGCAGAATGTAGTGGGTGTCGCCTGCCATAGCAAAGCTGGGAGCACAATTCAGAGACAAAGTCACTTCCTTATCTGGGCTTTCTTGCTTGAACCCTATTGCTGCATCTGCAAGAGAAGCAAGAGTTAAGCCCACATCAAATGTTTTCTTTAATGCCTCTACCTGCTCTTCTTTTGGGTCAAAGTGCACCTCCACATCCTCTACCTCTTCCTCCGGCACCAATGGACTTCTACCGAAAGTTGTTGACTGGGAAGTCTTTGACTCACCATCCGTCTGCAAGTACAAGTAACTAGTCGACGCTTTTTTAAGTGCTTCATACACCTGTTTTGTACAAGCAGTGCATTGGAGAGACACTTTTCTAGACAGCGATTCAGTCTCCTTGCCGCACTCTTGTTAGGGTCAAGGTCGGCTGGATGCACATATCTCATGCCATCAATTGTCATGTAATTGTCACAAATGACTGCCTCATACTCTTTCAAATGGGTTTCTAAGTACTCAAATGAGCAATCTATGATCCTGTGTATAGAAAACTCTGCATTAAACATTCCTGATAGTTCTGGTGCACGGTGATGAGCACGGGCGTTGTATAAGAACGTGAATAGTTTTTCTTCACATGTATCCTCTCCCACATCGTCTGTCTCCAAGACTATGATCCCTATGACTGAAAGAAAAATCAAGCCAAAAATACTGTTCAAAATTGGTCTATATTTGGTGTCATAACCAAGAAAATTTTGAGCTTGGAGTACCCCTCAAGGTCTCTATTCGCTTGGTTCTATCCCATGCGTAATGTATTAATAGGTGACGTGACTTGAGTAAAAACCAGGCGAATATGGGGGCCCAAGAATCTCCAAAGGGCCCTATTCACTTGGTTCTGACCCAAGTTAAAATTTACGTTGTACCTGTTATGAGCGGTATAGAGCTAGAAGAGAGCAAGAGGAGGCTCTCACAATGTACAAGAACTTGGACTTGATGATAAGCTTAATGTTGATTTTAAGACTTAATACTTTATTAAAAGAGCTAGATACAAGACTTGGATTACATGACGTGAGTACAAGACAAGGCTTGATTGCAAGAACAAGACTTGAACATAAGAACTAGAAGAGGGATTTCCTCATAGAAGTCTCACAACTGGTGTTCGCAAGACTGAGGGGCTTGTGGCCCAAGATCCCTATCTATACTAGTGCTTGAGGAGGTTACTTGAGGAGGTTAGAAATTTCCAGGTTCTTCTTGAGGAGGTTAGAATCTTCTAGAACCTTCTGGATCCTTCTAGTTCTTCTAGAACCTTCTAGATCCTTCTTCAACTTTCTAGAGCCTTCCAAAAACTTTTAGATTCTTCCGAAATCTTCTTCATGTTTCTAGAAACTTCTAGAATCTCCTTGATACTTTTTGGAACCTTCTAAAATCTTCTAGATCCTTCTAGATTCTTCTAGAGCCTTTTAGTGAGCTATGGGTGATGACACATGTGATGATGTAAGCAGCAACCGACTCTCAAGCATCCATGACATTACCCCCTCCTCTAGCACAAGTTCCACAAGGAGCAGTGGTGTTCCTTAGCTGGGGCTTCCATGGATGTTGTTAATGGAACTCTTGGACTTTGCGAGATGCATGCTGAAGATTGTGTGATGGTTCCTAGGTTTATTCACTGACATCATAGCCTTTCCAATGCACCAAGTACTGTAAAGTGCCACGTGAAACTCAAGAATCTAGGACTTTCTTGACCTCATATTTGTCACGTCCTTGAATCTCAATCAGAGAAGGTGGTTGTAGGGCTCTTCCTGGGATCTTAGATGTGTGACAAGGTTCTAGGACTGAGACATGAAAGACCGCATGGATTTTCATGGATGAGGGCAATCGGAGTCAATAGGTGACTGGATTAACTTGACGGATAGAGGTGCACAGTTGGCAGGGACATGGATTCCACTTTTGTTATATGCTGATGATATAGTGTTAATCTCCGAAGGAAGCTCAAGGCACACAATAGAGAGTGTATAACTTAGTCTGCAATGGAAAGATAGATAGCCCTAGAGTGATGGGCGTATATACAATGCTCGAGGGAAAAAACCTCCTAAAGAGGGAAAAAATGCCCCGGCGGTCCTAGTGTGTTCACACACATCACTACCACATGTACATGGTAGCAAATCCCCCCTGGAGGGATGCGGTGAACGAGAGCTGGCACATGAGTAAAGGGAAGTGCCATGCCCTAAGGACATGATCAGTCCACAAAGGGGAGTTAGCCTAAAGCTTTGCGGAAAGCTTCAAGCTTCTCATGAGACAAAGCCTTTGTGAAAAGATATGCAAAGTTGTCCTGTGTTGGCACATAGGCCAAGCTGATCTCTCCTGCTGAGAGCCTCTCCCTAACATAGTGGTAATGCACCTCAATGTGCTTTGTGCAAGCATGAAAAATTGGGTTCCTCACAACTACCAATGTGCTCTGACTGTCAGTGTAGATAGTGTTGGCAGTGTCCTGTCCAACACCCAAATCAGCCATAAGGCATCTGAGCCATACACACTCAACCGTAGCTGTGAAGACTGGCCTGTACTCAGCCTCACAACTCAAAGTGGCCACAGTAGATCTCTTCTTGCTCAACCATGATATACATGAACTGCCAAGCATGAAACAAAAACCACTTGTGGACACTTTCGTGTCAAGACAACCAGCCCAATCTGAGTTGAAAAAGCATGTAAGTCTAGCGGCAATGATCCCCCCTTGGGATAAAACAAGCCAAGATGTAAAGTAAGGGAGGCCTACACCAACAACTCTTGGATTTGTGATGCAAATCCAACCAAGAGCCAATCTTCAATGCATGCTCATTTGCGTTACCATGCTAATTATTAAGCTAAGCTATGCTAATATGAGTGATTATGTGAGGAGATGTACATCTTTCTCGTAAGGATACTCCTTCCTCTCAGTCTAAACTCATAGCCCGCTAGCTCTCACCCATCTTCAAAGGTGTGTGAGGTCTTGGGTCTGAGACCGTGAGGGAATTGATGTTGTGTTTGATAAGTGTTTTTCTTAGTGCATGAAGTTTCCATCTTCATTGCACTGTGTTTCACTCTTGTTAGGTTATAGCAACTCCATATCCAGAGCTCAAAGTATTCACCACAAAAATCCAAAAACATTTCTGCGTTTAGGCGCACCGCATGATAAACTTCATCTTTGTCCTCCACAAGACGCATGTGTTGAGCCCAAGATGGCATAGAATCTCTATGTTTTGTTTCAACTGTCTTCAAAAGCAGTCCTTCAAGGTCCAAAACAAGCACTCTTTTGATATTATTGACAAGAAGTGACAAGTGACAAGGAGGTGTTTGATATATACGACAAGGCCTTGGACGAGGTTCGTTGGGTGCTTCAAAACCGTCCTTCAAATCATGCCTACAGATAGTCGGCCCACTTTCTTGTAGTGATGACTCTGTGATGGGTTTTGGACTTCCCCATTGGCCCTATTAGTTTTCCATTTTGTGACCTTGTACTGCTTTGATCTGTTGTTTTGGCACTATTGATGCAATATGGGACACACACACATACTCTTCAAGGTTAATGATCATACCTGTCAAATCTGGTGTAGTAAGATCCACCGAGGTGGTTGCAGTGGGCAGAAGCAACTCCGAAAACTGTATGCTCCTGTGGTTCTCTCTCTGTCTCTCTGAATGCAAATGAGCTTATGTTGCTCCATTTGACTATATGTTCCCAGTCTACCTGGAATTCCCCAACTATACTTACCTTCATTGATCATATCTTGTTGTTCATATCACCTGCGGTTTGAACCGTTCGTCATTCTGACACTTGGTTTACAAATGGTGTTCAATCTGCAGTTTTGATCCTTCAGAAGTTGGCTCAAAATTCATCTTGTGTCGAATCTTTCCATATTTGCCATGTTTGAAATCCTTGCTTTGAAGTTTCGACGCTTGCTTTCAAAAGTCATTTCTGACTTTCCTAGCTCGACTTATCAAATTTTTGTTGATTATCTGTCGTTTTTTGCTTTTTTGTAAAAGAAAATTATTTACAATGATTATTAGTCGACCAAAAATTAGCCAAAATTAGTGTCGCCTCCCTTATATACATACTCTTATTATGGTATTAGATGGTGACGGTATGGCTCATGATTATGCCAACTAAGAGTCTGTCAGGCTCTGAAAAACTTGTTATATGTTTTTTGAAGAAAAGGAAAGGAAAGGAAATGAAAAGAAAAGAACTAAGATGACAATAATAGTATATACAAATGATAATCCTGCTGCATTTCCCCCCTTTCTAGAGTGGGTCGTTCCCGACAAACATGTGTGAGAGTGCTTGGGAATAAAGCGTGTGTCTATGCATAGCCATATAGTGTGGCTCTATGATGCTGATGGAGGATATGCATGTGGAAACAAAATGTTGTTCAAGAGATAGGTGCTGAACAATATGTTTAGTGGCTATTAGTGGCAAGGTTCCCTGGAAGCTGCATGGTCCAAACAATAGTAATTGGAGAAGACGCGCTCTGTGTTTCAATGTGACCAACAAAAGCTTTGATGATGACGGTTGGGTTGCTTTTTGGCATTGTTTTGGTTGCCATCAAAATTGCTTAGGTTTGGATTCGCTAGAAGACGCATCGTGAAGGTGAGGTTGTTTTGGTTGTCATACCTATTTGACTGTGTTTGGATGTCAAAGACAGTGGTCCATTGGGTTAGGCTGTGTACCCACAGCGGTGAGCAATTTATTGTGGTTGAATTTTTGTGTAGGCCATGTAGACTCACGTGTATTGGTTTGTCGTTTAGGTATCCACAATTTCCTAGGCTTGGTTTCCATGATTGATTTCTTAACCCATATTTTTTTGACCATGGTGGTAGAGTATCGCTGAGCTGGTGCATTTGGTGATGGTAGAGGTCCCCATACATGGTCCGTTTGTAAGAATGGCGTGGAGAAAGATTTACCCTCGTGTGCAAGGAGTAAAGTGTTGTCCTACCAGTTTGGTGTGGCTTGATAAGTGCGCATCCACGACACTCCTAGAATGACTGCTTCGTTAAGATGTTGATCTTTGACCACATGAAATTGATGCGGATAAACGGTTCCATCAATGGTAATTGGTAAATTTATGTAGCCTAGACTGTCCATAGTGCCTTTGTTTGCTACTTTGATTCCCATAGTGTTGGGCATTAGAGGTTCTTGTGTGATTTTTCTGAAAGTGGAGTAGTTAACCACATTAGCTATGGCCCCTGTGTCCACTAAGGCTCGTTCGGTGGTGCCATTGGCAAGTTGTAAATGAATACGTAAATCCATTCCTCCTAATCATGTAGCTTCCATTTGTATGGATGCTATCAGAGCATTCTCAATAGCCACTTCCTGTTGTGCTTTCCTCTGAAAGTTTTCTTGTTCTTTGCGTTTTAATATTCGGAGTTTGGCCTCCTGCTGTGCTTGTTCCCGAATGCCCTGTGCTTGACGAATACGCTGAGCTGCTGCATGGAGTGTTGCGAGTTTGTCTGGTGTTAGCAGAAGAAGATATTTCTTTAATCTGCAACCACTCGTCCAATTAGGCATCTCCTCTCCTGCTAATGTTGCAAGTTTGATCTTTATCCCCTTCTTTGTATTTTGGATGCTTCATCGATGGAGATCTGCACTTTTCTGATACTTGGATTGAGCTTCTTTGATATGAATTGTAAGCTCTTTGTGAATTGCAGATAATTGTTGTCTAAGATGAATAGCAACTAGATTCTTGACTTCATGGTGTCTGTGGATATCCTCTCTGGGATGTTGACCATAATTAACAAAGAATGGAGTGTGATGGGTGGAGGCATGAAAACTGTTGTTATAGGAGAATTTTGCTGGTGATAGGAGCTCGACCCAATTATCATGGTGATAATTGATACTACAACGGAGATACTGCTCCAAAACTTGATTTACTCTCTTTGTTTGTCCATCACTTTGTGGGTGATTGGCTGAGGAGAGGTTTATTTGTACTCCGAGTAGCTTGAATAAGCTTTTCCAAAAGCTAGAGATGAATTGTGGGCCTTGATAAAAAACTATGTCATCCGGTAATCCGTGATAACAATAGACACGATGTAGAAAGAGTTTGGTTGTACCTTCGCCGATGATGGTTTTAGTGGTTGGAATGAAGTGTGCCATTTTTGTAAACGGATCCACGACTACTAAAATGGAGTCAAATCCTTGTGACCATGGTTTTCTTGGAATGGGCAAGGGATGGAATAACCCATGAGGACGATGACAAGGGGCCTTTGATATATTGCAAGTGTCACAAGTGCCTACATACTCCTTGACAAGATTCTACATTTGAGGCCACCAAAAGTCACGGGAGAGAAGCTCAATTGTCTTATTAACCCCGAAATGCCCTGCTGATTGAAGATCATTCTGTTGTTGAAGTACCTCCAAGCATGTTGGTCCTAGCGGAATATAGAGAAGACCCTTATAGTAAATTAGTCCATCAATTTCTTGAAAGTCCTCATTAACCTCTTGTCCTTGTAGTTTTTGTCTGAGCAAGTGGGTCTTTTGGAAATTTGCATCTTCACCTTAGAAAGAAATATAGAATCTTCAGGAGCTTGGCTCATGGTGGCATTTAGCTTAAGCTGCTTAGGTTTCAAAATCACTGACTCCTGTTGATCAAATGCTGCATCGCCTTCTCTAGGTGCATGGTAGGATCTTCTCAATAAGGCATCTAGCTTACCTTGTTGATGGCCAGGTCTATAAGAGATAATAAAATTAAACCTTGATAGGATACCACTCTACCTGGCTTGGCGACGATTCAAGATGCGGGATGCCATGAAGTATTACAAATTCTTGTGATCTGTATAGACAACACGATCTTATGAGGAGCTCCTTCAAGTAGGTGACGCCAAGTGTCGAAGGAGTCGATGATTGTTGCTAAGAGCTCTTTGTCATGTATTTCATAATTAAAAGACACTAGATGTACTCGACCATCCTCTCCTACTTGGGATAGAATAGCGCCAAGGGCAAAATATGAAGCATCTATTTCTAGGATGAAAGGCTTTTTAGGATCTGCGTGAACTAGAATGGGTGCGGTCATGAAAGCTTGCTTGAGAGTCTGAAATGCTTTCGTGGCCTCTGAGTCCCAGACAAACTTATTATGTCCTATCATCCTTCTGAGTGATGTAACCACCTTGGAGTATCCTCGGGGGATTCACTATGTGTAAAACTCACGTGCGTTCAAGACATGTTTGTAAAATCCCTTATCTGTGCTTTTTGTTAAGAAAATAAGGTACCCTTTTCTTTTAAAATCTGTAAGTTTTTTCAAATTTGAAAAAATAATGCCCTTTTGTATATATATTTATGTAAGTTTCAAGAACTTTAAATACCCTTCTGTTGAACTCACTTGATAGGTTACATTTTTATTAGGTGACCTCCCGGGAGGAGTATCCCTGTATAAAGATACGATAAAAATTTGCAAATCCAAGGAGACATTGAACATATCTTACCAAGGTGGGTGTCTCCCAATCAAGGATGGTTTGAACCTTCTTTGGATCCATAGAGATTCCCTTTTCAAAAATTACATAACCAGCTCCACCTTATATTGATGAAAAGAGCACTTCTCCAACTTTACATATAACCCTGATTCATGAAGCTTTTCAAACACTAATCGTATATGGTTCTCATGCTCTTCTTGATCCTTGGAAAATATCAAGATATCATCCATATATATTACCACAAGATAATCCAAATACTCCTGAAAGATGTCGTTCATTAAGTGTTGAAAAACAATTGGGGCATCTGTGAGGCCAAACGGCGTGACAGTACCTATTGCGTGAAAGGATGTCTTCCATTCATCACCTTCTTTGATTCTGACTAGGTTGTAAGCACCACAAAGGTCTATTTTTTTAAATATCTTTCCTTGCCAAGGCGCTCAAGAAGCGCTGAATCAAGGGAAGGGGATAGTGATTCTTGACAGTGATCTTGTTCACACCCCTATAATCCACGCACATCTAGAGAGTTCCGTCCTTCTTTTTTACAAAGAGTATTGGAGCTCTTGATGTGGACTTTGAATTCCGTATGAATCCCTCAGCAAGATTCTCGTCAATATTTTTTTTTAATTCTACCAATTAATCTTGAGATAGCTTGTATATTGGGCCAAAAGGGGGTTGGGTTCCCTCTTGAAGCTCTATAGCACCATCATAGGGTCGATGCTCTGGTAATAGGTCTGCATTGTTCTTCTCAAAAACATCATTGTAATCTTGATATTGATGTGGCAATGCCTCCATGATTTTTGTTGTCGACGTGTTGGTTGGTGTTGCAAATATCAGGAAAGTTGGATACTTTTTGGCTGCACGCATGAAGACCTTGGCTCCAAGATATATAGGCCTATTATGACTTTCCATCTTCTTTTGGACTTTTCATGGTTCAATTCTACGAGCCCTCCAATCGATGTCAGGATTATGTAATTCAAGCCACGATATCCCAATAACAATTGGACTGCTTGGGCTTTGTATAATATTGAACGCTATTCTTGAGATATGCTCCTTCAATGTTACTTCTATGGGGCGAGTTTCATACCTGACATCCCCTGAACCGAGGGGACGACCATCATTCACCTCTACTATTGGATTAGACTTCTCCACAAGTGGTATGCCTTGTTCTTTTTCATATTCTTTGTCCATGAAGACACCATTTTGACTGAATCTAGTAATGCTTCACAATCCATGTGCCTACCCGGCATATGGATCTTTACTGGTAGCATAAAACTTGAGTGGAATCAGCGGGAAGAAATAGACCTTGTATTGCTTGTCTTTTGTCCAACTGGTCGGTTTTTATTGGGGTTGGACGTCCATTTTTTCCGAACATGTTGAGGCTGTTGAGATGTCGAGCTCTACACCTTGAGCTGGCATCCACTACGGGTCTTGGCCGCTTATGGCATTTACTCACTGGCGCGTTAGGTGACCGACACGGAGGATCTCTGCCAGTGATTCTACAGCTGGACTACACTTATAGTGCCAGCCTAGTACGCTTCTAGCGTGTTCACACTTAGTGACCGCATGTACGTATGTGCTACTTTTCAGTTTAGCACTTAGTCATTTTGTACTCTCTTTTCTGTGAGAAGAAGAAGAAGCTTTCCATCTCTATGTGCTTTGTGTTTGTCTTGTGTAGCTCTCTTGCATCCTCATTCTTTACATGGTATCAGAGCCTGGTGCAGGAAAGAGAGGCTAAGAGAGCAAGGGCATCACAATCCCTTCGTTTGCAATCCACGATCAGAGCCTGGTGCAGGCAAGAGAGGCTAAGAGAGCAAGGGTATCACAATCCCTTCGTTCGCACAAGTTTCTGAACAGGTCTCCAAAGTGCAGTATACAGAGATTTACTGTACAAGTACAGTGGTTGTATGTACGCTTAACTGTGGACACTCGTTGAGTGTAGAAAGCGTTGCAGGTACCACGATAGCAGGTTCAGCAAAATTGCAGCTATTTTGTCTTAGTGCTTCAAGATGTCTGACAGTTTCAGTCAGATTGTCATTGAGAAGCTTGAGAAAAATAACTACCCTGCATGGAAGTTCAGAATAACTAATTTCCTAAAAGGAAAACGTTATTGGGACTATGTAGAAGGAGACAATGAAAAGGAACCAGAGATTCCCGAGGCAAATGCTATAGCAGAACAAAGAAAAGCCTTGAGGGACTGGCAACAAGGCCAGAGCAAAGTGATGTATTGTCTTTCTATGAGCATCACAGATGGCATGATGGGCTATCTACAGGATGCTGAAACCCCCGCCATTGCATGGAAAAACTTGGGCAGAGTGTTCGAGGTGAACACCAAGGCCAGGAAGCTTCAACTAAAGTCGGAGCTAAATCAGGTTAAGAGGAACAACCTCTCCATCAATGATTATGCCTTGAAGATCAAGAGTATCATTGAGGCTCTTGGATCTATTAAAGTCTCAGTGGAAGACAATGACATTGTCCGTGCATGCTTGGATGGCCTAGGAGATGAGTATGTACATTTCAGGTCTTCCATGAATACAAGAGACGACATCCCCGTGTTCCAAGATTTGATTTCTATGCTTATTCTTGAGGAGAAGAACCTTGACACATCTTCTTCTCATGGCAGAAATAATTCTGAACAGGCCTTCTATTCTAACTCCAACAGAGGTAGAGGTAGAGGTCGTGGTCGAGGCCCAAGGGGTTGCAGGGGCCAATTTCAAGAATGTCAATCAAATAGAAACAATACAGGTGGCAGGGGAAACCAGTCTCAAGGCAGGGGGAGTCAAAGAGGTCGTGGTGCAGGATCAAGCAGGCAGCAACATACTACAGATAAGCAGAGAATGTTGGACTTGTGGTGAAAGAGGTCACATGTCACGTGACTGTCCAAAGGGAAAAGCGAGTGGAAAGAGAGAACATGGCAACTATGCATCTACTAGCAGAGATGCAGATGACAGCAAAAACGAGCGCATGTTTGTTCTGCAGCATGTAATGAATACAATGACTGCAGAGAATTCCACCCAAGATGATGTTTGGTATGTGGATTCAGGTGCCTCCAATCACATGACCTCTCATGGAGAGTGGTTTAGAGATATGCGCAAACCAGATGTGTCAGGCTATGTGCAGACAGGAGATGACACAGCTCACCCCATTGCTCATGTAGGGGACATACCCCTACATATAAAGAATGGAAAATCAAAGTACTTAGCAGATGTACTTCATGTCCCAAACATTACAAAGAATCTTGTTTCTGTTGGACAAATGGTTGAGCAGGGTTTGCAGGTTCGCTTCAATCCGAATGGCTGTTATCTAGAAGATTTCCAGAATGGCTGTAAGCTGATCACAGAGGGAAAATGTGTGGGCAGAATGTTTACGCTGAATGTAGACATGCCTGAGGTAAAAGCTGCATTATTTGCACAGGGCACAAGTGTTGTGGCTGATGTTGACATTTGGCACAAATGCATTGGCCATGTCAATGAGCAGAGATTGCGCAGCATGCAATCAAAACAGATTGTAAAAGGTTTGCCCAAATTCAAGGTGGATGGTATGCATAAAGTGTGTGCAGCATGCCAGTTTGGAAAACAGTCAAAGGGCTCATTTCCACATGAGCGTAATGTATGTAAAAAGCCACTTGAGGTGGTGCACACAGATGTTTGGGGTCCAACCGATACTTCAAGTATACATGGTTGCAGGTATTATGTCTCTTTCATTGATGACCATACAAGGAAAGTATGGGTCTACTTCATGCGTAACAAAAGTGAAGTATTTGGTCACTTTCAGGACTTCAAAGTCATGATTGAGAAGGAGACAGATATGCAAATCAAGACATTGAGGTCAGATGGAGGGGGAGAGTACTTCTCCAATGATTTTTTAGATTTTCTGCGAATGCATGGTATACGCAGGCAGTTTACATGCAGATACACTCCACATCAGAATGGGGTCGCAGAAAGGAAAAACAGGCACATTGCAGAGGTTACACGTGCATTGATGAATGATAAGAACATGCCTCATCTTTTCTGGGCTGAAGCTGTAAATACAGCTGTGTACATTATGAACAGGACACCTACAGCTGTGGTGCATGATGTAACACCTGAGGAAAAGTTTACAGGTACACAGCCTGATTTGGCACACTTGAAAGTTTTTGGCTGCATAGCTTACGTGCATGTACCAGATGAGTTGCGTAGGAAATCGGATCCTAAAGCAGAGAAATGTATTCATGTGGGATATTCCTTGAACAAAAGGGGTACAGGTGCTACAATCCTACTACACGAGAATTATGAGTGAGCAGAGATGTAGTATTTGATGAGATGAGCAACTGGTACAGTAATGCACATGGTACTATTGGGGCTGATGTAAAAGATGATGTGGTTGTACAAAATGTGAGGCCACAGTCACAGGTTTTGAGTGGACCACAAGAGTCCTCTTCTCGTGGCTCTGTTGAGAAGCCATGGAATGGTAAACTACATACGCAGGTTACTCCACCAGCAGGTACAGGGAATGTATCACGAAAAGGGAAGGAAAAGGTTGATGAACCTCCCTTTATGGATGATGCATCATCAGGTTTTTCACATGTAGACATGGATTCAGATGGTTCTAAACAAAGTCTTGATGAGGAATTTGGAATTCCGGCTGTCAGGACACTTGGTGTAAGGAAAGTACAAGAAGATGCTAGAGGGCAAAGGAGTGACCCAGGACGGCGCAGATCTAATAGAGTCAGAAATCCAGTTCAGAAATTGACTTATGATGGGTATCTAGCACATCACCAAGCCTACATGGCTAAGGTGATACAGGATGTGGATCCCACATGTTTTGAGGATGCAGTTCGAAATGTGCATTGGGATGATGCAATGAATGAAGAGATGGCTGCATTGGAAGCAAATGACACATGGGAGTTGGTGCCATTGCTAAGTGGAAAGAAAGCTATTGGCTGTAAATGGGTGTATAAAACCAAGCATAAGGCTGATGGTAACATTGAGCGTCACAAGGCAAGGCTGGTTGCAAAGGGTTATGCACAAACATATGGCATAGACTATGAGGAGACCTTTGCTCCAGTGGCAAAGATGACGACTATGAGAGTTGTCATAGCAGTGGCTGCATCTAGAGGATGGATTATGCATCAAATGGATGTAAAGAATTCCTTCTTGAATGGTGAGTTGCAAGAGGAAGTGTGTATGGATCAACCACCTAGTTATGTCGATCCAGGTTACCCAGATTATGTATACAGGCTTCTCAAAGCTTTGTATGGTTTGAAGCAGGGCTCTAGAGCATGGTATGACAGGATTGCCACGTATCTTGTCAGTATTGGTTTTAGGAGATCTCATGCTGATCATTCACTCTACGTACGTGAGAGTGATGTGGGGATTGTGTTCATTACCATATATGTAGATGACCTTATCATTGTGGGTGACAATGCTATGGAGATTGACCATGTGAAGGGTCTTCTCAAACAGGAGTTTGAAATGAAAGATTTGGGCGAGTTGCGCTACTTTCTTGGCATTGAGGTGATCAGGACTCCAGAGGGTGTATGGCTGTCACAGAGACAGTATGCTTTGGACATGTTGTCAAAGTATGGTATGGCTGATTGTAAGCCAATTTCTATTCCCTTGGATGTGAATGCAAAGCTGAGTGCAGAGAAGCGTGATGTTGTTGAGGATGTCAAGATGTACAGGAAGATTGTGGGTAGTCTAATCTACTTGACTATCACGAGGCCAAACTTGAGCTACACAGTAGGCTTGGAGAGTCAGTTCATGCAGCTTCCGAGGAATCCACAGTTGGATGGAGTACGACGCACACTTCGGTATGTGCAAGGGACTCTTGACTACGCATTGTTCTATGCAGCAGATGTTCCATTAGCATTGTATGGGTATACAGATGCAGATTGGGCAGGTAAAATTGTTGATAGGAGATCTACTAGTGGCTTCATGTTCTCTTTTGGGAGTGCTGCTGTTACTTGGAGCAGCAAAAAGCAGCCTACGGTTGCTTTATCAAGCACATAGGCCGAGTACAGAGGTGCAGCAGTTGCGGTGTGCGAGGTAGCTTGGCTACGCACATTACTTGAGGACTTGGGACTGCAGGTGGACCAGCAAATTGTCATCCATTGTGACAACCTTAGTAGCATGCAGTTGGCTAGAAACCCAGTGTTCCATGCCAGGACCAAACACATAGAGGTTCATTACCACTATGTTCGAGAGCGAGTGTTGGCGGGCGACATCGACTTGGTCTACGTCAGCACAGAGGAGCAGATAACGGATATCTCTACCAAGGCCCTCGGAGCTGAGAAGGTTCGACGTTTCCGGACTATGCTGGGACTCTGCGACATGCAGAGCTCGAGGGGGAGTGTTGAGATGTCGAGCTCTACACCTTGAGCTGGCATCCACTACGGGTCTTGGCAGCTTACGGCATTTACTCACTGGCGCGTTAGGTGACCGACACGGAGGATCTCTGCCAGTGATTCTACTGCTGGACTACACTTATAGTGCCAGCCTAGTATGCTTCTAGCGTGTTCACACTTAGTGACCGCATGTACATATGTGCTACTTTTCAGTTTAGCACTTAGTCATTTTGTACTCTCTTTTCTGTGAGAAGAAGAAGAAGCTTTCCATCTCCGTGTGCTTTGTGTTTGTCTTGTGTAGCTCTCTTGCATCCTCATTCTTTACAGAGGCCATTGCACCATGAACCATCATCCTTCTCTTCCTTGGACACTGTTGAACTATGTGCCCCTGCTCTCCGCAATACATACATAAGCCATTACTATGTCACCTTTGCTTCTCTTGGGCTGAGAGATGTTGAAACCATGCTGAATCAATTTGCATGGACTCAATGCTTGATTCATGGGCTTGGTGAGGTGTGTAGCCATTATGTGTCACTTCTGTTTGGGTCGCAATGGTGCCCCAAGATGCCTCTCTTGTCTCCTCTCAAATAGTTGATTATCACACTCTATTTCTTGAGAGATGAACTCTCTTATTGTGTGAACTTTTGGCATAGTCAATAAAAGATCTTTTACGTCATCCTTTAATCCCCACCGAAATTGGCTAATGAGATATTCCTCATGCCAACTCAGATCACAAGTGAGCGGTTGAAATTTGGATGCATAGATGGATGCAGGTCTTGATCCTTGGTGGAGATTTCTAAGTTTGGGTATATCAACCCTTGCTCTATCAGTATCCCCAATGGTTGCAGAGAACTCCCACACAAAAGCTTCAAAGTCATGAAGGAGAGGAGATTCTTTTTCAAGTAAGGGAGCAAACCAAGAGAGAGCCGCACCCAAGAGGAGGGTCCCGATAAGGCCTACTTAAGAGGGCATCATCTGGATAACGCTCTTGTTGCATTTGAGTGAAGAGACGCAATTGTTGGAGAAAGCCTCTAAACTTTGATCTAGTCCCATGAAATTTTTCAGGCATGCTAACCTTCGGCTCCTTCTTATGTTGTTGAAAATAGCTGGATCTTGCAGCTTGTGCTTGATGTGTGCTTGTCTCTTGAAGCTCTTGAATTTTGACATTGAAGATCTTGCAACCCCAATCCTAAGATTAGGGGTTGCCCTATTTGAAGTTGAGCGTTACACTCGCAAAGTTCTTGTACCTGAGCTTGGATGCTTTGCAATGCGCTGATGACACCTTCCATCATCGGCTCCATGATGGCTTGAGAAGATTAAGAGATGTTAGTCTTGCCTAACTATTATGAGCACGTATACAGCTAGAAGAGAGCAAGAGGAGGCGCTCACAGTGTACAAGAACTCTGACTTGATGATAAGCTTAATATTGATTATATGACTTAATACTTTATTACGAGATTTGAATACAAGACTTAGATTACATGACTTGAGTACAAGACAAGGCTTGATTGCAAGAAGAAGACTTGAACATAAGAACTAGAAGAGGGATTTCCTCATAGGAGCCTCACAATTGGTGCTGGCAAGACTGAGGGGCTTGTGACCCAAGACCCCTATTTATACTAGTGCTTGAGGAGGTTACTTGAGGAGGCTAGGACTTTCTAGGTTCTTCTTGAGGAGGTTAGAATCTTCTAGAACCTTCTCGATCCTTCTAGTTCTTCTAGAACCTTCTAGATCCTTCTTCAACTTTCTAGAGCCTTCTAGAAACTTCTAGATTCTTTTGAAATCTTCTCCATGCTTCTAGAAACTTCTAGTCTATCCTGATACTTTTTAGAACCTTCTAGAATCTTCTAGATCCTTCTAGATTCTTCTTGAGCCTTCTAGTGATGATGTAGGTGATGACACATGCGATGACACAGGCAACGATTGACTCTCAAGGATCCATGACAGTACCCACGTCCATTGGGAACAGGTGGATTGGAACAGAGCATTAATGTCATCAGTACATGCTCTCTATCCTTGCCCACATTGTCTGTCTCCAGGACTATGATCCCCATGTATGAAAGAAAAAGAAAGCCAAAACTACTGTTCAAAATTGGTCTATATTTGGTGTCATAACCAAGCGAATATTGGGCCTGGAGTATCCCTCAAGGTCTCTATTCGCTTGGTTCTGTTCCATGCGCTAATGTCATAATAGGTGATGTGACTAGAGTCAGAACCAAGCGAATAAGGGCCATGTGAGAGCATATCCATGGATTTTATCTTTAGATTGCCTAAGTCTATCCACGGGAATAGGATAATATGGATGATAGTAGATAGGTTCAGTAAACAAGCTCATTTTATACCTGTCAAAAAGACTATCAAAGCCCATCAAATGGAAACCCTCTTCATTTCACAAATCTTCAAGTACCATGGCTTGCCAATGTCCATAGTGTTGGATAGATCCTAGAATGACCAGTAATTTTTGGAAGGGTCTCTTTGAGAATTTAGGGACAAGGCTAAACTTCTATTTGACCTATCACCCACAAGCGGATGGCCAAAGTAAAATAGCTAACCTAAAAATCCTTGATCTACTAAAAGCCTATGTAACGGAAGTAGATCAAAGATCCCAATAAGAGAAGTACTTACCCTTAGTGGAATATGCCTACATAACATTGTACATACTTCCACAGGAAAAGCACCTTTTGAGGTAATTGAGGGAAGATCAAAAAGTCCCCTGCTACTTAAGGTACTCGAAAAGATCTTTGCTGCAAATGAGTATAGCCAAGAACTACAAGTATCTTTCCAAAAGATTATGGATGCTATCTTTATCTCAGAGCAAAGGAAAAAGGTTTCTACTGATAAGCACAAAAGAGCCCAAGCCTTTAAAAAAATGATTGGGTCTTACTTAAATTTCCTAAGGCTTGATTAAGGCACACAATGGGAAAGAATCC
Organism: Adiantum capillus-veneris; assembly: GCF_014529385.1. Lineage (NCBI taxonomy): Eukaryota > Viridiplantae > Streptophyta > Polypodiopsida > Polypodiales > Pteridaceae > Adiantum > Adiantum capillus-veneris. The sequence goes on along the minus strand of NC_140935.1, from coordinate 10,580,018 downwards.
TACGGGACACCAAAATTACTATGCTAAGTTAACAAAAAGGTACTATTCTCCCTTCCAGATTCTTAAGCCAATCAATGAGATGGCCTCTCAACTTAAGTTTCCCATCCATTGGATCATACACAATGCTTTCCATTTGAGACTACTAAAGCCTTTCAAAGGAGATCCACCTCAAGTATAAACTATTGAAGACCCATCGGAGATCAAGGACCAAGAAGAGGTGTTGCAACCCGAGTCCATTCTCCGACATGAATACAAGGTACTAAGAGGCTGTAAGACTATCCGCCGATGATATATTATTAAGTTTAAGAATTATCCTTTTGAAGATGCTAGATGGATGCAAGGCATACAAATAAAGAATAACCTAAACCTTGTCAATGCTTACAATGCTTCCCTAGAGTAAGAAAATGTACAAATGTTTAAAATGAACAAATTTTTTGTCTTATAAGACTCTCTTTTTCTTTATTGTGCAGAAATGTGAAGTAGTATGCATCCTTAGATCAAGTTTGCGGAGAGGACGTGAAGTAGATCTTGTCACTCTACTATGGAAGACTGATAGGACTTATGTGTAGACATGCTTGCAGCATCTTAGGCTCTCAAGCGCCAAATGGACTAGTCGTCCATTCTGGAATGATGTTGTAGGGTAACATAGGGATCCTCTACCCACTAGAAAAAGAACTATTGAATATGCTTTATCTTCTCTACCCCATAGTCGAGAATGACTATGATTTCAAGAGAGAGGCAATGTCATAATAACTAAATATAATTCTCTTAAATTATTTTCTCATGTTAAACTGATCATTTAATATGGGGAAGTTCCAGGGGAGAAAAAGCTATAATATTGGTTAAGCTGGTAGACCGGCCACACTCGGGATCCAAAGGAGGGAAGATAGGGATTCAAAGGGGGGGCATCTGCAAAAGAGCAAGGTGCAACAATGGCCTTCAAAGACCCTAAGTTTCATCTCATTAAGACTTCCAAAATTCTAAGGTTCCAAAATTCAAAGGTTGTGTCCAATGGTCAAGCTTAGTAAGCTTGGATGCTTTGTGTGTGTGTACAAAGAGTCTTCATGCTTCATAGGAGGGGGCAAGCCTTGCAAGTAGGGGATGAGAGAGAAACTCACATACACACTCAGGAGCCTCCTTAACACAAAGGGAATGAGGGACACATGTTAGATCCCTATCCTAGATGCCCACAAGGTGTACTCAAATCCTATTGGATGGCAATGGAGGTGGACCAATGAGAATTAGGCTAGAGTAAATCTAGTCTAATTAATTTCAAAAGAACACTTAATAAAAGAACCAATAATAATTAAGCTCTCTAGAACACAAGCGGTCCAATGAGCATTCAGCAGCCCAATGGCTTGCCTGATTCCTATTGGCCACGAGACAATGGGGTCCAATGAGAGTTTAGTTGCATTAATTAATTACCTAAAGCTCTAAGAAAAGGGAAAAGGGGGATACATGTCAGAACACTATCACTTATGCTTCTTAAATCCTATGGGCTAAGCTTGGAGGGGTCCAATGACGTGCGAGCATGAGTAAATTCCATGAGGGATCGACCAAGAGAGAGAGGGAAACTGAATTTCTCAAGGCATTATTTCATACACACTCACACTAGTTCATGTGTGAAGTAAGTAGACACTCTCTCTCCTTCTCAAGCTTTAATGGAAAGCTTATCACCTACTCCAAGTTTGTGAGAAGGGAGGCCTACACCAACAAATCTTGGCTTTGTGATGCAAATCCAACCAATAACCAAGCTTCAATGCATGCTCATCTCCTCTACCATGCTAATTACTAAGCTAAGCTATGCTAATATGAGTGATTATGTGAGGAGATGTACATCTTTCTCATAAGACTACTCCTTCTCCTCTCTATCTACTCTCATACCGTGCTAGCTCTCACCATCTTCAAAGGTGTGTGAGGTCTTGGGTGTGAGACCATCAGGGAATTGATGTTGTGTTTTATAAGTGTTTTTCTTAGTGCTTGAAGCTTCCATCTTCATTCCACTAGATAGTATTGAAGGAACACAAATAATTGTATTGTAAAATGTCTCTCTTGATGGGATAAACCTATAATACAAAGCCTTTTGGAGGGAGGACCGACTCCATGTAAATCCGTCCTCAACTGTTGTCAATAGATTAATTTCTCTCTTTTGAAGTATTGTTCATGCTATCTAACTAGGTGTTATGCTTTTTGTTGCTCTGTCCACCCAAGCAGCACTCTTGTTATGCTCATTAGGAATCTATTCTAAGAAAATGCTCAGTATGTTCATGCTATTTTCCACTACACACAAGTTATTAGTCCATTAAATGTTACATCTTTGATGTTGTTGTAGGCCTCTGTTGGCTGTCGGAATTTGGCTTTTCACCAGGAGCATTGGAAGACTTAGGAATCCAAATCTCTTGATGACCTTTGTAACTCCTTTGTTGACTTTGTTGAACTCTAGGTCTTGTTGAGTTTTTGAGATCTTCATGCAGATCTGGTGTAGTTGCAGTTGCCTTGTGATTGACTAGTAGCCAAATCTTTGTATACCCTGTGTAGAATCCTTGTCTAAGAGGAATATTGTTTGAGATCCATCTTTTTTTGTATCCTCTTGAGGGTTGTGGTTGACTTTAGTATCTATTGATGTTGTTCTGTTGTATCCCTACTTCCTAGGTGTCTTAGGATATGGTCTAGGTTGATACCTTGTGGGCCTTCTTTCTTGGGAGGGACTTGACTTCACTTCATATGCTCTAACATGTGGTTTTGGTACCCATATATGTCTGTTACCTCTATAGTACTCCTGTTCCTTTAAGCTCCATTGTGATGCTATCCATCCCATGTGTTTGTCTTTCTATGTTGATTTCCCGTCTTTAACCCAAATCGGATCATTGACTTTGACTAAACTGCTCGGAACAAACACTTTCTTGACTTTCCTTTTCTTTCTTGATTACTTTGGTTGAAATATCTTTGCTTTTCTGGGTGTCTCCTTAGAGGGTTCAGTTGGGTCAGCAATTGACTTGAAGTTTTGAAAGCTTGACTTGCTTGAAGAAGCTAATCCATGAGGGTTCTTTGATGTGGACTTGATGAAAGCTCCACTTTAGTTTTTCCTTTTTCTCCAAGATTTGTCTTTGATTCTTGTGATTTCTGAAACTCTAAATCTAACATTAACGGTACTTGTAAATGTTGTTGCCTACCTCTTGGAGAAGATATTATTAGCATTGTATCTTCTTTGTAGGCCTTGTGTTGGTCTAACAAACAGTGATGTCCAAGTATGACATCTGCATGTTGGGGGTCCCATCATTACATAGCTCCAATTGTTGGGTATGCAAGCCTGGTAATGGTGTCTAGCCTATTGGGAACTCCCTATATATGATGCATACAGGGAGGATCAGTTAAAGTAGAGTTTGCATGGCCTTTTTAGGCTTAACATATACATTGTAATAATCAACAAAAATAGGTGGTTCTTCTTTTTAGTTCCCTGTATATCAATCTCTCTCTCTCCTCTCTTGCTCTCTGCAGCACCGCACCTCCTCTCCATGAACCCTCACAGGCTACACCCTCCATATCTAAAGTCCCCAACATATGGTATCCGAGCTCCCAGGTGAGTAAGCATCTCTCAAGACACTGCAGGCGATTTGACTTGTCAAGATGTTGTTGAGCTTCAAAGCTCAGGCATGATAGAGCTTCAAGGCGGTATCTCAAGGTGCAGACATAGCGTTTTAACACGCTGCAGAGGCCATAGGTCATGGAGTGCAGGCTTATCAAAATGCTCAGTGGCGGATCCTAGGCGAGCAAGAGCAGTTAGCATATCAAAATGTTGTCTATCTTGCAGAGGTGGACGACGACTTGCAGAGCGTTTTAAAACGCTGCAGTCCCAACACTGGTCACGTGGCGTTCCAAAATGCTGTTGTTGTGTAAGTCAAGGCATTGACGGTGCTAGCATATCAAAAGGCAGCAGTTAAGCTTGTTAATAGGGAAATTTTTCACAATTTAGCATCTCGAAAAGCATCAAGTTCGGAGAAACTCTCAAGCTCAAAGTTCCCGACAATATCGGCAATCAAGCATGGGTTTTTTTTAATGTGCACTTATTTTGCGGCTCAATATGAATATTTTGCGGTTTTGCCAGCATACTTGGGATTTCGAGACATCTATGATCAAGACAACCAAGACAGAATTACTTCGAGATAAATTTACATCGACATGTTTGGTTTTCGAAACCGATTATCATCATCATTATTTGTTTTGTCCTATTTTTATGTCAGTTTTTCTACAGTCATTTGTTAGGATAATCTTGTATGGGTTATAGACACCGTCATAAAATAAAATTGTAAGACCACCCTTTGTTGTTTGGTCGAGTTCTGGTATGTCTCACACTAATGGTTGTTTGAGAAGTACACACACACACCTATGCTATAGTCAAGGGGGGGACTTCTACTCATGGTTACAGGTGAATGAACTCTACCATGGTATTTCTCAAGTCCATTGTCAGTAGTTTGGGCTTGAGGGGGGGTTGTTGGGTATGCAAGCCCAATGACGGTGTCTAGCCTATGGGAAACTCCCTTTATGATGCATGCAGGGAGAATCAGTTAAAGTAGAGTTTGCATGGCCTTTTTAGGCTTCATATATACATTGTAATAATCAACAAAAATAGGCGTGTTCTTCTTTTTACATCCCTGTGTATCTCTCTCTCTCTCTCTCTCTCTCTCTCTCTCTCTCGTTCTCTGCAGCACCGCACCTCCTTGCCATGAACCCTCACAGGCTACACCCTCCATAGCTAGCATGCAGGGAGGATCAGTTAAAGTAGAGTTTACATGGCCTTTTTAGGCTTAATATATACATTGTAATAATAATAAAAAATAGGTGTGTTCTTCTTTTTACTTCCCTCTCTCTCTCTCTCTCTCTCTCTCTCTCTCTCTCTCTCTCTCTCTCTCTCTCTCTCTCGTTCTTTGCAGCACTGTACCTCCTCCCCATGAACCCTCACAAGCTACACCCTCCATAGCTAAAGTCCCCAACACCAATGACCAACAAAAGTATCAATCCGGAGGGATGTGCTACCCAGCTAGGGCATGGAAACACTCACACGATTAGTGAGCTAATCATGGCAACACAAATGGTTAACTCTATGAGGTGAGCATCTCGGCCTATGGAGGAGCTAAGCCACAATGAAGGGCAATCTCCACATCAACTTCTCTTTACCTCTAATCAACCCAATCACACACACTAACAATTGCAAGAGACACACAACACTAATTCTATCATGCAACACACTAATTGCAAGCACACACACATAGATCTATCGAGCACCACACTCCAATCAAACCTACATGCACACACAAGCAAAAGAGGGCAATCACACAATATTAGAGAGGGATTAACCACTAATTAGTTAGAATCTAGCTAATCTAAGCATCATAGGCAATCATAAGAAGTATGAGAGAGGCATAGTGAAACCAAATTAAGCATTGATAGGTGTTAACCAAGTCACATGAGCAAGGAGAAGCTCAAGGACTCCATAGCCACACACCTCAAGAGCTCTCACCAAAGAGTGCTCTCAACAAATGAGCTTGAGAACCCTCATTTCTTTTACACACTGCCTTATATACCTAGGGTAAAAATATGCAATGTCCGGGAGCCCAAGGCCTTTAGGACTCCACCACTTACTAAATTTGCAACCTAGGCACACCTATTGGCATGTTCTTTATAGCTTGAAACTCCCATTGAGTCAGTAACAGATTAAAATATTACAATGGATTGAACTAAATCGAGAATTTACGATACGTGACCATTTTGGGAAAATGTGGAAAATGTGTAACTCCAATCTTCACTGCTTCTTTGTATTTATCCTTGATGTGCATCCATACGTTGATCCGAGCCTATCACAAATTTTTGTTTATTATATTTTGTTGGTTTTCCTTGCTTCTAGAGGTTTACAATAAAAGAAAGAGTGAGAACAACCTCTTGGAAAAAAATTTTTAAAAAATGATTTGATAGGAATTTTTTCTTGACTAGTTCACCGGAGGTGAAAGGTAGAGGGAGAACCTAGTGGTAAAGGGAAGGGAAAATATGTAAATGTGAAAAGAAAAGATATGATGTGGTTGTGGAGCCATGCACCCATGATTCAAGGGTCATGAGTGGCTCATATCATCATGGCTTTGGAGCCATATGATGATTCAAACAAATGGGACCCAAGTGGAAGACTTGGTAAAGGAAGGAACCAGACACATGATTTTGCTGAATTTTTAAAAAATACTTCCACTCCGATCCAAGAAAAGTTGTCTTCATCAAAGTTGTAGCTGATGAGCTGGAGATTCTGGCCATATTTTTTTTATAATTTTTACATCTACGGTCTAGGAGATATGGCCAAAATGGCGGACGGTAGAGACCACCCCCTCTACCTTTACACACACACACCCTTCTTTTTCCACATTGAGACCTTCTCTAAAAATCAGCCATTAGTCTTCTCACCCTCCTCTCCTTCCTCCTCTCTCTCAAGCTCAAAAACCCATCAAAATTCCTCTTCTAATCACCTCTCAAGTCATGCTTAATCTTGTTGTAATTCATAAGTTCTCATTCAACCCCTTTCTATTATTACTAGATATGTATTGATTTTATGTAGATTCTTTACATTTTAAAATAAGGAAGCTCTTGGACTCAAGCTATGGAGGAAGGAGTGAAGACAACACAAGTGATGATGGAGCTAATTGGTCAACAAATCACTTGGAAGGAGCTTCTTCATTGGTTGAATGTCCCTAATCAAGCTTCATTTGTACAAATTACACTTGGATCTTAACCTCACTCCTAATCACTCTGTTTCCTATATAAAGAGGCCTTCCCCTTTGTAATTTCAAGCCTCCCTCAGCCCCATTGAGTCTTTGTATCACTCACCATGAGCCCATGAGCTCATTCATTCACCTTATTCTTGCACATTCTAGAGTGCAAATTGTTTCATGCTAGTAACCTCTCCTTCTCTTACTTATGTTAATTAAGAGAAATCTTTTATATATGTGTGAGAGTGCTTGATGTGATCTTGGCTAATCCTTGAGTGGTTGTTTGGTAATCTACATGCTATTTGTGTTGGGAATGTTTGAAGTCATCCATTCCTTGTACACACACTAAGGTTAATGCTTCATTCATAGTGATCTCTCTCTCTCTCTCTCTCTCTCTCTCTCTCTCTCTCTCTCTCTCTCTCTCTCTCTCTCTCTCTCTCTTTGTGTAGCGGTCCTAGCCCACGCTTCCAAGACTAGGTGGTGCCCTTATCTCATTTCCCTTGTGGCGCAATGGAGTTTGTTTTGGTGTAGAGGCCGCCATTCCAAATTTCCTTCGTCAACGTCTTCGATCTTTCACAGCTTCTGTTAACTAACATTGACTCAGTTAACACGAGTGCCTAACGTCTTCAATTGCTGAACCAAGGAGCTAAGTTCCCTCACTTCCTTTTTCTTCTTCTTTAACTTCTTATGATCTTTTACAAATTTCTTATCCTATTTCCTTTGCTTCACCTTCTTCTTTTTCTTCTTTGATCTTTTGGAATCCTCATCCTCAAAATCTTCCCCTGAACCTGTTTCAAAATCTTCCTCATCTTCTGAATCCGAATCGTTCTCTGTCTCCAACCCTCCTTGTCAACCTCAACCTTTTTTCAACTATGATCACCAAGTTGACTAACCATCAAAACCTCCTGCCAAATAGTAACTTTCCACTGCATTGTTTAATTCCTTCCTTAATCCACGCATAAAATAACCCTACACCATCTCATTAGTTTGTCTTCCACTGCCTCCAGCCTATTCAAAGCTATTTTAAATTTCTATGCATAGTACTCTACTTTCAACTTCTTCTGCTTTATTGTTCTAAAATTCCTTAGCAATTTATTGGGCATTCTCTTTTTGAAAATCTTCCCAAAAATGCATTCTTTAATCTATTGAAATCTACAAAGGAGTTTGCTAGAAACCAGATGAGCCACTGCATAGCCTTCCTTTCCAAGGTTGACTGCAACTGTTGCAACCCCATAAAGAAGTTCATATTTACTGGCCGCCCATTTTTTTTGGAGCTGACCGATGTGACAATCAGGTCTTCATTATTTTTCCCCTTGAATGTCCCAAATCTGACCTTCAAATTGGAAATTTGATTTAGCGCAAGAGCCATCCTTCTTGGTATGGGTTGGTCTCCCAATGTTGTGGGACTTCACTCCAACCGCATTCTTACTACTCTCGCTGCTTCTCTAGAAATCTACACAAACAAAAACACGATGCCTTGCTCTTTGCTCCCTCAAGAATCTCTCTTCCTTCATTACTGAAAGTTATTTATCCTCAACTTCCTGGTCTATGGGTATTTTCTCTCCATCATCCCTATCATATTCAAATGGATCTTGTTGGGTGGTTGGTGGGCGGCTACACTCCTCCTATCCATGATCATCCTCGCCCCCTTCTACTAAATTGTGGGCTACATAGCGAGTGAAGTACACATCCCCAAGCCCTCTTGGTTCCTTATTGGACATGCATTCATCTCATTTGGTTCCTATCCGTGGCCCATTATTAATCCACTCTAACTAAATAGAAACCCGCAGGATCACTAATGCTAACTATGGTAAACATAAGCAAGAATAAATAGACATATTGCAAAATGTCTTCATGCACAGAGACAAGACAAGAAATTGCCGCTCCTTCATTGCTTGTGTGGAACAAGATTACAAGAGGTTATCTAGGAAAACTAAACGGCATAACTTCCACAATCATGTGAAACTCCCAAGACAGTAATTCGGATAATAAGAGAAAAATAGTCACAATTAGACTTTAACCTTACAAATGGAAAATAAGTAGGGAATGACTAAGTATGCCTTTTACAATAGTGTGCAATCACATTATCTTGAAATGATTCAACAATGTTGTTGTATACAATTGAATCTTCACCAACCACCACCACCACACATGTAACCTAGCTTTCTACCACAAAAGCCAACAAGCTCATCTACTCAATGAATCCATCTTACCGTCCTTTTTATAACATTTTCATCTTTGACAATAATGGTAGGGACACTGCCTGTGGGGATCTTGTTCCTACACACTTGATGTTTGTAGACCTCTACCACATGTTGAAATATATCCTCTCTCAAACCTATTTTATAGCAAACGGTTTTTCTCATGGCCCTCATGGTTGTCGATATTTCTGGTCCACTAAGGTTTAGAGAACGAAAGTCGTGAAATCTTGTTCCTCCCCATAGCTTGATATACTTGAACAAACTCTTTGCTGTATTAGAATATCTCCTCCCCTGAGCATTTCTTCCAATGCTTTGAGAGGTTTCCATAAGAAATCTACACAAGGCTTTCCCTCCCTCAAATAAGACAATGTTATGTGCATTAACTATATCCATACAAAATGTCCTGAAGTCGCCCCTTCCCAAAGCTTTAGATACACTACCATGAAGGTTCCTAACTCTCATGCTCAATGCCACGACCTTGGTTTTTGTAAACCAAACTTGTTTGTTAAGATTTTGAACCAAAATACTCTTAGATTGAGCTATTTTTACAATCTCTGAGTTGTTCATGTATTCCAATCATCTACCAAAAGCTGTATTTCAAAGACCTCTGCAAAATATTGCTCCTTGCGAATGGAGACACACTGATTACACATAGCCTCTGAAATGACACTCCGAATAAATTTTCTATTCTACAATGAGTGTGGCGAAAGGTCCCAAAGATATCAACTAAGACTTGCCCCAACTCTAACTGACATCACCCTTGTGTTTGGCTTGCAATACCAATTTCACCCCCCTTGCTATCATCTGAAAATGGTTTTAGATCAATAATTTTTTCACCAAATGTATATACGATTTGTGCCAAATTCCCCAACACAATGTCAAGAGAGCTTTATGTTTTTTTATAACCAATATTTTTTTTATAAAAAAAAACTTTAATTTACATAAATGGCAAGTGTTGTTGCACTTGCAAAGCATACCTTCTCCATCATGTATTTATATTGTACTTGTTGGTGTTTCAGAACCTAAAAACAAGCATATCTAATCAATTCCATGAAAGTTGATCATTTCATTTACTTGTATTTGAGACGCATTACATACCTGAAATTGGTTTGAAAAACCGAGTCAATGATTTTTGTCACTCATCAATTATAGAGAGCTTGTTTGGACGACCATCTTTTTTGCCACGTCATGCAAATTTGGAGAAGCTGCATGAATATGAATTTTGGATTTCACATGCTCTATCATGCATTGTCTGACGGAATTTATCTTTGGAAATAATGGGATCCAGTTTCCATCCATTGATGAAAACTTTAGAGATGGCCGTGTAATCCTTCACTATCTAGGTGAATGACTCAAAGATGTGAGCCCTCCCTTGTGTACAGGTTACAACCTCTACCATTCCATATTCAACCCTTTCTTTGTTTGTAGAAATAACCTCCTCCTCTGATATTTCAACAAGAACCAACTCCTTTTTTGCCTCATGCAATCAATGGACTTCATGTGTCCTAGTGTCTTTATGCGAGAGTTACAAAAGTTGTGGACAGTATCTGGACCTCCTTGACCATAAGCAAATTGACACTTCTTGCACCAAATTTGGAAAAGAGCCTTCCCATCCTTGCATTAAGGGAGGTTTGGGGTCTTGAATTTGCCCTATAAGAAATGGTAGAGAGAGAAAATACTTTTCATTTTTGGAAAAATGAACAAGAAATTTAAAATCTCAAAATTGGGGAGAAACCTTTATATTTTCACTAGGTGCATGGGATGTTACTTTTTGAAGCCCCACATGTAGTGGCATTTTCAAATCTCTTGGGAATGTGTCCCTTCTCCCAAAATTCTCCCTCCCAATGCATCATTTTTTCTCTTTTGATCCAAATTTCACATTTCCCTTTGCTTATTATGTCCTTTCTCTACACATTTCTCTACATCTTTTTGTGCATCATATCCAAATCATCATCTTCCCACATCATCTCCATGAATCTTGCTGCCAAAAGAGATATCTATCAAATCTATGTCGAGTTGGAACATGAACATTCCCTTCTCCAAAAAAGGATTAATCTTTGTGTAACTCCTCCTTCTTCCATAGAAGCATTGAGATTAGAACAAAAGAAGCACATTGATCTATGGATAAATGGTAGATTGCATCCCATAGACCCCATCACCAAATGCACCCCACCATTCTTCATTGATGAGATTTGTAGGAGATGGTATGAAAGGGTTATTAGACTATACAAAAAACCTTGCAATAGAGAGCGTGTGGGATGGGTTTCTTACCTCACTCCTATCTTATTGCAGACATAGCGAGAACCATGATCATAATTGTCAATCCATGGGACGAAGCTAAATTGACTAGCACATAGAGGCTACAAGAGGGTGTCAATCTCTTGGAGAACAATAGACAACTTGCATCTGACACAAGCTACACTCAAATGACCAAAGTCACCAAAAGCTAGTCGTTAATTGGCAAACAAATCATAACCGTTATAGCATCAAACAACACCCAAATGCTACAAAGCTTCTAGGACATGTATATAAGACCTAAACAGCATGCTTATGGTCTCAAATCTCACTTTTGATGAAGTGAAAAAATCACAATAATTAACAGCAGCAGTGAGTTTTTGACCTAGTTGTTTTTTACTCTGAATGCATCCAAATGCTTAGCAATGATTGCCCAATACCCCGTCTATGCTTACTTTGTGATTTCTTAGCTTAAATTACTAGTTATGATGACATTATGCCGTGGGTCGGTGATGCCAAAAGCTACAGATTACCATGATATGTTTAAGTTAATGTGTAGAGCTCTTACTTGCGGTTGCAATGCAACAAACGTCACTACAATGTGACAATTGGGAAGGGAGTAAGAAGCACAAGAAGGAGAGAAGTGAGCGTCGTTAGCTCACGCTGTGTTTCTATTATCCAAAACTTGAAATTAACTTACAAAAATTGTCTTTTATACCTTAGCCAAGGTTTCTTTGGTCAAAAATTAATAATCTGGGAGCTGTTACTAAGGATAAGAAGTTGATAGAATTTGGAAGCTTATAGCCCTGGCTCATCGATTACAATATCCATTGTGAAAAGAGGAGTTATAATATTCCCGATTTATCAAAAGAATAAGTGTTTTTACAATAAAATCTCCCAAAAATGATACATGGGTTAGCTTGCTAGTAACATTCCCCCCCTCCTCGACTGTGTCGTCCCTTGACACAGTTTCATGGACTAAAGTAGTGAGCGGTTTGACGATTGGCAAGGTGGTCTTTAAGCGCACATAGAGCTTTCTCATATTTGATTTGTCTTTGTTTGTTAGGGACTTGCAGAAACTGCATGGTGACTTTGTTTTTAAGTTCAATGGCTGAATAGCCAACAAACCTTGATATAAGGTTGCTGATTCACTGGCCCCAAAAGCTTTGTCCGCCCTGCAAAGAATCTTGTGTAAAAAGCCCCTTCAAATGCCAACATATTGCCTCGGGGGGTTCACTATGTGTAAAACTACCATATAACGTGCGTTCAAGACATGTTTGTAAAACCCCTTATGTGTGAATTTTGTTAGGAATATAATGTATCCTTTTCTTTTAGAATTTGCAAGTTTTTTGCAAATATGAAAAAATAATACCCTTCTGTATATATATCTCTGTAAGTTTCAAAAACTTTAAATACCCTTCTGTTGAACTCACGTGATAGGTTACATTTTTATCAGGTGACCTCCCCAGGCATATTGCTTGATGGCAAGAACATGCACCTGGCGTAGAAGCCGTAGAGGACTTCTTCTGAGGGTTGTCCACTCAGATCATAGCAGAAACCTTTGTTACCTTTTAGGAAAGACATCCATGGGGCTGCAGCTTGCTCAGGATCATGAAAAGCTTGAATGCATGTAAGCAGTATTCTGTAGATTTTATAGACCATTGCACATGAGAGGTCAGGGAGGCTTTTGAAGAAGTTCATGGAACCCATTGGGTTTTCACCATGTATTCCTCCATTGTTGCTCCCTAATCTAGAGCTGGTAATCTTGGGTAGTTGAGCCATGTTGGTCTCTTCTTCATCAATGCATCGTGTGGTTGCCACATCCTTACCCTTGGTACTTATAGGATAGAATGTGGGGTCCTTTTGTATTGATGCAGGTGCTCTTGTAAACAGAATGAGGTATCTAGAGTTCTTGTTGAGCCAATTATTTCTCCATTTGGAGTGGAGAACATCTGAGCCTTCTGCATGCATATCCTTGTAAAGTCTTTCTTTGACTTGTAGTAGCTCCACCTTTATCAAATGGTAGGGTAGTGAGTGCTGATGCCATTGAGCATTGATTTGACTGGGAGTGAGTTGAACTACAATGATTGAGTGGAGAACTCTCAACTCCCAATCCATTGCCGCTTTCCATTCAGCATCTACTTCAAGGACTATATGATCCTTCAATGCATATTCTTCAGCTTTAGAGAGCTGGACATTTGTCACTTTTTCTTCTTTCGTGATTGACACTTGAAACTCCGACTCTCTTGCTAGCCCTTTTGATGGCTGTGTTTCCATGTCTGCAAAGGAGGCTGATGGTATGTCTATGATTGGCTATTCAGAGTTTCCTGCCTCCTCTTGAGCTTTTGTATGTCCTTCTCCTAGTAGCTAGTTGGCTCTCTTCAAATCCTCTATCTCCTTCAGCAATTGTTCTTCTCTTTGTAACCACATTAATGCAAGGTCTCGTCTTTGTTCTTGTTCAAGCTTCAACTCAAGTTCAAGGTCCTTGTTCCTCTTTTCCAAAGTCTTGTAGACTTCATATGTTCCCTTGTCCCTTATCTGCCTTAAAAATACCACTTGGTCATTCATTCTTTTCTCACATTACTGCAGGGAGGGATTTGCTACATCTAGTTGCACTTGGATCTTTTGGACTGACTGAGTAGTGATTAAAAGTTTGTTGGTCACTTCAGTCAGTTGCTGGTCCTTACTCTTGCATGCATCAAACAGCTTCGTGAGGAGCTCCCCCAAATCTTCCTTCTCTTTCTACTACCTTTCCTTGACAATTTGATTTTGTTTTGCTTCATTTTTTAGCTCATTAAGCTGTCTTTGAAGATCTCCAATAATGTTCATCCTGTCTTCAAGATCACCATGTAGAGCATCTATTACCTGTTCCAATTCTCTATCCTTGACACTATGCCTAAGTCCTGTTGTTCTGATCTTTTCTATCATCAGCTGCATTTTCTTTGCATACTCATTTACCTACATGATCACTTCATTTGTGGTTTCCCAGTCTTCAGGTTATACCTAGGGTTGCTTGGACTGTTTCAACAAATTCAAATTGCGGCTCTTTTGACGGTGCAACATATTTTTCTTGTGGCCTTGTAGGCTCAATTGATTCTTCTTGGGGATTCGTGGATGGCTCATCTAATGTTTCTTGAGTTTTTGTAGAAGGTCTATCTTCAATTCTTTCGGCTTCCTTGGGCTGTTCAAAACTTGCCTCTTCTTCTTGCTTCTCTTTTCCCTTTGCTTCCTTGCCTTCATTGGACTTAGCATTTGGAAGGGCTTCGACTTGGCATGGGGTGATGTTCTTGTTTTGAATTTGGTGAAGAGGGTCTTCAAAATATCCCTCCTTGTTCATGATGTGATTCACTTTGTTGTGCAGCTTCTGCTTGGCTTTGTTGCTCAGTCGCTTCTTCTCTTGCTTTCCATTGTGCTTCTAGAGCTTCCTGAATCTTCAATGCTTTGGCTTCTTCATACATTCACTCAAGTAAATCCTTTGGATACTCTAGGACCTTCTTCATGGGGTTCTTGGTCCTTGGACCCTTGACCTCCCTTGGGCTCCATGACTCAGGGTTTTCACTTGCAGCTTCGCAAAATCATAGATTTTCTTGGTCTTTTGGGCTCATGCTTGACATGTGGCATGTAATAGTCGTGTACAAGTGACAGGTGAAGTGAAAAGATGAATTTCAAGTCAAATGTGCACAAAAGTAAATAATTGCAATTATTTACAGGAGTCACTTTTTTGCATAAAATGATAATTTGATGACCTAAACATCTTTAATACATCTAAAACCATTCCTAAAATAAATTTGGTAAAGTTTGGTCGTGTTGGCATCACTTTCTGCTCTTGTGGACTTTGAAATCACCGTTGTTTGTGACTACTTGGGATGTAGAGTTGGTTGGTCACGTTTGAAGCCATGGACTTGTCCGCTATATAGTCATGATGCTGCTCATCCAGTTTGGACTCATTCGGAGTCAGTTTGACTTCACATGTCATATTTGACACTTTGTCGCCTTCAAGTTGGTTTTTGTTGTTTGAGTGATTGCCCTGAATGTTTTCTTGAAACTATCTAAGCACATTGTGTCTAGACCTCGTCTATAAGTTGCCCATGGAGTTAAAATCTAGTTCTGGCATGTGGCAAAAACCTAGATTATTTACTTGGGAGCCCCCCGACCCCTACCAAATGGTCGTCTAATGATATGGAAGTGTTCTACTATATAGGGGCATGCTACAGTTCAAGTCTTGTCCAATTTGGTTGAGCTGACAGGTCACTATGGTCAATTTTGTGTCGTAGAAGTTTGTGCACACTTGGGATTCTAGGGTTTTTTCCTGAGCCTAGACCTGCTACCCGATTGCATAGAAACGTTATTGATGAGTTTATAACTTACCCCTCGTGTCTCGTGTGAGATGACACTGAAAATGGGCTACTTTGGACTCCGGAAATCACGTGTGAAGAAGGCAAAAGCTCTCTCCTCCAAGAGTGACTAGTGGAAATGAGGTGATTTTGGGCTACCTTGGATATCTATATTCGGACTTCCCAAACTATTTTTTCCCAAATTCCCTTGTTAGTCCTTTTAGGCCCTGCAATCTATGTTAGACTCAAAAACTTCCTCAATCGAATTCCGTTAGCTCATTCTGCAAGAATTTGCAAAAGTACGCCTTGGCATCCTAATTTAGGTTTCCCGCTTCTGTTTGTCATTTTGATTGAAAATTTTTGTGCCTATCTTTCTTGTTCTTTTGATCATCAGGATATCTTCAGTTTCTCCATCTGAGGTCATTTGCTATTTATTATTAATTTTTGACCTGTTTATTATAAAAATCAAAGAAAATAATAAAATGCACTAAAAAATAAATTAAAAAACCAATAATTAAGAAAATCCTTTGGAGAACACTATTTTATTACTTTTTGGTGGATTTATTTATTTTTCAGCTCCAAAATTAGGAAACAATTGATGAAAATAAGCAAAAAGGCTATTTTTTTATAGTATATATAGTATTTACACTCATCAAGGAAATGTTATCAGTTGTAATTCCCCTGTTGGTGATTTTTAAGGACATTATTAGGTTATTTGGCAAAAAACACACACATTAACATCCAACTTTTCCTCCCTCCTCTAACATTGCCCTTAATTACAGAAGTTCCCTTCCACCCCTCCTACATGGAATACTCCGTAATGACTCTGTGCATGGGTTGAATAATCTTGTCTATGCATAGACGTGGTTGGCTCTACTATGATATGAAGGTCAATGCATTTCAAACCAGCAAGCTATGCAAAAGTTGGGTCTTGAGTAGTTAACTCAAGGGTTTCCGTGGTCAAGCTTTCCTGTTGATGTTTTTCAAATAGCAAATTCTATAATTTGTGTGCTCTTTGTCTGATTGTACCATCTGGATGCTTTGGCACATTGATTTCATGAGTTGTAGGTAACCATGATGACAGTTGTTGAGATTTAACTCTCCAGTGATATCTTGGTTTCTCGTTGAGATGAACTATTGTGGTTGAGCGTTTTTAGCCTTAACTTTTCACTGCTTCATCGGCTTTATAGTTTGTGGAGAAGATTGATTACTCTCTGGTTTCTTTTGTGGGTGACCTCTTTTCCATCCCCCTTTGCTCGGTGCAATTCGAACAATGAGTTGTCCTCCTTTAGGTGATAGCTTGAGTTGATTGGTGTCCCAATCTCGTACTGCCTTGTACGTCCACATCCATGAGATTCCAAGAATCATTGTTTCATTCATATGTTAATCTGGTATGCATACAAATTGATGAGGGCATGAGCATCCATGTAATATCAAATTCAAGTTGACTACTCCCAATGCCGGTGTTGGGTTTTTGTTGCATCCTTTGATAGTCGATATTCTTGATGCTAAAGACTCATTCATTGCTTTCTTGTACGTGGAATAACTGATTGCATTCATTCAAGCTCTGGTATCTACCAGTGCATTTGTGCTATCATTGTTCAATTGTACTTTGATGCGAAGGTTCATTCCATCTACTCATTCATCATCCGTTGACACTGCATTTTTCTGCAATTCCCATAGGTTTTCAACTAGTTCCAAAGTGTTGATGGGAATAGGTGCTTGTTGATTTTTGAAACCAAATTTTCTCTTGAGTACTCAAAGTCGAGCTTCCTCTTGGGCTCGTTCCCCTTTTCCTTGAACTTAGGAAAGTGTTGCTTAAGGGAATAGATTAAAACTAGGTCCACTTTTTTGAAGATTTTTGTGACTAGATGTGAATTAAAAAAAAAAATGTTTTCTTTTTTGTGCATAGATGTGAGCTATAGCTGTTAGCCTTTTCTCATCAAGATTTTCTAAATCTTCCAGCCTCTCTGACAGTTCATGTCCGGTCCACTCAAGATCTTTAGCTACCCTTAGTGTCCGATAGAAATTATATCGGTAGTATGGCATCAAGACCATAAACAAGGCTAAAGGATGTAGCATTTAAAGCTATCTTGAATGAAACTCTATAAGTCCATAGAGCGGCATGTAGATTCATTTCCCAACTTATTAGTTTGTCTTGAACTAACCACTTTAGTCAATACTGAGCTAAGAATTATATTTGTGTGCTCAGCTTGTCCATTTGCTTGTGGATGATAGGGAGCAGATTTGTCATGGATGACCAGAAACTCATTCAACAAATACTCAATTACCTCGTTGAGGAAATGAGTTTCCCTATCACTAACAATTTCTATTGGAAATCCATATCTTGTGAATACATTCTCATACAAGAATGTTGTTATGGTTCTGCTGTTATGGTTCTAGCATCATTCTTTTTGGTTGCCTTGGCCTCTGTCCACTTGGTCAAATAGTCCTTGGCTACAATGATATATTGATCTTGAGTTCTATAAGTAGGTGGTTGTATTGACCCGACAGAATCTATACCCCATTTTGCAAAAGCTCTAGCACCCATCATTGGTCTTAAAGGCAAGCTACCTATCCTGGTTGGCATTTTTTATTTTTGACATGCATCACACCTTCTAACATATTCTTTGGCATCTGTAAAAAGTGTTGGCTGCCATATACCTGCCATTAAAATTTCTCTAACAGTGGTTTCACTAGAAGAGTGACCTTCAACTAATCCAGCATGTGCTTGTTCTAGAGTGGAGATGTATTCATCTTCATTTGCACAAAGATGCAAGTGTTGATCCTTTCCTCTCCTCTACAATTGTTTTTCAATAAAAGCATAGTCTCTTGCTTTAGTTTCAATAGCTCTTTGGTGGCATTTACTCATATCCTCCAGAAATGTTCTACTTGATAAGTAAGTAACTAGATAGTTATTCCACTTAGAAACAAGTGAAATATGAAATAATGTCAGATGAGGTATGGGTGCATGCTTTTGGCATTGAAGACAACTTTTCACAAATGAGGGAACATCACTTCTCATGGTTGGCCAAAATACTCCGAGTCTCAAGATCCGTTGCACAGTTTGGTCTTCGACAAAGTGAAGTCCCACTATGGTAATGTGTGCTTGACTTAGGTGTTGGGTTTTCTCCTTAGGATTAATACACAAAATCAATATTCCATCTCGATTCCTTTTGTATAGCCTTCTATCTAGTAATTTATACATAGATAATTGTCGAATTAATTTGGCTGTAATAGGAAGTGGTATTTGAGAATCCACTTGAGCTATGGTCATCAATGAAACCGTATCTTTTGACCAATGGGGTATCATTTCCACAGAGAATAGATATGCATATGTTAGATCACCATCTATCCCTTTGGTGGTTCTCCTAAAATAATCTTTGACAAATGATCTACTCTTTGGTATGTGGTGCCCTCTTTTACAACTACAGTGAAAATCAAATTCCAAAAGAATGATGAACCATCTCACTATTCTTCCTGTGTTGCATGGCTTGTTGACCAAGTATAATAAAGCTTGGTGGTCCACAAAGAACACAAATTTGTTGGCTAATAGGTAATGTCTTTTTTACAGCATAGATCATCCCCATCCTTCCCTTTTAGTGGTTGTATAGTTTTTCTCTGCCACATTCAATTGTCTACTAGCATAGAAAATAGGAAAATCAATTTTTTTGTCTCCTGATTGAGCTAATATACATCCAATGGCCGAATTGGAAGCATCAACATGTATATGTAATATCTTATTCCAATCTGGTTATTTCAATATTGGGGTTGAAGTGAGAGCTTACTTAGGCTTCATGAAAGCTTCTTCACATTCATCAGTCCAAACAAAAAGTGTAATCAGGCCATACATGGGTTTTGTGATTATGGCATATATGTAAATGAATCGTCTGCAATATCCACAATGCCACATGAAAGATTGAACCCCTTTGATAGTTGTTGGTCTAGAATATTTAGCATAGAAGTTGCTATGCCATGTTTAGACACTAAGTGTCCAATAATTTTTCCTTGTCTTCCCATAAATGTGCATTTTTTATGATTTAAGCAAATTTTATAAAGTCTACATTTTTTGAATACCTTTTTGAGGTGTTCAAAATGAAAATCCATCTAAAAATTTATAAGCTTCTTTTCTTGCAACTCGTTCTAAAACATGCTCGGTGATTGAAAGAGGATAGTTGTCTCTAATGGTGGCTGCATCCACTTTTTTGAGATTGAGACACACTCTTAATTTTCCATTTTTCTTGGGTACCACCACAATCAGAGACACCCAATTTGTGTGTTCAATTTCATAAATGAATTCAGCTTCCTTGAGCTTTTCTATTTCTTCTTTGATCTTCATGGTAAATGTTTCATTATAAGTATATGGCCTTTGTTTACTTGGTTTTGCATCATCTCTCATACGTATGGTATGTTGACAGATTTCTGGATCAACACCCTTGAGATCTTTATGAGTTCAAGAAAAGATATCTCGGTATTCTTTCAATAAGCTTAGAAAAATATCTTCTTCTTCTTCAGTCAATTCATTTGCAATGTAAGCAGGTCTAGGCTCCTCTCTCGGTCCCCGGCTCGGTCTATCATCTTTGCATTTTCAGATCCTTCATAGGACTCACCCTGTTTTCTTGGTTCCCTTACAGCTTGTTTGACTATGATCTTTTGATCTTGGAGAGTATATTTCTTGTAATGGGATGGAACACTCATTACGATTTTACTCTTTTCCTCGGTTGTTTCCATTTGTATACATCTCCTTTAGAGCTTTCTTCAACTCTTGATATTTCTTCTTTCGTTCAACTCCTGTCATGGATGAATCATCACCAAGGTGTTTAGGTTCTGATTAAGTTTCCTATCTCATTTTTTGTGATGTCTTTGATGTTCCTTGTTTATTGTTTGAAAGATATCTACCCGTGATTTTGTCTTTGACACAATCATGTACATCTATCTGCATCAAAAACTATGTTATGCTAGAAACTGATGGCATAGGTCTAGGTTTCAAGTTTTTGGTGTCTCTTTTTCTTCTATACCATTTCTGTCTTATTGGTTTCTAGTTTGAAAAGTCAAAAGACTTTTCCTCTCCTCCTTTTATGAGTAATTTGGATCTCACATGTTCTTTTTCTGACCCCGAATCATCAGATGTAGCTGAATGTTCTTCAAACTTGTCTATTGCATCATATTAGAGGTCTAAAAAGACTTGTTGAGCTTTTAGTAATTCCTTGGGTTCCTGAAATTCATCTTCAATGTGAATGGTCAAAATCATTTGTATGGGAATTATGTCATAAGCATCCTCTTTGCAAAATTGAGTAGGCATAGACATATTCACACAAACATCCATTGTTGCCAAAATTTGAGTCCTCTAAAATGGCTTAAACAAATGCTCCGAAAAGGGTTCAGGTATATATGCTTCGCCCGTGCAATCCCTTTCTAAAATACATTCTTCTCGTTTTAAACTCCCATTTTCAAAGGCTCCACAAATCCAAATAGGTGTCTTTGTTTAACCAAGACAAAAGCTTTGATTCAGCTGAAGAGAATGAGTCAAATTCTTCAATGAGAGTTTTGATGACATCTTTATACGTGTGATCTTTCAAATCGACCCTTGTGATTGAATTCACTTCCTTCAAGTACAAATAATTTTTTCCCCAATCCTAGATGAGTTGTACTTGCCGCATGAATGGCCTTCCCAAGATGATTTCATAATTAAGTTTCTTCCCAAAGTCCACTATCACAAAAGTATGTTGATAATCAATTCCGCACAAGCTAATTGTCACTTTCTTGAGCAGTCCTAGGGGTTTTTTGATGTGTCCATCCGCCAATTGTAATTTCATTCAAGTTTGTCTAATGGCTGGTTTTCCCCCATGATTCCCATACTACTTTTGTGGCTATTGCTACACCTACCCCACTATCCAGTATTGCCATGGTTTCTACATCATTATATCTCACCAAAAGGATTGTGTTTCCTTCTTTCCCTTCATAGTATTCTCAGACTTTGTTCATAGAGACATATCTAATCTCCTTGTTATCCAATTTGTGTTTATTTTTCCCTAAATATTTTGTGATTAGCCCTGTTATCCCCACCTTCTCCAAAGTTTTCTATAAATCATTCCATATATATGGTCAGATTTTTAATAATTCTCATAAAGTAAGAGTGCATTGAATGGGTGTAGACATGATTGAATGGATGTTGTCTACTTCTAGGGTTTGTTCCACTGTTTTTATCTGAGTTGTTTTACACACTATGGATTCATGTTCATTGTCTCCTAAGTAAGAGGGTAGTGTTCTCAGAGTCATTGGTTTAGACATTCCGGATTGTTCAGAGCCGCAATCCCCATACATGGATTGTACATCCATATTTATATAAGGAGGTAGATTGTCTAACCCAACTTCCTCTATAGGAGCCGATTTCAAAGTTATGCTCCCATCATTAATCACTCTCACTTTTTTCCATAAATGTCCTGGCGAGTCTTGTTCCACGAATGGAATTCCATCTAATGCATCTTCACTGTCAGGTATTATGATTTCTGGCTCTTTAGTTTCAAGGTGGGGTTCTACCACCACTTTGGATTTCTCTTTACTCGTTCCGACCACAAGCTCCTCAGGTTTTGCTATACTCTCAAGCTTGGGTTTTTGTTTTCCAACATTTCTTGAGTAATTATCACCAAATTTTGATAAGCTTCCAGCTTAGCTGCTTCCATATTTGAAGAAGGATAGATTTTCCATCTGTTTTTCATATTTTGACATGCTTTAAGCCCCACTTGGAAAGCTTCCAAGGCTGCATTGATTGGCTCAAAAATTTTGTCTACCAAAATTGATCCTCTAGATTTCATTATGGTTTCTTTGATATCATTCCCAGTTTCTTTCACTTTTTCCTAAAATAGTTCTTGGCCTTCTCCTTGATTTCATCCCTTTATTTTTGTTTTCTCATCTCATACCTTTGGCTTCTTCTTTTCTTGGTCTTTTGAGAGGAATTTTTAGTATTCTCCGATTCATCAGAGGAGTTGTGTTTCTTTTTCTTAGCCTAGGCTCTAGTGATCACCTTAATTGGAACAATAGATTCACTCTCTCATGAGCTACTAGGTATCACTTGTACTACATTCACTACTATTTTTCCTTTGTTTAAAGGATTTCTTGGACAGTCTTCAGGGAAGTGTCCACCCTTTTTACAACTTTGTGTACAAAAAGCTTTAAATGGCTTAATGTTCTTGAACGGTTCTAGGCATTCATTTTTCCAATGATCATCTGCACTAAAATTATGGCACTTTCCAGTCCTTGGCTTAATCATGGGTCTTACCATAGCAGGTCTAGAACCTTGATTAGCTACATAGTACATCGGTGTAAGCTCTGGTGTAGCATAAGTCACAGGTTCTTCCATTGGAGGTGGATGTGAATTATACCACTCCCCTTCTACCATTACTCTATATGGGTTATGCTCAACATAAGGTGTAACACACACTCATGCTTGTTCATCTATGACTCCTTCTGAATGCAGGTACTTTACAGGCACTGTATTATGTCTTGGATATGGAGGTTGCTGACCCAACACTGCTTGTGGTCTCCCATCCCCATCGGTGGTCTTTCTGCTGGGGCCATATTAGGTTGATATACGTACATGGGTTGTCCTTGTGGCCTCATACGCACATATTGAACATTTTTATCGTACTTTGGTCGGTAATAGCACTCATTGGTCTCATGGTTGGTCCATTTATCCTCAATAGCACACCATTTTTGCGGCCTAATTGTTTGTCCTTGTTGAGGTATCCCTTGCCCTAGTCCTCTCATAGGTGCTTTCTTCATGTTATTCATCATTTCATTTATCCTTTTGAGCAAATCTTCTATGGCTATTAGTGGTGCTATAGTAGTCGTTCCCACTTGTGCTGGTTTGGTCGATGCTGTTTTCTCATTCTGAGTATCCTTAGGGACATCTTCTTCATTGAAAATATCACAATTGTCTCCCAAGTCAATAGCATTTGATACACACTCTTCTAGGGTCATATGCTTCTTGCTATATAGTATAGCATGAAGTTCTTTGTTCAGCAATCCTTCTAGAAACAATGACACTAACCTTTCTTCTGTAGGTATTTCTACTTTTGGGCACCTTGCAATGTATTGCTTCATCCTAGTTCCACAATCCCTAATAGACTCGCCTTGTTTCTATTTGAAACTATAGATTTGAGCTACCTTGTTATGTTTGATCCCCGTTTTGGAACATGCAGCTACAAATCCTTGGGCCAATGTATTTAAGCCCATGATTGACCTTGGTGGAGTGTTTTAGAACCATGTCAATGTTTTTCCTTCTAATGTTTCCAAATCCCTCAAATTGAGTGTGGAAATAAAATATGCATTCTGTTGTTAGCACTTGCTTAAAGCTTGCTAAGTGGTCATATGGATCCCCAGATCCACTGTATTTTCTAGCCCATTTTTGAAAGTCAGCTGGCTTGACACATTTATTTGGCTCAATTCTAGTTCTACTAGTAGTTGGTCCTATCCCAAGTCCTTCAAACCAGTCTGTTGAAAATAGTGACTCTTAGTGTAACTCGGTTTTCATTGTGATGAGGTAGGTTTGGGTTTTTTAACATTGCTCCCAAAATATCTCTCACGGAGTTCCTCCCTTGGAATAGTTTCTGGTCCTTGGCCTAATATCCAATCTCTTATGGAGTACTCTTGGTATTTGGTGTGTTCTACCTCCTCAGGACTCACCATAGAGAAGTTATTGTTATAAAAATCCCTAAAAAGGTAAGTTGGTAGATTTGCTAAATTCTTCTTTGATTTTGAAGATATAGATAATCTTCATGGGTGTTAACTATCCTGATTTGGCATGAGAAGTGCATAAAATATCCTTGACATTCCTATCGTTCCAAAAGAGACTTCGATCCTAGGATTATCCGTGCTAAGCCGTTTCAAAGGTTTCAAGTCAACTTGATCATATCCCTCGAATTATAAAGTTGGTGGACCTTCTTTTGCTGCCATATCTGGAATTATGGAATTCACTTCTAACACCCCTTTGTCTATCACATTAGGGTTTTCAAATTTTAAATGTTGAGTTCTATTTTTATCCAGATACAATATTTCCTTGTTTATATGCTTGGATTTTCTCTTCAAACTCTATGTCATGGTCATCAATGCAAATGGAATACTCTTCATTAGGATCGAGGTAAACCTAAGCTCCATGGACATTAGTCTTATAAAAGGTGAGTATGTGCTTATATTGCACTGTCGTTCCAATTCCTGAATGACTCGAATAGGAATACATTTCAAATGTTGAGTCAGAATAGGTGTCTAAGACTTCTTCAAAGATAGTGTCCAAGTGATCACCTTGATTCACACTCTTTTTGATGGATACTCTACTAGTGGTCTCTCCAAATATGCCTTGATTTGCTGGTATAGGACCAAATCTAAGGTTCATATAGACTTGTTAAGCCCTAGAAAGAGTACTTACCGTCGGATTGAATTGGTATCCGTTTCTTCCACTTGACTTGAGTGCAACCTCTATCGAGCTCTCAATTCCTTGCCAATAACCTGATTCTTGTATCAATTTGAACCAAGTTAGTGACGGG
Source organism: Adiantum capillus-veneris (assembly GCF_014529385.1). Lineage (NCBI taxonomy): Eukaryota > Viridiplantae > Streptophyta > Polypodiopsida > Polypodiales > Pteridaceae > Adiantum > Adiantum capillus-veneris. The sequence goes on along the minus strand of NC_140935.1, from coordinate 10,554,960 downwards.
AGAAAAGCGAACCCCGAACCCCGAACCCCGACGGACTCTAAAACGTCGGCGGCCAAATGGCATGCCTCGAGCCTGTCATGATAAAGAGAACAGGGGGCACCACCTAGCTTTGAGCAGCTAGGACGCAAACCACGATGATATGAACACCGCAAACTCACACGGAGAGAGAGAGAGAGAGAGGTTTGAAAATGATGAAAACCCTCGGGGGTGTGAGGGAGAATTATTTCTGCAGTATTTACAAATGGCACGCTGTGGGGATAGAGAGATAGGGAGAAGAGGTGGTGCAAACTACTTGGTGCGTTCTCTAAGATGACTCAATGATTGTGAAGCTTGCTATCAAGAGCGTGTATACGTGTGTGCATCGACCATTGGAGTCAAGAGATGGACGTGGCTCCGTTCGCATGGTGAAATTCCCAAGGAAAACCCAACACACAAGCCCCCTCCCCGTGATGGTGATAGTGTCAACTCTTCCCACTACACTCTACCAAGTGCTAACTTCTCATGAACTGCCCCCCCCCCCCCCCCCCCCCCCCCCCCGCGATAGTGACCTCTCAGTGCCAATGTATAGGTGTTGGCTGCTTGGATTATGGTAATCCCAGTGTGATTAGGGTAAGCTTAGTCGGGGAGACAAAGCAAGTGGTGGGCCCGGTGTGGTTGACCCTTGCTTTTTTTTGGGAGGTTATTAAAATATGAGAATCTCTAAATGGGCCTTTGTGACCATCACCTAAGGAGAGGAAATTTACAAAAATGGGAATTTTACAATGGCTTGGGTGAAAACTGAAGAAATGATGAAAATAACCTATAAATTACTAAATTGGCATCATGGTTGCATGTTGCTGGCGAATGGTGTGTTGCCGGTGCAACGGTGTAGCGTGTACTTCTTTTCGGGGTCGGCCGGGGCATGCCTTTGGTGCATTTTCCTCTTTTGTTGTTGGCGGCACGTGATTTGGGTTCCTTCCTTCTTTTGTCGATGACGATGATGTAGAATCCTCTTTTTTGTATATTTTTTTAAAGTGCGTGCGTATACACGTGTCGTGTGTATGTATGGGTGCGTGCAGGTATTTGTACATGTGCTTGCAAGTGTGAGTGTGTGTATGTATGGGTGCATGAAGGTATTTGTACATGTGTGTGCAAGTGTGAGTGTGTGTATGTCTGTGCGCGAGCGTGCATGGGAACGGGGGGAATGTATGTAATATACATATATATATATTTATTTCTATTTTTCCAGTTCTTGGCTGTGCAGACAACGCACAGGGGGGGTTGAGGATGGTGAAGGGGGGGAAATGTATGTGTGTGTGCGCATGCACAGCGAGTGTGTGTGTGTATGTGGGTGGTGTGTGTATGTGGGGATAGCGTGCGTGTATGTGTGTGGCAGTGTACAGGCGAGCTCACAGTGGTGTGGAGCCGGCCAATAGCGAGCGAGACAAAGCATGAGAGAGAGTGAGAGTGGGGGGGGAGATGGTGAGGCGGGGGGGGAAGAGGGGATAGGGGGTTGGGGGGTGTGGATGAGAGTGCACGCGAGGGCGGAATTGTACAGCACGAGGCCCGACAGGGCGAAGGTAGGGACAGCGCGCACGACAAGGAGGGGAGAGGGGGTGGTTATGCTTAGTCAAAGGGCATAAGATAGAGGGAGAGAGTGAGGGGGGGGGGTGTGGTTCCCACCAAGGGGGGAGAGGGGGAAGAGAGAGAGGGGTTGGGAAGAGATAGGGTAGAGAGAGGATATAGTGGGGGAGGATATGGTGAGGGAGAGAGGAGGGAATGAGAGGGATAGAGGGGAGGAGAGGTGATACTTGCCCTAAGGCCCGCCGTAGCTAATTCTAAGAGAGAGGGAGAGAGCTAGGTGTAGATAGGGGGGGGGGGGGGGGGAAGAAAATAGGGGGGGGGTATGAGGACGAGAGGAGGTGGGGGTATGGCCCTCCGGGGTTGGAGTGTGGATATATATATATATATATATATAGAGAGAGAGAGAGAGAGAGAGAGAGAGAATATTTGGGAGAGAGAGAGGGAGGATACTATCTATGGCGGCCCGCCGGGGCTGGAGTGTGGACAGAGATACCAAAGGCACCTACTGGGCCAGATGATGTAGCGATAGAGTAGGAGAGAGAGAATATGGGTTGGGCCAAGAAGTAAGAGAGAGGGAGAGAGATCGTCTTGTGGTGATAATGGAGGAGTGTGGCCAATCTGGCCGCGCCCTACCGGTGGTTAACTTTGGGGAACGGGTAAAGACCCTTCTTTGCTTGTTTTTTTTTTTCTTTGGTAACAAACCTTCCCTTCCTTAGGGTGTGGTTCTCACGAGCATGGTTTCAAAATCCGTCCATCATTAGCCCTCCCATTTGGCTAAAGGCATTCATGCTTCTAGCCCTTCCTCTGCATCTTTAGTTGTGGAGTTAGAGGGTGCTCCCTCTTCTGGAATGTCTAGCATGAATTTTGGATCAAACCTAAGAAAATACCTTTTCAGTCTCCACCCATTGACCCTAGTCTTGTGAATTCTCCCATCTGCTTCCATTAGCTTATAGCTGCCGTTTTCATAGCGTTTCTTGATGATGAATGGCCCTTCTCATCTCTTGAAATTTATTGTCCTTCCTGGTGTCAAATCTGTTGTCGTATCTCAGCACTAACATACCTTTTTCCAGTCCCTTTTCTTTAAGCCCTTGATTGAAGGTGAGCCGGCGTCGTTTTGCCTATGTTCCATAGTGATTGATTGCTTCTTCCCTATCTAGTTGGAGTCTTTCTAGATCCAAGATGTGGTTTCGGAGATTTACAATTGGATGATGTATCTGGCTAGCCAAAACTTGTAAGTTGGCTATCTGTACCTCGATGGGTAGAATTGCCTCCTTCCCATGAACTAGATGGAAAGGGGTGAAACCTAGTGATGTTCGGAACGTTGTTATGTAGGCCCAAAGAGCTGCCATGAGATGTTTATCACAGTCTCCTGTGTGAATTTTCACCTACTTTGTGATGATTTTACAAATCATTCCATTGGCCTTCTCTACCAAACCATTGCATTGTGGATAATATGGTGTGGAATGTCGGCGTGTGATGCCTAACTTCTTCATCAGTTCTCCCACCAAATCACCTCTAAATCCTGGTCCTCTATCTGATATTATCTCAAGAGGAGTGCCAAAACGGCAACAGATGTGCCCAAAAATGAACTTTGCTACCTCTTGGGCTGTAACTCGAGTGGTGGCTATTGCTTCTGCCCATTAAGTCATGTAGTCTACACCCACTATGATGTACAGTTTACCTGATTGGGCCCTTGGTAAAGGATCGATTTCATCTATTCCTCATTTCTCAAATGGACCATATGAGATGATAGGAGTTTGTGGCTCGTAGGTTAATGTGCGACCACTGGCCGCTTGACAAGCCTTACATGTTTTACACCAATGGTGTACATCCCTGTTCAAACTAGGCCAAGAGTATCATGCTTGTAGAATCTTCCTACTGGTGATATCTAGAGCAAAATGACCGCCGCACACGCCATCATGGCAACTTGAAATTACCTCTTTGATCTCACTAGAGGTTGGCACCTGCCTGAGAATTTGATCCTTGCCCTTACAATACAAGTGGTTGTTTACAAGGCGGTATCTAGTAGCCTTCTTGACCAGCCACTGCTTCTGGCCTTTGGTGTATCCTTCCGGACATTCTCCTGCATCCAAAAAACTGACAATATCAGGCATAGAATTACTACCTTGAAAGAGGGGTAGATTCAGTTTGATTGCTCCTACGAGAACGTCTTGTATTCTTTCTTTGGCTAGAGCATCTGCCTCCTGATTTTCTGCTCTGGGGACATGAAATAGCTTCACTGCTTCAAACTTCTTTAGAAGATCCTTAACCTGGTGTAGTTGACCAAGTAAAACCTGATTCTTACAAACCCAGGTGCCATTTATCTACCTTATCAAAAGCAAAGCATCACCAAACACATTTAGGCATTGGATTCCTTGTGAAATACATTGTTCCAACCCAAGAATTAGGGCTGCATATTCTGCTTCATTGTTGGAGTGGGAGTGTAATAACTGCCCAATGGAGAACATTCTTTCTTGTTGTTCATTGAAAATTACTATGCCTGCTGCAGACTGATCCATTGTTCTCTTGTATGCTCTGTCAAAGAAAAGAGAGTGATCTCTTTCTAGCCTAGGACTCTCTACCGTTGGTGTTTCTTCCTTTGCTTCCGTGTTGACCTTCAGCTTCTTCTCATAATGATGATGAGTGAGAATTCCCGCTAAACTAGCCGTGGTGGAGTTTTCTACTTGCATGGTGTAGTCAAACTCTTTTAATCTAATCAAACACTTTGAGATCCTAGATGAGACATCCATGTGTCGCATTACATATGGGAAAACCTCTTCCATTGTCAGGATTACAAAGGGTCTAGGCAGGAGATAGGAGCGGAACTTTGTGGTAGCAAAAATTAGTGCCAGAACCATGTGTTCTACTTTGGTAAATCCCTTTTCTGACGGGGTCATGACCCGACTAGAGAAGTAAATAGGACGCATGAAAGAAGTTTGGGGGTCCTTTTGCATTAGCACGGCTTCGAGTGTATCACTTCCCACACTAGGGTTTACATAAAATGGCTCGTCCCACTTAGGAGGTGAAATAGTGGGAAGCTTAGCTAGGATTTGCTTTACCTCAGTAAACTGCTGCTCATTCTCTTCACTCCATGAGAAGACATCCCTCTGGGTGAGCTATTGTAGGGGAAAAACCACTTGAGATAGCAAGTGAATGAACCTGCTTAAGTATCTTACCTTTTGAAGGAAAGAAACCAGCTGCTTAGTGGTGGTGGGTGACGAAAAAGATACCAGGGCTTGAATCTTGCTAGGGTCATCCTCGATCATTTTTGTTGAAACTACATGACCAAAGAGAGTGATTTTGCTTTCACCAATGTGACACTTATCCACGTTGAGCTGGCCACCCAAGGTTTGCAACGTGGTTAAGCCATCATAGACTTTGCTTAAATGAAGGTCTCGTGAGCTATAGATGCAAAAATCATCAATGAAATACTCACCTAGTGAGAAGTCCACGATATCTATCTTTCGTCGCGGTTTAGCTGCTTGCTTGCTAGACTCGGCCTTCCCTTTCATCTTCTCTTCTCTTTGAGATGCTTCCTCGTGCGTGGCACACTTCACTCCCATAGAATCCACTTCTTCTACCTTCTCTTTCCCTTTGTGCTTCTCTCGAACTGATTCTTCTACCTTTGCCTTCCCTTTAGCCTCCAAGCTAATAACACTCACCGCTTGGTTCACAGCAGGTGGTGGGGGTAGTGGCAGAATGAGAGGTTGGGGTGGTGGTTGCTGTTGTACAGGTGGTCGAAGGATTTAGACCGCTGGGATTGGTCCTGGTTGCCTAGGTGGTGGTGGTCTTGCTCTTGGTGGAGAGATCTGATTCTGTCCCCCCCCTCTATTGAAATTCTACTTCCTTGGGTGTGGGCAGTAGTACATTCCATGGCAGTCTTCCGCGCAGTTGTAACAGTGGTACTCTTGGTTTTGCCTTCGTTTTCCTCTTCCTTGTTTTGGATTCGTGCCAGGTGCATGCCCTTGCTGCACCAGATGCATGGATAAACTCTCTAGTTGGGTGGTGATGCAACTCAACAGGTCTTGTTGCTCTTCTGATGCCTCCTACAGTTGGACTCTATGATTGTTTGTTGCAGTCACTTGGGTTGGTCGGGCCGAGCTCATTTCCTTTGATTCGTTTAATCTTTCTTTCATGCGCAGCTTCTTGTCTTTAAGGCGGGCTACCTCGACTGCCAACTCATATGTTGCAGGAAACCTTCCCTTCACCTTCTCTCTAAGCGGCAACCAGAGACCAACAATGAAACGGTCCTTCTTTAGGAAATTAGGTGCTCCTTCGCCTTCCTCGAATGAGGCAACCCATCTCTCCCATAAGTCCACAAATTTGGACTCGTAGGTGGCATACTCCAGCATACCTCCCTCCTTTAATTCTACCAGTAGCTGCCATAGCTTTCCGAGGTTGTGCCTCCACCAAACCTCTTTACAAAAGCAGTCCTTAACACATCCCATGCATTCTTGGTAGCCTAGGGCAATGCATTATACCAGGACATGGCCTCTACTTTCATTAGTAGAGGAAAATTTCTAAGTCGTGAAGCGTCGTCATCTTTGTTGGAGACGACACAAGCAATGTCGAAATCATCCAAAAAGTCGGTGGTGAGATCCTCTCCCTTCTTTCCATTGAACGTGGGGAAAGAAACACTTTCCATGGTAGTGACTTAGGTAATTACAAACCTCTTTTTTATTTTAGAATTGATTAATACATTAACAACAGTAGCGGCTCATAGCGGGTTTTTACAGGGTTGGGTGGATAGGTTAAAATAGGATAAAGATAGAGACATTAAAGGAATGATGGTAATCTAATATGGGGAGAATAATAGGGTTTGGGGAATTGAGGATTTCTCCTAGTGCCGCCGCACCGAATAGGTATACGATATTTTGTTGGTAGAAGACTTTCCTATCTACATAGATATTCACATGCATATGTTGCACGAATCTGAACGGGAATGCCGTCGGCCCATTTTCCATCATGCACAGAGGGTGGAATACTTACTTATACTCTTACCATGCCAGTGTTCATGAGTCATCACATCCACAAGAGGTCGTTGCCTTTCATGGGCTCTACCTTTCCTTCGTCGCTCAGCACGTATGGGGTGATGGCAACGCGTCTTACCACTCCCAGCCTCTTGGCTAGTAGCAATTGCAAGTAATTTCCATAGTCGACGTGTTGCATGAATTCTACTCCATTCAGTTTCAATTCATCCCCATCCCACTGGGTTTTACCCGTGGTAGAGAGATTCTTGAGGATAAGTTGTACATGGAGAGGAGTAAGATCATCCACTCGCTTTCCAAAACAGCAAGAGCAGTAACCGAACCACTCTTCCCTAGGACATGGGAATCTTCTTACCACTTCTTCTTCAGGATTGTCGAAGTGGATTGGTAGCACTCGCATGCGTTGTGAAAATTGGTAGGCGACCTTCCGCTGCTTAGCTTCGGATGACTTCCTCTTTGGCAAGCTGGGTACAACCCGACTTTCTGAGCTTGAAGCACTTGCTTGGTCAGATGCTTCTCCCTTTGGGGTCATGTGTTTCCAGACTGGATTCTCTTCTCCTTACCTTTGGATCGCGCAACCCCTTTAGGCCACTTTGGAGTTATAACTTTGACTGCAGTTTCTTTAGGGAAAAGAGGCCTCACCGTTTTCTTCCCTTCTTTGAGGTGAATGACTTCTTCGTTGTCGGGGGATATGTGTTCGCTACGTGAGCCGGGCAGGCGTCAGGCCTCTGGCTGTGGGAGGTGTGAGAGACAGAGAACAAGAGCAACTGATAACTCTGGCAATCACCGCAATCATCAATTAATTGATTAACGCTTGAGTACAATTTAATCTATAGCCAAGGCGGGCTGTTAACAGCACCGTCACTTACAGCACCGTCACTTGGATCATCTGCTTATGAGGAGTTTAAGCTCTCGCTTTACAAAAGTAACCGGGCCGTTAACGACACCGGGCTTAACAGAATGATTAATCAACCATTAGCTGGTGACGGTGATGGAAATTTCCTCCTGCTGCTTTATCTGCTTCAACTGACCTTAGGTTCTGTAAATTTTATCTTTCTTACCGAGTTCGATGGAATCAGCTTACTTGCTTCTTTACTTTTCTCCTGTTCCGCCTTCCTTGCTTCACCACTTTCTCTCGCTCTGCCTTCCTTACTTTATCAAGGTTGAAAGCGAGAGAGAAAAACCTTGTCTTAGGGTACCTTCTTCTTTATGCTTGACTTATTCTCATCGAGAGAGAAAAACTTCTTGCTGTTTTCTTTCTTACCGAGGCGGAAAGTGAGAGAGAAAGTCTCCCTTGAATTTTTCTTTTCCAACTCGAGCGAGAGAGAGAGAGATAGAACTCTCCTTGTGCAAGCCGAGAGAAAGAGAGAGCTCGTGTTGCTTGGTTTGGAGATTGAGAGAGAGAGAGAGATCTCGCCTTGCTTGCTGGTTCAAGCTTCCCTCGAATCTCTCCGTTATCTCCCTTGGTCTCTCCCTTGTTATGCCTTCTTTAGCCGAGGTCGAGAGAGAGGATAGAGAGCTTTGTCTCCAAGCTCCCTTGCTTCCTTCCTCCTCTTGCCTTTGTTGGCTTGCCAATCCCCTCGTTTTCTTGCTAACCCTCATGCAAAAGAGCCCTCCTCCCTAATAATAGCATGTACCCTCACTTAAGCAGTGGTGTCGGGCGTCACTGACGTGGTGTGGGAATCGAACCTATGATGTGGCAGCCGAGTTTTGCAAGCAGCGCCGTTTGCGGTGGTTTTTGTACCAAATAGAAGCGCCCTGAGGAGCTGTGCAATTCACGCTTCTTCGCTGAGCCGGTCTGACTACTGTGCTGGCGAGGGCGAGCTTCCTTTGCCCCACTCGCTGCCTGCGTTGCTCTGCCGCCATCCACTTTATTATCCTCTTTTGATTACACACCACTTAAGCCCTATTCGGCCAGCTTCCTGCCCTACCTCTGTTGGAGTTATCCCGCAATCATTGCATTCCAAGAGATGACATTCCGAACACGAAGCTCTTCAAGCACTTTTTGCATTAATGAGACGTACACCACATTTGACGTACATGTAGCTGCTATCAATGCTGCAGGAGATAATATTTTGGACAAGATTCTCCTCGAGCACTTACTTTGTTGCACTCCAAATCCCGAGCGAGAGCCAAAATCTCCCAGATGGCACTCCGTACGAGCCGACCGAAGTGGTACGGAACTGGCCCCCGATGAATCTTTATCGGCCAATATCTTGGCGACCGGAACTCCAATCACCAATCTGAAAAGACTGACGCGCTCCAGAAGTAGAGCACTTCAGGCCCATGCATTCATTTCATCTCTGTCACCTTAGCTGCAGTTGCCCAATCCGGTACGGATCTGCAATTGACTCAAACTTCAAAGTGACAACTTCTTCACCGTGGCTCCAATCGACGAGCCATAAAGACAGGCCGGTAGAGCACTTCAAGCACTATAGTTCTAGATCATAATCTCTCATCTGTGGTCACTGCAAGCATACTCATTTTTGGAATCATTGAGGCATATGTTGGCCCTTCTAAGCCGCATCTGGCATACATTAATCATTAAGCTTGGCCTGTTATCAAGCCCTGATCACTGCTCACTTAATGTGTAGGCTTCGAAGAAGCTTAGCTTGCATTTCTCTACTCTTTTTCTCATCATGACAGCGGAGCTGCACGACATCCACCCCCTCTAAACCTGCACAGCCTCCGGTCTGTGCCAATAGCACTTCAACATGCATCTGCTACAGGTACCTTAAGCTCTTTGCCATCATCAGCAGACTCACGTAACTGGTAAACGTATGAAAAATGAAATAAGGCTTATACCCTATCATCAATGTTCTAGCTTAATCATTAGGTATCTGTCCATCAAAATCCTATGAACTGTATCTGCCGTATCTTCAAAGCATTCAATCATGGATAACTTGTTTAGTGAACCCCGCCAGACTCAAGTGCTCCAATTAATGATGCACACGGCTGGACCATTAAGCTCTCTTTAAGGAACCCTGTCAAGCTCAAGTATGCCTTACTCTGTCTGCACACGGAATGGCCGTCAAGTCCTTTACTTCAAGTTCTGTTAGCAGAACCAACTCAATAGATGTGAAGATACTTCATCAATTATCCAAAGAAGTCAATTGGAAGCCAGCCATGTAATCTTATTGACTGCATAACCAAAAACTCTTATGACTTAGCGTAATCTAGGAAACAAAACCTTGTACCATGCAACATGCTACAACAGATAACTGGTACTCTTCAAATCTGGAACTTTGCACTTTAGTAGCCCACGGGATCAAACGGGAGCACAATCATTTGTCCCAGTGTGAGCATTCCTTTTAAAAAATTGCACCATCCTCCAAGATCATAGGGAATATAAAGTAACTGACAGCAATCGTAGCTAGCATGATAACCTCCTTGGTCACAAGGCATATAAGTCAATTGCCCAGGAACATGCATATATCTGTCACCTCTTGGGTCAAAAGCTAGCTCAAAATCTCCTACATCATAGGGTAGCATCAGATTCCATATAGCATCAAGTAGCACTAGATACTGCCATATCCCCTGTGCAACTGGCTCATTCAATTGTTGATCATCAATCACAGGTAAAAGCACTGGCAGTGCACCTTCACTCTCACTAGTATTGGAATCCCAATCATGCATATCTGAATACATCAAATCTCTGGTAAAATCCTCTTCATTAGGCTCAAAAGATGCATCTAAAAACAATTCTCTATCTCGTAGAGGCTCAAATTCAAGTAGTGCATCATCTAACAGCTGCATAAGTGCATCATCTGTTGAATCTGAACAAACTGGCTCATGCATGATTGTGGATTGATTGGTATTCTTAGCATCTGTGTTTGAGAACCATTCCAAAGCTTCGTCTAGTAAGCACATAAGGTCCAGGTCCACTACTTCAGAAGGTTCCTCCATCTTGCACATCTCAGGTTGCTACAGTAAACCAAGATTTCCAGAGATGACATGCATACTAACCGTATCTGCAGTAAACTGCTCTTCAAGTATTGCACCCTCATCCAAATATCTTTGCACTTCTATAGCACAAAGTTTAGCATGCACATTGAAAATTTCATCTACTGCCCTGCCTGTATCGTCGGCACCAATCATATTCAACATCAAGAGATTGCACTTCACTATGCACCCCCTCTAAATCAGCATCATCAAGTTCATGATCATTCTGCCATAGTGTGAGCCCTGTGTCACAAATTCTCGATACAGAAGAAGTTTTCTCCCTCTCTAAATCACCATCATCAAACTCAGGATCAGTCTGCCAGATCGGTAGCTCTAGTTCACAGAAGCGTGTCAAAGGAGTCTGCACCCCCTCTGAATCATCATAATCACGTTCAAGATCAGTTTTCCAATTTGGTAGCTGTGCTTCACAAAAGATTGTCAATGAAGGAGTCTGCACCCCCTCTAAATCAAGCACATACTCTTGCTTAGCCAAGTCCTCAAAATCTGGTACATCCAAATTCGGTAAATCTGGTATACCAAAATCCATGGTCTTGTTGCTCTCAACAATAGCCCTGCTTTGACCTATGACATCTGTATCATTAATCAACTCTTTGGCAGAACCTGTACCAGTATCATCAATAACCTCTATGGTAGAATCTGTACCAGAAAAATTTTGCTCTAATTCTGGTTTAGTAGCAAAAGTATCAGCTGTAATTGAATCTTCCCGCATGTCTACCTAAATACAACTACACTCATTCACCTACACATCTTCCCGAGCTTTATCCAATTCATTGTCTTGATCCCATGATTTCTTTTCTTCCTGTACTACAGGTATATTTTCTTTGAAAAATTCACCCTGTGTAGTTTGAGGTTGTAGAGACTCACCCTCAAGGACTTCTACTTCATGCACAACATCTGCAAAACCCAACTTTGCATACACAGCTTCAACTATGTCTTCATCATTAGCCTGTAAGAAGGTAGCATCCTGCACAATAAATTCATCAATCACAACTTCTAACTTTGATCGAACGTGTCCTCGAATATCTGTGTAATCTGGTAGACTTGAACTCTGTTCTTGATAGATTTCATACTCCTCATAACGTGCTTGCACAATAGCCCCTTTGAAATACTCCCAGTCGTCGTTGCAAGCTCTGGTAATCTCTTGAATCTACTCCTTCACATCTGAACTCACTAACTGCTCAAAAGATTTGATCATCAATTCTTCAAATATCCCTCTTACCTTGGTTTCGAGCTCATAGCACTCTAGGTAGCCCTCTGGATCGTATCCATCAAAGAGTCATCTCTCATCATATACTGCATCTAAAGCTACATCCAAAGCTTTTTTGATTTGATTTTTCTTCTTTACAGTCTCTATTTCAAGCAGAGATCCTTGAACCAATTGAAGCATCTTCGAAAAATCTGGAACTGTTGACTTATCATCAAAGCCGTTTGCACCTAACTCTGCAATAATCTTCATCATCTGCTCTAAATTCTCCATCTTTACCTCCCACCGTGGCTTGTTTCACGTCAGGTTCACGAAAGATGTCGGGGGATATGTGTTCGCTACGTGAGCCGGGTAGGCACCGGGCCTCTGGCTGTGGGAGGTGTGAGAGAGAGAGAACAAGAACAACTGATAACTCTGGCAACCACCGCAATCATCAATTAATTGATTAACGCTTGATTATAATTTAATCTTTAGCACCGTCACTTGGATCATCTGCTTACGAGGAGTTCAAGCTCCTGCTTTACAAAAGTAATCGGGCCATTAACAACACCGGGCTTAACAAAATGATTAATCAACCATTAGCTGATGAAGGTGATGGAAATTTCCTCTTGCCGCTTTATCTGCTTCAATTGACCTTAGGTTCTGTAAATTTATCTTTCTTACCCTGTTATCAAGCCCTGATCACCGCTCACTTAATGTGTAGGCTTCAAAGAAGCTTAGCTTGCATTTCTCTGCTCTTTTTCTCATCATGGCAGCGGAGCTGCATGACATCGCGATGAATGTCGATGTAGATGATTTCAGCCCTTCCGTTGCCTTCGTTGCTGGTACTCATTGACAGTTTGTCTTGGTTGACAACATTGATGGCACTTCACCGACCTCCCACCTGATGCTCTCAATTTGTGGTTAGAACAAGCAACACGAGATGGAGAATTTACCTTTTGAATACTGACGACACTGCAGCCTGGCAGCAGTACTTCAACGAAGGCGGCTAGTGCCTCCTTAATCGCCTCTTCTTCCATCCTCCAGTTAGAAAATTCCTTCAGCCATTCGTTAATGATTGATAGTGGGTGTCACTTTCAGCATTGTAAACCGAAGGGTCTTAGAAAATCCCTCCTCAGTGGGGGCACCAAATGACGGGAGCAAAGCGAACCCCGAACCGTGACGGCCTATAAAATTTCAGGGGTTGAATGGCGCGCCTCGAGCCTGTCACGATAAAGCGAACAGGGGGCACAACCTAGCTTTGAGCGGCTAGGAAGCAAACCATGATGATATGAACAACGCAAACTTACACACGGAGAGAGAGAGAGAGAGAGAGAGAGAGAGAGAGAGAGAGAGAGAGAGATTTGCAAATGATGAAAACCCTCGGGGGTGTGAGGGAGAATTATTTCTGTAGAATTTACAAATGGCATGCCGTGGGGATAGAGAGATAGGGAGAAGAGGTGTTGCAAACTACTTGGTGTGTTCTCTAAGACGTCTCAATGATTGTGAAGCTTGCTATCAAGAGTGTGTATACATGTGTGCATCGACCATTGGAGTCAAGAGATGGACGTGGCTCCCTTCGCATGGTGCAATTCCCAAGGCAAACCCAACACACAAGCCCCCTCCCCGTGATGGTGATAGTGTCAACTCGTCCCACTACACTCTACTAAGTGCTGACTTCTCATGAACTCCCCCCCCCCCCCCCCCCCCCCCCGATAGTGGCCTCTCAGTGCCAATTTATAGGTGTTGTCTGCTTGGATTATGGTAATCTCTGTGTGATTAGGGTCAGCTTAATCGGGGAGAAAAAGCAAGTAGTGGGCCCGGTGTGGTTGACCCTTGCTTTGTTTTGGGAGGTTATTAAAAGATGAGAATCTCTAGGTGGGCCTTTGTGACCATCACCTAGAGAGAGGAAATTTACAAAAATGGGAATTTTACAATGGCTTGGGTGTAAACTGAAGAAATGATGAAAATAACCTATAAATTATTGAAATTGGCGTTGTGGTTACGTGTTACCGGAAAATGGTGTGTTGTCGGTGCGTCGGTGTAGCGTGTACTTCTTTTCGGGTCAGTCGGGGAATGCCTTCGACGCATTTTCCTCTTTTGTTGTTGGCAGCACGTGATTTGGGTTCCTTCCTTCTTTTGTCGATGACGATGATGTAGAATCCTCTTTTTTGTATATTTTTTTAAAGTGCGTGCGTATACACGTGTCGTGTGTATGTATGGGTGCGTGAAGGTATTTGTACATGTGCATGCAAGCGTGAGTGTGTGTATGTGTGCGCGCGAGCGTGCGTGGGAACGGGGGGAATGTATGTAATATATATATTTTTATTTTTATTTTCTTTTTTTTTGGTTTTTGGCAGTGCAGACAACGCACAGGGGGGGTTGAGGATGGTGAAGGGGGGGTAAGTATGTGTGTGTGCGCGTGCACAGCGGGTGTGTGTGTGTGTATGTGGGTGGTGTGTGTATGTGGGGATAGAGTGCGTGTATGTGTGTGGCAGTGTACAGGCGAGCTCACGGTGGTGTGGAGCCAGCCAATAGCGGGAGAGACAGAGCGTGAGAGAGAGTGAGAGTGGGGGGGGGGGAGATGGTGGGGGCGGGGGGGGGGGGGAAGAGGGGACAGGGGGTTGGGGGGTGTGGATGAGAGTGCACACGAGGGCGGCATTGTACAGCGCGAGGCCCGAGACGACAGGGGTAGCAACAACGCGCACGACAAGGAGGGGAGAGGGGGTGGTTATGCTTAGTCAACGGGCAGAAGAGAGAGGGAGAGAGTGAGGGGGGGGGGTGTGGTTCCCACCAAGGGGGGAGACGGGGAAGAGAGAGAGAGGGGTTGGGAAGAGATAGGGTAGAGAGAGGATATAGTGGGGGAGGATGTGTTGAGGGAGAGAGGAGGGAATGAGAGAGATAGAGGGGAGGAGAGGTGATACTTGCCCTAAGGCCCGCCGTAGCTAATTCTGAGAGAGAGGGAGAGAGATAGGTAGGTAGATAAGGGGGGGGGGGGGGGGGGGGGGGGGGGGGTGTTTTAGGCTAATGGTCCGCCAAAAAGGAGGGGGGGGGACGAAAACAGGGGGGGGTTATGAGGACGAGAGGAGGTGGGAGTACGGCCCATCGGGGTTGGAGTGTGGACAGAGAGAGAGAGAGAGAGAGAGAGAGAGAGAGAGAGAGAGAGAGAGAGAGAGAGAGAGAGAGAATATTTGGGAGAGAGAGGGAGGATACTATCTATGGCGGCCCGCCGGGGCTGGAGTGTGGAAAGAGATAGTATCCTCCCTCTCTCAATGATTGTGAAGCTTGCTATCAGGAGCGTGCATACGTGTGTGCATCGACCATTGGAGTCAAGAGATGGGCGTGGCTCCCTTCGCATGGTGCAATTCCCAAGGCAAACCTAGGACACAAGCCCCCTCACCATGATGGTGATAGTATCAACTCTTCCCACTACACTCTACCAAGTGCTGACTTCTCATGAAATGTCCCCCCCGATAGTGACCTCTCAGTGCCAATTTATAGGTGTTGGCTGCTTGGATTATGGTAATCCCAGTGTGATTAGGATAAGCTTAATCGGGGAGACAAAGCAAGTGGTGGGCCCGGTCTGGTTGACCCTTGCTTTGTTTTGGGAGGTTATTAAAAGATGAGAATCTCTGGGTGGGCCTTTGTGACCATCACCTAGAGAGAGGAAATTTACAAAAATGGCCGGAAAATGGTGTGTTGTCGGTGCGTCGGTGTAGCGTGTACTTGTTTTCGGGTCAGCCAAGGCATGCCTTCGGCGCATTTTCCTCTTTTGTTGTTGGCAGCACGTGATGAGGGTTCCTTCCTTCCCCCAATCAGCAGATTTAAGCATGTTTATCCCTAATCCTAAACCCTCTCAGAAACCTATATAAGGAGGCCTTCTCTCACTCAAAACCAACACTTCACCCCCTTCACCAAGCAATGAAGCTATGACGACATTACTCACAACGAGGAGCTATGGATGGAGCTCTACTCTCTCTCCCTCTCTCTCTCTCCCTCTAGTATGCTACATTACTAGCCCTAAAACCTAAATAAGGAGTCTTCTCTCATGCTCCATGGCCACCATCCTCGCCATCATTCTCTAAGGTATTGATGTGTTGCTAGTAGGATCATACCTACTTGCTGGGTTGATTGTTTTTGACAAGGGATTATGCCATCCTTGGCTTGCTTCTCTATATCCTTGTTATGTATGATCAGATGCCGTTGTATTGTTAAGCTGATGTCTTGTGTATATATATGCTACATAAGGTCCCTAAGCTTCGTTTCTATGTGTTTTGCCATATGTTTTGATACCATCATAATGCCAGCAGTCTCACTTGCCTATGTGCACTATGTGTGAGGTCCCTAAACCTCTTAATTTAGGGTGGTGCCCCCTTTGTTTTGTTCTTTGCTTGTTTGCATGAGGCGTGGTTTGTGGAGTGTACACAAGTACAGAGGCCACCTGATTGCACTGCTCTTTTTCTCGCTATCATTTTGGTGCCCCCACTGAGGAGGGCTACACAGACCTTCAGTCCACAAGCAATGAAGATGTGCAATCTACAATATGGATGAATGGTGTGAGGAGTTTGCAAATTGGAGAACAGAAGAGGAGAAGGCTTTAGAGGCCTTAAAAGCTTTCATCGAGGTCTTGTTACCAGGTTGCAGTATCATTGAAATTCAAGAAGTAAGTTCTTCTACATGCCTTGTTCGTGATCGTCGCCAACGAAGGAGAGTGAGAAGAAGAGCTTGATATACCTCTCCTCTCAACCTATGAGTGCTCCAAAAACCTCCAACCCACACGAGCTTGAAATATTCTACATCAACATACACGAAGGTACTGTGACACGCATTAAGGGAAGAGAAAGCATCACCAGACCTCTCTTTCCTGATGAGCCGACTAAGAGGAGGAAGATCACCTCTACACCTAAGTGGCCCAAGGCCGCAGCGCTTGCTCAAGCGTAAGGTAACATTTGGCTTAATCTCATTAATAAGGGATTACATGACCACTACAGGCAAGAAAAAGGCTAGTGAGCAATCAACTTCAACCTCCAACTTGCAACCACGACTCTCACCCCTAAATCCTCCTGAAGCAAAGAGGCTAAGGCTTGCCTACAAGATTGCCGCCCGTCTGCGAGTGCTCCCAGTGCACTTTGTGAATCCAGACACCACCAATCCCAAGCCAACCTCCTGTCCGCGTGAAGATCACTTTGGATATTGTCCAAAGTGCTTTGGAGACCGGGTGAAAAGCCTCCCTGCCCTACCTTTGCTGCTAATTTTCAAGAAGTTATCTCAATCTAAGGAAACTATCTTAGTTGATGATGTGCTGCACATTAATGGTGTCACTTTCATTCGTTATGCTGATTATGGTAATAGCATCCAATTGTTGCTTGCTAAAAGGCTCAGCATTGTACAAAGTGTTGCCATCACGCCTTACGTCTTCACAGATGCATCAGGAAGAGTCGAAGTGATCCGAGGTGCTGACCTTCTCTGGCTGATCAGGCTCATTGGTCCCAAGGTGGTGCAACTAAGCTAGGCTCTTGTGTGTAAGTATGGATGCCAATAATGAGAATGATGATCCCCGCATGTTTCCTTTCCATTGTGTGCATCATATCCGTGTGAATATTTGTATTGATAGAAAAATCTTTTATCAGCAAAGAATAGCCCTGTTGTTTGGAGCCGAGAGACTTGGGGAAATCTTGCGCTCTCCTCATCCTGTCATTCTACCCTTACTAGACTATTACCATTCCTTTGATGTGTCGATCTTCATCCTATTTTGAGCTAAGTTGTGCTAAAGCTCCAAATTGTAATTACCATACTCTATTTTAAAATAAATTGGAGCTGTTTGTGTAATTGTTTACTCTCTCACTTATGGCCTTCCCTAATTTTTAAGGTAAGCCTGGGGAGGTTGCTCCAGACTTTTTGGATAATTTGGAAATGGCCTTTCTGGTATCCGGAAGGGATGACGAAGCTACTAAGTTAAGGGCCTTTCCTTTGGTCTTGAGGGAAGGTGCAAAATTATGGTATCAAACTTTGGCACCTGAAGAAAAAAGAGACTGGGAGTCCTTAAAGATGGCCTTCATCGAAGAATTCCGCCGCCATGAGCCTCCAGAGGAGATATGGAGACAGCTCTTAGAGCTACGCCAAACATCACCCAATGACTATAGAAGCTATGAAGGAAAGTTTTCCAACTTGTGGGAGAAATGGTGTGCATCACTAGGTGAAGGAGAAAGGGCGCCAGAATGCCTAAAGAAGGACTGTTTCCTGGCAGGGGTTTACCCCATCCTTCTAGAAAAGGTAAAAGGTAAATTCCCAGTTACCTTTGATAAAGCTATGACTTATGCAAGGGAGAAGGATAGGAAGTTAAAATTCCAAGCTCAACTACAAGGGGGAATGGAGCCTCCACCGCTAGCTCAACCTACGGCAAGGGTAGTAGCAGGGACAGGAGCAACAGACCAAGAGTCCTCTCAACAAGAATTACTTCAACAAATCACCAATCAACTAGAGAGCCTGTCCATCAATCTGGTTCAAGGTGTAAGGGCTCCCCAGCCAGGAAATGAACGAAATAGACAAGAAGGACAAAGGCAAGCACGTGAGTACATTTGCTACAACTGTGGAGAGGTAGGTCACGGCATGTATTATTGCCCCCATCCACGACGCTATCAAGGAAATGGTAATCAAAGACGGCCTCCTCGCCAGCAAGTCACTCCTCCTCGAGCTAGGCCACTAAATGGACAAAATGCACACGTGGCTCCACCAATCCAAATATTGAGACCCCCTCCTCCACCACCACAAGCACCAGTAGAGATCCCTCCACTACCATCGGGAGGGGAGGACAGGGCTGTCTCTGTCATAAGTCTTGACAATGGTAAGGATAAAGGGAAAGAAAAAATGGAGGAACCTGTTGCCATGCCAATAAAGAGAGTTAGGAGACAAAGAACTGATGAAATGGAAGCTTCACAGCCGGATAAAGGGAATGAGGGTTCCTCCCAAGTGATAGGAGACAAGAAAAGGAAGAGTAGGTCAAGGAGGCACATAGGAGTTTAAGACTTTCCACTTGGGGTAGGATCCATACCTTACGACCCGGTAGCAGATGTGAGTAAGCAAGGACCAAAGATTTCATGGCAGCAACTCCTCCACCTTTCCCCAAAGATGCATAGAACCTGGTCTAAGATGGTCAGCACCAGGAGGGCTAAGGCAAAGTCAGTTGGGTCTATTAGTGCAAGAGGCATGAAGGATATCGTGCCAGTCATTGATGCAGAGATTAAGAGTCAGCGAGTCTCCAATGTGTACGTAGATGGTGGAGCCGAGATTTGTGTTATGACAGAGAAATTAATGCACAGGTTGGGTTTGGAAGTAAACGAGCAAACTTCCTTACAAGCTAAGATGGCAAATAATGTAAGGGTGGCTTGTGTGGGAAAGGTTAATGGAGTGAAGGTTTCAGCTTTTGGTGTGGCAATCTCAATTGATGCTTATGTGATCCCAACTAAGGGGGAGGGATATCCGCTAATCCTTGGAAGACCTTGGCTTATGGCTATGAAAGCTAGGCAAGATTGGGAGACAGGTTCCCTTGAGCTGCGACCAAATCATAAGGTAGGTGGCAAGCAACAAAAAATTGTGTATGACATGAAGCAGGGTAGACAACAAGACCTAGAGATGGAGACTTCTATGGATGAATGGAGCACAAGCAGCTGCTCTTCATCTGAGGATGAGTCGTCTGAGGAGGATGCTAGCTCTTTGGAAGTCATGGGTATAATACTGCGAAACCCAGAAGGAGAAGGTGGTCAAGACTCTCTAAACAAGGAAGAAGCCACAGGCTTAGAGGAGATGCTAGCTAAGGACCTACTAGAAGAAGAGAGAGAACCCTATTTGCAGGTACTAAAGAAGCATGCTGGCCTCTTTATAACTGATTACGAGCACATTAAAGGAGTGCCGGTAACCCAATACCATATCCAATTAAAGGAAGGTGCCAAACCAGTGGTGCAAAGGCTAAGGAGATTAGGGCTAGTGCAACAAGATGCACTCTTAAAAGAAGTAAAAAGATTACTCAAGGCAGGATTTATGTACCCAGTGGAAGATTCTGAGTAAGTGTCTCCAGTTGTGGTAGCACCAAAGAAAAATGGGAAGTGGAGGGTATGTGTGGATTACAAGCCTCTAAACGCAGCCACAAAAAGGGACCATTTTCCTTTGCCTTTTCAAGATGAAATACTAAATGAAGTGGTTGGTCATGAAAGGTACACAGTGTGTGATGGGTACTCAGGCTACTTCCAAATCAGAATTGCAGATGAAGACCAAAGAAAGACTACCTTCATAACACCTTGGGGGTGTTTTGCTTATAGAGTTTTGCCTTTTGGTTTAACTAATGTCCCAGCTACTTTCCAGAGGTTTATGAACTTGGTGTTTCAACCTTACTTTGGTAAGTCCATTCGAGTCTTCATTGATGATTTTTGCATTTACAGCTCTAGGGAAGTACATCTGTCCAAGGTTGATGAAGGTTTCACCCGTCTGGCCCAATTGGGTGGGCAATTGAATAAAGACAAGTGCCACATAGATGAGAGCAAGGTCACTCTACTAGGCCATGTTGTGTCTCAAGATGGTATTGAGGCTGACCCTGAAAAGGTAAAGACATTGTTAGCTTTACCTACTCCTTCAAACGTGAAGCAACTAGTCTCCTTCATTCAAAAGGTTCGCTACATGGGACGATTCATACATCTCCTTTCTCAGGCAATCTATCCTTTGCAGCAGCTCACTAAACACAGTACATTGACATGGAGTGAGGAGGGTGAAAGGTGCTTTCAAGAAGTTAAAACCATTTTGAGCTCATTGCCTGTCGTCCTACAACCCACATGGGGTGAATTATTCTATGTAAATCCTAGTGTAGGCCCAGAAGCTCTAGGAGCTGTCTTGATGCAAAAAGACCCAAAGACATCTCTCATGAGACCAGTCTACTTCTCTAGTAGAGTGATGACAGCTGCTGAAAAGGGTTTCAGTGCAACTGAGAAATTGGTGCTAGCTCTTAAGTTTGCAGTGGAGAAGTTTCGGGCTTACTTACTTCCGAAACAATTTGTGGTGATCACAACTGAGGAGGTTTTCCATATGCCCTACAACACATGGAATTGTCTCAAAGAATAGCAAAGTGGGTGGTGCAGCTTCAAGAGTTTGACTACACACTACAAGTAGAGGATTCCACCCGTGCTTGTTTGGCAGATGTCCTCACACAAAGGTGTTATGAGAAGGCCAAGAAAGAGGAACCTAGTAAGGTACCGCCTATCCCGGAGCCTGAAGTTCTACTGGGAACACACAGTCTGTATTTTGATGGGGCTTACAAGAGGACCAAAGACAAGGCATCATTAGGCATAGTAATATTAGGTCCAGAGAAGGAGAAGATCTTTGCAAAAGGGTTTCATCTAAAAGAGGTTCATTCTAACAATGAGGCAGAGTACCATGCCCTTGTTTTAGGGTTGCAGTGTTGTCTTCCTCAGGGCATCACAAAGCTAAATGTTTTTGGTGACTCCATGTTGATTGTTAAGCAAATGGTTGGTGTATGGGACTGTAAAAATGACAAATTGTCTGTTAAGATGAGGGAAGCAAAGGCCTTGTTGAAGGGTTTAAAAGAAGTTCGAGTGCACTTTGTACCTAGAGATCAAAATCGAGAAGCAGATGCCTTAGCAGGTGAAGAACTACAAACTCTCATAGTAGGTGCTATCCTTGTGAAAAGTCCTTTATACCAGGGAAAGGAGGAGCTGCATGATTTACTTTACTTTCTTGAGCATTGTGAAGCACCCTCTGGTATGAGTAAAAGTGAACGTAGGTGGTTGGCAAAAAAGGCTACCAGCTATAGCTTAGTGAATGAGGACTTGTATTGTAGAGGGAAAGATGCTGTCTTAAGGAGAGTTCCTGCATCCCAAGAGATAAAGGATATTTTGTTTAGTTGTCATGAAGGTGTGTGTGGTGGCCACTTTGCACAAGAGATTACTAGCAGAAAGATTTTACAAGCACGGTTCACGTGGCCAAGCCTCCATCAAGATGTACAACATTGGTGCTGCACATGTGAGGTTTGCCAAAAAGCTGGACCAAGGCGTCTTACCCATGAAAATCAACATCCAATCAAAACCTATGGGCCATTTGAAAAATGGGGGATAGATGCAATAGGGCCACTACCTTGCACTCAATCAGGGAAGGAATACATCATTATGGGGGTGGAGTACATGACCAGATGGGCAGAAGCTCGTCCCACAAAGCGCATCACAGCCAAGGACGTGAGTGATTTCATTTTTGAATGCCTTTGTTGCCGTTTTGGCACACCTTTGGAGATTCTCTCGGATAGGGGACCGGGATTTCGAGCTTATTTAGTCGGGCAATTGATGAGCAAGTTAAAAATCAAGCGCAGGCACTCTACACCATACTACCCTCAGTGCAATGGTCTTGTGGAAAAGGTAAATGGTCTTATATGTAAATTCATCACTAAGCAAGTGCATTTACATCCTAAGGCATGGGACAAACACCTAGATGGAGCACTTTGGGCCTACAGAACATCCTTTAAAACATCCTTGGGGTATACACCTTTTCACTTGGTTTACGGGCAAGAGGCACTATTGCCTATAGAAGTGGAGCTAGCGAGCCTCCGAGTTCTAAAAGCACATCAAGAGGATAGTCAAGAGAAGCAGGTGGAAGGAAGAATCATCGATTTGGAGAGGTTAGGGCTAGATCGACAGTCAACAGTGAAGTACTATGTAGCCCAGGCAGAGAAGAAACGAAAGAAGTTCAATCGCAACCTTGTCAAGAAAGGTATCAAGGAAGGTTCTTTAGTGCTCAGATACGACAATCGCTTTGATCGCAGGAAGGATGGTAAGTTCTTGCTTAAGTGGGAAGGCCCTTTTGTAGTGATACAGAGGTTCTCAAATGGTAGTTACCAACTAGGTGACCTAGATGGTAAGGTACATCAGACCCAGGTAAATGGTTGGCGATTGAAGGCCTACCAATGTCGTCTTTCACAGCAATATGCTGGTGAAATCAATGCTAAGGATGGTTCAGAGGGGAGCTCATCATATTCGAGCTCCGACTAAGGTAACAATCATGTACATAGTCGTTTCAAAAAAAAAAGAAGAGGAAAAAAAGAGAATGCTACCAGTGAAAGCGGATATTGACAATGGATGGGGTATGGCTTTCAAGGATCTAGGAGACCAGTTGTTAGTCATGGATGGATACAATTATTCATCAGAAAGGACTAAACAGGGTACATCAACCAATAAAGCAGTCACATGGCAAATTCAATTGGTACCAGGTAGGTAAGTATTCAAGAGAACCCTATTGTATCACAACCTACAGCTAGAGGCATCAAATACCTCTAGCTTAAGGGGAGGGCTATATGATGCATGGTTTTTAGGACCCCTTCTGAAGATGCAATAAAGGCACAGTCAGTTGTTGGGGAGATGAGGATACTCTAGTCCAAGGGATCTCGAAAGAGAAGAAAAATCTCCTTCACAAGCACCAAAGAGTAAAAAGTGCCATGGACAGAAGATACGTGAGAACGAGCTCTTATGCATGCCTAAAACCTATATCTTACAGAATAGCCCATTCTAGGTGTGAATTTCTAGTGAAATTTACACGAGGATGTTCGTGTGGACTCACAGCACAGCATACTCCGTTTTCACTTTTTTATCGACAGTAAAAAAAATTTACCACAGTAAATATTTTTTACCTACAGTAAATATTTTTCACCTACATGGTAAATACAAATCACTTTTTACCTACAGTAACTTGTTTTACCCATGGTAAATATTTTTTACTGCACCATAAGTATTTGGTAGGTAACAGTTCACTGTTACTAGAAGCAGTGATTGGGCATCAACAATGCAGTTACAGGAGGAGAAAAGGAGAAAATCTTATGGTAAAGGTGAGTCAACAGGGATAAAGACTTTTGAGTTGAAAAGAGACATGCTGATTTTTTCAAAGAACACATGTCAAAAGAAGCCATGGTTGAGGATTTTTTGAGAATTTAATATTCAGGAGGACCCAGCTGCCACCTCCCCCCCGCAGGTCCCCCCCTGACATGTGCAGAACCTCCAGTTTCAACAGCCACCTTATCTGCTCTTAAATGTTGGTCAAGGCCTTATCCCCATGTGTCACAATCAGAAAAATCAGCATTTACCCTCCCCTCTCACATCACTCTAGAGAATATCTTGATGGTGACATATCAGGTGACCTCAATCTGTTGACCACCCTAAGCAAAAAGTAACCCCAATCAGCTGATTTAAGCATGTTTATCCCTAATCCTAAACCCTCTCAGAAACCTATATAAGGAGGCCTTCTCTCACTCAAAACCAACACTTCACCCCCTTCACCAAGCAATGAAGCTATGAAGACATTGCTCACAACGAGGAGCTATGGATGGAGCTCTACTCTCTCTCCCTCTCTCTCTCTCCCTCTAGTATGCTACATTACTAGCCCTAAAACCTAAATAAGGAGTCTTCTCTCATGCTCCATGGCCACCATCCTCGCCATCATTCTCTAAGGTATTGATGTGTTGCTAGTAGGATCATACCTACTTGCTGGGTTGATTGTTTTTGACAAGGGATTATGCCATCCTTGGCTTGCTTCTCTATATCCTTGTTATGTATGATCAGATGCCGTTGTATTGTTAAGCTGATGTCTTGTGTATATATATGCTACATAAGGTCCCTAAGCTTCGTTTCTATGTGTTTTGCCATATGTTTTGATGCCATCATAATGCCAGAAGTCTCACTTGCCTATGTGCACTATGTGTGAGGTCCCTAAACCTCTTAATTTAGGGTGGTGCCCCCTTTGTTTTGTTCTTTGCTTGTTTGCATAAGGTGTGGTTTGTGGAGTGTGCACGAGTACAGAGGCCACCTGATTGCACTGCTATTTTTCCCGCTATCAAGTGTGTGTGCGATCGAGCATTACGAAGGCACGACGGCGGCGAAGCGATTGAGCGTGGCATGACTGCAGCTTCTTCTTCATCGTGGCGAGGAATCCACCACGAAGGCGAGCGTAGAGCGGTGAGTGACACACCCTTTGCTCTCTTGAGCTTGCTAGATTAGTCTTGTTGTGTGCTTGGAGCCATTTGTGGCTCGCACACGGTGTATCGGTAAGTCCCTTGCTTCGACAGTGCGGCAAGGAGCGCACACCTGCTCACTTTCTCCGATTACAGTGAGGTTTGGCAAGCGTTCGCAGGTCGGCAAATATTTTGGGAAAGGTCATAGAGTTAGATCTGCTCAGATTTTTTATTCGGGCTCATTTCGGCCTCCGTTTCCACTACAAGTAGGTCTGTACAAGCAATTTCATCATTTTGTGTAGAATTTCTGTCAGTGCCGATTTCTGCATAACATGTGCCTTACAGTCTTCTACGGTTTGTGCTATATAGCACGTGTTGTTCCCGCTCCGTTTCTCCTATTTTCGGGCAGTTTTCACATCAGGTGCAGCATTTATCATGGCTGATAACAACACAGATGTGTTCAAGATGTTTGCTGCTGAGGACAGGTTGGATGGGGCAATTCTCCTATGTGGGCCTACATGATGCAACGTGTTCTTGTGTCAAAGGGCGTCTTGAATATTGTGCAGGGCACTGATGTACGTCCTGGTTCTGAGGATGTAGGCGATGTTGAGGATGTTGCAGTTCTTGCTGCAAGGATTGCTTCTATTAGATTTTTTTTGCCTACGGCAGAACAATCTCGTTGGGATGTAAAGCATGCGTAGGCTCATGCATTGATTGCGTTTTTTGTGAAGCACACCATTGTTTCTCACATCCGTTCAACAAAATCTACAAAACAGGCTTGGGATATTTTGGCTGGTCTTTATGCAAGCCGCAATGAGGCTAAAATTGCTTTGTTGTGTAAAGAGCTGGAATCAAAGATTATGCATGAGGAAGATGATATGCACACTTTTCTTGCTGGTGTCAAGGATATCAATGAGCAACTTATTTCTGCAAGTGAAGTCATTTCAGACATTTCCCTTGTGTAGATTGTTCTTGATGCCTAACTAGATTCTTACCAGACTTTTGCTAGTACTTGGAGACTTATGACCCAAGGAAATCCTGAAGTTGTCAAGTTTGATGCATTATGCAGATTGTCGTTGCAAGAGTCACTTTCCAGAACAACCAAGACTAGGCAGCGTGCAGTTGAACAGGCTTTTGTTGCTTCTCAAAGAAAGGGTGGTAACAACAATGCAGCCACTTCTTATGGTTCTGCTGCGAGTGGCAAAAATTATGTTCCTAATGCTTCTGCTGGCAGCAATTCGTCTGAAATTTTGGTGACAAGGGCAAAAAGAAGATGCGTTGCCATTATTGTAAAGGTAATAATCACTTGATCAAGTCATGTCCTAAGTTGAAGGCCAAAGAGGCTAAGAAGAAAGAGGGTGGTTCCACTGCAAATGCTGGTTCCACTACAAATGCAGCCATTGTTGAGTCTTCTGTGAAAGGAGACTGTAATGCTGATGTTGATGCAGAATGGGCTTTTAGCACAGAGTGCACTTACAATCCTGTTGTCCATGATGCATGCTTGTCAGTTGCTGCAGATTCACATGTGTGGTATTTCGACAGTGGTGCTACAAAGCACATTACCTCACATCGTGAATTGTTTACCTCTCTCGAGTCTGTCCCTCATAGGAATTCATTCACTTGTGCCAACAACACCTCTTATCCAGTTCAGGGAGTTGGAAAGATTGTGCTCACTGCTGCTAATGGCAGCTCCTTCACACTTGTTGATGCACTTTATGTACCTGGGATCAAGAAGAATCTCTTGTCTGTATCCGCACTTGCTAGACTTGGACTTGTAGTCAAATTTGTGGATGACACATGTACAGTTCATGATCTCCGTTATGGTGATGAAATTGTTGCATCTGGGCTTTTGTGCCCTGGGCTGTATAAGCTCACTTTGTATGACAAGTGTGGACAAAATTTTGCAACTGCTGTTGCAGATTCAAGGGCTATTTCAGATGCAAAACTTTGGCATGCACATTTTGGTCATCTGAATTTTTCCAGTTTGCTGCGTTTGCAGAAATCTGATATGGTTGCTTCTTTGCCGCCTCTTGAAGCACCTGTCAAACATGTTTGTGAAGGCTGTATTCTAGGTAAAATGCAGCGTTCTAAGTTTCCAAAGGATGGTTCAGTTAGGGCCACATGCAGGTTGCAACTTGTGCATAGTGATGTTTGTGGGCCCATGCAAACTCCGTCCTTGGGCAATTACCTGTACTTCATGACTTTCATTGATGATTACTCCAGGCATGCATGGGTATTTCCGCTTAAAGCAAAGTCCGAAGTTTTTATGTGCTTCAAATAATTTCTGGATATGGCTGAAAATGTCTTGAAATGTACTATGGGAACCCTCCGTTCCGATCGAGGGGGGGAGTATATGTCTCATGAATTTAATGTATTTTTGGCTAGTCGTGGGATAAAACACCAATGTACAGTGCCTTATACACCTCAGCAAAATGGTGTTGCTGAGAGGAAAAAGTGGTCACTGCCGGAAATGGCACGATGTATGGTAAAAAGTCAAGCTTTGCCGCATTCTTTTTGGCTTGAGGCCATCATGTGTGCCACTTATGTACTTAACAGGTGTCCTACGAAAGCTTTGCAGTCTATTACTCCATATGACACATGGCATGATAGAAAGCCTTCTATTGAGCACATGCGTGTTTTTGGCTGTTTGGCATATGCTTTGGTGCCACAAACGCAGCGCAGAAAATTGGATGATAAGGCTGTCAAATGTATTTTTGTTGGTTATAGTGCTGAAAGCAAAGGTTACAAGTTGTATCATCCGCAAAAAAAGCGTATTCTAGTTTCACGGGATGTAGTGTTTGTGGAAGATTCTGTTCAACCCTTGTTGTCATGTACTAGAGACAGTAATGTAAGCTCACAGGACATTTATGACACTTGTTGCCTCTTTTCAGTGGTGGAAATAGGAATGTAAGTTCCAATGAGGCAAACGTACAGCCTATGGGGGTTTCTGAAAATGTTACAGATCAGCCTATTGCTGATGCAGATGTACATGATGTACTTGATGACGAAAGGGCTGAAAATGAGTACGCTAGAGGTATGCCAAAATGGCTAGTGCACACTTTGCGTGACAGTAAATTGGATGCACCTTTGTCTAGTCGTACTCGTTCAGGCTCTCGCCATGCATCGTATGCATCAGATTGTTATGCTTTGGCTGTGTCTAGCTTACATGATGTTGAGGAGCCTCTGTCTTTTGATGAAGCACAAAGTTCAAAAAATTGGATGGCTGCCATGAAATTAGAATATGATGCACTTATAGAAAATGACACATGGACTTTATGTGATTTGCCTCCTAGAAAAAAGGCCACTGGTATGAAGTGGGTTTACAAGTTGAAATACAATCCGAATGGTGAGATCGATCGCCATAAGGCTCGACTTGTTGCAAAGGGTTATGCACAGCAAAAAGGCATAGATTATGAAGAGACTTTTGCTCCCACTTGTCGTATGACTACTGTGCGTTTTCTATGTGCATCGGCAGCTCATTTTTGTTGGGATGTACAGCAATCAGACATTGTTACTGCTTTCTTGAATAGTGACATATTTGAGGAAGTATATGTAACGCAGCCTCACGGTTTTTTCATAAAAGGACAAGAGAACAAAGTGTGGAGATGTAAGAAATCTTTGTATGGGTTGAAGCAATCTCTTGTGCTTGGTATGAGAAAGTTGACACTCATTTGGTCAAACGAGGCTTTCGTAACAGTCCAACAGAAAGCACATTGTATGTAAAGCTTGAAGGTGATGTACTTCTCATTGTGGTTCTTTATGTAGATGATTTGCTGATCACTGGACCAAATGAGAGACATATTGCTGAATTTAAAGCTGATTTGAATTCTACTTTCAAGATGAAATATTTGGGGTTGTTGCATCATTACTTGGGTATATAGTTTAAGCAGCGTAATGGTGGTATTGCCTTGTGTCAGAAAGTTACATAGAGACATTACTATGTAAGTTTGGACTCGAGGATTGCAAACCTATTGCCACTCCCATGGAAACAGGTTTGAAGTTGAGTCTACATGATGCTGGTGATCCAGCTGATGTCACTCTTTACCAAACTGTTGTTGGATGCCTCATTTATGTATGCAACACGAGGCCAAATATTCAATTTGCAGTCTCACAGGTCAACAAATTTATGCATATCCCAGGGTCTAAGCATTGGCAGGCTGTCAAGAGGATTTTCTGCTACCTTAGTGGCACTTTACATCTTGGCTTGTTTTATCCCAAGGGGGGATCATTGCCGCCAGACTTACATGCTTTTTTGGACTCAGATTGGGCTGGTTGTTTTGATACACGAGTGTCCACAAGTGGTTTTTGTTTCATGCTTGGCAGTTCATGTATATCATGGTTGAGCAAGAAGCAACCTATTGTGGCCACTTTGAGTTGTGAGGCACACTACCAACACTATCTACACTGACAGTCCGAGCACATTAGCAGTTGCAAGAAACTGAATTTTTCATGCTCGCACAAAGCACATTGAGGTGCATTACCACTATGTCAGGGAGAGGCTCTCAGCAGGCAAGATCGGCTTGGCTTATGTGCCAACACAGGACAACCTTGCAGATCTTTTCATAAAGGCATTGTCTCATGAGAAGCTTGAAGCTTTCCGCAAATCTTTGGGCTTACTCCCCTTTTTGGACTGATCATGTCCTTAGGGCATGGCACTTCCCTTTACTCATGTGCCAGCTCTCATTCACCACATCACTCCAGGGGGGATTTGTTACCATATACATGTGGTAGTGATGTGTGTGAACACGCTAGGACCACCGGAGCATTTTTTCCCTCTTTAGGAGGTTTTTTCCCCCGAGCATTTTATATACGCCCATCACTCTAGGGCTATCTATCTTTCCATTGCACACTAAGTAACACACTCTCTATTGTGTGCCTTGAGCTTCCTTCGTCTTCTCCAAGTTGTGTGCGTTTCTCTGCAACCCTAATTCCAACAAAGTTTGCATCTAATTTTTAAAAAAGGTAACTAGCAAGATTATCTCTACTTTTGAAACAAATCTTCATAAACAAAGTTTAAATATGTGTTGCATTAAAATGAATTTTGAATGCAAGACATATTTAAACTTGCACAAAAACTAAAGTTTTTCTAAAAGTTAAGAGAAACCATTACAATAAACATGGGCAATCTATTTGCCAATTCTTCACAACAAAAAAATCCAAAACTTGGTCTTAATACTAAACTAAGCCCAAAGATCTATGGATTAGTTGGGAAACTCTTCTTCTTCCTCTCTGTCCTCCTCATCCTCTTCATGATTAGTTGGAGGAGAATCATCTTCACCACCATCACCATGACCGCTCCCATCTCCTGTATCCACCACATTTGGCTCCTCATAAGGTTCTACATCAACAAACTGCATTCCTTCATCTGGTCCAAAGGGAGGTTGTGGTTCGTCGCCTGATGCATCCACAACCCTTGGATGTGTGGCCATGTTTTTCATACCAGCTTCTTGAAATTCATCTGGCAACTCCTTGAGTGCCGTAACATGTTTTTGGATGAATCTTACTTGTAAAGGATCCATCTCAACGGCAACAACATTTCGTCCTTTCTTCAAAGCACTCACTGGAGTTGGTCCTTATATCAACAAATATACAAAATATGACATACCTTTATCAAAACAAATATCATCAATGTATAAATTTTAATATTGAGTAGTACTTGTTCCTGCAAAAAGATCTAAGATCCATTCTCCTTTTGTTGAGAGAAGGTCAATAAAATCCATCATCAACAGTTGTGGCTTTTGATACGGACTCATGATCTCACTTGAATCACCAGAAAGATCTCAAAGTTTTCTGCACACCCCTGGTCTATCAAAAATATTTTTGCGATTTGGTTTCGTAGCAAAATTGAAGCTACCTCTACAACTAAGACGAGAGGGAGAGAAAAATCCCACGGTAACAAACTCTGCAGCAAAGGATAACCTATCCAATTGATAGCCTTTTATGTTAGGTTTTTTCCTGTCAAAAAGACAAAACTACATCATCATCATGCACAAAAAAAAAGAATACTAAAAACATTATGAACCATCTGACTTACCAAATGCATAATTGATGGGTCATGGAGTTATCTGCAAAAACATTTTCAGCAGCAGAAATTTGATCATGAGCATGAAAGAATACTAACACTCAAGATTCAACGATTGCGACTTTTTTGAAAGTTTCTATGACCTTTTTGTAAGCACTAAGACCATATTTAACATCATCATTTACAGAATGAGGTGCTTTGAAGCCATAAGGAGCATCTGCAATTCCAAGAGTGTAGTGGCATTTGGGAACAAAGCTCTCCATGTTCTCAACTTTGCCTTCAAACACAAAGTATTGGACAAACAATGTAGTAACATCATCCGAAATAAATGTACAAATGTTAGGAGTGCTAAATGTTTTGAGCATCCTCAAGTCTTCTTCTCTCAGCTCTAGCTCATCCTAAATGTTGTTCAAATTCTTGAGGAATGCTTTTAATTGGAGATCTTGAACCAGGAGCAGAACTAGGAGCACCAGGACCAAGAAAAGAGGCTCTCCTTCTTCATGTTCAACTATTTCGTGAATCTCTTCAACATCTCTGCCACCATTTGAGTCATTGTCATCACTGTCTTCACTTTCATCTGAACCTTTAAAACTTGAATCACCTTCGGAACCACCTTTCATGTTGTAGATATTGTCTTCAAACTCAATAAAAGCTTGACGAAATGTCTAGCAAAAAGTTAGTCAAGAATAAGAAAAGTGACAAGAAATGCGAAGATAAATGTGTTTTAAAAATTTCCACTCAACTTAAAAATGTCCACTCAACTTCAAACGTCATCTTTGCAACTAGAAAGTAAAGATCAAGTGTAACACTCGTATTCTGGAATACAAGTGTAAAGCACTTGTATTCCAGAATACAAGTGCAAAGCACTTGTCTTATAAAATTCATAAGCTAATTACTTTGTTTCTAAAAGAAATGTGCTTCACACTAGTGTTTTAGAATGAAAGTGTTTGATACTTACATTCTAGTGTGCATTACATTTGTATTCTAGAATACAAGTCCAAAGAACTTGTATTCCAAAATACAAGTACAAAGTACTTGTCTTCCAAAATACAATTTTAGAGCACTTATTTTCTCTAAAACAAGTAGCATGCAACTCTATTTAACATATACATAAAACTAGTACTTGTTTTTCAGAACACAAAATTAAAAAAAGTTTAGTTTCACTTACTCGTTTCCTAGTAAGCATGGCACCTTTGAATTCTTCTTGTCAAGAAGTTGGATACACTTCTTCTATCTTGAAATTCTTGCGTGCAAGTTTGAAAGCATATTTCTTCTCTTTGTCATTCACAAATTGTTTTTCTTTCCCTTCTACAAGGCAATAGACAATGTCTTGCGAGGTATTTTCTCTAACAACAACAAGATGACCTACCACTTTGAAAACACTTTCCTCATTGATGGGACCTTTATCATCAACCACACAAAGAAATGGAGTGAGAGGTTCAACAATTGTTTGATTCTACCCAAAAACACCTACTCAAATTGACCAAGCATGACCTTCACGCTTCTTGTGTCGTGCATGCTCCCAGAGAACTTGAACATCATGAGCTCATGGTTTTTTTTTTTTTGAGAGGTAGTAAGGATACCTCTAGGGGGAACAATGGATCTTTCTAAAGGTATCTTTGGTAAAGTCTCATCAATATCTTGAGCTTGTTTTGGAAATCGATGAGCAGCTAATAATTTTCATATCAAGGAGCACCACTTTCAAAAGTGGGAGGAGGTGGAAGAAGCTGTCTTCTAGAATCTGCTCCGACAATTGACACACGTACTCTAGGTGCTTGAAAGTGAGGGATGATGGGAGCAGGCTTATGACGCGAGGGAGTGAGTGAACCTGTATGACCTGAACCAATTGGGACAGTTGGAACAGATGAAGATTGATTAACAAGAGTAGATTGTTGTCCTCTTCTCTTTCTTGGAAACGCGAGCATCACCAGAAGGAGAAGCCATTACGAAGAAGAAGCTGCAAACATTGACAAAAGAACCATAAATTCTTGTAATCAAGCATAGAAAATCCAAAATATTCACTTAAAAACAACAAGTTAAACATATTCAATTTACAAAAAATTAAACAAAGAAGATAAAAAAACTTAAGATGTGTATTTAAACAAAAAACAACCAAAGCATGTGTTTATGTCTTTATTTATGGCACAATAGATCTTTTATTTGTTAACAAAATGATACCAAAAGTAAGTGCATCATGCTAATCCCATCTCCTTTGCTCTAGGTCCCAACAACAGCAAGTACTATAATAATACTCACACTATCTCTTTGCAGAGTGGCTAGAGCAACACTCGACACTTGAATTTCCAAGCTTTAAGTACAAGGACAACCATAAGCTTTCGTGTGTCCTCTAAAGTATGTTCTCGAAGCACTACATCATCTGCACACAACAAAAGCATTATTACCGCATTGCAAATAGTGACCTCTTCAATGCCTTCTTCTTGCGTAAAGTTAAGTACCATTTGTTTCAATTGATCAATGCATGGACCAAAGAGAGTTGGTGACAACGGAAATCCTTGTTTAATCCCAATAGTGCTTGCAAAAAATTAAAGTATGTTCTCGAAGCACTACATCATCTGGATACAACAAAAGCATTATTACTGCATTGCAAATAGTGACCTCTTCAATGCCTTCTTCTTGCGTAAAGTTAAGTACCATTTGTTTCAATTGATCAATGCATGGACCAAAGAGAGTTGGTGACAACGGAAATCCTTGTTTAATCCCAATAGTGCTTGCAAAAAATTCTGAAATTCCTCTTCCCATGCGCAATTGACACATCACCTTCTCATAGATTTGAGAAACCGCAAGCATAAACTCACTTGGCACTTAGAGTTCTTCCATCCTTCTCCACAATTATCACGTGGAATAATAGAAAAGGCTTTATTAAAGTCCACAAAGCAATAATACAATCGCTTGCCTTTCAACAGACTTTCCTCCATGAGAACACAAAGAGTAAAAAGATTATCAATGGTACTATGAGTCGATAAAAACCCGCTTGTCCTTTTGCACGCTTGCCATTCTCTTCAGCCCAATCACTCTATTTTATCTCCATTGTGCACCCAAACAACTTTTCCATAAGAGAACCAATCCTCAGGCGATTCACCGTGGAAAACTTACCATACCACATAAGTGCAAGGGAGGGGGGTCTTTTAACAAGTTACATAAGCGTATAAGTTAGAGGCAGTCCCCCAATAATTTATCTCCCAAGCTTAAACATAAGGGAGGGGGTATCATATTTATGGGTTTGAGGGGGGGGGGGGGGGGGGGGGAGAAAAGGGAAAAATGAGAGGAAGTTTTTGTGTTTCAAAATCATGGCTTCCCAAAAGAGTCTACCCTCAAAACTTGTGATTCAATAGCTACAAAGATACATGCAAGAACTAACATTGGTTTGTATCAATTGCTTGTTTTGTTGAGGGATGAAAGGTATAAAAAGTTTTTATAGATGCAAATTTTGCACGAAGAACCTAACACAGCGCTATAACCATGTTTTTTGAGTAATTTAGATGGGCCAAAATTGGATGAGTAGCTAAAGTGCAGGCTGAATGGGCACATAGTTTGAAATTCAAATTAAGACACATTGAGGGTACATCTAGTTATCAACATAAGTGGTTCCTTAGTACGTTGCCAATCACTATGCTACACGCTCTTTGACTAGTTTTACTCAGTTAGATCATGTGAGATCTAAATTTTATATGTAAGATAGGGTATGATAGTTTTTTGCATTGATTGTCATATAAGCGTAGAAAGGGGGGTCATATTCCCTAATATGAGTCATATATAGGGGTTTTATCAAACTTGTTCACTCGTAGGTGGCGTCCTGTTTTGTATATAGAGTGAATCCCTTGGGACCCAAACATTATAGTCCGATAGTTATTTACATTCTTTACATCCATCCTTTATGAAAAGGTTTGACCCAATTAGTGTTCCAATCATAAGGCATACCATGTTGAAGTGCAAGGTTAAACATATCACACATCCACTCATGTGTAAAATCTCCAACTCATTTAATCATTTTTGGCTTGATACCTTGAGTGAAAAGTACTATCTAATGAGTTTTGAGAAGGGGAGAGAGGAGACACACACACACATAGCGAGAGAGAGAGAGAAGAAGAAGAAGAAGAATATAAGAAATTCACATGAGACCTAAAAAATGTAGCCGATGAGTTTTGATAGCGGGAAAAAGAGCAGTGCAATCGGGTGGCCTCTGTACTCGTGCACACTCCACAAACCACGCCTCATGCAAACAAGCAAAGAACAAAACAAAGGGGGCACCACCCTAAATTAAGAGGTTTAGGGACCTCACACATAGTGCACATAGGCAAGTGAGACTTCTGGCATTATGATGGCATCAAAACATATGGCAAAACACATAGAAACGAAGCTTAGGGACCTTATGTAGCATATATATACACAAGACATCAGCTTAACAATACAACGGCATCTGATCATACATAACAAGGATATAGAGAAGCAAGCCAAGGATGGCATAATCCCTTGTCAAAAACAATCAACCCAGCAAGTAGATATGATCCTACTAGCAACACATCAATACCTTAGAGAATTATGGCGAGGATGGTGGCCATGGAGCATGAGAGAAGACTCCTTATTTAGGTTTTAGGGCTAGTAATGTAGCATACTAGAGGGAGAGAGAGAGAGAGGGAGAGAGAGTAGAGCTCCATCCATAGCTCCTCGTTGTGAGCAATGTCGTCATAGCTTCGTTGCTTGGTGAAGTGGGTGAAGTGTTGGTTTTGAGTGAAAGAAGGCCTCCTTATATAGGTTTCTCAGAGGGTTTAGGTTTAGGGATAAACATGCTTAAATCCGCTGATTGGGGTTACTTTTTGCTTAGGGTGGTCAACAGATTGAGGTCACCTGATATGTCACCATCAAGATATTCTCTAGAGTGATGTGAGAGGGGAGGGTAAATACTGATTTTTCTGATTGTGACACATGGGCATAAGGCCTTGACCAACATTTAACAGCAGGTAAGGTGGCTGTTGAAACTAGAGGTTCTGCACATGTCAGGGGGGGACCTGCTGGGTCCTCCTGAATATCAAATTCTCAAAAAATCCTCAACCATGGCTTCTTCTGACATGTGTTCTTTGAAAAAATCAGCATGTCTCTCTTCAACTCAAAAGTCTTTATCCCTGTTGACTCACCTTTACCATAAGATTTTCTCCTTTTCTCCTCCTGTAACTGCATTGTTTATGCCCAATCACTGCTTCTAGTAACAGTGAACTGTTACCCACCAAATACTTATGGTGCAGTAAAAAAATATTTACCATGGGTAAAAAAAAGTTACTGTAGGTAAAAAGTGATTTGTATTTACCATGTAGGTGAAAAATATTTACTGTAGGTAAAAAATATTTACTGTTGGTAAAAAAGTGAAAACGGAGTATGCTGTGCTGTGAGTCCACACGAACATCCTCGTGTAAATTTCACTAGAAATTCACACCTAGAATGGGCTATTCTGTAAGATATAGGTTGTAGGCATGCATAAGTGCTCGTTCCCACGTATCTTCTGTCCATGGCACTTTTTACTCTTTGGTACTTGTGAAGTAGATTTTTCTTCTCTTTCGAGATCCCTTGGACTAGAGTATCCTCATCTCCCCAACAACTGACTGTGCCTTTATTGCACCTTCAGAAGGGGTCCTAAAAACCATGCATCATATAGCCCTCCCCTTACGCTAGAGGTATTTGATGCCTCTAGCTGTAGGTTGTGCTACAATAGGGTTCTCTTCAATACTTACCTACCTGGTACCAATTGAATTTGCCATGTTACTGCTTTATTGGCTGATGCACCCTGTTTAGTCCTTTCTGATGAATAATTGTATCCATCCATGACTAACAACTGGTCTCCTAGACCCTTGAAAGCCATACCCCATCCATTGTCAATATCCGCTTTCACTGGTAGCATTCTCTTTATTTCTTTTTTTCTTCTCTTTTTTTTTTCTTTTTTTTGTCCTCTTCGTCTTTTTTTTTTTTTTTGAAACGACTATGTACATGATTGTTACCTTAGTTGGAGCTCGAATATGATGAGCTCCCCTCTGAACCATCCTTAGCATTGATTTCACCAGCATATTGCTGTGAAAGACCACATTGGTAGGCCTTCAATCGCCAACCATTTACCTGGGTCTGATGTACCTTACCATCTAGGTCACCTAGTTGGTAACTACCATTTGAGAACCTCTATATCACTACAAAAGGGCCTTCCCACTTAAGCAAGAACTTACCATCCTTCCTGCGATCAAAGCGATTGTTGTATCTGAGCACTAAAGAACCTTCCTTGATACCTTTCTTGACAAGGTTGCGATTGAACTTCTTTCGTTTCTTCTCTGCCTGGGCTACATAGTACTTCACTGTTGACTGTCGATCTAGCCCTAACCTCTCCAAATTGATGATTCTTCCTTCCACCTACTTCTCTTGACTATCCTCTTGATGTGCTTTTAGAACTCGGAGGCTCGCTAGCTCCACTTCTATAGGCAATAGTGCCTCTTGCCCGTAAACCAAGTGAAAAGGTGTATACCCCAAGGATGTTTTAAAGGATGTTCTGTAGGCCCAAAGTGCTCCATCTAGGTGTTTGTCCCATGCCTTAGGATGTAAATGCACTTGCTTAGTGATGAATTTACATATAAGACCATTTACCTTTTCCACAAGACCATTGCACTGAGGGTAGTATGGTGTAGAGTGCCTGCGCTTGATTTTTAACTTGCTCATCAATTGCCCGACTAAATCAGCTCGAAATCCCGGTCCCCTATCCGAGAGAATCTCCAAAGGTGTGCCAAAACGGCAACAAAGGCATTCAAAAATGAAATCACTCACGTCCTTGGCTGTGATGCGCTTTGTGGGACGAGCTTCTGCCCATCTGGTCATGTACTCCACCCCCATAATGATGTATTCCTTCCCTGATTGAGTGCAAGGTAGTGGCCCTATTGCATCTATCCCCCATTTTTCAAATGGCCCATAGGTTTTGATTGGATGTTGATTTTCATGGGTAAGACGCCTTGGTCCAGCTTTTTGGCAAACCTCACATGTGCAGCACCAATGTTGTACATCTCGATGGAGGCTTGGCCAGGTGAACCCTGCTTGTAAAATCTTTCTGCTAGTAATCTCTTGTGCAAAGTGGCCACCACACACACCTCCATGACAACTAAACAAAATATCCTTTATCTCTTGGGATGCAGGAACTCTCCTTAAGACAGCATCTTTCCCTCTACAATACAAGTCCTCAGTCACTAAGCTATAGCTGGTAGCCTTTTTTGCCAACCACCTACGTTCACTTTTACTCATACCAGAGGGTGCTTCACAATGCTCAAGAAAGTAAAGTAAATCATGCAGCTCCTCCTTTCCCTGGTATAAAGGACTTTTCACAAGGATAGCACCTACTATGAGAGTTTGTAGTTCTTCACCTGCTAAGGCATCTGCTTCTCGATTTTGATCTCTAGGTACAAAGTGCACTCGAACTTCTTTAAAACCCTTCAACAAGGCCTTTGCTTCCCTCATCTTAACAGACAATTTGTCATTTTTACAGTCCCATACACTAACCATTTGCTTAACAATCAACATGGAGTCACCAAAAACATTTAGCTTTGTGATGCCC
The DNA here is from genome assembly GCF_014529385.1 of Adiantum capillus-veneris. Classification (NCBI taxonomy): domain Eukaryota; kingdom Viridiplantae; phylum Streptophyta; class Polypodiopsida; order Polypodiales; family Pteridaceae; genus Adiantum; species Adiantum capillus-veneris. Next base: position 10,516,656 of record NC_140935.1, on the reverse strand, counting down.
TGAGAAAGACAACACTGCAACCCTAAAACAAGGGCATGGTACTCTGCCTCATTGTTAGAATGAACCTCTTTTAGATGAAACCCTTTTGCAAAGATCTTCTCCTTCTCTGGACCTAATATTACTATGCCTGCTGATGCCTTGTCTTTGGTCCTCTTGTAATCCCCATCAAAATACAGACTGTGTGCTCCCAGTAGAACTTCAGGCTCCGGGATAGGCGATACCTTACTAGGTTCCTCTTTCTTGGCCTTCTCATAACACCTTTGTGTGAGGACATCTGCCAAACAAGCACGGGTGGAATCCTCTACTTGTAGTGTGTAGTCAAACTCTTGAAGCTGCACCACCCACTTTGCTATTCTTTGAGACAATTCCATGTGTTGTAGGGCATATGGAAAAACCTCCTCAGTTGTGATCACCACAAATTGTTTCGGAAGTAAGTAAGCCCGAAACTTCTCCACTGCAAACTTAAGAGCTAGCACCAATTGCTCAGTTGCATTGAAACCCTTTTCAGCAGCTGTCATCACTCTACTAGAGAAGTAGACTGGTCTCATGAGAGATGTCTTTGGGTCTTTTTGCATCAAGACAGCTCCTAGAGCTTCTGGGCCTACACTAGGATTTACATAGAATAATTCACCCCATGTGGGTTGTAGGACGACAGGCAATGAGCTCAAAATGGTTTTAACTTCTTGAAAGCACCTTTCACCCTCCTCACTCCATGTCAATGTAGTGTGTTTAGTGAGCTGCTGCAAAGGATAGATTGCCTGAGAAAGGAGATGTATGAATCGTCCCATGTAGCGAACTTTTTGAATGAAGGAGACTAGTTGCTTCACGTTTGAAGGAGTAGGTAAAGCTAACAATGTCTTTACCTTTTCAGGGTCAGCCTCAATACCATCTAGAGACACAACATGGCCTAGTAGAGTGACCTTGCTCTCACCTATGTGGCACTTGTCTTTATTCAATTGCCCACCCAATTGGGCCAAACGGGTGAAACCTTCATCAACCTTGGACAGATGTACTTCCCTAGAGTTGTAAATGCAAAAATCATCAATGAAGACTCGTATGGACTTACCAAAGTAAGGTTGAAACACCAAGTTCATAAACCTCTGGAAAGTAGCTGGGGCATTAGTTAAACCATAAGGCAAAACTCTATAAGCAAAACACCCCCAAGGTGTTATGAAGGTAGTCTTTCTTTGGTCTTCATCTGCAATTCTGATTTGGAAGTAGCCTGAGTACCCATCACACACTGTGTACCTTTCATGACCAACCACTTCATTTAGTATTTCATCTTGAAAAGGCAAAGGAAAATGGTCCCTTTTTGTGGCTGCGTTTAGAGGCTTGTAATCCACACATACCCTCCACTTCCCATTTTTCTTTGGTGCTACCACAACTGGAGACACTTACTCAGAATCTTCCACTGGGTACATAAATCCTGCCTTGAGTAATCTTTTTACTTCTTTTAAGAGTGCATCTTGTTGCACTAGCCCTAATCTCCTTAGCCTTTGCACCACTGGTTTGGCACCTTCCTTTAATTGGATATGGTGTTGGGTTATCGTCACTCCTTTAATGTGCTCGTAATCAGTTATAAAGAGGCCAGCATGCTTCTTTAGTACCTGCAAATAGGGTTCTCTCTCTTCTTCTAGTAGGTCCTTAGCTAGCATCTCCTCTAAGCCTGTGGCTTCTTCCTTGTTTAGAGAGTCTTGACCACCTTCTCCTTCTGGTTTTCGCAGTATTATACCCATGACTTCCAAAGAGCTAGCATCCTCCTCAGATGACTCATCCTCAGATGAAGAGCAGCTGCTTGTGCTCCATTCATCCATAGAAGTCTCCATCTCTAGGTCTTGTTGTCTACCCTGCTTCATGTCATACACAATTTTTTGTTACTTGCCACCTACCTTATGATTTGATCGCAACTCAAGGGAACCTGTCTCCCAATCTTGCCTAGCTTTCATAGCCATAAGCCAAGGTCTTCCAAGGATTAGCGGATATCCCTCCCCCTTAGTTGGGATCACATAAGCACCAATTGAGATTGCCACACCAAAAGCTGAAACCTTCTCCATTAACCTTTCCCACACAAGCCACCCTTACATTATTTGCCATCTTAGCTTGTAAGGAAGTTTGCTCGTTTACTTCCAAACCCAACCTGTGCATTAATTTCTCTGTCATAACACAAATCTCGGCTCCACCATCTACGTACACATTGGAGACTCGCTGACTCTTAATCTCTGCATCAATGACTGGCACGATATCCTTCATGCCTCTTGCACTAATAGACCCAACTGACTTTGCCTTAGCCCTCCTCGTGCTGACCATCTTAGACCAGGTTCTACGCATCTTTGGGGAAAGGTGGAGGAGTTGCTGCCATGAAATCTTTGGTCCTTGCTTACTCACATCTGCTACCGGGTCATAAGGTATGGATCCTACCCCAAGTGGAAAGTCTTCTACTCCTATGTGCCTCCTTGACCTACTCTTCCTTTTCTTGTCTCCTATCACTTGGGAGGAACCCTCATTCCCTTTATCCGACTGTGAAGCTTCCATTTCATCAATTCTTTGTCTCCTAACTCTCTTTATCGGCATGGCAACAGCTTCCTCCATTTTTTCTTTCCCTTTATCCTTACCATTGTCAAGACTTATGACAGAGACAGCCCTGTCCTCCCCTCCCGATGGTAGTGGAGGGATCTCTACTGGTGCTTGTGGTGGTGGAGGAGGGGGTCTCAATATTTGGATTGGTGGAGCCACGTGTGCATTTTGTCCATTTAGTGGCCTAGCTCGAGGAGGAGTGACTTGCTGGCGAGGAGGCCGTCTTTGATTACCATTTCCTTGATAGCGTCGTGGATGGGGGCAATAATACATGCCGTGACCTACCTCTCCACAGTTGTAGCAAATGTACTCACGTGCTTGCCTTTGTCCTTCTTGTCTATTTCGTTCGTTTCCTGGCTGGGGAGCCCTTACACCTTGAACCAGATTGATGGACAGGCTCTCTAGTTGATTGGTGATTTGTTGAAGTAATTCTTGTTGAGAGGACTCTTGGTCTGTTGCTCCTGTCCCTACTACTACCCTTGCCGTAGGTTGAGCTAGCGGTGGAGGCTCCATTCCCCCTTGTAGTTGAGCTTGGAATTTTAACTTCCTATCCTTCTCCCTTGCATAAGTCATAGCTTTATCAAAGGTATCTGGGAATTTACCTTTTACCTTTTCTCGAAGGATGGGGTAAAGCCCTGCCAGGAAACAGTCCTTCTTTAGGCATTCTGGCGCCCTTTCTCCTTCACCTAGTGATGCACACCATTTCTCCCACAGGTTGGAGCTTCTATAGTCATTGGGTGATGTTTGGCGTAGCTCTAAGAGCTGTCTCCATATCTCCTCTGGAGGCTCATGGCGGCGGAATTCTTCGATGAAGGCCATCTTTAAGGACTCCCAGTCTCTTCTTTCTTCAGGTGCCAAAGTTTGATACCATAATTTTGCACCTTCCCTCAAGACCAAAGGAAAGGCCCTTAACTTAGTAGCTTCGTCATCCCTTCCCGATACCAGAAAGGCCATTTCCAAATTATCCAAAAACTCTGGAGCAACCTCCCCAGGCTTACCATATAAATTAGGGAAGGCCATAAGTGAGAGAGTAAAAAATTACACAAACAGCTCCAATTTATTTTAAAATAGAGTATGGTAATTACAATTTGGAGCTTTAGCACAACTTAGCTCAAAATAGGATGAAGATCGACACATCAAAGGAATGGTAATAGTCTAGTAAGGGTAGAATGAAAGGATGAGGAGAGCGCAAGATTTCCCAAGTCTTTCGGCTCCAAACAATAGGGCTATTCTTTGCTGATAAAAGATTTTTCTATCAATACAAATATTCACACGGATATGACGCACAAAATGGAAAGGAAACATGCGGGGATCATCATTCTCATTATTGGCACCATACTTACACACAAGAGCCTAGCTTAGTTGCACCACCTTGGGACCAATGAGCCCGATCAGCCACAGAAGGTCAGCACCTCGGATCACTTCGACTCTTCCTGATGCATCTGTGAAGACGTAAGGCGTGATGGCAACACTTTGTACAATGCTGAGCCTTTTAGCAAGCAACAATTGGATGCTATTACCATAATCAGCATGACGAATGAAAGTGACACCATTAATGTGCAGCACATCATCAACTAAGATAGTTTCCTTAGATTGAGATAACTTCTTGAAAATTAGCAGCAAAGGTAGGGCAGGGAGGCTTTTCACCGGGTCTCCAAAGCACTTTGGACAATATCCAAAGTGATCTTCACGCGGACAGGAGGTTGGCTTGGGATTGGTGGTGTCTGGATTCACAAAGTGCACTGGGAGCACTCGCAGACGGGCGGCAATCTTGTAGGCAAGCCTTCGCCTCTTTGCTTCAGGAGGATTTAGGGGTGAGAGTCGTGGTTGCAAGTTGGAGGTTGAAGTTGATTGCTCACTAGCCTTTTTCTTTCCTGTAGTGGTCATGTAATCCCTTAATAATGAGATTAAGCCAAATGTTACCTTACGCTTGAGCACGCGCTGCGGCCTTGGGCCACTTAGGTGTAGAGGTGATCTTCCTCCTCTTAGTCGGCTCCTCAGGAAAGAGAGGTCTGGTGATGCTTTCTCTTCCCTTAATGTGTGTCACAGTACCTTCGTGTATGTTGATGTAGAATATTTCAAGCTCGTGTGCGTTGGAGGTTTTTGGAGCACTCATAGGTTGAGAGGAGAGGTATATCAAGCTCTTCTTCTCACTCTCCTTCGTTGGCGACGATCACGAACAAGGCATGTAGAAGAACTTACCTCTTGAATTTCAATGACACTGCAACCTAGTAACAAGACCTCGATGAAAGCTTTTAAGGCCTCTAAAGCCTCCTCCTCTTCTGTTCTCCAATTTGCAAACTCCTCACGCCATTCGTCCATGTTGTAGATTGCACATCTTCATTGCTTGTGGACTGAAGGTCTGTGTAGCCCTCCTCAGTGGGGGCACCGAGTTTTGATAGCGGAAAAAAGAGCAGTGCAATCGGGTGGCCTCTGTACTCGTGCACACTCCACAAACCACGCCTCATGCAAACAAGCAAAGAACAAAACAAAGGGGGCACCACCCTAAATTAAGAGGTTTAGGGACCTCACACATAGTGCACATAGGCAAGTGAGACTTCTGGCATTATGATGGCATCAAAACATATGGCAAAACACATAGAAACGAAGCTTAGGGACCTTATGTAGCATATATATACACAAGACATCAGCTTAACAATACAACGGCATCTGATCATACATAACAAGGATATAGAGAAGCAAGCCAAGGATGGCATAATCCCTTGTCAAAAACAATCAACCCAGCAAGTAGATATGATCCTACTAGCAACACATCAATACCTTAGAGAATGATGCCGAGGATGGTGGCCATGGAGCATGAGAGAAGACTCCTTATTTAGGGTTTAGGGCTAGTAATGTAGCATACTAGAGGGAGAGAGAGAGAGAGGGAGAGAGACTAGAGCTCCATCCATAGCTCCTCGTTGTGAGCAATGTCGTCATAGCTTCGTTGCTTGGTGAAGTGGGTGAAGTGTTGGTTTTGAGTGAGAGAAGGCCTCCTTATATAGGTTTCTGAGAGGGTTTAGGATTAGGGATAAACATGCTTAAATCAGCTGATTGGGGTTACTTTTTGCTTAGGGTGGTCAACAGATTGAGGTCACCTGATATGTCACCATCAAGATATTCTCTAGAGTGATGTGAGAGGGGAGGGTAAATACTGATTTTTCTGATTGTGACACATGGGGATAAGGCCTTGACCAACATTTAAGAGCAGGTAAGGTGGCTGTTGAAACTGGAGGTTCTGCACATGTCAGGGGGGGGCCTGCTGGGTCCTCTTGAATATCAAATTCTCAAAAAATCCTCAACCATGGCTTCTTTTGACATGTGTTCTTTGAAAAAATCAGCATGTCTCTTTTCAACTCAAAAGTCTTTATCCCTATTGACTCACCTTTACCATAAGATTTTCTCCTTTTCTCCTCCTGTAACTGCATTGTTGATGCCCAATCACTGCTTCTAGTAACAGTGAGCTGTTACCTTCCAAATAGTTATGGTGCAGTAAAAAAATATTTACCATGGGTAAAAAAAAGTTATTGTAGGTAAAAAGTGATTTGTATTTACCATGTAGGTGAAAAATATTTACTGTAGGTAAAAAATATTTACTGTGGTAAAAAATATTTACTATCGGTAAAAAAGTGAAAACGGAGTATGCTGTGCTGTGAGTCCACACGAATATCCTCGTGTAAATTTCACTAGAAATTCACACCTAGAATGGGCTATTCTGTAAGATATAGGTTGTAGGCATGCGTAAGAGCTCGTTCCCACGTATCTTCTGTCCATGGCACTTTTTACTCTTTGGTGCTTGTGAAGTAGATTTTTCTTCTCTTTCGAGATCCCTTGGACTAGAGTATCCTCATCTCCCCAGCAACTGACTGTGCCTTTATTGCATCTTCAGAATGGGTCCTAAAAACCATGCATCAAGTTTTGACTCTTGATACATGCTTGCATATTTTTTCAAGGAGGGAGAGGGGGTAGAAACAATCACAATGGTCTTAGAGAGAGAGAGGGAGGGAGAGAGAGAAATTTATACACTCAAACATGTAAATTATTGAATACAACTTGCTCTCTTAAAGAGGAACATGGTTTTAAATTTGAAGAGAGAGATCAATGACATACATGATTTCAAGTCAAAGCCTGAATTTTGCACTATGTCCTTTAGTTTAACATAATGGCCAAAACTCTTGCAAAAATAAACAATTGAGCGACCTTATTTTACTTTCATTTCTAGCACATTAGATAAAAATGGCATGAAAGTGTGATGAACAAATAGTGTGCACCTTTTCATACTAAGCTATTTATGCATTGTTGTGATTAGTTGATGTTGTACACTATTACCATGCTTGTGCACAAAACATAGATAGAGATGTAAGCAAGTGAGGCATCTACAGAGAAACATAGATAGAAGGGTCAATCACATTCTTTATATTAAAGAAAACTAGATAATCTCTTTCAAACTTGAAGCTCTCTTGGTACATTAGAAATTATGAGACCTAATGTTTTCACAATTCCACTGTTAGACATGAAATGTTTTATGATTACACAGTGTAGTAGCAGTTATGGGCCTTCATCTTCAAAAACTTGCTGACTCACCCAATTTGTTCTAGATTTGGTAGCATTTTTTCCAACCCTAGGTAGAACAAGGGAAAGATGTCCTTCCTACTCTATAGGAGGTTATGATGGACACTACTACCATGACTTGCTCACAAGAAAGATTCAATGTTAGAAGCAAGTGAGAGAGTGGAGCAGATAATTTGAATCCAATTGTGTTCCCATTGTTGAAACCGATTCTGAAACCCACTCCATTTTCAAACAATTTTTTTATGATTACATTGACTTTTCTTATCTTTAATCTCTTCACACCATGCTAACTTATCTATGTTGTATAATCAAGCTTTGTAGAATTGTTAGACCAAGCTGGACCAAAAAGAGAACTCTCTCTCTCTCTCTCTCTCTCTCTCTCTCTCTCTCTCTCTCTCTCACCCGCCCCGCCCCCACCCACCTTAATAAAGGTAGAACACTCCCAAGTTTGTTGAACAAGGGCTAGCACCTCATAAACAAGGTGAAGAGATATGAAAGGCTGCTAAGGGGAGATGAGGGAAAGTAAGTTTAATTAAGTGCCTACAATCACATGGAATTTCATTGTGTTTTAATATAAAATTATATAATCTTTTTTTTTAAGTTCTCAGCTGATCTTGAATTGTATTAAACACAGAAGGTTACAAACTGCCCCGGCATATCCTTTGCATAGGGTTCTCCATAAAGTAATACATCAAAGGGGATCGCATCTCCACGATTATATTTGCATGAAAAACTTGCAGTTTTAGTTTCTTTTACATAGTAGTTTCCACCGACACATTTCTAGAACAACATTGGTGTCTAGAGGATCACACTTCTTTTGAAAAAGTAGCCCAGTTTTGGAGTGCCAAATTGCTCTCAACACAGTAGCTCTTACTATGCAGACGTCCGTTTGGAGATCCATATTGTTGATGTGTCTAGATCCCATAGCTAGGTATCATATAAAGAAAGGAGTTCGCAAATGTGTGTACACCCATTTTCCAATAGAGCCCATGAAAAATATGACTTTCGGACCCCCAGAATAGGTGTGTGAAGCATTCATTTGGGTGCTTGTATCTGACATAGGTACCATCAGCTATACCTCTTGCTTTGTCCTTATCCTCGGTGGGGATGAAACCCCAAAGAGTAATCTCCAAAGAAACACTTTATCTTTCCCTTTTCAATTGGCCTTCCAAATATTCACAATTACTTGGTTACATTTGGTAGCAGCCCTTGGTAGCAGCCCACTTCTTGGACCAGATCTTGTTCAGGTGATCTATCCATACTCTTGAGGAGCAAAGTTTTTCATAAAGTGATTTCCTCTTGGGCAAGCAAAATAGACTTTATCTAGGCCATTTCCAAGCCTTCCAATCAAGCAGTGTGGAGCAAGGAGGAAGGGTAAGGTTTGAGAATTTTTCAAGTAGTTTTTTGATGAGGATTTCCTCCTGGAGCAAGAGATTGCTGCAGAGCTTCATATGCTCAAAGGAATGACAATCTCCTTTTTGAAAATCCCAAAGAGAATCCAAGGTGACAGACCCTTGTTGTTAAGGTTCCTAGCTATTTCAATCCAGTGGTTATTAAGGCCCAAGCCTTCCACAACGGGACCCCACGGGGACCAGTGTCGGACTACCTTATCACTTCCTTCCACTTGAGTGCATCTACGGCTGTACAAAATTTTTCAATAAATTTCCCAGTAAAACCTCCTACTTGAGCCATTACTCCAAAGAGGGGGAGAAGTCTACGTTGTATGTCGAGGTTGGTCCATGAACCTCCTTTAGACCTCATGGGGGCTGCCATTACCATTTCACTTACCATCACTGCCTAGCTCTCTTCTGAAATGGCAAGGGTGTGAACAAATTTGGCACATAAAGCTATATCATGGGTGACAAGGTCAAGGATGCCAAGTCCACCTTGAGCTTTCAGTTTAGCAATATCTGCCCATTTACCCCATTGCCACGGTTTGCCAACAAAAATTTTATTTCTCCACAAAAACTCCTTGATTGGTATCAAGAAGGAGTTCCAAATTTTTTGGGATAATTGTAGAAAATGGTGATGTGAAGGCTATATACGAGATGAAGAAGGTGTTAATTATCATAGCTCTATAGTGGAAGGGAACTGCCAATGCTTAATTTTCTTTCTGATTTTTTCTTAAACCTAGTCAAAGGCAATCTTGTGAGTAATTCCTTCCCAAATGAGCACCCCTACGTGATGAACCATGTTGCCTCTCTTCACAACCTCTCCAATCCACCTTGAAGAATCGAAACTATCTTCTTACGAGAAAGAAATAAGCCTTGATTTTTCTATGTTGCATTGTGAACCTGACGCCATGGCATACATCTAGACAATCTCCAAGGCTTGTCTACCATTATTCCCCTTTGCTTGGAGGAAGAGTAGAGAGTCATCAACAAACATCTTGATAAGCAATTGTTTGCCATTCTGAGCTTGAATCCCTTTAATCTCTCCTCTTATAGCCGCTTGCTCCAACATAGCAATAAGCGGGTGGGTGCAGGCTGCAAACCAAAGTGGTGCCAAGGGGCACCCTTGACAAATGGACCTTTTGACATCAAAGCAACCAACTATTCTTGAATTGAACAGCAGTTTTAAGGAGCTCCCTTCCCCAAGAGTACTTATTGCTTGAGAGATTTGTGGGTTGAACCCCAAATTCTGCAATGTTTCTTGCACAAATGACTAGGTGATCCTATCATACGCCTTATCCAGATCCAGCTATAGAAGGATACATTATTATTTCTTGAACTTGGCATATTCCATCCCTATAATTGCTGCTAGGATATTCTCATAAATTGATATTTCTTTGATAAAACCATGTTGGTGGGGAGAGATGACATCAGCTAACACTGGGTTCATCCTTTCAGTAATGAGTTTAGCCAAAACCTTGTACACCGATGTCATCATTGTAATTGGTCTCTAGTGTTTGAGTTGAGAGCATGCTAGTTTCTTGGGGATGAGTTTAATTATTCCTTTCTTCACCACTGATTCAAGGGTACCTTTAGTACAGGCGTTGTTGACCATATGCAAAAAATATGGACCCAGAACCTCCCAAAACCCTTGACAAAACTTGGTCATTATCCCATCCTATCCTAGTGAATTTTCTTTGCCCAGCTTTTTGAGTGTCCTCTAGCATTCCTCCAAGGTAAAGGGTCTCTCTAAGTAGCTCTCTTGATCAAGGTTTACTAATGTTGGGGTGGTAGAAAGAATCTCAGTCCTGGCTTCTGTGATTATGGGAGAGGGAGAGTCTTTCTTTCCAATGAATTGGCTGAGATGATCTAGCATCACTTTGCCCATTTGATCAAGGTTGTTAATCAGGACCCCTTGGTTGTCGATCAAGGAAGAGATGGTAGCCTGATGTTTTCTTACCTTGATCATTCTGAGTAGTTAACTTTTGTTAGCTTCCTCGGTCTTAATGCACTTCTCCTTGGCTTGAAGCCTAAGGAGGTTAGTCTCCTCCATTTCCCTTTCACGCAAAGTCTACTTGATCTTCAGTCATTTTGTATGTTCTTGGTCGAGGCCTCACCTTGCATTTTCTTATGGCCTAGCTCCTCAAATCTTATGGCCTTGCATTTTTGTATGGTTGTTAGCCTTTTTGAGCATATGCCCTACTATCTTGATTGCAGTTTGGATTTTTTTACTAAATCTTTTCCATGCATCGACCCTTTCCAAGGTGATGTCTTAGCTCAATTCTTTTGTAGCCCTAGACACCAAAGCCTTGAAGTGAGCATCTTTGAATAGATTTGGGTACGTGATAAGTAATTTCTTGGCACCCTGTGGCTCATGTATGTCCTCAACAGAAAACACCACAAGGATCCAAGAAGAGAAAAATGGTATGAGATATTTTCATTCACAAGGACTTGCATACACAATGAAGAAGGCACCCAATCACTATTGTGAGAGAAGTCTAGACGTAGATGGGGAGGATTGGAGACTATGATAAGTGAACCCCGCATCATCCTTCCAAGGGACAGCCTTCCAGGCATCAACCAGATCCCCTTCTAGGAAAACCCATTCTTTACTCTCACTCCCAACAAGAATGCTTGAAGGGCCTTGTCTACCTTGTTTGGAGCAAACCATATCAAAGTCTCCTACCAAGAAAAAATCCCCCTCCAATTGCATTAGAGAGAGTTCATTCCATAGCATCATCCTACCTTTGAAATCATTAGGAGCGTAAATGTTGACAATAGTGAGCAAGTTGTTATGTACCTTAATAGACACCGCAAGCTCCCTTCTGGATGGGTGTTGAAAAACAACTTTAGGATCTAGATCCATGTGGACTCCTATCATCACTCCACTAAATCCATCAAGAGTGGTGCCATAAAAATAAGCATTTCTCCAAGCATTTGTTTTCTTGACACTAAAGCATCAAGGTAGTGTTCTCGCAGACACCAACAATTGACATATTTTCCCCTCTTCATGCACTGCCAAAGGTTTTCTTGCTTTTCTTTTGTTCTTATGCCCTTCATATTCCTGGATAGCATTTGTAATGTGGGATTCATGGGGAGAGGAGGGACAAATTCCTCAATATCTGACCCTTGCCCAATCACCATAGTTATGCTCCCTGGAGAATCCGAAGGCTCTTCATAGTGGAGGGACTTCTTTTCTTGAAGTATTTCAAAGGGATTGTGGATTGGGATGCCACAAGTCCCTTCTTTTAGTAGAACGGGGGATGGAGAGGTGCCTTTCCCTTTCAAGGCGTCAATAGCTTTTAGTGTCATGGATTCTCTTGCCATTGCCTTCACCCTTTTGATTCTCTTCAGCCATGGGACTTGTACAACCAATGTTGTTGTTATTGTCAAAAACTTAAAAACAAAAGTCGGAGAGACAAACACATTTCCATTGGAAGGGCATTCAAGAATTTGCGGTGTGACCTTTTTCATCTCCACAGCCTTCACCTGCACTAAGGTGTCCTCTTTGTTACAAATCATAGCCTCTTTTTCATCCCTTGCACTTGTGACCTTGTTACTCCTTACATGTTTCTCACTCTCTTCCAAATTTTTTTCCTTAGGAGGGGCTAGATTGCCATCCCTTGGGGGAAGAGTTGCACATGAAAACACTTCGAGGCATTTTCTAAGATATAACCCTTGTAGGAACATATGGGGTGGCCTACAAGGATAGGTTTATGAAATTGGGTAAAAGGAAAAAGGGACAAGGTTTGGGAAAAGATTGAGAGGAGGAGAGGATGAACGATCTCTCTTTGGAAGGGAGGAGATGGAAGTGTGTAACAATGGAAAAAAGAGTGGATTGGACAAACAGCAATGGAGGTGTGGAGATAGGAGAGTAGGTGAGAGGGTCCAAGAGATGGCGTAGAGCTTCTTTAGTGTACCAAAATTGGGAGAGAATGAAGGGGCTAAGGTTCTTATTGGCCGGTTTAATTATAATATTATGATCATTTTTTAGGGAAGAAATGGCGTCTAACAAGAAGGGTTTAGCAAGGAAAGGTGGAGAAAGATTAAGGAGGGGTTTTAAACGAGAGAAAGTACAATCAAATGCAAGCCTAATGGTGGTGGAGTGAGAAGGAGGGTTCCAAGAGAGATTGGGGAGAGAAAAGGAAGGAAAGAGATCATTGAAAAAAATCTTGAGTTGTAGGCTCCTCTTGAGATTGGAATACGCCCCAAAGATAGAAGAAGAAGGCAGAGGAGGGGAGGGGGGAATGTAGTTCAGTCCAAGGCCTAATTGTTTACCTTCCAAGGAGGAGAGAGAGCAATTAGCTAAGTTATGAAAGGAGAGGTTGGTTATCTTATGCTCATGAGTAAAAAAAAATTGCTTACCCAAGGCTAAGATTTTGTAGAGATGCGGGTTGGTGAGGGGGAGCCAATACTTCGACCTTTTTCTATTATTGTGGTAAGAGAGGGGAAGAAAAAATGAGTTACATGGAGGAGGGGTCCAAAGGTGAGGAAAGAGAGGGGTTCGGGAGAAGAGCAAGTGGACCCAAGAGGAAGGGTGCTCTAAACCTATTTCTTCCTCCTCCATTGCAAGTTTTTTCACATTCTAAGATTTTTAAGGAGGCTATGCTTTGGATGGGGATGTTGAAGGTGAGGGAAAGGGGTGGAAGTAGAAAAAGGGCTCAAAGGGTAATTAGGTGTTTTCAAAAGGGGAGGAACAAAGGTGAGGTTGGGAGAGGGGGGAGGAAAATGGTGCTCTTGGGGGAGGAAGTATGGGGAGGTTTACAAGGGGAGGAGGAGGAAAAGAGGATCCCCAGGGAAGAGGATTTGGGCTTTTTGAAGGGTTGATGTATGACCTCTTCATAAGAGTCTCTTGCCAAAGGGAGGGGTTTTTTATTGTGGACTACACGATGGGAGGCTTTATGGTTAGGAGGCCTCTTTGGGGTAGGTGAGAGAAGGTTCTTCATTTGAGTGGTGACCTCATGATGCACCAATTTTCCCACCATTTCTTCTTTGGGTAGAGACTCTACTTCCTCCAAAATGGTAGCTTGTGCCCTCTTCCTTGCATTATGAGCCGCCGTGTTCAAGGAAGAGGCCAAATGGGTTTGGAGGATCGAATTTGGAAGTTGAGCATCAAATTCATGAACATCGATTTGGTAGTAATTTTATAGGCCACTGACATCATGGTTATGGTGCACCAATGTTTCAATTGGGAACAACAAAGTTGTATGGGGATAGGTTTGATGAGGCCCCTTTTAATGATTGATTCAAGGACTCCCTTGATCAGGGCTTGGTTAGCCCTAATCAAGGGCTAACCAAGCCCTGATCATGAGATTGGCTTGGTTAGCCAATCTCATGATTGGGGAATTTAGATCGTACCACGATCCTTTGAAAAATTTGGTAGTCAAACCATCCCACCCTGGGGACTTCTCTTTTCCTAGAGCTTTTAGTGCAAAGAGCATTCCTCCTCTATGAAACCCCTCTCCAAAAGGTTGGTGTCTAAGAGGAAAACTACTTTTTAACACTTCCAAGAAGAGTAGCTTTGGCTTCATCAAAATTCGGTGAGTGGAACTCATACTGACCTATGATTTGTAGTAAGTGATCAAGCATTAATTGGGCCATTTCATCCTGGTCATTAATAACCCCTATCATTAGTGAGCGAGTGGACCAGGACCCGATTTCTCTTAAGGGCCCTGAAGAAGTGAGCTTGTTTAGCCTTGCAGGAGGAAGGTTTCTCTAGATAGAATTCTAGCCTTTCTCACCTCTTCAAGTTGTTGTTTGACCAATTCACACTTAGCTTCAAGCCGCTTTTTATGCTCAATTTCAAAAGCCAATCTTGTGAGTTTTTTAGTTGTTAACCACTACACTTCAACAGCCAGCTGCTTCAGGTGCTTCTTGTAGTATTTCTTCCTTCTAGGACCTGTAGTTTTGATAGCCTTTTTAATATCCTTGGCAAAGACATCCCAGGCCCTAGGACTTGCCGAGTCCACATCTTTGTGAAGCTTATTAATAGTTTTCAAGGTGGTCTTTAAAAAGATGAGCCCCTCTTGAGAGAAGCTTCTTAGAGCTTTGGGGATAATGCCCTTCTCCTTTGTTTTGTTTTAATTTCATGCTTAAAGGCGGGTGGTTTGAGAGGCATTGATAAGTTACTACCTTCATTTCAAGCCACGAGGGCAGCCAATCGGCTTGCTGAGAACAGTAGTAGCAATCTAGTCGAGAGGCAATTCCAGCATACTGTAGGCTGGTGTATGTGAATCCTAGCATGCTATTCCAAGGGCCCACCTCCCACAAGTTCGTTAGCGCCAAATTCTCACACATAGGCTCAACCATTTGGTCCTTTTGGAACAAGCTAACATGTTTGAGGATCCATTTTTGTCTTTTCTCTTCTCCACCATATTGAAGTCTCCCACTAGTAGCCATTCCCCTTCAACATGAATATCTTTCAGGTGCTCCCATAGTTTGGCCCTTTCCTTCACCAAGTAGGGTCCATAGATGTTTAACATAGTAATATGTTGATCCACCCACTTGATCTTCACTCCTAGAGCTCTCCTAGAAGGGTGATTGAAGACCACCTTGGGCTCTAATTCCTTGTCCACTATATAGAGATTTCCATTGACTCCACCTCTCCATAGAAGACCAGCTTCTTCCCTATTGCTTGCTTTCTTTTACTTGTAACATCAAGATGATGATCCTAGATCGCCCATAGTTGATATCCTCATATTATTTCTAGAAGAGTGAGCTCTTCTTCTGGGTTTTAAGTCCCTTCACATTCAAGGATTGTAGAACAAACTCTTCCATTACTGAGAGAGGGGTACAAACTCCTCCACCTCAAGGAACTTGTCTTCCATGCCCTCTTTCTTATGTCCTCCTCCATTGGGCCTTTCCTCTTATCCTCAGTGGAATTGGAGCTGATCTCTTGAGACAGCTAATTCCAGTGTTGAAGGATTTCAGCTACTAGTGTGGGAAGATTTCAGACAGTAGATTGGACAGAAATCTGAGACTAGACTGAAATGTGGATACTGAAATAAGAATCAGACTTATAGACTGGAATAAGGTTCAGATTCAGATTCAGATTCAGAAGACTGGACAAGAAGTAAGTATCACTGAAATATATGCCATGATTGAGATTACAGATCAAGATTACAACGAATATGATTACAGAGGGAAAGTACAGCCGACAATACTGCCACTGATGCTCAAGTACAATGATAGCCCAAAGCGCTAATACAAGTGATAACAATTCCCAACCCGATAATAATGTAATGGGCCCTATTTATACACTTCGGGTTTACTGTAGTAATTACTAAGTAATTCGTTGCCCATCTTCTAAGAACACGTTCCCACATGGTGATTATCCAGCCGTCTACATCCTTCCCTTCTTTCTTGAATTTTGGCAAGATTCCAAAATTTCTGAAAATTTCCCCTGTCTGATTCTGATGTTAGACTGAAAAATCCATCGTCTGGTCCTGATGTTGGGATGCCAGCTTGACCACATAGAGAATGGCCATTCAAAGATTACGAGTAGGAGTTCAAGAAGGACCAAGGATTGCAGGAGGCAGCGGAAAAGGCCAAGGTGGAGCTCTCACCAGGCCAAGGTGGAGCTGTCATCAGGCCAAGGTAGAGCTGTCATCGTTCCCTGCCTGCTGAGAAGAAAAGTTGCCACTGAATTCTGAGATGGAACTACCCAGTATCCTTCCATTGGACCGTCTTCCTTTTGCCTTTGCTCTTTGACCGGGATGGTGCCTGAGAAGTCCCAGCACCAGCATTCTCCTTCTGAATCAGTCGGTAAATGGTCTCCTGCTCAAGCTGATCCCGCCGGTCTGTGGTCATCTCTACCTTATAAGGTGTGAGAGAATGATAGGTTTTGGTGTCAAGATCATAGAGTGTTTGCCTGCCCTTGCTCAGTCTGGTTCTGGCCAGCTTATGACAATGCGAAGCAGTATGGATCCATCCTTATGGAAGAGGCTGATTTGTTTTGATGCGAGCTTCGAAAAGAATCTCAACCATCTCCCTGTACTGCGGTGCCAGACCCGGCTTTGCTGCAATGTCTTTTTCAGGCAATTTGGAAGATTCGACTGTGAGTTGTAGCAACTGATTAGTAATCCTGGTCAATCCTATGACTTGAATCTTCCACTGGCCCATAATCCTATGCAGCTCCTCTTTCATTGCCTGAATGTCATTGATTGGAGAGCATCATTGAGCAATGTCTGCCAAGTCTTCCATTTCACAGTTGATCGCTCATACCAATCCTGAAGCTCATCAGTTATTTTGAAATATGTGAGTCGATCAACTGGTTCTTGATGTTGAGGATACAGCGCTAGAAAGAATCTTGGTAGCTCAGTTTCTCTTGCTGGAACAACATACAAGAGAACTGGAGAATCGGGCACAAATTCCAAGAAATTGAGAACAACATGGTTTTCCTGCTGCATCATCTTTCTAGTGATTCTCACTAGCTGGAACAGGGTTCGGAGAGCAGTTGCCTGTGCTCCTACTGACATTCGCTTTTGAGGTCCTCTGCTAGTAGCTGTCTGGTCCTCAAGAATGGCTTTGACTCTCTGATCCAAAACACCTCTTGCAGCTTGCATTTGTACCAGAACTTCCTTGAGTTGTACCTTAACATCCTTCATGCAGCGGTAAGTTGGTTTGTTACCCAGCAGAAGTTCCAGTTCTAGAGCTAAGGACTGACAATCTGCAGTAGACTGCCTTTTCCAGTGCGGGTTTGCCACTTTCTCATCAGCATTGAGTATCCATTCCGGAACTCGTTCCAACAGCTGGACTGTACTGGGATGTGCAGGTAGTCTACAAGCTTCTTTATCATGGAAAGCAGTTGATTTCCAATGTTCTACCATTTCCCTGGCTCCCACATATAGTCTTTGAAATCTTTCCAAGTCAGTCTAGAGAGCATCATCCTCCAGATACTGTCTGGTGATGGAGGCCTGTTGATGTCTCAATTGCTTATTCAAAGTAATGAGCTGCAGTGAATGCTGATGATCAGCCACTGGTCCCTCATCCTGAACTTTCATCTTCCCTTTAGCCTCTTTGCTGTGATGGGACTGATTAGTTGGCTGATTTCCAGTGTTACTGGGCTGCTGCTCTCCAGTCTCGGCTGATTACTCGACTGGTGCTCTTTATCCTATCCTTTCTGCTGACCCTCATTCTGGTCTGGCTGTGACTGGCCTCCTTCATCTGGCCCTGTCCCACCAGTACCAGGTCCTGGAGGTGGAGATGGTGGTGGGGCATCATCATCGTCCTTTGTATGCCCAGTTTCTTGATCATCCTCCTCCTAATCCATCCTTGTAATAATTACCACTGGCGTGCCGTTTGACTGTTGGGCGCTTAAAATTTGGAAAGTGTGTCCATACTGGTACTGAACTGATTCCCAGTCTGGTGCGACCATACTGGTACTGATTCTAAGATCAGACTGATCTGGTCCTTCTAGTACTGGTTTTGAAACTGGAACTGGTTGCACATGAAAAAGTCCAAAAATATCGGATTCCGGTATCTCTTGATCAGCAACCTCTAGTTCCTTAGTTCCTTGTTCTAACCCAGTTTCTATGGTCTCTGAATAATAGAGCTTGATCTTTGCTCCATTATACACTCTCGGCAACATTAGTCCAGATAAATCTTTCAATCTGACTGTGCCATTGGAGAAGACCGAATCGACCTCAAAAGGTCCTGCCCAGGCAATCTTCAAATTCGGCTTCTTTGGACCCAATCGAGACTGATATAGAAGCACTAAGTCTCCTTTCTGGGATTCTCGAACTTTAATTCGGCGATCATGCCAGTGCTTCCTTCGTTGTTGAACAATTTCTTGTTCCAATATAGCCCTTTGCCTGAGTTCGTCTAACTGCATCAGTTCATCCAGCCTTTTCTTAAGATTATGGTTGAAGTCTAATCCATACTTCACAGCCATTCTCAGACTGGGGATTACAAACTCCATAGGAACCACAACTTTAGTACCATACACCATTCTGAATGGTGTCATTCCAGTAGTTACCTTATAAGCTGTCCTATAAGCCCATAGAGCAGTCTGAAGCTTCAAATCCCACTGGTCTGGTTTCTTTTGCACCACCTTAGTGAGAATAGTCTTTATTGTCTTGTTGCTACTTTCAGCCTGTCCATTGCATCTA
The DNA here is from genome assembly GCF_014529385.1 of Adiantum capillus-veneris. Taxonomy (NCBI): domain Eukaryota; kingdom Viridiplantae; phylum Streptophyta; class Polypodiopsida; order Polypodiales; family Pteridaceae; genus Adiantum; species Adiantum capillus-veneris. Next base: position 10,498,010 of record NC_140935.1, on the reverse strand, counting down.
GGATAGTAAGGAGTAGATTTCCGATGCTTGACTGAAAGCATATCCAATAGGATTTCCATAGTATCATTGATAAAATGTGTTCCTTGATCAAATAGAAACCTTGCAATTGACTTGGCTGTGTTGTCAGGAAGAGCCTTAGCTTCAACCCACTTGGTAACATAACAAGTAGCCATCACGATGTACTTGTTCTTCCTGGGAGTCACCTTCTTGAAAGGTCCCATAAAATCCAGTCCCCATTTCATGAATACTCCCAATGGTTGTATTGGCATTAAGGGAGTCATGTCTGCAGCTGTTGGTCGGCCCATTCTTTGGCATATGTCACAAGTTTTACAAAAAAATCTGACATCAGCAATCAGTGTTTGCCACCACAGACTTGCTTGCAGAATCTTCTTGTAGGTTACTTCGTTGGAAAAGTGTCCACCAGACTCACCATTATGCGCTTTTGAAATCACTTGCATTCTTCCTTCCATAGGGACACATCGTCGAAGTATACCATCCACACCTAGTCGATAAAGTACTCCTCCGATGATGCTAAATTTCAGGCTTTTTATGATCAGAGCTTTCTTCTGATTCTGTTTCCAATCCTCTGGAAAGGCACCTTGGGAAAGAAATTGATAAATATCATACCATTCAAGATCCACTGATTCTTCTGCTTCTAACTGAAATAAATCAGCATCCATTGGCTCATCTCTCAGAGGTGATTCCGAATATCCCTCCGTACTTCTGGAAAGAAAGTCGGCTCCACAGTGGTTTCGGCCAGGCTTATGGAAAGTTCTGAATTCAAATTCCATAAGGAACATCATCCATCTTATCAGTCTTCCTTGAATAATAACTTTGTTAATTAGAAACAGAAGAGCTTGATGATCCACATAAAAATGGAATAACTTCCCCAATAGGTAATGCTTGAACTTCGTAGCGCTAAAAACCATTCCGAGGGCTTCTCTTTCAGTAGTCGTATAGCCTTGTTCAGCCTGACTGAATTTGCGACTAGCAAAATAGACCGGATAGTCTGTTCTGCCATCTGGCTGAGCTAATATTGCCCCCATTGCCAATCCTGAAGCATCTACATGTACATGAAAAATAATATCCCAATTCGGCTGCCTAAGGACTGGTTTACTGGTAATGGCTTTTTTCAAATTCTGGAAACTCTCCTCACACTCAGCAGTCCAGTTGAACTTACTGGTCTTCTTTGTAAGCTCATATAGTGGTACTGCTTGAGAAGCAAACTTGTGTACAAATCTTCTATAGAAATTCACATAACCCAAGAAAGAACTCAACTCTGAAGCAGTTCTGGGTGCTTTAGCTTGCTGGACACACTGTATTTTGTCATTAGCCATCTCTATTCCATTGCGGGAAACCACATGTCCCAGTAGCTGTCCCTTCCAGACTAGAAATACAGATTTGAATGGATTCAAACAAATCCTCTTCTCCTGACAGCGTTTAAAAACCATCTCTAGGAATAGAAGGTGTTGTTCCTCATCTGAATAGACAGTGAAGTCATCCATGAAAATGGCGAGGAACCGATGAAGAAATTCATTAAACATCTCCATCATACACCGCTGAAAAGTAGCTGGTGCATTGCACAGGCCAAAAGGCATCACCAGATACATGAATGCTCCCCACTTAGTGATAAAAGTGGTCTTGGCCCTATCTTTAGGAGCGATCTATAACTGGTTATAGCCGCTATAACCATCCATGAAGTTATACATCTCATATCTTGCGATCTCATCAAGCAACATATCAGTAAAAGGTAAGGGAAATGGATCCTTAATAGTCTGGGCATTTAGTTTCCTATAGTCGACACAAACTCTTAATTTCCCATTCTTCTTAGGAACGAAGACTATGGGAAATAACCAATCACTGCTTGCTACTTCCGTAATGAACCCAGCCTTGAGAAGATTATCAATCTCCTCCTTGACCTTCTTTGCATAGTTGGGGTTCATCCGGTATCTTTGCAATCTTACTGGCCTAGCATCCGGTTTCAGAGGTATTCGATGCTGACAGACTTCAGGATCTACTCCCTTCAAATCTGTATGTTCCCAGGCAAACACATCTTTATAGTTCTGGAACATTTTCCGTGCCTTTTCCTTCATTGCCGGTTTGAGGTGCTTGTTGACTTTGATCATTCTGGGATTTTCCTCTGATCCCAGGTTCCACTCCTCTACTTCCTGATCATCTGGAAGCAACCAGTTTGGTCTGCCTCCTTTTCGTTTGGTCGATTCTTCAGCGTAGTCCCAAGAAGGTCCATTCATTTCTGAATCATTATTCTGATCCAGTGGGTACTCTTCAAAACATACTGGTTCTTCCATTATACCAGTATCAGCTGGTTCCTCCATTCTTCCAGTTGGCTGAACTGTTATTTCCCCTGCATTGACTTCAGTAAATTGATCAGAGAATTGTCTCTTCTGCTTGTCAGCTTGCTCTTTGTTCAGCAGGACTGCATTCAAATCGATTTCTGCCAAAGGAAATATGTTCATAGCTGCTAGCATTCGCTCAATTTTCTTGGCTCTGTATTTCTGATACAACTCCTTCGGCCTCAGTTCCTTTTTCCAGCTCCTGGTGTTGATGGTTCGGATTTTGATTCTGCCACTGGCCCCTTATATGGTCAAAGTTTGGTTTGCAAAGTCATGAACAACATGTGTTGTTCTTAACCATGGGCGGCCTAGTAGCATTCCATATGCTCCCTGCACATCCAAGACTAGGAAACTGGTTTTGAATTTCTCCCTCCCAACTCTTATCTGCATGTTTTCAATCATACCGGTCGCCTGTACGACTCGATGATCTACCATTCTTACTTTGAATGGTGCTGGTTTCATGTCAGTGATACCCATTCTTTGCTGAAGATGGGCTCCCATTATGTTGACTCCTGCTCCTCCATCCAGTATGACTCTTGAGAGAGGTTCCCACTGCTTCCTGACCTTGTAGTCTACCTGAATAAGTGGAACTTCATCATCCCGGACAGCCGTCAGGTCCACTGTTTTGGCCTCTGCCTCAGTCTTCCTACATTGTTTGATAAAGTTGGCCACCTCAGGCAAGGTCTTTCTTATATCCTCCAGCTCTACAATCAGCTTCTGGATTCTATCACAAATTTTCACATGAATTTCCTCTCACTCTTGGTCAGACTGATTGTCAGAGCTTGAAGAACTGGTGTCTTCACACTGCCATTCTTCTTTAGCAGTACTTCTACTCTTTCCATCCACTCCCATTTCATCAGCTAGTCCATGTACTACAGCCAGCATGGTCTCTGTCATGGCCGGTACTGACTGATCTTTATCAATCGATTGGGCTGGTATCTTCTGAATGACTCTAGCTTCAGAACTTTCTGGCTGCTCTGGCAGCTTCTTAGCTAAATCCTCTGTGATTTTAGCTGCTAGTTCCCGCTGCTCTTGCCACTCATCTACCACCTTTTCTTTACCTTTGGGCTTCCAAACTTCCCTTTGTTGAGCCCACTTGCTGCTGTTAGGATTGACTGGTACTTCTGAAATGTCTGGAATTTCTTCAATGATTACTCCCTTGCTCCTGGTAACCACTCTGACTAGGACTTAGTAGCAGTCGTTACCGGTGCATCTGGACATTGGGCTGCAAAATGACCATACTTCCCACAGGTATAGCAATTCATGCTCCTGGTCTGGAAGTTGCCTCTTCCTCTTCCTCTGCCCATTCTTGGTGGGTATCTGCCACGTCCTTGACCAATACCATTGGTACCTGGCAACCACTGATAGATCCTTTCCTTTCTTAAAATGGTGAATTTTGATGCCACAATTATTCCATAGGTGACCAAAGGCCTTGCAGTAGGTACATTGTGGACATTCAGTGGAGATGTGGTCCTTGGATGTACATCTTGAACACCAAGTCTCCATCTTTCGGATCGGCTGTCTTGTGTGGCTAATTTTTGCAATCTGCCTAGCCATTTATTCAATCTTCTTGGTCCATGATCCCTTCTTTGATTTCTCCTTTGTTCGTTCATTGGAGCTGCTCTCGGAGTTGCTAGATGTTGCACTGGAATCAGAAGCTTCAGTAGTCGAGCTACTGCTACTGGTCCTTCGCTTCTTGTGGCTCTTCTCTTTCTTAGCCTGCTGTTCCAGCTTTAATGCTCTTTGGACTAGGTCATTGATTTTTTTTTTAGGGGCTGGTACTTCTTGTTCCCTAAGCTTCTTGCTTCTGAACCCATTCAGAAACCATGCCCTCAATCTCTTCTCAGATGGCGGTTCTTGCAACTGCCTGGTCAGTTCTTTTATCTTTTCTACATAGCTGCGGACTGACAAATTCCTCTGTTTGATCTGATCCAATTCATAGAGAATATCCTCGTCCCCTCGATTGTCGGAATATTCCAACCTGAAGGCCTTAAGTAATTTGTTATATGATCTCAGCTGGCATGCAGGGTAATGGTAATACCATTTCCTCGCTGCCTCCTTCAAGGTTTGTGGAAAATATTCCCCCCAATCATCTTCATCAATGTTTTTTAGGTCAGCATACTGCTCGAAAGCTTGTATGTGAACATCTGGATCATCCTTTTTCCCTCCTTTGAACATGGGAAAGGAAATCTTCAGGGAAGCTGCGTAATCATTTCGATTACTGCTGCTGATCCCACCACTTCTCTTCTTGGCTTCAGAATGACGCTTGGGAGCCTTCTTGCAATTGTTAGTGTCAGCATCCCAATCAATCTCTGTCTCTGTCTCAGTATCAGTATCTTCTCTGTTTTGTCTGCTAGAAGTACTGTGACTTCCCTTTCTGCCCTTGATATGCTCATCTCTCTGGCGAGACTGAGAATTCTTGGAACTCTTTGCCTTTCGTGCTTCCCGTTCTGCCCGTCGGCGTCGAGAATGACTAGAGTCTTGTGAGTCTTGCGCCTCATCAGCCTGACTATGCTCCTCCTGAACCTCAGTGTCAGTCATTTTCTCTTGCTTGGGGTCAGACTCTCTTCCTGAATCCGAGTAATGGGGTCCACACGAATGGTAGATTTCCGGCCACGATTGGATTTTGGTGCCATTGCTGAAAACTTCAACTGGGAGAAGAGTCTTTCAGTCAACGAGCTTCAGCTCGAGCCACCGTGATCGCCAAAATGGAATTGGAGCTGATCTCTTGAGACAGCTAATTCCAGTGTTGAAGGATTTCAACTACTAGTGTGGGAAGATTTCAGACAGTAGATTGGACAGAAATCAAAGACTAGACTGAAATGTGGATACTGAAATAAGAATCAGACTTATAGACTTGAATAAGGTTCAGATTCAGATTCAGATTCAGAAGACTGGACAAGAAGTAAGTATCACTGAAATATATGCCATGATTGAGGTTACAGATCAAGATTACAGCGAATATGATTACAGAGGGAAAGTACAGCCGACAATACTGCCACTGATGCTCAAGTACAATGATAGCCCAAAGCGCTAATACAAGTGATAACAATTGCCAACCCGATAATAATGTAATGGGCCCTATTTATACACTTCGGGTTTACTGTAGTAATTACTCTAGTAATTACTAAGTAATTCGCTGCCCATCTTCTAAGAACACGTTCCCACATGGTGATTATCCAGCCGTCTACACTCAGCTACCTTGAGGTTTTTCAGGTTGGCATCCCACAAAACATCAAAGATCATAGAGGAAGGGGGTTTTGGGGATATTTGATAGGACTTCTTTTATCCACCCAACCTCTAGGGCTTGGGATTCAGACCGCTTGCATGAAATAGTTGAGCTTTGTTGCCAACCTTCATCTTTTTTTAAAAACCAAAAGTGGGAGATAAAACTATCTTCTAAAATAATGGGGATGCGGTTTTTTCTCGGTTTTTTGGATAGCGGATGTAAAGCGGTATATGGGGGGTGGCCATTCTATTGTCATGATGGACTTTGGTGGGATTCTCCAACATCTTTGAGGTTTCCTTACTTGCATTAGCCAACCCATCTTATTGCACCTTCTCATTGTCATTTGGATGAGGATTCATTGATTCAGATTCATTCTGGAGTGTGGCAGGCTTGATCTTTTCACCAACTGAGGCCAAGACGATTGGACGCACCCTTGCAAAGTGCCTGAATTTATTACACTTAAAGCAAGCACCAAAGAAGGTGCCAAATTTCAGAGGAATGACCTTAAGACCAGCCCCCATGTTAGCAACTAGATTCGTAGGCTAGGGCTTTCTGATATCCCACCAAATACATACCTTATTTGCAGTGGTACCAATCACTTTTCTTGATGGAACAAACAACGGGGTACCTAGGGTTGTTGCCAAGTCTTTCTAGTTGCTTCTCAACCATAGAGGTAGGTTGAAAAATTTCACCCATACCGGGCACATATCTTGGAATGACTATAGGAATTCAAATGAGGGATCCCAAGGGAGCACACACAAAAGTGACCAATTGAGAAACAATGGGCTTTTGGCCAATACTTTAGCTACTGATGCTTTGGGCCATTGAATTGCACCAAAAAAAAATCCTTTTGCAAGATATTGAGCATTGGAAACTGAACCCCTGCTTCAGGAAATTGACATAATCTTAGTCTTGGTCCGTACAATGTGTAAGCATACCTATATAATGTTCACATGGTGGAATTGACATCAATCTTAGTCTTGGTCCATACAATCTGTAAGCATACCTATATAATGTTCACATCCTTTTTCTTTGCATGTATCTTTTCTTCTTTTTTGCCAAACTCACAAATTGTGAGCCATAAATGTATTAAAACCAAAAAATTTACGAATAAATCATGCTCACATCGAGTTATGGCATCTACAAACACCACAACATCAACCCAGAACCCAATAAAACAAAAGTTATACCTTGAGGTTGCCACAATAGCCCAGAGGACTTGCACCCCCCACTAGACCACCCCTTTAAGGAATAAAAGTTCACATAAACATCTACATCATAAGAGACTGGTGAACAGGGGAGGCACCCCATTATAATCAACCAATAGACCATAATAGAGCCAAACAATGGAGGCTAAATATACCTTGGGTGCCAGAGAAGAGAAGCCACCTATCATCTACAACCCTTTCTCCAAAGTAAGAAAAGCTTGCCAAAATTTGGGTGGGGTCCAATGCCCCCATCACCAACCCAAGAACACCAAGGAACAAAAAGAAGTGAGCCATGGATGGCCTATAGAAGCAACCCATTGAACACCCTTATCCCACACATCTAGGATTTTTTGCAAAGCCTCGTATTGTCAGAGCATGAAGCAACAGAGCCCAAGACTACCACGAGTGACCCACTGCTAAGACAAAAAAAACAAGCACTTGTGAACGTTGTTCACTCTTCCTCTCTAGTTAATTTTGCCAAACCAACACTTGAGTTTTTAGGGGGCATCTACACAGTGTGACTAAGTTTTTTGGAATGATGTGAGCAATCTTTTTTTTTTGGGCAAATCTCACAAATATGCGAGAGGTTATATTAAAATGAGAGAACCTATCACATCAGCACCATGCTCAATCCAAGCCATGGCCGCATATATTCCATTGAAGACTAACAATCAACCCTCAAGATGTCGTGGAATTGATGCCTAGAGTTATCCACTTCCATTCGTCAGAAGTTCTATTTTTTCGAATCGCATGGATAATAACCTTGCTAGCTTGGATGATCTTTGTATAGCTAGCTTGAGAGAGATCTTGGGCAAACACACGGCCATTCTTGGCCTTCCAAAAATGGCGATAGAAGCACCTAACCACCTGAGTACATAAGAGGACCGGCAAGCTTTCAATTTTGTTTCCCTCCAAAGAGCAGATCATTCTTGGAGAACCGAATCTTCCAAGTCCTTTGGATCATTTTGCATACTTTCCCTCCTAGTCCTCTAACTCTCAGACATTCCAAGAATAAGTGGGGCAGGTCCTCCTGAGCAGTTCTGCAGCTCAAACACCTATCGGGGCTGATACCTCGAGCTAATACCTTGATACATGTTGGCAGGGCCCCCCATAAAACCTTCCAAAAAAAGATCTTCATGGACAAGGGAAGTTGAGGGTTCCATATGTTCTTTGTAGATGCCATCCATCGAGCCTCTAGCCACCGCTTGCCGCCCCATTGTTTATTCAAGGGGGCGAACCAGTCGGCCCTATACATCATGCCTAAGTAAATTCCCTTGGTGTGTGGTTTGAGAAAGTGGATGCTCTGTGGCCATCGCGAGGCTTTCCACTCAAAGTTAGGAATGCGCATTATTAGACTACCCAAGCTATCTAAGACTTTGTTAATCATTAGCCTTTCCGTGCCATTAAGGTCGAACTGGGTAGCCACCAAGTCTACCTCTCTCCAGTTCATGTTGAAGTCCTCCTGTAGAGCCACGTGGGTAAGACGATGCACTCCTTTGTTGTTCACCTTTCTAGCAATATCCCTCCAGTAAGAATTCAAAAGTAGCCCAGTTGCCTGAGAGAGCCAAGGGGACCAAGTGATATAGAGTTCTGGAAGTATCTGTTAATCTCCCCCCATTCCAAGACCTTTGTTGCACTTGCGCACCATCTCTCTCATAGTACCGCTCATTTTCAAGTGAGTCCACTGAGGGGCAAGAAGTTTGTCGTGAACTTCAATCCCTTTCCACCCCCCCCTCTAAGTAGAGCTTCTCTCTGTCCACCAAATCATGGGTCATAATAGCATGGGCTTGGTTTTGTTTCGCAATCGAGACCACAACCTTGGCACACATGGCCTTCGTATGAACAGCCAGGTTGAGGATCCCTACCCCACCTTGCTCAATTGGTCTAGTGACTACATCCCATTTTTCCCATTGCCAATGGGTCGAGGCTTTGGTGTTATTTTTCCACAAAACCTTTTAATGGTTTCAAGAACTCTTTCCACTTACTTTTGGCTATTTTGAGAAGCGGGCTCACAAAGGCAATGTAGGGGATCATGAAGGAGTTGATCACTTTGACACGGCTAGGGAAAGGCCTTTTGTAGCAAACTATTTTATTGAAAATGGTCAGGCTTGTCACTTATGGTGTCAACTTTGTAGCTTCAAGCACTGCTTTGTTTAAACTAGACTTCAAGCAAGGTGCCATGATTAGTGTGCGCGTGGTAATCAAATCTTGGAAACAATTCACGGTTATTGAGTTCTCTATTAGAAGAAAATATTATATCCTTATATGTTAGTAGAGAGAATATTCAACTTCTAGGTAATATTACTCATACTTTTTTATTATGAGATTCAAGTTTTTGCTTACGGTTATTTACTTAAAGCTGTATCTAATCTACAATATCCAACATATTGGGTCAAAAACTCTCAAGGCAATTAATTTGTGCCGAAGATTCCCAAGGAATCTACAAATCCTAAGGCAAAACAAAGGAGCTATCTCCATCATCTCTCCCCTTCCAAATCCGTGATCTCACATGTGCCGCCTCTCTCTCTCTCTCTCTCTCTCTATCCGCCTGCAATCTCCCTCTCATGTGTGTGTGTGTGTGTGTGTGTGTGTGAGAGAGAGAGAGAGAGAGAGAGAGAGAGAGAGAGAGAGAGGTTTAAATATCATAGGAATACACTAAGAGACCTCAAATTTCTAACCTAACTCGTCAATTTAATAGTTGGTTTTTAAGAGGGAATTGTGATAACCAATCCACCACACTCAATGGTTATTATACTTTCCTCTTTTTATTCACTAAGAGAGATCTCAAAGGTATGCTTGACAAGTCTCGACCTCAAAATCGTGTGCCATGTGCGTGTGAGAGAGAGAGAGAGAGAGAGAGAGAGAGAGAGAGAGAGAGAGAGAGAGAGAGGGGGGGGGGTGTGGAGGAAGGGAGAGAGAAGAAGAAGAGATTTTTTATTGATCCGAATAGATATCAAAGATCTACTCGACAAATTTTGATCTCAAGATGTGAGAGAGAGAGAGAGAGAGAGAGAGAGAGAGAGAAAAAGAAAATTGTGTGTGTGTGTGAGAGAGACCCATTGGCGATGCACGTCAGGGTCAAACACTAGTGTGAAAGGCGGTTCTAAATTAAAATTTGAACAGAGATGTAGGGTCACAACGGCTGGGTGGCGGGAGCGCACTGAGAGAGAGAGAGAGAGAGAGAGAGAGAGAGAGCAGAGGTAGAAGGGGGGCGGGGGGGCGTGGGAAGGACAGGATGGTCGAGCACAGTTGCTGCAAGTTCTCGTTCTGGCTCTACCTCCTGATCGTAGCTGCCCTCGTGATTTTCGCAGGCCTTATGTCTGGCCTTACTCTAGGCCTCATGTCCCTGGGCCTTGTCGATCTTGAAGTTCTTCTCAAGTCTGGATCAGAGAAAGACCGAAAATACGCAGGTATGCTTATCTCATTTTCTTCATGCGTCCCAGAATTTCTATGATTGGAGGTCATACCTTTGTTCTTGTCTCAAATAATGAGGAATGTGTATGTGTAGGCGTGCAACCGAAATCTGTTTTCTTAGGAGGCCTTGTGATATCTTTCGTTCTTGCTTGTACATGCATGACCGAGTGAGGATAATGCATGGCATTTGCTCACACCTAGGTTTGCTCTTGAGCATGAGCAGCAACCCACCCAACTTTCACAGCAAACAACTATGATTTTATGGATGAATGTGATTGTATGGCTGAAGTAATTCTACTAGCTTGCTAGGAACATGGCCTCCAAGTGCTATGGCATCCTGACAGAGCTCATCAAGAGCTGTTCTTCTTCTTCTCAAAGCCCCAATTAACTTGTACAGTGAGCGTGCTACTGGACCCATGTGGTGGAACACACATAACTACACTTGCTATGCTGCTTGGCAGTACCATATGTAATGTTGTTGAGACTTCACCAGCCAATGACTCTTCTCAAAAGTCTGCAAAACCCAAAATGTGGTCTAAATATCATGTAGCAGATTCTTTGCTCAAGGTGTTGTCTATGCTAACACTTAATAGCAACTGAAATGGCTTAAGTCTAGCATCTACTTTGGTTTATTCAAGCTGTGCACATCAAGAAAGGAATTTTGGTTTTACAGTTGGGGCAAACAAGTCCCTCCAAAACCACTCTCCTAGTTTTTGATGCCCATGATGGCCGAAAATTACCCAATGCGGAAGCGTACATACGAGATCCTTTTAACCACAGCTTCATGGTTGATGCAGATCGAGAGGTCAAGAGTTATGATGCTCTCATCTATTGTCAGCAACAAACCCTCAATTCCACATGATATTATCATAGCGGAGATGGCTGTGCAACTCATGTTAGTGGAGGCCATATTCCAAACAAAGCTAGTAGAGACAGGGGAGAGCATATTTGGCATGTGCCAATGACGCTGTGGTATAGTGCACATGCCCTGGATATCGATTCTTACAGTATGACATGGCTCATCTTTCATCTCTCACACATTGAGAGCAACCAGATCCTCATACAAGATTCTGGTAGCTTTGACCCATACACTGTACAATATCTTCCACGTGTATCAAACATAACAGCAAGTAGAGAGTCTAATCCTACAGGCGACCCCAAGCATTGGAATAAAAGTGCGTGCAAAATTGAGTTTCAGCAGGTAGTTTCAACATAGTTGACATGCACATTCTGTACAAATCAAGCACTCTCTGTCGTTTCAAGATGAACTTCACAACTTGTTGCATTGTGTCAATTATTTTGGCGAACCATTTGGTTTGTTCTCTAGTATACCAATCCTTTAGCACCAAGTTTAAGCTGTGCGTATTACAACCATTGACAAAAATGTATGGAAAGGACTTTTTTATTAATTTGCTAGCATTTTTACAGTTCTTTGCATTGTCCATGAGTACTTGAACGACATGTTTAGCACCGATTTCTTTAATTACATTAATCAAAAGGGCAATTAGAAAGATCCAGGGCGTGACATCAATAGACCAGACAAGAGAGGGTAGATCAAGCTTTCAGATCTTGCTCCTATCCTTTGGCGATTCTTCATCCCATACTCGCCCATTTCCTAGTCAGAGAATCAGAATGTCTCCAATCTCACTGCTCTAGGTCATCACGTCTTTTCGGCATCCAAACAAATTTGGAATGCAACAAAACTTGAGGAGAAGTATTACAACACCTAGGGACACAATCCTACCAAGTTTTGCAACCATATGGGAAGGTACATAAATCAGGATCCATCACAAAAAATGTGCAAAAGACTGAAACAATTCTACACGGAAAGGTCCCCCTTAAGCATAGAAACACTTATGCATGGTCAAAACATCAAAAAACAACCATTTAAACCTTCAAATAAACGCATTTAGCTCACAAGCAATGCATCACGAACCACATCAAAATTGAGAATGGTTATACTTAATTTGTAGAGCAAGAGATGAGGAACACAATGTGCTATTTGGAAATGAATTCTGATTACCAATCTAGGAGAAAAGTGGATTATAACTTGTAGCAGCAAGAAGCTTCTTACAGTGCACGTTCAAAACTCTCCTTAGCTAATGATATCCTTTAGTCTAAAACTAAGGGTTTTTACTTAAAGCTTTCCTATAGCCATTCGGCCACTTAGAAGGGTGTAGACTCAGAAAGGTTGAGAGGGTATGCCAAATGTTGTCAAACCCTCCTCCAAGGTCCCCTCTCTCTATGGCGAGAGCGGTCTACTATTGATTGCACAAATCTCTACAATGCTTGGACTTGCCGACGATGTCGACGATGTCGACGATGAGAACGATAACGAGACGGGCTGAAATCTGAAAACGCTAATGGCTGAATTTGCAAATCTTTATCTGTTGAATTCTAACTCTATGTCGGTGACGATGTTGATGGCAACCATGCGACGACGATAGGCTGAAAATGCAGATGTTGAAATCTGCGTTTTCCGGGTTAAAACTGCAAACTACGCTGGATCTGACCGTGTGGCGAGGATCTGCTGCGGGAAGGTGAGATCTGCGAGGTTTGGGGGTTCTACTGTGATGTCTGACTGCTGAAAACTGAAAACGCTGGTGCTTAATGAGGTCTTGTCGTGACGGAACTGCAAAATGCTGGTTGTTATGCTGCTCCAAAAATGCTAGGCTTAAAATGGTCCTGCTGTGGAAATCTGCTAACGCTAGGGCTGATCTGCTGTTGCAAGCTGCTAAGGCTAGGCTGATCTGTCTTCTGTTGTTGCCGGGCTGATCTTGTCCAAAAACGCTAGCTTCCTTGCTGTGGTGCAAAAACGATGTCGTGCAGCTCCGCTTCCATGGCAAGAAAATGAGCAAAGGGATGCCAATCAAGTTTATTTGAATCCTATATGATTATTCAGTAACAATAAGGGCTTGATAACAAGCCAATTTTAAGCCAAAAGTATGTCGGATGCGGCTCTAAAGGGCTAAAATATGTCTTGTTAATGCTAACAATGAGTATGCTTGAAGTGGTCATAGTTGGGATTTTATTCATCAGAGTTGTAGTACTTGAAGTGCTTTATAGGCCTGTCTTTACGGCTCGTCAATTGGAGCTGCAGATAGGAAGTTATGTCAGTTTGAAGTTGAGTCAGTAGCAGATCCGTACCGGATTGGGCAGCTGCTGATAAAGGGTCAAAGATGATATGAATGCATGGGTATGAACTGCTCACTTTGAGGAGCGTGTCGGTCATTCTTGTTCGTCAATCAAAGTTCCGGTTGTCAAGATATGGACAGTTTAAGTTTCATCAGGGATCGGGTCCGTACCGGTCTGGTCGGCTCAGTTGGTGTCTCAACTGGGAGTTTTTGTCTTTTGTCCAGGTTTTGGAATGCATGAGCAGTAATTGCTTTGAGGAGTCTGGTGTCCGGAATGTAATCTCTTGGAATGCATTGACTGCGGGATATAACCAACAAGGCAAGGTCAAGAAGAAACTTGCATCTTGATGGTTGTGGTGGCGTTCGACACACAAGGTGGCAACAGAATTCACGGTGATATTACTAGTTAGGGGATGTTGGAAAGTGGTGTCATGCAAGGCATTGCCTTGGCCGATATGTGTGCCAAATGTGATGCCCTTCAAATAGTGCCCATATGTTATGGCAGACCACCAAGGGACTGGCTGCCCAAAATTTGGCAAGGCCGCCCATTGTAAACAAATTAAAGGGCTTAAGTGGGAAAAAGAAGAAAAACAAGGAGGGCATGGCGGATTTGAGCGCCGTAGGCAGTGTGGAGGGAGAGAAAGAGTAGCGCAGACCGTTGGAGTGCTCGGACGAGCTCGCGGCAATAGCGGAAGTTTCTCAGGAGCTCGAGGCGATCCTTTTTGGCATCAGTCGCGTGTGGAACGGTGCAGATCGACGGCCGGGCTGCCACGTCAGCAAGGGACCGTGCCCATTAGCAATATCGCTAATGGGTTGGCCGTAAATAGCAAGAGGAGTTCCCCATGCAAACTCCCAAGCACGCTTGTATAAAAAAAAAGAGGGATGAGGCCTCATTCTTGCTCTCTTCTTCTCACTCGTACAAGTTTGAAACCCCTTAGCCATTATAATCCTAAGCCTCTTGAATCCAAGCTTCCTAGACCGCTTAATCTAAGCCTCCATAACCATGGTAATCCGAAGCATGCAAGTCTAATCCAAGCTTTTCTACACCCATCATAACACTAATCCTAAACTTCTTTCATAATCCTAAGCTACACTCCTAAGTCGCTTTAGTCTAATCCTATGCTAAACCACCATGGCCATTGTAATCGGAATCCAAGCCTATATGGCCATTTTAGCCCTAAGATAAGCCGGCATAAGCCATTCTAATTCGAAGTCTAAGCCAAATTTCCAAAACCCGCTCCTAAGCAAAAACTCCATAGCCTAAGCTAAGCTTCTTCTAGCCAACTTGATTCAAAGCTTGCTAAGCTTACTCAAATCCAAGCTCCCATAGCCATAGCTAAAGAGAAAATCAAACTCTCTCTCGACCTTGAAGCAGCAGAGGGAAAACGAAGAAGATAAAGGCAAGCTTGACAGACCAATTAAGACAAAGGATCATATTCGGTACTGTTATCATTGGACTGGACATTATCATCATTACTGAAGTTTGATTTTCTTTATTGTCACCTGCATTAAGGAAGATTAAACCATGTAAGGAGCTTAAACTCCACAATTAATATTTGATTAAGCAGCGATACTGTTAACTCTCCATTTTGGGTTATCAAGCTTCAGTATTTGGTACAAACTATCTGTTTTAAGCCTTGTCTCCATTAATTGTGTCTGTTGCAACTCTCTTCCTCACACCTCTCTCAGCCAGAGGCCCCGTGCCTTCTTGGCTCACCTTTCGACCACAAATCCCACGGCAACGCTAGAGCATATTGGGGTCCTGTTGAGAAGTTGCCTGTTGAGCACGTGCTCCTGCTGCCTCTTCTGCCAGAATTGCTGGCGCTAGGTTTTTCTTATATAGCCACTTACTGAATTTGCCCTACCTAGTTTCCAACAAAAGTCACTTAAAAATAATAAATGAAAAATGTCAAAAATAGGGAAAACAGGTCTATGCATTGTAAAAATCTCCTGATGGGTTCTGATGGAAATCTGATGATCATGCTGTGTGTAACCAGAGGATATGCATCTACTCTAAGTGTCTGGACATGCACGATCTGCGAACAGACTCACAAAAGTGCCAGATCACTTCCTATTCTAGACTGACTTGATTGAACTGACCCCTGGACGTGCTGTAGCTTGTCTATGTATACATAGGGTTAGATGTGCACGTGACACTAAATGTCGAGAGAGTATGGCTCGAATCCTTTGTTGTAGTCTCCGTCGATGCTATGTAGCCTCTCTCCTCAATCGTGGCCGTCTGGATCTCCGTAGCTCCAGTGCTCGGTCGATGAGAGTGTCGATAGTGGTCGAATGAGTGTGGGCCAAACTCTACAGTGATGGCTGCTCCTGTGGCTGAAAACGCAGATGCTGAAATCTGCGTTTTCCGGGCTGAAACTGCAAACTACGCTGGATCTGACCGTGCGATGAGGATCTGTTGCGGGAAGGTGAGATTTGCGAGGTTTGGGGATTCTATTGTGATGTTTGATTGCTGAAAACTGAAAACGTTGGTGCTTAATGAGATCTTGTCGTGACAGAACTGCAAAACGGTGGCTGTTATGCTGCTCCAAAACGCTAGCTTCCCTGCTGTGGTGCAAAAACACTAGAGCATATTGGGGGTCCTGATGAGAAGTTGCCTGTTGAGCAAGTGCTCCTATCTCTTCTGCCAGAATTGCTAGCGCTAGGTTTTTCTTATATAGTCACTTACTGAATTTGCCCTACCTAGTTTCCAACAAAAGTCACTTAAAAATAATAAGTGAAAAATGTCAAAAATAGGTCTATGCACTGTAAAAATGACTCTGATGGGTTCTGATGGAAATCTGATGATCATGCTGTGTGCAACCAGAGGATATGCATCTACTCTTAAGTGTTTGGACATGCACGATCTGCGAACAGACTCACAAAAGTGCTAGATCACTTTCTATTCTAGATTGATTTGACTGAACTGAACCTTGGTCGTGCTGTAGCTTGTCCACGTACACATAATGTTAGATGTGCAAGTGACATCCCCTCCTTTTCAAAGTGAGGTACTGGTACCGAACTGTATGGCGTCGAGGGAGATCGCCAACAGCGTTTGAAATCTTGGAAAGGACTCTTCGCCGGCCCACTCTGATGCGTGGGTTGTGCGATACTTAAACTTCATAAAGGTCTGCACCGCTTGCTTCTTTGGGCCGCGCCGAAAGTGACACAAAGTCATCTGTGGCTCCTTCAATGCTTGAACTTTGTCTATGGTCATGCGTCTATCGTCTTCAAGAATCTCTGAGGATGAAAATTCCTGAAACCACTTCCAACGCAAAAACATGAACATACCCATTCCATGTAAAGTGACTGGAAAAATTCTAGTCTTCTTTAAAGACTGTGCATGTAATGCAAATGAACAAAGTGACAGAGTGCCAAACCATTCATCAAACACAAGCAAACAATGGGGTTGAATCTTGATTTTTTGATCTAAATCAATCAATTGTTGCAAAACACAATGGAAATGCCTATGCTTGATGCTCAATCCTTGTTGTGCTCTTTCTGATACTGTGTCATGCCAAGGAAGAGACATGGAATGTGAATTCCTTGAATGCAAACATTTCATCTTTCCATGAATCATCCGCATACATCCGTGTTCATTCATGAGTGAATCGTGTTCATCGTGCAATATGTCATGCCTATGAAAAGGGATCACATAAGGACGGTGACTAAAATACAGGAAAGCATCACGAATGGAACACTCTAACAAGGCGTACTGACTAATCATTCGTACACATAATACTTCCTGTGGGGGTTCTTTGGACCTAGGCTTGAGAGCCAAGATCGGTTCTTTTTGAGGGGGTTCTTTGGACCTAGGCTCGAGAACCAAGATCAGTGCTTCGTGATTGATCGTCTCTGCAATGAGGTTTGCTTCACTAGAGAAAGTATCAACTAACACATCATCTTCATTCTTGGGTTTCCAGTCACTCTTCAAAAACACGACTAGGAATCGACACGCCCAAGAGAACTTGGGTTACATGCGACCGCAACAAGCAAAAAAAATTCTGTGGTTCTAATTTTGAGTGATACAGAACACTACCAAAGCTCTGATACCAATGTAAGGTGCAACGGAAGTGAATGTTGAACTTTGCTCTAGATGAGTGCTCCGAATTGTGCTCAAGGTTCCTTTTACTTACAGAAAGGAGAGCCTTCCGTTCCTTTAGTGAGAGAGTGCAATGGACACAAACAAAGTGGTGAACACTGTGATGAAGGTGCTGAAACTGAGAGATAGAGAGAAGAATACGACACCAGAATGTTTTCAAATCCTCCTCCAAGGGCCCCTCTCTCTATGGTGAGAGCGGTCTACTATTGATTGCACAAATCTCTACAATGCTTGGACTTGCCGACGATGAGGACGATGACGGGCTGAAATCTGAAAACGCTAATGGCTGAAATCTGCAAATCTTTATCTGTTGAATTTTGACTCTATATCGGTGATGATGTCTGTCACAAAGTGATGACGTGGCTGCCCGAGAGGAAACCCTGACTGTTGCTGAAAACCCTAAATTTGCAAACCCTAATCCTAAAACCTCCAAACCCTAAAATTTGCCAGAAATCCTAACCCTAAATTCTGTCCATTCGGGATGGCTACTTGATGAGAAAAACCATGTTGTGCGTTACACAGCCGTTGAGGGAAAAGGTTATAACCAAATGCCACTGTCCACCTTTTACAGGTCACCGCGGTTGTCACCAGGAGGTGTATTTTTCCTGTTGCCTTCCGTAAATAAGTACTAGATATTTTTATTTATTTTATTTTTACTTGTTTTCCCCGGAACCCTTGAAAAGGTGCAAGTGGACATTGCATGGCTAGTGTGAAACGGCTGCGGCCGAATAGGTTTCTCACAGCGGGAGTCTGGGTCGGTCAGTCTGGGATTGGTCGGGCCAGTTAGCACTGAATTTTGATGAGTATGGAAGCCTATGTGCGCCAAATGAAGTCTGGGCCACTCGGAAAGTCACTTATAACTTTATAAGTCAGTGGGAACTAGAGAATTAACTCAAAAGGGGCAAACTGGACACATGGCGGCTCCAGGTAGTTTTGCCACTTCCAGCATGAAGAGGGGGCGCCCAATTTGAGAGAGGAGGCTGATTTTTGATCATAAGTGAGCTACAGTGTGTGTGTGAGTAGTGGGTGCAGGTCTACAGCTTTAATGGAAAGCTTGCCTTCTCCTCTGTCTCATGTAGCGCGATGATTTGCTCTCGTGTATCTCTCTCTCCCCTTTTGCACATATGGTAATGCCCCGCTAGATGGGCTACTCAGATGAACATGTACAGTTCTGGGGGTTTATGCGTGTTTGCGAAGGCAAGAGCCTTCTGAACAGGAACCGGACTAGCTAATTGCTAATCCCCCACAGGTATGCACAGTTCCATCGTGAACGATTGCGAGTTCGGAGAGTTTTCTCGCGTGAAAACTCGTCCAATTCACAGGGGAACTGTCCCATTGTGTGCAGGAGTCCTCGGGACACGCGTAGGCGTGTTCGCTCCGCTAAAAACGATCCGAAACAGCGAATTATAGCCTGCTGTGTTTTTTTGCAGGTTTAGGGTTTCACACCTAAACTGCAAGGGAACACCACACAGGTGCTTTTGACCTACAGGGGTTTTTGCGCCGTTACGTTGCCAAATCAGGTCGAAAACCTGCATTTTCAGCCCTCGCCAAGTTTGGACAGCTTTGTGAAAGCTTGTGCTAAGTGGTCGGATCGTCTACCTTAATTTGAATAAAGATATACCGAAAGGGGCGCCGGTCTTTGGGGCCTACAGGGTGTCGGTCTCGTGTGCGCAGTGACATTCTAGTTACGGGACGCAATTGAGTTCTCTTTCCTTCTCAGTGCTCTGTGTAAAGTTAACAGGTAATTGAAATAGTACCGCCCTCTACGTTGTACAGGCCGGCTATATGGTTCCATCGACGGGATAGTCACTTTTTCTTCAAAAAGTGCAGCGTGGATTGTTGTGGGTGAAAGCAACACAGAGCTTGTCGATATGGCAGAGAAGAGAGACCAAGTACCTGAAGAGGGATCTTCCTCACATGGCACGCAGAAAGTTCCTTCAACTCTTTAAGAAGAGGACAGGTTGTTTAGAACTGCGTTGTTGCATGGACATGTTTCAGCAGTTGGCTAACAACCCAAGGATGCAGGAGTTCTTACATGCTCCGACACAGGGTATTCAGCCTCCTACGCAGGGCATGACTGAGCTGTTGCAGGAAAAGGAGATTTCCAATGCGCAGAGGACTCATGATGCTCGAGGGAAAGCCCATGTGGTTGAGCAACTAGCGGTGTCCAATGATCCAAAGCAACTTGCTTTAGCTGGACAGGAACCGTTTGTGAATGGTCAAGGGAGTAATGAACACGCTATGTGTCAGACCCTTCCATTACCTAATACTTATCCTGGTTATTTTGGAGGTGGTTCAGTGTTTCAAGCTATGGTTGGACCTTCCACAGGTTATATGCCAGGGAATGTGTTCGGGACAATGCAAACAGGCATGGGTAACCCTATGTACGCGAACATGGGTGTCCAACCAGGTTTTCAGGGTGCCTATGGCTAGTTTCGAGTGCCTGGAACACAATTTGGTATGGCTGGTTTTTCGTAGCCATACGTACAAAATGCAGATATGATAGGTAAAACAGTTGATGCGAGTGCTGGAATGAACAATCATGGAGCACCACTGTTACAGGTACCTGTTTATGATAATGTGGCTCCTTTGAGTCAGCCTAAGGATTACAAGGAAGGTGGGCAGGGAGTGAAGTTTGAAACTTTCAGAGGAACTGAGGATCAATTGAAGGCTTTGACCTTCATACAGCAGTTCGATGCAGCTTATGTTGGAGGAAACTTCACGGAATCTTCAAAGATACGCAAGGCTGCCACTTTCTTGAAAGGGAATGCGCTTCAATGGTGGACCGCATTGTTGAACCAGGGTCAAGCCCCAACAACGTGGGTCCAATTCAAACAGCTTTTTGTGCCTACATGGTTGACAAACACTTTTGAAGTGGATGTGATGACAGAATGGCACGAGTTGAATGCTAAACAGTGTGCGAATCTGGAAGAGCACAATAAACAGTTTTGGGCCGCACTGTTGCCAGTCACCTCTTACAGGTTTGTGCTATTTTCAGAACAGATTGAGAAGTACTATTGCGGATTGCCCAAGAAAATCAGGGACTATTGCACAAAGACTACTGTCATGAATATGTTTCAATTGATAGAGAATGCAAGAGTGGCCAGCAATCTATCAAAGGGAGATTCCGATGGATTTAATAGCCACAAGAAAGGGTCCCAGGGCAAACAATTTTCAGCCAAGGGCAATGTTGCAACAAAGCCTTCTGAGCCTCCCACAAAGAAGCCCTCCACTGAAGAAGGTGATACGTCCAAGAAGCAATCTAAGTCTTCTTCGGGACGAGGACAAGGACAAAAGAGACATTTTTCTGGCAAAACTTTTGAAGAACGGAAAGCTCTTAGGGAGGCCAAGAAATGCTACATTTGTGAACAGGAAGGACATTTTGCGAATGAATGCCCACAGAAGAAGTCACAGGATAAGGATGACAAGTCAGACCATAAAGGGAAGAAGCCAAAGCCAAGTGCAGGACTTGTTCCAGATTTGGTTGGAGACCAGCCAAACACAGATGCCACGCCAAACACAGATGCCACGGA
This sequence comes from Adiantum capillus-veneris, assembly GCF_014529385.1. Lineage (NCBI taxonomy): Eukaryota > Viridiplantae > Streptophyta > Polypodiopsida > Polypodiales > Pteridaceae > Adiantum > Adiantum capillus-veneris. The sequence goes on along the minus strand of NC_140935.1, from coordinate 10,477,039 downwards.
GCTGTACAGAGCTTGGGGCAAAGTTAGAGACCAGACATTGTTGGTTTTCTTTGATCCAGCAGCCCGTGCAAATTTCATATCACCAGAATTGGCATCAAAGTTGGGCATTCGTGCAGAGGAGATGGGTATGACAGGGGAAGCAGGTTTGGCATGTCCAGGTCATTTAGAGCCTGTTACTCCCATTTTGGGGAAGCTTCGTCTGCACATTCAGAGCTATGTGGATGCGGAAGAATTTCATATTATGCCACTTGAGGGCTGTGATGTGTTACTGGGTATCCCATGGTGTTACTGGTTGCATGCTATGGTGGATACTTACAACAACAAGATTACCCTTGTACATAGAGGAAAGACTCATGTCCTTGATGTAAAGCTTAAAGGCGAGTCTGTTCCAGTTGTTTTTGCTTCTGCTATTTCATCTGTAATAAAGAATCATCTTTCTGCGTACTTGATCTTTGCAAAAGAAGTACCTCAAGTTGTATCTAATTTGTCTACCTTAGATAAAGACAGGTCAACTTTTTTGAGTGGTTTCAGTGATTGTTTTTCAGACTCTTTGCCAGGGGAGTTACCTCCTGAGAGACCTGAGGATCATACTATAGATCTTGTGCCAGGTTCTAGTCCACCGAATAGACCACCATACAGGGTTAGTGCAGCCCAGCAGAAAGAGATTATGAGTCACGTCAACGAGCTTTTAGAGAAGGGGCTGATTCAGCCCAGTTCATCCCCTTTTTGTTCGCCTGTACTCTTAGTGCAGAAGAAGGATGGTTCATGGCGCATGTGCATTGACTATCGCGCCTTGAATAAGAATACCATCAAGAACAGGTTCCCCATACCGAGGATAGATGACATTCTTGATCGGCTTGAGGGAGCGTCATTGATGATTGTTTACAAGAATAGACCTAAAGAGAGGGTATCATCAGATACGCATTAGGCCAGAAGATGTCCATAAGACTGCGTTCAAGACAACATTTGGTCTCTATGAGTTTCTTGTTATGCCATTTGGTCTCACAAATGCTCCTGCCACGTTTAATAGAATGATGGACAAAATTTTTAGACCACATAGAAACTTCGTGGGTACCTTCTTTGATGACATGATTGTCTATTCGAAGTCCGAAGAGGAGCATAGGGATCACTTGACTGCAGTTTTCAATGAGTTACGTAAGAACAGACTACTCATTAATGCGAAGAAGAGTGAATTCTTTTTGCAAGAGATTCACTTCCTTGGGCACATTGTTTCAAAGGATGGGGTACGCATGGATCCCGCTAAAGTGGAAGCAATTAGGTCATGTCCAGACTTGAAGTCCGTACATGACAACCGAAGCTTTCTAGGCTTATGTTCCTACTACATGAGGTTCATCCGAAATTTTGCTGAGATTGCTTCTCCACTCCATGCACTACAAGGAAAAGGAGTTACTTTCAAGTGGACAGCCAAGGAAATTTTAGCGTTCAAACACTTAAAGAGAAGCTGACTTCAGATCTGGTAATCATTTTGCCAGATCTTTCGAAACCTTTTGTGGTTCAATGTGATGTATGTGGCCATAGTCTTGGTGCAGTTCTAATGCAGAATGGTCGAGTAGTCGCATATGAGAGCAGAATTCTTTTGAAGACTGAAAGGAACTTGCAAGTCTATGAGAAAGAATTGTTGGCAGTAATTCATGCTCTCACTAGTTGGAAACACTATCTGCTAGGGGCTGATTTTGTTGTCCAAACGGATCATCAAACCTTGCGATATTTTCTCACACAGACGAAGTTGTCTGAGAAGCACATGCGATGGGCAAACATCTTGTCAATGTTCCATTTTCAGATTGTGCATGTGCAAGGGAAAAAGAACGTGGTGGTTGATGCATTGTCACGAAAGCCCCAAATTTCAGCAGTGTCAATTCCGTACCATTGTGAACTAGACGAAATGAAGACACAATATGCTGAAGATTCAGATTTTGCAAGGATCTATGACCAGCTTGTTGATGGGCAACATCATGAGCACTATATGCTTAAGAATGACTCTCTCATGATGCATGGAAAGTTATGCGTTACCAAACAGTTACGGCCCAAGATTTTGATGGAAAGTCATGCTCCACCTTATGCTGGGCATCGTGGAATTGATGCGACAGTGAAAGGGGTTGAGGCATTCTTCTATTGGCCAGCTTTGCGTCAAGATGTTGACACATTTGTAAGATCATGCTTAGTATGCCAAAAAGTCAAATTTGATAGACAAAAGCAACCAGGATTGTTGCAGCCATTGCCGATCCCAGATAGGCCATGGGAAAGCATAGCAATGGACTTTATCTTTGATCTTCCAAGGACGCAAACAAGCAATGATGGGATTTGGACTATCATTTGTAGGTTCAATAAACAGGCCCATTTCATTCCTGTGAGGAAGAAGATAAAGCCAGAACACATGGTCAAGATATTTATGAGCAATATCTTTAAATATCACGGGATGCCTCAGTCAATTGTCAGTGACAGAGATCCACGTATGACGAGTCTTTTCTAGAAGGCATTGTTTGAGAACATGGGCACTACGCTAAAGTTCTCTTCTTCCTTTCATCTGCAAATTGATGGACAGTCAGAAGAGGCAAATTCTACTGTCCTGGACCTGCTCAAATGTTATGTGTCAGAGCACAAGGCAACTTGGGAACACCATCTTCCATTGGTTGAATATGCTTACAATAACACTGTGCATACGTCAACAGGTAAGGCACCATTTTAGATAGTGGAAGGAGGGAAGAAAGTCTCGCCCATTTTGCAGACTAAGGACAAGATTTTTGAGGCAGACAAGTATGTGCAAGATATGGATGAAACATATAGGAAGATAAAGATTGCTCTTGAGAAGACTCAGGCTAAGCAAAAGAAAGCTGCTGATCGTCACCGTCGTGCACTTGTATTTTCACTTGGTGATTGGGTGCTTTTGCGCTTTGAAAAGGCCAGGTTAAGGAAAAGGAAAAGCAAGGAACACTTGTTTCCTAAGCTCAGTATGCGATATTATGGTCCTTTTCAAATTTCAGAAAAGATCAGCGATGTAGCTTACAGGTTAAAGCTACCAGAAGGCTGGAAAATACATAATGCTTTTCATGTCAGCCTTCTAAGACCCTTTGTTGGTGATGTGCCAGAGAATATGCTTGATGAGGAACAACCCGAAGTGGAAGAATTGGATGAAATCCTTGTTCCTGAACAAATATTGGCACATAAAGAAAGAAAGGTTGCAAGACGCTATTTGGTGAAGTTCAAGAACTATCCATCGTTGGATGCCAAATGGATGGAAGAGTCTGAATTGGTTGATTCACCTCAGCTATTGCAATTGTATCTTGAAGCCTTTCAGATGGAACCCACAGTGACTTGATGTAGCCTTTTCTAGAGCAAGGCAAGAGCATGGTTCATGATGCTCAAGAGAGTAGTTAAGCAATTGTATCCACTCTTTCCATACAGAATTTAGCTAGAGAAGTTTGTGCTTGAGAGTACACTAGAAGACTTCTATGCTTGATATATGTGTCGTAGCCACGTTGGTGGGATTGTTTAATCGTCCAACGCTACATTTCCGGAAGCATGTATATCTTGGATTCCCATCATAGAATATATGTGATATCAGGAGATATTGCATGTATTATTGGCATGCAAGCGAGGTCGCTTGCAGTATTTCAAGGGTGGGGTGTGTCACCAGGAGGTGTATTTTTCTTGTTGCCTTCCGTAAATAAGTACTAGATATTTTTATGTATTTTATTTTTACTTGTTTTCCTCGGAACCCTTGAAAAGGTGCAAGTGGACATTGCATGGCCAGTGTGAAATGGCTGCGGCCGAATAGGTTTCTCACAGCGGGAGTCTGGGTCGGTCAGTCTGGGACTGGTCGGGCCAATTAGCACTGAATTCTGATGAGTATGGAAGCCTGTGTGCGCCAAATGAAGTCTGGGCCACTCGGAAAGTCACTTATAACTTTATAAGTCAGTGGGAACTAGAGAATTCACTCAAAAGGGGCAAACTGGACACATGGCGGCTCCAGGCAGTTTTGCCACTTCCAGCATGAAGAGGGGGTGCCCAATTTGAGAGAGGAGGCTGATTTTTGATCATAAGTGAGCTACAGTGTGTGTGTGAGTAGTGGGTGCAGGTCTACAGCTTTAATGGAAAGCTTGCCTTCTCCTCTGTCTCATGTAGCACGATGATTTGCTCTCGTGCATCTCTCTCTCCCCTTTGGCACATATGGTAATGCCCCGCTAGATGGGCTACTCAGATGAACATGTACAGTTCTGGGGGTTTATGCGCGTTTGCCAAGGCAAGAGCCTTCTGAACAAGAACCGGATTAGCTAATTGCTAATCCCCCACATGTACGCACAGTTCCATCGCGAACGATTGCGAGTTCGGAGAGTTTTCTCGCGTGAAAACTCGTCCAATTCACAGGGGAACTGTCCCATTGCGTGCGGGAGCCCTTGGGACACGCGTAGGCGTGTTCGCTCCGCTAAAAACGATCCGAAACAACGAATTACAGCCTGCTGTGTTTTTCTGCAGGTTAAGGGTTTCGCACCTAAACTGCAAGGGAACACCGGGGGAGCCTCGTGAGAGCCTTGGGATGCGTGTACAGGCTTTTGGGCACCCGGCAGTGAAAAACAGGGAATTACAGCCCGCTGAATTTCTGTGACAGCTCACCAAAAAGCTTCCAGATAGCGAGGGAATCCGTCCTACACAGGTGCTTTTGACCTACAGGGGTTTTTGCTTCGTTACGTTGCCAAAATCAGGTCGAAAACCTGCGTTTTCAGCCCTCGCCAGGTTTGGACAGCTTTGTGAAAGCTTGTGCTAAGTGGTCGGATCGTCTACCTTAATTTGAATAAAGAAATACTGAAAGGGGCGCCGGTCTTTGGGGCCTACAGGGTGTCGGTCTCGTGTGCGCAGTGACATTCTAGTCGCCGCTGGACGCAATTGTGTTCTCTTTCCTTCTCAGTGCTTTGTGTAAAGTTAACAAGTAATTGAAATAGTACCGCCCTCTACGTTGTACAAGCCGGTTATAGCGGCATTGCTACCACCATGAAAGGGGTAGAGAGATACTTCTTTTGGCCGAGACTCAAGAAGGATGTGGAAGAGTTTGTGCGTAGTTGCTTGGTATGCTAGAAGGTCAAGTTTGACATGCATAAAGCACAGGGATTGTTACAGCATTTGCCCATACCCACCCGCCCCTGGGAAAGTATTGCAATGGATTTCATTTTTGATCTCTTGAGAACACAGAGTGGTCACGATGGTATCTGGACTGTTATTGACTGATTTAGCAAACATGCTCATTTTATTCCAATGAAGAAAACAGTCAAGCCGGATCACTTAGCGAGACTGTTTGTGGCCCAGATCTTCGGATTACATGCATGCTTGAGACGATTGTCTCCGATAGGGACCCCAAATTTACGAGTTTGTTTTGGAAGGCAGTTTGGGAGAACATTGGCACGCGGTTGCAATTCTCGTCATCGTTCCACCCACAGACTGACGGGGCAATTTGAGATTGCCAATTCAGTGGTTTTAGATTTATCGAAGTCTTATATCTCGGATCAGAAGACTCAATGGAGAAAAGTACCTACCTTTGGTGGAATTTGCCTACAATAACACGATACACTCTTCGACGGGGAAGGCGCCATTTGAGATTGTTGAAGGTGTTGCGAAGGTTCCATCCTTCCTAAGCACGAAAGATAAGATTTTTGAAGCGGATGAATATACGCGAGACTTAGATACAGCTTTTGCCAAGGTTCGCGAGACTTTGCAGAAATCTCAAGAACGACAGAAAGAGGCAGCGGATAGCCATCGTCGTGACTTGAAATTGAAGGAGGATGATTGGGTGCTCTTACGTTTTGAGAAGGCACGCCTGAGAAAGAAAAAGGGAAAGAAGAGGCTTTTTCCAAAGCTTAGTATGCGATACTACGGACCTTTCCAGATCTCTGAAAAGATTAATGACGTCTCCTTCCGATTGAAACTGCCTGACACTTGGAGGATTCACAATGCATTTCATGTGAGTCTCTTGAAACCTTTTAAAGGTGATGTGCTTGATGATGGGAGCCTGATGAGCAACCCGAAGTGGAAGAAAACGAGGAGATCCTTGTTCCTGAACAGATTTTGGCACATAAGGATACGAAGAATAAAGGTAAAGTCCGAAGGCGGTTCTTGGTTAAGTTCAAGAACTATCTTGCATTGGATGCGAAGTGGATGGAGGAGAAGGACCTAGCAGATACTCCTCAGATTGTGAAACTTTACCTCGAGGCTTTTGGTTTAGCATAGTCTACTCCAAATGGAACCCAGAACTCAGCTTGGCCGGAGATCTGGTGTAGTGGGATGCACAAGAGGGGAGTTACTCCGCTCCTTTGTCAACAGATGCCTTGATTTTGATACTAGAGTCACTGATGTCTCTTTGAGCTTCAAGGATACTGAAAGCTGATAGTATTCTGTGGTATGACTTTATGAAATGGAATTCCTGATTATGTTACTGATTTGTTCTTGACTTCTTTTAAGTGCAGGAACTGATAGACAAAATGATTGCAGCATTTTGGTCTGATTGATCTCGAATAGACATGGTTGCAATAGGGGTTAGTCAATCGGACATATATGATGTCTCGATTGGATCTAGATGCGATTGCTAGCTACCATTGCCGATAAATCATGATCTAAGATCCGAATGAATGTTGAATGTCATGTGATGTCGTGTGATGTGACTGTCGATTGGTACATGTGCTAGATGTGTGTTCCTAGTACGTAGGTACTAACAATCGGTGTCTGCTAAGATGGTTTATGGCCTCTGTCTGTTTTGCAGGCGTAATCAAGGGTGATTACAATGCTTTCAAGAGGGGGGTATGTCACAAAGTGATGACGTGGCTGCTCGAGAGGAAACCTTGATTGCTACTGAAAACCCTAAATCTGCAAACCCTAACCCTGAAACGTGCAAATCCTAAAATTTGCCAAAAACCCTAACCCTAAATTCTGCCCTGACCTAACCCTAACCCTAACCATCAAAGGCAGCAGGGGCAGAACCCGTGAGATGCGCAACATGTTGACGTTGCACTGTACGGCAGTCCCGTAATTTGCGACAGCTTGCTTTTCTCTACGCAAGTATGAGAAAGAGAGAGAGAAAGAGAAGTCTTTTGCTTTAGTTTAAAACCAAGAGAGAGCTTGAGAGAGGAAAGAGCCTTTGCTTTTATTTAGGCTTTTTGATTTGAAGCTTTTCGAGGCTTTGCTTTTGGCATCCCTTGTAAACATTAGATAAGTGGTTTGGGCTCCCACTCTGCAGAGCATCTGGACGCAGAGTCTGAGAGTGAGACCCAAACCACTCTTGTACTTTGAACATTGATTAATACATAAAGAAATACCGAAAGGGGTGCTAGTCTTTGGGGCCAATATCTTTAGGCACGGAACTTCGCCGGGCCAGTGCAAATCTATTGTGACCTGTGAACTGTTTTGAAGTGGTTATTTAGTGCTGTCGTGATTGATTCTTGACTTGGAGTGTCCAAGTCTGTTACAATGTCAATGGCAACGATGCGACAACGATGCGCTGAAAACGCAGATGTTGAAATCTGCGTTTTCCGGGCTGAAACTGCAAACTACGCTGGATCTGATCGTGCGGCGAGGATCTGTTGTGGGAAGGGTGAGATCTGCGAGGTTTGGGGATTCTATTGCGATGTCTGACTGCTGAAAACTGAAAACGCTGGTGCTTAATGAGATCTTGTAGTGACAGAACTGCGCAACGGTGGCTGTTATGCTGCTCCAAAAACGCTAGCTTCCCTGCTGTGGTGCAAAAACACTAGAGCATATTGGGGGTCCTGTTGAGAAGTTGCCTGTTGAGCAAGTGCTCCTGCCTCTTCTGCCAGAATTGCTAGCGCTAGGTTTTTCTTATATAGTCACTTACTGAATTTGCCCTACCTAGTTTCCAACAAAAGTCACTTAAAAATAATAAGTGAAAAATGTCAAAAATAGGTCTATGAATGTAAAAATGCTCCTGATGGGTTCTGATGGAAATCTGATAATCATGCTGTGTGCAACCAGAGGGTATGCATCTACTCTAAGTGTCTGGACATGCACGATCTGCGAACAGACTCACAAAAGTGTCAGATCACGTCCTATTCTAGACTGACTTGACTGAACTGAACCCTGGTCGTGCTGTAGCTTGTCCACGTACACATAGGGTTAGATGTGCACGTGACACTAAATGTGGAGAGAGTATGGCTTGAATCCTTTGTTGTAGTCTCCATCGATGCTGTGTAGCCCCTCTCCTCAATCATGGCCGTCTGGATCTCCGTAGCTCCAGTGCTTGGTCAATGAGAGTGCCGATAGTGGTCGAATGAGTGTGGGCCGAACTCTACAGTGATGGTTGCTCCTGTGGCTGTCCCATATCTAGTGAAAAGAAATTTGTAATCTGTCTATGGGACTGTCTCTCTCTATCTTGATCTTTAAAAAATTTTGGCGGAGGGGGTGCACCTATCAAAAATTTGTTACATCGTCACGAGGGGCAAAGAGAGAGAGAGAGAGAGAGAGAGGGAGAGAGAGAGAGAGAGAGAGAGAGAGAGAGAGAGAGAGAGAGAGAGAGAGAGAGAGAGAGTTGAAACGGCACGGCACGGTGGAGTTCCGAGCCAAGACGCAATGGCCCCAAAGACTGGCGTTCCTCTTGGTATTTCTTTATTATTGCCCTTCACAAAGTGTAACTCGCGAGGATCAATCTCTCTTTGAGACTCTGTGTCTAGATGCTCTCCGACAAGTGGCCCCCTGGACACTTATAAACTTACATGTGATGCCCAAAAGCATCAGATCCAAAAGCATTCACACCCAAAAGAATTTGGTACCAAAAGCTCACGCAAACCCGCTAAAATCTGCCAACACAAAACGCAGAAATCTGCCTTGTCTACCACGTCATTAGTCAATGCAATTTTATGGAAATCAGGCTAGAGTTCAAGCTTTTGATATTTTTGGGTTTAGGCCCACGGCCGATGCTCATAAGTTCCTCTTGGCCAGTTCTTCCCAGTTGGGCATGCCATGTCATCACTTAGTGATATTCCCCTTTTGAAAGAATTGTAATCGCCCTCGATTATGCCTGCAAATCAGCCAAAGAACAAAAACTTTCTTTAGTGGACAGTGACTCTATGCACCGATGCACTAGACTCCACCAATCCACCACTTCAACAAAGACATCAGTCACTGACCAATCACATTTTTGTTGAGGGTCTCATATATAAATCTTGATCATAACCATTTAACAATCACATCTAGACCGCGTTGATCTTTTCACGGATGTCTTGATCTACTAAATCTTGCTACTATCAGATTCATATACTTTCTTTTCACATTTCAATCAAGCAAACCATGCCTATGACCATCCCCACAAGACAATACATCCACATAGCGTGTAGTTCACAAATCACACACTTAGTTCACACTGAACACCGTGTTTCAATCATTCAATCTAGCCATGTAACAAACTTGGACACCCCAAGTCAAGATTCTACCGAGACACAACAAAGATTCACTTCAAAACAGTTCACAAAGTTGACACGTCCCATCATAGTTCCGTGCCATGAGGTATTGGCCCCAAAGACTGGCGCTTTCTTTTTATATTAATCTGTGTTCAAAGTACAAGAGAGTAGGCATGTGCTCACTCTCAGACTCTGCTTCCAGATACTCTGAGAAGTGAGGCCTTGCCCACTTATTTATAAGTACAAGGGATGCCCAAAAGCAGAGCCCCAAAAATCTTTAAACTCAAAAGCAATTCCTTCCAAAATCTCTTATCAAAAAGCTGCTAAAAACGGCCAGTGTAATTTGCGCACTTCTGTACGGCCTGCCACGTCATCATTGTGATATCCACCGCGTTTTTCGGCGATCCATACGGCCTGTTCGGGATCGAGTCAACAGGAGTGTGTGTGTCCAGGGCCTAGCCACGTCACCAATTTGTGACATGCCCCCCTCTTGAAAGAATTGTAATCGCCCTCGATTATGCTTGCAAAAACAAACAAAGGCCATAAACTGTCTTAGTAGACACTGATTGTTAGTACCGACACACTAGGCACAACACATCTAGCACATGTACCAATCGACAGTCACATCACCGGACATCACTTGACATCACAGGACATCACATGACAAACCACATTCAAATTTACTCCAAATCTCAGACCATGATTAATCGGCAACATATTTAGTAATCGCATCTAAATCCAATCGGGACCTCACAGATGCTCGATTAACTAATCCATATTGCAATCATGTCTATAGAGATTTATGGGACCGAAAGGCTGCAGCCATTTCGTTTTTCAATTCCTGCACTCAAACAAGTCAAATACAAACCAATCAGTATCATTTTCATTTTCGGGAATTCCAGTTCATAAAGTCATACAACGGAATACTGTCAGCCCAGCAATATCCTTGCAACCCAACAGGACATCAGTGACTATATCAAAAATCGGGGTAATCTGTTGACAAAGGAGCGGAGCAACTCCCCTCTTGTGCAAGCCCGTTGCACTAGATTCACCCATGCTGAAATCGTGGTTCTATCGGAGTAGACTATGCTAAACTGAATGCTTTAAGGTAAAGTTCCAAATCTGAAGAGTATCTGCTAGGTCCTCCTCCTCCATCCACTTCGCATCCAATGCAGGATAGTTCTTGAATTTAACCAAGAACCTCCTAATCACTCTACCTTTAATCTTTCTATCTTTATGTGCCAATATTTGTTCTGGAACGAGTATCTCCTCGCTTTCCTCCACTTCGGGTTGGTCATCTGGCTCCCCATCATCGGACACATCGCCTTTAAAAGGCTTCAAGATACTCACATGAAAAGCATTGTGAATTCGCCAAGTATTGGGCAACTTCTGTCTAAAGGAGACATCATTTATCTTTTCTTTTATCTGGAAAGGTCCATAGTATCTTATGCTAAGCTTTGGAAAAAGCCGCTCCTTTCCCTTTTTCTTTCTTAGACGTGCCTTCTCAAAACGTAAGAGCACCCATTGTCTTCCTTTAATTTCAAATTGCGACGGTGTCGATCTGCTGCCTTCTTGTGTCTTTCTTGAGCTTTCGCTAAAGCCTCCCGGACCTTGGCAAAAGAAGTGTCCAAGTCCCTCGTGTACTGGTCGGCTTCAAAAAATCTTATCTTTCGTGCTTAGGAAGGGTGGAATCTTTGTAGCACCTTCAATAATCTCAAATCGAAGAGTGGATTGTGTTATTGTAGGAAAATTCTACGAAGGGCAAGTTTTTTTCCCTTTGAGTCTTCTGATTAGAAATGTAAGACTTCAATAAATCCAGTACGATTGAATTTGCAATCTCAGATTGCCTATCTGTCTGCGGGTGGAAAGATGACGAGAACTGCAACCATGTACATGCCAATGTTCTCCCAAATAGTCTTTCAAAACAAACTCGTGAATCGGGGATCTCTGTTAGAGACTATTGTCTCAGGCATGCCATGTAATCGAAATATCTGGGCAATGAACAATCTCGCTAAATGGTTTGGCTTGACTGTTTTCTTCACTGGAATGAAATGAGCTTGCTTGCTAAATATGTCAATAACAGTCCAGATACCATCGTGCCTACTCTGTGTCTTCGGGAGATAAAAAATGAAATCGATTGCAATACTTTCCCAGGGGCGGGTGGAAATGGGTAAAGGCTGTAACAATCCCTGTGCTTTATGCTTGTCAAACTTGACCTTCTAGCATACTTGTCACATGACACATCCAACCCTATGTGTCCGTGGACAAGCTACAGCATGACCAGGGTTCAGTTCAGTCAAGTCAATCTAGAAGAGGAAGTGATCTGGCACTTTTGTGAGTCTGTTTGCAGACCGTGCATGTCTAGACACTTAGATTAGATACATATCCTCTGGTTGCACACAACATGATCATAAGCATTCCCATCAGAATCCTTCAAGGGAATTTTCTAGTGCTTTTAGCCTATTTTCCCTATTTTTGACATTTTTCACTTATTATTTTTAAGTGACTTTTGTTGGAAAGTAGGTAGGGCAAATTGAGTAAGTTTGTATATAAGCAAACCTAGACTAGCACTATTTGGCAGAAGAGGCAACAGGAGTACCTTGCTCAACAGGCAACTTCTCAGCAAGACCAACCCCCGCGACAACTTTGGCGTTTTCTCTCAACAGAAGGCCTAGCGTTTTTGCACCAGATCAGCCAGTGGTTTTGCAATTGCAGATTCCCGGCGACAGTAGACAGCAGATCAGCCCTAGCGTTAGCAGATTTCCACAGCGACACAACAGATTTCCGAGTGTTAGCAGATTTCCCGGCAAGGTCAGTTCTCAGCCCTAGCGTTTTTGGTTTGCAGATCAACTTCATCGCTTTTGCAGATCATCGCGACAGAATCAGCCATAAGACCAGCGTTTTCAGTTTTCAGCCTTTAGACACCACAGATCAAGTCCCGAACCTCGCAGATTTCACCTTCCCGCAGCAGTTCCTCGCCGCATGGTGGGATCCATCGAAGTTTGCAATTTCAGCCCGGAAAACGCAGATTTCAGCATCTGCGTTTTCAGCGCTTCGTCGTTGCATCGTCGTCATCGACATCGTCACCGACATAGTGTCAAAATTCAGCAGATAAAGATTTGCAGATTTCAGCCCTTAGCATTTTCAGATTTGAGCCCGTCTCGTCGTCCTCATCGTCGTCGACATCGTCGGCAAGTCCAAGCATTGTAGAGATTTGTGCAATCATAAGTAGACCACTCTCGCCATAGAGAGTGGGGCCTTCGGAGGAGGGTCTTACAACGTCTCTGGTGTCGTATTCTCTTCTCTATCTCTTAGTCTCATGCACTTCCATTCACGGTGTCCATCCACTTTGTTTGTGTCCATTGCACTCTCTCACTAAAGGAACGGAAGGCTCTCCCTTCCGTAAGTAAAAGGAATCTTGAGCATAGTTTGGAGCACTCATCTTGAGCAAAGTTCAAACATTCATTCTGCTGCACCTAACAATACCAAGCAACTACGTACAAAGTCGTCCACATCCTTCTTGAGTCTCGGCCAAAAGAAGTAACGCTCCATACCTTTCAAGGTGGTGTCAATGCCGCGGTGACCCCTTAAAGGTGGACAATGGCATTCAATTTGAACCTTTTCCCTCAATGGTTGTGTCACGCACAACATCGTTTTCTTCATCAAGTAGCCATCTTGTATGGAATATCTCGCTACTACCTCCCCATTCTGTATTCAAGTGAATACATCAAAAAAATTTGGATCTGTGGCATATTGATCGACCATGTCCTCGAAGCTTCTATGGTGAATCTCGAAAATAGCCAAGACTAACGGCTTCCGGGACAAAGCATCTGCCACCAAGTTCTCTGGTCCCTGTACATGGATAATCTGGAGATTGGAAGTGAAACTGTGACAAGATGTTAGTCCACCGCATCTGATTCTCTGAAAGCTGCTCCTGTGACAAGAAGTAGCATAAACTCTGATGATCAGTGAAGACTGTAAAATTGGCTCCGAGTAAGTAATGTCGCCACTGAGTAAGAGCATGGATAACCGCCAAAAACTCTTTCTCATAAATCTTGCCTTTTTTGCCACGTTCCTCTGTTGCTGTCGAACTCTTTGACCTGGCTTCATTCTGTTCTTGGTGTGCCTTTTTAGGGCACTTCGCGGAGACGTGTCCATGATCCCTGCATCCAAAACACTTCCTCTCTTTGATGAAATTGGCTCTCTCTCGAAGAGTGAGCCGGGGTTGTGTATCCTTGTCTTTCTTTTCTTGGGAACTCTTTCTCTTTCTACTTTCATTGTTAGAAGTCTGTTGGGTTCTCTGAGTCAAGTTCTCATCAGTGGGGTAAGTCAAATTTCCCGAATGTATCACAAAACCCCATTTCGCATGACCCATTAATTCTTGAATAGAATTTGACTTTTGTTCCAAGCAGTATTCTCGGATCTCTGTAGGAAGTCCGCAGCAAAACCGCTCAATCTGTTCCTTAAATGAGACCTTCTTAAATGAAGAGGTTGGTAGAAAAGAGTTCCGAATCTCTCGCAATAAGCGTCCAAAGAATCTCCCTTGGTCATCCTAAGATGATTCCACGCGGTTCGTATATCTCGTTCATACTTCCAAGTCAGCCAAGAAGAGTCCAAGAGCCTTTTGAATTTCAACCATTTAATTGGAGCTTCCTTCCTCAAAAGAAGAGTGGACCACCATGTTTGAGCATTTCCCTTGAAGAAAGAGGTAGCGCTCCTAATCTTGGAGTGCTCTGAGTAATGCCCTCTAGAGAAAGCTATGTCAAACTGTTGAATGAAGGCCAAAGTCCTCGGAGCATCTCGGAATCCAAAAAAAGAGTCAAAATTAATCGACTGTCCACCTTCTTTGAATTCTTTTACTTTCTTTCTTTTATCTTCGAGGAAGTCATATTGGTTGGCTCTGTAAAAATGCTTCTTCTTTGCATAAAACATGTGATCGTCAGAGTCCGAACTGTTTGAGGATGACTCCTCTGTAGGACTGTCAAAAACTGGGCGAAATCTAGGCTTCTTTGCCTTTTTCTTGCCCTTTCCAAAGCTTTGCTTTTTGCTTCTCTTTTTACCTTTTCTGTCTTCTTCGCTCGAGTCAGAAGAGCCAGAAGAACTGTCAGAAGAAGAAGAAGAATTGGGTAGTCCTTCAAATCGTACACGCTTCTTCTGCTTTCTTGCCGATACAAAAGAAGATTGACGACCCAAATAACCGGGAAGGCAGTCCCTTTCTTATGCTTTTTCTCTTGCTTTTTGGATTTGTGGTTTGCGTCCAAAAGCTAATTAATCTCTGCCTGAACCACCTCTTGTAATTTTTGCTGTGTAAACATCCTTGGAGGAGGTTTCTGATTGCTGGTTTGATGGGTGGTTGTGTGGCTTTCTGCCACTGAGTGTGTACTTCTGCGATGGATTGCCGAGACAAAAGTTTGGCAAATTTCGGATCCTTCACAATTTTAATCATTTGCTTTGTTGCCTCGTCAACCATCTCTTCAATCTCGAACTGAGTAGGCCGAGGTGGCCCGTTTTGTTTGTTCATCAAAATCTTCTTCGGGATCTCCTCTCGCATTAGCAGATGCAGAAGAAGTCGACCGATTCTTGTTGGAATCCATAAGTGTCGTGAGAAAAGGATTGGATTTCCCTGTAGAAGAGAAATTGGCCGTGCTCTGATACCACTGTAACAAACTTGGACACCCCAAGTCAATATTCTACCGTGACACAACAGAGATTCACTTCAAAACAGTCCACAAAGATGACACGGCCCGGCGTAGTTCCGTGCCAAGAGGTACTGGCCCCAAAGACTGGCGCCCCTTTCGGTATTTCGTTTTATATTAATCTGTGTTCAAAGTACAAGAGAGTAGGCAAGTGTTCACTCTCAGACTTTGCATCCAGAAGCTCTGAGAAGTGAGGCCTTGTCCACTTATTTATAAGTACAAGGGATGCCCAAAAGCAGAGCCCCAAAAATCTTTAAACTCAAAAGCAATTCCTTCCAAAATCTCTTATCAAAAAGCTGCCAAAAACAGCCAGCATTATTTGCGCACTTTCGTACGGCCTGCCACGTTAGTAGCGTGATTTTCGGCGGAAAATCCGGGCGTCCGTATTGGTTGCCACCAAAGTTACCCGGAACGGGAACGGGGAACAGGAACGGGGGCCTCCGGAACGTTTCCGGAACGCCCCCCCCCAAAAAGGCGGAACGGGAACGGGGCCCTTAACGGTAAGTTTAAAATATGCTTAAATTAGGTTGTATTTGACCTATATGTTAGTAGAGAGCCATACACACCCATTAGTCCAAGTAGAATCCTATTCAGGGCCCAGGTATGCTCTGCAATGATTCTTCAGTCTTAAGGGCCAAGGCTTACACACGATTGCGCAATACACAATACATGAATTGGGATCATCCTTCACAAAAGCATCTTGAATCTTGATCCTTCATAGAAAGAACATTAACTCAGAGTTGAAGAATAGAATCTAGAGTCCATGCTCTACACAAAAGCTTGGAGGAAAAAGATGATAGATCATAGATTATAAAGATGGCTTACAAGGCCAGCCAAGGCGCTACAAAAAGACATGTAGAGGCTAAGAGTGCTAAATAACAACTGTAAGAGTCAATAGGTGACATGTCAAGACTCAATCACTCATATGGTAGTGCAATACAAAAAGGGGGCAAAGCCGGCGGCCACAAAGGAAACAAATATCAAAAACCAATGAGCAATGAGTCATGACTCATGATTGAAGTTCACCTCTAGGTAGGGGCAGAAGAGCATCCCCCCTCCCAATTTGTAGTGGAGTCCTGGACGTCGTGAATATCATCCCAATCCTCCTGCATAGGCTCATCCTCATGCGTAGATCCTCCTACCTCTCCAAGCACCTTTGCCTCTGCCTCCATCTCCCACTGTAGAAAGGAATCTGCCACTTTGGATGCTGACTTGCAAAGCATTTTTAAGTTTGCACTGACAAAAACAAGGTCATTTGCTTTCTCCACTCCAAGTCGGTTCCTCTTTCTAGATGCAATGTGGCTATATACACTCCACAATTGCTCGAAGCAAGAGGAGCTAACCGCTTGGCTAAGAATGTGGACGGCAAGTCGCTGAAGATCAGGACCATCTGAACCATTTTCTTGCCACCACAAGACAGAGGAAATCTTGGTGTGATCAATTTGGGCATCGGCTGTCCCAAATGATCCTCGCATATCCCTGTAAAATGCAAGCTGATCCTTTATCTTGCGTTGCATGTCACGTTCAGGGTGAAGCTTCTTCAAGATGGTGTTTCAATGTGTATTTACCTCCGAATCATGCTCCTGTCCTGCACCTTGGAACTCTGGGTCCAACACAAAAGCTGCACCATGAAGAGGTGAACTATAGGCATTCCACCTGCTATTGCAAAGCTCTTTGATTTCTTCGAGCCTATCTTGGTCCTGCTCATACTCTTCAAGGGCCTCGACCATGCGATCCATTGCTTCATAGACCTTGCCAATGCAAGGTTGCATACCATCCATTACTCTAAGCAAGTGGATCATTGGTTTCACCATTTTGTCAATACTCTTTAGGGACTCCCAGAACTCGGGATCCTCCACCTTCCCTGTACAAATGATCCCTGCGACTGTACTTGCATGGGTAGTCTGAGCAAACTCTGTACTGATGAAGAGCTGCCGCACTGCACTTTGACACTCTACAAAGCGGCTCACCATTAGATAGTTGTAGGCGAAGCGGGTCTCACAATACTTTAGAAGCACTTTGCCCCCCGATCGCTTCAAGAACTCGGCTCGAAGTATGTTGTGGTTGTTGATGAAAGCAACCACCTTGGACGTGGATGCAATGAGAGGCTCTATCCAAGGTAGTTTGCCGAAATCCTTCAAGAGGTTGTTAAGGCAATGTGCCATGCAAAAAGACACCGTGATGTGAGGATAAGTGCCTTCCAAAATAGCTCCGGCTGCCCTGTTTGATGCCTCCCCATCGGTGACCAAACCTATCACAAGGTCCGACCCAATGGTCTCTACGGCGGAGGCCCACTCACCCGCAAGGACATCTGCTGATTTTCCCGTCTCTGTGGCGTCATGGGAGTGGGCAAAATACATCTCCCCTTTGGAATAGGCAACAATGCCATGGATGGACCTCCTCCTAGTGTCGCTCCATCCATCCGCAATGAGGGTCACTCCATACTTCGTCCATTGCCTCTTCATGTTGAGGGTTGCCATCTCCACTACGGCTTTCTCTCTATCGAGTAGAGTAGTGCGGAGGGCCTCGGAAGAGGGTGGCACGTAGCGTGCCCTATACTCTCCAATCCTCGTGCACATGGTCCTGAAGTACTCTGACCTAGACATTGCACACAAGAGGTATTAGTATTTACTATTTAATTGAGAATTTACTATTTGATTGTATTGAAAATGATAGTAAGTCTTACCGAGCCTTTATGAAGGGGATGTGATCGTGATAGAAAAAGCGGGCAACACTTGCATCCACATCCTCCTTCCTTTTTGGATCCCAAGTGGTATGTAGGGTGAGTTGTTGAGAGTTGGGGGTGGAGACCGGAGTAGTATCAGGCATTGAAAATGTCGAGCGAAAAGATGTCGCCGCCGTCTCCGTCGTTGTCGCATTGCTATCACCACCAACCGATGAAGAAGGTGTAGAAGAGGGAAAAACCAAGTTGTTGGGGTCGATTGCGGAATGCTTAGGCCTTGCCGATTCTTTCTCTCCTTTGTTGGCTTTCATGGCGGCATCCTTGGCTTCAAATTCCTTCAACCGTTGCTCGTTGACGGCCTTGCATGTTGCTACTTTTTGTCCCTCAAGCTTAAGGAGATGAGCACGGACTTTGGTTGTACCGGATTGCCGTTCGAAGCCGCATAGTTTGCACTTCCATGCGCGTGCACCACCAGACTTTCCCAACACTTGGGAATGCACTTCATCCCACCATGATGCTTCGTCCTTCTTCTTCTTGGCACCCAAGGGATCACGTTCACTTGATGCGGAAGCTTGCGCCATAAGTGATGAGACTCGATAGAGGAAGGAATCTTGAGAGAGAGAGAGAGAGAGAGAGAGAGAGAGAGAGAGAGAGAGAGAGAGAGAGAGAGAGAGAGAGAGAGAGAGAGAGAGAGAGAGGGATGATGGCGCGGTAGAGAGTGATGGAGAGGTGGAGTCTTGATTCTTGAATCTCAAGCTTGAACCTTGAGGCTTAAAGCCTTGAGGCCCAAGGGAGAGGAGACTCGAGAGAGGTGATGGATGAGAGAGATGGAGAGGTGGAGCTTGATGGAGAGGTGGAGCGTCAAGCTTGAGCCTTGAGGCTTAAAGCCTTGAGGCTTAAAGCCTTGAGGCCCAAGGGAGAGGAGACTCGAGAGAGGTGATGAATGAGAGAGTTGGAGAGGTGGAGCTTGAGGGAGAGATGGAGAGGTGGAGCGTCAAGCTTGAAACCTTGCCCAATGCCTTGAGCCTTGGCTTGCTTCATTGCATTGAGCCTTGCTTATTATATAGGGAAGATCTCCCCCCAAAACCCATGGCGTTCAAAACTTCCCGTTTTTTTAACCAACGGACAATTTTTTTAAAACTGCCGTTCCGCCAGGCCGCCCGTTCCGTCGGCGTTCCACTCGTTCCGCCCGTTCCGGGGTCCGTTCCGGCCGCCATTCCGGTGACCGTTCCGGCAGGCGTTCGAAATGTGTCCGTTTTCGTTCCGGCTGTCCGACCCCCATGGGAACGTGTTTTGGGAACGGGAGGGGCCCGTTCTGCCCGTTCCCTGTTACTCTGGCTGCCACATCATGAGCATGATATCCGCCACGTTTTCCGGCAATCCGTACGGCTTGTCCGGGATCGAGTCAGCAGGAGTGTGTGTGTCCAGGGCCTAGCCATGTCACCAGTTTGTGACAAGCCATCTCATTCCGTCGAGAACTATTGATGCATCTAGATCACTATGCAATCATCTCATCATTTTGGAACTCTTGATTCACTCACAATAGTATCCAATCATCTCATCCAGATGGACATCTTGCTGCACTAGAATCTCATCCAGCTCTTATTCACTTAGCCATCACATCCAAATCTCATTGATCTCTAATAGATGTGTAGATGCACTAAGTTCAAATCATTTATCAGACAAAATGCTACAAAAGTTTTATCTTTCTCTATATGTCTCTCACAATACATACATGAAGAGCATATGTCTTCAGTTCAATTAAGGAAATTTACAATTCAGAGCACATATTTTCATAAAGTAATTCTGCAAAATATTGTTAGCCCCTTAGTATCCCTAAAATATCAAAGGGAAATTAGTGACTTTATTCAATCTAAGCAATCTGTGACAAAGGAGTGGAGTGGCTCCCTCTTGTGCAGTCGCACCGCACCAGATTCAACGTGCTGATTCATCGATAACTCTTGGCATGCACATTGCTAATATTCCGAAAGCATCAACGTACATCTCTCTCTGAAGAGAATTTGCGATGTTCTCCTCCATCCACTTTGCATCGAGGGTCAAAAAGTACCCTTGACCTAATTATCCGGTGGGTCTAGCTTACCTTGCTGTTCTTTTCTTGTGCCCTATGACCTATTGGTAGCCCTGCTGGCCTCCCCTGTCCATTGGTACCGCAATCTAAATCGTTGGAGTTCTCTAATGACCACCCATGAGCTAATTCCCTTTCTTCATCGGAATCCTTGGATGCACGATTGTCTTATTCCCTTACTTCTTCGGAATCCTTTGATGAACTCTCATTGGGTTCCCTTGTTCTGTTGGAACCCTTGGATGCACTTTCATCTGATTCCCTTGCTTTTCCGGAATCCTTTGATGAACTTTCATCCGGTTCCTTTGATTCTTTCCCTTCATTGGTAGACTCTTGTCTTGTTGAGGTGGACATTGGTTTGTCCATAGGATAGGTCAATGAGCTGGCATGCATACCAAAACCTTGCTTGGCATGTCCCATAAGTCTCTGAATAGAGTCAGACAGACTTGTTGTAGACAATACCGTCGAATCTCTTTTGGCAAACCGCAACAAAACCGCTCAATTTGGTCCCTCAAAGGATCCTCCGAAACGAGAACATTGGTAAATACGTGTCCCAAAACCATAGTCATAGGGGACGCCCATTTTTGAGCTTCTCGTCCCCACTTGCCACGCCACCCCCTTTATTACACTAAAAATCCATTTGAGCCGTGTCCCTCGTCCCCCGTCTCCACTCCTCGGGACGCGTCCCTTGTGACTATGCCCAAAACCTCTGGTACTAGTCATCCAACGTGTCTTTCTTAGTCATTCTCAGATGATGCTAGTATGCGATCTTCTTCATATTCTTATGTTATGCAGGTAGAAGTGAAAATTCTCTTGAATTAAACCCACTTCTTAGGTGCTTCTTTGTCATTCTCAGATGATGCCAGCCATGATGAGATCTTCTTCATATTCTTATGTTATCCAGGTAGAAGTGAAAATTCTCTTGAATTTTACCCACTTCTTAGGTGCTTCTCTGCATAACAATAGAGTAGACCACCATGTATGTGCATTTCCTTTCAAGTAAGATGCCGCCCTTTGCACCTTGGAGCGTTCCGAGAATTGCCCTCCCGAGAAGGTGACATCAAACCATTGTAGGAACTCAAGGGCTCGATGGGTGTCGTGGTCACTTGAAAACGTGTCAAATCTGATTGCTCGATCCCCAGCCTTCAACTCCTTGGTCTTCGTGTTCTTTTTCTCATTGTTCTCTGAACTGCTAGATGCCCTCCCACGCCTTCTAAACTTTTGCAAAACTCTTCTTTTCTTGATTTTTTTTGCTTTTTTTTGGGTTTTTCTTTGCTTCTTTCACCTTTTCTCATCCTCTTTGGCACTAGAGGACGATGAATTGTTGAAACTCTTTGAAGCCAAAAAAAAATCTGGGTCATCCTCGAAACAAACACACTTCTTGGATCTGCTTACCACCTCAAAAATCGACTTTCGGCCCAAATGATTGGGGAAATCCGTTGATTTCCTCTTCTTCCAAGAGTGCTTTAAGCATGGTTCATCTTCTTTTCAAGAGCTCTGTCCGACTCTTTTTTCGAGTACAATTTTTGCTTTTCTGCACTCTTTTCTTTCAACTTTCTTACCGCCTAGACCTGTTGGGCTCGCTGCTGCTCCTGCGCGTTCCCCTCCCCCCCCCCCCCTGCTCCTGCTCCTGCTCCCCCGCGCCATAGCCCCCCCTTCGCCCACGCCCTCGCGCTGTCTGTCCTCGCGCGCTGCTGAGCTTACACCCAGCCTGCGCGCAGCCCAGCCAGAGTGCAGCCCCGCCCGCTGCCCCCCCCTGTTGTTCGCTGCCCGCTGCCTCGCCACTCCAGCCCCTTATCCCCATGCCCCCCCCCCCCCCCCCCCCCCCCCCCCCCCCCCCCCCCCCCCTCCGAAGGCCTCGTTTGAATTGCCTGGCAGTGGATTCTCAGTTGGTTTCTCCTTGCCGAGCTCTCAAGCGTTGGCCTTCTCGTCCGCCCTTCTCCTTCAGAGCAGCAGACACTAATGGAGGCTCATGCTCCACCTCAGAGGGACTCCTCCGAAGCCCCCTCGCCCGACACCGCTGAGCCCACCATTCGACTTGCTCTCTCACCGACAGAGCAAGCGAGCCTAGCCGATGAGGTAGAGCGTCTGCAGGCGACCTCGGTCATTTGCAAGATTCTCGGCACCCGACCCAGCAGAGGAGAGTTGCGTGACCTTCTCCAGGCCCGCCTTCTCGCAGAGGTGGGCAAGATTTTGGACGTCCAGATCCTCGGACGGGGGTACTACCAGATCGAGTTCGAGACTTCCGAGATGGCCTCCAAGGTCATAGCTATGACTCCATTGGCTATCCAAGCATCACGCGCCCACTTTCGACAGTGGCGACACGGTTTTGACCCGACATCGGATGTGCTCGTAGAGGAGGCAGACATCCCATCTCGGTCTGCTTTCCGGGTTTACGGAGGGAGTACCTTCCACTGCTCTCCAGGATTGGCTCCGCCATCGGGACTGTTTTGGAGACACCTCGTACGGCAGCATCAGTAGCTGCCAAGGCGGCCGGCATCCCTTCAGTTCGAGTTTTGGTCAGAGATACCCACACGCTCCCGAAGGTCATCCTTTTGCCTCGTGTGAGTGGGGGTTGGTTTAGGCAGAGTGTGGAGTACTCGGGTCTCCCGAACCAGTGCTTCATTTGCAGACAGATGGGCCACCTAGCGAAGGCCTGTCCACGGAGGAGACTACGACCTGCACCTCAGCCTCAGCCCCAGCCTGCCAAGGCTGGGCCGCAGCCTCAGCCAGCGACACAGCGTACAGATTTTGAGCCACCCTCCGAGCCTGGGGCTCCAGCAGAGGAGGGATGGCAGCAGGCCCGTGGCCGTCGACGCCAGGGGCCACAGCGACAGCCTGGCACTCAGAGTGGCCCTCAGGTGCCTACTCAGCAGTAGTGGGTTCCCACGGGGAACTGCTTTGGTCCTCTTGAGCAAGAGGAGCCTCCTACGCCAGCCTTCTCTTCCGTTTCACCCTCGCCAGCCCCTCCACCTTCAGATTTCCCCTCTTCCTCCTCATCCCCTCCCCCGCCCTTTGCTCCCGTCCACTCCCCACCTCGCCCCCCTGTCTCTGTCGTCTCGCCCCGCTTCTCTTCTCCTCCGCCCCCCCCCCAGCTCCTTCTCCCCCTCCTCCTGCTTCAGTACCACAGTCGACTCAGGAGACTGGTCCCTCGCCGGCGGCTAGGAGATCTCTTGGCAACGCTTTTGCCACGAGTCGCCTAGCGAGAGAGGGTCAGCCCTTCTTGCGGCCCCCTTTGCAGATTCAGACATCTTCCCGTGCATCTATCCCTCGTGGTCTGACGAGCATTGACCTCCGACGCCGCTGGGACTTCTTCGATTACGGATTCACTCGCTTTCTCGGCGATTCCGCAGCAGACCACGAGGCAGCCTGCTTCAGGGTCCACGCTCTGTTCCTCGCCGCTAGGAGGACAGAGGCCTTGGACTCAGCAGTTGGTTTCTCCTTTCCTCTCTGCGGTAGGACCGAGACAGAGTGGTCCCTCGACTCAGTGGTGGGATGGTTGCATACACAGGTTCTCGAGTTCTCTCACCACATGGGAGAACTTGGAGTTACAGATTTGCTGCAGACTTTGTGGCCACTGGCCAAGTTTGCGGTGACACCCCCAGACTCAGCAGGATGTAGACACATTGTGGTGTACTTTTTTGCTGATACATAGTGTTTGCCTTGCTATGTATACATACATGAGGACTCCTGGACAGAGGAGGTTGCTTTACGCTCGGCTCGCTCTGCTTGGGCTTGGGCCAGGCACTCACTACAGGCTCGCCTATCTAGAGGACGCTCGGATGCGGATTACTCCCCATCCAAGCCTACCTCGAAGATAGCCCGTCTTGCTGCTGTTGCAGCATCTATTCTCTCTCGCTCCCCATGAGGATCGTCTCATGGAACGTGCAGGGATTAGGTGGGCCCCAGTTTCTGCGACAGCAGGGCCGATTGCGGTAGGAGCTTCAGCGTTGCCTTGTCGGAGGAGAGATTGATCTCCTTATGCTCCAGGAGCACCATTTGTCTGAGAGCCGCATCCGGCGCTGTGGTCAGATTTTGCGTGGACGTTATGATTCCTTTTGGTCAGCTGCTTTTGGACCTGGAGGCATCTAGGGTGGGGTATGTATGACTATTGCGGACTCATTGCAGCAGGCCATTGTGGGCAGAGGGATTATTGTGCCAGGCAGGGCTCAGTGGATTACTTTGCAGGTTCAGGGTGGCCTTGTGGGCTTCCTGAACATCTATGCGCCCAATGTGGGGAGTGCTCGTGCAGAGTTTTGGTCACAGATTGTTGAGTCTTTGCCACAGGTTGACCATTGGTGTGTAGGAGGGGACTTCAACATGTTGGAGGACCCCTCTGACAGGATCGGTGGCAGCCATGCTACTGTGCATGGAGTCGAGTTAGCATCTTGGGAGAGGTTGTGTATGACTTTGAGGGTCTCGGATACATGGCAGCATTCTGGCTTTGTGAGGCCTCCAGAGAGTCTTGCCTTCTCTAGATCAGACCGCAGAGTGGGAGGAGTGAATCTATCGTGGATAGATCGCTTCTACACTAGTGACCACTTCAGTGACTTGGGGGGATTAGTGGGCATCCTGGTAGGGACATCCTTCTCGGACCATGCACTAGTGATCCTCACAGTGGCAGACAGGCAGAGGAGTGGGAGCACGATGCTTCGCATCCTAGAGCGGGTCTTGTTGGACACAGCACTCAGAGAGAGGGTAGAGGCTCTTTGGACAGAGGGCATGGACAGCCAGGCTCTACCGGCAGACAGAGTGGCCTTAGGCCTAGCTCAGCTTAGCCACTTTTTTCTCCAGGAGTCTTTGGCTCGACGGGCCGCAGCGAGAGAGGAGGAGCAGCGTCTCAGACGAGGCATTGCTTCACTACAGAGGATGCAGGAGCAGCATCCAGACAGTCCATGGTTGGAGGAGCAGTTACAGCAGGCTCGACAGGAGCTTGTTCGCACAGAGGAGAGGCGCCATGAGTTTGCCTTTCACCGACAGGCATCTCAATGGACTCAGGTAGGTGACAGAGTGACAGGTGCCTTTTTTGAGACAGTAGGACCTCGACACTCGCATGCCAAGGTCACTCAGCTGAGGAGACCCGATGGGTCAGTTGCTTGTGAGCCTGAGGATATGCGTGCAATTGCTACTGACTTTTACCGTGAGCTACTGACGGCTGAGCCCCAGTCAGAGAGACAGGATGCATGCAGGGAGCAGGTTTGGGCGCAGATGCCTTGTCTTGTGACTGAGGAGATGCGCAAGAGGCTGGAGATACCTCTTCAGCTTGAGGAGCTGCACACGGCTCTTAGGGCCCTTCCTCGTGGTAGTTGTCCAGGTGAGGATGGGCTGACTCCCAGTTTCTTCTTGGAGTACTGGGACTTGCTTGGCCCAGATCTTTGTAGTGCCTTTCAGTACATTCTGCACACAGGAGTGATGCCGGATAGCATGAGTGAGGGCCTGATTTACCTCATTCCAAAGGAGGGTGGCTCCTTGGATGAGATTCGACAGTGGCGCCCCATCACCATCCTCAACTCAGCCTACAAAATTCTTGCCAAGGCTCTGAGTTTGAGGATTCAGCCACTTTTGGAGAGCCTTATACATGGGACTCAGACAGGTTTTGTCAAGGAACGCAGTATCCTTGACAACATCTTCACTTTCTGGGAGGCTTCTGCCCTGGCACGTCTCCGTGGGGAGGACCTTGTGATTCTTCTTCTCGATTTTGAGAAGGCATACGACAGAGTTGACTGGGACTTTCTAGAGGGCACGCTTCGCAGGATGGGCTTTACAGATGCTTGGATTAGAGGGGTGTCGGCTTTGTACAGACAGGCTCACAGTCAGGTGCTTTTGGCAGGAGGTAGAGGAGAGCGCTTCATGCTCACACGATCGGTAAGATAGGGTTGTCCTCTTGCCCCCTTTCTCTTTCTGTTCTATGCGGAGGCGATGAGCAGATTTTTGGTGTCACAGCAGGTTGGTTTGAGGGGCTTAGCACTCCCGATACGGGGAGATGAGCTTCTGGACGTTGAGTTTGCCGACGACTCAGCCTTGTACTTAGAGGGCCAGGAGGCCAATTTACACAGGTGTGGGTAGGCTCTTGAGACCTTCTGCTGTGCATCGGGCGCATTGATCAACTGGAGAAAGACAGTGGCTTTCTCGGTTGGCAGTGCTCATGTGCCAGAGTGGATGCCAGGAGAGGGTTTCAGGTGGATTTTCCCAGGGACTGCAGTTCGATACTTGGGTTGTCAGGTTGGTTTGGATTTGTCCCCCGAGCAGCAGATTGCTCCTCTTCTCCTGTGCATCAGGAGAAAGCTGTTCCACTGGAGCTCAGCACGACTTTCGCTGGCTGGTAGAGTAGTAGTTGCCAACCAGGTGTTGTTGGCAACTATGTGGTACATCACCTCTTGCTGGATCTTCTCGAGTTCTTGTATCAGCCAGATAGAGAGGCTGATCAGGAACTTCCTTTGGTCAGGTCGCGACACTCAGGTTGCCCGAGCCAAGGTGGCTTGGTCGGTCATCACACTTCCTTGTTCTCAGGGAGGGCTTGGGATCATTGATCCAGCACAGCAGAGCAGAGCCCTCCTTGGGAAGTTCGTCGTCAGAGGACTTCTTCCAAGCGAGGAGCCCTGGAAAGAGTTCTTGCTGCAGAGGCTTCGTGCCAGGGTGCCTCAGTCAGGAGGCCCTTGGCAACCTTCGACCAGATGGATCTTTACAGAGTTGCGCCGAGTTGGTTTGAGCAGGAGACTGGAGGACCGATTCGCTGTGAGTTTGCTTCGCTCTTGGGAGCTCTTACGGCGTGGCCTAGAGCAGAGACAACCGACATGCACGGAGGAGCGCCTACGACAGCCCCTCGTCTGGAACCCCATGGTTAGCACTCAGAGAGGCCACCTGGTTGGGAGTAGGCCTCATGTGTCATGGGGTCCCATGGCAGCAGGTCCAGCGCGCTCTCTAGGTGACTGGCTGGAGTTCACAGGTTTGTCAGAGGAGGTGCAGGGTGTCCAGCTACAGGGCATGAGAGGGGTTCAGAGCATGTATCAGGACATCTCAGAGTCAGTTCCAGCTGAGTGGCTCACGCCTCTCGAGCCAGTAGCACCCCGATGGATGGGAGCCTTCACACGATTGGAGGTTCTCATCTCAGTCAGGGCTTGTTCAGAGACTGTCCCAGCCCTGTTCTTTGAGCTTCAGAGTGGGGGACGATTACAGCGAGTTACAGTAGAGGCCCCGTAGGTAGCAGAGTGCTGTTTCTAGAGGATCCGAGTTGTGGGCATCTGTGGGAGGACTTGCGTCATAGACCCTGACCCAGTAGCTCTCGAGACAGGACACTGGAGGCTATGGGCTTGGGAGTGTTGTCCACTGGCACGAGTACAGTGGGACCCTGGTGAGTGGCTATGGAGGGACCCCTTCTCTTCTGCAGACCGCCGAGGAGTCCCTTTCTTTCAGTATACTGTTCGGCTTGGACGTCATATACTTGCAGCGCAGAGAGAGGCCTGCCCCGCTGCAGCACGTCATTGGCAGGAGGAGGGTCTCATAGTTGAGTTCTTGGCAACTTTTTGGCAGAGGCTGTGGGACTCCAGACAGCCGAGGTGCGTCACTTTGTTCTAGTGGTTGGTTGCACACAGAGCCATAGCAGTAGGGAGCTGGCTTGTACATAGTGGTCTCTCGGCCGCATGTACAGCCTGTGACCAGTTGGTGGAGAGTCAGCGACACTGTCTTTGGGACTGTCCTTCGGCCCAACAGGTGTGGCTACGAGTTCTTCGGCTGATGCATGCCCTCTCCGCGGCTCGACAGTACACTTGGGGGGCAGCGGCTTGGTCCACCCTCACGGGCCTGGCACTACAGTTTGAGCTATCTTCCACCAGCAGGATGATAGTGATACAGGGGGGGCGACCTGCACTCCAGCCTGCTACAGACCTTACTCCACAGGAGTGGTGCAGTGAGAGAGAGGAGTGCTGGGAGCTCATCAGCGGCCTAGCTCTTTGGTTCATTTGGCGGGCCCGTTGTTTCCGCATCTTTGAGGCTCGCCCTATGCCACTAGCAGAGACTGTTTGTGACTTTTGGCTAGAGCTGATCCATACTCTCAGAGGACAGCTTGAGGGACTACAGGGCAGCTCCGACCGCATGCGGGAGCGCCGCGAGGCTTTCCTTCGACTCTGGCGCCCTGGGCCTTTCTACACCATGGTCCAAGGGGTGCTCAGATGGCACTACTGTCCACCTGTGTGGCTCTTCCCTCCTCCCATTTCTTGAGCTAGCCCCATTGTATATATGCTGTTTTTTCATTGGGAGAGTCTCCCCATCATGCTTGTTGTAGCCCTCTCTTGCAGAGGTGGATGTAGCCCTAAGGGCAGTTTTCATTAACTAATAGCAGGATCTTTTTCTTGGAAAAAAAAAAACTTTCTTACCGCTTTAAGAGGAGAATCAATGGCCTCTCGCCATCTCGAGTGAATCTTATCAATCGGGTAATTCTTCAGGTGGTTCACATATTTCGAGTCTTGGAGTATTTGCAATCTTGATCAATTTTTTCACACGTGTCAATCTGTAATTGATGTTTGTACTCTGCTCTGTCTTTGTTGGTTATTGTAGTTTCCACGCTACGTTCCATCTTTACTTCATCTTCCCGATGACCAAGAGTCGTAGGGGTGTTGTCTTTGTCAGATTCTCCACGAGAACCCATGTGTGCTGCAGAAGCGATCCGTAGAAGAAGATTCGTTTTGAGCTCTGATACCACTATTACATGCTTGGACACTCCAAGCAAGAAATCAATAGCAACACATGAATAGAAAATGCAAAATCATTGAACTTAAGTAGGAGAGAGTGGGTCCAAGGGAGAAGAGTCGACACGGTGTCGTGCTGTGACAAGTACATAGTGGGAACGCATGCTACAAGAGTTATCTTGTAACTTTTTAGATACATAATTATATTTCCTATAATGTACATATGCATATTTAAGTATAATAATAAGCCTTCTATCTCATCCTATTATTTTTCTCAAGGGTAACCTATTGTTACTTTACCATCACAAAATACTATGGGAAAAGCGTCAATAGCTCCGCCTCTTTAACTTGGGGCAAAAAACATTGATTCTTTATTTCTACTATCTCATTATCATCTCACAATTTAGCTAGATCCTATATCTAGGGTAAACTCCAATATATACATATTCTATGTATTTTTCATATTTTTCTTATATTTCTTTTTAAATAGCTACTAGGAGGGAATCAAATCCTAGTGGGACGCTAGGTGGCATGATTTCAAAGATACATTTATTTTAATGCATTATTGTAAGCACGATTACAAAACTTTGTCAAGGAGCAATGTCATGCTTTCATATGGCATGAGGTGTCCTTTGGAATCAAATGAAAGTCTAGGCTAAGGGAACCACAGGAAGACTTTTACTGCCAGAAATGGACCCTATTTTGATGATTTTTTTACACAACGTTCCAATCCGAATTGGAAAACGATTTTAAAATGAAAATCGTAGCTAATGAGCTGAATTTTTTGCCCATATTTTTACTTTTTTATTTGGAGCCATGTTTGAGGAGATATGATCAAAATATTGGACCCCAGTCTGCCCACATCATGTAGGGACAGCTCATTTTCAACTTTTCCAGTTTTTGTTCACACTGGCTCTTCTCTTCTTGTGTAAACCCTTGGGGGTTCCCTTCACCTATAAAAGGGGACCTCGTCTTCCTTGAAAAGAACTCAAGCATTCAAGCCATTGATGAGAGGAATTCTTGAGGGAGTGAGTAGTAATGCCTAATTGTACTTAGCCATTAACATAAGCCCAAGCCTACACTTTCTCCTAGAGGAAGACTAGCCATTCTTGTACGCTATCCTTGGAAGATCAACTCTAATCAAAGAAGGTCTTGGACTTGGCGTATCAATCAAAGTGGAGTTCTCCCCTCTTCTTCTCTCTCCATTAATAATGGTGCCGAAGGGTTTGTCAAGTAAGATGTGTTCTACATTGATGTTTTCTTGATTTCTTGTTGTTTTCTTTTTCATCTCTAATCCAATATATATATATATATATATATATATATATATAAATATATATATATCTCATTCTTAGTGATTCATCCTCTCTACAAATTCTAGGTTCTCTTTGCTACAGGTACATCTTTCCCCGCAGTATCCTTATTGCCTACGGGCAAGAATAGGGCTTGGGAGGGAAACTTCTCATCTCTTCACTTCTCTCATATCTACATTTCTCACATACTATCCTAGATGAATAACCCACATGATGATAATTTCTATCGCTTTCACTCTGTATGATCTATTAGAATTAACGTATGGATTAGCCGTAAAATACACTTTCAACAACGTATAGTGTTTCTCTTTGGCCCAGAAAGGCTCAATGAAATACTTCTATCACCGGATCCCATCATACTACCTCTCATAGACTATAGCTTTTCTTTTGACGTAAGCGTAGTTATCTTGCTATGAACCAAGAGGATTTGTACACACAATTAATCCCAATCACTAGACAAAATATATATATTATGGTAAGCATAGAACTACAATTCCAAAGAACAATTCGTAGCCTATTTGGTCAGCCAAGATTGAATGCCATTAACTCATCTATTAACCCTTTCATACTACCCATGATACGATATGACCATAGCCTTGATGTTTTCATCTTTGTGTTGTTTTGACATTCTCTTTTGTGTTCTTTCTTTGTGTGTGTGAGTGCAAGAGAGAAAGAGTGGGTTTTCTTTGATTGCACTTCTTTCCAAACCCTAGTCTTCATGGCATCTATGGTTTAACTCCTTCATATAGTTTTTGTTGAGTTCTCTCACAAACTCTCACAGCCATAAGCCCGGTGCTTTCTTGGCAAGACCGCAAATTTCTCGACAACGGCATGGCAGAAATCTGGGCCAAGATGCACTAGCCCCAAATACTGGCACCCCTTTCAGTATTTCTTTATTATTGCTCTTCACAAAGTACAACTCCCGAGGGTCCAAATCTCTTTGAGACTATGCATCCAGATGCTTTGCGAGAAGCGGCTCTCTAGGCACTTATAAACTTACATGGGATGCCCAAAAGTAGAGCCCAAAAGCGTCAGATGCAAAAGCATTCACACCCAAAAGCATCTGGTACCAAAAGCTCACATAAACCCTACTAAAATCTGCCAGCGCAAAAACGTGGAAACCCATACAGCTTGCTACGTTATCAATTAGCACAATTTACGGAAATCAACCCAAAGCTCAAGCTTTTGATATTTTTGGGTTTAGGCCCCACGATTGGTGCTCATAAGTTCTTTCAAGTTGGTAGGGTTAGGTTTTTATGAAAAATCCTAACCTTTTTCTGTTTTTGGCCCTTTGGCCACACTTTTTGAGTTGAGTTCAGTTCTTCTTGTCTTCTTAGCAAGTTCTTCCCGGTTGAGCACACCATGTCATCACTTTGTGACATCCTACACCCTCATTTTGGTATTGGATGGAGCTAGCTAGATACAAACATAGTGTGTTTGTACTTCCTAAGCATACAGCTTCACATCGTTAGACTTAAAGCTCTGCCCTCCATCTCTCACTCTTGTATTACTCCTACCTTCTAGGTTATCTTATAGCACTCAAATGTTGTACATATTGTCCTTATTCTTGGATAGCCATGTGACACTCTTGTACAACGATCTGTCTCATAGGTTGATTTTTGTCTCTAGAAGACACCTATAAAGTTTGTGTGTGTGTGTGTGTGTGTGTATCTCTCTGCTGGTATGGGCAGATGACATCATGGTTTCAGGTACATGGGTTCAACATCGACAGATTGTCCCCCTTCTAGTACTCATTGGATGCACCATCTTTGACTCTTACACAGTCCGAGATCACCAGGCTCATCCGCCAAGACTTTACTCAGCTAGACACTAGGAGGACTTGGATATAGCTGGCACAGGAGTTGGGAACGAAGATGGATTTCTATAGAGAGCATCTTCTCTAGCTTACCGAGGATGGTTTTGTGATGAGGCCCAAATACATGGACACCCACTTATCTCATGGGATACGATGTGCTATTGGCCAGTTATGCACATCTTCACACTAGCTTCGGATCGAGACTGGTAGATACATTAGAGTACCAGCAGAGGCTAGGACATGTCCCCTATGTCACATGGAGCGTGAGACAGAGTTGCACTACACATGCCACTGTCTAGTTTACTATGAGATACAAGGACACTTTCATTGCATGTTCAGAGAGGGCTTTGGACCACACTCTAGAGTCATGGGGTATGAGGACCAAAGATGTCTGGGTCTGTTTTTGCTCGAGCTGCACAGACACAAAGAGAGCATGATGAGAGGCAAGGCCAGCTAGTCTCAGAGACCGGATCACAGACTTCTTTAGAGTGGACACTGGGCAGCCAGAGGAGCAGCTACCACAACAGAGCTCACAGAGGCACGTTGATCGATCGAGCGACCAAGCTAGGGAGATCTAGACGCCCACAACTACGGAGGACTACATAGCATCGATGGAGGCTGCATCAGAGGATTCCGATCAATTTGGCCCGACATGCACGACGCCCTATCAGACTATTGACCATTGGAGGAGATTGATGAGATCCTTCAGCGACCGATGATGGATCTCCTATGATTTAGCTCTTTTGAGGATTGTACATCTTGCTCATCTTATATCAGCCTTTGTATGAGCTCTCACCCATTATATTCCCACACGCACACCCACATTGTGTTGTATTAGCCCCTATTCGCTACTTCCCCCCCCCTACTCATATCCTATACAGTTCCAACTAGCTGCTTAGTTCACATCTAGCAGTTAAGATTTTAGTTTTTCACTTTGAAGACGTTTGATATAATATTTCATTTCATTTTCTCTCTCTCTCTCTCTCTCTCTCTCTCTCTCTCTCTCTCTCTCTTCGACTCTCTCACGTGTACATGACCTCCATATGGATGGTAAACCGAGATCCAATGGAATAGAGGGAATCTAGGTTGGGTACCGTTGTGAGCTTGTTTGCAAAACGTTCATGCTTGGACAGATCCATTCGACTAGCTAGGACCCTTGTATGTCCCCTTTTTATCAATCGCTTTGCTAGCATGCAGGGCATTAGCACTAGTTTGTGTGGTTGCAATGTTGTACAAGCAAGAATGGTAGATGATGTGGTCATTGGTGTGTGAGCATGTCACACCTAACCTAGTGTGGTTCTTGTAGGTACCTTCTTGATGCACAATATTTAGGGATACTGAATAAACATTTCAGTGCACATCTTTAGTGACTTGTGAGAGACCTCATTTTAGCCAAATATATAAGTAATGATTGTAATCTCTCCTAAGGCTACTAAAGGAGAGAGCTATTTGTTTAGCAAGGTGGAACAATACGTGAAATACAATACATATTCGGTACGTAAGGTACACAATCCTATATGGATTGAGGTTGATTAACGTATGTAAATTTACGCACCATTGGTAAATATACCTTAGTAAATAGAGAAAAAATAGGAATTTTGCAATAAAAGTCTACAAACATATAAACTATCACTCTATAGCTGATTAGACAGATATACCTACCCGGAATTTCAATCAAGTGACTTTTCGTTTGTGACTTGTATGCTAACGATTACCATGTACATGTACTTCAAACACAATATCCATGACTTGTATACTCGAGACTAAAGTCAGCTTCAAACTTTATCAAAAGGGTTGAAAAAAACCTCGCCTCAGTGAACAAAACTCATAGGGACAATCAATCTTGAGGAGGAACCCACAAAAAAAAGACGTACGGATCTTGTCCGTCACGTACTGATTTGTACTGTATCAATGTACCATGTGGATGGATCACACACGTACGTACACTGTACGGTCTACCTTGTTGTTTAGGCACCCTTTCTAACAACGATCTGATCAACATATTGGGAGTAATTATGGATCAAGATGAATTCATCTCGGGTGTAATGAAAATTGATATATAACTATTTTACTACAGTTGATAGGTGGAAAAAGCATGATCGAGCTATGGGCTATGCGAAAGATCATTACATTTATGTATATTTCATTATTCAAGTGCTTTTTATGAGCTATGATCATTATTATGTCTGGCCGGGCAGTCTGTACTCATTTGAGCATTCAAGAAATATATAAATAAATATGTGTAAGAGGAAAATGCTCACTCTTGCACGGGGAGAGATTGCACCCATCGTCTGTGTTCCTCTTCTCCCCTCTCCCCTCTCCTCTCTCACGTGCTTGTGCAGGCTGTAGCACTCCACTCTAGAAGGTGCACTCGCACGTACTCTGTTACTCTCTCTCACTCTTTGTTGCTCTCAGATCGTGCATAGTGTTGATTACGTGCTTGTGGAATCCGCCAGGTATGCAGATGTATCGTTTTATGGCTTGTAGTATGTTATTCTTGGTATTTGCAGGGTCCTCTGTGCTCCCGTTCCGCAGAGTGTCCCGCAAAACATTGAAATTAACATAACACATGCCATAAAACGGCAGATCACCTGGGGAGTTGCACAAATGCATAATCGAAGCTATACGCGAGCAGAGAGAGACAGGGAGTGAGAGAAAGAGAGAAAGCGCATGCATGTGCAATCTCCCTCTGTGCAAGAGTGAGCATTTCCTTCTTGCACGTATTTATTTATAAATTTCTTGAATGCTCAAAATGATTACAGACTGCCCGGTCGGACATAGTAATGATCATAGCTCATAAAGAGCACTTGAATAATAAAATATACATAAATGTGATGTCTTTTTGCATAGCCCATAGCTCGGTTATGCTTTTTTCACCTGTTAGCTGTAAAATAATTATATATCAATTTTCATTACATTGGGCACTTCGAGCAAAAGTAATCAGTCCTTTAGAACTCCCAATGCCAGCCATCTGCAGCTGACTCTTCAGCGCACTATGCTGCCAATCCAAAGAAAAAATTCAGCCCTTGTTTGGGTCGCTAGATTGCAACTCTATAACTAGCTTGGATATCCAAGTGGGAATCAACTACAACACATGTATAGAAACTAGAACAAACTGTAGACTGGAATTGAAAAGAGAGAGGAATCAACAAAGTTTCGCTTCTAGATGCACTGGCCCCAAAGTCTGGCACCCTTTTTAGTACTTCTTTCTTTATTGATAATCATAGAGTACAACTGTTAGGAGAGATAGACTCAGCAACTTGCAACCATGCAATGATTTGCAAATTCGTCCCTCAAGGCCTTCTTAAATAGGTACATAGGGACACCAAAGTCAACCTGCTGATTTGACGTGCATGTTTGGAATAGTCGGAGCTAAACCAAAAGCCTCAGAGTATAACTCTAGTAACCGAGGAGTATTTGCTAAGTCCTCCTCCTCCATGCACTTTGCATCAAGAGCCGGATAATTCTTGAGCTCGACCAAATATTAGAGGAACAACATACCTTTCACTTTCCTTGTGCGCTAGGACATGTTCTAGAACGAGAATCTCTTCCATCTCTGCCACTTCTGCTTGTTGCTCTATCTCCCTATCCTCTAGCACCCCAACCTTGAAAGATCGTAAAAGACTCACATGAAAAGCATTGCAAATCCTCCATGTATTTGGCAACTTTAACTCCAAGTATCCTCCAAGGATACATCGTTGAACAAAGACCTGAAAATGGCCATTCTGTGTAACTATGATTTTAAATCAATCCCTTCGATTTTAAGAAACCCATTGGACCTCATTTACAGCCAAGAAGTAGTTGGATATGGAGACTTCAAACTTTCTGGTAAGGGGTTGGTTTGGGTGGGGGCCCTTACGATCCTATCGGGGTGTCAATTTCTCACCTCTCTCTATCTTCCTAAGGTAACCTTCACCTCTTGCTATCTTCTCAATAAGGCTATAGGCGCATCCTCTATTTTCAATAAGGTTGTAGGCGCATCCTCAATTGGATAAGCAAACGAGCAGGACGTGGTGTTTATTTTAGTGTGATAATTTGTTCTTGTCACTTTTATCATTTGGTGTGCTAGACTCTCTCCCTCTCTCTCTTCCATCAACCTTGGCATCTCACAGTTTTCCTGGCCGCTTCGTCCTATCAAGCTGAAGGAAATGAACCATTGTACATAAATGGTTGTGGTGGGATGAAGTGGATTGTGCTATGTATGGCTTTTATGAGTGGTGGGCAAGATCATAGTCTTTCACGCTTTGCCCCTACCTTCCCCTACGAGCAAATTAATGGCACCAATTAAGTATGGGGGACGCACCTATTGCATGAAAATAGGCATGAAATGAAATTTTGTCTGCAGGTCTCGTTTGAGAAAAGACCAGACCTCTTGACAAGCTTGTGGTTTATGAGGCCGCCAAGGTAACGAGAAAGAATTTGCAAGCCGTCTGGATCGCACTGAGACCTTGAGTCCCATAGTGTTGATGGAGTCCGAGGAAGGCACATCCCCTTAACTTTCCAAGTCTTGCCTCAATCATATCGGAATGGTGGAAGGTGGTCCATGTCAATCTTTGTGCTATGATAACGCTATGTTACTTGAGCATACCATGATCCTCTATCTCCTACTTGAGCCAATTATCTGGACGCCTTAAAAGCTCTATATGATAGCCAATCTAGTGGCATATCTATGAATCTATGTAGGAGACATAATATGGTCTCCTGTGTCTTGACTGCATGCGTGCTCTCCACCCTAGCTCATTCTCTCCCCCTCGTTCTTCCTTCCATGTCCCCCGAGCGCCCTCTTTGTGTAAAGCCTCCCATCACCATGCATGCAGCCCCTGCAACGCTTCCCATGCCTCGCCATGACCTGCTGCACTGCCTGTGCGAACCCAGCTACCTGCGCGCAGCCTGTTTCGCGCGTCTAAATACTTGCGCGCAACCTTTTTTAGCTTTCGTTCTGGGCCTGCCTGCGCGCGCTGGAGTCTATTCCCACTGCCCCTGCCCGTCAGGTTTTTCTCCCGTCTGCCCACCTGAACCCGCCAGCAATTAACAGAGATACTCCCCACCCAGCATACCCGCCTGTTCCCACGGCTCACCCTTTTTCAACCTTCAATACAAAGGGACCTCACCACTCCCCTTGAATTGCCCTGAATGGCTATGGAAAAAGGGGCCACAAAGGATGAAATGGCCAAGATGGAGGACAAGCTACACGCCACGATCAAAGAAAACAAGAAATTGACCGACTCCGCCATCACCACTATCATCAACCGCCTCTCCAAACTTGAGAAAGAAGTAGAAGTCTTGAACAAAGGAGAAGGAAGACAAAAAGGAGCTTGAGGGATGGAAGAAAGAGAAGGAAGAGATGCATGAGCAAATGGCCATCCTCAAGGCCTCAATCGCATCCCTTACCCCCGAGGAAGGGGAAATCAACAAGGACACAAAGGAGGCCATCAAAGAAGAACTCACTAAAGCCCTTACCGAGAGCTTGGAAGACAAGCTCGAAGCCACAAAGGAGGGATGGGTAGAATTGGTCAAGAAGAACCTCAAGAAAGAAGCGAAAGAGGACGCCCAGAAGGAAGAAGCTCCCTTGTACACACCACCCTGGTGTAGGCGGGGTGCCCTACGTCCATGTGTGCGTGGGCGTCTGCGAGCTCGGACCTCCTCAGCCTGCTGTAGAGTCACTCCTCTCTGGGTGGTCGAAAGTGATGGTGCTGCTATGGTCCTCTGGAAAAAGTCTGTGAGCTGTGTCTGGCACTCGTCTCTCATCCCTAGTGCTACGTGGAGGAGGGAGTCCCGATGTTGCTGTGCCTCTATGAGGAAGCGGCCGAGCTGTCGCTGGTCTCTGGACTCAAAGATCTGATGTAGAGTGGGCTGATCTGCAAACAAGGTCAGATATCTGCCTCTAATCTCCTCATATGCTCTACATCTGCATACGTAATGCTCCTCGCTCTCAACCTCTGTTGTGCAAAGTCTGCATATCCTCTCTGCTCTGGGGACATGTGCCGCTCTCCCTGCCTCAATCTCTAGTTGGTGTGATGATACTATGAGCTGTCCGATGGCGACCCGTGCTCTATGTGGCATATAGACATCCATGTATCTCGGTCTCTGGATGAAACCATCTGCTACAATAGTGAGGAAGTGGTCTTTGTAGTACTGCCTCTTCGTGGGAAGAGGCTCTCTGGGTGTGATCCATGTCTCCCTGATGTATAGCTGCCAGAGATCCTGTCTGAGAACTCGATTCCTCTCGATGTGTGAGAGGCGTATGTGAGGGGAGTCGGGATCATACTGAAAAGGGGGCAGATCCGTGATGTCCAAGCCATGGGATGTAAACCACTCTATGACCTGTGAGTACCATGCCCTTGTGTTCCCCTCCTGATGCAGCTGTATCGATGCCTCAAAAGCTCTGCGGGTGAGTCTGTGTGGTGGTAGCTCTCGCATGCGCTGTATGGAACAAATTGTCTGAAAGAGAGCCTCTACTAGCATCGGTGGGGTAGCTAGCTCTGCTCTGATGATATCATGTGGTACTGAGGGTTTGCTGTGGAGCAAATGGGAGATCATGATGATTTGTGGGCGCTCTATCTGTGTCCATAGGGATGCGTATAGCCATGGAGCCCATACAGCGGCTGCA
This sequence comes from Adiantum capillus-veneris, assembly GCF_014529385.1. Taxonomy (NCBI): domain Eukaryota; kingdom Viridiplantae; phylum Streptophyta; class Polypodiopsida; order Polypodiales; family Pteridaceae; genus Adiantum; species Adiantum capillus-veneris. The sequence goes on along the minus strand of NC_140935.1, from coordinate 10,438,741 downwards.
TACATCATGGCAGGTGTGACTAGAGTGTCAAAAAGCCACCCCTTGGTGCGGGGCTCCTGGAAGTGGGCCTGATGGCATCTGCGCTCCAAGGTGGCCAGCGCTGCATATCCTCGTGTAAGCCTGTCTCGGGCTGCCTGTGCCATGGAAAATCTACCAGTGGTGCCAATGAAAGTCACCCCTAGGTATACATATGAATCAACCACATCGACCTGCCTGCCTACTGCTGCTGCTGTGAGTACTGCTCGGCTCCGCACTGTCCTGGAGGTGTGAAAGATCATGACCTTGGTCTTGCCAAGGTTCACTGTGAGCCCTCGATGTGTGCAGAAATCATCCAAGGCTCGTAGGTGGCTCTGTAGTCCCTCCTGTGTCTCAGAAACTAGGATGATATCATCAGCATAAAGCATAATATGTACTGGTATACCTGCCAAGTCTGATCCCGCCCCTCCTGCGCGTAGAATGTAATCTGATATCTCGTCGATGTAGAGACCAAATAGAGTCGGGGAGAGGGGATATCCTTGCTTCACACCAATAGTGCTAGCAATGGAATCCGATAGTCCACCTGGGCAGCACACTCTACCAGAGACCTGTGCGTATAAAGAATGAATGGCCCATATCATCTCAGATGGTATCTGTAGCTCCTGAAGGCGTTGGAAGAGTCTCTCTCTAGGGATAGTGTCAAAGGCCTTGGGGAAATCCACAAAGCAGCAATAGAGTCTCCTCTTCCGTGCTTTCGCTCCATCGATCAGGCAGCGAAGCACGAAAATGTGGTCGATAGTTGAGAAAGTGCGTCGAAAGCCTGCCTGTCTTGACGCTCGTATCCTTGATGCCTCTACATGCGTGCTAAGCTCTGCCTCAGGAACAGCCTTATATAGTTTGGCCAGTGTGTGGCCAATCATGATAGTCCTGTAGTTCTTTGGATCCAGGGTGTCGCTAGACTTGTGGATAGGCACGATGGTGTGCATAGTCCACTCCTCTGGTAGTCCCTCAACCAAGGCACGGTTGAAGAGACGTGCTATCAAGGGGGAAAGAGTGTCTGCTGCATATATCAAGTGCTCACTCTGTAGTCCAGTGTGATCTGCTGATCGGCCATGCTGAAGGCGTCGGATGGCCCTCTCCACCATGCTAGATGTGAAGAAAGTCAAGGTGGTAGGTCGAGGATCAGATGGCTCTGGGATCAGTGGCTGCCCAGATATCTGGTACAAGCGCTCGGCATAATCATGCCAAATCTGGGGGTCCTCTAGGGGGGTGGTGGGGCGTGGCTCTCTCAGAATCCTCCATGCTGTGGCGCAGTCTGTACTCATAAGAAGGTGGTATAGCTCAAGCTCCTGTGCCTCCTCGAAGGCCCGCCGTTTACGGCGTGTGATGGACTTCATCTGTCGTCTGACCTCGCTCTCAGTAATCTCCTCTAAGGCTCGTCGTGCCCGTAGCTGTCTGTATAGATCTCTGCACTCCTCGTCGTACCAGTGATTCTGGGGCATCGTCCCAGAGGGGGGGGGGTCGGCCACTGTGGGTAGTGTGTGGAAAGCAACTGAGGGGTGAGGTGTGTAGAACTGTTGAGAGCTAGCTAGTGAGTATAGAGAGTGGTGTGTCTGGGTCGAGAGTGTAGATCCCCTCATATACATGTGATGAGTAAACGTGGGCTAGCTCATGTGTGAAGTGTATAGTGGTGTATGGTGTGGATGTAGGTGGTGTATGTGAGATGGGTGAGCCAGTGAGAGAGAGGGAGAGATATGCGTGGTCAGCCCCAATAGGCAATGGTGGGATGGTGAAGGATGTGAGTAGGTGGGTTGTCTCTCTGAAGCCAATGATGTAGTCCACTGTACTACCTCTGCTGGCTACTGATGGCGGTATACAAGTCAGGCCGCCGGATGATGGCCATTGCGCCATCCCGTTATAGATAACGAGACGGTGCTGTGATCCCAAGCGAAGTAGGTGCCTCCCATATGGTGTGGGTGTGGTGGTATCACTAGAGATCCTCTCTGCCCCTGTGTCCTCCATAGTGTAGAGTAGCTCTGGGTCGTCGAAGTCGTAAATATCACACTGTCTACTCTGTGTCCTGGCATTGAAATCCCCCGTGAGGAAGAATTCACCCAGTCTATAGTACTCCATGATCTCGTCCCTAAGACATGCATATGGTGAGTGTGTATCATCCTCCTCCTCTCCTCCGTGTGTGTGTACCTCCTCTGTCTCCCCTCCACCTGTCTGTGCAAACCTGGAGCTGCTAGGTGCAAAGTAGCATACGGCGATGTAGAGGATGTGCTCCTCAGATTGCTCAATCCGTATCCACATGTAGCGTGCCTTTGGATCGCGTGCTACTATCTGTATCCTGCTATGAAGTGAGCGGCGGTAGAGGACTGCTACTCCGCCAGATCCTCTAGAAGTGTTGTGCCGTGTACACTTCCTGTGTGTAGACTCCCATTGGTAATTCTGTACTCGGGGTAGGCCTCTCTCTGAACTCTCGTGTGTCTCTGTGAGGAGAATGATGTCTCTACCATGCATCACCTCTTCCAGTCTCCCTGGATCTATCCACAAAGAGCCATTGCAATTCCAAACTGCCATGTGTATCTCCTCGTATAGTGTCTCATAGCTCGCGAGTCCCTATGCTACGGCTTTGCCATCAATGATGACGCGACCGCCGCGATAGGAGGCCCGTTTTCCTTCTTTGCGCGCTTGTTGTATCCGAGGCATGCATGCTCTTCTATGCTCTACTTGCATCCTTGTGAGGTCATCATCTAGGTAGATGGGGGGGGGGGGGGGGGGGGGGGGGGGCGTGAGACCTCGTAAAATTACCCTCTTTCGAATGAAAAGGGTCCGTGCTTCCTCCGATGAAAATTGGAGGATAAGAGGCCTCTTCTTGATGGGGTCTTTGCCGGCTCGCCAAGCTTTGGTGAAGGGGGTTGATTCCTCTATTTTGTATCCAAGAGTGGTACATAAAGTCTTGCCATCTTTCTCGGGGGTGGAGTCCTTCACTTCTTCAATGCCGGTGACTCGTATGTTGAGGCGACGGGCATGGCGCATTTTTTCCTCTTCGAGGGTGGTGTGTACAAGGAGAGCTTCTTCCTTGTGTGCATCCTCTTCTGCTTCTTTCTTGATGTTCTTCTTGACCACTTCTACCCATCCCTCTTTCGTTGCTTCGAGAGTGTCTTCCAAGCGTTCGGTGAGGGCTTTAGTGAGCTCCTCTTTAATGGCCTCTTTGGTTTCATTATTGATTTCCCCTTCTTTGGGGGTGAGGGAAGCGATGGAGGCCTTGAGGATGGCCATTTGCTCTTGCATTTCCTCCTTCTCCTTTTTCCATTCCTCTTGGGTTCCTTTCCACTTGTCGGTCTCCTTCTTGTGCTCTTGTTCTTTAGTCTCTTTCTCGGTCCATTCTTTTCTTTCCTTATGCAAGGCTTCCGCCTCTTTCTCAAGCTTGGAGAGGCGGTTGATGATAGTGTTGATGGTGGAGTCCACCAACTACTTGTTCTCTTTGATTGCGGTGTGGAGTTTGTCGTCCATCTTGGCCATTTCTTCTTTGGTCACTCCTTTCGCCATGTCGGGCCCGTCTCGGTGTCGGTTTGCACAAAGCACCTGTTCTGTACTTCTGAAAAAGTTGCAAGAATTGCAAAATCTCTGTGAAAAATTGCAGAAATTGTATTTTTGGAAACTTCTTTCTCACAGAATTCCTGTGTGTAATTCCTGTGTGTATGGCTGGACCTGCATTCCTGGAAAAGGGCCTGCGTGTAGGGCTGGACCTGTCCAAGCTTGGTGTGAGCAATCAAAAATGCAGTAGGTACTCAAAAATGAGCCCGTTGCTGACCAGGTAGGGGCCTGGGGAGGGTGGCGCTGGCACGAGCTTGGGGGGGGGGGGGGGGGGGGGAAGTGGCACGAGCCTGTGGGCATCCAATTGGAGTGCGCGAGCCTGTAGGACAAGGGCACAAGCCTGTGGAGGTAGTAGTGGCAAGCCCTCACCATAGTAGCAAGTGCCCGCCATCAGAACAACAAGTGTCCGCCATGAGAGAGAGAGAGAGAGAGAGAGAGAGAGAGAGAGAGAGAGAGAGAGAGAGAGAGAGAGAGAGAGAGAAGAAGAAGAAGAAGAAGAAGAAGAGAATTTTAACATCGTAGGAAACTATCCCAAGTGACCTTAAAGATCTATTTCACGAGGAGAGTTGAACTCAAGACTTGTTATTCAAGAGGGAAATGGCATAACCAATCTACCATACTTGGGTGATAGAAAGGTTATACCATTTTCCTCTTTTTATTAGCATACACCCACACACCCACACACACACACTCGAGAAGAGAATTTTAACGTCATAGGAAACTATCCCAAGAGACCTTAAAGATCTATCCAACGAGGAGAGTTGAACTAATGTCACGTGACACATCCAACCCTATGTGTCCGTGGACAAGCTACATCACGACAAGGGTTCAGTCAGTCCAGTCAGTCTAGATTTAGAAGTGATCTAGCACTTATGTGAGTCTATTCGTAGATCGTGTATGCCCAGTCACTTAGTATAGATGCATATCCTCTGGTTGCACACATCATGATCATCAACATTCCCATCAGAATTCATCAGAATCCATTAGGGGAATTTTCCAATGCATTTAGCCTATTTTACCTATTTTTGACATTTTTCACTTATTATTTTTAAGTGACTTTTGTTGGAAAGTAGGTAGGGCAAATTGAGTAAGTTTGTATATAAGCAAACCTAGGCTAGCACTAAATGGTAGAAGAGGCAACAAGAGCCAAGCTCAACATGCAACTTCTCAAGCAAGAACTTGGTGGACGTTCCCTCCAAGCAGAGATTCCCCCCCATGCTAGCGTTTTCTTCATCGGCATCCTCTAGCGTTTTCACATTCAGTATCATCACCCTAGCCTACCATAGCCTGGCGTTTTTGCATCAGCAATCATCGCCACACAGACACGATCAGCTAGCGTTTTTGGACAAGCTACAACCCTAGCATTTTTGATATCCCAGCGTTTGCAGATTTCAGCCTTTGCAGTCTTCAGCCTGGCGATTTTCAGTAGTAGAAAGAGTAGCAGATTCAGTCGGAAAGACCATCAGATTCAGCCCTTAAGAACCTCAGTTTTCAACCCTAAACCTGCAGATTTTCAGTGAAAAAGACCTTCAGAAACAACCCCCAAAATCAGAGTTTTTGGACTAGCCGTAGATTTCAGCTCATAGCGTTTTTGGACAGCAAATCAAAGATTTCAGATTTCAGCCCTTATGTCGTTGTCGTCATCCCCGTCGTCATCACCGACATAGCCTAGACTTGCATTAGTCACATGCATTCAGTTTGTACCAGTTTGTGCAATCATAAGTAGACCACTCTCGCTGACGAGAGTGGGGCCTTTGGAGGAGGGTTTTACAACGTCTTTGGTGTTGTATCTCTCTTCTCTCTCTATCTCTCAGTCTCATACACTTGCACGCACAGTGTCCATTCACTTCGTTGTGATCATTGCACTCTCTTATTAAGAACGGAAGGCTCTCCCTTCCATAAGAACAAAAGGAACCTTGAGCATAGTGCAGAGCACTCATCTTGAGCAAAGCGCAAACATTCATTCCGCTGCACCTTACATTGGTATCAGAGCTTTGACAGTGTTCTGTATCACTCAAGGAAAGAACCACAAGAATCACAAGAATTCTTTTTGCTTGTTGCGATCGCACGAACCCAAGTTCGCTTGGGCGTGTCGATTCCTAATCGTGTTTTTGAAGAGTGACAGAAATCCCAAGAAAGAAGGGCTTGTCCAGCCTCCCCTTGTGCCTCTTTTCACTCATTGAGAGCGGACCGTGCACTTAGCGGCCGGCCAATCGACGTGAGGTGAGAAAAAGCAACCTTGGTGTGAGCGCAAGGCCGCCAAGGGGTGTGCCCGCGGAAAAGAGTAGAACTCGGGTGAAGAGAAGATCCTTCTCAAACACAGATTGCAAGCGAAAAAAAACCCTCAAGAACCTCAAGAACCTCAAGAGTCAAGACCCTCAAGAACCTAAGTTCCTCGTGAACTTAAGAACCAAAGATCATAGTGCATGGTCATCACCCGAAGCGGAATGGATACTTCGCATACAAGTGATGAGCATGAGAGAGGCGACGAAGAATTTTCCCCACCAAGAGATTTTTCCGACCCTCCCCCTTCGCCATCTACGCCACAAACTGTACCGAATCCTATGGAGGCTTTGGTCAAGACGATGATGGACATGATGACAACGTGGCACGAAGCAAGAATGGCAGCCGTGGAGTGTGAGCGCGAGCAATTACAGTTGGAGGCCAAAGAATTTGATCGCAAGTACACAGAAAGAAAAACAGAATTGGATCGCAAGAACGTTGTTCATTCTTTCTTTCTCATTTCTAATGTGGAGGCGAAGATTGAAGAGATTCGGGAAAAGGAGACTCTCTTAGTCTCTTCTTCTCCAAAGCATGATACACAGGATTTGCATAATGATAAGCATGAAGAATTGCATGACAATGACAACAGCAGATCAAAGATTGCAGATTTCAGCCCTTATGTCGTTGTCATCATCCCCGTCGTCATCGCCGACATAGCCTAGACTTGCATCAGTCACATGCATTCAGTTTGTACCAGCTTGTGCAACCATAAGTAGACCAATCTCGCCAACGAGAGTGGGGCCTTCGGAGGAGGGTTTTACACGTCTCTGGTGTCGTATCTCTCTTCTCTCTCTGACGAGGGCAAGCAGCCTGAGGCGAGCACTCTGTGGTGAACAGGTTGACGAGGGCGAGCAAACTGTGGCGAGCATGCTGACTAGGGCGAGAAGGCTGAGGGGAGGAGACTGAGGCGAAGGCGAGCAGGCTGAGTGAAACCGGCTGCCCACCCCTCGCGCTGCCACTTGTTGGACGAAGGACGAGGGACGAGGGACGAGCTCTCTCTCTGCTAGACGAGGGACGAGGGATGAGCTGCTGGGCAAGGACGAGGGACGAGCTGCGGATCCTGGGCTAGAGACGAGCTGTTGATCCTGGACGAGGGACGAGCTAGACCTAGGCAAGGGGCGAGCTGCTGGTCGAAGGCGAGGGGCGAGTTGCTTGACCTGGTCGAGGGTGAGCTGCTGGACCTGGTCGAGGACGAGCTGCTGGACCTGGTCGAGCTACTGGTCCCGTGTCAAGAGGGCGAGTTGCTTGCCAAGGGCGAGGACGAGGGCCCTAACCTCTGAAGGACGAGGGCAAGCTGCTGCCAAGGGCGAGAGCGAGCTGCCTACCAAGGGCGAGGGCGAGAAGAGCCAAGGGCGACGAGATGAGACCAGCCTGCCAGGGCCAGGGCCAGGGCGAGGATGAGAGCAGTCAGCCAGGATGGGGGCGAGGACTTGGTGATGAGGGCGAGGCCCTCCAGGGTGGAGGCCAGACCTCTGCTGGTGAGGGCCTTGACTCAGTGCTCGCTTTGTTCTTCTCTCTCGGATGGACCAACCGGCCGAGGATGGTGATGCAAGTGGCTTCACCACCCTACAAAAAATGAAAGCGACATTCAAGCGGAGGAACAAAGATAGCATACTCTCGCCAAGCTCATTGCGGGCAGGGAAAACCGTCAGAATCCAAGATGATTTAATGATGAAGAGGGTTCAAGTGATGATTAAATCTGAGCTCAGCTTTATGAGAGATGACATCAGGAAAGAGATGTACGCAAACACAAGGAGTTATAAGAATTCTATGTATGCAGATATGAGGAAAGAATTGGATAAAGCGATGCTTGGTAAGCATGATGAGATGTATCTATCTGTGAAAGGGGAGATGCAGGCTCTAATGCGGGCAGAAGTGAATGTAATGGAATGTATTATGCAAAAAAAGTTGGATGAGGCAATTGCAAGCTTTGAATCTTGGAAAACCAATGTGGAAAAGTGCATGAAGGAAAAAGATGCAGTGATTGAAGAGCTTAAAGGGGAACTTGCAGCTTGCAAAATTATGCCCAAAACGGAAGGGGGAAATCAGCCCTCGATGTAAGGAGCTCGAAGATATTAAGGAGCAGGTCAAAACTCTGCGCGAAGGGGAGAACTAAACTCGAAAGAGGCTTCCTCATGGGCAGAGCGCCTTTTTAAAACATAGGAGAAAGTTGACGAAGCAGAAAAATGGATTGAAGGTGCAAAGAAAGGGAAGGCCCGGATGCCAGAAGCCGCACAGACTTCTACCATCATCAATATGACCATTGAGGAGGAACAGAAAAGGAGGACTAGAGCCCTCCATGTGCGTATTACTAGTATCAAAGACACCAAGAATGTAGAAGACGAAGTGAAGGAACTCTTGCAGTGCATGTGCATCCCGGAACCTATGCACACAGGTGCTTGGAGAGTAGGAAAGAAGGGAGTGGATGAGAAGGGAAACGTTAAAGAAAAAGCACTTATTTTGCGTTTCCCGACTTTGGAAACAAGGAAGGAATTCCCGAAGAAGAGACCATCACTTAAGAAAACTGGAATATTTATGGGGGATGACCTTACTTTAGCACAAATAGCACATATGCAAGAGTTGATGCCAGAGATCAAGGCAGCAAGGGAGAAGGGAAAAATTGCCTTTTATAGAGGAGGGAAAGTAGTGGTTTTGGAAAAACGCACAGCATGACGGTGCGAGACATATGGGACCACACTCCGGATGGCGGTATGGAATTGTAATGGATCATATAGGCTGGATGTGGGTGCCTTTGAGGATAGCTTCAAAGATAGAGCCATTGTCTTTTACTCAGAGACACATCAGAAATCTAGACAGTCGATGCCAAATGTGACTGGTTATTTATGGGAGACAGCTTGTCGGCCAAACGGTAGATCCCAGCATGGGAGTCGAGGTTCAGGAGGGGTAGCAGTCTTATTCAAGGAGGAATTGCAGCCGCTATTACAGATTGTTTGGAGAGATGACCAGGGGAGATACATGTGGGTGAGATTGAGAGCTGAGACAGGCAGATTCTTATACATTGCTATATGTTACTTTCCCCCTAGCACATCAGTCTATACCTCACCTAGAGGGCAATCCCCTTTCTCTATACTTGATGATGACATATGGGAGTTCTCTAGGGATGGAGATATCATTCTCTTGGGAGACTTTAATGCCAGGACGGCCAACTCCCAAACGGTATTTTATGATACCTCGGAGGAGATGCTTAGAGAGATGGATATATTGGAGATGGGACTTGATAGACACTCACAGGATAGAGAGCACACAAAGTATGGGAGATACCTCATGGAGATGACGACTACGCATGGTCTGGCCATACTTAATGGTCTAGAGATTTTTCCTTCGTCTCGGGGATTCACATGCTTTCCACACAGACATGGGGCCAGTACAGTGGACTATGTCATGACTTCACCGAGCTTCATCTCTAATATTCAGGATCTCAGTGTGGGTCTTAGGCCTGTTGGAGTAGCAGTGGACCATGCTCTCTTGACTTTTTCAGTCTCTTTCCAGTATAGTGCCTCTCAGACACCACGGAGGATTGCACACACACGGTATACTTTTACACCAGAGACAGATTCAGTTTATGTGGAAGAGATTTACAGACGGATGTGGGCAGCCGAGCCTGTATATACAGTGGAAGAGATCACCACTTTATTGATTGAGATCTTGCATGGGGCTGCAGCAGCAGAGGCATACCCACACACTCAACGAGATCAGAGAAGACATTCTGGGAACATGCCTCAGAATAGTTGGTATGATGAGGAATGCAGAGAGATGAGAGTTCAGATTTAGAGCGAGCTTATACTTGGAGTCATTACATATAGACAGTCTCGGATTGCCCTTCGGCGCTTAGTGCGACGGAAGAAGCGGGCCTTTTTAGCCCAGATGGAATGTGATTTGTATCAGCTCTTTTTGAGTCGAGATTCAAGTGAGGCCTAGCGTCTCTTCCATGAGCACTCACCTCCTCCAGTGATTACCTCTCCCGAGATTTGGGGTCAGTATGCAACATCATTATATACAGTACCTGGGCAACCACCATTACCAGACCCTCTAGAACCATGTCCAGCCACTAGTACCTTCTTTACCACTGAGATGGTGAAGAACGCCATTGACAGGATGAGGACTAGGAGAGCATATGATCATGATGGTTTGGTGGCAGAGCACTTGATACATGCTAGAGATTTACTGTCAGAGGTTCTTGCGCGGTTGTTTAACCGTGTCATGTGTGAGGGACTACCCGAGTCCTGGAGATTATCTACTATTGTACCTCTCTTCAAGGCAGGGGACCCCACTGTGCCAGGGAACTACCGTACTATTATGATAGGACACACATTGGCACGGTTGTATGCATCCATTCTTGAACAACAACTGAGTAAATGGGCAGAAAATGAGGGCATACGAGCAGCAAGACAAGCTGGATTCAGGAGGGGTTTCTCCACTTTGGACCATATTCTTACACTCAGAGCCATTATTGAGGAGGGTCGGGCACATGGGAGACGGATGTATTGTTGCTTTGTGGACTTCTGCAAAGCATTTGACACAATGCCGAGGGCCAGATTGATGCACAGGCTACTGAAGTTGGGAGTACCCACAGAGATCATATGGGGGATCATGGCTTTATACGCTCAGTGACTGGCCAGGTACGCACTCTTGAGGGGATTTTTGACATTGTTCATTCCACTATTGGAGTGAAGCAGGGGTGTCCTTTGTCCCCTACACTTTTTGGTATGTATGTAGATGAGGTCTCTGACTACATTGACAGAGAGGGTGACAGAGGCACTTAGCTAGCAAGGACATGGATCCCTTTATTATTATATGCTGATGATATTGTGTTGATATCAGAGTCGCCAGAGGGCATGCAGAGACAATTAGATGCATTGCACAACTTTGCAGAGGATAGTGGACTGTCTGTGAACCTTGGTAAAACTAAGGTTATGGTGTTTAACACCACACCACAGTGGGTCAAGAGATCGGCACCTACACTCGTATATGGTCAGGACACTGTGGAGTACACAAATGAATATACATATCTCGGGGTGGTATTCACGGGACCGAGGTTTACTCTGAGGAGAGCAGCAGAGACTAGACTGTCCAGAGCCTATGCGGCATTGGGAGGGCTAGAGAGGATGTTCGCAGGTTCAGTTTCAAGAACCACGAACAAAGCTATGGCTCTTTGATACTTTGGTTGCTTCAGCTATGCTTTATGGGGTCCAAGTTTGGGGACCATCTGCGAATCATGACAGTTGGAGGAACATGGAGAGACCCTTGGTATTTATGATATCCCAGATGATTAGAGCCAAGGCCTCCGTACCACATGCGATTATTCGAGCGGAGGTAGCCACCCCTCCTATTGAGATTGAGGCTCTTACTAGATCAATGTCCTTTATGCACAGTCTATGGGATACACATAGAGGCAGATATACTAGATTGGCTCTTGAGTCTTCTAGACAGTTAGCGATGCAGGGAGATGCATCATGTTGGTATGTGCAGATGACCTCATGGTTTCAGAGGCATGGTCTCAGCATGGATAGATTGCCTCCTTTTCAGTATTCCCTAGATGCACCCTCCCTGCTAGTCACACGGACGGAGATCACTAGACTCATTCGTCAGGATCTAATACAGTTGAACACCAGGAGGACATGGGTAGAGCCGATGCAAGAGCTGGGTACGAAGATGGCTTTCTACAAAGATCACCTTCTCCAACTTTCAGGAGATGGGTTTGTGACTCGTCCGAGCTACATGGACACTCATTTGTCTCATGGTCTGCGATGTGCTATTGATCAGATGCGCACATCCTCACACCAGCTGGAGACTGAGACGGGTAGATTCAGAGGGATACCGCCGGAGTCTAGGATATGTCAACTATGCGGTAGAGAGCCAGAGACAGAGCTACACTACATATTCCATTGTACTGTGTATTATGAGATACGAGGACGCTTCCATTGCTTATTCAGGGAGGGTTTTGGACCCCTAGATAGAGTCATGAGGTATCAGGATCAGAGATGCCTTGGCTTATATCTACTTGAGCTACACCGACATAGAGATAGTCTGTTGAGGAGACATGGAGCACGACAGTTGCAGAGATAGATCACAGACTTCTTTGGATCGAGGGAGCCAAGAGACCAACCACCAGCACAGGGTTGTACCTGCATTCATACGAGAGGCACCCTCATTGACGGGGCGACTGAGCTCGGGAGATCGAGACGACCACGACCGAGACACAGGAGCACACTCCATTGACGGAGACTCCAACAGAGGATTAGAGGCATTCTAACATGACACCCAGATTGTCATTGAGGGCCTATTCTACATTTTCACATTTCACATTTCACACTTCATTTTCAGTTTTCATTTTTACTTTCAGTACTTTTTGTACTTGTACTTCAGACATTGTATTAGATTCACCACTTTGTATCTGATGGTCTCATAGGTCATTTTGGCCTTTTGAAGACGTTAATATATCATTTCATTTCATTTCTATCTCTCAGTCTCATACACTTGCACGCACAGTGTCCATTCACTTTGTTGTGATCATTGCACTCTCTCATTAAGAACGGAAGGCTCTCCCTTCCATAAGAACAAAAGGAACCTTGAGCACAGCTCGGAGCACTCATCTTGAGCAAAGCGCAAACATTCATTCCGCTGCACCTAACAATTATTCAAGAGGGAAATGTCATAATCAATCTACCACACTTGGGTGATAGAAAGGTTATGCCATTTTCCTCTTTTTAGTAGTGCGCGCACACACACCCACACACACACCCGAGAAGAAGAGAATTTTAACGTCGTAGGAAACTATCCCAAGAGACCTTAAAGATCTATCCAACGAGGAGAGTTGAACTAAAGACCTGTTGTTGAAGTGGGAAATGGCATAACCAATCTACCACACTGGGGTGATAGGAAGGTTATGCCATTTTCCTCTTTTTAGTAGCGCGCGCACACCCCCCCACACAGACACACCCGAGAAGAAGAGAATTTTAACGACGTAGGAAACTATCCCAAGAGATCTTAAATATCTATTTGACCAAATTTGAGAACACCAACACTTTGCAATCAACATCAACAACACAAAATGTTCAATGATTTGCAGTAGGCATTCACCTTTGACCTTTGACTTCCAAGGAAGCACCATTTGCATTTGACCTACCACCTAGTTGCTTGCCATTCTCTAGGGGAGGTGTATTTGGCCTATACCCTATTGCTAAATTCTCTGGGGAAAGGCGTTTTGTTCCTACACCCTATTGTTAAATTCTCTAGGGGAGGATACTTTGTATTTGCATGCTACTATGACATACACGGGGAGGCATTTCGGGGTGTATGACACATCCGCACCACCAACTAGTAGAAACCTTCTCTAGTTTGGAAGCTTACAATTTGACATCATCACTTATGCCATTAGATGCTCTCTCCCTACTCTATGAAAGAAGCCTAAGCCACACACTTTGTATCCAATTATTATCCCAAGCATTTGAGCCCACTTTGCCATCATCACCGATTAATCTACTTTATGATTTGCTATTTGCATTAATGTTAATCTCTCCTTAATCACTTGTGGGTAACACACTCACTACACCGTGAACGGCTCACTTTCCTTTCCACCATAATCCAAATTCCCTATCACCATGTTCTTCTTCTCCCTACCTTTTGTTGGCACGGAGACATGGACAGAGGTTTCAGTTGTGGATTTTGTTCTATGCCGTACTTTGCAGGCTATCCAAATGCATTCCATCTTGGATTGCTACAGATATAGCGGCACAAAGCTTAGGAGCTATACAGTGGCTACATACAATGGACTGTTATTGTTTACCACCGCTTCCACACTGGGATGCTCTTCTTACTACTTTGCTTCTTGGTTTACAACAGCTTGCTCCTTTGCCCTAGGACAGTTCCTATGACCACTACCACATGATGAGGATGCGCTTCCATTAGCTCTTGTTTCACAGCTTCGGCCAAGAACCAAGAGGGCTCGGCATTGATCCTCAGCCTTGTAGCCGTTGACATGGTTGATGTAAGCCTTGGAGGTTTCAGATTCTTCATTGGTTGTCACATGGATTCACATATTGTCATATTGTCACTTGGAATGCCAACGGTTTGCATCACATTAGCATCAGTGGTCTTAGACAGAATTTGCTTCACAGAGATTTGTGTTGCCACGTAGATCGAGATGTGGATATACTTCTTGTACAAGAGCACAAGTTATGCATAGACAGTTGTTGTAGATGTGGCAAGCTGTTACTTGCATATCTCTCAACTGATGAAGCCCAAAAATTGAAAACTTAAGAAGCAATAGTTCCCTCAATTTTGTCTTTCTTCTATTCAAATTGGTACGCACATTCGAGAGAAGTAGACATCACTGTAATTGGTGTGGTACATCTTCAGTCTGGCTTTTGTATCAAATGTTGATGATATGTAGGTACATGTGCAATTTGAAACAAGCCATTCCTGATATTAAGATGTCTCTCAGTTTTTATTTACTACCCCAATGTGGTCATGTTACCGTGCTGCATTACTAGCTGTGTTGAATTGCTAGGGGTTTTGTTAGTGAGTTGTGCTTAGCTCGAGAAAAAGACTTGGTTATCTTCTGCACTCCGTGAACTATGTTGCAACGAGGACATCTACTAACACTATTTCAAGTGAATCAGCTAAAATATTGCCTGTGGTGAAAAATCAACATCTATTATTGTGTACACTTCTTCTGGGGAATGCCATGGCTATGGAGGTATCTAAACTTAAAACTTCAAGTTGTGAATTTACATCTTTTATAAAGGGAGATTATTTTGACAGCCGGTTTGCATCTTGTTGGCAGGCCTTGCCAATTTTTCTGGACTCATTGGTTAATGCTTGGGGTGCGATTCTGATATCCGTGACAATGATTTTGTTGTTTGGAGAGGTGAGCATTTCAAGTTTTGATACATATGGCATGATTTTGGTTCATTTGTTTGGAAGTTTCTTGAACAAGCACAGAAACAAAACTCTCTAGCTGTTTGAACAGAGGTTCTTTTTCCTCAGATTTTTCCTCAAGCCATATGCTCCAGGTATGGGCTTGCAGTTGGAGCAACAATGACACCTGTGGTTAGAGTACTGGTCATAATATTTTTCCCAGTAACTTATCCCATAAGCAAGGTGAGCTGATACTAGAGGCTGTTTTATGGTTTCCAATAATTTGAGTACATCAAACCTGACGTGCTCTACTTTCAGCTCTTGGACTATCTCCTTGGAAAGAGTCACTTGGCTTTGTTTCGACGAGTGGAATTGATGACCCTTGTTCATATGCATGGAAATGAGGTAGATTATACTCCTGTGGACTTTCGTTTAGGCCAGCAGAATGAAGATCATAATATCAAAATGTTTGCATCTTATCAAATATCAATGTAGTTAACCATTTGGTGTGGATATTATGGGTCAGAAGTTTTATCATATATCTACTGCCTCAGGTTGCTGTAGCCTGTACTTCCATTTGTGTCAACTCAAGTATTCTGGTTACTTTTTTGTGTGTGATGGAAGGCTGGAAAGGGTGGAGAGCTCACCCATGATGAGACTACAATTATCACAGGTGCACTTGAGCTGACACAGAAGACTGCGAAAGATGCAATGACTCCCATTTCCTCCACGTTTTGTATTGACATAAATACAAATCTAGATATGTATGATCATACTGAGATTTTGAATGTAACTTGCAAGTATTTTAGCGAGATTCTTTGAATGAGTATGTATGTTTTATTTGCTACAGGAAGACAATGCAATCGATCATGTCGAGAAACCACAGTAGAATTCCTGTGTATATGGGATCACCTACAAACATTATTGGACTAATTCTGGTAAAATCATCCTCTTGAATTCTTTTGTCTCAAAAAAGATGATCTTTGTTGACACTTAGATTTTAAGTTACTCCCAACCAAGCATTATCTGAAGCATACTTGACTAGTAACTCCTGGCCAGGTATTGTTTGGAGCTTGTAACTAGGGTCCAGTAAGTAAGATTCAGCATGACAGGTGTAGTGAACCTGCTATTTTGTCTGGTTCTGTGACATATCAGCTTATGTGTGCAATGTACGAATGCAATCCTGAACGCAAGCAGTTAAGTGGGTGGGTATGTAAAGAAGAACGAAAATAGAAAGTGTTTTTCCATGCAGGTAAAGAACCTGCTTGTGGTTCGCCCAGAGGACAACTTACCTTTGAAGCAATATAGTACGATTCGACGAATGCCAAGGTTTTACTTTCTAAGTATATCTGATACTTTATTCTTCGTCACTTCATACTGTATTTAAGAATCCAGAAGCTCTATGCTGAAGCCAGCATGTTGCCTTAGCAAGCTGCTAGGCAGGGTTGATATGCATGTACATTTATATTGCATCTTCTTCTGCAGATTTCGCTTTAAAAGGCCTGGTGTTTTGAAATTTGAGTGTTTATGATCTTATGTTTGTCTCTTGTGCTATTTGCTACTTATTTAAGCTGTATGTTCTCTTATCTATCCACAGGGCAATTTGGAATAATTTTCTCTTTGTATTCAATTGACATGGTAGTGCATGACTTCTGTGCCAAATGGCTATAGATGCTGGCTAGTGCAAGTATTTTGGTGAAGGAGTCATCTCCATGCTGATCAGTGTATCGATAATGTTAGCACTGCATGGTTCGTTGACAATTAAAGTAAATATGAAGGATCAGTCATCATTAAGTTAAGCTGCGTCCTCAAAACAAGAAAACTAGATAAAAGCTGGTGAATTTAATGGTTGCTTAATGCTTAAGTATCAATGCCTTATGGGCCTAGTGGCTATGGTTTAGTATTTATGCATTTATATGCAGCCTTCAGCAGTTGTATGTACTTAGCATTAACTCCAGCAATTCTAAAATGTGGGTTTTCGCCGCAGGGTTGAAGAGAACATGCCACTGTATGACATCTTAAACGAGTTCCAGAAAGGGCATAGCCACATGGCAGCTGTTGTGAGGTGCAGTAAGCAGAAGCTAAAAGATACAAAGAGAAGCAAACAACATGGCACAGAACTTGGAGAAAAAAGTTCAGGAAAAACCAAAGTTGCCCAAGGTGGTTTTGGATTTAAGAGTGCTGCTACACTTCTCCTTTCTGTGTCTATTTTTGTCATTAGATACACTTTTTGGCTTCTTAAGGGTGCATAATTAGAATGCATCGGATATATTAGGCACAACAACCACGGCGGTAGCATTGGATGTTGCTGAAGATGCAAGTTCAGAAGCTGCAGGAAATGTCATTTTTCTTGAAAGGAACTCAGCCCCAATCTTCAAGGAGGAGGACACAGCCACAAGACACCATGGTAGTCACAAGGGTAAAAGACGAGAGCGGATGGGTCAGGATGATGTTTTGGATATAATCGAAGGGACTTTAAGTCTACCTGAGGACGAGGAGGTTGTGGGGATCATAACCATGGAAGATGTTATAGAGGAGCTCTTACAGGTGAGTTGCCAGCTTTTTGAATCTACTTGTTGAGTCTTATGAAAATTATTTTGAATTCCCATTCTAATGTTGTGGTCTGACAGGAAGAGATTTTGGATGAAAAAGACGAGTATGTGGATATTCATGAAAGGTAAATTTCTTGTACAATCATCTCACAATTTATGGGACTTGGGAGGGAAAGAAGAGAGATTTTCTTTTTTGGACCCCACGGGGGGGGCGGGGGGGGGGGGATGGTAAAACACATTACCTAGCAGGATGCATATGCTGTGTCATTACTCTAGAATTGCAGGAAAATAAATTTGTATAGGCTACCATATTAAGAGGCTTTGATATAGACCGATTCAAGGATTTAATTTTCTGGATTTATATTTTTCTAGGATAAAGATAAGCATGTCAGAGAGGTCTCCTACCTTACAGCCTACGAGATCTATGCCGGCCACGAGAGTGTTGTTGCCTAAAGCAGTAGTATCTCCTTTGGCTGCATCCCAACGCACTCCGGTACTACATTCAGCAATATCAACTGGTTGTGGAATCGCCCAACTCAAAGCACAAGTCCAAACATCAAAGTCAGAATATCCGGTTGGTCTCTCAGACAAGCCACAGCCAAAAATCAGACTGCACTCGGTAGAAAGCCATGTACAAGGTACGTGCATGCATTGACATTGTGTAAGATCCTGGTGTTACTTGTATAAGTTGACATGTTTCCAGTATGATGAATTGATTGCAGGAGGG
Organism: Adiantum capillus-veneris; assembly: GCF_014529385.1. NCBI lineage: Eukaryota > Viridiplantae > Streptophyta > Polypodiopsida > Polypodiales > Pteridaceae > Adiantum > Adiantum capillus-veneris. Next base: position 10,420,720 of record NC_140935.1, on the reverse strand, counting down.
TCGTTTCCTAAGAATGACTTTTAACGTTCTGATTGGAGCTTGGGCATGTGCTCTTGAAGTGCATCTTGGCACTGTGGATTATGGAACCGCGATCAGTGATATCAGCAGTGATGGTCACATAAGACTGGCTGCTGATGAACAGTTCAACCAGTGCTAATTGGGCACATGGAACCTAAACCTTTAGTGATGTTGAAGAGCTCTCATTCTTTAGAGCTTTGGCATTAGGCACCAGCTTATTCATCACTTATCAATGGAATGGACAAAGACTACTCAAGTCAAGTTTCTGGTTGTCATATGTGAAGCATTAACAGCTTGACAGCTCCATTCATTAGCGGCTTGATTTGTCCGTAAGTGAGCTGTTGCTGAAGCTGCCTCATAGGTTGTGAGATGGTGACAGCTTGTTCCCACAATAGCTGGACTTATCCCTAGAGGGATTCACAAAAATGTAAGATAAAGCCAAGGAACTAAGGACTCATTGGGGTTGGCATTGATTAGGGCTACATTCATTTGGCTTGATTTGTTGGGTAATTACTTGCAAACAATTGGTCAATAATAAAGGCGTGCCCATCATAGTGGCACGAAACGCCGTTTCTTGCCCCAAGAAATGGAACGGAGTTTCTTGGAAGTTTTGGACCGGAAGAAAGGGAGTTTCTTGAGTGAAAAAGAAAATTTCCCAACAAAAGTTGAGGGCAGATGCTTAATGTTCCAGGACTCACATTCTTGAGAATCAATAGTTCCATTAGATGACTATGTTGGGATTGGCTCAATGGATGCTTATGTTTATGTTTATGAACCCTATCTTATTGTATTTGGAGACTAGACATGTTATGACTTGACTCTTCACTTATGACTTGGTCACTTTTTTGCTTAGTTTTTTGACATTTAGTATCATGTACGGTTGTTTTTTTATGACATTGAAAACCGTCTTTGAATTGAATGTCTCTTGAGTCTTGGTTTGAACTTTGCAGACTTTCACAGTTCAAAGTGGTCATTGGTAGACCCTAGGTTGAAGGTTCTAAGTTTTTGCCATATAAATTCTGAAGTTTTGTATAATATGATCAATGAATTATCTTTTTTGGCTTCTTTTTTAAAGTATCATATTGATTTTTTAATAAATAAAAAAGGGAAAATTACCAAAATACTCCTCTAATTTGTGGAAATTCCCAAAATACCCCTCAAATTTCAAAAATTCCCAAAATACCCTTGTATCTATTTTGGTTGAATTACTCAAGCTTGTCATTCCTTTATTCTTTTTCGACAATCAAGATCCGTTTTTGAGTGCTTAGCATGTGATTTGTCACAAATTACCTCGCAAAAAAGAGCAATTATATCTAAAAATAATGAAGCAATCCATCTATAAAGCCTACATAGCCTACTCAAATTCTAGTTTTAGTATCTTGTATTGATAGACAATCAGTCTTCTTATGAAAGGTATAATTTTTTTAATCTTTGGAAATTTTTTATCTCACAATCAGGGGTATTTTGGGAATTTTGGAAAATTTGAGGGGTATTTTGGAAAATTATGACAAAATATTGGGGGTGTTTTGGGAATTTTTGAAATTTGAGGGGAATTTCCACTAATTAGAGGGGTATTCTGGTATTTTTTTCCATAAAAAAGCCTCGTTTTTTGACTGTTTCGACCTTGATCGAAACTCTGAAACTCCGGTTTTTGTGTTTTGTGTCGGGTTGTCACTATGGTGCCCATTTTGGTTGCACGGTGTGGTTTGCAAGGATTATGTTAAGATCTTATGTGCATATGCTTTCTTGGCTTTTCATGATTCCTAATGGATACGTGCTCAGTTGGAATTGTAAATTTGTATTGGAAGTTATTCTCATGTTGTGGCAAAATGTGAATGTATGGCAAGTAAGTTCATGAAAAATGCAAGGCACGATTGTCTTACACCTGAATTTCTATAGCAATCTGACGACGGGATTTTAATGGAGACTTGAATTTATATGGCGATCTAGTAGTGGGTTTTTATCTTCTGTCAAATGGAGAGGTAGTTTCATCTAAAAAGTATGCTATGCAACCTTTTGGTTGTTGCCCGTGCATTGGAGACTTCAATTGAGAATTACATGAATAGGTGGGCTTGTTTTCTAGGTGGAGGAGACGGGGGTGGATGTAACTTTGCCTAGAGTTACAAGGAGTTGGGGCCTCCATAGCTCAACCAATATCATCTAGACCTTTGTATAAGGATATACTCTATTTGCTTCATAAGTATGTAAGGTATCATGTTTGGGATAATGATCATACAGACATTGAAATTAGTATTATTTTGAAAGATCGATGACATTGTGAAACATATAACCAAATGACATAATATTGTAAGGGTCTAATGGAAGATTTTTCACAACAAGATCAAGGGGCTTTAGATAGTTGCATGAGCCATCTCACCGTGGAATGCATTCGGAGATGCCAAGAATTTGGAGAGAGCTTATTAAATTGAAGGTAACCAAGTCTCAACATCTTCCAGCATGACAAATGAATGTTGGTATTCAAAATGTGTAGGAAAGACTTTTTGTCCATAATGTTCTAATGCATTCAAGACAATGGAAGAACATGCTTTCAGTAGTCAAAGAGCATCTTGAAACCTTTAAAATTTCGTAGGTGGGATTGCCCTATACCTAGGTTCCTTTTTGAGCATTGGTGCTGCACCCAAATTACTAGCCTTAACACCGATGGTCCAATATAGCAAGCTCCCTTAAAAAGCATGAGTCTTGTAAGAGGGAAGCTCCACAAAGAGAGGCTCAACACTAATAAATTTGACAACTTTTACTTGAGCATTACATGTAGTGGATACGTTATTGATTTCATACAAGTCCTTGAATTGCTTTGCCAAAAGTTTTCAATATTGTGATAAGTGTAGTTGCAAGTTAGTCTATTCCTGATAGTCTTATAAGAAGCTATGAATGCTCCATTCATTGCCTACAAGCTCCACAAGATATCAACTTCATAATACTTAATTTCAAAAAGGTGAAAAAGTTATTTGTCATATTCTAATGAAACTAAATATGAGAAAGACTATCTTTTTTGAATACAAATGACATCCAATGTTTGCTCAATTTGAGCGACCATATTGATGAGCACACATTGTACTCTTGAAAAAAAATAATACACTCGTTAAAAGCAAAAGAGTGCTTCTCACGTATCAAAATGAACATAATTGGGCTCATAATAATCTCAAAGTATGTCACTTGGAAATAGATAAAATCAACACTAGTGTACACATCACGCTTACAATAACTATTGTGTCGTTGCACTTTAGATTATTCTCCACACTTTTTTATATCAAAGACTACATACTTGTTGGACATTACCAATTGAGTTCCAAAGTACAATCTTATCTTGTTATGGCAGCCCTACCACTACCATAAAAGCCTTAATATTGAATCCTATAAACACCACTTGGTAGCGTTCTTACCAAAACATGATCACTAATTTGATTGCAAAAAAACAAACAATTCTGTTCTCGTTGTACCAGGCTATAGTGTCATTTTCACAGGACAGTACAGTTGGGACTTTACAGTTGGTCTTTGGTCTGGCCGGTTCACACTGGACGACCACGCTGGGCAGTGACACGTGGCAGGGATACAGTGGTCTAGTGGACATCCTGGCCAAGTCATCACCACCACTCAGTGGAGATAGACTTAGATGTTGTCATTTATGAGCCGTTGGTGGCTCTTTATGGTTGTATATATGAGGAGTAGCGGTTTGGTCATTGGATCTTCACGCAGTCATCTTGAGCGAGTCTCTACACATAGCACATTTTCACCACCCTTGCACATCTGAGCCTCGACACCCCATTGTACCTGAGAGTCCTGGGCTGGAGCTGAGTGTGTTGCCACGCCAGAGTCTGTATCAGTTCTTTGAGATAGTCGAGTCATTTGTTGTGGTCTACTGTCGCTGTTGTGTCTCTGTGAGCTCAGTTATTGTCTATTGTTTCCTGTTTCAGTCTGTTTTGAGTGAGATTGTCACGCACATTGCAATGAGGAGCACCCACTGTAGAGAGCACGACACACTATCTGCGCTACAGGTGCTCTCATTTTGGCGACCACGATGTGATCTCAACTGAAATCTCACTATGTGAGGTACAAATCTTGAAGTTAGTTGGGTCTATCTAGCTTCGCCTACCTTGCCGAGCTTTGCCTACCGTGCCTGGTCCAACTGGTCTAGTCCTCCCTCGCCCTAGTCATCTCTCGCCCTGGTCCAACCAGTCCTCGTCCCTGGTGTAGTTCTCATCGACCCCGGTCTAGACCTCGTCCGTGGTCCACCCTGGTCTAGACCTCGTCCAGCCTGGTCTCGTCCCTGGTCCAGCCTGGTCTAGTAGAGTCTAGACCAATCTTTAGCCAGTTCAAGGTTTTCTTGCCCAAAGCTTGGTTGGATTGGTGGTCACTGCATAACACATACAAGGCGGTCAGTCGAGCGTCAAAGCGCACTACTGAGCCCTCTGAAGTACTATAACAGAAGACGACCTTTGGTACCTAGTAGAAGTCCATCAACCTCATCACCTATACCTCCACATACATCACCCATTCCTTCATCAGGTTCCACATCTTCCAGATCACCTTCTCCAGTAAATCTCTCTCCTATTCTGCTACAACAGGCTATTGAGCAACAAGCTCAGCAAGGGGCCATGGAGGCTTTGGCAAGTGTTTTGGCCAAGGTGAATATCAAGTTCCCTACCTTCAAAGGACTCTTTTCAGAAGATGCTGATGACCATGCAAGGAGATTTGTATCTCTCTGTAGGGGTCGTGGTCTTAATAGAGAGGATGCTTATTTGGTACTCTTTCCATCTACCTTGGATGGCTCAACAGACAAATGGTACAGCCAGTTTGTAGAGAACCATTTTGCAACTTGGGAGACAACAGTTCTTTTCAGCATTCAGGCTAGGTGACTATCAGGAGAAGGTTTTGGATGAGTTGTCCAACATGGTGCTCTAGCCAGAGGAGACGTTTGCAGAACTTATGATGAAAACCAAGTCTCTGGTTGCCAAGCTTCCCCAGAAAGCCAATGAATTTATGGTTAAGAAGTGGGTAGAGAAGGCGCTTCCCAAAACTTCGCAGCAAAAACTCCGAGAGAGTCTTCGACCCGACGCCACTTTGGAGAAGTTCATCGCAGCTGCTACTAGGATAGAGGGGCCTAGGAAGCTTTTCACCAACCCCCCTCACATAGAGACTCCCTCTGTGTTTTCGGAAAGTCCTGCTGATCCATTGACTTCTTTGCGCAGAGAACTTGAAGCCCTAAAACTACAACACACTCTCCAAGAAGAGAAATCAATCTCTCTTAGACAAGAGAAACCACCACATCTTGAGGCCTTGGATCAAATCAAGAGAGAGCTAGAAGAGCTTCGGTTTCAACGGGAGACTAAAGCTATGGTATGGTGTAGCTCTATCGCTCTCCAAGCATCCTCCACAGGACTGTCCCCTTCGGCCTTATTGCCACTTCTGCGAAAAATCTGGGCACGAAGACAAGGATTGCTACTATATCAAGGGATTGCGGAAAATTCAACAAAGTCTAGGTCCTTCTCTCCAACAAGGGCTAGCACCTGCATCCAACATGGTCTCACACTATGGCCATCAAAACCGGTTGCCACCTCTGCTGACAACACCTCCTATGCAGCAAGGTATTCACAACATCTTTGCATCTCCCAGCTTTTATCATGCTAGTACTCCTTCAGTCCCCCAAAGCTTCTAGACGTCAGCATCCGATCCCATGCAGCAAGGGTAGAGACCACCTCGCCCCTCCAATAGGCCAATTTTGTGCTACAGGTGAAGAGAGTATGGACATTATCAGAGCAAATGTCCGTTGCCAGAAGGGTCTCCTCCTTGCCGACATTGTTCCGAAGCTAAGGATCACTATAGTAAGGACTGCACAAAACAATGAGCATCCACATCTGCAAGCACAAACCAGAACCAACAGGAGTTTACATTCCCAAAGCTTAACCTCATCACAGTCAGCATACATTCCACAGGCCCCGCCTTCCACTCTTGTAGTTGCCTGATGGGTTGAAGCAAGTGGAAGAGCCGGCTGGTGTGCTCACACGGGCACAGAGAGCTGCTCTTGGGCTCAGCCTCCCTGGTCCAATTTTTAAATCTCCTGTCACACAAATGAGTCAAACTCCCTTAGTAGCTGACAAACCAGCAGGCATGTCAAGAGGCAACCTACCTTGCTTCTATCAGATATTGATGGCACTTTCATGGAAGCAGTAGAGGACGTGCAGAAGCTTAAGATACCAGAGCAAGATCTAATCAAAGGAAACAAGCCCACAACAGAGTCTATCTTGAAAAACACCTTTCAGCAAGTGTCACTGTACGATATGCTTCGACTTGATGCAAATTTTAGAAGTGACACCCTTTCCATCATCCAGTCTCTGTACCCTAGTGCAGGGCCTAGTGGTGGCGGGCACCTACCTGTGCAGCCCTTGGGGTCCTACATGATTTCATATCCAGCTGCTCCCCTCACCGACTACAAAAGTCCTGGTCTCACTGTGTCTATTCTTGGGCATCAATTCTCAGGCGTCATAGTGGATGGTGGATCTGGGATCAATCTGATGCCAGAATTTACTATGTTTGCCTTAAGTCTGCAGCCTACCCGCCCTGCTCCATTCACCGTTACATTAGCAGACCAGAGGATAGTCTACCCTGTGGGCATAGTAGAGAAGGTGCCTCTGATGGTACAAGACTTCACATTTAGCTTGGATTTTGTGGTGGTCAGTCTTCCTCAGGTGGAGGGAGGATTTCCTTTGCTGATTGGTAGACCATGGTTGCAGCATACTAAGGCACTTCATGATTGGGGAAACAACGCCATGTGGATACATACTTCTGGCTCCCCCATGCAACCAATTCAGCTCGAAGGAGGTATGGATCCAGTGGTTCATCACAGCTCATTGTCAGTACAGTCCAATCCCGACCCTGAGCAACCCATCCCACCTGACGGGTCTGACGAAGACCTGCTGCAGTGGTTGGAAGCTACCACCTCGATGCCATGCTATGTGGTCGCTATTCAAAACTCACATGTGCCGGTAATACTCTCTCCAGGCGGGCACCAATGTCTCAAGTTCTACAACAGACAGTGTAGCAGTCGAAGAAGTAAGTGTGTTAGTCCCTGATTCTCATGATTCAAAAGTTCCTCTGATAAAAGCTGCCGGCCTCAGGGAACCTATAAAACATCACTGAAGGGGGAAGAAATCTCCTCTACATGAAATTGCCAAGGATTCCTCCCTTCCTAGAACATCTCCCAGGTCGGACGCCTTGTCCCCTCAACAGCACTCTGTTATGTCTGTGTCTGAAAATTTATCCTTCGAGCAGCTTCCACCAGGATAGTTACAAGAAGAGTATGCGGAGTTTCTAATCGATCAGACACCAGCACATGATGTCTTGAAGCTCCAAGAGGCAGCTCAATTCTTAGCGTCTGAAGTACCCTCCATAGTTACACCCCTGAGCCGGTAAAAAAAGTCAACCTGGGCAACCCTGACAACCCTCAACACATCCTCTTAGCAGCTTGGTTATGGGAGCATCCCGCATTACTTGATCAGGTAGTTTCTTTTATTCACTCTTTTAAGATGTTTTCACTTGGTCCTACAAGGATTTGGAAGGGATCCCACCAGAATTGGGTCTCCACACCATCCCTCTGGTTGAAGGGACTAAGCCTATCAGAGGCCGAGCTTATAAGCTCAACCCAAATTATGTAGAGGCTGTCAAGTCAGAGCTCGAAAAAATGCAAGAGGCAGGGATCATTGTACTTATGGAGCACTCTGAGTGGTTATCACCCATGGTGATAGCGCCTAAGAAGCAGTCCAATAAAATTCGGGTGTGCGTAGATTATCGCGCTCTGAATAAGGTAACTATCCTAGATGGTTTCCCCACACCTTTCACTGAGCGTGTGCTCGAAGATGTAGCAGGGCATGTTTTGTACAGTTTCATGGATGGGTTTAGTGGATGCAATCAGTTGGGCATCCATCTAGGTGATCAACTGAAAATGGCCTTTTTGAATCCTTGGGGTATTTTTATCTACACTAGGATGTCGTTTGGGTTGAAAAACACCGATCATCATGCGCTACTATTCTTCTTAATAAACCCCAAGTTGCAGGAAGAGTCTGGAGGTGGCTACTGATATTCCAGGAGTTCGACTTCGAGGTAGTCCTTAGTCTAGGTAAGCGGCACGTCATGGCCGACCATCTCTCGCATACACTCAGGTGAGCCCGATACTGGGGTTGATGATGATTTCCTGATAGTCATCTCTTTAAGGTCGACACGACCCCAGAATGGTATGGAGATGTGTTACATCTGCTTTCTATTGGCCTAGCTCAATTTGGCAATCGTAAGTATCTCCTGGTAGCAACGGATTATGCAACAAAGTGGGCCAAAGTGGTGGCTACCATGGACTGTACAGCCGCTACCATCACAAAATTTTTGTACGAAAATATTTTTTGCAGGTTTGGGTGCCCTTTGGAAGTCACCAGTGATCGAGGTGGTCATTTTGTCAACAACCTAATCTCCACACTCCTCACAAAGTACAAGATTTTTCATCGCAAGTCTTGCTCTTACTATCCTAGAGCAAACGGGCAGGATGAGAGCACTAACAAAGTGGTAATCACGCTTCTCAAGAAAGCTTGTCACCTGCATCCAACATCTTGGGCTTATTGCACCTCCTTCAAGGCAACCACTAACTACACCCCATTTTAGCTAGCTTTTGGCCTAGAAGCAATTGCACCATATGAGTTCAACTCAGGTTCAGCAAGAGTGGGAAGTGTTTGTGTCACAGCGGGGATTGCTTCAGCAAACCTCTCTCGTCTCACAATGTTAGAAGAAAGCAGGAGGTTACCTTCACATGCTCTCCAAGCCGAGCAACTTCGTCGCAAAGCGTGTCATGATTGAAATCTCCGAAAGCCGAAAATAATGCAGGGTTCCCTAGTGCTACTCTATCAAGCTAAGTATCTGAAGAAAGCTAAGAAGCTGGTCCCAGCGTGGCCATTCATGGTACAAGAGATTTTTCCAGAGGGGGCTATTCAATTAGTCACTCTGGCAGGCGTTCCTTTGCCATTGGTAAACGGATCAAGGATTAAGTGCTATCACTCGCCCTAATTATATAAAAATCTAATGATGATAGCCATCCCACCACCATATGATTATCCCCTCCACTAGTAAATGGATCAAGGATTAAGTGCTATCACTCGCTCTAATTACATACAAATCTAATGATGATAGCCATCCCACCACCATATGATTATCCCCTCCTTAGCTTTGTATTTCTCTCTGGCTGACCATTTTTCCCTCTTCTCCAATCTTCCTCATGACAGTTCTTATCTTGAAAAACTCCCCTTGTTTCATTGTGTGCATCATTTATTGCTGTTCCGTCTCTACTGCCTCTCTGCTCTTGTAATTTTTGAGGTTCAAGTCTCATTGGATAGATCTTTTGATTATTGGATATTGTTCAACGATTAAACCAGCTCAACTGCTTCTCCCTTTTCCGTCTCTAACTTTTAAATGCACTCTCTCACGATTACATCTCTCTTTGCCTTTCTGGTGCTATCTCTTTTGTAATACTCCTCAAATTGCTTCAATCCTAATGTCTTCCTCCTTTCAATTAATTCTCTGTTCCCTCTCTCTCACACGTGCAAGGTAAGTTTCTTGAGGGCGTGAATTTCCTCTAATTAGCACCCATCTGGTCAATAGCCCCCGTTCTGGTTAATGAGACTCCATAGCCTAATAAAGATAAGTGCTAAAATTGTTATTCTCTATCTCTGACATCATTTATATCTCACTCTCTATCTTTGCCTTGTTCTTTCTTTTTCTCCTGCACTGTCCCCTTGCTTAATGTGTCCCATATCATCTCTTACCCTCGCCCCACCTCCCCTCCATATATCATCTCTTACCCTCCCCCCACCTTCCCTCCCCCTGCTGTAAGGCTGTAAGGGTCACCCCCCTAATTCCTAATTCCCTTGGTCCTTTCCCCCTCCCTCTCTACACCTCACCCTAGCCACTAATTTCCCTCGCCCTCTTTCCCCCTATCAACCACCCCCCCCTCCCCACATATAGAGCCCTCGTTCCCCCTCCTATTGAGCCCTTGCCCTCGCCCCCCCCCTGTCGAGCCCTCGCCCCCCTCTCGAGCCCTCGCCCTCGTCCCCCTATCGAGCCCTCGCCCCCCCCTCTCCAGCCCTCGACCTCGCCCCCCCCCTGTCGAGCCCTCACCCCCCTCTCCAGCCCTCGCCCTCACCCCCCGTATCGAGCCCTCGCCCCCACCTAACCTATCGACCCCTCGCCTTCTCTCTAGCCCTTGCCTTCGCCCCCCTATCGAGCCCTCGTCGTCGCCCCCTATCGACCCCGCACCTCTGCCATATCTTATCCAGCCCTCGCCCCCCCCTTCCCCTTTTTTTATCTAGCCTTCGCCCACCTATCGCTTGCTCTCACCGACCTCTCGCACAAATCCTTGATTAAGGCTGGCCGTCATCTCTATCTCTCGCCCTCGCACGGAACAACCTATTTTCTCCCTCCACCTATTAAAGAAACATCAACCGGTTTGCACCAAACTACCAAAGGCGTTAATCAACCGTTTTCACCTCCTACAGGTTTCTCAGAAGAACAGATAGGAAAAAGAAGTTAGCAGATTTGCAATTTTAGTTGGGATTAAATTGCAATTGTGTGAGAGACACAATGATGTATGTGCTGAGAAATGCATTCGCTGGGGATATTGTCTATGTATGATCTTGGGGACCCTACAAAAATACTCTGCAGGAAGTTTGCTATAAACTGTTGAGCTCTATAAAGGACACTACTACAGTGCGTACAGTCAGCAACCAGTTGCTATGGCAGGAGGTAAAAAATTGTTGCCAAGGAAAAAGGCTCAACCTCACAGGGAGGAAATTTATGCAACTAAAGAAGAATCAGAACATAGCAGCCATGGGGTCACGAACATGATGTCTAGTGCTCCATCCGACGAAAGTTAGAGGGTAGTAGAGGCAGAGTCTAGCTCAGACGTGGACAATGATAGCGCCTCCGACAACGGAAGCTCAAATGATCAAGAAAAAGATCCAAAAGGAAAACAAAAAATTATGAGTCATATGATCAGTCATGAGGTTGCTAGGCCTGAAAAACAAAACACAAAACAAAGTTTTCACTAAATTTTCACATGCAGCAACCCAAACCATCTCTGATAGATATTCTCTCACAGGACCAATTTGGATAACTTGCGTATCAAATCTTTAGCTGAAGCTATCCTTCCCGATGACATACCAGTCGGCATGGTTCATCAGATGTTAAAAAATTTTCCAAAAGTTAGAGGTCACACTTTGACAACTGCAGGTCTAGGACATGCAATGGGGATGACCAACTTTTCCTCATTGCAGCCTAATACCAGGTCTTACTCAAAGCTCTCCAAAGCTGATACCATAAAGGCATGTAAGGCATTATACTAATCCGATCATCCTGAACTGCAGCATCACAAAGCTCTCTTAGCAGTTTTCAGATATTACTTTTTGGTGAGAGATGCGCAAGGAACAAAGGGGAAAGTAGAAGTACCTACCATGTTCCCACTATGTGATGGTCTTTACTGCTTAATCAAGAACATCCCTTGTGGGCTTCATCAGATCCTCTTTAAATCATTGCAGACAAGGGCGAAAAGGTTTAGAGCACAAGTACAATCAGCTCAATCCAGCTTCCAATGTTTTTTCGCGCCACTGTTGGCCTGGGTGATCAACATCCGTATCAAACCTTTGGAAGTGGATGAGGATACAACAGTGCCACTGCTAGTAAAAAGGAAGTCTCTCGGCACAGATGATCAGAAGAAGAAACAGAAGAAAAGAGTCAAAGTGGTCAAAGATACGGCAGAGACACTATGACCTCTGCCATTTTTAGAGAGTGAGACTAGGGTGACAGTTCCTCCAAGACGTTCTTCTTCTAACCCTGTTCCCGTCTCTACAGTGTCGGAGGCCGTTGTGAGCTCCGATGTTCTTAGTACGCCCACTCCTGCTACTGAGGAGGTCTCTCTTCCACATGTATCTCTTCCCACTACTACCATCTACACTCCTGCCACACTGTTACCACACCATTCGCTGCAGCACATGTGGTACCCTCGTCATTCTCTCCCATATCCAGCTCACCCACTGATCCTGCTACCATTGTCACCCTGATCACACCTATCACCCTGACCACTGCAGTGCCTTCGGGTAACCCTGCTACTCGTACGCCTCCAGGTGCTACTACTTATTCCTCTAGTGGAGACGACTCTTCTTTGTTGTTCAAAATCTCTGAAGAAAACCTACAGGAGTCAAGAAATTCCATAGCAATGATTGAACTTGGTGCAAAGAAATTAGCAGCCACCCACCAGAAGCACTCGGCCATATATGCGTCCATGGAAGGCTGCTTGCGTGTTGCACAGAGTGCCATAGCTGATAGAGACGCTACAATTTTTGCCTTGCGTCAGGCTCTGCATGTAAAGTCACAGATTATTGATGATCTTAGAGCTCAAATGCAAGGATTTCGGGACATGCTAGTTTAAGGGGACATGCAGTTTCAACAGTAGCCTCAGCCTACCATGGGGCACGGGTGGGTTCAGCCAGCTAGATCAGTACAGCTGTCTATGGGATATGCTGAGTGCAATCATCCATAGTTTGGGGGAGGTGCAGCTTCACAACAGCAGTTTGACTACTACCCTCAGGGATTTCAATAGCTTGACACCTTTGGCTCCTTACCGCACATGTCATCCTCCCTGATGGTTCCTTGTGATGGCTTCGCAGGCGCACATCGACATGGGTGTGCGAGTCGGCAGCCTCAGTACACTTCAGGCCAGGTACTCCCATCCGCTAAGCAGCAGGTGAATTCTCCTTTCGCTGAGAGACGGTTTGTGGATAGTCCTCATAGAGTACAAAGTTTTCCCATCGATCTAATGGCTCCACCTCTAGAGGCTGATACTTCGGGTGCAGCAGTGGCCACCACTCTATCTCTTGGATGATAGGTTCAGGAGCTCACCATTGTAAATATGCAGTAGCTAGTGGTTTTCTTTCACAGCTTTTCAGTCTTCCTCTCACCGAGACGGTGAGCGGTCTTGTGGTGGGCAACCTGTAGAGCAGGCTACAGTGTCACTTTCATAGGACAATTAGTCCAGTTGGGACTTTACAATTGGTATTTGGTCTGGCCGGTTCACACTGGACGGCCACACTGGGCAGTGACACATGGCAGGGATACTGTGGTCTAGTGGACATCGTGGCCAGGTCATCACCACCACTCAGTGGAGATAGACTTAGATGTTGTCATTTATGAGCCGTTGGTGGCTCTTTATGGCTGTATATATGAGGAGTAGCGGTTTGGTCATGGGATCTTCACGTAAGCGTCTTGAGTGACTCTATACACAGAGCACATTTTCACCACCCTTGCACATCTGAGCCTCGACACCCCATTGTACCTGAGAGTCCTGGGCTGGAGCTGAGTGTGCTACCATGCCAGAGTCTGTATCAGTTCTTTGAGATAGTCGAGTCATTTGTTGTGGTCTACTGTCGGCTGTTGTGTCTCTATGAGCTCAGTTTTTGTCTATTGTTTCCTCTTTCAGTCTGTTTTGAGTGATATTGTCATGCACATTGCACTGAGGAGCACCCACTGTAGAGAGCACGACACACTATCTACGCTACACTCGTCCTGGTTTTTTTGGAACAAGATGTTTAGAGAGACCATATATAAAGAATAACATCCATAAAAGATTCACCCTTTTTTCACAAAAACAAGGTACACCTCTATTTGTGAACACTCAAAGATCATGAGTATTAAAACACTCTATCTCAAGATTATATCCTATAAATTGTCCTCAGGGGGGTTACTTTATAGAGATCTTGTATAGCATGTACGTTCAAGAGGTATTTATTGTTGAGATGTTGAGCTCTACATCTTGAGCTGGCATTCACTACGGGTCTTGGCCACTTACGGCATTTACTCATTGGCGCATTAGGTGACTGACACGGAGGATCTCTGCCAGTGATTCTACAGCTGGACTACACTTATAGTGCCAGCCTAGTACGCTTCTAGCGAGTTCACACTTAGTGACCGCATGTACATATGTGCTACTTTTCAGTTTTAGCACTTAGTCATTTTGTACTCTCTTTTCTGTGAGAAGAAGAAGAAGCTTTCCATCTCTGTGTGGTGTGTGCTTGTATTGTGTAGCTCTCTTGCATCCTCTTTATTTACATGGTATCAGAGCCTGGTGTAGGCAAGAGAGGCTAAGAGAGCAAGAGCATCACAATCCCTTCGTTCGCAATCCACGACCAGATTTTGGGGGTTTTTCGTACAAAGTTCTGAACAGGTCTCCAAAGTGCAGTACACAGAGATTTACTGTACAAGTACAGTGGTTGTATGTACGCTTGATTGTGGACACTCGTTGAGTGTAGAAAGCGTTACAGGTACCACGATAGCACGTTCGATAGATTTGCAGGTTTTTACAGATTGCAGCTATTTTGTCTTAGTGCTTCAAGATGTCTGACGGTTTCAGTCAGATTGTTATTGAGAAGCTTGAGAAAAATAACTACCTTGCATGGAAGTTCAGAATAACAAATTTCCTAAAAGGAAAAGGTTATTGGGACTATGTAGAAGGAGACAATGAAAAGGAACCAGAGATTCCCGGGGGAAATGCTACAGCAGAACAAAGGAAAGCTTTGAGGGACTGGCAACAAGGCTAGAGCAAAGTAATGTATTGGCTTTCTATGAGCATCACATATGGCATGATGGGCTATCTACAGGATGCTAAAACCCCTGTCATTGCATGGAAAAACTTAGGCAGAGTGTTCGAGGTGAACACCAAGGCCAGGAAGCTTCAACTAAAATCGGAGCTAAATTAGGTTAAGAGGAACAACCTCTCCATCAATGATTATGCTTTGAAGATCAAGAGTATCATTGAGGCTCTTGGATCTATTAAAGTCTCAGTGGAAGACGATGACATTGTCCGTGCATGCTTGGATGGTCTAGGAGATGAGTATGTACATTTCAAGTCTTCCATGAATACAAGAGACGACATCCCCGTGTTCCAAGATTTGATTTCTATGCTTATTCTTGAGGAGAAGAACCTTGACACATCTTCTACTCATGGCAGAAATAATTCTGAACAGGCCTTCTATTCTAACTCCAACAGAGGTAGAGGTAGAGGTCGTGGTCGAGGCCCAAGGGGTTGCAGGGGCCAATTTCAAGAAGGTCAATCAAATCAAAACAATACAGGTGGCAGGGGAAACCAGTCTCAAGGCAGGGGGAGTCAAAGAGGTCGTGGTGCAGGATCAAGCAGGCAGCAACATACTGCAGATAGCAGAGAATGTTGGACTTGTGGTGAAAGAGTTCACATGTCACGTGACTGTCCAAAGGGAAAAGCAAGTGGAACGAGAGAACAAGGCAAATATGCATCTACTAGCACAGATGCAGATGACAACAAAAACGAGCGCATGTTTGTTATGCAGCATGTAATGAATACAATGATTGTAGAGAATTCCACCCAAGATGATGTTTGGTATGTGGATTCAGGTGCCTCTAATCACATGACGTCTCGTGGAGAGCGGTTTAGAGATATGCGCAAACCAGATGTGTCAGGCTATGTGCAGACAGGAGATGACACAGCTCACCCCATTGCTCATGTAGGAGACATACCTCTAAATACAAAGAGTGGGAAATCAAAGTACTTAGCAGATGTACTTCATGTCCCAAACATTACAAAGAATCTTTTTTCTATTGGACAAATGGTTGAGCAGGGTTTGCAGGTTTGCTTCAATCCAAATGGTTGTTATGTAGAAGATTTCCAGAATGGTTGTAAGCTGATCACAGAGGGCAAATGTGTGGGCAGAATGTTTACGCTGAATGTAGACATGCCTGAGGTAAAAGATGCATTATTTGCACAGGGCACACGTGTTGTGGATGATGTTGACATTTGGCACAAACGGATTGGCCATGTCAATGAGCAGAGGTTGCGCAGCATGCAATCAAAAGAGATTGTAAAAGGTTTGCCCAAATTCAAGGTGGATGGTATGCATAAAGTGTGTGCAGCATGCCAGTTTGGAAAACAGTCAAAGGGCTCATTTCCACATGAGCGCAATGTATGTAAAAAGCCACTTGAGGTGGTGCACACAGATGTTTGGGGTCCAACCGATACTGCAAGTATACATGGTTGCAGGTATTATGTTTCTTTCATTGATGACCATACAAGGAAAGTATGGGTCTACTTCATGCGTAACAAAAGTGAAGTCTTTGGTCACTTTTAGGACTTCAAAGTCATGATTGAGAAGGGGACAGATATGCAAATCAAGACATTGAGGTCAGATGAGGGGGAGAGTACTTCTCCAACGATTTTTCAAATTTTCTGCGAATGCATGGTATACGCAGGCAGTTTACATGCAGATATACTCCACAGCAGAATGGGGTCGTAGAAAGGAAAAGGCACATTGCAGAGGTTGCACATGCATTGATGAATGAGAAGAACATGCCTCATCATTTCTGGGCTGAAGCTGTAAATACAGCTGTGTACATTATGAACAGGACACCTACAGCTGCGGTGCATGATGTAACACCTGAGGAAAAGTTTACAGGTACAAAGCCTGATTTGGCACACTTGAAAGTGTTTGGTTGCATAGCTTACGTGCATGTACCAGATGAGTTGCATAGGAAATTGGATCCTAAAGTAGAGAAATGTATTCCTTGTGGGATATTCCCTTGAACAAAAGGGGTACAAGTGCTACAATCCTACTACACGAGAATTACGAGTGAGCAGAGATGTAGTCTTTGATGAGATGAGCAGCTGGTACAGTAATGCACATGGCACTATTGGGGCTGATGTAAAAGATGATGTGGTTGTACAAAATGTGAGGCCACAGTCACAAGTTTTGAGTGGACCACAAGAGTCGTCTTCTCGTGGCTCTGTTGAGAAGCCATGGAATGGTAGACTATGTACGCAGGTTACTCCACCAACAGGTACAGGGAATGTATCACAAAAAGGAAAGGAAAAAATAGATGAACCTCTCTTTATGGCTGATGCATCATCAGGTTTTTCACATGTAGACATGGATTCAGATGGTTCTGAACAAAGTCTTGATGAGGAGTTTGGAATTCCGGCTGTCAGGACACCTGGTGTAAGGAAAGTACAAGAAGATGCTAGAGGGCAAAGGAGTGACCCAGGACCGCGCATATCTAATAGAGTCAGAAATCCAGTTCAGAAATTGACTTATGATGGGTATCTAGCACATCACCAAGCCTACATGGCTAAGGTGATACAGGATGTGGAGCCCACATGTTTTGAGGATGCAGTTGGAAATGTGCATTGGGATGATGCAATGAATGAAGAGATGGCTGCATTGGAAGCAAACGACACATGGGAGTTGGTGCTATTGCCAAGTGGCAAGAAAGCTATTGGCTGTAAATGGGTGTATAAAACCAAGCATAAGGCTGATGGTAACATTGAGCGTCACAAGGCAAGGCTGGTCGCAAAGGGTTATGCACAGACGTATGGCATAGACTATGAGGAGACCTTTGCTCCAGTGGCAAAGATGACGACTGTGAGAGCTGTCATAGCAGTGGCTGCATCTAGAGGATGGATTATGCATCAAATGGATGTAAAGAATGCCTTCTTGAATGGTGAGTTGCAAGAGGAAGTGTATATGGATCAGCCACCTAGTTATGTCGATCCAGGTTACCCAGATTATGTATGCAGACTTCTCAAAGCTTTGTATGGTTTGAAGCAGGGATCTAGAGCATGGTATGACAGGATTGCCAAGTATCTTGTCAGTATTGGTTTTAGGAGAGCTCATGCTGATCATTCACTCTATGTATGTGAGAGTGATGTGGGGATTGTGGTCATTACCATATATGTAGATGACCTTATTATTGTGGGTGACAATGCTATGGAGATTGACCATGTGAAGAGTCTTTTCAAACAGGAGTTTGAAATGAAAGATTTGGGCGAGTTGCGCTACTTTCTTGGCATTGAGGTGATCAGGACTCCAGAGGGTGTATGGCTGTCATAGAGACAATATGCTTTGGACATGTTGTCAAAGTATGGTATGGATGATTGTAAGCCAATTTCTATTCCCTAATTGGATGTGAATGCAAAGCTGAGTGTAGAGAAGGGTGATGTTGTTGAGGATGTCAATATGTACAGGAAGATTGTGGGTAGTCTAATCTACTTGACTATCACGAGGCCAGACTTGAGCTACACAGTAGGCTTGGAGAGTCAGTTCACGCAGCTTCCGAGGAAGCCACATTTGGATGGAGTACGACACACACTTCGGTATGTGCAAGGGACTCTTGACTACGCATTGTTCTATGCAGCAGATGCGCCATTAGCATTGTATGGGTATACAGATGCAAATTGGGCAGGTAGCATTGTTGATAGGAGATCTACGAGTGGCTTCATGTTCTCTTTTGGGAGTGCTGCTGTTACTTGGAGCAACAAAAAGTAGCCTACGGTTGCTTTATCGAGCACAGAGGCCGAGTACAGAGGTGCAGTAGTTGCGGCGTGCGAGGTAGATTGGCTACGCACATTACTTGAGGACTTGGGAGTACAGGTGGACCAGCAGATTGTCATCCATTATGACAACCTCAGCAGCATGCAGTTGGCTAGGGACCCAGTGTTCCATGCCAGGACCAAGCACATAGAGGTCCATTACCACTAGGTTCGAGAGTGAGTGTTGGCGGGCGACATCGACTTGGTCTACGTCAGCACAGAGGAGCAGATAGCGGATATCTTTACCAAGGCCCTCGGAGCTGAGAAGGTTCGATGTTTCCGGACTATGCTTGGACTCTGCGACATGCAGAGCTCGAGGGGGAGTGTTGAGATGTCGAGCTCTACATCTTGAGCAAGCATCCGCTACGGGTCTTGGCTGCTTACGGCATTTACTCATTGGCGCGTTAGGTGACTGACACGGAGGATCTCTGCCAGTGATTCTACAATTGGACTACACTTATAGTGCCAGCCTAGTACGCTTCTAGCGAGTTCAGACTTAGTGACCGCATGTACATATGTTCTACTTTTCAGTTTTAGCACTTAGTCATTTTGTACTCTCTTTTCTGTGAGAAGAAGAAGAAGCTTTCCATCTCTTTGTGGTGTGTGCTTGTCTTGTGTAGCTCTCTTGCATCCTCTTTCTTTACATTTATAAAATCCCTTATTCTACATTTTAAAGGTATACAGAGACCTCTTATATACCACTTTTCTTGATAAAAAGACCTTGTATGGACCAAAATTTTCACTTTTCGATTTAAAACACCCGTCTGTATGTATATTTTTTGTAAGTTCATGAGAAAAATTAACCCCTTCTATTGATTGCACATGCTATTCTACATATTGTTAAGTGACGCCGTGAGAGATTGTCCCTCACATATTCTCAAGTCAATCATAAATACTTGTGTAAATTATACTATTCAAATTTTGCCACTCAAAATCTTTTATCGACTTATCACTCAAGTTGTAAACAACAGCCCCAAATGTAGGGAAGAATATATAATTTTCCATACAAGGTAAAATTGCATCACCCATTTCGTAAAAGTAACTTTATGTCATTAACTAGCTACACTCTACGCACAAGTCAAACTAAATTATGCTCTCTGTTTGGAGTTTCAGTTTCATTCTATTCTTTACCAATATATGGATATGTAGTATGGCTATACAAGAAGATGTGGGGATATTTGCAACATAAAAAAGATAAATTTTGAAAAACTTTATGGACATTTTAGAAAATTTTAGAAAACTATGAGGGGTATTTTGGTTGTTTTCACATCTTTTAGAGACATTTTTATAATTTTCCCTTATGATGATTTGATGCAAACTAAACATGTAGGCACATGTTTTTTTCGACGCACCAGAGGGGGCCGACAGTGGGAGGTGCTTATCCCTTCCAAATATTAGCAATGAGACATAGTCTGGTAGGGGTCACGTACCGTCGGGCAAGAGCCACATGTAGGCATCACCATGGCCACCTACGTGCTCGGAACGACGGAGAAAACTTGTACTAGCTAGGAACTAAATATGTAGGCACATTAGACCTTATTTGCTAATAATAAGGTAAAGTTTGCCACTTTCCATAAATAATAAGAGAAAAACATCAACTACGGATGACATCAAAGAACTGCATATGGTGTTTGCTTTCTATCCCATTACAACACAAGCTAGCATACCTAAATATAAAAGATATATATTAAAAAAAGAACTTGAATGTGCCTACGATTCTAAAAAAATCAAAATGAAATAAAATCACTGATGGGTTGGCGACGATTTAGGGGTCATAATGCATCGCCTTCAAGGTGAAGTGGTGAAAGAGAAAGGATCTGTGGTAGGCAACATGTCATCTCGTAGGTGCTATCATAACTGATGCACCGAGTGGTTTGAAGAGGGGGAAGGTGTAGGGGATGGTCGTGCACTGACCATTTCTGACCGCCAATGGTAGTGGGAGAGGGGCCCGGGCCATCACAACTACTGCAATGGGGTGACAGTCACGACGGCAACAAGCAATTTAGTTTTTTGTGAGTTGATGTGGCAGCCCCTTCGTGATTCCAAACTCGTACATTCCGTGTGCTTAGGTGTCCACAGTAGGAGCATTCCACGTGTTGATCTGGGATGTATCTATTGGTCTACAGAGTTGCATATTCCGAGTGCTGAGCTGGTTGCCATTCGCTGCTAGCTTTTGATGACTTAGGTCATTTGAGTGCAGCTTGTGTTAGATGCAAGTTGTCTACTGTTTTTTGAGAGATTTACACCCTCTTGTAGCCTCTATGCACTAGTCAAGTCAGCTTCGTCCCGTGGATTGGCAATTATGTTCGTGGTTCTCGCTATGTAAGAGTGAGGTTAAAAAACCCATCCACATTCTTGACCGTTACTTGATTCAATCCACGATAATCAATACAAAGACGTATAGTACCATCCTCCTTCTGACTAGAGAACAAGAGTACTCTATGGAGAAATAATAGATCGAATGAAGCATTGTTCAAGAAGTTGAGTTAGTTGCTCCTTGATTTCTACAGATTTAGGTACCAACATTTTGTATGGCCTATGGGCAACTGGTTAAGCTCCTAGAATAAGCTCTATTGTATGATCAATATCATGTTTAGGCAGTAACTGTGAAAGTTCTTCAAGAAATACATCATGAATTTCCGTTAGCCATTCAGGTTCAAGTGAATCTAACTTCTTCTCCTTAGGGTTAAGATGTACTGCATAAATCATTTCATTCTTATTATGACTCTTCATAAGTTTGGTAAAGTTCAATAGTTTGAGTTTAGGTTTTTCCCGTTTCCCAGTAACTGTAACCCTGGAGTTTTTCTTATTTACAAAAGTCCGAATGAAGCGTCTTTACAATGTAGTGAGCATCATTGGCCTTAAGCCAATCCATTCCTAGGATTCCATCATAGACTCCTATGGGTATGACTTTGAAGTTTGCAAAAGTATTGTGACTGTCCAAAAAAAATTCCAAGATACCAATTAAAGTAGAATATTTGGCTTCCTACTCGTAGCTAATTCCACTGTAAGGTTTGTATAAGTGTGTTCAGGAAAAATGAGGTTTCTGATGCACCTAGGAGATATGAAAGAATGTGTACTCTTTGAATCAATCAATAAGGTAAAATGGTTATCTTGATATTCTACCGGGGTTCGAATCACCAAAAAATGTTCATTCACTCCCTGATGTTCATTTGTAGCATGAACATACAAATTTGCTTGATTCCCTTCGCCTCTAGCACCTTGAGTTGTGTTAACTCGAGGTCTTCCTTGAGGCCTTTAATTTTCTCCTCCTTTTGGATGAGGTTGATGATTAATATTCCCGCTGTTGTTGTTATTGGTGGGTGGTCCATTCTGAACAAAAGGTGGATTGCCTGGTCTAAAGCTCGGGGCGTTCACCTTTCAGTACCCCTACATAACGTGCATTCGTGGGGTATTAAAATAAACCCTCTTTTAAATGTAAGGTTCTAGTTAAGGCAGTTTGTTGTAAGTTGCATTCATGCTTGACACATGATTATGAGTAATTACACTTAATTAGAGAGACAAGATATGCGAATGGCAAAATACAAAATAAGGCTTGCTAAAATAGATTGATCGTAGAAATGTACAATGGTGCTCTTATATAGAAGAGCCATACAATGACATACATGGTGACATCATAGGTAAGGTGGTAGAAATATACAAGATATTATTTCTAGCATAGTGCCACACAGGCTTTTAGGCTAGCTATTATGCCACACAGGCTAATAGGGCTAAGAGGTGTTACATATGTCATAGATAAGAATAATAGGATGTGCCCACCCAACAATCCTCCCCTTGGGCATGGACTACAAATAAAGACAAGGTACAATATCCACTCAGGATGACAACATGGTATCCACTCAGGATGACAAAATGGTATCCACTAAGGATGACAAACCTCTCTTAGGTGGAAAAAGTCTTCAAAGTATGTTGTCACAAAGCACAAAGTTGTTATCTCCTTCTTCATAAGGTTCTTCTTCATCATCTTCTTCAACTATGTGTGTTGCTCCTCACACTTTCTTCTTCCCTTTCATGTTGCCTCTTGTTTTGTTGTCGTTGAAGCTGTTGTAGTTGCTGCTATTGCTGTTGCTGTTGTGTTGGAGTTCATTGCACAACATCTAGAAGGGGGGTGCCCCTTTTTTCCACAAACATTACAAGACTTGTTCAAGTAGAAATCTTTAGCAATGTGGCCTAGTTTCTCACCCATTGTTTGGCTAGCTAGAGGGGTCTTAGATTTAGGAGACTCTCCTAATTCTAGTGTCTGCCTCTTTACAACTAAATAATCACCGAAATGATAGCATACAAATCATAAAAAGTCTTGAAAAGACCTTATAAAATTAAGCACTCTATTTACCAAGCTCTGAGCGTAATTGCGGAAAGCTTCGTCTAGATCATTGTCACCGACTTCTTCAATGGGGTTGAATTGTGGTCGAACTTTACGACGTTGATGTTGAGTAGCTAGTTGTTGCGGCCTAAGCTTATTGCACCAATGCTCTTGATATTCCTTCCTTGAAATTCTTGGCTTCCGTGCAGTCGAGGCGGTTGAATCTTCTTGGTTGGCGTTTGAATTTCAGGAAGTGCCGTTACGTGCCATGCAAAGAGTCCATAAACATGCTTTGATGAAAAACTGATGATAATGCTCAATTGTGAAGTTGCATACGGTTAGGATAGCCAAGAGTGCATTGAGTGTGAATGGTGAGAATACTCAAAAAACCTCGTATGAGAACATCCTATAAGGCTTTGGAGGCTTTTAAAAAACAAAGTGCAATTGGATGACGTTGATAACGAGATTCAGACGTGGCATGGATCCATCGCCTGCAGACTAGGGTGACGTGGAAAGTCGTGAGTAGTGAAGCCAAAGCGGGTGGAGGGCAGCAAGACGACTGGCGCCGTGGAAAGAACTTGGGCTGGTGGACTGATCGACAACTGGCTTCTACGGACGGTGCTGTTGTAGGACTTGTTGCCAGTGGACAGGCTAACGAGCAGGGGTGGTGAGTCAGTGTGTGTGTGTGTGTGAGAGAGAGAGAGAGAGAGAGAGAGAGAGAGAGAGAGTTGCTTGTGGAGGGCAGCAAGACGACTGGCGCTGTGGAAAGAACTTGGGCTGGTGGACTGATCGACAACTGGCTTCTACGGACGGTGCTGTTGTAGGACTTGTTGCCAGTGGACAGGCTAACGAGCAGGGGTGGTGAGTCAGTGTGTGTGTGTGTGTGTGTGAGAGAGAGAGTTGCTTGATGAAGCAAATCAAATCTCCAGGGAGTGTAAACAGGGCAGCTAGCAAGGGATGAAAACGGTGTACATGAAACCGTCGCCAAGGTGTTGAGATAGGCTAGGGGCGGATATTGGCAAGCAACAAGAATGTGTCCGAACGAGCAGGTTGGCACTACATCATGGCGAGCAATGAAAACGAGATGTAGTTGCAAGTCGTTGATGAGCTGGGTGCCGAGCCCGAGTGGTAGGACGTGTAGGTAGCTATAGATTGAGGATGAGGCCGACTAAGGGCGAGGAGCTACAGAAATAGCTTTGGCATAATGGAGTTGGGCCGAGTGCAAGAGGTATGGTGCAGTTTATGTAATGCAAAGTCTTGGATGAAGACAAGAACTTGGATAGCCAGAAAATGATAATATCACCCAATTGACAATTTAAAAAAAAATCTCTCATTAAATGAAAAAAGATAGAGCCTCTTGACTCTTGGCTCATCCTCTCATGCTTTCCATGCCACTTATCAGATCCTAAATGAGACACCTAGACTATGAAGATGCTTACACCTAGCATGCATGTAGAGAGATACTTAATTCTAAAGATATAATCACTTTATTATATAATATTCACAATAAGATATAATTATAAGATAAATAATCAAACCCTACATTACGCTATGATACCTGTTGTAAGGCTCTAGTTAAGGCGGTTTGTTGTAAGCTGCATTCATGCTTGACACATGATTATGAGTAATTACACTTATTAAGAGAGACGCGATATACGAATGGGAAAATAAAAAATAAGGCTTGCTAAAATAGATTGATCGTAGAAATGTACAATGGTGCTCTTATATAAAAGAGCCATACAATGACATACAGGATGACATCATAGGTAAGGTGGTAGAAATATCCAAGATATTATTTTTAGCATAGTGCCACACAGGGTATCAGGTTAGATATTATGCCACACAGGCTAATAGGGCTAAAAGGTGTTACATATGCCATAGATAAGAATAATAGGACGTGCCCACCCAACATTAACATGTTTGAATGAATAAAATGACCCTTTATTTTAGCAAATTTTTTCAAAATTGAATATAAAACTCCCTTATTTTAAAATATCTTTGTTAAATTCCCTAAAAGTTTTGCATTTTAAAACCGCTCCTTTTGAACTCACGTTATACATTAACATGATTACATAGTGCACCCCTTGAGGTCTAAAGTTTCCTTGGTTTTGAGGTTGTCTCTGACTTTGGTAAAGTTCTGCTGATTGAAGTTCCTCTGAGCTGTAGGTGGTTTAGGTCTAAAATTTTTGAAATTCCGATTCAGGTTTTCAATTTCTATTTTGCATTGGAAAATTGAAGATCAAAACTTTCCATAGTGTTTAATGCTATGTATTTTCTGTGGCCACCAAATCTTTCCGCTAAAAAGTACGTGCAAGCAAGTCAAATATACATAATAATGTGAAAAAACAAATTGTTTTTTGGTAATTTTGCTGAGGGAGACTGCTGAAAGTGAGTACACCTTATCATGCATACACTCAAACGTTGTAGCATATAGATAAGCTCTCGGAGCAAGCCATTTAAGAAGGTAGTTTTTATATCAAGATGATATAAAAGAAGATTAAACTTAGCAGCAAGTGCAATGAGAAACCAAAATGCAGCCATACACAATACTGGGTGAATAGGTATCAAAGTAATCCACGCCATGTTGTTGAGTGAAGCTGCGAGTGACAAGGTGTGCCTTGTAGCAATCAACTGAGCCATTGGGTGGTATTTCTTCTTTGATATCCATTTGCAAGAGACAATGTTATTATTATTAGGAGGTCGCACAAGCTCCCAAGTGTGAGCTTCTTCGAGGGGTTGGAGCTCATCCAATATGGCGGCATGCCACTTCGTGCTCTTGCTAAAAGAGAGAGCATCAAGAATGGAGAGAAGAAGGGCATCTTCCAGATACCCTTGTGGACGCTCAAGAATCATTTCATCACTAAGGATGACAGAGAAACTAGTGGCTTCAAAGATCTTGCAAAGAAAAATGGGGCATTGATGCTATGTGTCCTCTTCCTAGAACAAAAAATGGTAAACTCTACATTCTAGTGGCTGTAGATTACATGACTAGGTGGGTAGAGGCTCAAAGTGTGGCAAGGGTAAATGGGAAAACAGTGAGCAGGTTTGTCTACACTAATATTTGTTGTAGATTTGACACACCTATGGAGATTGTTTCTGATAATGGTCCAGGGTTCAAGAAGGGTTTACTCATAGAAGTTTGTGAAGAGCTTCACATTATACATCATCATATCACACCCTACTACCCATAGTCAAATGGTTTGGTGGAGAAGGCTAATGGTGTCATTGCAGGCGTCATTAGGAAGATGGTGCAAAACAAGACAAAGTTGTGGGATGACTTCTTGGATGGTGCCTTGTGGGCATATCGAACCACATATAGGGAAGCCACGGAGTTCACACCATTTCACTTGGTCTATGGTCAAGAGGATTTACAGCCAATTGAGCTCAACTTTCCAACAATGCAACTTCATGGCAAAGTAGCACAAGATAATCAAGAAGCATGGATGGATCAACTTCTTACCTTAGTGGAACTTGAGTGGAAAAGAGAAGTAGCTTACGAGTGCTACAAGAGGAAAGCTATACAAGCAAAGGAGAAGCTTGACAAAAAACTCAAGGACAAAGGCATCAAGGAAGGAGAGCTTGTGCTAAGGTATGACAATCAACTTGACAATCATTTTGATGCCAAGTTTGAAACTAGATGGCAGGGACCGTACATAGTCAAGAAGGATTTCAATTCAAGTTATTATTAGCTTATGGACTTGAATGGTAAAGAGCACTCTAGGAAGGTAAACGGGTATCGCCTGAAGCCCTATTTGAGTCGTCTTCTACAAAGGATCCACCCAAGAATTGTCAAAGAGCGATTGTCTCATGTAAGTTTTGTTGCATGAAGCATGAGTGTAACTCGAGCCAAAATGCCAAGGGGCCAAACAATGAAAATCTTGTCAACTTAGAAGCACTCTCTTTGGAAAAGATGCTTTATGATGGTACATGAATATACCATCATTCTGGGGGAGGGCTAATGATAGCTGTTTTTTGGCTATTCAAAATTGCCATAGTGAGCTGCCTCACCCTACCAAAATCACCTAAACACTGTGGCTATCCCTACCATTTCATTGTACATAGACGTGTGTGAGTTAGGGGACTTTTCCCATATCTTCTTAAAACCCTCAACTAACTAGTCAATGGGATAGTTGAGTCAAATAAATAAATAAAATAAAATATATAATGGCTCATTTGTATGTAAATATTTCATTGTATATAGGGCCTAAATATAAGAAATTTTCATAATAATTTTGATATTTATTTAAATATTTCTACCTAGGTGTGCGTTATTTTTCTAAGTATGCTATGTACATTTACTCACCATTACTATAATCTTTCTTACCTATGTAATCTATAAAAAAATCATTTCATGCAAGCTTCTTTTATTTTTGGTGTGAATTCACTCCAAGGAAAAAAAAAAAAAACCTTCCACCATCAGTCATTGCCTTTCACTAAATTTCTATTTTCTACAGGTATTTTTTCTTACCTCTTGTAAATAAGTATACATCAATAAAAACAAATGAGGGACCTCCTCATTTGATTCCCTATATTTTCATATATTTATTTTTTATATATATAGCTCACACTATTCTAGATTCCATGAACTGTTTATATATTCTAGCCTGTTTTTTTCATCATTCCATATATTATGTTTATGCATAATCCATAACCATGCATATTTCCAAACCCCTAAGAATCATTTCGGTCATTCTCTAATGTAAGGAAGGGCTCACCTTTGGAGCCATATGCAAATTCAACAAAAGGGGGGCCACTGAAGGCTTTTTTATGAAGAAAATTAGACATTTTGGTGGGATTTTTTATATCCATATCCACTCCAAATTTGAAGTGGTGATTAGAAGAAAAAATATTGACCAAAATCTGAATAATCATCTCAAAAAGTTTTATAAGTTTTGGAGCTACCACCGGTGAGGTATGATTTTTTGATTGGACCCCAGTCTGCCCATTTTTCTCACAAGTAATCCATAGTCTTCTCTCACCTCTTTCCACACACACACACACACACACACACACACACACACACACACACACACACACACACACTCATTCCTCTCAATCACTCACTCAAACCTGCACCTTCCATGGTTTCTCTCACCTTCTTCACCATTAACCTCCCCTTTTACTTCCATAGCTCTCATATGAGCTCTACATGTACATACACCATCTCTATGCCTCTCTCTAGTACTTCCAAAGTACAATTCCATATTTCCCCTTCTCTATATACATAAAATTCAGCATGTAAACCATGCTTAACCTCTGCAAATTGAGAGATCTCATCAACCAAATTGCCATTTTCATCACGATAATCAACCTTGACGGCGGTGGCATAAAGAAGAGAAGAAGACGAAGAGGATCGATAGTCATTTTGAGAACCTACACAAGTAAGTCCTTCTTTAAGCTTCACCAGCACAAGGATTTCCTCACTTCATTCAACCATATTACTTCAACCATCCACCTCATTCTACTCATTGTAAATATATCATTAAATTTCTAGTGATTACTAACACTAACTACTAACATACTAACACAAATAACCATTGACCTAACCATAAAAAACACCTCACTTCAAGACATGTGCAAAGTAACTCTCTCTCTCCCCCTCCTTAAAACTCTACTTTCACCTTATCTACCATAGATAATGCTCTCCTTTGAGTCCACATCCATGACTCAAGCAGACAAAGAAGGCCAACAATGTTTTGATATTCAGAAAAAATCATAATCTTGATTTATTAGCTTGTAAATTAGGATTTCCAATACTCTTAATGAGAGATCTCCAACCTATAAATAGGCCCCTCTCCTTCTGGTAAAACAACACCCAATATCTCACATAGTACCCCAACACTCTATGCGTGACGAGAGACTTAAACATAGCAAACACTTTGTGAGCTTCACTTTTGGTGTGAGAGAAGCTTTCAAGCTACACATTACAAGTGAGAGAGCGTGAGTTCAAAATCTCAAAAAAACTATTGTATATGTTCCTCCATCATCAATAAATTGAGGTTTGGTGTATCAAAGGCATGAATCGACATTCAAATCTTCGTCCTTCCACTTGTGCAATACGGTTTGGTGAATTCAAGGTGATTTTTGCATTTTAACTTTTAATCATTTGATCTTATGTTAGTGTG
Organism: Adiantum capillus-veneris; assembly: GCF_014529385.1. Lineage (NCBI taxonomy): Eukaryota > Viridiplantae > Streptophyta > Polypodiopsida > Polypodiales > Pteridaceae > Adiantum > Adiantum capillus-veneris. The sequence continues at coordinate 10,391,817 of NC_140935.1, read as the reverse complement.
TTTTCATTGCCAATTTTGTGTCCATTGTAAGAGGGTATTGTGGTGAGAGGTCTCCGGTACCCTAAGACAGTGTGTGTGTGTGTGTGTGTGTGTGTGTGTGTGTGTGTGTGTGTGTGTTGGCAATGTTTAGCATTTAGTAAGCATTGAGTTAGCTTTGTACAAGCTCTACGATAGCATTATAACAAACCATCTCCATTTGCAAGTCACAAACAAGGTATTACACAAGTTCCGTTCCTCTCTCTCTCTTCCCTTTGCTCTAGCTCTCCCTGCTCCATTTGGTGTGTCTTGGTGTGAGATTGCTTGTGTGTGTTTTGTGGCGCATCTTCTTAGGTGTGACAAAATCTCTCTTCTTGCATCCTAGTTTGCATACCATAACTAGGTGGTGCCCCTTTACTTGTTTGGCTGTGGGTTTGTTGTTGTTGTTTCTTGCTTGTGGTTGTCCCAGCCCAAATTGAGTAGCACGGGATCCTTGACGGGTGTTTAGAGGTCGCCTCTCTTGTTGCCTGCCTTGGACCGCCTCAGTGGTTGCAAAGTGTTTCCTCCTGATGGATCTTGGCTACATGATTTTGTAGCTTCAAGTTAGCCATGGTGGCTTGTGTAGTGATAAAGGCTCTCCATGATGCAGATAGAGAAGCCAATAATAGCATACTTTGTAGCTCTTCAGGGATGGGAAGCCCTGAGATAAATACTTCATCTAGATGTATTTTTCACATCTCCAAAAACTTGGAGGATGACTAACCCTCTTGCATGGTATTGTATACCAGTTTCTTGATCAAGGAAACTTGGTAGATGAGGTCAATGTGCTCAAAGTTCTTCTCAAAGAACTTCCAAATGGAGCTAGCAGTAGTTAGCTTCTTTACCATTTGAGCGTGTGGATATCTTGGCAATAGAGAATGAGCTCCATCTTGGCACTATTGTTTCTACTATGCCAAGTGTTATAGGTGTCAATGAAGCTTGTTGAATATTTGTCTTTGTGGTGGTCACGTTGCTCTTTGACTCTTAACGTTGTTGGGCGCATTTCTAACACCCCGTTTTTTGTAAATTTGTACATACGGACATGACGTCCGATGTCAAAAGGGCGTGTGGGATTTCTTTTTGTGGGTTTTTTAGCTTGATTTAGCAAGCACATGTACATGCACTGCAAGTTGCTAGTCTAGTGACAGCTGTCGGGCTACTATAAGTGCCCGTGAGTGAGTTTTTTGAAGTGAGCCTTGTATACAACTTAAACTCATGTACAAACTAAAAAACTTTTAGCCAAAGATCAGAAATTTGCAGGTTTTAGCTCGTTATGTCTCCTTGGTGCTCTTGGATGCAGTTTTTTGCCCCGACTAGCCTTCTCTACATGTAGTCGTGCTGGGACAGCTCTCTGTTCGCGTCAATTTTTCTCATGGGGGCGTATGGAATCAATTTTAGTCATCTTCATCTTTCTCTCCAGTCATTTTTCAAGCTTTCTCACAAGCTTTAAAGTGCCCCAATTGGAGTTGTGCTCATCAGGTTACGACTAGTTCTCTGCAGGGTTATGGCTATGGCAGCCTAGTGGCAAATTGTGTGTAGACAGATTCGGAGGGCATGTATCTATGAATTGTGGAATTGATGTTGAAGTTGTGGGTTTGTGATGTTTGATTTTGAAAGGAGAGGCTCTTGTCTTCATATGCATTGGTCGGCGTGTGCTGTAAATCCGTGCTTTGACAGGGTTTTTCTCCTATGTGACATAATCTCTTGGGTGGGTGACGGCTAGTAAATTCCCAAGGGTCTACTCCTATTGGACTTGTGGTGTTTCAAAAGGATTTTGCAAAGCTTTTGGTGTCTTGTAGTTATCTTTCAACGCTGTTGGGTGACATCGCTATAGAGGTGTTCCAGTTTTCTTGTTTCCCAACAGTGTTTTGGTGCCCCCACTGAGGAATCGCTTCAAGTTACCTTCACTTTACAGGTTTTGAAGACATGGCGTTTAATTTTCCAGAGTTTAGTGGGAAATCAAATGAAAGTTCTAAAGGTTTCATTGAGAGGATGGAGTTTTCTTGCCTTCTTGCTGACAAGCAAGACCCAACGTTGGTGCTACGAATCTTCTACTTCTGTTTGAAGGGAGATGCTAGGGAATGGTTGGAAGGCTACGAAAAGGAGCTACAATCAGCCCAACCTCCTCAAGTCATGACTTATGAAATGGTAAGGCATGCTTTTCTTACACACTTTCAACAGGTGGAAGACCCACAAAAGGTATGGCAGTCTATTCAAGGCTTAGTACAAGATGAAGGCCAAACCATAGAAGACTTTGTCAAGGCATTCAATGCGTTATGGGCAAAGTGGTGTACATATTTGGGGGCTGAAATTACTCCAGCCATGTTGAAGAAGGATAGGTTTCTTGCAAGCTTGACGAGTAACCTACGCTTGAAGGTAGAGCTTAAGCAGCCAAGGACCTTTGAGGAGGCAGTTGAAATTGTAAAGAATAAAGAGTGGAAAGCAGAGCGTCTTCATCAACTTGGAATCAATGTGGAGCCAAAGCTTGAAGTGAAAGCGGTAGAGCAACCAAGGGTCCTCATCAGGGAGCCAGGTTATGATCAACAAGCTTCTCATGATGTGAATGCTTTTCGCAAGGAGATGCAAGAGGTTGTAGATCTTATGAAGAATCTTAGTGTGCATATGATGGGAGGTGGAAGAGGTCAAAGTTATGGATATGGACGTGGTTATGGAAGCAATGAGGGTTATACAGGTGGTAGAGGAAGAGGCATGGATGGAAGAGAGGATATGTTTCAATGCTACAATTGTGGTGAATGGGGTCATAAAAGCCCTCAATGTGATAAGCCAAAGAGAATGGGTGGCGACATGTTTCCTCTTCCTCCACAAATTCCTTCTCGAGCTCAAGATTATGGTATTGAGATTAAAGGGGAAGCAGGACCAAGTGGATTGACAACAGAAGAGAAGGGCAAAACAAAAGTGGTAAGCATAATCCGTTTGGAGAAGAAAGAGGATGATTTGGGAGCTATGGTCATGCCTGTAGGTAAGAGGGTTACAAGAGATCATGACATGAGTGATGCAAGTCCTAACCATAAAAGAGGGAAACAGGTTGAAACAGGTACAGGTAAAGAGAAGAAGAAGAGAAAGCCCAGGAAACATTACAATGCATCCGAATTTCCTTTGGGAGAAGGGCAACCAAATTATAGTTTAAGGGCTGATTTGGTGGGTAGAAAGGCTGATGTTACCTTTGGGCAACTCATGGAGATGTGTCCCAAGTTAAAGAGGCAATGGAAGCACGTAGTCAACCCCATGAAGAAGGAGCCTGCAAGGGGGTCAGTGAGAGTCTTGTCTTTGAATGAGCTACCTGATATATGTCCTAATATGGATGCATGGCATAAGAGGAAGTGCATTGGAGAGGCTTATATTGATGGAGGTGCACAGGTATGTGTTATTACTCAAGCTTGTGTATCAAAGTTGGGACTCAACATGGTGAAGAATTCAGGTTTTCGCATAAAGCTTGTCAACCAATCAAGGGTGAGGTGCTTGGGAGTTGTAAAGGACTTGGAGGTGGATGTATTTGATGTTAAAGTGCTGGTCAATTGCCATGTTATGCCCGCGGGTATTGGTGCTTTCCCGCTCATCCTTGGAAGACCATGGTTACAGGCAACCAAAGCTATACAGGATTGGGGACATGGTACCATCACTCTCTACAATAGAACGGGTGATAAGAAGAGGTTTGACATGGCTAGCAAGCAATATTTGGATGCTGATTTTGATGAGAAAAGTGATGAAGAAGAGTACTCAACTGAAGAAAAATACAATGGGGATGAGGGCAGTGAAGTGGAAGATAGCAGCGATAGTGATCTAGATGTTTCCTCCTTGTTTCTTGAAGAAGAGCATGATGAGAAACAAAGATTTCTTGGCCTTATGGAGAATGAGGATATCTCTGGTCCTTATGAGCAAATTGAAGAGCTGATGCAACCCAAAGTTCAACCTAATGTCAAATAGGAGCTGATACAAGGTATGCTGTCTTCCGACTTGACTAGTCATGAGAAGGGTGAGTACCTACATATGATACAACAATTTCCCCATTTATTCATCACTTATTATGAGGAAATTAGAGGCTTTAAGGGAGAGGAAATCCACATTCCAATCAAGGAAGGAGCTCAGCCCGTATGCCAAAAGCTAAGGAGCATGGGACAAGTACAACTTAATGCTTTGAAGGAAGAGGTAGACAAGCTTCTTGAAGCAGGTTTCATATGTCCTGTGAGCACTGCAGAATGGGTTAGTCCTGTTGTTGTCACACCCAAGAAGGATGGAAAGTGGAGGATATGTGGTGATTTTAAGCCTGTAAACGCAGCCATGAAGAGGGATCCATACCCTCTTCCTTTCATAGATGACATACTTGATTCTATTGCAGGGCATGAGAGGTATAACGTATGTGATGGATTCTCTAGATATTTTCAGCTCACCTTGGCTTTGGAAGATCTAAAGAAGACCACATTTATCACGCCATGGGGATGCTTTTGTTATTGTGTGCTTCCTTTTGGTCTTATGAATGGCTGTGCGTGGTATCAAAAGTGCGTTAACAAGGTGTTCTCTCCCTTTCTTGGCAAGTTTGTGAAGGATCTTATTGATGAATTTTGTGTTTATAGCTCTAGAAAGGATCATTGTGCAAATCTTGGGATGGCATTGAAGCAATATGATGAAAGTGGAGGTCAACTCAACCCAAAGAAATGTCATCTTGCTCAACCAAGAGTGAAGTTTTTGGGGCATATGATCTCAGAGAATGGGATTGAAGCGGATCCTGACAAAGTGAAGGCTTTGGTGCTCCTCCCATCACCTAAAGATACAAAGAAACTTTCTACTTTTATTCAAAAGGTGAAGTAAATGGCAAGGTTCATTAATTTCTCCTCTCAACTTCTTTATCCTCTACAACAAGTAGCAAGGTTGGATCCTCTACAATGGACAAATGAATGTGAAGAGGTTTTTCAAGATATCAAAGAGGTTCTTGGTTCTCTTCGTGCTATGCAAGGTATCAAAGAGGTTCTTGGTTCTCTTCCTGCTATGCAAGCTCCTAATTGGGATAAGGAGTTTTATGTGAATCCATCAGTAGGTGAGGATGCTATTGGAGCTATGATTCTTCAACGAGGTAACAATTCCCACTACATGAAGCCTATCTATTGTGCTAGCAGGGTGAAGCTAGAGGTGGAGAGAGAGGCTATACTGAGGTGGAGCTCATTATGGTGAGTGTGATTTATGCATGTAGAAGGTTTAGGCACTACCTTCTCCCTAAACCATTCACATTCCTCACTAGCTACACTCTTCTACCTCAATTGGTGAATAGCCCTACTTTGTCAAAGAGGCTCATGAAGTGGATTGTGGAGCTACAGGAATTCCAATTCTCTTTTCTTGTTGAGGAGAGTACAAGGGCTACATTGGCTGATTTGCTTACCTATAAGGAAAGCCCTCTTCTTCTTAAGGAGGATGCAGTGAAGAAGCAACACATGGAAGCTCGTGACATAGACAATGCCTATCTATTGTTTTTTGATGGCTCTTACAGGAAAGCGCATGGTGAAGCTTCAAGAGGTGTGGTAGTTTATGATCCTCAGGGTGCTTTGGTAACTAAAAGGAGTTTTAAGCTTACAGCACAAATCAACAATGAAGCTGAGTATGCTACTTTGGAGAAAGGTCTCAACCTTTGCCTTGAGCTTGGAATCCGTCGTGTGAGGGTAAGAGGTGATGCTCTTTTGGTGGTGAAGAAAGTACTTGGGGTGTGGCAAATTAAGAATCCAAGGCTGAAAAATATGTGTTTTCAAGTGAAGAATCTGCTTAAGCATTTTGAAGCTTTGAGTTTAAGGCATGTGGACAGGTCTCAAAATGAAGAAGCACATGGTGCAACGCAAGCTTCAATTGGGAAATTGTATGTGATAAGGGCTGATTCTCCTCTTTATTTGGGAAGGGAAGCTTTAGAGAGGGAGGAAGAGTTTCTACAAACAGGTATGCTTCCATCAGAGTTGGAAAAGCCAAAAAGTACGCCTTCCTACGTCGTGCCAAAAGGTATGTGCTACTTGGTGATGCCTTTTATATGAAGGGGGTTGATCTTGTGATGAGAAACGTGCCTTGGAAAGAGGAAATTTACAAAGTTTTAGAGGAGAATCATGAGGGTTCTTGTGGTGGTCACTTTGCTGCAAAGATCACTTTGCATAAAGTCTTGCAGGAGGGTTATGTGTGGCCAAGTGTTCAACGTGATGTTCATCATTGGTGCAAGTCTTGTAAAGAGTGTCAAATCATGGAAAATAGAGTTCTCAAATCAGAAATTAGAGGCACCATTGTGGCTTATGATGTGTTTGAGAAGTGGGGTATTGATGCAATAGGTCCTCTACCTATGACAGTTAGAGGCAAATGTTACATACTTACTGCTGTTGACTATCTATCCAAGTGGGCCGAAGCCAAAGCTGTTAAGCACATCACGAGTAAAGATGTTTCCTTATTTATATATGAAGATATTTGTTGCAAATTTGGTATGCCATTGGAGTTACTTTCTGACAAGGGTCCAGGTTTCAGGGGAGAGTTGGTGGATTATCTATGTGAAAAGCTTCATGTGCATCGTAGGTTTACTACTCCATATTATCCCCAATGCAATGGCATGAATGAAAGGTTTAATGGAGAGCTCATAAGGATTCTTACAAATATGACAAGAAACAATGTGAAGACTTGGGATTTAGAGCTACCTTGTGCTCTATGGGCTTATAGGACTGCCATCAAATCAGGTACTGGTTTTTCTCCCTTCCATCTAGTTTTTGGCAAAGAGGCTTTACTTCCTATTGAGGTGGAGATACCATCCTTGAAGATGATGCTAGAGCTTGAAGAAGAGCCCAAGGATGCATTCAAGGAAAGACTTTTATATTTGCAATGTGTACAATTGGATGGGGTGTTAGCTTTTGAGCATTATGAGTTGAGTGGCACTGGTCTAGTGTTGACTTCTTCGCTTCTGTGTCATTAAGCTCGGTTTCGAAGAACTTAAGAGGCGTCCTTATGCAAAATTTTTCAAGACATTTGCCCACTTCCGTCCACATGCTTGGCCTAATTTTTAACAATTCTGCCAATGTGATTGTACACTTGACCGGAGTGGTCAACAAGTCTGTCAGGATTTTAGTGTCCAATTGATTTGACCCACCTATTCTTTGAGAAGGTACTCTTCGAATTTCTGACCTTGCCTCATACTCCCCCATATATGATGGAAAAGTTCTGAGTGATTGTGGTCTGCTATCTTCGGATGCAACTGAACCATTATCCCCTTGAAATGATTTAACGTCTAAATCCCATGGAGGCTTATTCAAGTTCAGCTCCGAGAAAGGCGCTGACTCAACTGTTTTTGTCTCATATTTTTCTTCAGCTTTTCGTACCATTTCCCATAGATCTTCAGGCCAATTTTCTTCCACAATAGGGGAATATGGTGGAAAATCTTTCAGTGATTCATCAGTGCTATTAGGTACGTCTTTTGCATCCTCTACATCCGGCAAGGATTTAATGTTTTCTATCTTGTCGGGTATCCTTTGTTCGGTTTTGTGAGGTGTTTCATTGTTTTGGTGGTTTGATTACTCTATCTCCTGCTTCCATAGGTGGAGGCTCCAGTAAAGCTTGTGGAGTTTCAATCAGCTGTTTGCACATCTCTAGTCTCTGTTTTTCTATCTTTGGATATGGATATGTCATCCATCTTTGCTCTAGAGTCTGTCTTTTCTTCAATCTTGCTTCATATGCTTGCAAGATTGCATCTAAGGGTTCATTGATCTTATCTACCAATACCGACCCCCCTGAGCTTGCACTTCTTGGTCCTTCCGTTGATTTTAGAGAGCCGGACTCTCTTTGATGTTTAAGTTTCTCTCGAGCTATCGTTAGCTCAGCTTCTACATCTTTTTGTTTTTGCTCACGTCTAGCTTTCATTTTCGCTCTTCGTTCTTTCCAAGGATTATCACGACTGACGCTATACTTGTCAGTCTTGATTTCTTCTTGATTTTCATCGTTACTCATGGGATGATTGTCATTTTTCCTTGCTTGGGCTCTTGTCAAGACCTTAACAGGAATCGGAGTTTCATTTTCTGACCCTCCACTGGAAGGTAGCGCTCCCAGCATATTCAAGGTAGTTTTTGCTCCTTTGCTTGGGTTTTTAGGGCAATCAAGGATCAAGTGAGTAATTCCACACTCCGTGCAATATGCATTGACCCTAATGATTTCTTCATGAGGGCAGTCCCTCAGCCAATGGTCTCCACCACACTTGTAGCATGGTCCTTTAGGATGTTGAGGTGCTCATGGAGCTCCTCTTTGTTGGTGTGCAATTCTTTGCCCGCTCATGCCTCCGTTGTCTATGAACAACAGTGTTCTTTCATCCAGGCTATATCGTCCTTCCCCCGTTGCCTGTGCAGCAGTTGGTGGTCCTGTATTTCCTATCATGCTCCATGGTTCTGGTGTAGAGGGTTCGTCCGGTGGATAATAGACAGAGTTCGTTGCATATCCATTGGGCTCGTCGTAGTATGCATGCATAGGTACCAAAGCCTTCTCATCCGTCTCCGTTACTGTGGGTGTGTATCTTATGCCGACCGGTCTTAATCTTGGTAGGGGTGGTTGTTGTCCCAACACTGGTTGTGGTATTTCTGCACCTCTAGGTCCTGGTAGATTGCCAGTCTGATATCTAGGCATCGGTGGGATTTGAGGAGATGTTGCCTGAGCTTGCGGAGCATATGGTCGTTCTCTCACATATCCCTTGTTATAATAACACTCCTCCGTCCCATGGTTTGTCCATTTTTGTTCAATCGCACACCATTTTGGTTGTTTAGCTTGTGGTTTGGAATACAAGTTAATCTTTTTAAGCACCTCCTCTACAAGCTGCTCTTGGCTTACTTCTACTTCTCCTTTCAGTGTTGTCTTAGTAGACTTGCTTCCGCTTTGTTGCGAAGAAGAATCATCGTCAAGATCCTTGAACTCACCCTCTTTGTAGACCGCAGAATTGTCCACAAGGTATAGAGCTTCCTTGGTTAAATCATTCAACGTAGTGCTCCTTTTCATATGTAAGTCCTTTTGAAGATCTGCATTCCTTAGTCCTTGGATAAATATAAGAATAAGTCTGGACTGAGTTGGCAGTTCTTCCACAGGGCAGAACTTAACATATCTTTTTAATCGGAGGGCCGCCTTTCGCAAAGACTCTCCATCTTTCTGTTTGAATTTATGGATTTGCGAGACTGTATTATGAGCTATCCCCCTTTGTGAGAATTCCTCGATAAACTCGTCAAACACTTCCTCCATAGACTCAAAGTCTCTTCGCTCCACCGAGTCAAACCATGTAGCAGCATCATCCTCTAAGGTTAAACCGAATCCTGCAAATTGGGTAGGAAATTCTAACACCTCTTCAGCTCTAATTACACGCACAAAGGCTGCTACATGATCTCTCGGATCCCTGCTTCCCGTATATTTCTTGTTTACCCATTTTTGCACTTGAGAAGGTCTAATTCTACGATGGTCTACAAATCTCATCATGGGATCTCCCCGTCCTAGCCGATATATCTCCTCTGGTCTTCTGTAGTGGCTAGGTTCCTCTCCCAATGGTGCTCCTAATCCATAATTTCTAACAGTTCTCGTGAGAGATGGTTCATCTCTCCAAACTCGTTCTCGGGGTGTTCTTCCAAGCTCAGTTGACCCCTAAGTCTTTGGCTTACTCTCTCCTTGATACTGTGCATAGAGTGGTGGTTCTTGTAGATCCCTTAATCCTCGTGCGGTTTGATAACCCTCTCGGGTTCGGTCTTGTTCTAATGTAGCACTCTGTCGAAGCCATGCCTGCAATGATGGCTGAGTAGCTGGTTGGTCCTGGTAGTTGGACGTCGGTGGTCGGGTAGAATGTGAGGTAGCATCATACTCTTTTGAAAAGGGATTAGTCGACTTGCTAGGGGTGTAGGTGGCTCTTGGTACTTCATCAGGGCCATAGGTCGATGCTCCCGGAACTATTGCCCTTTCAACCTCTTTTGGGAGAATACGTTTGTATTATCACCCGTATCTATCAACAAAAACAATATCCTTCCCCATAGCAGTTTCATAAGAAAATAAGTAAAGAACCTTTTCTTTGCTTAATTCATTTGGGCAGGGTTCCTTGCATCGAAAGTAAGAGACTATTCCCTCGCTTTCATGCTTGTAAATCCCTACATTCTCATTATAGGTTGGGACCCTGGTTGTTTTCTTATCATACATAAAAAGCGCTCCAGGTCGATCGATGTTAGGAGGCAGTTCTTGGGTTTCTGAAACCATTTTCCCTTTTGCCACGTTATCCCCATATCTGTTGTAATCCTCAGGGTTACTCACTATCAGATAGTGGTTCTCCTTTTCGTCTCGGAATCTGTCACCATCATCATAGACTCGAATTATCTCTAGTCTCCGAGCCGGTCTTTCTTCAATACAAATACACTTGCGTCCTCGATAGTCAGAATAAACTAAGGCTCCCCTTGAGTTAGTTCCTTCCAAGAAGATTATAGTGAACTGGGTTTCGTTTAAAGGATGTAGGGAGGTGCTCCTCCCTGGCATTGGTCCTTCACCGTTGAAACCTCCTGGCTATTGACTCCCCGTCATGAAGAAGGACTTTTCCGACGAAGTGTCAGTATCACTACCCTCTTCAATGATTGGTGCTAATGGGTCTAGCCTCGTCTGAGTTACACTCTCTTCGGTGGACGTGGTGCTAATTTGACTTTTGGCACTTTTAGCTCCCGACTTAACAAAGGCTCCTGACCTTAAATACATAAGAATGAAAGTTTGGTTGCAAACTTAAAGCTTACTTGGACTCCTTCTTCCTGTATGGCTTTGTGCTAATCTCCTTCTGGGATCTACACAAGGATGGTTAGTCTGTTCACAAGGGTTTTCTCTGAATTACCAAAAATCTTTCAAGTATATACAACAACCCCTTAGTCAGTCTTCTGGTGGCCCAATTTCAAATATGAAATGATGACTGGGATCTATATAGAGCGTATATCCTAGCAGTATAGTCACAAATTGCAAAAAGTGTCTAATTCACTACTTTCTTAGTCTATCGCGATAGACTGACAATTTGCTCAGCACAAGTCAATTCAAAATTGTGACTTTACCCTTGAGTTCTAGTTACCCTCTATAGCCTATCCCTCAAGTTTTATGAAGTTTGGACACTTGGGTTGGGTTTTGGTTCCATTTTAGTATTTCAGTCAGAGCTTGTTTCTCTATCTGACCCTCAGATTGACCTTCAGTGTTCTAAAGGCCTTGAATTTTGGTGTTTCTGCTATTTAGGCCCTGGTAAAAATCTCCCTAGGGAAAATTTGAAAGAAAAGTTCCCCAACAACAATTTCCTTGGTCTATCGCGATAGATTAGGCAATTTCTCCAATTTTAGCATTTTTCTCAAGTTTTCACCACAGTTGGTTCAGCCTCCCCTTGTGTAGTGCATTGACCAATTTTGGCACTGTTTGGACATTTGGTCAAAGACTTCTTGCCCTTGTCTCTGAATTCAGACTCTAAACACTAGTTTTGAAGTTTTGTGGTCAAAATGGTGTTCAAATTCACTCAATTTTTGTGAGTACCCTTGTATTGATGTGTTAAACCTGTGGTGTAAAGGTTTTTTTCTTGTTGCTAGTCAATCACCACTTTCATCAGTCTATCGCGATAGACTAGGCAGAGAGCAATGGGGACTTAATTTTTTGTTTGTTTTTGCATAGTCTTGTTCCCTGTGCCCATATAAGTCTATCCCCCAAGTTTTATGAAGTTTGGACTTATTTTGACCTCAAACTCAAGCACTTCACAAATTTCACTTTTCTCTGACAATTCACAACTCCATTGCACTTGAAGTGATGCAAATTTGATGACACTTCATCTTAAACTTGTGAACATCAGTCATACCCCATGACACAGTCAGTTTACCCTTGGCTAATGGTTATATCTCTTCTTGGTCTCTATAGGTTCACTTAGTGGTTCCTTATGAAAATCACCTGTTTCTTTTTTTTGTTGGTTTTGGTCGCAGTTTTTATGTTTTCTCGAGTGTTGGATCATAAATTTCGACGTCGACTCTTTTCACCCCTTTCATGGGTATATGGGGTGGGTTTTGCTTTCAAGGCAAGCAACTGCCTTATTGTTTCTTCTTTTTGTTTTTTTTTTTTTGCGATTTTACAGCGTTTTTCTACTCTATTTCTTCATAAGTATAACAAGCACTCAAAACCAAAAACCATAACTCCACATTATCCTACTTAACTAAATCTAACTAGTCGCAGACCCTCGGCAAGACACATGCTTCCTGGCTATCCACTAGACCTCAGGATACTCTATCCTGGATCTTGTTCTAAAAGTTTAAGCTCTCTCTAGTCAAAACTAAAGTAAGCTAACCATCACACGAGTGACGTAGATCTCCCTACTTAAGATCTTGTGTCCCCGGCAGCGGCGCCAATGTTTTAGGGAAAAACTACTCCCCTGTTCATACTCACGAGCACGACACAGACAACATACTTATCATCCGATGACACGACTAACCCGTAGGTGCACGTAGGCAACATCGTTAGCTTGTCAGGCTGAGACCAATCTACACATACGCACTTTTATGATGCATCAATCACTAACCCTGGTAGAATGCAACCCACTCTATCCCTAAATGCTCACAACACAGTTTACACGTCCAATGAACTCGGAATCGCATCAAACTTACTAGGCACCATCCTCTCACTAGGATATACTTACTTATAAGTCTAATATCACCAGATTTGAACCCTAGTTATCTCGAATACAGTTGCGATAGACTAACAGGTCATAATCCAAAAGTGGGCGAAACTTAAGTTTATGAGTATCTATGTGTAGCTAATCTCTTTCTCATTCCAAAGCACTTGATTATTGAAAACAGACACCGTTTGTGCTACTTACAAGCAAAACAAGCTCGAGGAAGGATCGATCGCAATCAACTCAAAACGGTGAATGTGTAGCGTGGGCGCGTAGCTCTCGGAGAGACTACCGCGATGGTGTGGTCGCGTCGTGAATCCGGTGAGGGAGAAGCGCGTAGCAAAGAGGATAAGACACACTCACTCTCTCTCTCTCTCCCTCCCTCTCAGACTCCTACGACACAGGATTAATATTCAAATGTTATTCAAAAATGGTTCTAAGGTGACTTTTATACTTTAGTCACCTTAGCTCAAAAATGTACATGGGGTTCTCTTACTCATTATTACAAAGTGGGAACAAATCTGAGTCCTGACTAACTGATTAATCTTTACATAAACCAGACGAATGGATCAAAATGATAAGACGTCTTTGACATAAAATGGGAATTTGATATGCTTTACAAGATGGGCTCATTACAACAGTTGGACCAATGGGGCTCCAACAGCTTGGTGGTCCACAAAGAACAAAAATTTGTTAGCTAATAGGTAATGTCTATATGTTTTGATTTCATAGATCATTCCTAATCCTTCCCTTGTGGTTGTTGTGTAGTTTTTCTCCGCCATATTCAACTGTCTGCTATCATAAGAAATAGTAAAATCAATTTTCCCACCTCTTGGTTGAGCTAGGATACACCCAATGTCAAAATTGGAAGCATCTACATGTATGTGGAATATCTTATTCCACTCTGGTGCTTTCAATATTGGATCTAAAGTGAGAGCTTGCTTAAGCTTCATGAAGGATTCTTTACACTCATTAGTCCATTCATAGTGTATAATCAAGCTATACGTGGATTTTGCAATTATTGTGTACATTTAAATGAACCTCTGTAATATCCACAATGTCCCATGAAAGCTTAAACCCCTTTGACTGTTGTCGGTCTAGGCAAATTAGTAATAATATGAATTTTATTCATATCAATTAGTTATGCCATTTTTAGACACTATATATCCAAGAATTTTTCCTTGTCTACCCATGAATGTGTACTTTTTAGGATTTAAGCAAATCCTATAAAGTCTACATTTTTGAATACCTTTTTGAGGTGTTTAAAATGATTAGCCCGTAGTAATGAATGTACACATAGATCATTCATATATACTTCCAAGAAATTTCAAAGATATTCTTTAAAATCGTGGCTCATCAATCTTTGAAAAGGTGGCAGGAGAATTAGTTAACCCAAAAGGCATAACCCGATAGGCAAAAATACCTCATTCACTTGCAAAGGCAGTTTTATGTTGATCCTTGGGGTCAACCAAAAGTTTATTGTATCCCAAAAATCCATCTAAAAATCTGTAAGCTTATTTTCCTGCAACTCGTTCTAAAACATGCTCAGTGATTGGAAGAGGAAAGTTGTCTCTAATGGTAGCTGCATTCACTTTTTTGAGATTGACACACACCCCTAATTTTTTATTTTTCTTGGGTACTACCACAATTGGAGACACCCAATCTATGTGTTCAATTTCATAAATTAATTCAGCTTCCTTTAGCTTTTCAATCTTTTCTTTGATCTTTCTGGAAAATGTCTCATTATAAGTGTATGGTCTTTGTCTACTTGGTTTCGCATCATCTCTCATGGGTATGGTATGTTGACAAATTTTTGTATCAACACCCTTGAGATCCTTATAAGACCAAGAAAAGATATCTTGGTATTCTTTCAATAAACTTAACAAAATCTCTTCTTCTTCATCCATCAGGTCATTTGCGATGTAGGTAGGTCTAGGCTCTCCTCCTGGTTAGGCCAGATCTATCTTTTTTGCATTTTCAGGTCCTTCGCAGGACTCACCTTGTTTTCGTAGTTCCCTAACATGTTGTTCAACTATGATTTTTTAATCTTTGAGAGTATACTTCTTACATGGGATGGAACACTCATTACATCTTTACCTTCCTCCTCAGTGGTTTCCATTTCAGTTGTATATATATCCTTTAGATCTTTTTTCAGATCTTTATATTTCTTTCTCCATTCAACTCGTGTCATGGTTGAGTCCTTCTCCTGTATTTAGGTTTTGCTTGAGTTTCCTTTCTCGTTTTTCTAGATTTTATCGATATTTCTTGCTTTTTGTTTAAAGTATATCTACTAGGGATTTTGTCTTTGACACAATCATGTGCATCTATCTGCATCAAAAACTGTGTTCTACTGGAGACTGATGGCATAGGTCTAGCTTTTAAGTTTCTCGTGTCTCTTTTTCTTTTATACCACTTCTGTCGTCTTGGTTTCTGGTTTGGAAAGTCAAAAAACTTTTCCTCCCCTCCTTTCATGAGTAGTTTAGCTCTCACATGTTCTTTTCTGACCTCGAATCATCTGAGGTAGCTGAATGTTCTTTTAACTTATCTGTTGCATCATAGTAGAGGTCTGAGAAGACTTGTTGAGCTTTCATCAAGTCCTTGGATTCTTGAATTTTGTCTTCAATGTGAAGGGTTGAAATCATTTGGATGGGAATTATATCATAGCCGTCCTCATTGAAAAATTGAGTAGGCATAGAAGTATTTACACATACATCCATTGTTGCTAAAATTTGATTCCACTCAAATGGCTCAAACAAATGCTCTGGAAAGGGTTCAGGTACATAGGATTCATCTGTGCAATCCCTTTCTAAGGTACATTCTTCTCGTTGTAAGCTCATGTTTTTTGATGCTCTGCACATCCAAATATGTGTGTATTTGTTCAACCAAGATGGAAGATTAGTTTCAGCCAAAGAGACTGAGCCAAATTCTTGTTTGGGTGTTTTCATGACATCTCTATAAGTGTGATCTTTTAGATTATTCCTTGTTATTGATCCACTTGCTTCAAGTACAGATAATTGTTTCCCCAATCATGGATGAGTTGTACATGTCGCATGAAAGGTCTTCCCAAGATGATTTCGTAATTGAGTTTCTTTCCAAAGTCTACTATGGCAAAAGTGTGTTGATATTCAATCCCACAAGAATTAACTATCACTTTTTCAAGCAGTTCTAAGGGTCCTTCAATGTGTCCATTATCCAATTGCAATTTCATTTGAGTTTGTCTAATGGTTGGTTGTCCCCATGATTCCCATACTGTTTTTGTGGCTATGGCTATGGCTATGGCTATGCCTACCCCACTATCCAATATTGCCATGGTTTTTATATCATTATATCTCATTGGAAGGGTTGTGTTTTCTTCTTCCCGTTCATAGTATTCTCTGACTTTGTTCATTGGAACAGATCGAATCTCTTTGTTATCCAATTCGTGTTTCAATTTTCCCAAATTCTTTGCGATTAGCCCTGTCATCCCCACCATCTCTAGATTTTTCTATAGATCATTCCATAAATATGGTCTTTTTTTTTAACAATTCTCCTGAAATAAGAGTGCATTGGATGGGTGTAGACATGATGGAATGGATGTTTTCTACCTCTAGGGTCTGTTCCGCTCTCTTTACCTGAGTGGTTTTACACATTATGGATTCATCTTTGTATCTTCCAAGTAAGAGGGTAGTGTTTTCAAGGTCAATGGTTTAGACATTCCTGAAGCTTCAAAACCGCAATCCCCATACAAGGATTGTACATCCATGTCGATATCAGGAGGTAGATTGTCTAACCAGACTTCCTCTATAGGAGCTGACTTCAGAGTTAGGCTTCCGTCATTAATCTCTATAACTTTTTCCCATAAGTGTCCTGGCTAGTCTTCTTCTACGAATGGAATTTCGTCTAAGGCATCTTCGCTGTCCAGCACTATAAGTTCTGTTCTTTAGTTTCAAGGTGGGGTTCCTGGTTCCTACCACAAGCTCTTTAGGTTTTTCCATACTCTCAATCGTGGGTTTTTGTGTTTCCAACATCTTTTGAGTAATGCTTACCAAAGTTTGATAAGCTTCAAGCTTAGCTGCTTCCATGTTTGGAGAAGGATAGTTTTTCCATTTGTTTCCATGTTTTGGCTTGCTTTAAGTCTCGCTTATTAAGCTTTCAAGGCTACATTAATAGACTCAACTGCAGACGTAGCCAGAACCACGAATATAATTGTCAATCCATGTGACAAAGCTGACTCAACTAGTTCATAGAGTCTAGAGGTTGCCAATCTCTTGGAAAACAACAAACAACTCGCATCTAACTCAGGTTACACTCAAGTGATTGAAATCACAAAAAGCTAATCGCTCATTGGCAAACAAATCACATCCATTACAGCATCAAATGACATCCAAACATCACAAAACTTCTAGGACATGTTTATAAGATCTAAGCACACATGCTTATGGTCTCAAATCTCACTTTAGGTCAAGTGCAAAAATCACGATTATTAACAGTAGCAGTGAGTTTTTGACCTAGTCGTTTTGGACCTAGAATGCATCTAAATGCTTAGCAATGATGCCCCAATATCCCGCCTATACTTAGTGTTGATTCTAAAGCTTAAATTCCTACTTATGATGAAATTAGGCCACGGGTCGGCGATGCCAAAAGCTACAAAATACCATGAAATGCTTACGTCAATACGTAGAGCTCTTACCTACAATTGCAACGCAACAGACGAGACTACAATATGACAACCGGACAGGGAGTAGGAAGCACAAGAAGGAGAGAAGTGAATGCCATTAGCTCACGTTGTTTTTCTATTATCCAAAAACTTATAAAAAACTTACAAAATTGGCTTTTATACCTTAGCCAAGGTTTTTGGTAGTCAAAACTAATAATCTGGGAGCTCTACTAAAGAGAGGTTGATACAATTTGGAAGCTTGTAGCCCCGGCTCATCAATTACAAGGTTTATCTGAAAAGTAAGAGTTACAATATTCCCAATTCATTAAAATAATAAATGTTTTTACAATGAAAGCTCCGAAAAATGGTAAAGCTTCAAAAAATGGTATCCGAGTTAGCTTTTTGTTAACATGTGCAATAGTAACGGAATGCTCATTGCAAATGGTGTATCCTTATGGCAAGGCACCAATGACTTTACATGTAGAAAGCACAATGGTGATAGCATGATTGACTATATGTTGGTTTTGGAAGCCACTCTAGAATGCATACAAAGCTTTACACTTGGTGAATGGAACCTGGAATCGGATCATAGGATGCTATGTATTGACCTCAGGTGTAGTAAAAGATGCATGTAGCCTCCTATCATGATGTGAATGACTCATACCTATGTCTAGACTTCAAACAAGCACTTATATATGCTAGTATGGTGGACCAAATGTTAAGCATGACAGAGCATCAAGATATCCCAACATTAGAATACATCCCAACATTAGAATACAAGTGGAAAGTTTTAAAAGAAGTAATTTGCTCTTGTGCAAAGGAATGCTTTTCGATGAAACACATGTCTTGCAAAAGGTCTTAGAACGGTAGCACCAAGAATCAATGGTTTGACATGGAATGTAGTCAAGCCCGAAAACACTTACTAAGTTTGGATCTAATCAAAGACAAAAAAGTTTACTTGGAACTTTCACACATATACAAAGCACTTGTTCAAAAAAAGAGGACAAGGTGGGAAGTCAAAAAACAACTTCTTTTAGCACAAGAGAAAGCACATGCATGTGGCAAGTTTTGGCAAAATCTAAAAGGCAAGCGTGTTGAGAACTTTGGTGACCTGACTCTTGAGCATATGTATACTCATTGCAAGAACCTCTATGAGCAACCCAATGTTGATAAGATGGGGTGTTGTAGCTCCCTTTCGTTTATGCCTCCCTTCTTTACCATTGAAGAGGTATGCTCAAGCTTGAGGAACTTGCTACTCTCAAGGCAAGGGACCTTCAAGGTGTTAGGGCTGAAATGATTAAATAGACAAGGGAGAAAACACGGTATCAGATACATGATATATGTTTAACCTTGCACTTCAGCACGGCATGCATCACGATTGGAGTACAAATTGGATCAAACCTTTGCACAAAGAAGAAGATGTAAACAATGTGAACAACTATCACACTATAATGGTTGGTTCTTTGATGGCAAAGTTATTTGGATGTATCATGGAGATGAAGATAAGTGAATGGGTTGAAAATAATGGCAAACGTGTGCTTGGCCAAGCAGGTTTTCTAAAGCATCATAACACTATTTATTACCTTGTCACTCTTTGAGTTCTTATGGAAGTGTCTCGATTGAAAGGAAAAAAATTGTATTGTTGCTTTGTGGATTTTAACAAAGCTTTTGACATGGTACCACGAGGAAATATTTGGAGACATATGCAAAGACTTCAAGTGCTAAGAGAATTTATGTATACAGTCTTTTGCATCTACCAAAAAGTGATATGTCGACTACGTATGGGAGATGGAATTTCAGAATTTTTTGCAAGCACCAATGGTGTCAAACAAGGATGCCCACTTTCTCCAACCCTCTTTGGGCTACTCATTGATGAATTGGAATGCATGGTTCTTGATTTTATGCAGCAAGAAGGCATAGAAGAGGTTAAGATTGGAAATGCGGTGATCATGCTCTTGCTTTATACTGATGATGTAGCGCTCTTGGCACATACTTTAGAAGATGCACAAAAGCTTATGAGTATCTTTGAATTCTTCTGCCTACATAGCGGGTTGATCATGAATGGATCCATGCATTGTATACAACAATGAGAAACTTGAAGTAGTAGATAGATTCAAGTACCTTGGCCTTGAGGTTCCATCCAATCATCACTGGAAGGATTGCGCAATGTAGTGCTTGGAAGCTAGAAAGAGGGCTTATTATGCATTTAAGAACATGTGCAATGCTGGAGAGATCAAGTGTTGGGCTCTCAAAAAGTACCTTTTTGACACGTTGGTGACAGTGGGGCTTCTTTATGGAGTGGAGGTGTGGGGTAGTAGCATTGGAAAATCTACTTGGAAAGAGTTTGCGAATGTCCAAAAGTGTTTTCTTACCAACTTTCTCCAAGTCAAGACAGAAAAACCCTACATGCTCTTACTTCTTGAGTCTGGATCGCTTCCCACTGAGGTCCTAGGCATGCAAAGGGTTGTGGAATACATGCTTAAGACACAACGTAGCCCTTTGTATCGACTTTCTAGAATCGCATATGAAGCAAGTCAAAAGGTCTAGAAGATATGCAAGAGCAAAATACTAAGTTCGGGGTGGATGCTTGACATCAAGAAATGGTTTGGAAGATGGGGTGCATGTCGCTTGGTCAAGGATGCATCGGTCGACTCCCAAGTTCATGAGGCCTTCTTACAACGCCAATGTATCACGGCTTGGGAAAAATATGGAGGTTGTTGTTTCAGCCATTACGACACACACATTGCCCCAAACTACAAATCTCTCTTCTTCTTCAAACGAGGTAACCAAACCCATCTCTACATCCTTGAGCCCATCCTGTTGAGTGCGATCCACACCATTGCCTCCATTCATCTTAGCGCCCATTCTCTATGTTGTGAGATAGATCGTTAGGGCACTGGCAAGGAGTCTCATCGACTTTGCACCTTAGGCCCTCGTCAAGTGCAAGAGAGTGAGTAACACACACTACTTGAGTGCTCAACTTTTGACCACATTAGCTCCTCTTTTTCCCATATATTCAGCCATGAGCTTTCCCTACATACGTTCCTCTCCCAACCACAATGTGGACTCTCTATTGTGATGCTCATTTTAGTCATTTTTTAGCATCAAGAGTCACTTATGACCTCCACTCACACCACGTTGTCGAGAAATTTGCGGTCTTGTTGGGAAAGCACCGGGATTATGGCTGTGAGAGTTTGTGAGAGAGCTCAACAAAAACTATATGAAGGAGTTAAACCATAGATGCCATGAAGACTAGTGTTTGGAAAGAAGTTCAATAAAAGAAGACCCACTCTTTCTCTCTTGCACTCACACACACAAAGAAAGAACACAAAAGAGAATGTCAAAACAACACAAAGATGAAAACATCAAGGCTATGGTCATATCCTATCATGGGTAGTATGAAAGGGTTAATAGATGAGTTAATGGCATTCAATCTTGGCTGACCAAATAGGCTACGAATTGTTCTTTGGAATTGTAGTTTTGTGCTTACCATAATATATATATTTTGTCTAGTGATTGGGATTAATTGTGTGTACAAATCCTCTTGGTTCATAACAAGATAACTACGCTTACGTCAAAAGAAAAGTTATAGTCTATGAGAGGTAGTATGATGGGATCCGGTGATAGAAGTATTTCATTGAGCCTTTCTGGGCCAAAGAGAAACACTATACGTTGTTGAAAGTGTATTTTACGGCTAATCTATACGTTAATTCTAATAGATCGTACAGAGTGAAAGCGATAGAAATTATCATCATGTGGGTTATTCATCTAGGATAGTATGTGAGAAATGTAGATATGAAAGAAGTGAAGAGATGAGAAGTTTCCCTCCCAAGCCCTATTCTTGGCCGTAGACAATAAGGATACTGCGGGGAGAGATGTACTTGTAGCAAAGAGAAACTAGAATTTGTAAAGAGGATGAATTACTAAGAATGAGAGAGGTAGATTTGGTTACGGAGATTAGATTAGATACACACACACACACACACACACACACACACACACACACACACACATATATATATATATATATATATATATATATGTTGGATTAGAGATGAAAAAGAAAACAACAAGAAATCAAGAAAACATCAATGTAGAACACATCTTACTTGACAAACCAAGTGAGATTGATACACCAAGTGCAAGACCTTCTTTGATTAGAATCGATCTTCCAAGGTTAGCTTGTTGCAAAAATGGCTAGTCTTCTTCTAGGAGAAAGTGTAGGCCTAAGCTTATGTTAATGGGGCTAAGTACAATTTGGCATTACTACTCACTCCCTCATGAATTCCTCTCATCAATGGCTTGAATTCTTGAGTTCTTTTCAAGAAAGAAGAGGTCCCCTTTTATAGGTGAAGGGAACCCACAAGGGTTTACACAAGAAGAGAGGAGCCAATGTGAACAGAAATTGGAAAAGTTGGAAATGAGTTGTCCCTGCATGATGTGGGCAGAGTGGGGTCCAGTGTTTTGATCATATCTCCTCAACCGTGGCTCCAAATAAAAAAGTAAAAATATGGGCAGAAACGTCAGCTCATTATCTACAACTTACGCTTTATATGTATTTTTCAATTCGGATTGGAACCTTGTGTTAGAATATCATCAAAATAGGGTCCATTTCTGGCAGCAAAAGTCTTCCTGTGGTCCCCTTAGCCTAGACTTTCATTTGATTCCAAAGGACACCTAATGCCATATGAAAGCATGACATTGCTCCTTGACAAAGCTTTGTAATCATGCTTGTAATAATGCATTAAAATAAGTGTATCTTTGAAATCATGCCACCTAGTGTCCCACTAGGATTTGATTCCCCCCTAGTAGCTATTTAAAAAGAAATATAAGAAAAATATGAAAAAAACATAGAATATATATATATTGGAGTTTACCCTAGATATAGGATCTAGCTAAGGTGTGAGATGATAATGAGATAGTAGAAATAAAGAATCAATGTTTTTTTGCCCCAAGTTAAAGAGGCGGAGCTATTGACACTTTTCCCATAGTATTTTCTGATGGGTGGTAAAGTAAGAATAAGTTACCCTTGAGAAAAATAATAGGATGAGATAGAAGGCTTATTATTATACTTGAATATGCATATGTACATTAAGGAAATATAATTATGTATCTAAAAAGTTACAAGATAACTCTTGTAGCATGCGTTCCCACTATGTACGTGTCACAGCACGACAACGTGACATGTTCATTTGGTCCCATAGGTCATATTTGACCTTTGAGCACAATAATAGAACTCTCTCTCTCTCTCTCTCTCTCTCTCTCTCTCTCTCTCTCTCTCCCCCAGCCAAAGTGTGGGCTCTCCATTGCGACTCTCATCACTACAATTTTGGAGCATCGAGAGTCACTCATCAGCCATACACATACTACATCACATGTAACTTTGGTCCCATAGGTCATATTTGACCTCCGAGGACAATAATAAAATCTATCCATCTATCTATCTCTCTCTCTCTCTCTCTCTCTCTCTCTCTCTCTCTCTCTCTCTCTCTCTCTCTCTCTCTCTCTGACACAATAAAGGATTCAACTGTTTGCGCCATACACGATATTATATAAAGTGAATATCTCACAAGCTTCAAGATGATAATAATGTTATACGGTCATTAAATGAATCGTACAACTCCAATCATACGTGCATTTTTTTATTTGGTCTCTCGGGCCACATATACATGGGGGAGAGACACACACACACACACACACACACACACACACACACACACACACACACACACACACACACACACACACACACACACACACACACACACAGAGAGAGAGAGAGAGAGAGAGAGAGAGAGAGAGAGAGAGAGAGAGAGAGAGAGAGAGAGAGAGAGAGAGAGAGAGATAGAGATAGGGATCAAAGCTACCTGTAAGGTTTCTTATGAACAACCATTAAAGAGACACACAACCTATTTTTTCAACTACAACAAGATATCAGGTATTGTTTTGTCATGACGAAGTGCCATCCATAAATGTTTTCTTTGTATTCTTAGTTTCATGCAAATTTACCCAGAGAGAGAGACGGAGATTTTCATCACTTCAAACCAAGAAAGAGATAGGTGGAGAGAAAAAGAGGGTGCCCATCGCTTCATGTGTGTGTGTGTGTGTGTGTGTGTGTGTGTGTGTGTGTGTGTGTGTGTGTGTGTGTGTGAGAGAGAGAGAGAGAGAGAGAGAGAGAGAGAGAGAGAGAGAGAGAGAGAGAGAGAGAGAGAGAGATTCAGAAGCTAGGTATTTCTCTTCTAATAGTGCATGTGAGGTAATGAGCTCTTAGTTGATGCTTCCTTGCACACCATAGGCCGCTAAAGAGTGATAGAGACAGACAGAAAGAGATGGATAGAGAGAGAGAGAAAGGACTTATAAAAACATGCATGTGGGCTCTTTTTCTGCTTACGGTGCGTGGGAGGATCCCTCGCACGCCATTGGCAGAGAAAGAGAGATAGAGAGCGGTAGATAGACACAATGAGAGAGAGAGAGAGAGAGAGAGAGAGAGAGAGAGAGAGAGAGAGAGAGAGAGAGAGAGAGAGAGAGAGAGAGAGAGAGAGAGAGATTTTATTATCATCCTTGGAGGTCAAATATGACATATGGGACCAAAGTTACATGTGATGTAGTATGTGTGTGGCTGATGAGTGACTCTTAATCCTCCAAATTTGTGGTGATGAGAGTCGCAATGGAGAGCCCACATTGTGGTTGGGAGAGGAAAGTGTGCAGGTCTAAGTCACGGCTAAAAATGAGAGGGAAGCAAGTTCGGGTGTGACCAAAAATCTGAGCACTCTAGTAGTGTGTGATACTCAAACTCTCGAACTTGCAGTGAGCATAATGTGCACAGTTGCTTTGACTCTTCTCCGTTGTCCCAAAGCCCCGTCTCACATCGAAGGTAGTGAGACCTAATCCGAATGGATACGATAGTGTGTATTGTTGACAAGTGTGTATAGTGTGTATTGTAAGTGTGAGTATGGTTTCCCCTTTCAGTGAAGAACGTGATTTTGTAGTTGAAGGCAATATGGGTGGTGTAATGTATAAAGTGTGACCTAACAGATTCCTCTCAAGCCATAATACATTGGTGTTGTAGAAAAGATTCATTCACTTGCGAATCAAGTGAGACATCATGTAAGTGTAATGCAATCCATCTCCCAAACCACTTCTTTATGTCTTGCATCCATCATGTACTAAAGATCTTGCTTTTATGCATCTTTTGAACTTTTTTCTTGCTTCCCATGCAATTATAGGAAGTCAATGTGAGGGGTTTTGACGCATCTTTATTTTGTACTTCACAATCCTTTCCATGCCCATAACCTCGATTGGAAGAGATCCCGACTCAAGAAGTAGGATCATATTGGTGTTTGTGTCTTAACTTGGAGAAAGCTTGTAAGTAGACGCTTTTAGACATTCTCAAACTCTTTCCAAGTAGACTTTGAGATGCTTCCACCCCACACTTCAACTCCATAAAGAAGAACCGGTGTCACCAATGTGTCAAAAAAGTACTTCTTGAGAACCCAACACTTGATGTTTCCTGCATTACACACGTTCTCAAATGCATAGTATGCTCTCTTTCCCGTTGAGAGAGAGAGAGAGAGAGAGAGAGAGAGAGAGAGAGAGAGAGAGAGAGAGATTATATTCTTGTAGGACAATGGCAAGAACAAAGGTGACTACTAGGAAGGCTAGAAAAAGTCCAGGTTTGGCTGTTTAAAGCAGGGGGCAAGTCGGCTAGCAAGAAGAAGACACCTGGAAAGCCTATGAAATTTTTGACGACTCCAAGGATGAAGATACAAAGACACCTAAATCTATTCAAAGAAATTAGGAAGGAACATAAATGCATTCAGCTTCTTGTACCTAAGCTCCCCTTTTAGAGGCTAGTCAGGTCAATATGTGAAGAGGCATGTTTTAGAACAATGAGGTGGAAGCTTGTTGCATTGTTGACCCTCCAAGAGGCAGCAAAATGTTTCTTGCTTGAATACTTCAATGCCTTAACTATTGTTGCATCACATGCAAACATAGTAACCATTATGGGCAAAATGTTTCTTGCTTGAATACTTCAATGACATAACTATTGTTGCATCACATGCAAACATAGTAACCATTATGGACAAGGACAACAAAACCTTGAAGAGACTAAGATGGCGATATGACAAACTACTGTACCAAACGAGTTTATAAACAAGAAAATGATGGACATTTTGCTTATACCTCCATCAAAGCCAAAATTAGAGGTCTCAATTGTGGAGATCACCCATGATGTGAATACTAGGGCCAGAGCTAAGTAGGAAAACCATCATGCAGAGGAGATGAAGAAGCTAAAGAGAAAGAAAAGGTAGCAGCTGCTTTTGAAGAAGAGATTAAAAGCTACGACATAGTAACCCATGAAATCAACGTGAGTAACAATGAAATTTTATCATCAATGAAAGATGGTGTAATAGCAGATGTACCACTAGAAGATGGTACAAGGAGATTGTCACTTGATCCTATAGATATTAATATATTGCAGGATCCAAATGCTCAAGTAACAGATTCAATTGTCTATATATGCCTAAAGTAAGACATGTTCACATCCTTTAACATACTTGGCATCAGGCTTTAGAATAGAGAATAACTTCCATTAATTGTTTTTTAGTTTGATCAAGAGCCAGCTTCCTGAACAAAGTGAGTGGGGAATATATATCATGGATCCTCAATTGTCAGTCCTTATCAGAATGAGAAACACCCCAAAATAATTAGTCTCTATGAACATTTAGTAAAATAAATAAGTAATTAGACAGTAGGATGACTTTCAGATTCCTTTACATTGGTTATCACCGGAACAATCATGTCAATGTCTAGCAAAGGTCCATACTAGGTTCGACTGGTGTGGCATGCTATTTTGGATATTTGTGGGATCGCTTCGCTATCATCTGCATTAGTTTTATTAGAGCTCTTGGCTATGCTCTTGGTGATGCAACAATTGTAAAGCGTGATAAAATCATTTGGAGCAAAGTACATGATTTGATTTGCAAATGTGAAGATCTTGACAATCATGCATGAACAATAATCTTTTGCAATCTTGAAATTAAATTTTATTTCTTTGATTGTTTTATTTGAGTAGTTTTATCTAATCTCAAGGTAGACGATTATTGTCTCCTTTATCATCATTTAACCATTAAGGTTGGATATATAAAGAAAACCCAAACAATTGTATAGTACGTACTTATATCAATATTTTCAAAAACATGAAGAATCATAATTGCATGAATGGTCATCAACGACCTCAATTTTTTAGCAATATATGTATTACTTGGATTGGTAAGGGTTTTGACGAGATCATGACATCTTAGTCCTTGTCCATGAGTGCAAAATTATGGAGCTCTTATGGATTACATATTATCTCTAGGTTGTAAGATATATAAGAAGACTTATTGAAGTGAAAAAAGGAATTGATCCATGGATCTAAGGGGAAGAAGAATTAGGTGTCCCCAATCTTGGAAAGGTAAAAAGTCTTTCAAGAAATCTTAAGTACATAAGTGAAGGGTGAGTTTATAAAATGAATGAAGAACCATGAAAACTGAAAGTCAAAAGATTTTTTGTGTCCATATAAAGAGACGATGGAGTGCACATTGATACATATATGTTTTTCCTTTGCTTATTTTTTCTTTAGCATTTTCTTCTCTTTCACGTGTCCTTGGACTATACAGGTAGTGAATATATTTTTTAATGAAGCCATTAGGTCTCCCCAATCTCAGAAAAATAAAAATTCTCTCAAAACATATTAAGTGCATAAGTGAAGGGTGAGTTAAGGAAATGAAAAGACAGGTGAAAGTGGAAAGTCAACAAACATATGAAGGTGGAAAGTCAAAAGACACATGAAGGTGAAAAGTCAAAAGACCTCTTGTGTCCATATAAAGAGGTGTTTCTCTTCTCTTTTATTTTCCCTTTGGCGTTTTCTTCTCTTCAAAGTGTCCTCTCTCTCTCTCTCTCTCAATGTTTCATCCTTCTTTTATAGCTAACACTATCACAGATCTACATGCTTTGTCATTGCCCGTGGCTACGTGCTATAGACTAGTGCATCATTTTTGTTGTTGTTGAGGGAATCTTTGAGTTAAGAATACCTTTTAATTTTTTTGAAGCCAGTGGGGGGGAGGCAAATTACATAAAATCAAAACTTTCATTGAATCAAATGAGATATGATGCCACAACACGGCAGTCAGGAAGGAGGTCTTATTTGGAAGGCAATAGGTGAACAAGTAGGGGACACACGGGGAGATGAGCAAGAGACATGTAGGGACTAAGGGCGATGGAGAGATAAGGAGGCGGCCATGCACAAAGGGGTCGACTTGCGAGATTTTTTTTATTATTGAAGGGATTCACCGCCTAAGGGGGGTGACGATGGGGAGACATGGCGACCTGCTGAGAGTGTGCAGAATAGAGAGAGGGTAACACGCACGCATGTGCGAGAGAGAGAGAGAGAGAGAGAGAGAGAGAGAGAGAGAGAGAGAGAGAGAGAGAGAGAGAGAGAGAGAGAGAGAGAGAGAGAGAGAGAGAGAGAGAGAGAGAGAGAGAGAGAGAGAGAGAGAGAGAGAGAGAGAGTATAGAGATGATTGACTCGACACAAAAGACAGTGCTATTGTGTATTTGATTGAAAAAAGCTTTACATATATAGGAAAAAACTTCCATGCCAAAAGACTCTATTTAACTAATGTTGTCTGCATGCCTTAGGATATGTTCCCACGGGTTCAAACTAAACTGAAGTAGGGCTTGGAAACCCAAGAATCCCCCCCAAGCCCAAACCAATGACATGGACCTGATGCAGACCATGGTAGAGTTCAATCACTTGAAACTATGACTAGAAGCTCTCACCCCCCCGCCCCCCCCCGACAACAACATAGGTGTGTGTATGCACTTCCCTCAGAAAACAATCAGAGTGAGACAAGAAGAACTTGACCAAGCAGAAATGGGAGGTTTTACCACTTTTGTTTTTTGTGGCAGTGTCGATACCCGTACAAAATTTTGGCATGAAAGTAACTGATAACAAAAAAAACCATGACATACTTATCACAATATACAAAAATGACAAAACATGACTTTTGGCTAGGACAAATAGACTAAAGAACAGCTCAAGAATATTGCGAGAAAACCCCAAATGAGTTGAAAGAGACCAATCCAAAATTTATTTCCTTCAATTGTATCAACCTAGACCTGGATCCCTTGAACCTATCAAATTTAGATTCCATACCTAAATCTTTAAAAGGATTTGATGACCACGACTCCTATTGAGGATTATTTCTATAATTAGAGGATCTTTATAGCAAACTGATAAAATAGAAGTCCCCTTTTGAGAGTGTTTGCAAACCCTAATGCTCTAATTTACCAAGCACAATGGAACATTGACCGCTTTGTCTTGTCCTTGATGAGTAGTTACTTCAAACCACGTTTTGAAAAGCACACAAAAAAATTCTAAAGCCACAAAACTAATTGCTTGTAAAACTGCCTAGATTTGCAGCATTTTGAGATGCTCTATAGGAGAAGAAGATGGTTCCAAAAGAATTGTTGATAGCGTTTTGAAAAAGCTGTGAGAATTTACAATTTACCCACAAATAGGAGATGCTTGGGCACTTCAATATGCAACATAAATTGTTCATCAACAAGATCCTTTGCTAGACAGCGTTTTGAGAAGTTCTCAAAGTCACCACTTCATCGCTTGCAATTGCAGAATTATGAAATTCTCTCCTGCACCACTTTGACCAAGCTGCACCTCTAATACCTGCCACTTTGCTTATTGACACAAAACGAAGGCATTTTGATAAGCATGCAAAAAATTGCCAACAAACTCACTCTATG
This sequence comes from Adiantum capillus-veneris, assembly GCF_014529385.1. Lineage (NCBI taxonomy): Eukaryota > Viridiplantae > Streptophyta > Polypodiopsida > Polypodiales > Pteridaceae > Adiantum > Adiantum capillus-veneris. Next base: position 10,362,718 of record NC_140935.1, on the reverse strand, counting down.
ATGAGAGACCAGAAAATTGCAAGCGTTGCGAATTTGGAGCAACTCAATGTGGGTGCTTGGTTATGAAAAGTCAGCCAAAGATATGCAGTCCCATGGTAATGAGTTTGAGTCCGCGTTCTCCCTTTTATAACGGTATGAGAGCAATCTCTTGAGTGATAAGAAGAAGTGGAATAAGGAAGAATCTTGGAATGTATTGAATATAATAGGGTACCAGCCAATAGTAGTATAGGTTGCAGGAAGCCATTATGAGAGCTATATATCTAATGGGAAGAAGTAGTAGAGAGATCTTACTATCAGTTGAACACCTAGTTTGAAGAAGAAGTGGATTAGGTGCATCTATAAAGTCTACCAAATGCTCCTTGCACAAAGGTCGGACCCATAAAAAGCCTATGCAAATCAATCATCCACTCATCATACCCTTTGACCCCTTCACCTTCCCTTCACAAGGAAAGCATCGACCTAAGAGAGCACTTGAAGGGGCATCTTCAACAAGAGAGTGAGTCACACTACTCTTTTGCACAATACTATGACCTGCAAATGTGCTGGTCTTTGTTTTCAAACCATGTTGCATGAGAATTGTGGTTCTAAAATTTTCGTTTGATTCGACACTGTTGTTATACATGGACCTGTAAAAGTTACCTCTTAAGTTAGTAAGGGTGGACTCCTTTCACCCATTGCCTCAATTCCCAATTCCCACATGTACTATTCCACCTATGTAAGTTTCAACATGTGCTTTCCCACCTACCTAAACACATGTGATAGATATTCCCCAATGTATTCAACCTTTACCTCAACTTGTCATTAAGGTACATATGCTTATCTCTTTTGTATAAGGTTTCTTTTTCCACTCATCAAGTGCAATCCACAGTGTCATTGCTACATTACTATCTTGCACTCTCTTGTTTCTTGAAATTGGCATATTAATAAACATTGGAATTAGTCACATTAATCTCTAAATTCTCACATGGTATCGGAGCAATAGAACTTAAGATTAGTTTCTCTAATTAGCACTAAGAGCCTTCCATCTTCTCTAGCCCACACTCAAATATTCCCTCTCCATTCTTTTCAAGGACTCTAGATTTAAAAACCTCAAAAGATGGCTGGGTCAGCTTCCTCACCTTCCGCATCCACCTACAAGACCCTCTACATTATCAACAACCATAATGGCACAAAATACCAAGTGTAGAATATTTGGATGGAACTCTACCTTATAGAGCTGCAACTTTGGGATGTCACGTTGTTGGTAAACACGCAAACTGGAACACCTCTATAGCGATGTCACCCAAGAGCGTTGAAAGAGAACTACAAGACACCAAAAGCTTCGCAAAATCCTTTTGAAACACCACAAGTCCAATAGGAGTAGACCCTTGGGAATTTACTAGCCGTCGCCCACCTAAGAGACTATGTCACATAGGAGCAAAACCCTGTCAAAGCACGGATTTACAGCACACGCCGACCAATGCATATGAAGACAAGAGCCTCTCCTTTCACAATCAAACATCACAAACCCACAACTTCAACATCAATTCCACAATTCATAGATACATGCCCTCCGAATCTGTCTACACACAATTTGCCACTAGGCTGCCATAGCCATAACCCTGCAGAGAACTAGTCGTAACCTGATGAGCACAACTCCAATTGGGGCACTTTAAAGCTTGAGAGAAAGCTTGAAAAATTACTGGCGAGAAAGATTAAGATGCCTAAAATTGATTCCATACGCTCCCATGAGCAAAATTGATGCGAACAGAGAGCTGTCCCAGCACGACTACATGTAGAGAAGGCTAGTCGGGGCAAAAAACTGCATCCAAGAGCACCAAGGAGACAAAACAAAATAAAACCTGAAAATTTTTGATCTTTGGATGAACTTTTTTTAGTTTGTACATGAGTTTAAGTTATATACAAGGCTCACTACAAAAAACTCACTCACCGGCACTTACAGTAGCCCGACAGCTGTCACTAGACTAGTGACTTGCAGTGCATGTACATGTGCTTGCTAAAGCAAGCTAAAAAACCCACAAAAAGAAAGCCCACACGTCCTTTTGACATCGGGCGTCATGTCCGTATGTACAAATTTACAAAAAACGGGGTGTCAGAAATGCGCCCAACATAGTTTGCCACACCCCAGCCTGCTAAATCATTCATGATCAGCAGCACAAAAGAGATCCTGTAAACCACATGAGGGAATCTTCAACTCATCTTCATCATTAACCACATGATCAACAAATTCTTCAAAAGAAGGCTCATCCTCAATCACAGTCATCAACCTTGCAATATACTTCTTCAACCTGTAGCCATTCACACGTGCTTTATGCGGGGTACCATCCAAGTCAGCAAGCTGATATGTGCCATTCGGAAACCTGTTTAAGACTAAGAAAGGACCTTTCCACTTGATTTGAAATTTCTTTTGAAAAGTGCTATCAAGCTTACTATTGTAACGAAGCACCATGTCACCCTTCTTGATGTCCTTGTTCTTTACCTTCTCATTTTCCTTTGCTTGACTCTTCTGCATAAGAAATAGGAAAATCAATTTTTTTGTCTCCCGGTTGAGCTAGTATACACCCTATGGCAAAATTGGAAGCATCTACATGTATGTGGATTATCTTATTCCAATCTGGTGCTTTCAATATGGGAGCTGAAGTGAGAGCTTACTTAAGCTTCATGAAGGATTCTTCACACTTATCAGTCCATTCAAAGTGTGTAATCAAGCTATACATGGGTTTTGCACTTATAGCATACATGTAAATGAACCGTCTGTAATATCCACAATGTCCCATGAAGGCTCGAACCCCCTTGAATATTGTTGGTCTAAGCAAATCAGTAATGACATGAATTTTATCCATATCAGTAGCTATGCATTTTTAGACACTATATGTGCAAGAAGTTGTCCTTGTCTACCCATGAATGTGCACTTTTTAGGATTTAAGCAAATCCTATAAAGTCTACATTTTTCAAATACCTTTTTGAGGTGTTCAAAATGATCAGCCTTGATTGATGAATGTACGCATAGATCATCCATATATACTTCCAAGGATTTCCTAAGATATTCCTTAAAAGCATGACTCATCAATCTTGAAAGGTGGCAAGAGCATTAGTTAACGCAAAAGGCATGACCCGATAGGCAAAAATACCCCATTCCATCGCAAAAGCAGTTTTATGCTGATCTTTTGGGTCAACCAAAAGTTGATTGTATCCAGAAAATCCATATACGAAGCTGCAGCTCATTTTAAAACATGCTCAGTGATTGGAAGAGGAAAGTTGTCTCTAATGGTAGTTGCATTCACTTTCTTGAGATTGACACTCACTCGTAATTTTCCATTCTTCTTGGGTACTACCACAATTGGAGACATCCAATCTGTGTGTTCAATTTCATAAATGAATTTGGCTTCCTTTAGTTTCTCAATCTCTTCTTTGATTTTTTGGCAAATGTTTCATTGTATGTGTATGGCCTTTGTCTACTTGGTTTTGCATCATCTCGCATGGCTATGGTATGTTGACAGATTCTCGATCAACACCCTTGAGATCCTTGTAAGACCAAGCAAAGATATCTCGGTATTCTTTCAGCAAGCTTAAAAGAAGCTCTTCTTCTTCTTCTGTTAGGTCATTTGCAATATAGGCAGGCCTAGGCTCTTCTCTTCATTTAGCCAAATCTATCTTTTTTGCGCTTTCAGGCCCTTCGTAGGACTCTCCTGTTTTCGTAGTTCTCTAACAGGTTGTTTGACAATGATTTTTCGATCTTGGAGAGTAAATTTCTTGTAATGGGATGGAACACTCATTATATATTTACCATCCTCTTCTGTGGTTTTTTTTTGGTTGTATATATCTCCTTTAGATCTTTTCTCAACTCTTGATACTTCTTTTTCCGCTCAACTCGTGTCATGGTTAACTCCTTGACCTATTTCTTTGGCTTTGCTTGAGTATCCTTCCTCGTTTTTCTCGATGTTTTTGACATTTTTGGATTTTTTTAAAAGGATATCTGCCAGGGATTTTGTCCTTGACACAATCATGTACATCTTTCTACATCAGGAATTGTGTTCTACTGGAGACTGATAGCATAGGTCTAGCTTTCATGTTTCTGGTGTCTCTTTTTCGTCTATACCATTTCTGTCTTCTCAGTTTTTGGTTAGGAAATTCAAAAAACGTTTCCTCCATGTTCTTTTTTTGACCCCGAATTTGCGGTATAGCTGAGTGTTCTTCTAACTCATCTGTTGCATCGTAGTAGAGGTCTGAAAAGACTTGTTGAGCTTTCATCACGTCCTTGGGTTCCTCAATTTCATCTTCAATGTGGAGGGTTGAAATCATTTGGATGGGAATTATGTCATAGCCGTCCTCATTGCAAAATTGAGTAGGCATAGACGTATTCACATTTACGTCCACTATCGCTAAAATTTGAGTCCACTCAAATGGCTCAAACAAATGCTCTGGAAAGGGTTCATATACATATGCTTCATGGGTGCAATCTCTTTCTAAGATACATTCTTCTCATTTTAAACTCCCGTTTTTTGAAGCTCCACACATCCAAATAGGAGTGTCTCTGTTTAACCAAGATGGAAGCTTAGTTTTACCCGAAGAGACTGAACCAAACTCTTGTATGGACATTTTCATGACATCTCTATAAGTGTGATCTTTTAGATTAACCCTTGTTATAGATCCCACTTGCTTCAAGTACAGATAATTGTTTCCCCAATCTTGGATAAGTTGTACCTGTCGCATGAAAGGTCTTCCCAATATGATTTCGTAATTGAGTTTCTTCCAAAAGTCTACTATGGCAAAAGTGTGTTGATATTCAATACCACAGGAATTAACTATCACTTTTTCAAGCAGTCCTAAGGGTCTTTCAATGTGTCCATCAACCAATTGCAATTTCATTCAAGTTTGTCTAATGGCTGGTTGTTCCCAGGATTCCCATACTGCTTTCGTGGCTATGGCTATGCCTGCCCCACTATTCAGTATTGCCATGGTTTCTATATCATTATATTTCACTGGAAGGGTGGTGTTTCCTTCTTCCCCTTCGTAGTATTCTCCGAATTTGTTCATTGGAATAGACGAATCTCTTTGTTGTCCATTTCATGTTTCAATTTTCCCAATTTTTTTGTGATTAGTCCCGTTATTCCCACCTTCTCTAGGGTTTTCTGTTGATCATTCCATAAATATGGTCTGAGTTTCAATAGTTCTTCCAAAGTAAGAGTACATTGGATGTGTGTAGACATGACTGAATGAATGTTGTCTACTTCTAGGGTCTGAACATCGGAGGTCTAACACTGATCCGAGCCTATCACAAATTTTTGTTTATCATATTTTGTTGGTTTTCCTTGCTTCTAGAGGTTTACAATAAAAGAAAGAGTGAGAACAACCTCTTGGAAAAATTTTAAAAAAAATGATTTGATAGGAATTTTTTCTTGACTAGTTCACCGGAGGTGAAAGGTAGAGGGAGAACCTAGTGGTAAAAGGGAAGGGAAAATATGTAAATGTGAAAAGAAAAGATATGATGTGGTTGTGGAGCCATACACCCATGATTCAAGGGTCATGAGTGGCTCATATCATCATGGCTTTGGAGCCATATGATGATTCAAACAAATGGGACCCAAGTGGAAGACTTGGTAAAGGAAGGAACCAGACACATGATTTTGCTAAATTTTTAAAAAATACTTCCACTCCGATCCAAGAAAAGTTGTCTTCATCAAAGTTGTAGCTGATGAGCTGGAGATTTTGTCCATATTTTTTTAATAATTTTTGCATCTACGGTCTAGGAGATATGGCCAAAATGGCGGACGCCAGGTTTTTCAACTGTGGTGGAGACCACCCCCTCTACCTTTACACACACACACCCTTCCTTTTCCACATTGAGACCTTCTCTAAAAATTAGCCATTAGTCTTATCACCCTCCTCTCCTTCCTCCTCTCTCTCAAGCTCAAAACCCATCAAAATTGCTCTTCTAATCACCTCTCAAGTCATGCTTAATCTTGTTGTAATTCATAAGTTCTCATTCAACCCCTTTCTATTATTACTAGATATGTATTGATTTTATGTAGATTCTTACATTTTAAAATAAGGAAGCTCTTGGACTCAAGCTATGGAGGAAGGAGTGAAGACAACACAAGTGATGATGGAGCTAATTGGTCAACAAATCACTTGGAAGGAGCTTCTTCATTGGTTGAATGTCCCTAATCAAGCTTCATTTGTACAAATTACACTTGGATCTTAACCTCACTCCTAATCACTCTCTTTCCTATATAAAGAGGCCTTCCCCTTTGTAATTTCAAGCCTCCGTCAGCCCCATTGAGTCTTTGTATCACTCACCATGAGCCCATAAGCTCATTCATTCACTCTATTCTTGCACATTTTAGAATGCAAATTGTTTCATGCTAGTAACCTCTCCTCCTCTTACTTATGTTAATTAAGAGAAATCTTTTATATGTGTGTGAGAGTGCTTGATGTGATCTTGGCTAATCCTTGAGTGGTTGTTTGGTAATCTACATGACTATTTGTGTTGGGAGTGTTTGAAGTCATCCATTCCTTGTACACACACTAAGGTTAATGCTTCATTCATAGTGATCTCTCTCTCTCTCTCTCTCTCTCTCTCTCTCTCTCTCTCTCTCTCTTTGTGTAGCGGTCCTAGCCCACGCTTCCAAGACTAGGTGGTGCCCTTATCTCATTTCCCTTGTGGCGCAATGGAGTTTGTTTTGGTGTAGAGGCTGCCATTCCAAATTTCCTTCGTCATAAATTGGTGCCCCCAATGAGGAGTTCTCAAGCAGCGCTCTGTCAATCCTATGAAGGAAGATCCATCAAATTCTCCGAGACTTCCACTATGGTCTCCCCAAGAAGCTCGAGAAAAGAAGCGTCTTTATCGACAAACGGCACGTATGCGGGTAAAGAGAGTTAACTACACACACCCTTCTTTGCTTCAAGGAAATTCTTGTAGTCATCAAGTCCCTAAGTCAAAAAATTGTGTTGAGTGCTTTGTGGCTAGTGTGAAGACACTTCCTTTGAAGCCTCGACTTCAGGTGGTGAAAGCACTCTCAAACTCGGGTATTAACATGTTTTTGGAGGGGGAGCTACACATCAATGGGGTGCGGTATTGGCAAGAGGCTACATATGGTGATGCACTCCAACTACTACTAGCAAGAAGGCTCAAGGTGGTTGAGAGGGTAGCCATCGAACCCTATGAACTCTACAAAGCTGAAGATGGTCACACCAAAGCTAGGCTAATCACTGGTGAGCAAATTCTTCGCATCTCTCAAATGGTGGGATCCAAGAGAGCTCAACTTCAATGAAGTGCTTCATGGAAGCTTGTATTTAATGCACCAATGAATAATCCCATTTTCTACAACTTTCAATCAGTTCAGAATATTAGGGTGAATGTGCGCATTGATAGAAAGATTTTTTTCCAACAAAGATTGGTCTTCTATTTTGGAGCTGAGAGGTTGAGAGAGATATTGTTGTCCCCTGACCCTATAATATTTCCTATTTTGGAGTATAATGTATCTTTTGATGTTCACATCTTCATCTTGCTTTAAGCATACTCCATGAATCATAGGGATTTATATGGACCTTTCCAACCTCTTGCTAGACAAACTGTGCATATAATAGCTAGCACAAAGCTTAGGTTCCAAAACATCATAAGGAACTTACTAGACCCTCGTCGTCTAGCTGAGATTAATGCATCTATCAATCCATTTATTCTACCCTTAATAAGATATGATTTGGGCCTAGACGTTTTCATCTTTGTGCTGTATTGAGAGGAAGGCAACCCACTTTTATGATGGCTTTCCCAAATTTTTTTTGGCGTAGTGGGGAAAATGCTGGGGATTTTTTGGATAACTTGGAGATGGCTTTCCTTGTCTCTGGGAGGGATGATGAAGCATTGAAATTGAGAGCTTTTCCTTTGGTGCTCAAAGAAGAAGCTAGGGTATGGTTCCGGGCTCTAGATCCAACCCAAAGAATTGATTGGGAGGGATTGAAGGCGGCTTTCCTACGAAGATTTCAATGAGCCAATTCGGCAGAAGAACTATGGCAACGGCTTCTGGCCCTTCATCAAGTTGACCCTCATGGTTATGCAACCTATGAGGAAGGTTTTCTGAAACTTTGGGGGCAATGGTCAGACTCACTAAAACCTGGTGAGCGAGCTCCCAATTGCCTCCAAAAGGATCGATTTATCTCAGGTTTGTACCCCTTGCTATGGGAGAAGGTAAAGAGAAAATTTCCAAATGCTTTTGAAGATGCCTTAAGAATTGCTAGGGAAAAGAATAGAAAGATTCTCTATCAAGCCCAAGCTGGCCAGCTAGCTTTGGGAGGCAATATCACAACTATGGAAGCTTCTCACATACCTCCAAATGTGCCTAATGCACCAGACCTCAATAGAGGTCAACAAGAAGATATGCTCCAACAAATAAACAATCTCATAAACCAGCTAGAGGGGTTGAGAGTAAATCTTGTGCAGGGTGCAAGAAGGCCTATTGAGGAAAATGGTGGGAATCGGCCACCAATGCGACGTCAAGCAAGGGAAATGTTGTGTTACAATTGTGGGGAAAATGGCCACGGCATGTATAATTGCCCTCATCCCGGAAGATATGACTACCCTGTCAGAGGTCCTCGACAACAAGTAAGTCCTCCCCGTGCTAGAGCTCAAGCACAAGAGCAATCGCAACCTAAAATTTTGCAGCCACCTCGTGCTCAAGCTCAAGCCCCTGCTACTCAACCAAATGTGAACATCATAAGGATGGAGGAGGTCCTCAAGGGCAGAAGCAACCAGGAAGAAATAGCTAAAGGGAAGATGAAGATAGATGAAGTGGCTACAATGCCTATCAAACATGTGCGTGTCCAAGATGAAGTAGGTAAAGAAACAAGCAAGGATGCAAGCAATGAAGCAAGTACATCTCGGGCAACTAAAGATGAAGCCAAGAAGAGAAAGACCCGTACTAGGTCTCAAATTGACATCTCTGATTTCCCTATGGGATCTCGGAGATAATTCAATTAAGAGATTAAACGCTTTTGGTGACTCCATGCTTTTGGTAAGGCAACTGCAAGGTACATGGGCTTGCAAAAATGCCCGTCTCTCTACTAAAATGAGAGAAGCCAAAGCTCTTATGAGGAGATTTAGGGAGGCACAAGTACATCATGTGCCAAGAGACCAGAACAAGGATGCAGACCACCTAGCATCATCAAAGTTAAATGAGTCAATAGTGGGAGCAGTGGCCATCAAACTTCCACTTCATCAAGGCAAGGAGGACTTGGAAGATATTATGCACATTCTGGAGCAAGGAGAGGCTCCTAAACACTTGAATGCAGGGGAAAGGCGATGGTTAGCTAGGAAGGCTACCAGGTATCGCATAGTAAATGATGACTTGTATTGTCTTGGTAAGGATGGTGTGCTTAGGAGAGTGCCTTTGAAGAGTGAAATTGAAGAGATTTTAAAAGCTTGTCACGATGATATGTGCGGAGGACACTTTGCACACGACGTCACTAGTAGAAAGGTTCTACAAGCTGGGTTTACTTGGCCAAGTCTTCATCGTGATGTCAAATACTGGTGTCAAACATGTGATGAATGTCAGAAAGCAGGACCACGACGGCTCATAATTGAACCTCAGAACCCAATAAAGGTATATGGGCCCTTTGAGAAGTGGGGAATTGATGCCATAGGGCCTCTACAACGCACTCAGTCAGGTAAAGAGTACATCATCATGGGAGTAGACTACATGACTAGATGGGCTGAGGCTATGCCGACCAATATAATTACTGCTAAGGATGTGAGTCAGTTCATCTTTGACCACATCTGTTGCCGGTTTGGCACCCCTCTTGAAATACTATCTGATAGAGGACCAGGGTTTAGAGCAGACTTGGTAGGAGAACTCATGAAGAAGCTAAATATCCAGCATCAACACTCTACTCCTTACTACCCTCAGTGCAATGGTTTGGTGGAAAAGGTAAATCAAATCATTTGCAAAATTCTCACCAAACAGGTACATGCCAGGCGCCAAGATTGGGACAAACACCTGAATGGAGCTCTATGGGCCTATAGAACCTCCTTCAAAACCACATTAGGGTACACACCCTTTAATTTGGTTTATGGAAAGGAGGCGCTTTTGCCCATTGAAGTGAAGTTAACAAGTCTTCGAATATTGGGTAGCCAGGTAGGCTCTCAAAAGGAGAAAGTACATCAAAGGATCATGGATCTAGAGAGGTTGCAATTGGATCGTGAAGAAGCCATCAACCACTATTCTCAAGAAGCAGAGAAGCGCAGAGAAAAGTTCAACAAAAAGCTAGCATCCAAAGACATCAAAAAGGGATCTCTCGTGCTTCGATATGACAATCGCTTCGACACTCGTAAGGATGGAAAGTTTCTTTTTCGATGGGAAGGCCCGTTCTTGGTCACCAAAAAGTTCAAAAATGGCTCTTACAGACTTCAAGACATTGATGGTAAAGTGCACAAGACCAGGACAAATGGATGGCGTCTAAAGTCTTATCACATCAGGATAAGGTCAGCTCAAGATCAAAGAAAGTAGGCTAGAGGCATAAATACCCCTAGCGAGGTTTGGGGGGGCTATGATCCGAGCCTATCACAAATTTTTGTTTATCATATTTTGTTGGTTTTCCTTGCTTCTAGAGGTTTACAATAAAAGAAAGAGTGAGAACAACCTCTTGGAAAAATTTTAAAAAAAATGATTTGATAGGAATTTTTTCTTGACTAGTTCACCGGAGGTGAAAGGTAGAGGGAGAACCTAGTGGTAAAGGGAAGGGAAAATATGTAAATGTGAAAAGAAAAGATATGATGTGGTTGTGGAGCCATACACCCATGATTCAAGGGTCATGAGTGGCTCATATCATCATGGCTTTGGAGCCATATGATGATTCAAACAAATGGGACCCAAGTGGAAGACTTGGTAAAGGAAGGAACCAGACACATGATTTTGCTGAATTTTTAAAAAATACTTCCACTCCGATCCAAGAAAAGTTGTCTTCATCAAAGTTGTAGCTGATGAGCTGGAGATTTTGTCCATATTTTTTTAATAATTTTTGCATCTACGGTCTAGGAGATATGGCCAAAATGGCGGACGCCAGGTTTTTCAACTGTGGTGGAGACCACCCCCTCTACCTTTACACACACACACCCTTCCTTTTCCACATTGAGACCTTCTCTAAAAATCATCCATTAGTCTTATCACTCTCCTCTCCTTCCTCCTCTCTCTCAAGCTCAAAACCCATCAAAATTGCTCTTCTAATCACCTCTCAAGTCATGCTTAATCTTGTTGTAATTCATAAGTTCTCATTCAACCCCTTTCTATTATTACTAGATATGTATTGATTTTATGTAGATTCTTACATTTTAAAATAAGGAAGCTCTTGGACTCAAGCTATGGAGGAAGGAGTGAAGACAACACAAGTGATGATGGAGCTAATTGGTCAACAAATCACTTGGAAAGAGCTTCTTCATTGGTTGAATGTCCCTAATCAAGCTTCATTTGTACAAATTACACTTGGATCTTAACCTCACTCCTAATCACTCTCTTTCCTATATAAAGAGGCCTTCCCCTTTGTAATTTCAAGCCTCCCTCAGCCCCATTGAGTCTTTGTATCACTCACCATGAGCCCATAAGCTCATTCATTCACTCTATTCTTGCACATTCTAGAGTGAAAATTGTTTCATGCTAGTAACCTCTCCTCCTCTTACTTATGTTAATTAGAAGAAATCTTTTATATGTGTGTGAGAGTGCTTGATGTGATCTTGGCTAATCCTTGAGTGGTTGTTTGGTAATCTACATGACTATTTGTGTTGGGAGTGTTTGAAGTCATCCATTCCTTGTACACACACTAAGGTTAATGCTTCATTCATAGTGATCTCTCTCTCTCTCTCTCTCTCTCTCTCTCTCTCTCTCTCTCTCTCTCTCTCTCTCTCTCTCTTTGTGTAGCGGTCCTAGCCCACGCTTCCAAGACTAGGTGGTGCCCTTATCTCATTTCCCTTGTGGCGCAATGGAGTTTGTTTTGGTGTAGAGGCCGCCATTCCAAATTTCCTTCGTCAACACTTTGATTAGTTACATAGTACATCGGTGCAAGATCTGGTGTAGTATAAGCTACAGGTTCTTCCATTGGTGGTGGATGTGAATTATACCAATCTCCTTCTTCCATTACTGTTGATGGACTAGGCTCAACATAGGGTGTAACAAGAACTAGTGCTTGTTCATCTATGACTCCCTCTGGATGCATGTACTTTACAGGCATTGCATTATCTCCTAGATACGGAGGTTGTTGACCCAACACAAGTTGAGGTCTTTCCATACCCATTAGTGGTCTTTGAGACGGGGCCATGTTAGACTGATATATTTACATGGGTTGTCCTTGTGGCCTCATGGGCACGTACTGAACATTCCCATCATACTTTGGTCGGTAGTAGCACGCATTGGTCTCATGGTTGGTCCATTTACCCTCGATTGCACACCATTTCTACCGTCTAATTGGTTGTCCCTGTTGAGATATCCCTTGCCCTGGTCTTCGCATAGGTGCTTTTTGCATGTTATTCATAATGTCATTCATCCTTTTGAGCATGTCTTCTATGGATGAAAGTGGTGCTACAACAGCCATTCCCACTTGTGCTGGTTTGGTGGATGATGTTTTCTCACTTCGGTTATCCTTAGGGACATCTTCTTCATTGAAAATATCACAATTGTCTCCTAAGTCAATAGCATCTGACACACACTCTTCTAGGGTTGGATGCTTCTTGATATAAAGTATAGCATGAAGTTCTTTGTTTAGCAGTTCCTCTAGAAACAATGATACTAGTCATTCTTTTGCAGGTATCTCTAGCCCTGGGCATCTGGCAATGTATTGTTTCATTTGAGTTGCACAATCCCTAACAGACTCATCATGTTTCTATTTAAAGTTGTAGATTTGATCCTACCGTATTGTTTTTAATCCCTGTTTTGGAACAAGTAGCTACAAATCCTTGAGCTAATGTGTTCAAGTTCATGATTGAACTTGGTGGAATGTTTTGGAACCATGTCAATGCTTTCCATTTTAATGTCATTCCAAAACCCTCGAATTGAGTATGGAAATCGAATATGCTTTTCTGCTCTTAGCACTTGCTTAAAGCTTGCTAAGTCGTCGTATGGATCCCCTGATCCATTGTATTTTTTGACCCATTTTTGAAAATTTGTTGGTCTGACACGTCTATTTGGTTCAACTCCCGATCTCCTGGTAGTTGGTCATGTTCCGAGTCCTTCAAACCAGTCTTTTGGAAATAGTGACACATGTAGCCCTGGATTGGCTTTAGTGTCACCCGTTTTTCTTTGTGATGAGGTGGTCTGGTTTCTTAACATTACTCTCAAAAGATCTCTCACGGTTTTCATCTCTTAGAATAGTTTCTAATCGTTGTCCCAATATCCAATCCCTTATGGAATACCCTTGGTATTTGGTTCGCTCCACCTCCCCAGGAGTCATCATAACAAAGTTGTTGTTATAATAATCCCTAAACAGGTAGGTTGATAGGTTTGCTGATCCCTTATCCTTGATCTTGAAGATATAGATGATCTTCATGGGCATTAGTTGTCCTAATTTGGCATGCGAAGTCCATACAAGATCTTTTACATTTCTATCCTCCCAAAAATAAACTCCGATCCTAGGATTATCCGTGCTAAGCCGTTTCAAAAGCTACAAATCAACTTGATCGTATCCCTCAAATTCTAAAGTTGGTGGTCCTTCTTTTGCAGCCATATCTAGAATTATGGTGTTTACTTCTAACCCCCATTTGTCTATCACGTTAGGGTCTGTGACTTGTAAATACCGAGTTTCGTTTCTATCCATGTACTTGTTTTCTTGTTTGTTTGCCCTGATCTCTTCTTTGAACTCAATACCATGGTCATCAATGCAAATAGCATACTCTTCGTTAGGATCCAGGTAAACCTGAGCTCCATGGCGATTAGTCTTATAAAACAAGAGTATATGCTTGTAGCGCATAGTTGTTCCGGTTTCGAGTGAGTCGAATAAGAAGACATTTCAGAATGTTGAATTAGAAAAAGTGTATGAGACTTCTTCAAGGATAGTGTGCAAAGAATTTCCTTGATTCACACTTTCTTTGGTGCATACCTGACTGGAGGTTTCTCCAAATAAGGCTCGATTTTCTAGCACACACCAGATCTAAGGTTCATAAAGACTTGTGAAGCCCTGGATAGAGTACTTACCTTTGCATTGACTTGTTGTCAATTTCTTCCAAAAAACTTGACTTGATTGTCAAGCTGTCAATTCCTCATCTGCAACTTGATTCCTCAATGTGTCCTTGAGCTTACCCACTGGTTCATACAACTTTTAAGCATACTCTCCAGTCGGATTGAGTAGTTTGGAGTCTTTTTGTGCTATTCTAGCCATAGACCTGAAATTCTGCAACTTCAAATAACAACTCACAATGCTTCTTTCGGAGAGATCAATGTTTTGAAATCCACCTCAGATCCTACTTACCCTACTCCTAAGTTCTCATGCAATGGGGTTGTGGAAAGTGTCCACAAACACTCGTTTTCTTGTTTTTTATGGTTTTCTGAGCATTGATCTTAAGACTTGTCTCGTCTATCAATCATTCTCAAAATCCTAATCTAGTTTTACAATCCTACAATCCTAAAGGCACTCAGCAAGTACAACTTACCTCCAAGCTACCTCTACACTGCAAAAGACGACAATTTTAAGCTATGCGGTTTCTAAAATAAAGTTTTTACTCTAGGAGATCCTAGATGAAGTTAAAGGATAACTTCACAAGACGCTCATGTTTTTCCCTAGTTTAGGTCTCTTCGATCCGCGACAGCGGCGCCAAATGTGGGACGGGTGTCTAACCTCACTCCTATCTTATTGCAGATTTAGCAAAAACCACGATTAAATTGTCAATCCATGGGACAAAGCTGACTCGACTAGTGCATCGAGGCTACAAGAGGTTGTCAATATCTTGGAAAACAAAAAACAACTCGCATCTAACTCAAGCTACACTCAAGTGACTGAAATCACCAAAAGCCAATAGCTCATCATTGGCAAACAAATCACATCCGTTACAGCATCAAATGACATCCAAACGTAATGAAACTTCTAGGACATGTTTATAAGATCTAAGCACACATGCTTATGGTCTCAAATCCCACTTTAGGTCAAGTGCCAAAATCGCGATTATTAACAACAGTGGATTTTTTACCTAGTCGTTTTCGACCCAGAATGCACCTAAATGCTTAGCAATGATGCTCCAATACCCTATCTATGCTTAGTTTTTTATTTTGGAGTGTAAATTCCTACTTATGATGAAACGTAGGTCGGTGACACCAAAAGCTACAAAATATTGTGAAGTGTTTACGTCAATGCGTAGAGCTCTTACCTGCAATTGCAATGCAACAAATGCGACTACAATGTGACAACCTGGGAGGGAGTAGGAAGCGCGAGAAGGAGAGAAGTGAGCGCCGTTAGCTCACTCCGTGTATTTCATTATCCAAAACTTGAAATTAACTTACAAAAATTGGCTTTAATACCTTAGCCAAGGTTTTTCGTGGTCAAAACTAATAATCTGCGAGCTCTAACTAAAGATGGATAATGACAGGTTGATACAATCTGGAAGCTTGTAGGCCGGCTCAACTATTACAAAGTTTACCCAAAAAATAAGAGTTATAATATTCCCGATTTATCAAAAATAATAAGCGTTTTTACAATGAGAGCTCCAAAAATGAAATATGAGTTAGCTTACTGCTAACAGCATTTAATTATTTATGCTTTGAGTTATCTATTGCTTTCTTTCTAGACAAGTTTTCTATCAAGACAAGGAAAACATTGATTCTACAATCAATGTAGGGAAACAGTTAAAGCCTTTGATAAGCAGTAGCCTTGCAAAAGATATAATCCATGACAAGAAGTTTAAGGTTTTGCAAAGGGATATTGTGGAACGATTTATTTCTCAAAATACAGTGCCTACAACAAAGATACAAGGCACACTTGACTAACTCCGGGTGTGAGCAAGAGAGTTTAATCATCTATTGAACAGTCTATGTCCTCCATATTTGTTAAGAAGGGAATAAAATCCAAGATGCTACCAACAACATCAAGTGTTTGGAGAGAGATACTTCAAGTCAACAACGCACAAAAATGACTTGCTTGGTTGTTCCTTTCACATTCAAAGTCCTTACAAAGTCCAAGGAATAGCTACAACTTATGATGAGTTCAAAAATATCTTCATGGACCTTACTATGTTGCAGACTAAAATGGTAGTTCTACAATGTCACATTTGAAGAGATTGGCGGTGTGCTACATTTTATCTTGAAGATAGAGGAGTGTGAGATTCTAAAAGAGAAGAAGCTAGAGCGAGTTACAATAACACTAATCAATTGGGAACTTTTCAAAATGTCCTATCATTGATCCATTATACTTCAGTGTTCAATCAAAAGCGCACATATGGTGGATGGGTGATTTGGAGGTAATTCAATTTTTTGACAGCCCTTTTACTAAAATAGTACATTTCATTTCACATCACATCGGGCTAAATCTTTCAGGTAAAGAAAGAGGACCATGACATTTTGTTATGGGTATTCAATCAAACCCCCATTCCTAACATAATTGACGATCAAATGAATCAAGGAAAGGTGTTGTCTGTGGATGGGAGGGGGGGGACTTTTGGGTCCAATGGCATCTTGCAAGTGACCTCAAAACACTTAAGTGTACATATAATTGGGGAATGGGTGCAACGGAGAAATCTTCATGTGTGTTTTGCATGGAGCCTACAAAGGTGATGGATTGAAAGTGGTGGAGAAAGGCTCCTACTGTAACATTTAATGGCCTAATAACTTATGTGTAGCGGAAATTAGCATGAACATAGTGGGCATTTCATTAGAATAGATTTCTAATGAGAATTACAAGAGTGCTTGGGTGGAGAGAGCAACAAAAAGCATAACACCTAGCTAGATAGCATCGACAATACTTTCAAAAGAGAGAGAAATTAAGCTATTGACAACAGTCGAGGACCGGATTTTCATGGAGCCGGTCCCCCCTCCAAAAGGCTTTGTATTATGGTTTCTCCCATCAAGAGAGAGATTGTACAATACAATTCTTTGTGTTCCTTCAAGACTAGCTAGTGCAATGAAGATGGAAACTTCATGCACTAAGCAAAACACTTAACAAACACAACTTGAATTATCCCCGTTCTCAGACCCAAGACCTCACACACCTTCGAAGATGGTGAGAGCTAGCAAGGTATGAGAGTAGATTGAGAGGAAGAAGGAGTATCTTACGAGAAAGATGTACATCTCCTCACATAATCACTCATATGTAGCATAGCTTAGCTTAGTAATTAGCTTGGTAGAGGAGATGAGCATGCATTGAAGCTTGGCTCTTGGTTGGATTTGCATCCACATGCCAAGAGAGTGTTGATGTAGGCTTCTATCCCACAAGCTTGGAGTAGGTGATGAGTTCTCCATTAAAGCTTGGGAAGAGATAGTCTTCTCTTTCTTCACACATGAGCTTGTGTGAGTGTGTGTGTGATAATGCCTTGCAAAAATCAGCCCCCTCTCTCTCTTGGGCGAGCCCTCTTGCTAATTGCTCTTGCTGAAGCCTCATTGCCCCCCCCCCCCCCAAGTCAAGCCAATTACAATTAAGCAGCATAAGTGATAGCCTTCTAACATGTGTCCCCCTTTCCCCTTTTGTGAGATCTTTAGGTAATTAAATAATTAAACTAAACTCTCATTGGACCCCTTTGTCTCCTGGACAATAGGAATCAGGCAAGCCATGGGGCTCCTGAATGCTCATTGGACCCCTTGGGAGACTGCCCAATAGTCTTCTAGGAGACTTAATTCTCATTGGTTTCTTTTATTAAATGTTTTTTTAAATTAATTAAACAAGATTTACTCTAGCTTAATTCTCATTGGTCCACTTCAAGGGTCATCCAATAGAAATTGGGCACACCTTGTGGGCATCTGGCCTAGGTGACATGCGTCCCTCATTCCCTTTGTGTAAAGGGAGCCTGTGTGTGTGTGTGGCTTTCTCTCTCATCCCCTACCTTTAGGGCTCGCCCCCTCCCATGTAGGGATGTGCAAAGACTTTTAGGGCACACACAAAGCATCCAATTTTCCCTAGGGTTGACCTTTGGACACAACCTTTGAATTTTGGAACCTTAGCATTTTGGAAGTCTTAATGGGCTGAACCTTAGGGTCTTTTTAGCCCATTGTTGCACATGGCTCTTTTGCAGATGGCCCCCCCTTTGGATCCCTATTTTCCCTCCTTTGGATCCCTACTGTGGCCGGTCTACTAGCTTAACCAATATTCTAGCTTTTTCTCCCCTGGCCTTCCCCACATTAAATGATCAGTTTAATATGAGAAAATCATTTAGGAGAATTAGATATTGATTATTATGACACCTACTCGACACATCAAGACCCTAACTTATGCCTAGTTCTGCAAATTCCACTTTTTAATGTCCACATTTGTACAATACATGCTCTTTGTCAAATTGTGGAGAAGTTAGTATATCTCTGTATTGGGTTTGCTTGGAGAATCAAGAAGTTTATTGAGCACCAAATGGCTATCGAGGCCCTTGAATTAGAATTTTTTAATTATAAGTCTCCATGGGGGCAATGTCAAAATCTAGCGGGACAAGAAAAGATCAGGCAAAGAGAAGGATGGGTGTCAAGGTTCTTAGATTTCTATCCAAATCACTGGGCATAAAATATGTGAAACTAACAAAGCGTGGAAGGGTATATCACTCCACCTATGTTAGTAAAGTCAAGTATCTGCAATGGAAAAAACTACATATGGTCGTGAAGGACCAGGAGCCAGCTACTTGCAATGCAAAGGTTGAGGTGTGGCGTTCCATAGATGTAATGAGTTTACCACAAAACATGTACAATATGTACAAGTCACAAGCTGTGTTTCAACAACTTGCTGAGATTTTATACATAAGTCCTGGCACATTTCCCTTGTATCGTAACATCATGTTTTTACCATACTCTAAGAGTTCATTTGGGTCTTGTTTTCCTAAGGATAGTGCCCTTGCTGTGTAAGTGTAGTAATATGCGACATAACCACTTTATACCCAAGACTATATCCAAAACAGTCCCTCACATTTTTTTTTGACAAGAATGATTTTGTACACGTTGTTTGGTAGCATCGCTCTACCGAGGAAGTGGCATAGTGTCTTCAAGAAAAATGTTGCAAGAGTCCCTTCTTAAAACATTACATTGTGAAATACCAGTATTTGTGCCTCACAAATTTTGTCTAGATATTGTGAAAGAGCTGCATCTCTTCCATGATACTCTCGAGTGCGACGACGGAGAAATCCTTTTTAGGAATCCAAGATTGCAGATAGAATTAAGTGTGAGAGTCAGAGAATAACATGGGAGGGAGGGGGGGCGGGGCAGACATCACCATAAACCTTTCATCTTGAATCCAAAGTTCATCCTTCCATAGGTCCACCGAGCAAGTTGACCCTTATGTTGTGTGCTTGTATCATTCCTCTATTTCTTCATTTCTAGTTGAGGGCTTCAGACTATTCCTGATTTCTTGAAAAGTAGACTCATTAGGGAGTGTCTTCTTATAGTTTTTTGCTTTTTGGTAACATAGTTTGAGGCACTCGAGTGGGTTGCTGAAGGTTTCCATTGCCTCGTTGTCACTTATCTTCAAAGACAAAGCCACTCCTCTCCTTGTGGAATTTGGAGAGGGTGCCTAGTCCAAAGTCTTCTCTTAGACAAAAGATACTTTGACTGTCATGGAGAAAAATGTATATCTTGTTGCCAACTCTAAATTCTGGCACACCAGGAAGCATCAACTCATCTTGTTTCTCATTGAATCTAGACACATCCAAGGGTAGCTTGATGTCTAATGTTTTCACAGACAACATTTTGCATTGATGGTCCTCCTTGGCTTAAGCCTCAAAGTTAATGCCCTCCTCTATCTCTTCCACTTCATTGTAGTCCTTTTCTTTTTCCTCTTGTTCATTTGGAGGTAGATCTTTTTCCTCCATGACTTTGTCAGGGTTTTTCATAAGACTAGCATGTCGTGTATTCAAATAGAAGAGAAAGCCAAAGGACTCTTGGATAAGATTGCACTCCTTTTTGTGCATAGGGCACCGTCTATATGACAATGGCAAATGATTGTATTTTCTGTATGAACCTCCTTTGGAATCACAATCTTTGAAGTGAACAATTTTTTTTTAATCAAGATAGACAAGAAAAATGATGAAAAATAACCAAAAAATACCATTTTTTATGATTTTCTCATAGTATATACACTATTTACACTCATCAGAGAGATGTTATCAGTTAAATTTTCCCTGTTGATGACTTGTAAAGGGCATTATTAGGTAATTTTGCAAAAAATCACACATTAACATCAAACTTATTCCTCCCTCTTCAAACATTGTCCTTAATTACTTAGTTCCCTTCCACACCTCCTAGATGGCGTACTTCGGGATGACTATGTGCCTTGGTTGGCTCTACCATGCTTTGAACATCAATGCAATTCAAATCATTATGATGTGCAAGAGTTGAGTCTTGAGTAGTTAACTCAAGGGTTTTTGATGTCGAGCTTTTCTTTTGTTGTCTTTCAAAGAGCAAATCTTGTAGCTTGTGTGCTCTTTGCTTTATTGTACCATCAAGATGCTTTGGTACACTGATTTCCTGAGTTGTTGGTATCAATAATGATGGTTGTCAAAATTTTATCCGCCATTGGTATCTTGCTTTGTCTTGGTCGGAATGTTGTGGTTGAGTCTTTTGAAACTTAAGTCTCCATTGCTTCATCGGTTTTACAACTTGTGCACCGCACCCAAATTTGAATCGGCTTGTCCTTAAGCTGTGCTTTTGGTATCCAAATTTGACTGACTCCTTGCATGCTACTTGTAACATTTGCTTGTCGATAGGATGGAGAAGATCAATTGCTTTGTGGTTTTCTCTACTGATAACCACCTTTCCATTCCTCTTTGCTCGGTGAATTGGAACAATGAGTTGTCAGCCTTTAGATGATAGCTTGAGCTGATTGGTATCCCAATTTGGTACTGCCTTGTACGTTCGCATCCATGAGATTCCAAGAATCATTGTCTCATTCATGTGTTCATCTGGTAAGCATACAAACTAATGAGGGCATGAACATCCGTGTACTATCACATTTTAATTGACTACTCCTAATGTCGGTGTTGGGTTCTTGTTGCATCCTTTAATAGTCGTTGTTCCTGCTGTCAAAGACTGACTTGTTGCTTTCTTGTACGTGGAATAATTCACTGCATTTACTTGAGCTCGTGTATCAACCAATGCATTTGTGCATATGATTGTTCAATTGTACTTTGATGCGAAGTTCCATTCCATCTAACCATTCATCATCTGTTGACACTACATCTTTTTGTAATTCCCATTGTCGGTCATCTAATTCCAGAGTGTTCATGGGAATAGGGATTTGTTGATTTTTGAGAGGAGCTTTCCTTTTGTGTACTCGAAGCCAAACTTCTTCTTGGGCTTCATCAATAACTTGCTGTCGTTATATCTTTCTTTGCTTTGCTGCATGCATCTTGTCTAGAAATTCATTGGTTAGTGGTAAATTGTACTTCTTTAAACGGCATCCACTAATCCAATTAGCCATTGGTTCGCCATCTAGGGTGGACAACTTAACTACTCCACTTGGAGATACATTTTCAATGATAAACGATCTATTTCCCTTTTTCTTAAACTTGAAAATGTGTTTCTTAAGGGAATAGACTGAAACTAAGTCCCCCTTTTTGAAGATTTTTGTAATTCAATGGGAATTAAAAAATTGTTTTTGTTTCTGCTTTTGTGCATAGATGTGAGCTACAACTGTTAGCCTTTGCTCGTCAAGATTTTCTTAATCATCAAGTCTCTCTGAAAATTCATGTCCAGTCCACTCGAGATCCTTAGCTACCCTTAGTATCGGCAATAGAAATTCTATCGACGGTATGGCATCAAGACCTTAAACAAGGTTAAAGGGTGTATCATTTAAAGTTGTTTTGAATGAAACTCGATAAGCACATAGAGCAACATGGAGATTCATTTCCCAACCTATCCATCCTGAACTAACCACTTTAGTCAATACCGAGTTAAGAATTTTATTTGTATGCTCAGCTTGTCCATTTGCTTGTGGGTGATAGGGAGCTGATTTGTTATGGATGACCATAAATTCATTAAGCAGATACTCAATTATCTCATTTAGGAAATGAGTTCCCCTATCACTGACAATTTCTAGTGGTAGTCCATATCTTGTGAACACATTCTCATATAAAAAAACGGTTGTGGTTCTGGAATCATTCTTTTGGGTTGCTTTAGCCTCGGCCCACCACTTGGTCAAATAGTCCGTAGTAGCTACAATGATATAGTGAGCTTGGGTTCTAGAAGCAGGTGGTTGTATTGGCCCAACAAAGTCTATACCCCATTTTGCAAAAGCTCTATCCCCCATCATTGGTCTTAAGGGCATGCTATCTACACGGGTTGGCCAGCATGTGCTTGTTCTATAATGGGAATATGTTCATCTTCATTTGCACAAAGATGAAAATGTTGATCCTTACCTCTCTGATACAAGTGGTTTTCAATAAGAGAATAGTTTCTTGGTTCTGTTTCAATTGCTCTTTGACGGCGTTTACTCATATCCTCAGGAAATGTTCGGCTTGTTAAGTAAGTAACTAGACAGTTACTCCACTTAGGAACAAGTGACATTTACAACAATGTTACATGAGGTATGGGTGTCTATTTTTGACATTGAGGACAATCTTTTACAAAAGAGTGAACATCACTCCTCATAGTTGGCCAAAATACTCCAAGTCTTAAGATCCATTGCATAGTTTGGTCTTCTGCAAAGTGAAGTCCTACTACAGTAATATGTGCTTGACTTAGGTATTGGGTTTTTTCCTCTGGATTAATGCATAAGAGCAATATTCCATCTTGATTTCTTTTGTACAACCTTCCAACTAGTAATTGATACATAGCCAGTTGCTCAATTAATCTGATTGTAATAGGAAGTGGTATTTGTGAATCCACGTGAGCTATGGTCATCAAGGATACCATATTTTCCGACCATCGAGGTATCATTTCCACGGAGAACTGGTAGATCATCGTCTACCCCCTTAGGTGGTTCTTCTGAAACAATCCTTGACAAATGATTTGCTCTTTGATGAGTGGTGCCCTTTTTCACAACTACAATGAAATCAAATTCCAAAAGAATGATGAACCATCTCACTATTCTTCTTGTGTTGCATGGCTTGTTGACCAAGTACAATAAGGCTTGTGTTTTAGGGAAAAACTACTCCCCTGTTCATACTCACGAGCACGACACAGACAACATACTTATCATCCGATGACACAACTAACCCGTAGGTGCACGTAGGCAATCTCGTTAGCTTGTCAGGCTGAGACCAATCTACACATACGCACTTTTATGATGCATCAATCACTAACCCTGGTAGAATGCAACCCACTCTATCCCTAAATGCTCACAACACAGTTTACACGTCCAATGAACTCGGAATCGCATCAAACTTACTAGGCACCATCCTCTCACTAGGATATACTTACCTATAAGTCTAATCTCACCATATTTGAACCCTAGTTATCTCGAATACAGTCGCGATAGACTAACAGGTCATAATCCAAAAGTGGGCGAAACTTAAGTTTATGAGTATCTATGTGTAGCTAATCTCTTTCTCATTCCATAAAGCACTTGATTATTGAAAACAGACACCGTTTGTGCTACTTACAAGCAAAACAAGCTCGAGGAAGGATCGATCGCGATCAACTCAAAATGGTGAATGCGTAGCGTGGGTGCGTAGCTCTCGGAGAGACTACCACGATGGTATGGTCGCGTCGTGAATCCGGTGAGGGAGAAGCGTGTAGCGAAGAGGATAAGACACACTCACTCTCTCTCTCTCTCCCTCCCTCTCAGACTCCTACGACACAAGATTAATATTCAAATGTTATTCAAAAATGGTTCTAAGGTGACTTTTATACTTTAGTCACCTTAGCTCAAAAATGCACATGGGGTTATCTTACTCATTATTACAAAGTGGGAACAAATCTGAGTCCTGACTAACTGATTAATCTTTACATAACCCAGACGAATGGATCAAAATGATAAGACGTCTTTGACATAAAATGGGAATTTGATATGCTTTACAAGATGGGCTCATTACAACAGTTAGACCAATGGGGCTCCAACACTCCCCCCCTCCTAATTCATGTCTACCACGACATGATTGTCTTTGTCTTCATTGTCGTTGTCGTCTTTCTTGGTTGATTTGATGTAGAAACGCATCATATCGCATAGACTCGCTTGCCATTAATGGGCCAAATTTTTTTGACTTGTACATGAAGAAGCCTGTGTAAAATGCTTCTTCAAAGGTTTGGAGACAGTAGCTTGGCAGAAACATCAGCCGTTTGAAGTAGGCATACAATACTGGTTCTATCGGTGACCCACTTAGATCGTATGACAACTCTGAGATGCTTCTTTCAGTATTCATATACTCTGATGTCCAGCTTTCTGAGAAGACTGTGAGACAGGCCAAAAATGTTCGAGCTATTTTACATAGCATCTTGCAGGATAGGTCAGGAGAGCCTCCGAATTCTACGATGGCGCCCTGTAGGGTTTTCACCATGTAAGAACCGGATATTCTCTCTCCCTCTGCTGGCCCTGGCATTACTGGATAATTTAGCCGTGTCGGATTTCTGCTCTGTAGTGCTTTATGTTGGCTGTAGGTGTATGTTCGGGGAGTTGGGCAAAAAGTTCTGTCATTCCTCAGCTCAGGCGGTGCTTTGACTAAGTGGATCAGGTTATTAGGACGATCCAAGAGCCATTGACGCCTCCACTTTGGCTGGATGTCTACTATTCTGTTTTGCTGTTCCCGATCCTGTACTTATCCTTCAAACACTGGCACTTGTTCTTCTTTTTCGAGCTGCCGTTGATGTGTTAGAGTTTCGTACTTCAGCAGAGCATAGGGTAACATAGGTGCATTCCATTCCTTCCGTAGCTCTGCTGTTGTTTTGCCCGATCTGGAAAGCCCTTGTAGAAACTCCTTTTTGAGTTGCATTGCCTTGTACCATATTATTTCTGTTTGTTTTTCCATCTGCTCGGCCAGCCTCTGCTCTTCCAATTTCGTGACTGAATCTTCTTCTGTCTCTTGGTCTTTGGAGCCGGTTTGATCAGTCTGTGTATCTGGTGCCTCCTGTTCATCTGAATCTTCCTCGTACTCATCTTGAACCCCCATATACTTCGGCGAGTCCAGCCAAATTTGTTGTTGCTTGCTCCAGGTGCACTCGTACCTGTCCTTGGTGTTGCCCTGCAGTTTGTAGACTTGCGATTTGCGTGGCCATTGTTCTACTATTGATTTGTAGAGCTTGAAATTCCATTTCTTTTTGAGCGGCAGACTCCTGTAACTGTTTTAACATGATGTGCAAGTTTTCATTTTCTTCCCTGAGTGATTTGGAAACAATGCTTTCCATTTCACTGTCAGGAGCTGGTCCTTGTTGTTGTTCACTTTGTAAGTCTGAAATTTGTCTTTGTAGTTGATCTTCTGCTCTAAGCGCACTTTCAACAATCATTAAACGTTGTTTTCTTTCCAACTCCAGCTCCCTTTTCAGTGCAGCCACTTCTTGTTCTGGGTGGACTACCGGTGGTGTTGGTAGCGACGTTTTTTGCTTCTTAGCTCGTTCAATTTCTCTTGCTTGTATATCTGTTACTGCTCTCAAATCTTTGACTTCAATTTGGAAGTCCTTGATGACGACTTGCAAACTTTTGATGGTCTCCAGTGCATCTTGCTTTTCTTTTTCCAACTTTTGGATGTGTTCATCTCTGTCACTGACATCTTCAAGGAATACGTTTATTGTATCCTCACATATGGCATTGAAGTCTTCCGACTCCTGTAAATTGTCTTTGAGGAGATTTACTGTGCCTTTGAGCCCCAAGATCTCAGCATCTTTGATGCTAATCAGCTTTAGAGTGTCCTCCCTTTGCTCTTGCAGTCTCAGAACTTCCTCATGGTTTTTTTGTAACTTCATCTTGTTGGACCGGTTCTGATCAACTAACCATTGACTGTGCAGTCTTGTTCTGTTTAGTATTGTCTCCATTGACTGCAAATCTTCATCTATAGTAGCTTCCAGCTCAATTTCTTGAGAGGAGGAAGCTTTATCTTTAGTCTGATCCACCTCCTTTTGCTTGACTTTATCACTTTGTGATATGGTTCCAGTGTTTGGGTGTCCATCTGTTCTTTCTTCTTCTTCCTCCTCTTCTTCTTCACTTGGAGGTGTGTGAACTCTGTCGTCACAATGTGAACTTTCTGAATGCGAAGTAGAGTCAGCAGGTGGGCTAGATTGCCTCTCACTTGTATCTGGCCTTGGAGATGGCGGCGGTGTTTCCTGATCACGTGAATTTGGACTCAACTGATCTCTCAAAGTTTGGAGATCCTCCTCTTCTAGTAGCAATTCCGGTTCGTCCCTAGCATTTCTTTCTTGGATGTACCTCTCGAACCAGTCCAACTCAAAAGATGGGTTGTTTCTATTCTTCGTTCTCAGTGTGTAAGTGCTACTAGAAGGTTTCCAAGTGGCGCCTACATCGCCTCATAGAGATCTTTCTAGAGCAAATCCTTCTAGCATCCTTTCCATTTTTGCTATCTTCTGCAACCTGGTGTTGTTTTCCATTTCTGCTTTCCGATTCTTTAGTCGGGCATCTTCCTCTTGGGTTCTTCTTTCTTCTTCCATCTTTTCTTGTGTACTTCTTGTTACTCTTTCCAGCTTGCGTTCTCCAATGGTGTTAATAGAGGCCGGTACTTTCGTTTGTGATCTGTCTTTGATATTCTCCCTTAATACTAGCCAGTCGTTCTAATGAGGGGCAGGTGGCAACTGATCTGCCGCGCCTATGGCATGGTATATTACTTTGGTTAGGACTTCTCCTCCTGCAATGTTATTTGGTATGTCCTGCCTTAGCTTTGTCATTTCTTCAAACAGATATGACGCATGATCTATATAGAACTCATGTGTCATTCCCATAGCCCATGTCAGTGTGGTTGAGATGCTCCCGTGTGGTGTAGTGTATCTTGGTGGTCTTTTGCTGTAGCTCAACAAACACTGACTGTAGATCTGTGTCAGTTATCTTACTTCCGGGTTTGCTATGAGTTAGAAAGAAGATAGTTTCGACTTTTGCAAGTAGACTGTGAGGTTTTTCCTTCTTTCTCTCATGTTGGCTCCTTGATCTGACAATTTCAATGCCTCTTTGATGATCTCTTTGGTGATCTGGATCTCCATCACTTCGTTATCCATGCCTGCCACTCTACAAGTTCCATCTTCTTGGATAGTCTCTATTAGATGTTGTACCCTCTTGAAATCTATCCCTACTGGTGGTAGTGATATAAAGTTCCACAAGCCAACTTTTTTGAGCCATGACCTTTGCGGTGATCTTTTCAAGTAATTCTTTGCCTCCTTGGGACTCATCACTGTATCCACTAAGTTTCTTTTGTCATCCACATATGAACCTTGATAGATCTAAAAGGCTGCTGCCTGTTGCACATCTGCAGGTATCCAGATGGCTGTTGGCTTTAAGGAATTGGGTAGAAGTGCATAGGGTATTGCACCTTCCGTTGCCAGGTTCTTGCCTTTTCTTTTTCCCGGAGAAGCCTCCATAGATCCTGTATTCACAATTAATAGTTAATGCACAAACATAGTACTACTCTCCTAAATTGATTATTACTTAATCATGTATCTAGATGAGCCTTCTTTTCCCAAGATTATTTAAGGTAAAATGTTAGCAGATAGACAAGCTCTTCCATTGTGCGACTTTGGCAGCTTCAAATTGATGTTGTTGGTGAAGGAGAACAAGTCCAAATGCCTTGAAATTTGGTGTGGTGTATGCTCACAAGGCATGTAAGGTCACTCTATACGCCCAGGCTCAAAATCTGTTCATTTGCATCTTTTGCTCAGTCTATCGCGATAGACTAACCTTTTTTTGACCAAGGTCCTATTTTGCAGTTGTGCCTCCACCAATTGGTTTCCCATACCTTGCACATGATCTAATCTCATTTTCACCTCAAATGAATGTCAAGTGAACCCTTTTTAGATCAACTCCCACTTTTCCAGATTCCTGCCAAGGAGATGTTGGTCTATCTCCTTCATTTTGTGTTGTTTTGGGCTCAAACTTACTGGGTGGTCCTCTTGCATCATGTTGAAGACAACTGATAATTCAAATTTTTGATAAGATGGTCCAGTATCCCTTTGCTTAGTCTATCGCGATAGACTAGTACTTAGTGCCAATTTGTCATTTTTTGGCTCTGTGACCATCTGTCTGCCTTCTCCCAGTTGATGCAAGGTTTCTTGACCCCTGACATGAGAATTTTACCTATCTGCCCTTGAGATGTCCTGTTTTGACTCTGAGTTGTCTGCATGTCTTTCTTAGCTTACCATATGAGTCCATCTTGTCACCAAATTTGGTGTACTGCCTTCATGTGCTTCCCCAAGTCTAGCTTGTAAAAATTTTGAAAAGTCTTTCCTCCAATAATTGGTGTAGCAAGTCTATCGCGATAGAGAAAGTTTTTTGGGCAGAAAAGATCCTTCTTGCACTTTGACTTGATATTGGTGGTTAATAATCCTTGTTAGCACCCCTCATGAAGCTAAAGTCAAAATTTCACTTGTCTAAGTGTAAATTCAAGTCTATCGCGATAGACTAGCACTTGGTCATTTTTACCAGTTTTTTTCTTGATGTTAGTTGACCACCGTGGTTTTAATAGGCCCTCCTAGACACACACATCAAGTTTTAATCAATTTAGCAGAGTGTACTCCCTGTTTGCAGCACTTAGCTGGTCCTGGAGTCGAAGTAGACCACTTAGGTGATGGTCACGGTTCCTTTTGGTCATTGTATGATTCCAACTGTCTTTTATTTCCTTTTGACCTTCCATCCAAGCAGTCAGTTGTTGTTTTGGTGTTTACAACACCAAGAACGACCATTTGGACATCCTTCTGGTCTGTTGCCGGAATTTGCCCTAGTGGAAGAGTTTTTTTCCCAAGTGGACACATTCCATCTCGTAGTTGACCTCTTTTGGATGTACCTTGTTGAATTTGGTGTCATTTTGTCACTTGGTCGGCCCTTTAGAATATCGTGACGCTTTGTGCGGTTTTCGTCAGATAGGGACTTTAGGCTCCGTTTTGACGAACTTTTTCATAGTCTAACCCTTCAGTTGCTTTGTCGAGGTTATTGGCTTGCTGTCTATGAATTTTGGCTCATTTCTGATCACCTTGGTTTAGTTGCCCTTTTGCAGGTCCTGTGAAATTAGGGTTTTCTGAGCGGCTTTCTTCATGCTTTCCGAGGTCATAGGCTCGATCCCTAAGCTATAGGCATTGTGCCTTTCAATTTTGGTTCCAGTTTGTGGCCTCGAGGTCTCCCTAACAACCGGTCTACCGTATGTGTGCACAGGTTGTGATTGTGATGCCGGCGAGGTTTTGCGACTAACTGAAGTAAACAACACTTAGAGTTAGTGTTGAAGAGCATACCTCTCATATCTGATGTCAATCTGGTGACCGTGCATGATGGATGAGCTCCTGGAAGTCTCAACTGCTGTAGGGAGCTCTCTCTCTCTCACTATGGAAAATGACTCAAATGAGGGATTTCTAGCCTAGCCTCTCTATATGTAATCGAGACTCCGACACCAAATTTTTCAATCTTTTACCCGTGTTTATAACTTTTTGCGAGATGCGGTTTAGGCTTGCAAATTTCCTGATTTGGACTTCGGTTGCTCCAGTTTTACCAGTTTTGTAGATTTCTCCTGTTGGAGGTCCCTTCATGACGGTGGTCATTTTGCCCTGTCACCTTTGCAGTCCCTATTTTTTATGTGTCTTCTTTACCTTGCTCTGATCAGGCGTCTCTTCTTTTGTGTTTCCATCTGGATTACAGATTTTTTTCTATAATTTTTGCTAGAAAATGGCTAAAATAAAGCAAATAAATCCCAAAATAACCCGAAAATAGCAATTCTAACCTAGAAAAATACCAATGAAAAGCAAAACACTTTGTAGCTCACTTTTCTCTCGTCTATGTACAAACTCGCTCATCATCGTCATCCTTGGCCTATTTTTTGCTTTTTTTTTTTGGACATTTTCTTGCCATATTTGACTCTCTTTATAGTCTATACACATCCCTAGGGGCTCATGAATGATGATTTGGTCCCCAATTCTGATTAATTACGAGGGCATATTCTTTTTCCAAAAATCACACAATAAAACGCAAAAATGGTTAAAAAATTGCTCACAAACATTGCCCTCTAATATATGACATGAGTCCGCATTTGGAATGCCTCCCCCCCTCCTAGTTGGAGTCCTCTCGGACGACAGGGTATCGTCAAGGGTATGTGCTGTGCATGGGTTTGAACTCGTGCTAATGCAGGCCTTGTAATATAGCCCTATATGCATGTGCAGTCAATGCATGTAGAAGGAATTTATGTGGTGCAAGGAGTAGTTGTAGATTTGCCGCTCTTTGTTTGATTGTTTTCGACCGGTTTTGAATTGGCGTATGTGGTTCCTTTGAAGTCGATATTGTCGTATCTGGTGGAACATTCTTTCTTTTTGCCTTGATGACTTGGGTCTTAGACATCCTTGTAGTTTTTGTTGTTGATTCTGTTTGTTTCCTCGTGCTGTTTGCATGATGTTGCATGACCTTGACAGTTGTAGATAACTGCTCGTTTGTCATCTTTGGCCGCCCTTCTTGTGTTGTTGGCTCGTTTTGAATTGGCAATTTTGGCCACCATACCAATATAGTCCGTTGCGTATTTGACAGATTGACTATGCTTCTTTGAAGTTTTGCTGGCTTTCGGTGTTTTGTCTGTTCTTCTGACTCCTTTTTTATAGGAATTAGGCTATCGTGCCTTATCCAAACTTTGTATTTCCGCTTTTGATGTAATTGTGCCTCGGTCATCTCTGTATGCCGTACCCGAACTTGCCTGGTTCCCTGCATGGTTGCTGATTTTTGATAAGACGTTGCTGGACTTGTAAACTTTGTTTGTTGTTGGGCAGATCTTTGCGGTTGTATTGACTTTTGTTTCCTCCTTGACATGAATTGGTTATATGATAAGAAGGGTTCTGAAAAGTTTTCCTTTCTGAACAATGCCTCATTAGTATCCAAATCAATGAATACCCTGTTAGCTTTCATCCATGACACTGCTAAGATACACGGCGTTGTTGATCTACCTGGTGGCAGTACATGGAATTTTGTAGTGTACGGGTGTGCCTGCACTGTGATTGGTATTATAATATACCACAACGTGGTCACCACATCACCCGATGCTACTTTCAACCGGTGTGTCTCTGGGATCGTCTTCATTGGTCCAAGTTTCTGAAAGAGCTCAAAGCTGATGACACTCATTTTTGCTCCAGTGTCAAGCAATGCATAGATTTCAACTTGTTTTGTGCCTGCATAAGCTTTTACGTAAGGACTACACCATGTATTTTCCAAGTCGTCCAGGATGCTATCGTCTTGAGCCCTAAGGTCGTCATGGTCTTTTCTAATTCGTCGCTTTGTATATCCGCTTCGATCGTTTGGGATGTTGAAAGAGGATATTCGTCATTCATCATTGGGGTGACCATGTTTATTGTCCTGAGAAACTGCTTTCGTTTAGCAATCCGTTCTTTTGCTTTTTGTTGTGCCTCGTCCTAAATTCTTTCTTGTTCCTGTCTATAGGTTTTTCCATAATGTAGTTGAAACAACATTTCCGGTGTTAAAGGTAGATGATATTTATTTAAACGACACCCACTAATCCAGTTCGGCATTTCTTTTCCATCTAGTGTCGACAGTTTTACTGCTCCGCTGGACGATATTTCTTGGATCAAATAAGGCCCCATTCCCCTTTTCTTTAGCTTTTTGGCATGCTGTTTAAGGGTGTATACCAAGACATAGTCTCCCTGTTAACCCTCATGGCACACGGACACCCATCACCTACGATGGACGCGTATTATGTATGATTTAGAGTCAGGTACCGGGCTTGTCGGACCAATAGGGAAAGGAAGAGTGATCGCCGATGAGAGGCGCACTTTAACTTGGACATTCAAGGGATTAGTTGGTTAAGCATGGGCGCCCAAGTGTGAATGGGGTGAGCTCCTATAAAAGCCAACTAAACCTAATTTTTACTCATTCTCTCATTTGTGCAATTGAAGAGTGCTCTTGCTCCATCTCCATCTTCTTCTTCTTCACCTCCTTGTGTGTGTGTGTGAGAGAGAGAGAGAGAGGGAGAGTGTGTGTGCGATCAAGCATTACGAAGGCATGACGGCGGCGAAGCGGTTGAGCGCGGCACGACTGTAGCTTCTTCTTCATCGCGGCGAGGAATCCACCACGAAGGCGAGCGTAGAGCGGTGAGTGACACACCCTTTGTTTTCTTGAGCTTGCTAGTTTAGGCTTGTTGTGTGCTTGGAGCCGTTTGTGGCTCGCATACGGTGTATTGGCAAGTCCCTTGCTTCGACAGTGCGGCAAGGAGCGCACATTTTTGGCGCCGCTGCCGGGGATATGCCTTACACTAAGCTCGGTTAGCACTTTACGCTTCCTTGTGGTGCAATTTCTATCATAGGAAAGGCAGGGAAGGAGTGTGTGGAAGATTTCTGTTTTTGCGTTTTCTGCAATTGCTGTCAAGTTTCAATTTCTGCTATTGTCTGCGTTTTTTCAATTTCTGCAATTTCTGCATTTTCAAGTTCGGCGTTTTCAATTTCTG
Organism: Adiantum capillus-veneris; assembly: GCF_014529385.1. NCBI lineage: Eukaryota > Viridiplantae > Streptophyta > Polypodiopsida > Polypodiales > Pteridaceae > Adiantum > Adiantum capillus-veneris. Next base: position 10,330,065 of record NC_140935.1, on the reverse strand, counting down.
CAATTTTCTGCAATTTCTGCGTTTTTTCCTGCAATTTTTGCAATTTTCTGCAATTTTATCAATTTGCTGCAATTTCTGCGTTTTTTCTGCAATTTCTTCAATTTCTTCAATTTCTGCGTTTTTCTGCATCAAACAAAAAAATCAAGAAAAAAAATCGGAAATTAAAAACGCGAGCGAGTGGGCGGCGAAATTTTTCGAAAATAAAAAACGTGACTCTTAAAACGTACGGGTTGGTTTGTATAAAAGATAGATCGGGATCATTTTCCCAGGCCCAGGCCTCAGTCCTCAGTCTTATGATATATACTAGACTCACTCTTATATATATACCCTACTCCCTCAAGAGAGAATGAGGGCATGTGGGACAAGTCCTCCACTCTCCTCCTTTCTCTTCCCACTTGCACCCTTAGACTTTCTAGTTTGGGCCTAGTTCCCTACTGGAAATTGACAGTTTTAGGGATTCCGAGGGCATAGAGTGACCAAACGGAGGGCTGTAAAGCACGGCACGACCCTCTGACCGATACGCTCGTTTTGAGCTATCACACGGCCCATTCCACGACACGCTCTAAAAATTCTAGCAAAAAAACAAACAAAAAACACGCTAAAAACTAGTCACAAGGCCTCCTAGAGCAACTTTTTGACACCTTAGGGTATCAAAAGCACATGCACTTACGCTCTGGGCGGGTGCTAGAACACGAGCATATTGAGAGTGCCTCTGTTCATACGGACACCCATTACCCATCCACGATAAGCTCTAGACCCTCAGCGGGGACACAAGGTAGCACCACCCAATACCCTAAAATATCCGCTAGTGATTCCTCCTCCGACTCAGAAATCATGGAAGCATACCCTACCCAAAACACTGAGAGAGAAGGCCATGCACCTCCCGAAGCTCCACAGCCTAGTACTAGTATGTTTAGCCGTTTCATGGAAACATTAGGTAGAGCTACTCGCTCGGAACCTGATGCAAATGAAGCACATGAAGAGGATGGGTTGGACTCTAACACACCTCTACGATACCCCATTGAGTTAAATAGTGCCTATGGAAAAGTGCTATATAACGCCTTATTGGACACGGGTGCTAAATACAATCTGCTATCCTATGGGGTGTGGTGTCAGTTAGGGAAGCCACCTCTATCTGAGAGTATTATCCAAGTCAAGGGTGTCAACAAGAAAAAAACTGCGGTTTTTGGAATCTGGCACACTTCTGTCAGTTATGACAATGGGGTGGTAGCTCAAGACTTTTTGGTCATGCCTACTGGAACTATGGAGGGTAATATAAACCTAGGCCGCACGTGGATGATAGCCACCAAATGCACTATTGATTGGGGGACTGGGGGTGTTACAACGCAAAAACCAACTCTTAGCCCTACCACTCAAACCATAGTCCCTGAGATATTGCCCAAGGAAATAAAACCCAAGACATTGCATGTCCAGGAGGTTGAACCATACGTCCCCATAGCCCAACTCTCTAGAGCTTCAACTAATGTAGTTGAAAGAAAGCTTGAGACACACAAGAACCATCCTAATATAACAGAGAAAACATACAAGTGGGTCCCTAAAACCTCTGTAGTGAGCATGGTTGATGCAAAAAAACGGAAACCTAGTAAGAACCGTACCACTCACTCCAAGAAATGTAAAGAAACGCTGCGTTGGATTCCTAAACGACTATTGGAAGCCCAAGGCTACTATCAAGGAAATGATCAAATCTGGGTGCCAAAACGTAGATTGTGCTCTTACCTGTCACCTGACCCATGTAAACCCAATCCTGTGGCTCCAAAACAAATTGAAAATCGCGGAAAGGAAAAAATCATGGAATGTTACACACCCGCTCCCGAGCTAGTTTGGGTACCAAAGAAAGAACGATTTGTTCCACCTAGCTCAGGAAGGGGGGAGTCCCATGAAGCTTTTAGCTCCTCATGTAATACATCCATAGAGGTAAAAGCTTCTACACCGCCTCCATCTATAGTAGTGGACCTCCATGAAGCTACAAAAGAATCCACACCTCCCAGTGTTCAAGAATCACCTAATGAACCACTTCAAGTTCGATCCTGGGAGAGTACCTTACCACCGTTGCAACTTGACAAGGCACCTAGGGTAATAACAAACTACTGGCAAAAATCCTCACCTATTACCAACTGGAACAATTGGTTTCAAAGGGTGACAAGCTCATTTCAAACGGTATGATCTACCCAAGGAAGGGGGGAGTGTTTGTGGACATTCATCATTCATTTGTTTCCCTCTCAACCTTTTTCCCTGACCTCTCAATTCCAATCTTAGGGAATGTATAGATATAGCCTTATACTCGCAAAAAAAAAAAAAAAAAAAGAGCAAGAGCAATTAGCAAACGAGTATGCACAATAAAAGTCAAAACATTGACTCAGACCTACACATGTCACATCTGGTACAGTGAAACAGAAACCTATGCCATAAAACACCTTTGATCCTCATCACTTGAGTGATGGAGAGTAGGTAAGATTAGTACGATAGGAGTGTTTCTGTTTTAGAGTTGAGTGATTAGCAAAGATCTCTTTTCCCACTGATGTGCCTCCTAGAGGTATTGTTTTTGTTTCCTAGTGTGTACAGGAGCGTGTTGCTATTGATAGGATTTGGACCTTCATGGAACCTTTCTCTCGTTCACACTTCAAATCAAGCGCGACCATCAACACAAACAGGTGTTTCTTGTCCATTAGCATTGCCCTTATCTTTTTGCATCCATGTTTGTCTGCTTTGATTGTGATTGGTAGCATAATATTCAGCGCATTGGCTTAGTATCAAACATTTAATTCAATGCAATCTTTTGTCATAATCACTTGTTTAGGTGTAAAAATCAAGCAGTCCGACTAAGCTAGTTTGACCAAGCTAGGTATTAGAAATCTTCTCTTAATACCATGGGGAATGCCTTCCTAATAAGCAATGGTTACTTAGGTTCTTAATCCGATTTAGGCAGCATTGTATGAAATGTACTAGGGCTTTCTAGTGGGCTTAACCCTATTGACCTTTAGCTTAAGTATTATAAAGGGAGTTTACTAATGTGATGAGCCTGGGGAATGTAACAATGTTATATGACCCCCCAAAGTTACAAAATTAAAATGCTGAAAATGAACAAACAAAAAATCAAAGTGCCACAATGTAAAATTTTAAGCTGGAAGAGAAATCTCAGCTTGATTTGGTACTTCACTCACATGTATTGCCTATGGTACTAGAGCCCTAGAGGTTCCCAGTGTGGGCGCTTTTCCTTGAAAAGCAAAAAACCCAAGGCATACAAAATAAGCACACACATCATAATTGAATCAATGTGAAAAGACCTTGGGGGGTCAAAGAAAAAGTAATCAGTCAGGCGATGATTTCATGAGAAATTCCTTTTATGGTATCTTAACTACAAGGTTTTCTAGATATAGCCTCTAGTCAGCCCTTGAACATGAATACTTGGCTCTCGCGATTAAACAACTTAATTGACCACTGAAAATTAAGAAGCTTACCCATGGTATTAATATTCGATCTCTAGTGCTTTTCGACCGTCAAATTAGCGAACCCAGACTTGTTTAATTTTTTGCCTTTACATCTGTTTATGCATTTGATTACATTGCAATTTAATGTTCATTGCTAACAAATTGTTTAAAATTCTTTTACCAATCAATTTTTCTATCTAAAACTGCATATGCTTTTTAAGAGAATGCAATTACTGTGCCAATGTTGTTTGATTTTGCAGTGACTGAAGAAGGCTAAGGACATTCATCTCAAATGCTCTTCCACCTCGACGAACCAGCTTCAACTCAATAGCTTCCGAGGACGGAATCTACATCAGGAAGGGGGGCATGTTAACCCTCATGGCACACGGACACCCATCACCTACGATGGACGCGTATTATGTATGATTTAGAGTCAGGTACCGGGCTTGTCGGACCAATAGGGAAAGGAAGAGTGATCGCCGATGAGAGGCGCACTTTAACTTGGACATTCAAGGGATTAGTTGGTTAAGCATGGGCGCCCAAGTGTGAATGGGGTGAGCTCCTATAAAAGCCAACTAAACCTAATTTTTACTCATTCTCTCATTTGTGCAATTGAAGAGTGCTCTTGCTCCATCTCCATCTTCTTCTTCTTCACCTCCTTGTGTGTGTGTGTGAGAGAGAGAGAGAGGGAGAGTGTGTGTGCGATCGAGCATTACGAAGGCACGACGGCGGCGAAGCGGTTGAGCGCGGCACGACTGCAGCTTCTTCTTCATCGCGGCGAGGAATCCACCACGAAGGCGAGCGTAGAGCGGTGAGTGACACACCCTTTGTTTTCTTGAGCTTGCTAGTTTAGGCTTGTTGTGTGCTTGGAGCCGTTTGTGGCTCGCATACGGTGTATTGGCAAGTCCCTTGCTTCGACAGTGCGGCAAGGAGCGCACACTCCCGTTTTAAAGTCCTTGTTCTTGACATGTTTGTCAAAAAACTCTTTCTGTTGTCTTTTTTTTGCATATATGGCCGCTACAGCATTGAGTCGTAACTCATCTAATTTTTCAAGGTCCTCTAACCGTTCTGAAAGTTCATGTCCCATCCAGTCCAATTTTTTGGCTACCCTTAGTGTGGGGATCAAAAAGTCAATAGGCAATATTGCATTTAACCCATATAACATATTAAATGGTGTAGCATTGAGTGTTGTTTTATATGCAACTCGATAAGCCCACAATGCCGAATAGAGCATTTGATCCCAATTTGTTCTTGTTTCACTAACAAGTTTCGTAAGAACCGTGCACAATATTTTGTTGGTCGCTTCCGCTTGGCCATTGGCTTGTGGATGATAGGGTGCAGATTTGCGATGAATTACCATAAACCCATTTAAGAGATGTTGGATAACTTCATTTACAAAGTGTGTCCCTCTATCACTCACCAGCTCGATTGGAAGGCCATAACGTGTAAACACATATTCATATAAGAATTGTGCCGTGGTTCTAGCGTCTGCTTTCGTTGTGGCTTTTGCTTCCACCCATTTGGTCATGTAGTCCGTGGCCACTATGATATATTGTGCTTGTGAACGATACGTTGGTGGAGTGATAGGACCAACAAAGTCCAATCCCCATTTAGCGAATGCTCGAGCACTCATCATTGGTCTTAAGGGCATTTCGTCTCTTTTAACTGGTACCTTAGTGCGTTGACATTCATCACACCTTTTCATGAATTTTGCTGCATCTTGAATCATGGTCGGCCACCACATACCTGCAACCGTAATGATTTTTACGGTTCTCTCTGCTGAAAAATGACCTCCTGCTATGCCTGCATGAGCTTGTTCCAATAATGGAAAGTAGTCATTTTCATGAGGAACTAACCTCAGCTGGTCATCAGTTCCTCTTTTACACAATTGGTCTCTAATGAGGGTATACCTATTCGCTTCGATTTGTAGAGCCTTTTGTCTGGCTTTAGACCAATCTCCTGGTAGCTCCTTATTAGTCAAATATTCCACAATAGCATGACTCCATGCGGGTGCTACTGTCACTTGGTATAATGTGGCATAATCCACAGTGGTATTGGATGTGCAAAAGTCGCATTTCTTGATGTAATTTGCTACATTGCCTGCCATTCCTGGCCAATACACTCCAAGTCTTCTTAATTGTTCATACATCATTTGATTTCCTCTATGGAATCCCCCTCTTCTGATCGAAGTCTTTCCGACATATCCTGCATTTGCTTTTTGCATATTCATTGTCTTGCAGGATTACCTCATCGTTTGATTGCTGATCTTCATTTCTTGCTATAGCTACCTAGATGTCTTGGCTGTCTCTTGTGTCTCTCTCGGCTGCGTCATGGCGGCTAGCTGTTCTTGCCCTTGAGGCTGTGGCTGGCCTTCTTCTGCTTTGTCATCTTGAGGCTTTGTGGATGCCTCGGCTGTTTCTTGTGTAGAGGTAGAAGGGGTTTCTTGGGAATCCTGTTCTCTTGTTTGTTCAAATTTTGTAGTGTCCTCTGGTGTAGGACTTGTTGCCCTTTCCGGCTCTGGTTCTTGCTCTTGTGTAGTAGTCGCCTGTTGTGAAAATTTGATTGCTTCTCTTTGTTTAGGCTCTATCTCTTTTGTGGGCTCAGTTTTTGTGGCTTTATCTTTTGGTGATGGTGGTGGGCTCAGCATGGGGTGATCATGCTGTTCTGAAGCAGGTGAAGAAGTTCAGGGAGACATGTCACCTTGTTCATGCGAGTCTTCTCCTTACATGATCGCTTCCTCTGCTTGTTTTTGTTGCTCTGCCGCCTCTTTAGCTTTTTGTTCTGCTTCAAAGCTTCTACCTCCTGATACATTTTTTCCAATAGTTCTATGGGATCTTCGGCCTATTTCTAGGCATGGTGCTTTGTTCTTGGTACTTTCAATTCAATTGGTACCCACTTTGCCAGGTCCTTGCCTTGAGCTTGGTAGCTGCATTCGTAGGAGTTCTTTTCTCTTTCAAACATGGCCTCCTTCTGTCGCGGCTCCTCTTGATGTGTTGCCATGGATTTTCTTTTCATTTCTTGATCCGTGCTCTTCTTTCCTCATTATCAGAGCTTTCACTACTATGCCGTTCTGGCGAGCTCTCAGTAGATTCTTCATCAGACTTGTATGTTCTCTTGGTAGATCTTGTGGCTCGAGGGGAAGGTTGTGCTGACACGATCCAAGTGTTCTGATCTGGGGCAGGTGGAAATCTGTTGGCCATGCCGATATCATGGTAGGCAATTATGGTTAGAATCTCTAGTGCTCCCAAATATGTTATTTTTCCTTCTTCCTTTGCCCCCTTCAATGTGGACAACACGTACTATGCGTGGTCAATTGGTTGCCTAGTTGTTGACTTGAGAACTTGTGTAAAGGTTGTGGCAATCGCATGATTGGGTGTTGTATACCTAGGTGGTCTCTTAGCGAGGAAGTGGAAGTGTTGGTGGTACAATCTTGTGAGTTCTTCCACCTGTTTCTTGATGAGATTGGCAAATGTCACAGTAGCGGTTTCCTTGGTGAAGGGGTCTGTCGTCTTTCTATCTCTTGCCCTCATGGTCATTCCCTCTGTTGGCAGATTGAGAGCTTCTGCCACTATCTCTTTTGTAATCACCACTTCGACTTTGTTCCCTTACTTGTTAGAGATTTGGGCGGTTCCATCTTCTTTGATTGTCGACAAGAGCTCATAACCTTTTTGGAAATCCACTCCACATGGCTCTTGTTCATAAAGTCTCTGAGCCCAAGCCTTCTGTTAGCTTCTTTTGTATCGGGCTTTGTTGCGACATCATAAACTTATTTTGGTAGAAGTTGCAGTTCCACCTGATGTCCTTCTTCGCTCTTGAATCTACCTGTGAACATGGTGGTGTTATGCTCTTCAAGCTGTTCTTTCGACAGGTAGGGCGCTTTGGCGTCTTGACTGAACTGGGGTCTAGTTGATATGGTGGTATCTCTTGCAGCTTCTCCTTTTGCAAGAGCTTCTTCTTGGCCTTCTCTGCAGCTTGCATGGCTCCTGTTGAGTGAATAGAGTGTCAAAGTGCAAATTTGGTAGATTCTTCTTTGAAATGTCCTATAGTCGGAAATGCTGACAAATTGAGTCCAACTTACTTCAAATCAATTTTCGAACATGCATAGATGCATAAAAACATGTAAAGATCAAATTCATGAAGTCAAAACAAAAGTAAATAATCACGATTATTTATATCTAAGTAATTTTTTCAACTTTTTGCAAATCTGGCAGTATAGGCTTGAAGTATATACCAAATAGATACTCTGAGTGAAATATAGGCTCATTTGGGTGCACAAGGTGAAAATGGTGACAGATTTAGGCTTTAGGTCTCTAAAAAAATAGATGTAAAGAAATTTTGAGATTTGGAGCTCCAAATTTGTTCAAACTTGGTTAGTGGGCTTAGAACATCATGTACTTTGGTCCCATGATGACAAAGTTGCAAATTTCTCCCATCTTGGCCAAAAACAAAATAATCGTGATTATTAACTTTTTCATCAAAATGAAATTTTGTTGGCACAAGTTGGTTCTAGGCATGGTTTAGATCTTCTGTATGTGATATGAGGTGATTTGGATAAAAAATGTGGCTCATAACTCAGAATTTGGCTTGGAAGGACTTCTTTGCGTTTTTTTTGGCAATTTTCCAAGTTATAATTGATCATTTTGGCTCATACTTGAAATTTGGCATGTAATAGGTGTGTACAAGTGATAGGTGACGTGATGATACGATTTTCAAGCCAAAATAGTACAAAAGTAAATAATCACGATGATTTACAGCAGCAGTCAACTTTTTCTTGCAAAACTTGAAAATTTTGACCTAAACACATTCTATACACCTAAAACAAGTCCTAAATCCAATCTGGTAAAGTTTGGTCTTTCCGGCATCACTTTGTGCTTTGTCGACTCTGATATCAACGATTTTTGTGACTACATGGTCTGTAGTGTCGGTTAGTCACTTTTGAGGCTATGGACTTGTCGACAACATAGTCGTGAAGCAACTCATCCAATTTTGGCCCATTTGGAGTCAGTTTGTTGACCTCATATGTCGAATTTGACGTTTTGTAGCCTTCGAGCTGTTTTGCTTTTTGAGGGCTTGGCTTGATTGATTTTATGAAACCAATCATATCCATTGTGTATAGACCTCATATGTAAGCTATCTATGGAGTCAGAATCCAATTCTGGCATCTGTCAAAAACCTAGCTTTTCTACTTGGGACCCCCTCGACCCTTGCCAAATGGTCAATTGTTGCTATAGAAGTGTTCTATTATGTTGGGGCATGATATAATTCAAATCTCATCTGATTTGGTTGAGCTGACAAGCCGCTATGGTCGATTTTTGGTCGTAGGTCTTCGTGCACTGCTCGGATTCTAGGGTTTTTTCCAGGGGTTTAGACTAGCTACCGGTAGTACAAAATGGATCATTGATAAGTATAGAACTTACCCCTCATGTCTCGTGTGATATGGCGCTGAAAACAAGTGAATGTGGACTCCAAAAAACACACGCAAAGAGGGTCGAAAGGCTCGCTCTCCAAAGGCAACAAGTGGAAATGAGGTGACTTTAGCCTACCTTGGGTATCTATACCTTGACTTATCGAACCATTTTTCCCCAGATTGCCCTGTTAGTCCTACTAGGCCGTGAAATCTGTGTTAGACTTAAAAATTTCCCCAATCAGATTCCTGTAGCTCATTCTGCAAGAATTCTGCAAAAGTAGGTATGGCCGCCTAATTTAGACTTCCCGCTTCCATCTACCGATTTGATTGAAATTTTTTGTGCTTGTCCGCCTTGTCTTTTTTATCACCACCGTGTCTTCAATTTTTCCATCTGAGCTCCTTTGCTATTTATGATTAATTTTTGACATGTTTATTGGAAAATCAAATAAAATAACAAAATGTGCTAAAAAAGCAAAATAAAAATCCAATAATTAAGAAAATCTATTGAAAAATATAGCTTTATTGTTTTTATTGGATTTCTGTATTTTTAAGTCTCAACATCAAAAAATGATGAAAAATAACCGAAAAGGACTATTTTTTATGATTTTCTGATAGTAGATACACTATTTACACTTATAAAGGTGATATTATCAGTTAAATTTTTCCTGTTGATGAATTATAAGGGCATTATTAGGCAATTTTGTAAAAAAACACACGTTAACATCAAACATTTTCCTCCCTCTTCAAACATTGCCCTTAATTACTTAGTACTCTTCCACCCCTCCTAGATGGCAGACTCCGGGACGACTGTGTGCATGGGTTGAATAATCATGTCTATGCATAGCCTTGGTCGGCTCTACCATGCTTTGAAGATCAATGCAGTTCAAACCATTATGCTGTGCAAGAGTTGGATATTGAGTAATTAACTCAAGGGTTCTGATGTCGAGGCTTTCTGATGCTATCTTCCAAAGAGCAAATCTTGTAGCTTGTGTGCTCTTTGCTTGACTGTACCATCAGGATTCTTTAGCACGCTAATTTCTTGAGGTTTTGGTATCAATAATGGTTGTTGTTGAGCTTTTACCCGCCACTGATATCTTGGTTTGTCTTGGTCAAAATGGTGTGGTTGAGGTTTCCGAGACTTAACTCTCCATTGCTTGATTGGTTTTCCAGTTTACGGAGAAAAGAAGTGCTCTTTTTTCTTCCAAATCCATTTCATGTTAGGTTCCTTTTTCGAAGATTCTCATCTCTGTGTTTTGAACTGTGGAACCGTCTTTGATATTGTTGATGATGTTTTAGGCACCCAGATTTAAATCGGCTTGTCCTTAAGCTGTGCTTTCGGTACCCAAATCTGCCTAGCTCCTTGCATGCTACTTGTAGCATTTTCTTGTCAATAGGATGGAGAATAGTGATTACTTTGTGGTTTGCTTTGCTGGTAAGATCCTTTCCATTCCGCCTTGCTTGGTGCAATTGAAACAATGAGTTGTCCGCCTTTAGGTGATAGCTTGAGCTAATTGGCATCCCAATCTGGTACTGCCTTGTATGTCCACATCCATGGAATTCCAAGAATCATTGTCTCATTCATGTGTTCATCTGGTAAGCATACAAACTGATGAGGACATGAACATCCATGTACTATCACATTCAAGTTGACTACTCCCAATGTTGGTGTTGGGTTCTTGTTGTATCCTTTGATAATCGCTTTTCCTGTTGTTGTCAAAGACTGACTTGTTGCCTTCTTGTATGTGGAATAACTGACTACATTGACTCTAGCTTCTGTATCGACCAATGCATTTGTGCTATGGTTGTTTAGCTGTACTTTGATGCGAAGGTCCATTCCATCTAACCATTCATCATCTGTTCACACTGCATCTTTCTACAATTCTCAATGTCGGTCATCTATTTCCAATGTGTTGATGGGAATAGGTATTTGTTGATTCTTGAGAGCAGCTTTTCTTTTGAGTACCCAAAGCCGAGCTTCCTCTTGGGCTTCATCAATAACTTGTTGTCATTTTATCTTTCTTTGCTTGACTACATGCATTCTTTCTAGCAATTCATTGGTTAGTGGAAAATTGTACTTCTTTAAATGATATCCACTAATCCAATTATCCATTGGTTCACCATCTAGGGTGGACAACTTAATTGCTCCACTCGGAGATACATCTTCAATGATAAATGGTCCATTTCCCTTTTTCTTAAACTTGGAAATGTGTTGCTTAAGGGAATAAACTAAAACTAAGTCCCCTTTTTTGAAAATTTTTGTAATTAAATGGGAATCAAAAAATTGTTTTTGTTTCCGCTTTTGTGCATAGATGTGAGCTACAGCTGTTAGCCTTTGCTCATCTAGCTTCTCTAAATCTTCAAATCTTTCTGACAATTCATTTCCATTCCAATCAAGATCCTTTGCTACCCTTAGTGTTGGTAATAGAAATTCTATTGGCAGTATGGCATCAAGACCATAAACAAGGTTAAAGGGTGTAGCATTTAAAGTTTTTTTGAATGAAACTTGATAAGCCCATAGAGCTGCATGGAGATTCATTTCCCAGTATGTTCTTCCTGCACTAACCACTTTAGTCAATACCGAGCTAAGAATTTTATTCATATGCTCAGCTTGTCTGTTTGCTTGTGGGTGATAGGGAGCTGATTTGTTATGGATGATCATAAATTCATTAAGCAGATACTCTATTACCTCATTGAGGAAATGAGTTCCCCTATCACTGACAATTTCTATTGGCAGTCCATATCTTGTGAACACATACTCATATAAGAATGCGGCAATTGTCTGCCATCATTATTTTGAGTTGCTTTTGTCATAAAATCTAATATCTAATATCTAACCAACCCAAATGATTTTCTCATATTAAATTGATCACTTAATGTGGGAGAATAAACAGGAACAAGTGTTAAGATATAGACATGTGCTTATAGATCTATCTCAACACGGGGCCAATGGTAAAGGGGCCCAAATGAGGGATGGTCTATCAAAGAGCAAGGCTAACAAATGGAGCATAAGACCTTAGGGTTAGCTTCATTGAGAGGACCTCCAATAATGTGTGTAAAAGGCCTTTGACCTTAGATAAGCTAGGGTTGAGCTTGAGGCACGGGAACCCGACCCAGCTCCAGGTGCTTGTCCTGCTTATCATGCTTGATGACTAAGGTACTTGAGGTGCTTGATGATTGAGGTGCTTAATTATTGAGATGCTTGAGGTGCTTGACATGCTTGAGATGCTCGGGTTGCACTTGAGGTGAGAACCCAACCCAAGCTTAAAGTGCTTATGAGCCAAGCTTTTAGTGGGAACTGGCCCTATGCATGAGGGGCTTGAGGTGTCAAAAAGTCAAAGATTCAGTCCCTACAAGGAGGGGGCGAGCCCTACATGAGGGGGGATGAGAGAGAACACCCACACACTCACACAAGGCATGCATGGTACAAAGAAAGCAAAAGGGACACTTGTCAAGTTCCTCCTCATGTTGCCCTCATGGTGTGCCTGAAGCCTATTGGTTGGCTACCCAAGGGGTCCAATAATAATTTAGGATATTTAATTAATTGATTTAGCATTTATCTAGCCCTCTCTCTCAAAGGGGAAAGGGGGACACTTGTCTCAAGGCTACCCTTGCTGCTTGTAATGCCTCCTGCTTGTGATTGGCTAGGCCTGGAGGGGTCCAATGAGCTTCAAGCATGAGCTACAAGGGGGGTTTGACCCAAGCAATCTAGGGGGTTTCTTAGGGGGTATACTCACCCACACACACTCACAAACACTCTCATTGTGTGTTATGCAAAGTGCAAGAGCTCCCTCTCCTTCTCCAAGCAAGTAGAGGTTGAGAGCCTACACCAACACTCTTGGATATGGAGTGCAAATCCAACCAAGAGCCATGCTTCAATGCTTAAGCTTGCCATCTCCTTCTTCTTCATTACTATGCTATTATGTATGCTAGCAACAAGAGTTATAATAAGTGAGGAACTAATTCTTTCTCCTACGAAATGTTTCTTCTTACTCTTCCCTACCCTCATTCCCTGCTAGCTCTCTCCACCTTCGAAGGTGTTTGATGTCTTGGGATTGAGGCTTGGGATAGTTAAATCTTTCTTCAAGTTTATGTTATGTTTTTGATGCATGAAGCTTTCCATCTTCATTGCATCACCTAGGTCACAAGGAACACAAAGATTGTATTGTAACAAGTCTCTCTTAATGGGAGAAATCATAATACAAATGCCTATTGGAGGGGGGACCGGCTCCACATAAATCCGGTCCTCAATTGTTGTCATGTTCTCTAAATTCTCTCTCTTGCAAAAGTATTGTTCATGCCAAGTTAACTAATTGCTATGATTATGTTGCTATCTTCAATTATGTTCACCCTCTATGCTCACAAAGTCATTTCTCAAAAGTACTCTCATTACTTTCCGCTACTCTCAAATTAAATAGGCCAATTACATTACATTGGTATCAAAGAATTTGGTTTCTCTTTTCTTGCTTAAGAAGAGAGGTCCTTAAGTAGCCTATAAATGGTTGATGTTGTTAATTATATTAGGGTAAGTGGAACTGGGATCTATTATCGGTTTTGTTGAACCCACTATGTGGGGGATGGTGCACACCTCGGGAGATTTGGACTTAATAATGGAGTCTTTTTAGACTTGCCTACGGCTTTACCATTATTGAGCCATAAGAAGTCCGAAAGGAGCTAGCCCTTGGCAACTCTGCTATGTTAGACCTACTCCTCTACTCTCTATAATTAACCACTTCGAGCCGTGGGTGTAGATACTTAAGAGCTGATTTTCAAAGGCTAAGAGAAGTGGCAACTAAGGTTTTGAATTGCCAAAGCATACACTAAGTACATACATAAATTTTGTTAACATGGCTGGCAATAATCAAGAGAGCTTTGATTTTGCACATGAAGGTGCTAATGATGATGCTCCCATGTTTGTGAATTATCTCATCACTTGGTTGCAGCAACCTATGGGCAACCCTGCTTTGCAAGCCGAAGTTACTCAACAACTTCGTGCTTATGGAATTTCCCTTCCTCTCCAAGAGGAGAGAGAGAGAGCTTAGGAGGCCTCTTGAAGAGACCCCCAAAAGAAGACTCTCTCCCATTCGAGAGGAGGAATCCAAAGAGCAAGAAAGCAAAGAAAGTTTAAGTTCCTCTGAAGATGTGGCTCCACGAAGACGGTGGTCTAGACGATCGCCCACTCCTCCCAAGAGGAAAATATCAACACATAGTCCTTCTCCTCATCATTCTGAAAGGCAAGAGAGGAAACAAAGGAAGAAAAGGGCTAGGAAGAGGTCACCCTCTTCTCCTTCTTCTTCACCTTCCTCCTCTTCTGACGAAATTTATGGTTATTCTCCTAGAGAATACAAGAAGAGAGGACATCGCAAATCATTCCTGCATGGCGAAGGTCACAAAAGCTAAAGAAGTTCAAGGAGGGAGGAAAGAGTATCTCTTTTCTCACCTATGATGGCACCTTCGGTGCTACCGACAAAGTGTTGGCCTTCATCCAGAAATTTGATGCGGCCTTTGGAGATGAGGGCTTCACAGAGTCCTCTAAGCTACGCCATGTAGCTATGCACTTCCAAAAATCACCTCGTCAATGGTGGGCTATCCTTCGTGGAAATGGTGAAGCCCCAAAGACATGGAAAACTCTACGAGTTTCCATCATGAAGCAATTCCTTGCAAGCGATGCAAAGGACAAAGTGCTTACCGAATGGCGCATCTTGAAGCTCCTCTTCCATGAGTCTATCCACAAATATGTAGACAAGTTTTGGGATTTACATTTCAAGGCTACTGTCTTTCAAAAGATAGACTTTGCCAAGCAAAGGCAGCAATTCTGTGCGGGATTACCTGAAGAGATGGCCGAATACATCAACTCTCAACGGCCTGGTACTATTAGCGAAGTAATCCATCACACCATGGTTGCTTCACACATCAATTTCCATCAAGGGGCTAGACGTAATGTCAAGCCCACGAAAATCAAAGACAAAAATGATGCAAAGGGAAAAACCAATGTTCAAAATACTTCCCAAGTCAATTCCAAAAACAACAACAATCGGTCCAAGGAGAAGGGAGTTTACAAAGGTAAAAAAAAACTCTCTCCTAAAGAGCTTGAATCTTTTCGCAAGGACCATAAGTGTTTCAAGTGTGGGGAGCAAGGACATGGCTATCGTTCTTGCCCCAAGAAGAATACTCGCAATGAGACTCCTAGGGCTTCCACCATCGAAGCTCCAAAAGAGGATTCTCATTGCAAAGGATCATCACTTTCCTATGCTTGGGGAAAGGTAAGAGAGCATGATACCTTCATCTTGTTTGACCCTGGATCTACTCTTAACTTCATATCGATGGAGTTGGCCACCAAGTTGGGCATTCAAGATTTTGAGATGGGAGATATAGTAGTGTGTTGGACGGGGAGAGACTCACACACCCATGAAGTGCATGCAAACACTACCTAGATCAACATAATGTCAATCGAGGACACAGATGACACAATAGGCACACGGAGGAAATCTCTTGAGCTTGTCAGGCTGAGACCATCCTACACATACAACACTCTGGAAGTCCAACTAAACCACAATCAAGAACCTCACTACTCTCAACTACACCACCTAGCCACATACACACATACGGAAGGTAACTCACTTAATCATGCCAGATTCATATGAAACTTAAGGAACATCATCCCCTCACTAGGATACACCTGTCCCTAAGCTTCTACACTCAAAACCCTCACTCAAAGCCCATTTGCGGAAAACGCGTAGGATGACAGAGCCAAATTTTGAAAGTGTCCGAAACTGAAATTTATGAGTACCTATGCGTAGCTTATGTCGCCACGATTCTATAGACTACTAGCACGCAGAAAAAAGACATCGTTTGATACACTTACGGCTACAAATAGCTCGTAGATGCGTCGGCATGTGCGCTTCGTCTCGCGTGGAATGCTTGGCGTCATCGCGTAGCTCTCCTCGAGCCTACAACAATGGTGCAGTCGGATCTCCAATGCGTTGAGCGAGCCGGGCGTAGCGAGAGGATGAAGCTCACTCTCACTCTCTTTCTCTCTCACACACAGAAGACGGCAGCGCTAAGTTTTGATTATGATTAAAAGTCTTCTTTACAAAATGACCTAGGTACCTTATATACTAAGGATACCTTAGGTTTAACCAAAAATGGGGTTGAAAGGGTCAAATGGCTTTGTATTTACAATCTGGAAGTGCCATTGCACCCCGGCTTCTGAAACTAGAATAACTACTCATTACAAATGACGTTTATAGCCATAATCCGCAGCATTTCATAACTCGCAAAAGATAAGACTTTGGTACGAAACTTGAGTTATTTTGTGTTGTTGACCCAGCGGTCAACATAGTGGCTAATGCAGATTTCAAGGGACAACAAGCCTCGGTTACTCCCTTGATTAGGAAGTTGAGGCTTCATGTCCAAAGCTATGTCGACAAAGAAGACTTCTTCATCTCTCCTCTCCAACATGAGGATGTTATCCTAGGGGCACCATGGTTTGATCGCATGGCTGCCAACATGAAGTTCCCTGAAAGGAGAATCTACTTCACCTACAGGGGAAAGAACATGTATATAGATTCTAGTGAACGTGGTCGCACTATTCCACTTGTAAATCCTCTTGCTTTTGATAAGTCAATGAAGAGCTCAGTTTCTACGTACCTGATTTTTGTCAAAGAGTCTCTAAAAGATACTAATGTTTCATCAAATGTAAATGGTAGGAATCAAGAAGAGTTAGACTTGTCTAATTTTCTAAAAGGATTCTAAGATGTGTTCATTGATGATATCCCTATGGACTTACCTCCAAAACGAGGGGATGATGACCATCACATTGAGCTCCTTCCTGGAAGCTCACCACCTAACAAGCCTCCTTATCGAGTCTCACAAGCTCAACAAGAGGAGATGATGAGGCAAGTACAAGAGCTGGTAGACAAAGGGATGGTGAGGCCTAGTTCCTCTCCCTTTTGTTCTCCACTCCTTTTAGTGCAAAAGAAAGATGGTACATACCGTATGTGTGTTGTAACATTTAATGGCCTAATAACTTATGTGTAGCGGAAATTAGCATGAACATAGTGGGCATTTCATTAGAATGGATTCCTAATGAGAAATACAAGAGTGCTTGGGTGGAGAGAGCAACAAAAAGCATAACACCTCGTTAGATAGCATCAACAATACTTTCAAAAGAGAGAGAAATTAAGCAATTGACAACAGTTGAGGACCGAATATGGATGGAGCCGGTCCCCCCTCCAAAAGGCTTTGTATTATGGTTTCTCCCTTCAAGAGAGACATTGTACAATACAATTCTTTGTGTTCCTTCAAGACTAGCTAGTGCAATAAAGATGAAAGCTTCATGCACCAAGCAAAACACTTAGCAAACACAACTTTAATTATCCCCGGTCTCAGACCCAAGACCTCACACACCTTCGCATATGGTGAGAGCTAGAAAAATATGAGAGTAGATTGAGAGGAAGAAGGAGTATCTCACGAGAAAGATGTACATCTCCTCACATAATCACTCATATTAGCATAGCTTAGCTTAGTAATTAGCTTGGTAGAGGAGATGAGCATGCATTGAAGCTTGACTCTTGGTTGGATTTGCATCCACATGCCAAGAGTGTGTCGATGTAGGCTTCTATCTCACAAGCTTGGAGTAGGTGATGAGCTCTCCATTAAAGCTTGGGAAGAGATAGTCTTCTTTACTTCTCACATAGGCTGTGTGAGAGTGTGTGTGTGTGTGATAATGCCTTGCAAAAATCAGCCCCCTCTCTCTCTTGGGCGAGCCCTCTTGCTATTTGCTCTTGCAGGCTCCCCATTGGACCTCCCCAAGGCTAGCCTATCACAATTAAGCAGCATAAGTGTAGCCTTCTGACATGTGTCCCCCTTTCCCTTTTTGTGAGATCTTAATCAATTAAACTTAATTGATTTAAATGAATTAAATCCCCATTGGACCTTTCCCCATTCTGACCAATAGGAATAAAGTAGCCCAGTGGGCTGCTCAATTCCTATTGGACCCCTTCACGGGCTATCCAATAATCATCCAGGAGACTTAATTTTCATTGGTTCTTTTTATTAAGTGTTTTAAAATTAATAAGGCTAAATTTACTCTAGCCTAATTCTCATTGGTCCACTTCAAGGGTCATCCAATAGGAATTGGGTACACCTTGTGGGCATCTGGCCTAGGGAGCTGACATGTGTCCCTCATTCCCTTTGTATAAAGGGAGCTTGTGTGTGTGTGTGTGTGTGGCTTTCTCTCTCATCCCCTAGAAGAAAGGCTCGCCCCCTCCCATGTAGGGATATGCAAGACTTTTTGGTCACACACAAAGCATCCAATTTCCCCTAGGGTTGACCTTTGGACACAACCTTTGAATTTTGGAACCTTAGCATTTTGGAAATCTTAATGGTATGAACCTTAGGGTCTTTATAGCCCATTGTTTCACATGGCTCTTTTGCAGATGGCCCCCCCTTTGGATCCCTATTTTCCCTCCTTTGGATCCCTACTGTGGCCGGTTTGCTAGCTTAACCAATATTCTATCTTTTTCTCCTGTGGCACTTCCCCATATTAAATTATCAGTTTAACATGAGAAAATCATTTAGGAGAATTAGATATTGATTATTATGACATTACCTCTCTCTTTAAATCATAGTCGCCCTTGACTATGGTGTAGAGAAGATAAATCATATTCATGAGTCCTTTTCTTAGCGGGTAGAGGATCCGTATGTTACCCTACGACATCATTCCACAATGGATGACTAGTCCATTTGGCGCTTGAGAGCCTGAGGCTGCCGCAAGCATGTCTACACATTAGTCCTATCAGTCTTCCATAGTAGAGTGACAAGCTCTACTTGGTGTTTGGGAGACGTCGTCTCCACAAACTTGATCTAAGCATGCATACTACTTAATTTTTGTGCACAATAAAGAAAAAGTGAGTCTTATAAGACAAAAACTTTGTTCATTTTTAACATTTTGTACATTTGCTTACTCTTGGGAAGCATTGTATTGACAAAGTTTAGGTTATCCTTTAATTGTATGCCTTGCATCCATCTAGCATCTTCAAAAGGATAATTCTTAAACTTAATAAGATATCGTCGGATAGTCTTACCGCCTCTTAGTACCTTGTCTTCATGTCGGAGAATGGACTCGGGATGCAGCACCTCCTCTTGGTCCTCGATCTCCGGTGGGTCTTCAATAGTTGGTTCTTGAGGTGGATCTCCTTTGTAAGGCTTTAATATGCTCACATGGAAAGCATTGTGTATGAGCCAATGATTGGGCAACTTGAGTTGATAGGCCATCTCATTGATTGGACTAAGAATCTGGAAGGGACCATAGTACCTTTTTGCTAGTTTAGCATAGTACTTTTGGTGGCCCGTAGGATTCTTTCCCATCGTGTGCCTTAATTGAGCCTTGGGAAACTTTAATAAGACCCAATAATTTCCTTTAAAGGTTTGGGCTCTTCTGTGCTTGTCAGCAGCAGCCTTTTGCCTTTGCTGTGAGATAGAGATAGCATCCTTAATCTTTTGAAAAGATTCTTGTAGGTCTCGGCTATACTCATCTGCAGCGAAGACCTTCCCATGTACCTTAAGTAGCAAGGGACTTTTTGATCTCCCCTCAATTACCTCGAAAGGTGCTTTTCCCGTGGAAGTATGTACAGTGTTATTGTAAGCATACTCCACTAAGGGTAAGTACTTCTCCCATTGGGATCTTTGATCTACTTCCGTTACATAGGCTTTTAGTAGATCGAGAATTGTTAGGTTAGCTATTTCACTTTGGCCATCTGTTTGTGGATGATAGGCCGAAGAGAAGTTTATCCTTGTTCCTAAATTCTCAAAGAGACCCTTCCAAAAATTATTGGTCATTCTAGGATCTCTATTCGACACTGTGGACATTGGCAAGCCATGGTACTTGAAATTTTTTGAAATGAAGAGGGTTTCCATTTGATGGGCTTTGATAGTCTTTTTGACAGGTATAAAATGAGCTTGTTTACTAAACCTGTCTACTATCGTCCATATTCCCGTATTCCCATGGATAGACTTAGGCAATCCAAAGATAAAATCCATGGATATGCTCTCCCATGGTGAATTAGGGATTGGCAAGGGTTGAAGCAATCCAAGTTGCTTCCCTCTATCAAATTTTGTCTTTTGGCATACCACACATTTAGAAACATACTCTTGTATGTTCACTTTCATGGTAGGCCAATAGAAATATGTTTCAATTCGTTTTAAGGTAGACTGAATCCCTCTATGACCCACATACGGTGGAGCATGAGATTCATACATTACTTTCTCACGTAGTGAGTTAGTAACGCATAGTCTATTTCCATAGAGAAGATAACCATCTTGTAAAGTAAATGGTTCTTCTTTCTTCCCTAATGCAAGGGCTGAAATCACATCTCTAAAATCGGGATCAATAGCATACTCATCTATCATTGAAGATAGATCATTGTGAGTTGCTATGGAAACCGCATTCACTCTCGGCCGTCTTGAGAGTGCATCAACTACTTGATTATGCTTGCCAGCAATGTGAGCAATATGAAAATGAAATTGCGCAAGGAAATTTGCCCACCTCATTTGTTTGTCGGAGAGCTTGGTCTGCGTCATGAAGTACTTAAGACTTTGGTGATCCGTTTGCAAAATGAAAGGAGTCCCTAGTAAATAGTGCTTCCATGAGTCTAAGGCATGTAGAACTACAAGGAGTTCCTTTTCATATATGCCTAGAGCTTGCTCAACAGGGTCGAGCCTTCGACTCTCATAGCCTATGGCGTGCCCTTCTTGGAGCAAAATAGCTCCAAGTCAATCACCACAAGCATCACATTGGACCTCAAATGGTTTTGAGAGATCCGGTAGTGTAAGCACAGGTTGAGAGATAAGCTTTTCTTTAAGCTTTTCGAAAGCATTGTTCTCCTTAGGAGTCCATGTATACCTAACGCTTTTCTTTGTTAGGTCATGTAATGGTCCCGCAATTTGTGAGAACTTTTCTATGAAGCGTCTATAGTATGCACACATACCTATAAAGCTTCTTAGTTCATGAAGATTCCTTGGTTTAGGCCATCCTTTTATTACCTCTAACTTGGATGGATCCATTTGGATGCCATCTTGAGAGATAATGTGACCTAAATACTGAATCTCTTGCAAGAAAAATTCACTTTTCTTTCGATTAACATAAAGTTTATTCTCTCTTAAAACTTGAAATATTACCTGGAGGTGTTGCTTGTGTTCGTCTAATGAATTAGAGTAGATGATAATATCATCAAAGAACACTCCAGTGAAGGTTCGATGAGGCCTGAACCGCTTCTCCATCAAGCGGTTGAATGTGGCTGGTGCATTGGTCAACCCAAAAGGCATGACAATGTATTTGTAAAGACCGAATGTGGTGCGAAATGCGGTCTTTACAATGTCTTGATCAACTATCCTTATTTGATGATAGCCACTTTTTAGGTCAATCCTACTGAAGTAGGTCGATCCTTGTAGCTTATCAAATAGGTCTGCTACCCGTGGAACGGGAAACCTATTCTTGATAGTGATCCTATTTAGTGCTCTATAGTCGACACACATACGATATGTGTCGTCTTTCTTTTGCACTAATAGCACAGGTGAGAAAAATGGAGATGAGCTAGGCCTAACCATGCCCTTCTCAACTAACTCATGCGCTTGCCGCATAATCTCCTCTTGTTGAGCTTGCGAAACTCTATAAGGAGGTTTATTAGGTGGTGAACTTCCTGGAAGAAGGTCAATTGCATGGTCATCATTAACTTGTTTAGGAGGTAACTCACAAGGGATGTCTCAATAAAAACATCTTGAAACCCCTTGAGAAAATTGGATAACTCTAATTCCTTTTGGTTGCTTTTATTTTCTTTTGCTAAAGCATTAGGTTCATTTTGAGAATCTTTAACAAAAATCATGTACACGGAAATAGAGCTCTTTATTGACTTGTTGAAAGCTTGTGTATGTACAATGGGGATAGTGTTACCCATTTCCTTAGCATCTATATACATGTCTTTTTCCCTGAACTTAAAGGAGATTCTCCTTTCAGGAAATTTAACATCGGTAGCCAGGCGGTCAAACCATGGTGCCCCTAGGATTACATCCTCATGCTTGAGAGGAGAGATAAAGAAGTCCTCTTTGTCCACATAGCCTTGGACATGAAGCCTCAATTTCCTGATTAAGGGAGTGACTGAAGCTTCTTGCCCCTTGAAGGCACTGTCTGCGGATAGGACATCTCCCATCTTGTAGGATTGTATGCCTAGCTTGGTGGCCAACTCTATAGATATAAAATTGTGAGTAGAACTAGGGTCAAAGAGAATAAAAGCATCATGTTCTCTTACCTTTCCCCAAGCATGGCATAGAGGAGATCCTTTGTGATGAGTTTGGTGAGTCTCCTCCTCTTGGATTTCAACCAAGGAAGCTCTAGGAGGATCTTGGCGGTTGTTCTTTTGGGGACAAGCGCGGTACGCATGCCCTTGTTCGCCGCACTTGAAACACCGGTTATCCTTGCGATAACGCTCAAGCTCTTCAGGAGAGAGTTTGTTCTTACCTTTGTAAACTCCCTTCTCTTTAGCTTTGTTGGAGTTGCCCTTAGGAGACTTTTGGACATTGTCCTTCCCCTTAGGCTCATTGGAACCCTTGTTTTGTGGGGGCTTATTATTTCTTTTAGCCCCCGTTTTGAAATTGATTCAAGAGGCCACCATAGTATGGTGTATTACCGCCGATATGGTACGTGGCCTTTGGGAGTTGACATACTCTGCCATTTCTTCGGTTAAGCCCGCACAAAATTGTTGCTTTTGTTTTTGAAGACAGTGGCTTTGAGTTGTAGGTCCCAAAACTTGTCTACATATTTGTGGATGGATTCATAGGGAGAGAGCTTTAGGCTTTTCCATTCGGTGAGTACTTTGTCTTTGGCATCGGTGGCCAAAAACTGCTTCATAATGGAAGCTCTTAAAGCTTTCCATGTTCGTGGAGCTTCACCGTTGGCTCGTAGGCTAGACCACCATTTCTTGGCGGACTTTTGAAAGTGCATAGCTACATGGCGTAGCTTAGAGGACTCGGTGAAGCCCTCATCTTCAAACTCCGCATCAAAATGTTGGATAAAGGCCAAGACTTTGTCCGTAGCACCAAAGGTACCATTATAGGTAAGGAAAGAGATGCTCTTTCCTCCCTCTATGAATTTCTTCAACTTGGACGACCTCTTCCATGCGGCATAGGATTTCCTAGGGCCTCTTCTTTTTTATGGTTCAAAGGTTGCACCATCACTTTCTTCAGAAGGTGAAGAGTTTGAAGAAGGTGGATAAGAGGGTGACCTCTTTCTCACCTTTTTCTTGTCTTGATCTTCGTTGTCTTCACCATCACTTTCATAAGAGGAAGAGGATGAAGAAGATGGAGAAGAGGGTGCCCTCTTTCTCGCCTTTTTCTTCTCTTTCTTTTTATCATCCCTCTTTGAATTATGGCATGGAGAAGAGTGTGATGGTCTTCTCCACTTTGGTGGTGATGGAGAGCGTTTAGCCCGCCGTCTTCGTGGAGCCATCTCCACCGAGGTGGCGGGAGACTCACTTCTTTCTCGTTCCTTCGATGGAGGCTCTTGAGTTCTCCTTTGGGAAGGAGATGCATCATCAAGAAGTAAATTCTTGAGCCCTTCATATGATTTCTCTTCTTCTTCCCGAATCGGAGAGAGACCTCTTTTGGGAGTCTCACAAGGAGGCTTCCTAGGTGTTCTCTCATCATGGTGATGAGCTTGGAGAATCCCGTGAGCACGGAGCTGCCGTTGCACTTCACTTTGGAGAGATGGATTGCCTATGGCTTGTTGAAGCCTAGAAACAAGATAGTTAACAAGCATTGAAGCATCATTAGTAGCTTGCTCATGAGCAAAATCAAAGTTATCAACATTAATTTCACTCTCTTTACTATTGTTAGCCATTCTAACAACTTCTAGGTGTAAACTTTTTAGGTGTACTTTGGCACTTCAAGCCCTAGTTGCTACTCCTCTTTACCCCTTTAGAAAAAGCACTCAAGCTATTTGTACCCACGGCTCGAATACTATTAATTGCAAGGAATAGAAGAGAGGGTCTTTCGACACCAAAATAGCACTGGCTCCTGTCAAGCTTCTAATAGATCAATAGTGGTTAAGCCGTAGGCAAGCCCCGTAGAACTCCACTATTAAGACCATATCTCTCGACGGTGATGCCTCGTTAACTACACGAAGGCAGGCGCACTGCAAGGCTGAAAAATCCCTATTCTACTTACTCACAGGCAATTAATAATACCAACCATTTATAGCTAGCTTGAGGACCTCCCTTCTTGAGCAAGAAAAGAGAAACCTTGTGCTCTGATACCAAGGTAACATCTAATGGCCTAATAACTTATGTGTAGCGGAAATTAGCATGAACATAGTGGGCATTTCATTAGAATGGATTCCTAATAAGAAATACAAGAGTGCTTGGGTGGAGAGAGCAACAAAAAGCATAACACCTAGTTAGATAGCATCAACAATACTTTCAAAAGAGAGAGAAATTAAGCAATTGACAACAGTTGAGGACCGGATTTGGATGGAGCCGGTCCCCCCTCCAAAAGGCTTTGTATTATGGTTTCTCCCTTCAAGAGAGACATTGTACAATACAATTCTTTGTGTTCCTTCAAGAATAGCTAGTGCAATGAAGATGAAAGCTTCATGCACCAAGAAAAACACTTAGCAAACACAACTTTAATTATCCCCGGTCTCAGACCCAAGACCTCACACACCTTCGAAGATGGTGAGAGCTAGAAAAATATGAGAGTAGATTGAGAGGAAGAAGGAGTATCTCACGAGAAAGATGTACATCTCCTCACATAATCACTCATATTAGCATAGCTTAGCTTAGTAATTAGCTTGGTAGAGGAGATGAGCATGCATTGAAGCTTGACTCTTGGTTGGATTTGCATCCACATGCCAAGAGTGTGTCGATGTAGGCTTCTATCTCACAAGCTTGGAGTAGGTGATGAGCTCTCCATTAAAGCTTGGGAAGAGATAGTCTTCTTTACTTCTCACATAGGCTGTGTGAGAGTGTGTGTGTGTGATAATGCCTTGCAAAAATCAGCCCCCTCTCTCTCTTGGGCGAGCCCTCTTGCTATTTGCTCTTGCAGGCTCCCCATTGGACCTCCCCAAGGCTAGCCTATCACAATTAAGCAGCATAAGTGGTAGCCTTCTGACATGTGTCCCCCTTTCCCTTTTTGTGAGATCTTAATCAATTAAAATTAATTGATTTAAATGAATTAAATCCCCATTGGACCTTTCCCCATTCTGACCAATAGGAATAAAGTAGCCAAGTGGGCTGCTCAATTCCTATTGGACCCCTTCACGGGCTATCCAATAATCATCCAGGAGACTTAATTTTCATTGGTTCTTTTTATTAAGTGTTTTAAAATTAATTAGGCTAAATTTACTCTAGCCTAATTCTCATTGGTCCACTTCAAGGGTCATCCAATAGGAATTGGGTACACCTTGTGGGCATCTGGCCTACGGAGCTGACATGTGTCCCTCATTCCCTTTGTGTAAAGGGAGCTTGTGTGTGTGTGTGTGGCTTTCTCTCTCATCCCCTAGAAGAAAGGCTCGCCCCCTTCCATGTAGGGATATGCAAGACTTTTTGGTCACACACAAATCATCCAATTTCCCCTAGGGTTGACCTTTGGACACAACCTTTGAATTTTGGAACCTTAGCACTTTGGAAGTCTTAATTGGCTGAACCTTAGGGTCTTTATATCCCATTGTTTCACATGGATCTTTTGCAGATGGCCCCCCCTTTGGATCCCTATTTTCCCTCCTTTGGATCCCTACTGTGGCCGGTCTGCTAGCTTAACCAATATTCTAGCTTTTTCTCCCCTGGCACTTCCCCATATTAAATGATCAGTTTAACATGAGAAAATCATTTAGGAGAATTAGATATTGATTATTATCACATGTGTGGACTATCGAGCACTAAACCATATCATTATCAAAAACGTATTTCCCGTACCTCGGGTAGAAGATCTGTTTGATAAGCTACAAGGCTCTACCTACTTCAGTAGGATTGACCTTAAGAAGACCGCGTTTTGCACAACGTTTGGTCTTTATGAAGACTAATGCACCAGCTACGTTCAATCGTTTGATGGAGAAAATTTTTAGACCATACCGCAAATTCACTGGAGTGTTCTTTGATGATATCATCATCTACTCCAAGTCTTTGGAGGAACATAAGCAACATCTCCAAGTGATTTTTCAAGCATTGAGGGAGAACAAGCTTTTTCTCAACCAAAAGAAAAGCAAATTCTTCCTTCAAGAGATTCAATACCTAGGTCATATTATCTCTAAAGATGGTATCCAAATGGATCCATCAAAGTTAGAGGTAATGTAATGGAATTAGCCTATTCAACTTGAGAGTAGCGGAAATTAATGAGAATACTTTTGAGAAATAACTTTGTGAGCATAGCGGGTAGACATAATTGAAGATAGCAACATAATCATAGAAATTAGTTAACTTGGCATGAACAATACTTTTTGCAAGAGAGAGAATTTAGAGAACATGACAACAGTTGAGGACCGGATTTATGTGGAGCCGGTCCCCCCTCCAATAGGCAATTGTATTATGATTTTTCCCATTAAGAGAGACTTGTTACCATACATTCTTTGTGTTCCTTGTGACCTAGGTGATGCAATGAAGATGGAAAGCTTCATGCATCACAAACATAACATAAACTTGAAGAAAGATTTAACTATCCCAAGCCTCAGTCCCAAGACCCCAAACACCTTCAAAGGTGGAGAGAGCTAGCAGAGAATGAGGGTAGGGAAGAGGAAGAAGAAACATTTTGTAGGAGAAAGAATTAGTTCCTCACTTATCATAACTCTTGTGCTAGCATACATAATAGCATAGTAATGAAGAAGAAGGAGATGGCAAGCTTACGCATTGAAGCATGGCTCTTGGTTGGATTTGCACTCCATAGCCAAGAGTGTTGGTGTAGGCTCTCAACCTCTACTTGCTTGGAGAAGGAGAGGGAGCTCTTGCACTTTGCATAGTACACAATGAGAGTGTTTGTGAGTATGTGTGGTTGAGTATACCCCTCAAGCAAGCCCCCTCCTTGCTAGGTCGACCCCTCCTTCTAGCTCATAATTGAAGCTCATTGGCTCTTGCCAAGCCTAGTCAATCACAAGCTTGGGCCATTTCTAGCATTAGGTGTAGGCTTGGGACAAGTGTCCCCCTTTCCCCTTTGAGAGAGAGGACTTGATAAATGCAAAAACAATTAGGTAATTCAAGTAATTTATCATTGGACCCCTTTGAAGCTTAGCCAATAGGCTTCAAGCAACACATGAAGGTAACATGGGTAGGGACCTGACATGTGTCCTTGCTGCCTCTTCAAGTTGGGGCTTCCCTTGTGTGTGTGTGTGAGTGTGTGTTCTCTATATAATCCCTAGGAAAAGGGCTCGCCCTCCCTCTTGTAGGGATGCTTTTGACTTTAGGTGTTCAAGCACCTTACTCACCAAGTATGACAAAGCACTTGAACTAGGGGGTATTCCCACAAGCATCTCAGGCAAGCATGTCAAGGCACGTCAAGCACCTTAATCAAGCGGCAAGTCAAGCACCTCAAGCATGGAGCAAGTCAAGCACCTCAGGCACCTTAATCAAGCACCTCAAGCACGACAAGCACCTCGAGCGTGGGCCGGGTTCCCACCTCAAGCTCCAGCCCTAGCTTACCTAAGGTCAAAGGACTTTTACACACATTATTGGAGGTCTTCAATGAATCTAACCCTAAGGTCTTATGCTTCATTGGTTAGCCTTGCTCTTTGATAGACCATCTCCCATTTGGGCCCCTTTACTATTGGCCCCGTGTTGAGATAGATCTATAAGCACATATCTATATCTTAACACTTGTTCCCGTTTATTCTCCCACATTAAGTGATCGATTTAATATGAGAAAATCATTTGGGTTGGTTAGAGATTAGATTTTATGACATTACCTCTCTCTTGAAATCATAGTCTTCCTCGACTATGAGGTAGAAGAGATAAAGCCTTAGTCATTAGTCAATCGTACTTAGCGGGTAGAGGATCCCTTTTTACCCTACGACATCTTTCCAAGATGGATGACTAATCCATTTGGTGCTTGGGAGTCATAGCTGCCGCAAGCATGTCTGCTCTTTAGTCCATTTCATTCTCCCAAAGTAGAGTGACAAATTCTACTTGGTGTTTGAGAGATGTCATCATCACAAACATGATTCTAAGCATGCATACTAGTTAAATTTGTGCACAATTACAAAGAGGACTAGTCTTATAAGACAAAAACATGAGTCATTTAAATGAAATTTGTACATTTGCTTACTCTAATGTAGCATTGTAAGCATTGACAAGGTTCATACTATCCTTAAGCTGTACTCCTTGCATCCATCTATCATCTTCAAAAGGATAATTTTTAAACTTAATAAGATACCGTCGGATAATCTTACCATGTCTTAGTACCTTATCTTCATGCCGAAGGACAGCTTCAGGTTGTAGCACCTCTTCTTGGTCTTCAACTTTGGGAGGGTCTTCAATAATTGGTTCAGTTGGTGGCTCTCCTTTGTAGGGCTTAAGTAGGCTTACATGAAAGGCATTGTGTATGAGCCAATGGTTGGGCAACTTGAGTTGATAAGCCGTCTCATTGATGGGCTTCAAGATTTGGAAAGGACCATAGTATCTTTTTGCTAGTTTAGCATAATACTTTTGATGGCCCGTACGATTTTTGCCCGTCGTTTGCCTTAATCGAGCCTTAGGAAATTTGAGTAAGACCCACTCATTTTCTTTGAACATTAAGGCTCTTTTGTGCTTATCAGCAGCAGCTTTTTGCCTTTGTTGAGATATGGATATAGCCTCCCTAATCTTTTGAAAATATTCTTGTAGGTCACGGCTATACTCATCGGCGGCGAAGATCTTCCCATGTACTTTGAGTAGTAAGGGACTTTTAGGTCTTCCCTCAATGATCTCGAAAGGTGCTTTTCCCGTAGAAGTATGTACAGTATTATTGTAGGCATAGTCCACAAGAGGTAAGTACTTTTCCCATTGTGAGCGTTGATCTACTTCGGTAACATAAGTCTTGAGTAGATCGAGTATCGTAAGATTGACTATCTCACTTTGGCCATCCGTTTGTGGGTGATAGGACGAAGAGAAATTCAATATTGTTCCTAGATTTTCAAAGAGACCTTTCCAGAAATTACTGGTCATTCTAGGATCTCTATCTGACACGATGGATGTGGGTAATCCATGGTGCTTGAAAATCTGAGATATGAAGAGAGTTGCCATTTGATGTGCCTTAATAGTCTTTTTGACAGGAATAAAATGTGCTTGCTTGCTAAACCTGTCGACTATTGTCCATATTCTTGTATTCCCATGGATAGACTTGGGTAATCCAAAGATGAAATCCATGGATATACTCTCCCATGGTGAATTTGGAATAGGCAATGGCTGGAGTAATCCAGGTTGCTTCCCTCTATCATACTTGGTCTTTTGGCATACTACACATTTTGATACATACTCTTGTATGTCCACTTTCATGGTAGACCAATAGAAGTACGTCTCTACTCCTCGGAGAGTAGGTTGAATACCTCTATGCCCCGCATATGGAGGAGCATGGGATTCATACATAACTTTCTCACGAAGAGAATGGGTAACACATAGCCTATTGCCATGGAGAAGATAACCATCCTACAAGGTGAATGGTTCCTCTTTCTGCCCCAAAGCAAGGGCTGACATTATGTCTCTAAAGTCAGGGTCAATAGCATACTCATCTATCATAGACGATAGATCATTGTGAGTAGCTATAGACACCGCATTAACTTTTGGTCGTCGTGAAAGTGCATCAGCAACTTGATTGTGCTTACCAGCTATGTGAGCAATATGGAAATTAAATTGTGAAAGAAAATTTGCCCACCTCATTTGTTTGTCGGAAATCTTGGTTTGCATCATGAAATACTAGAGACTTTGGTGGTCGGTTCATAGGATAAATGGAGTCCCCAATAGGTAGTGCTTCCATGTGTCTAGGGCATGTAGAACAGCTAAAAGATCTTTCTCATAAATGCCCAAGCCTCGCTCATCACCATTGAGCCTTCGGCTCTCATATGCTATGGCATGCCCTTCTTGAAGCAAAACCGCTCCAAGGCAATCACCACAAGCATCACATTGGACCTCAAATGGCTTTAAGAGATCCGGAAGCACTAGGACTGGTTGGGAAGTAAGCTTCTCTTTGAGTTTTTCAAAAGCATTTTGCTCCTTAGCAGTCCATAAAAACTTAACGTTCTTCTTAGTTAAGTCGTGTAGTGGTCCTGCTACTTGAGATAATTTTGCTATGAAGCGTCTATAGTATGCACACATACCAATAAAGCTTCTTAGCTCATGTAGATTTCTTGGGTTAGGCCATGCTTTTATTACCTCTATCTTTGATGGATCCATTTAGATACCATCCTTAGAGATAATATGACCTAGGTATTGAATCTCTTGAAGGAAGAATTCGCTTTTCTTTTGGTTGAGATAAAGCTTGTTCTCCCTCAATGCTTGAAAAATCACTTGGAGATGTTGCTTATGTTCCTCCAAAGATTTGGAGTAGATGATGATATCATCAAAGAACACTCCAGTGAATTTACGATATGGTCTAAAATTTTTTTCCATCAAATGATTGAACGTAGCTGGTGCATTAGACAAGCCAAAAGGCATGACTAGATATTCATAAAGACCAAACGTGGTGCGAAATGCGGTCTTTAAGATATCTTCATCCACTATCCTTATTTGATGATAGCCACTCTTAAGGTCAATCCTACTGAAGTAGGTAGAGCCTTGTAGCGTATCAAACAGATCTTCTACCCGAGGTACTGGAAATCTGTTTTTGATAGTGATATGGTTTAGTGCTCGATAGTCCACACACATACGGTATGTACCATCTTTCTTTTGCACTAAAAGGACTGGAGAACAAAAGGGAGAGGAACTAGGCCTCACCATCCCTTTATCTACCAGCTCTTGTACTTGCCTCATGATCTCCTCTTGTTGAGCTTGCGAGACTCGATAAGGAGGCTTGTTAGGTGGTGAGCTTCTAGGAAGGAGCTCAATGCGATGGTCATCATCCCCTCGTTTTGGAGGTAAGTCCATAGGGATATCATCGATGAACACATCTTGGAATCCTTTTAGAAAATTAGACAAGTCTAACTCTTCTTGATTCCTATCATTTACATTTGATGAAACATTAGTATCTTTTAGAGACTTTTTGACAAAAATCATGTACGCAGAAACTGAGCTCTTCATTGACTTATCAAAAGCAAGAGAATTTACAAGTGGAATAGTGCGACCACGCTCACTAGAATCTATATACATGTTCTTTCCCCTGTAGGTGAAGTAAATTCTCCTTTCAGGGAACTTCATGTTGGCAGCCATGCGATCAAACCATGGTGCCCCTAGGATAACATCCTGATGTTGGAGAGGAGAGATGAATAAATCTTCTTTGTCGACATAGCTTTGGACATGAAACCTCAGCTTCCCAATCAAGGAGTAACGGAGGCTTGTTGTCCCTTGAAAGCTACATCAGCCACTACTATATCTCCCATCTCAAAAGCTTGAATGCCCAACTTGGTGGCCAACTCTATTGATATGAAGTTGAGAGTAGAGCCAGGGTCAAACAAGATGAAGGCATCATGCTCTCTTACCTTTCCCCAAGCATAGGAGAGTGATGATGCTTTGCAATGAGCATCCTCTTTTGGAGCTTCGATGGTGGAAGCCATAGGAGTCTCATTGCGAGTATTCTTCTTGGGGCAAGAACGATAGCCATGTCCTTGCTCCCCACACTTGAAACACTTATGGTCCTTGCGAAAAGTTTCAAGCTCTTTAGGAGAGAGTTTGTTTTTACCTTTGTAAACTCCCTTCTCCTTGGACCGATTGT
Organism: Adiantum capillus-veneris; assembly: GCF_014529385.1. NCBI lineage: Eukaryota > Viridiplantae > Streptophyta > Polypodiopsida > Polypodiales > Pteridaceae > Adiantum > Adiantum capillus-veneris. The sequence goes on along the minus strand of NC_140935.1, from coordinate 10,298,337 downwards.
TGTTGTTGTTGTTAGAAGTGACTTAGGAATTGTTTTGAGCATTAGTTTTCCCCTTTGCATCATTTTTATCTTTGTTTTCCATGGGCTTGACATTACGTCTAGCCCGTTGATGGAAATTGATGTGTGAAGCAACCATGGTGTGGTGGATTACTTCGGTAATAGTACCGGGCCGTTGAGAGTTGATGTATTCGGCCATCTCTTCAGGTAATCCCGCACAGAATTGCTGTCTTTGCTTGACAAAGTCTATCTTTTGAAAGACAGTAGCTTTGAGATGGAAATCCCAAAACTTGTCCACATACTTGTTGATAGACTCATGAGAGAGAAGCTTCAAGCCGCGCCATTCAGTAAGAACTTTATCTTTAGTATCGCTTGGAAGAAATTGCTTCATGATGGAAACTCGTAGAGTTTTCCATGTGTTTGGGGCTTCTCCATTGCCACGAAGGCTAGCCCACCATTGACGAGCTGATTTTTGGAAGTGCATAGCTACATGGCGTAGCTTGGAGGACTCTGTGAAGCCCTCGTTCCCAAAGGCCGCATCAAATTGCTGGATGAAGGCCAACACTTTGTCGGTAGCACCAAAGGTGCCATCGTAGGTGAGAAAAGAGATACTCTTTCCTCACTCCTTGAACTTCTTTAGCTTTTGTGACCTTCGCCATGCAGGAAATGATTTGCGATGTCCTCCCCTCTTGTATTCTCTAGGAGAATAGCCATAACTTTCATCGGAAGAGGAGGAAGGTGAAGAAGAAGGAGAAGAGGGTGACCTCTTCCTAGCCCTTTTCTTCCTTTGTTTCCTCTCTTGCCTTTCAGAGTGATGAGGAGAAGGACTATGGGTTGCTCTTTTCCTCTTGGGAGGAGTAGGCGATCATCTAGACCGCCGTCTTCGTGGAGCCACATCTTCAGAAGAACTTAGACTTTCATTGCTTTCTTTCTCTTTGGATTCCTCCTCTCGAATGGGAGAGAGTCTTCTTTTGGGGGTCTCTTCAAGAGGCCTCCTAAACTCTCTCTCCTCTTGGAGAGGAAGGGAAATTCCATAGGCACGAAGTTGTTGAGTAACTTCGGCTTACAAAGTAGGGTTGCCCATAGCTTGTTGCAACCTAGTCACGAGATAATTCACAAACATGGGAGCATCATCATTATCACCTTCATGTGCAAAATCAAAGCTATCAATTTTCATTCCACTCTCTTGATTATTGTCAGCCATGTTAACAAAATTTATGTATATACTTAGTGTATGCTTTGGCAATTCAAAACCTTAGTTGCCACTCCTCTTAGCCTTTGAAAATCGGCTCTTAAGTATCTACACCCACGGCTCAAAGTGGTTAATTATAGAGAGTAGAGGAGTAGTTCTAACATAGCAGAGTTGCCAAGGGCTAGCTCCTTTTGGACTTCTTATGGCTCAATAATGGTAAAGCCGTAGGCAAATCTAAAAAGACTCCATTATTAAGTCCAAAGCTCCCGAGGTGTGCACCATCCCCCACATAGTGGGCTTAACAAAACCGATATTAGATCCCAATTCCACTTACCCTATTATAATTAACAACATCAACCATTTATAGGCTACTTAAGGACCTCTCTTCTTAAGCAGGAAAAGAGAAACCAAATGCTCTGATACCAATGTAATGGAATTAGCCTATTCAACTTGAGAGTAGCGGAAATTAATGAGAATACTTTCGAGAAATAACTTTGTGAGCATAGCGGGTAGACATAATTGAAGATAGCAACATAATCATAGCAATGAGTTAACTTGGCATGAACAATACTTTTTGCAAGAGAGAGAATTTAGAGAACATGACAACAATTGAGGACTAGATTTATGTGGAGCCGGTCCCCCCTCCAATAGGCAATTGTATTATGATTTCTCCCATTAAGAGAGACTTGTTACAATACATTCTTTGTGGTTCTTGTGACCTAGGTGATGCAATGAAGATGGAAAGCTTCATGCATCACAAACATAACATAAACTTGAAGAAAGCTTTAACTATCCCAAGCCTCAATCCCAAGACCTCAAACACCTTCGAAGGTGGAGAGAGCTAGCAGGGAATGAGGGTAGGGAAGAGGAAGAAGAAACATTTCATAGGAGAAAGAACTAGTTCCTCACTTATCATAACTCTTGTGCTAGCATACATAATATCATAGTAATGAAGAAGAAGGAGATGGAAAGCTTAAGCATTGAAGCATGGCTCTTGGTTGGATTTGCACTCCATAGCCAAGAGTGTTGGTGTAGGCTCTCAACCTCTACTTGCTTGGAGAAGGAGAGGGAGCTCTTGCACTTTGCATAGTACACAATGAGAGTGTTTTTGAGTGTGTGTGGGTGAGTATACCCCTCAAGCAAGCCCCCTCCTTGCTAGGTCGACCCCTCCTTCTAGCTCATAATTGAAGCTCATTGGCTCTTGCCAAGCCTAGCCAATCACAAGCTTGGGCCATTTCTAGCATTAGGTGTAGGCTTGGGACAAGTGTCCCCCTTTCCCCTTTGAGAGAGAGGACTTGATAAATGCAAAAACAATTAGGTAATTCAAGTAATTTATCATTGGACCCCTTTGAAGCTTAGCCAATAGGCTTCAAGCAACACATGAAGGTAACATGGGTAGGGACCTGACATGTGTCCTTGCTGCCTCTTCAAGTTGGGGCTTCCCTTGTGTGTGTGAGTGTGTGTTCTCTATCTAATCCCTAGGAAAAGGGCTCGCCCCCCCTCTTGTAGGGATGCTTTTGACTTTAGGTGTTCAAGCACCTTACTCACCGAGTATGACAAAGCACTTGAACTAGGGGGTATTCCCACAAGCATCTCAGGCAAGCATGTCAAGGCACCTCAAGCACCTTAATCAAGCACCTCAAGCAGGACAATCACCTCAAGCACGACAAGCACCTCGAGCTTGGGCCGGGTTTCCACCTCAAGCTCCAGCCCTAGCTTACCTAAGGTCAAAGGACTTTTACACACATTATTGGAGGTCTTCAATGAAGCTAACCCTAAGGTCTTATGCTCCATTGGTTAGCCTTGCTCTTTGATTGACCATCTCCCATTTGGGCCCCTTTACTATTGGCCCCGTGTTGAGATAGATCTATAAGCACATATCTATATCTTAACACTTGTTCCCGTTTATTCTCCCACATTAAGTGATCAAAGGTATTGTGAAGGTGAAGACGGCAACACAACCCTACCAGTTGAGTATAACGGCATAGAGACTAAGGCAATACTTGATAGTGGAGCTGGCATTGCAATTGTGACCAAAATGCTATGGGAAAAATGGGGAAAACCAGCAATACGAACAACTAGAATGAAATTGCAACTGGCGGATGGGCACATAGAAAAGCCTATAGGATTGCTTGAGGCAATTGTGGTATCTTCCTGTGGCATAGAGTACGAACATACCTTTGCCATAGTAGATTTCGGCAAGAAGAACAACCATGAAATTATCCTTGGTAGGCCGTTTATGAGGCAACTCAAAATGGTGCAGGACTGGGGGTAGGGTGAAAGCATGTTAACCTGTCATGCTTTTTCATGTCCCGGACAATGCTAACTAGCACAATTTTGACATATGCTAACTAGTACAATAACTTGAGCTACATCTCCAAGATCTATGACATATGATATATCAATAGAAAGCACTTGAAACAAGGAATCCAAATGTACAAACTCCGACAAATTTTGATATTATTTGTAAAAAATTTACCGGACGCCCAACTTTTTGAAGATGTGCTAACTTGAAACTGCTAACTAGCACAAAAAGCGCGACAGGTTAACATGCTTTCACCCAGTATGATTATTTGTATCTAAGACATGCTGAAACTACTACACGCGTAAACATGAAAAATCATAGCTACCATGATGTCACGAGAACCCCTGTGGAAGAATTTGACTAAGCCACCATTAGTGGATCAGAAGTCCCAGTGTGGCTTTGTAAGAAAAAGGAGATATGGATGCGCGGGGCATCTCAATGTAGTGAATTTGACAACAATGAAAGGACACTGGAGAGGGTCTTGGAAGACGATGCCTATATACGAGAACCTTTTCCTGAAGAGAAGCTCAAACCCCTAGAATGGTCTCAAATTTTGGCTACATTGGATGTATGCGTCAATGAAGTCACTCCCACCAAATTTTGTGATGAGAATGGCTACGATATCATACCATACTACATGTTGAGTAAAATTGTGAAGGAGGACGAGAACGATGGAGATACTGAGAATATGAGGATCCATAAAACAGAAATGAAACTTGAGATTAAGATAGGGGGCTATGTGGACATCCCCACTACAGGAATCAAGCAGGAAGGAGAAGAATTTTATGATTCTTCTGATCAAAGTGAAAACAAGGATAACGCGGATGACGAGAAGTCGGAAAATACGGAGGGAGAAGACAATCAAGATCAAGACAATGAAGTCTTCTACAATTTCCCAAACCAAAGTGAGAGACGCCAAAAAAGATACAAGAGTAAACGACACCATATCAGTCCACCAACCAGGTTGAGACCCATGCCAGAGTTTAAGGGTAAGACACATTTCCTTATGAACATTCATGCTGTTGATTTTGCTAAGGATAAAGTGTCAGGAAGATTTCTTAAGGTTGTTAACTCAAGATTTAAATCCAGACTGTTGAAACCTAAGAAAACCAGCAAACCAAAAAAAAAAGTTGCAACAGAAAAAATGAATGTCTGTGGTAGCCCAATTATGACAAAAATTGAAAGGAAAATGAGATACAATGAGTTGAAACAAAAAATTAAAAATGTATGGACAACTGAAATGGAAAGTAGCGATGGAACGAACGAGAGTGATGGGAGTAAAAAGATATATGTACCTCCTCACTATTGTAAGTACACCATTCAGGAAAGAAGATTGGCGGTTCAGCAACCAATGAGGGAGCCTAAATCAAACGAGTCCTACGATGGGCCAGAGAACGCCAAGAAAATAGACTTAGTAGAGCCAGGAGAAAATCCGCGACCTGCTTACGTTGCCACAGATCTAAGTCGAGAAGAAGAGGACTTACTGATCAAAACACTTAAGGAATTTTGAGATGTATTTGCATGGTCGTACAAAGATTTGAAGGGAGTAGATCCTAACATTTGGGAACATTCAATCCCTCTGAAGTCTGATGCAAAGCCAAGCAAACAACGTCCATACACATATAATGAGACATTCGCCAAAAGGATAAAAGAGGAGATAGACAAACTTATGGAGGCTGAATTTATTTATGAGATAGAGCACACAAACTGGGTATCCCCTATAGTGGTGGTACCCAAGAAAAACGGGAAATTACGAGTGTGTGTAAATCTCAAGAAGGTAAACGCAGCCACGATAAGGGACAATTACCTCTTCCTATCACTGAACACGTCTTGGAACGAGTGGCAGGCAAGCAAGCCTATAGCTTTATGGACGGATTCTCTGGTTATAACCAATTGGGGGTCAAACTAGAAGATCAATACAAAAAAGCATTTGCAACAAAATGGGGCATATATGTGTTTAGGGTAATGCCATTTGGCTTGACTAATGCTCCAACCACATTTCAGAGATTAATGACACACTCTTTTAAAGAATACTTGCGAAAATTCTTGGATATGTACATGGACGACTTTTGTGTCTATTCTCTATTGAGAGAAGACCATATAGATCATCTGAGAAAGGTATTCGAAAAATGCAGAACGTATAGGATTTGCCTCAACCCAGAAAAATGTGTATTCATGGTACGACAAGGTAAAATCTTAGGCCACATAGTGTCGGCTAATGGAATTACCACTGATGAATACAAGGTAAAGGTGATCATAGAATTGCCAAGACCAAACACTGTACGAGAGGTACAATCATTTATGGGACATTGTGGATACTACCGAAGTTTTATCTACATGTACACTGTAATAGCAAAACCCTTGTATAGTCTAATCACGCTCTTCATTTGGACAAATGAATGTGAGAAGTCATTCTAGAAACTGAAAGATGCACTAGTATCTGCACCAATTCTAAAAGCACCAGATTGGTCAAAGATCTTCCATGTACATGTAGATGCTTCGGCATTTGCAATAGGCTGTATATTAGCACAACCAGATGAGGGTAAGACGGACTTTCCAATTAGTTATGCTAGTAGACAACTCAACAATGCAGAAAAGAATTATACTACCACTGAAAGAGAAGGATTGGGTACGATATATGCGGCAAAGAAATTTCGGCATTACTTACTTGCGAACAAATTCACATTCTTTGTGGATCATCAGGCACTCTTGTACTTAGTAAACAAACCTTGTAACACGGGACGGATTTTAAGATGGTTCATTGTGTTACTGGAGTTTGATTTTACGGTAGTAGTTAAGAAAGGAAAAACGCATCAAAGAGCAGACCACCTTTCTCGACTACTACATGGTGAAAAAGCTACCGGGGTAGATGATGATCTCCCAGACGCATACCTATTTAATATAGAGATGATACCGAAATGGTCAGAGAAAATTATTCCGTTGCTGACATATGGAATGAATCTTGACGACAAACACACGGTGGAAGACGTTAGACAAGCACAAAATTACACAATGCTTGCAGGAAGAATGTACCATCATGGAAACCATATGATTCTAAGGTTGTGTATAGGCCCAGAGGAGTACGAAGCGTATCTAGAGGAGGCCCACACAGACACTTAGCTGCAGCATAAAGGCTAAAGAACTAGAGATGGTGATTGACGCTCTCCAAGGAGAGCTAGACGGCAGATTAAATGTCATCACCAATCTACAAAATCAAGTGCAGGAAATGAGAGCTGAAGTTGAACAACATCAACTAGCAATGGATAAACAACAAAACGAGATGGAGAAATTAGGTGACCTACTTACAAAATTGTCAGATGCTTGCAAAAACAAAGATGAATAGTTGATAGAAGTTACCAACAAACTTCGAACTACAACCCTGTCAGTTCAAAAGATGCAAGTACAATTAGATGTAGCGAACGCCTCCCTAAAATACTCAGAGAAAAGAATGAATGATCATGCAAATTTTTTGTGGCAAATACGAGAAAATCCCGCAGTGGCCTCAATCAAAGGAACAGACGAGTCTACAAAGCATTAGAGAAAAAGAACAAAGACCTCAAGCTGGAGCTTATACTGGAGCAGCCTCAGTGTAGAGACCTGGATTTAATGCGGGTGCAACAAGAAGAAGAGTTGCTAAAAGAAATAGTTGAGCTTAAAAGAGTCAACCAGCTACCAAGAGATGGACAGCCAGAAACTCAAGAAGAGGCGAGAACTTCAAAACATCCACAGATAGATATCCCCTCAGTTTCTTTTGCTGAGATGCAGACACAACCAGCAGAAGGGCTAGGTGGCGAGGATGAATTCTAGGTACAATTAACAGAAACTAATACAGTGCCAGTGGTCCAGCTGTCAAAAGCTGAGAAAGATGCACTGAAAGAAAAGATTACATAGGAGGTATATGAGTAGTGGAAAGCAGCGATGGATTGGGAGTTGAGAGTTCTTCACTTTGTCAACCTTACACAACTCACTCCCAATCAAATCAATGCTCCTAAAGGTAGAGTTGCTCCAAGTCAAAGAGAGGCTTTAAAAAGACATGCAAGTAGAAGGCGCAGATGAAGACCACCCAAAGTGGTGGCTGAGCTGGTTGAACAAGAATCCAAGGTATCTGATTCTGTTCACAAGAGCACCTACAACACTTCAGAAGGATCCCACTTTTTGTCCTGTACCAAGAGTAAGGACCTGGCAAGTACATGAGGCAATAACAAAGAAGCGTCCAACATGGCTGAACTACCCAAGGTTGCCTGCTCCAAAAAAGGGATCACCAACAGAAGAATATATGGTGAAAACCCTAACGCGCACCATGTCATTCTTCAAAAGTCTTCCGGATCTATCATGTGCAATGCTATACAAAATTTGTCGAATACTGATCACCTGCCTCGAAGTTTTTCATTAGCCAGAGAAAGCAAGCACCCCGTGGATGTCATTCCTTGAGGGTAATAAAGGTTTATGCTACGATCTCAGTGGTGAACCTTGCAAAGAAGTCCTCTATGGCTTTACACCAGATGCATGTTCTTATCTTCTCACAATATGTTGGCGTTTAAGGAAGCGTTCTACATAGGATTATTCACTTGGCAAACGAAGATATTTGGGCCAGTGATAGATTTTGTTGAGCCAATACAACCACCTGTTTATAGGTCAGCAACCTGACTTCGAGATTCGTAGGCTACTCAGTAGTGGAGCTTAAAAACATTGTAACTCTGACATTTTTGCAGGTGCCAGATAAAGAGAGAAAGATCAGATATGAAAAGGTCCTAAATACACTTAAATACCGCCTCGCTAGCCGTCAACCTGAAGACTATTGCAGCCCATAAAGCTGTGTCAAGGGACGACACATGCGAGGAGGGGGGGAATGTTAGCAACAAGCTAACTTGGATACCATTTTTGGAGCTCTCATTGTAAAAACACTTATTATTTTTTATAAATCGGGAATATTTTAACTCCCATTTTTTGGGTAAACTTTATAATAGATGAGCCGAGAGCGGAGGCTACAAGCTTCCAGATTGTATCAACCTATCAATACCCATCTTTAGTTAAAGCTCCTAGATTATTAGTTTTGACCACCAAAAACCTTGGATAAGGTATAAAAGCCAATTTTTGTAAGTTAATTTCAAGTTTTGGATAATGAAATACACAACGTGAGCTAACGACGCTCACTTCTCCCCTTCTCATGCTTTCTACTCCCTCCTCGGTTGTCACATTGGAGTCGTGTTTGTTGCATTGCAATTGCAGGTTAAGAGCTCTATGCATTGACGTAAACGCTTCACGATATTTCGTAGCTTTTACAATCGCCAACCAGCAGCCTAATTTCATCATAAGTAAGAATTTACACTTCAAAACAAAAAACTAATCATAGGCGGGGTATTGGGGTATCATTGCTAAGAATTTAGGTGCATTCTGGGTCGAAAACGACTAGGTCAAAAATCCATTGTTAATGATCGCGATTTTGGCACTTGACCTAAAGTGGGGTTTGAGACCATAAACATGTCCTAGAAGTTTCGTTACGTTTGGATGTCATTTGATGCTGTACCGGATATGATTTGTTTGCCGATGAGCGATTGGCTTTTGGTGATTTCAGTCACTTGAGTGTAGCTTGAGTTAGATGCGAGTTGTTTGTTGTTTTCCAAGAGATTGACAACCTCTTGTAGCCTCTATGCACTAGTGGAGTCAACTTCGCCCCATGGATTGACAATTTAATTGTGGTTCTCGCTAAATCTGCAATAAAATAGGAGTGAGGTTAGACACCCGTACCACAAAGACCAATGCATTGATTAGCATACATAAGTATGTCTACAAAGAAAGCATAGATAAGTGATACCAATACATTGATTAGTATGTCTACAAAGAAACCAATACATAGAAAGATTGAGCTCCTCATGTCAATGCTTGGATTGTCTTTTTAAGACCACCAGATCCAACCTTCAAGGTTTCAAGATTCCGTAGTTTCTTCTTTTGCACATGAGCACCTCTGCACCTGTTCTTGTAGGACCTATAATTCATTTGTGTGCTGCAATATGTTGTTTTGGTCATTACAATGCAAATCAGAGAGTTGAAGAATTTCCTTTTCTTGCGCATGAAGCATGCATCTGTGATTTTCAGATTAGCTAGTTAAGGCTTTGCAAGATCCAAGAAACCCATTCTCTTCATCACCAACAAAGGTCAATAGACCAGTAGCATTTGTAAATTCAAGAGAGGCATTAATATTAAGATTAAGAGGATAGAGGGAACCATTCGTTCAAATGTCTACATTTTGTGCTCCCTCTGCTCTAAGTCTCTCTTGTCCTTCTTCTGTGACTTGTGTATTGGTTTTGCTTCGCTTACATAGAGGCACATATTGTGGATTCAAGTCAATGTTTAGATGATATTTAGGATGTTTGGTGGGGAGTTTTGAGTCTATGGAGGATAGTGCCATTAGTGCTTAGTGCAAGGAAGACGAGCTTGAGGGGTGCACTATGGAATCATGTTAATGTAGAACGTGAGTTCAGCCATGTGGTTACTGATGAAAGAGGAAAGTGGATGTGTGGCTTAACTCTCCTGCATGAGAACCACCAAAAAGTCCTATTCTGTAAAATTTTAACAAAAATCCTTTTTTTTTTCTAAAAGCGGCACGTAATGGTTGAAGGAAAACATTGTTCTAGACGTTTTTGTGTATCACGCAAGTAAGATAATTCAACACCATTTAAGATATTTCAGTTGTGATAAATTGTTGTTTTTTAGGCTACAAGCAAGACAGAGAAGGAGAGAGAACTCTGAGAGGGTCTTCTTGTGTTCATGCCACCATAGCCAATCACTTGGGAAAGAAGCAATCTTTGATTGCGTCAACTCTGGTGTTGTCTCTCCCAACCCTTCTTCTCTACTCTACTCTTGTGCAAAGGTGTCAATGTGTGTAGACTGTGTGCGAGCCCTACAAACCAATTGGTGTATGTAGGAAGAGAGAGAGAGGTGTTGTGCGTGTAGTTGAGAATTGAGAAGCGGCTATGATGATTAAGATGCAACAAGCTGTGCTTTTTTGTGTGATTAGGGGGGCTTATGTGTGTGCAGACAAGTGTTTGCAATGAAGCATTGCTGTTTGATGCACTTTTTTTAGAGGATTGGGGTGTTTTGATTATCATGGGCTATAGAGAAGCAATTTGTGAGTGTTTCTAGTTGTGTTTGCATTCCCCCTTTCCACGTGCTTGATTAATTTAAGTTTGTCATTTCGATTTGATTGCATGGTGAATATTTTTCAGCATTTTAGTGGTTAATGGTAGATAATATTTCTTTGACCTATTGCCACTAGTCAAGTTGGGTATCTCTTCTCCCTCTAATGTCACAAGTTTTATGGTGCACTAGATGATATGTCACACTAATCACAAATGGGCTTTTTTGGAGTGTTCTTTTAGATGTAGAATAAGACATAATCATCCTTTTTAAACTCCTTGCTAATCACATGTTGATCATCGAACTCCTTCATGTATCATTTCTTGTGCCAAGCAACAGCTCGTAAGAATATTTCATCTAGTTTTTCTAGTTTGGTCACTCTCTTTGACAGGTCATGGACTGTCCATTCTAGGTTTTTGGCTACGTATAGTGTGGGAATCAAGGATTCCATGGATAATATATTGTTAAGTCTGAACACCATATTGAAAGCTGTTGTTCCAATTGCTATTTTATAAGCAACTATGTATGCCCAAAGAGATGAATGTAACTGTTGGTCCCAATCTGCTCTTGACTCATTCACTATCTTTGTGAGTGTTGTGCATAATATCTTGATTGCGCTTTCTACTTGTCCATTATCTTGAGGGTGATACGATGATGATTTGAAAATGAATTACCATGAACTAATCAAGTAATAATTCAATCACTTCATTCAAGAAGTGAGTCCCTTTGTCGCTCACTATCTCGATCTATAACCCATATCTTGTAAAGACATTCTCATACAAGAATTGCACTATCATTTTTGCATTGTTTTCCTCTGTCACTTTGGCTTCAAGTGATTTGGTTAGATAGTCTGTGGCCACAATGACATAATGAGCATGTGTACGGTATGTGGAAGGTGTAATAGATTTGACAAAGTCAATGCCCCATTTGGAAAAATCCCTTGCACACATCATAGGCCATAATAGCATTTTCTCTCACCGCATAGATGCTTTTGTACGTTCACATTCATTACATCTCTTCACATATGCTTTTGTATCTATGAACAAGGTTGCCCACCAAATGTTTGCACCCAATAAGGATTGCTTTTGTAATTTTATTTGCAAAAAAATGTTTGCATGTCTGTCTAGCATGAGCTTACTAGAGTATTGGAATATGTTAATCTTTTGTAGCGCACATTTGTAGATAATTGTCCTTTCATCTCTTGTAGAGGTGGTCCTCAGTCAACACGTCAAACTCTCCGCTTTGGCTTGAATATTTTTCATTCTCGATTTACTCAACCCCTCTAGTAAGACCTTTGGTCAGGTAATCCACAATGTACCAACTCCACTTAGATGAAACCACCATTCTGAACCGTGTTGCATGTTCTACAGGTGTATCACTTACACAAATGTCACATAAACTAATATAGTCATGAACACTTTGCTGCATTCTCAACCAGTACACACTAAGTCTCATTAGTCTCTAGATCTGTTTGGGGGATAATAATAATTTTGTAAGCTTTTAATTTAGAGCTTTTGACACAAATTTAAATATTTTTTAATTGTGTGCTTAAATGGGCTTATTGTGCACACAAGAGTGCTCCCAAATGTACTACCTTTTGACATTATTTTACAGCTATTTATTCAAGAGTTCATATTGATATTCTAAGTTGCGAGAAAAGTTATATTCAATAAAAAAGTTTTTGGATTCTATCCCACAGAATCAGTTTTTTATGTACTTGTTTTAAATACACATGCGTGTCTTTTCTCTGGTATAACTTTGAGCCTTTCTCCTCATAAATAAGGGTGATAGCTACTGCTTCGCTAAACTAGATCGAGCCACTTTGAGTGAAAGTGCATCAAGTCTTGGTGGGATAGGGAACATTAACTTTGATATCTTATGGTGTATGTGAATGCTACATCCTAGCTTGCTTTAAATGTATCCAGTTATTGGAGCAGATTCCTAGATATTACTCATTTAGAGACATGATATGGTGAATTGGTACTACTATAAAATACACACTCAAAAGCAACCCTGTCTACCTCACAATTTCCAACTACAACAAGAAACCATAATAGAAAACCAAGCTCTATAAAAAATACAAAAATACAACCATACAAGAATAGAGTCGTCAAAATAAATATACCTTTCATCCATTAGACCTTAGTGACTACAGGAATTGAGAGCACAATGATAAATATGAGTTTATTTGGGTAGATTTTCTATATTTGCACCCAATTAAAAAAGATTCTAGAGATTTGTTTTCCAACCCTTGCCGGCATATCCTTCTATAGTCTAGTCCATACAGTTCATCTCTCTCTTTCTCTCTCTCTCTCTCTCTCTCTCTCTCTCTCTCTCTCTCTCTCTCTCTCTCTCTCTCTCTCTCACACACACACACACACACACACACACACAAAGGACTCCAAGAATTGAACTTAAAACTATAGAGCTATTGAAATATCTAACAAAAAAATTACAAGCCAGATAAGGCAATTGAGAACGTGACAAACCCAGGAGACCAATGAATCAAAATTGATGTTTGAGATCGAAATCACCATTCCTGCAAGAAAAAATTGGTGTATAGACTAAACAATAGTGCAGGGGCATTGTTGTCAAGGGGGAGGTGCACCTGGACTCCCTGAAGCCCCAAAAAGTAGTATGCACTTATGAGGCAGGAGTTGTCTTTGTATTCATGGATGTTGATTTGCATGTGAAAATCTCATTAAAGGGCTCATCTAGGGAGAGGCCTATAAATTATTCTAAATAGACAATAGGCTTGGTAGCAACATTACAGTTGGGTCCTAACATCAGTGTAAGTGTAGTCTCCCTATCATCAAAAGGCTAAGTGGAGGTAGGCTTCATAGAGTGATAACACATAGTAGTGGATGACGGTAGGGGTATAAAGATTGTATGCATCAAGGTGGAGGGATAATAGCGTGTAGAAGGAGGAAAAAGACCTAGACAAAAAGACGGCACATTATGTGATGGGTGAAGAGATAGCCAATGTTGACATGCTAGGGCCAGTGGGTAGCTAGCTTGGAAAGAGAAACTACAAAGTGATTTGAGGGGTTCCCCTCCACTACTACAACTAAGGATATATTTTGAGCACTCCTTTGAGCTGGAAATAAAAATTGGCTCCATGGTAGCGGCCTTCTCCTCCATAGTGGCAATTAGCCCGTGAGAGATTGAGGGCTAGAAAGTCAACAGCCTTGAATCTCGAGACTCAATTTTTTTGCATTGTACCTACCTTTTCTTTGAGTCTTTATTCTTCCAAGTTCTAACTTCCAACATCAATGGTAAGGTCACATCAGGATTAAGGCAGGTTCACGCACAATGCAAAAATGTTTCTAATTCTAGGAATTGGTGGAGGGATGCTCTTAAAAAAGAAAAAGCCTAGGTGTAGAGAATTCCCATCACAAAATTGTCTCCACGTCTTTGAAGCATGAGGAGGTATGAAATTCAAAAAATATTGGAAAAATTAAGTTTATAAACTTTCAATACAGTAAATTCACCTCTAAGGATTTCACTTCAAGTATTAGTCCTTGCTTTAGATACCCGTGCGCTCACTTGTTGTTTTTCCCACTCTATGAATTGTTGATCCCATCAAGCCTTATGTTACAAAAACCTCTTTGGCCTCTCTATCCATTGCACCTATCCATGCTAAAAGGGGCACCATAGAGAAAATGTGGCCGTCATGTGCTTCGGGCTCCCCTTTACCCTATTGAGATTTTAAAGGCTTTTAGGATTTTGGGATGAAATATCCCAAATAACTTTTTCAAGTATATATGAATAGGCTTGATATACGTTAGGAATTTTCCTTGTTTTAGGGTATTTAACCTGGTTGTTTAATATATGGGTTACGGATATTTCTATCTTTGATTGGGTATTCACACTACAAACTAGAACATGTAGGCACCTAGTTGTTGAGAGCATCAAAATTCAAAGAGGGCATCGCTTATTTGTAAAGGTTAATCTAATCCAAACTAAGAAACTCTATTGAAGTAACTAAATCCAAACTGAAATTTATGATCACTATGTGTAACTATAAATAAGAACTTTGGATCCTCCAATTTGAACTCTTTTTCTTTAAACTTAGATACCAAGTTATCAAAAAAGTTGTTGTAGAATTGATAAGTAGCTTGTGAAACACGGCATGTTAAGATCTTCATGACAACTGCTCTCAAAGGTCATCAATATTGTCTCACCCCACTCATGATGACCTAGGCACGACTGTTTGAACACATAGGTTGGAGTTCAAGGCACATGCATCCGGTAGGGAACCAATCATATGTATCTAAAACACTATGGATGAGCGCACCAATCCATTTTTGTTGGTCAAATCATGGACAAAATGTGTTCCATATTTCATTATCTTGGAGTATGATGTGATGTGTTCACACTTCACGATTGGGGATTCTTGGACATAGTGTAGTCTACAGCTTCAAACTTTCTAAAAGGCAACCGATGTTCAAGATGGCATTCTTCGAAGGTACAAAGTTGAGGGTAGCAAATTGGAGGTGTATCAAGCATTCCCGGTGTTGCTAGGGTTTCCATTGTAGCTTCTTCATCAACTTGGTCTCACTGTTTATGTCCTCTATGAGCTACAGAGAGGGTGTTAGATTTTTGGCATCTCAAGTGAACTACCCACTGTGATCCCATAATTTATTTTGGCCTAGGTATTTATTTTACTTATTTGTCAAATTCTGGGTAGGGCAATTTACTAAGGTGCTATATATGCAACCCCTTGCCTCCGCTGTATCACACAACCGGTTATTCATTGCCAAGGTTGATTGGTTCAAGAGACTCTCTCTCCCTCTCTCTCTCTCTCTCTCTCTCTCTCTCTCTCTCTCTCTCTCTCTCTCTCTACGCTTCCGCAAAAGGACAAAATGAAAAAGGAAAAAGCTAGAGGACTAGAGTGAGATGTGGAAGACTTTGAAAAAGGTCATTTTGCATCTATTGCATCTAGGTCTAGAAAATAGTTCAAAACTCTTACAAACAGTTTTTGGAAGCACCTTACATAATTTCTTTTATTAAGTTCTCCAAAAGGACAATTTGAAAAAGAAAAAAAGCTAATTTTATATATTTTTACCCTTTTTTTTCTTGAAATCCAAGCACGCTTTTCCTTTTCCTCTTACTCTCAAGCAAAAATTTTCAATTTCAAGTGACCTAATTGTAACTTGAGATAGTTTTTTCCCAAACACTACTTGCAAATAATCAAAATGACATAAAACAACCAAAGTGTAGCATAATACCACTTATAAATTTCAAAACTAAGCTGTGAATTTTAAATTCGAAGGTGAGAATACATACAAAATTAAGTCTAAAATTTTTCACATGGAGTTTCTTATCAACTTCACATGCTAATAATGTTCATATAAAATTTAAAGAGTTTTTGCCTTCTAGCATCAGTTTGGTCAGTCCTCCAGCATTTCTACAAGCCTCATAACCTCCTCTTCCCTCTGATCTTCCTCCCTTTTGTACTCAACACTTTCATGGTTGCTACAATTTGAACTGCCATAATCCAAGACGGCCACCTCAATGATGCAGCATGACTCGCTCTTTTTGGAGGCTATGAGAAGATTCATGCTTTGTGACATCCTCTCCTTATCTTTTGTCAAATTATCCTCCTCTGTCTCGTCATCCCCCTCCTCTGATTCTGCCCACTTATCCTCCTCCGCTAGCTGCACCTCCACCTTGTTCCATCTCTCCACTTCATGGACTTGCTTTGCTTTGCCATCCTTAAGGAGCATCCTCTCTAGACCTTCCCTTAGGTGCTCCTCCTCCCCTTCCAATAGTCATAGATCTGCTTTGTATGGACGTTTTCCTGGGTGCAATACATGCAGCCCTCCATTCCATCCACAACCAACGCAGCGAGATTGTCTCTGATCAAATCAAGGCGACGAGTAATTGAGCTACATGACCAATCAATGCCCCACATTTTTTGAAGGCGTTCCAAACTCATGCAACGTAAATTTTAAAGGTTTGGGGGGCACAGACGAAGTGGCTGGAGCTTAAGGGCATTGTTTCACCCAAGGGCAGCTAAATCATTTTGAGCTCGTCTCCGCTTCATGAGGTATTTTTGTAGCTTAAGCTCACTATCCATCGGCGCACGCGAAGACGAACACTGAGCTCAAGCTATGAAAAATACTTTATAATAAAAGTGAGTAGATTCACATGAGCGGGAAAAATGTCTCTCGACTTAGCCTTGAGTTAGTTGAAAATTGGAGAAAGTCAACTGAGAAGGAAGGAAGAAACAGTTCCCACTTGAATTTTGCAAGAAAATAGTATAAATATGCTTAAATATATTTTTAGTTGCAAAAAATGGAGTGTTTGTTTTCCATGAAAAAATAGCCACGTAGGTGGTTGAGCACGCAGTCCGTCCGCGCGCGCGGATGGACGGACTGCGTGCTCAACCACCTACGTGGCTATTTTTTCATGGAAAAAAACCACTCCATTTTTTGCAACTAAAAATATATTTAAGCATATTTATACTATTTTCTTGCAAAATTCAAGTGGGAATTGTTCTTCCTCCATGTGCGAACGGTCTACGTGCTCGTTGCCCTAGTTTATTCTTCTAGCAATTGAAGCTACTAGAAGCCCATTAGAGGCAACACATAAGAAATCCAGTAGGAGAGGAACCATTTTTCTAAAAGCAAAATCTCAAAATATCCCCATTGTGCGTGTCTCTAAGGGGGTCAAGGTCGAGCCGACATGCATTAGCCAAGGCCGTAGCCCAAGTCGGAAGGAGGCGACTGAGTTTGGAGATCTGTGTGTGTGTGTGTGTGTGTGTGTGTGTGTGTGTGTGTGTGTGTGTGTGTGTGTGTGTGTGTGTGTGTGTGTGTGTGTGTGTGTGTGTGTGTGTGTGTGTGTGTGTGTGTGTGTGTGTGTGTGATGTGGTTGTGTTTGATGACAGGGGCATCACTAAATCAATAATTTATGCAACAAAGAAGAATATTATTGGAGAAATGTGTGTCTCACATTGCCTGGAAGAAATGCAATAGGCTGTTTAAGAATGGGTAGGAATCCTCATTGCTTGTGAGGGACTATCAAACGAGGATTGCAGGAGGTGGGCTTAATTGGGAGGAGACAATGGAATCTCAAAAGATTCCTACTAATAAATTGAAATCATTGAGTAATTATTTGCTTCATTTTGTGAGTTGGCATCCTACACAAATGAATGCAAAGGTTATCTCCCCAAAAGCTAGTAGCCCTTCCTTTGTCAACCACAATTTGTGACACACACATCCATTTGATGAGAGAGAGAGAGAGAGAGAGAGAGAGAGAGAGAGAGAGAGAGAGAGAGAGAGAGACCAAATTACTTACACAAAATAAACAAGATTGGGAGGAGATTGTTATGTAGGATGATAAGGAAAATGGCTTTGAACTCAATAGAAAGGTAGGTTTTTATCCCTTTTTCCTACCATGACAGGATCAAATGGTTTCACACGTACAATAACAAAGGTTAGTTTGTTTAATAACATTAATTTCTCCCAAGTTGATAATTGTTTTTTTAAAATTAATATGCTCTTCCTACTTGCCTTCTTGTTTTAGTTGTTGGCCACATTGGCCATATTACAGTAGGAATGTTTGAAGTGCAAAGATCAATCAAGCAAGGCAGTGTGTGCTTGTTCCTCCTATAGTCCCTTTGCAATTGGTTCATATCCACTTGTATCTTATACATATTTGTCTCACCTATTTTGAAAATGACAAATGCAATTGGAAAGAATTTAAGAAACTCATTAAACAGCTCCTATGAAAAAATAACATAAGAACCATAGCTTGATGGTAGTGGGGTGAAATGGGAATGGGTGGTAAGACCCTAGGACCTGGGATATTGAACCCAAAACTACGTGGAAATTAAGTCATGTGTGCAAAGTTAATAGTAACCTTATCAAATCAAAGGCAGGCCGCAGGATTGGGTGGTGATGGCTTGGAATATGATTGCCAAAATAGAACCCTTCTCTCAAGCAGGCTAAATTTCATGAGTAAATTCTAGCTCCAAGTAGGACTTTTGAGAACTAGGGGGACAAAGTGGTGTCATCACTAAAATGGAGAGAGACCTTCAAATAATTCAAAAGCTCCATCTTAAAGTGGTACCTTGTCTCTCTTAGCTACGAGGAGGATGCTTGAATACCTTTTGGAGAGAAACTGGTGAGTAACAAAGGAATCTCCAAGCTGGCACATTTCTCGAATGATGGCAACTGTTGTTGGAAGGATGCGGACTTATTGGTGGTCCAACATAGTTTGAATCTAAATTGAAAGTATAATGATCAATAAAGTCTTAGAAATTATGTGCAATTCATAATGTGAAATGGTTCACTCTACTCACCAAATTGTCGAGGGTTAATTGGTCAGAAGAGAAGTGGCTAAAAAGTATGAACAACATTTGGAAAGTAAAATATAGCCAAGTTCAATGAAGATAATTACTTTGAAGGTGTTGTGGGGCCTATCCCTACTATGAATCTCTGGGTGCAAAGTAGCTTTGTAGGATCCTTTACATCTTTTTAAAGATTTCCCTTCCTCATAGGGTCAATCTGCAAATGGGCACAAAGCACATGGAAGTTACTCTTCTTTAGGAATGGTTTAGTTTTGAGAGGGAGAAGTTTTTAGCACCAACCAGTGGTTGTGTGCACACAAATAGCTAGATATTTCTATCTTAACCTTTGTGGAATCCTTGTGATAGCTCAGTTCAATGATATCATACCTGAAAGCAATGAACTTATATATTTAGTGAGATCAAGAGTAGGGACAATTGTGCAGGTCAAAGAATAGAAACATACACTACATGAACTGCTTGGGTGGTGCCCTCTAGGGGAAAAATAGACCACTACCTTTGGTTGAAGCTGCTAGATCAAGATAAACAGGTTCTTTTGCTTATGAATTATACACCACCTTTTGGGATGTGTTTTCCCCTCAAGTTCCATGTAGT
Source organism: Adiantum capillus-veneris (assembly GCF_014529385.1). Lineage (NCBI taxonomy): Eukaryota > Viridiplantae > Streptophyta > Polypodiopsida > Polypodiales > Pteridaceae > Adiantum > Adiantum capillus-veneris. The sequence continues at coordinate 10,278,798 of NC_140935.1, read as the reverse complement.
AGTTAAGTCTTGCTGTTAAATATTTGTTGAGTTAAGATAAAATCTCCACTCACACTTGTTAGTATGGCTTTAAAAAAATAGTTGTTGATAGTAGCTACAATGAAAATGACATTGCATGCCACTCTAGCTATTGATGGTTGAGCACCTGATGTAGTTCTAAAAAAATTAAAAACAAAATATTGAATACATACATAGTGTAATGGAACTTAAATGACAAGATAAATAAGCTATGATTAACATCATTTTATACATATGAAAGGAGATGTATACATGTAAGACATGGACTTGGGACTTTAGTTCAAAAACTCTTAGGCTTGGACTTTCTACCTTCTTTATGTATTGTCCTACAATTTTATACTTTGTATGGTGGGGTGGTCTGCCCCTTCCAACCCTCTGACAAAGAATAAAAATACACCAACAAATAAGAAATATAAAAAAAAATACTAGAAAGTATTTGGAACTAACCAACCTCAATGAAACTTTAATGGGTTTTTTGCATTTATAAAGAAATTATATTTTAATTGTTTCTTTCACCTTGAGGAAGGAAAAATCTAAATATTCATTGTCATTAAGATCTACCACAATAAGTCATTTTCAATCAACAAGTCTAAAGGTCCCCTCTAAAAGAGAAATCAATTTGCCTTCAACTTGATAAATGAGGGCTTTTCTCATGCCCTTGCCTTTGAAAGTGGAGAAAGACTCATGTTCAAGTGCATCCCATAGTGATTTTAGGTGGTAAATCTTGAAAATGGAATTCCAATCTCACTCCTTACCTATCTCCTCAATTGATTTTTGTGAATATCTCTGGACACTTGTCACCCTTGTTTTCCACCTTAACATGCTAGATCTCCTTTGCTTACCTACACACGGATTTATTTCCTAAGAAAAGACATGCATTGTAACCACCCTATGCTGCATATTATGGATAAACAACTGAGTATATCTATGATGATGATTCCAACCTTGGTGATTACATTTCCTCTTAAAAGAAAGAGTGTTTGAAGATATTGTTGTGTAAGTACAAGAACAATTTTTCTCTTTGTAATCAAGGTTACTATCAAGCCAAGGCTTCTTTGGAATTTTATACCCAATGCCATGCTACAACTTTGATGCATATGGTCCACTAGATCAACACTTGAGCTCACATCATATATATTTCAAAGAAAATGCATTTATTATTGGGTAGCCTATAACTTGAAAATCTATTATATGAAATATGGGGACTATATTGTTTGTTTTTAGAGTTCATCAAAGTCACCAAAATTTGGAAAAGTAAAAAAAAATGTTACTTTAGGCTTAAACATTGAGAGATGCAATGGGAAATTGGTGGAAACTGGAAGGCTATGAAAATTGAAAGGTTGAACATAAATTAGGAAAGTGAAGGTTAATAATATAGGAAATAAAAATTTTCATGAAATTGAAAAGTTAAAAAAAAATACAACTACAAGATTTTTCTAAATTCTACCCACGACTTAAAAAGACCTAAATCTTTTTTAAAAAGCTCTAAATTAGAAGCTCCCAAAAATTAAGCACTCAAATGTTTGTGCTTTTCCATTGTGAATTTTTGTAGTTTGATCCTGACCTTCGCTCAAGTATACATTTCTTTCTGTGGTCTCTATATATAGCCTCAATAATTTGTTAGTTCCTTGCTTCTATAGCCTTCCAGCTATTAGTACAAGTGTTCGTGTCTGCTCAATGATTAATAATTGCCTTTAAATCTAGAGTGAACCAATGTTGAGCAAAGGTATGATATGTTCGCTCCACCTTGGCACAATTTCAATATTGAATAGATAATAATCTGGAAGGCCATCATCAACTCCTTTTGGTTCTTCTCCAAGAGTCAATCTAGATAAATGTCCAACCCTCTGATGTGTAGTTCCTTTTCTTACTACCACGGTGAAGTCAAACTCTAGAAATATGATAAACCATTGAACAATATGTCCTATATTAAAGGGTCTGTTCACCAAGTATAATAGTGCTTGATGATCCACAAAGAACACAACTTTGTTCATGAGAAGGCAATGTCTAAAATTTTCACTACATAGACCATTCCTAATCCTTATCTCTCAATGGTCGTGTAATTCTTTTTTGCACTATTAAGCTTTTTGTTGGGGTAACAGATAGAAAAATCCATGTTGTCCTCCCCAGGTTGTGGTAGGATGGACCCAATAGCATAAGCTAATGCATCAACGTGAACATGGAACATCTTCGTTCAATCAAGAGCTTTCAAAATTGGAGCAAACATCAATCTTTGCTTCAATTGCTGGAATGCTTCTTCACATTTAGCGATCCACTCAAAATTTCATACATATAAATGAACATCTTTTTCCAATCAAGAGATTTCAAAATTGGAGCAAACATCAATCTTTGCTTCAATTGTTGGAATGCTTCTTCACATTTGGCGGTCCACTCAAAATTTGTGATGAGAGCATAGAGAGGTTTGGCAATGATTGCATACATATAAATGAATCCTCTATAGTAACCACAATGACTCATGAAGACTTGTACCTCCCTAACTTTTGTTGGTCCCGGTAGAGAAACAATCACTTGTATCTTTTCAAGATCTATGGTAATGCCATTCTTGGATACAACATGCCCTAGGATTTTTCCTTGTCTTACCATGAAGAAACATTTCTCTGAGTTTAAACAGATGCAATAGGTTCTACATTTCTCAAATGATCTTCTTGTGGTGCTCTATATGCTCATTTATTAGGAGAGAATACATACATAAGTCGTCTATGTAGACTTTTAAGAATTGTCTAAAATATTCTTTAAATGCATAAGTTGTCTATGTAGACTTTTAAGAATTGTCTGAAATGCATGACTCGTCAGCCTTTGGAATGTGGCAAGTACATTGGTCAAGAAAAATGACATCACTCTCTAAGAGAATATGCCCATTCTGTCACAAAGGTTGTCCTATGCGGATCCTCTAGCTTTATACAAGCTAGCTATAGCCTAAAACTCCATCAACAAAGCTATAAGTTTCCTTGCCTATAACTCTCTCAATCATGTGATCATTAATCAGGAGGGGATAGTTATCTTGAATGGTGGTAGCATTTACCTCTTTGAGATTTACACAAACTCATATTTGTTGTTCTTCTTGGGCACTACCACGATCAATGACACCTAATCTATGTGTTCAATCTTCTAGATAAATGCCACTTCCTTATGTTGATAGATACTTGGATATACTCCCTTAAGGTCCTTGTAAGACCATGCAAACACATCTCTATACTGTTTGATTGTAGCTATTAATAGTTGTTCTTCCTCCTTAAAGTGAGGTCGATGTCAATATATGCCCGCTTTGGTTCTTCTCCTGGTTTAGCCAGGTCAATGCGCTTGGCTTTTTTAGGTCCATCATAAGATGTCTCCAATTCCTTAAGTTTCCTCATTGGATCTACTGAAGTATGATCTTCTGGTCATGTATCGTTGTAAGGTCTCTACTTCGGAATTTCACATAAGTTCTTTTACGCATTTGAATTTTTTCACCATCGCTCATTATTTGAGATATTCAAGTTCAAATTATGAAGTGTAGGCTGAGAAAACCTAGAATTTAAAATTTACGCTACAAAATTCTGATATGTTTAGCTATACAAAACACTAACTAACTTATTGCAAGATTTATTTACTGATTGTAGAATTTTCTCTTACTACTATAAAGTTTATTCTAAGACTCTAAAGTTTAACTTAGGAATAAAAAGTAATTTAACATTAATTAAATAAATAAAATAATTTTAAACTCAAAGATACACATGGATGGCACATGAAGGCACGTGGAATCACGTGGAGTCGCATAGGAGAGGACAAAGTGGGACACATAGTCACATGGAAAGGAGAGGTTAGTTTTGACTAATCTTAATGAGGGGGGTTGTGTGGCCTTATTTCTTTATGATGAAGAAAAATTGGTCAAGCTGATAGGTACCACAAGGGGACCAAAAACGTGGGTATGAATTTTAGAGAATATATAGCAAGCTAGCTGTAGCCTAAAAAGCCATCAACAAAGCTATAAGCTTCCTTGCCTATAACTCTCTCAATCATGCGATCATCGATCGAGAGGGGATAGTTATCTTGAATGGTGGTAGAATTTACCTCTTTAAGATTTACACAAACTCATATTTGTTGTTCTTCTTGGGCACTACCACGCTCAATGACACCTAATCTATGTGTTCAATCTCCTAGATAAACGCCACTTCCTTATGTTGATAGTAGATACTCGGATCTACTCCCTTAAGGTCCTTGTAAGACCATGCAAATACATATCTATACTGTTTGATTGTAGCTATTAATAGTTGTTCTTCCTCCTTATAGTGAGGTCGATGTCAATATATGCCCGCTTTGGTTCTTCTCCTGGTTCATCCAGGTCAATGCGCTTGGCTTTTTTAGGTCCATCATAAGATGTCTCCAGTTCCTTAAGTTTCCTCCTTAGCTCTATTGAAGTATGATCTTCTGGTCATGTATCATTGTAAGGTCTCTACTTTGGAATTTCACCCAAGGTCTATTATGCATTTGAGTCTTTTAACCATCGCTCATTATTTAAGATATTCAAGTTCAAATTTAAGAACTCTCTACTTATTAGCGTTGGCATTAGGTGGCAGTTGTTGAGGTGTGAGATGACACCCAGGGTGGCACAGCTAATGCTACGGTGGGAGTCTACCTAGGATGGCCCACCGGGTTCCTCGGTTATGTTTTTCCATGGAGTGAAGATGACACCCGGTTTGGCATCATTGTTGTGGTGGCGAGAGTATGCCCAGGTTGGCACAACAAGTACTGGTTGAGCGGCATGGGACGCTCAATATGACAAGGGTTTTTATGAATAATTTATATACCGATCAGACCTGATGGTGCAAGTAGAGATTCTTAAGTGAACCTAATCCAAAAGTTGTTGGTTTAGAAATGGACTGCTTCTTGCTTGATTACTGTTTGTAATACCGTTTGAAGGGCTGTTTTAATGAACAAGTATCATAAATAAGGTAAAGAAACATGTATATTTAAACATTGTGGTAGTAATTAGGTAACAAAAGAAAGGTGAGTGATGTGTGGAAAGTGGGAGAATGATACCCTATGGTAATATTCTATGGACGGGTGGACCCGATGAGTCATGTAACTTTCCAACGCTGGAGTTTTCTTCTTTTTTTTGTCATAAATCTTAAAAGAGATGAACCTTGGCAGATGTGCTTCTGAAACATCGGGAAAAAAAGCACACAGGTTGGTCACTCTAAGGTTTATACTCTTAGGTATAATTGATTATAGATAGTGTTTAGATAGGATTATGGTGGTCACGCTCCACCATAGCGAGATAGGACAAATCCTTCACTATAACGGTTCATACCCGTGGCTACGTAGTAGCTAAGGCAATGTTCGTTGGTTTTTCTTTCTTAGGATAAAAGATCTATGAAAGGTACTCCGCTCCTTAAAAAGGGGGCAAGCACCTCACATTGGTATTAGAGCTTAGGTTAAATCTTGGAGAGATTTTTAGATTGATGTTTGGATATTGAAGGATGCAAACGTTTGAAATAATAAAAAAGCCTAGGAATTTTTATTTTTAATGTTTATATGGTATTAATGATTGAACTTTCCTAGTACATGAAAATGTTCATTCAGTCTACCAAAATTTCTAGGTGTTCACTATCATGTTCAAAAACTCATGCCAATCACCAAATTAGCAGTTTTGAAAATTGGTAATGAAGATTTTGGTTGAGGTGTTTGCACCACCTATCCCAAGGGTGCATAGAGGATGGGGTGTCGACTAGATTGCATATGGAGGAATCTACCATTGATGCTAACAAGATATGGTGCATGGCTACCAACCTCAAGAAACTTTGATAGGTAGATGAATTAAAAGTTATCAAAGTTTATCTTTTCATCGGTACTAAGAATCCATATGCTACCATTACCTTAGGAGGAGAAAATATATGTCAAACTCAATGGGTCTATAACCAAGTTACCAAAGTTATCCATGGTGGTAGGATTCAACCCATCTATGTATCTCCTAGCTTTCGAGGGTCAAAGGAAACTTATTTTTTTAATCCTTTAGCCTATCCTTTTATAAGTTCCACTAAACTCAAAATTTAGGAGTATTTCAAAGCCTTGTACTCAAAGACTACCAACCTTGGTAGAAAATAATGTGAATATGAATAAATTTTGGATCAATATTGACTTTTTCTTGCACTATTATTTGATCAAGTCTTGTTTTAAAGTAGATTAAATTTAGTGTATCAAATAAATTTTCACTTAATTTATATTGCACAGAGTGTGGTGTACACATCTCTTCAAGAGAAGAAGCTTCTTCTCAAGCAAGCTAAACTTCCCTCTTTCAAGGGGAAAGGAACTCAAGTTAAGCGCAATGTGGAAGTATGGCTCGAAGAGATGGAGGATTATTTTGTTGCTACTGGTACTACTCGAGATAACCAAGCAATGTTGGCTATGTTTTGTCTCATGGGGGCATTATTTATTTGGCAGTTTAAAGGAGTCAAACCTTTAGTATTAGGAAAGAAAATTTGGCAGTTTAAAGGAGTCAAACCTTTAGTATTAAGAAATAAATCAAAGGGCGACTTTTGAATTCAAACAAGCGAAACAGCTAGTTTATTTGAATTCAAAATTTTCCCCCAAAATGAAATTTAAAATCTAGCAGGAAAAAGTATATCATGTAGCATACCTATGGAAAGAGCTAGATTCCAGATTTATAATCTCTGCTCAAATCGGAGATTATATGTAGGAGTTATAGAAGGCCAAAAATCATAAAGTTATCCACTCTCTTTTGGGGGGGAAAAGTGCATCCTCTAACCATCCTTACACCTCTCTTACAAACTCACCATTCTTGCACACATGGCATACATCTATTTGTCAAAATGTTTATCACCTCCATAATCTCATGGCAAATAAAGAGGCCCTCCTGGACCCCATCCTCTTCCTAATGGGATGCCAAGCTTTGGTGAAAACAGCACTGCAAAGATAACTGAGTAGCTCAAAACACTCAAATTGGGAAGACATTAAGTCTGCTATCAAAGGAAATTATCTTCCACCTACATATGAATCCCTTAAAATGAACGAGTTCTTCAATTTACGTCAGTTTCATCTTACGGTGAAAGAATACTACTCCAAATTTGTAACTCTTAGGTGCTATGCTCCACCAATGACCACAGATCAGCAAGTAGCCCGATTTTGCCAAGGACTAAATGCTCCCCTAAATACTTGTCTAGAAGCCATGAGGCCTGTAAATTTATAAGATGCTCATTTAAGAGCTAAATCCTCAACTAAAGAGATGTCAAACTATCAAAGGGGACGAAATGGAAATATAAGGAATGCTGCAAGGAGAGGAAGACCTGTAATGTGGAACCAAAGGCCATTTCACCAAACTCATCCGATGGTTGTAGCTTTAGCAATTGGAGCTCAAAATGCAGATCTTAGATGCTTCGAATGCAACGAGCGAGGAAATTTCAGGAATGTATGTCCTAGGCGAGTCTCTACAACAAATATACCTAATTGAGCCAGATGGAAAGGTCAAATAATAAATCGTGGAGGAAGAATGGAAGACGAGGTCGAGGGCGTGGAATGGCTGCCAGAGTCAATTTTATCATAGGAGAACCAACATTGGGAGAAGAACCAGAGGAAAGAGAAACTATACATGCTTCAATTGATAACCTAGGAGCAAGACAATAGAATGCTATCATTCAAGCACCTGCAAATCACCAAGGTAAAAAATTTGAGCTTCTCTTTAATTGTGTCAATACTCATTATTTCTTGTCACCTAAATGTTTAAGGAGGTTAGGACTTGATCAACACCTTGTAAGAAAGATGAGAGTTTAATTAGCCAATGGAAAGGAGGTGTTATCTCAATACAATGTGGGAAAAATAGATTTCAAGTTGGGAGAAATACTCTACTTGTGCTACTTTTCAAACCTTACCCATGGAAATATGTGACATAATTCTTGGAATGGATTGGTTAGCTAGTCACAATGCCAATATCCTCTGTGCCCAACAAAGTGTTTCCTTTGTGGACAACCAAGGTTAGGAAGTCAATATTCAAGGCCAGAATGGATGACCAAAAGCTTACTTGGTCAAAGCTAATTGTCTTTTGAAAGGGTTACGCAAGGGACAACAAATTTTTATAGTCAAACTAAACAAAGTAGAAAAATCTTCTTGCAACCCTAAATCAATGTGGATAGAAAAATTTTCATATGTTTTCCCCGTAGAACTTTTTGAAGTACCACCACCTAGGGAGGTAGACCAGGAAATCAAAATTGTTCCAGGTAGTGAACCAGTCTCAAGGGCACCATACAAAATGTCACTTCCAGAGGCTATAGAGCTCAAGGAGCATCTTAAGCAACTGATTGAGCAAGGGTTTATCCGACCTAGTATGTCTCAGTCGGGTGCACCTATTCTTTTCCAAAAGAAAAAGGATGGATATCTTTGACTTTTCATAGATTATAGGGGCTTAAATAAGGTCACCATCAAGAATAAATATCCAATTCCTCATATTGACGAGATGCTCGATAGACTACATGGAGCCACAATGTTCACAAAGATTGATCTTTGATCTGGCTATCATCAAATCCAAATCTAGGAGGCTAATACCTCCAAAACAACTTTCAATACACACTATGGTCATTACAAATTTACAGTGATGGCTTTCAAACTTATGAATGCTCCTGCAACTTTCAATCGTCTGATGCATGATATCCTTAGAGAATTCTTGGGCGATTTTGTCCTAGTATTCTTTGACGATATCTTAACTTCCAGATCAGAGGAAGAGCATGAAGGACATGTTAGGAAGTGTTAGAGATTTTACGCCAAAATAAGGTGTATGCAAAGGAAAGAAAATGTACGTTCTTCACCCCTATAAGGTCTATTACTTAGGGTTTATCATTTCACCTAAAGGAGTCTCTGCTAACCCTAACAAAGTCAAGGATATTGTGGAATGTCCTGAACCCACTTCACAACTGAAGCTAGAGGGTTCTTAGGTATCATAGGGTGGTACAAGATCTTTTTGTAAAAAACTATGCTCTTAATGCTGCACCACTAACCAACTTTCTAAAGAAAGGAGCTACAATACTTTAGGAAAAAAAACATGAAGTTTTCTTTTAAAAAATTAAGGAGTATCTTGCTTCAGAACCTCTTCTAAAACTTCCAGACTTCACCCAAGAATTTGAAGTGATCATAGATGCTAGTAACCTTGCATTAGGAGGAGTCCTTACTAAAGAAGGAAGGCCTGTAGCTTACACTTCTCGGAATCTTAGGATTCATGAAGTGAATTATGCTACATATGATTTATAATTGCTAGCAGTTATTCATGCTCTCAAGCTATGGAGACATTACCTATTGAGATGAAAATTCCAATTGGTAACCGATCACAAGAGCCTGAAGTGGATTTTTATCCAGCGTAACCTTAACATGAGATAGAGGAGATGGATAGAGCTCATGCATGAATATGATTTTGATATTAGATTTATACCAAGTAAGGATAATGTTGATGCATCTTGGAGAAGTTACTATTGGCAAGGTATAAGGGCGATGTCCTTCGTTATGTCAAGCAGTGTTTGTCTTGTCAAAGGATTAAGGTGCAGAGACTAAAGATGCCAGGTAAACTACATCCTTTAGATATTTCCCAAATGAAATGGGAATGTATTAGCATGGAATTTATCACCAGGTTTCCTTCTATTCAAGCTGGCTATGATTCAGTCATGGTCGTAGTTGACTTGCTTACTAAGGTGGCTCACTTAATCTCAGTCAAGACAACCTTTACAACTTTAGATATTGCTCGTCTCTTTGTGAAGGAGATTTTCAGAATCCATGGTTTACCTAAGAGGATTGTCAGCAATCGTGATGCCAAGTTTACTTCAAAGTTTTAGGTATCATTGTTATTGGAACTCAGCTATGTTTTAGTACTTCTTATCATCCTCAAACTGATGGCCAAACCGAAAGAGTTAATCAAGTAATTGAAGACACACTTAGAGCCTACTTCAATAGAGAACCTTGTAAGTGGATTTGATACCTACCCTTATTAGAGTATGCATATAATTCCTCTACTCATAGAAGTATTGGAATGACACCTTTTAATGCTCTTTACGATCAATTATGTTATCGCCTTAACTTTTCTGCCCCACTATAAGGGTATAAGACTCAAAGAAAATGCTTGAAAAAATGGAGGCCCAAACCAAAGCTATTTGAAGGGATATTCAAGTGGCTCAAGATTGACAAAAGAAGTACGCAAACTTGAAAAGATTTGACCAAATTTTCAAGGAAGGTGACAAAGTTTTCTTACGAGTAAAGCCCAAAAAGAGCAATCTGTCTCTTGGAAGGTATAAGAATCTTAGCTATCGATAGTGTGGACCTTACAAAATAATCAAGGTTGTAAGTAATCAAGATTATAAACTAACACTTCCTTCCCATCTCAAAGTGTATGATGTACTTCATGTAAGTCTATTAAAACCTTATGTACATAAGCCTAACCATGTCCTTGATGATGAGCAAAATCTCTCTTTATGATGAGGACAAATTGGTCAATTTGATAGATACCACAAGGGGACCAAAAACGCGGGTATGAATTTTAGAGAATATATATATATATAGTAAAAATTTTAAAAAGTTATTTTTTAAAAAAAAAAGGTTGGACATTTTTCTTTTTTCTTGTAAATAGAGCAGCCATACTCACTCTTTGGAGGGAGAGATTGCTTCTATAATGCTCACAAAGTGCTACCACTTCTCTTAAAGAGAAGGCATCCACAAACCACTAAGAGAGCAAAAACTCTAGTGGATTAGTAAGATACGTTTTAATTAAGCATTCAAGTAGCTATAGAAAGGATGTTTGTATGTTCTCTCTTACTCTAATATCTCTAGTATATTAATAAGATTCAATTAGCTTTAGAAAGGATGTGTGTATGTTCTCTCTGTTAAGTATGGAGCCTGATTTACCCTTGTAATTTTCTGTGGTAAAAGCGCACATTTGTAAGGCCCCCATTATAAGGAGAAGCCATCGTGCGTGAAGGAAAATCACTCGCTGGAAATCAAAATTTTCACGGCCAAAAATCAGGGGCAACTTTAGGGGCCTCGGAGGCGGAAGCCCCTGTGACTTTTTTTTTCCTCGCCGGAATATTCCTTTTCGTTGGAATATTATGGCCGGACGGCGGTCGGAAAGTGGTCGGAAAACAACCGTCGGTTGGCCAGTGGCCGGTAGTCAATGGCCGGTGGCCGGTGGTCGGAAGTCAATGGCCGGTGGCTGGTGGCCGAATTCAACGGCCGGTGGCCGAATTCAAAAGCGGATTTGTCTACACAAGGGCGGCCACACATGGGCGGATTGGAGGGTCCGATTTGGACTTATTCACACAAGGGCGGCTACACATGGCTGCCTCTCATAAGAGAGGGCAGCCCTTTTGGCCTATAAAAGGAGGCCATTTCTTCACACATTTCATAGTGTAGTTGATGCAACAAGGTGAGTGTGAGGTGGTGAGAGTGAAGCAAGGCGGGAGCTCCATTAAGGGTATAATCCCTTTGTAAACTACTTCTTGTTTTGAAGTACTAAAGCCATTGAGTGGCTGCTTTCCCGTGGACGTAGCCCACATTGGGTGAACCACGTATATCATGTGTACTCTCTCTCTCTCTCTCTCTCTCTCTCTCTCTCTCTCTCTCTCTACTCTATAATCTCTTGTGGTGAAATCTATCTCTCTCCATTACATAATCTACTCAAATATCTATTTAGCTACGTCTTATTTCCTAACAACTGGTATCAGATCAAGGTTTGCTCGTAGCTAAATTATCTCAAGGAAAGGATTCCTTGAATTGAGTGGGAGTTATGGCGGAGGAAGGGAAGCTCAAGATTGAGAAGTTCAACGGAAAAAACTACCAACATTGGAAGATGTAGATTGAAAACTATCTCTACCAGAAGGACCTCTATTTGCCACTAGGCCGTCTTGCAAAGAAGCCCGCAACAATGGCAGATGAAGCATGGATTGTCCTTGATCGAAAGGCACTGGGAACAATCCGGTTAAGCTTGGCGTCAACGGTGGCCTTCAATGTTTCGGAGATGAAGACCACGGAGGACTTGATGAAGTCACTTGAAGACTTCTACGAGAAACCATCGGCATCCAATAAGGTATTTCTTATGAAGCGCTTGTTCAATCTAAAGATGGCAGAGAATGGTTCAGTTTCAGAACACCTAAATGACTTTAACACAAACATAAGTCAACTTCCATCGGTGAAAATCAATTTCGATGACAAAGTGCGAGCTCTACTTATATTATCATCTCTACCGGATAGTTGGGACAGCCTTGTGATGGCTGTAAGTAATTCTATTTCTGGCACAAATACTCTTAAGTTTGATGATGTTGTGGGTGTTCTCCTAAGTAAGGAAATACGAAGGAGAAGCACAAGAGAATCATCAAGTGCTGCACTGTTAGTGGAAACAAGAGGAAGGCCTAAGGAGAGGTTCAAAAACCAAAAGGGTCGTGATCGCTCAAGGCGGAGCAAGTCACGCACAAAGTCAGTTCTTGAATGTTGGAACTGCGGCAAGAAGGGCCACGTCAAGAAGGATTGCTGGTCCAAGAAGAAGAAGGAGACAGAGTCTCAAGACAACAAGAAGGACAAGCCAACATCGGAGGCCAATGTGGCAAGTAAAGTAGAGCAAGATGCTCTAATTCTCTCATTAGACAATGTGTTTAATTCCTGGATAGTAGATTCCGAGGCTTCATTCCATGCGACACCACACAAGCAACATTTCCAAGACTACACCAAAGGTAATTTTGGGTATGTATACTTGGGAGATGATGAAGCTTGTGAGATTGTCGGCAAAGGTACAGTTTCTGTCAAAACTGCTAATGGAAATGAATGGAAGCTTAAAGATGTTAGGCATGTTCCTTCTCTTCGTAAAAATTTGATCTCTACAGGACAATTGGACGATGAAGGTCACAACATTGCATTTGTTGGATCTTTGGTGGTTGCCAAGGGAGAAAAGGTCAGTACACTTTACTTGTGTACTGTTAGCACACAACCTTCAGCTTGTGCAACAACTACAGAAGTTGACAGTGCGGTGTGGCACTACAGACTTGGGCATATGAGTGCCAAAGGAATGCAAATCCTTCAAACAAAGAAGCTTCTATCAGGTTTGAAAGAAGTGGACTTAGAGTTCTGTGAAGATTGTGTTTATGGTAAACAAAAGAGGGTAAAATTTCAAAAATCAGGAAATGAAAGAAAAAATAAAAAACTTGAGTTGGTTCATTCTGATGTTTGGGGTCTTGCAAGTACACCATCACTTGGTGGCTCATTGTTCTATGTAACATTCATAGACGATGCGACTAGAAAAACATGGGTTTATGTCATGAAGAATAAATCCGATGTATTTTCCATATTTCAAAGGTGGAAAGCCTTTGTGGAGAACGAAACAGGTATCAAGGTTAAATGCCTCAAATCCGACAATGGAGGCGAATATTGCAGCCAAGCTTTTGAAAGCTTTTGTGCTAGCAATGGCATTCGGAGGCAAAGGACAACCCCAAGGACACCTCAACAAAATGGGATTTTGGAAAGGATGAACAGGACAATCATGGAGCGAGCACGAAGCATGTGGCTACATGCAGGCCTACCGTTTGAGCTTTGGGCGGAAGCTGTAAGTACGTTTGTGTACTTAATCAATCGGTCACCCTCAACGGCATTGGATGGGGGAGTTCCAGAAGAGGCGTGGACAGGTAAACCGGTGAATTATGCATTTCTTAAAGTGTTTGGGTATGAGGCTTTCATGCACATAGATAGAAGCCTAAGATCAAAGCTAGATGCAAAGTCTAAAAAGTGTTTCTTCATTGGATATGGAGAAGGTGACTTTGGGTATCGCCTATGGAATCCTGAAGATGGTAAAATCTTAAGGAGTAGAGATGTAATTTTTAACAAACAAAATATGTACAAAGATTACTTGGAAAGAAAACAAACAAAAGAAACAGGTGATAAGTACATGGAGCTTGAGGACGGTGAAGACTCAAGGACTGCAAACGGTGACAATGTGCAACAACGTCAACCAAATGAGGAGCCTCAACCTATTCCTCGAAGATCTACAAGAGCAAGTAGACCTCCAGAAAGGTTTGTTCCTTCCTTCAACCATCTTTTGATCTCAGATTCTGGAGAGCCAGAATCATATGAAGAAGCTATGCAACATGAATCCAAAGAAGAATGGACGAAGAGCATGCAAGTGGAGATGGACTCACTACATCTCAACCAAACATGGGATTTGGTTGAGTTTCCTAAAGGTAAGTGGGCACTTCAAAACAAATGGGTGTACAAGCTGAAGGAAGAAGAAGGTGGGAAGAAAAGGTACAAGTCTAAGCTTGTGGTAAAAGGGTTTTCTCAAAATAAAGGTATTGACTTCAATGAAATATTTTCTCCTGTTGTAAAAATGAAATCAATTAGGCTTGTCTTAAGCCTTGTGGCTGCTCATGATCTAAATCTCGAGCAAATGGATGTAAATACGGCATTCCCTCACGGTGACTTAGAGGAGGAAATCTACATGCTTCAACCAAAGGGGTATGAAGTAAAAGGTAAGGAGAAAATGGTTTGCAGATTAAAGAAGAGCTTGTATGGTTTAAAGCAAGCATCAAGACAATGGTACTTGAAGTTTGATCGATGGATGTTGGATCATGGATTCACAAGATGCAACTCGGATCACTGCGTTTACACGAAGAATTTGGGAGATGGAAAATTCATCATCCTAATGTTATATGTTGATGACATGTTGATTGCAAGTGCTAACATGCAAGACATCAAAGACCTAAAAGAGGAGCTGTCTAAATCTTTTTCAATGAAAGATTTAGGTGCTTCAAAGAGGATACTTGGTAGAAAATATCAAGGGACAAGACGGAGAAGACAATAAAGCTATCTCAAGAAGATTACATCAAGAAGGTACTAGAAAGGTTTGCAATGCAAAATGCAAAAGCAGTTTCTACACCTTTGGCTAGTCATTTTAAACTAATGAAGGATATGTGTCCAAAGACACAAGAGGAGATAGCCTATATGTCTAAAGTTCCATATGCTGCAGCGGTAGGTTCTCTAATGTATGCTATGGTCTGGACAAGGCCAGACATTGCACATGCAATGGGAGTTGTGAGTAGGTTTATGGACAACCCAGGTAAAGAGCATTGGCAAGCTCTGAAGTGGATACTTAGGTATCTAAAAGGGATGAAAAAAAATGCTTTGTATTTTGGAGGAACTGATATTTTTCTAGAAGGGTATACTAATGCAGATATGGCAGGTAACAAAGACACTCGAAGGAGCACTACTGGTTATGTGTTCACGGTTGGAGGCACAGCAATAAGCTGGGCTTCAAACCTGCAGAAAGTGGTTTCACTTTCTACCACGGAAGCAGAGTATGTAGCAATGACGGAGGCAAGCAAAGAAATTCTGTGGCTTCACAGATTCTTAGAAGAGCTTGGATTCAAACAAGACAATTGTGTCTTGTACAGTGATAGCCAAAGCGCTATCCATCTTGCAAAGAACTCAGCCTTTCATTCAAGGACAAAGCACATTGAGGTGAGATATCACTTTATACGCACTCTTTTGGAAGAGGGACAGCTAAAGCTAGGAAAGGTGCATACAAGTGAAAATCCTACAGACATTTTTACAAAGGTGGTCAACAAGGAGAAGTTGAGCTTTTGCTCATCTTCAATCGGCATTCAAGGATAAGAAGCCAGAATGGAAATCAGTCACAGGTTTGGTTTGGAGATCAGTCTCCAAGTGGGAGATTGTTAAGTATGGAGTCTGATTTACCCTTGTAATTTTTTGTGGTAAAAGCGCACATTTGTAAGGCCCCCATTATGAGGAGAAGCCATCGTGCGTGAAGGAAAATCACTCGCCGGAAATCAAAATTTTCACGGCGGTCAAAAATCAGGGGCAAAGCCATTGGCTGGCTGCTTTCCCGTGGACGTAGCCCACATTGGGTGAACCACGTATATCGTGTGTACTCTCTCTCTCTCTCTCTCTCTCTCTCTCTCTCTCTCTCTCTCTCTCTCTCTACTCTATAATCTCTTGTGGTGAAATCTATCTCTCTCCATTAAGTAATCTACTCAAATATCTATTTATCTACATCTTATTTCCTAACACTCTCTTACTCTAATCTCTCTAGTGTATTAATAAGATTCAATTAACTTTAGAAAGTATGTGTGTATGTTTTCTTGTACTCTAATCTCTCTAGTGTATTAATGAGATTTGATTAGCTCTAAAAAAGAACGTATGAATTCTCTTTTACTCTAATGTCTCTAGTGGATTAGGAGGATTCAATTAGTTTTAGAAAGGATGTGTATGTGATCTCTCTTACTCCAATCTCTGTAGTGTATTAGTAAAGCTTAATTAGCTTTAGGATAGGATATATGTGTGATCTCTCTTACTCTAATCTCTCTAGTGGATTAGTAGGATTTAATTAGCTTTAGAAAAGGATGTGTGTGTTCTCTCTATTCTAATATCTCTAATTATAGCTACTCTCTCTCTAGTTAGTATAGCCTAACTATTAGCTTATGCATAGTTAATTGAAAATTAATGCATAAGAGTAATACATTTCTAAACTTTCCATCTCATAGTTTACACACTTCATTTTTTATTAATTAAGATTAGGAAAATTTTGATATATAAGAATTAGGTGTAGCGTAGCAACACTACGTGCAAATCCAAATTGGCGAGGGTTCAAATTACAGTCTCTCTTTGGAAAATTTTGAAAAAATAACCATACATAGAAATGACCTTAGTTCTCAAGGAAATTACTAGGAAAATTGACCAATTTAAAGTTCTAAGTGTATAACATAAGTGTAGTACAAAAAATGGCTCCAAAGCATGCTCAAATCCAAGGCGCTAATGATCGTGAAGCTAGTACAAGTAACGTGGGAACTCCTATGGAATAGGCTATGTCTCCACCAGTCGGACTAATCAAAACTATGGTATAAGTTAGTACTATAATTTCAAGTTATGCATTCATTGCATATGCGAGACCTTAGAGATAGATTAATTACCTTAGGAAAAGAAAACACGGACTGAAATCAAGGGGCTTAACCCCAAGAAACTCGGCATATGTATGAAAAGTAGGAAGGAATGTTTGGTTAAGCTGTTTTCCATAGGAAAGAATGTATGTCCAATACTTTTGGTATGGTTCCCCTCAAGACTCTCTACTTAGTAGCATTGAAATTAGGTGGCAATTGTCAAGGTGTGAGATGATGCCCAGGGTAGCACAACTGATGCTATGGTGGGAGTACACCCAGGATGGCCCAGCTGGATATTCCATTTATGTTTTGCCATTGTGTGAGGATGATGCCCGGTTTGGAATCGTTTTTGCTATGGTGGAAATATGCCCAGGTTGGAACAGTGACAAGTGGTATGGCATGCTCAGGATGACAAGGGTTTTTATGAATAATGTATATATTGATCATACATGATGGCACAAGTAGAGATTCTTAAATGAACCTAATCCAGAAGTTGTTGGTTTAAAAATTGACTACTTCTTGCTTGATTACTATTTGTAATATTGTTTGAAGGGTTGTTTGAATGAATGAGTATCATAAATAAGGTAAAGGAACATGTATGTTTAAACAGTGTGGTAGTAATTAGGTAACAAAAGAAGGGTGAGTGTGGTGTGGAAAGTGAAAGAATGATACCCTGATGGTATCATTCTATGGACGGGTGGACCCGATGAGTTGGGTAACTTTTCAACCCTAGGAGTTTTTTTGTGTAGTCATAAATTTTAAAAGAGATGAACCTTGGCGGCTATGCTTCTGAAACATGGGGAAAAAAGCGCACAAGTTGGTCACTCTAATGTTTATACTCTTACGCATAATTGATTATAGATAGTGTTTAGATAGGGTTATGGTGCTCACGCTCTGCCATAACGAGATAGGATCAATCTTTCACTAACGGTTCATACCAGTGGCTACGTAGTAGCTAAGGCAATGTCCGTTTGGTTTTTCTTTCTCAGGATTGGAGACCGATCAAAGGTACTCGGCTCCTTAAAAAGGGGTTGGCAAGGACCTCACAATCATGTACATTTTGTAGTTAGAGGGTGCATCAAATTTATCCGTGCTCGATCCCTCTTCACTCTCCAGTTCTATTGTCCAAGCCTCATTTAAGGTTTGCTTTAGCCTCTGGTATTCACATTTTTGCTCTAGTTTTGTCATCATTATTGACAATTCAGTTGTTTCTTTGGTTTTTTCTTTGCTTAGTGTCTTTGGATTAGACTTTGTGAAAGTTGGTTTTGCATGTAATTTCAACCTTGGCATAGTCATTGGCTCCTACTAGCATCAAATACTACGTTTTTCACTTTAAAAGAGTGACAAGTTTTCCTTGCTTGTGCTTTTGTTTCCTCACTTGTTTTTCTTGATACCTCTCTTGTCTTCTAAACTTTTGGTCGGGAAAATTATAAAATATTACCATGTTTTTGTTTAATTTTGTTTCATTTTTGGATCTACTCGATAGCTCATCCTCAACATCAATCTTTAATGCATCGTCTCATGAGTCTTGGAATTCTCCATGGCTTTCTTCACTCATACCTCAAATTAAAACCTCATCAACTATGCGTTTGTACTCAATCGTTTCCTGAAACTCTAGGTCCTTGGTCTCCAACCTTGATTGATAACACTAACCATTTGGAAGGGCTCTATGTCATAATCCTCCTTGTCACAGAACTTTGTTGGGTTTTTTTTGTTCATGCATGTATCTAGAGTAGCCAGTATCTCATTTCATCCAAAAGGTTCAAACAAATATTCTAGAAATGATTCTTGAAAGTAGTCTTTATCCTCAAGTGATCTCTCCATAATGAAATCCTTTTAATCAAGCTCTCACATTCTAACGCTTGACACATCCAAATATATGCTTTGTTGTGCAACCATGCAGGTATTTGCTTTTTGTTGACTGTAGTTGAGTCAGATTCCTCTAAAGGAGTTTGATTAATGTCTCTATAGCTATGGTCCTTGACACTGGTCCTTGTTGTAGAATCCTTGTGCCGCAAGTAGATATGATCATATCCCCAATCTTGCACCATCTTAAGTTGACACATGAATGGTCACCCCAAAATGACATCAAAATTGTTGCTCTTCCTGAGATACACTATAGAAAAGGTATGCTCGTACTCAATTTCACATGAGGACACTATGATTTGCTCTAGCATACCCACGGGTCTTTCCACATATCCTGCGCAAGTTACTTTTTCATTTGTGTTTTTCTAAGAGATGGTCTTTCCTAGTTCCCCCATATTTCTTTTATAGCAATGGCCATTCTACCCCTACTATCAAGTATAGCAATGGTTCTCACTCCTTTGTGTCCTAGCAACAAGGTGGTGCTTCCCTCTTCTCCCTCACAGTAATCACCCACCTTGTTTATAGGCACTGGTTTTGCCTTCAATTTCTCTTGTAGAGTTTTACTCATGTGTTCATCTATGGGGATATCTTGATGAGAAATTTTTAGCTCCATCTTCTCCAATTTTTTTGTACTTCACCCCATAAATGCAATCTAATCTACAAAAGCACTAAGAGAGTTATAGTATATTGTATAAGAGTCGACATTAGTCTATGAAAGCTCTTGGTGTCGAGTCATCTTTGAAACTATCTTCCGTTGAGATTCCACAACCTTGACCTCCAATTTTGTTTCATTCTCTCCTATAAATGATGAAAAATCAATGTTTTGGGTTTGCTCTTTGTAGATACCTTTGTTCTTCCATCACCATATAGAGACTATATATCTCTGGAATAAAACTCAGGATCCATATTGATCTTTGTGATAGGTGTAGACTTAAAAGTAGCACTACCGTCTTTGTGATTCCTGATCATTTCCCATAAGGCTTGTGGACATGGATCATCTACTTCCCTTGTGTCCAATGGTGGTTCAATTTTAGGTTTTATTTGATCAATTGTTTCATTTTCTTTGTGCTTAATTTTCCTATCCTTTTGGTGTATCAACACTTCCTATCTGGACGTTTGGTTTTCCTGGGTCCATCGGAGCTTGAGAAATCTCTATGAGCCATTTGCACATTTCTAATCTCTGTTTTTCAACTTCAGGATATGGATATGTCAACCATCTTTGTTCCAAGGCTTGGTTGGTTTTTAGTCTAGCTTTGTTAGCTTGCAATAGAGTCTCTAAAAGTTCTAGCACTTTGTCCACTAAGACTAAACCACCCGATGATGTTTTGGAGGACACAGCTCCTTCCACTCTTTCCTTGTTTTCTTTTTCATGTTTGAGTTTCTCCTTGGTTTGTTGCAGTGTGGTCTCCAAGGCAGTATTTTCTTATAGTTTCTTTGCTTTCATTTTGTCTCTTTTCACTTTCTCAATAAACTCTCACAAGAGTTACTCTATGTTTGGGAAATCTTTTACTATTCAATGGCTGGAACCATGTCAATGTTGTTCCTTCAAAAGTGAGTATAAAAATCCACTACTTGTTCAACTCTCAAGACTTGCTTAAAGAGTGAAACATGCACGTATGGACCCTTGACCCATTGTACTTCTTAGCAACACACTTTGCCACTTGAGATGGTTGCATTCTTCATGTTTTGGAAACCATTATCACAACTCCATGTTTTTTTACCATAACATCTCATGCCTCGTCCCACATGAGTATTATCTGTGTTGACTCAAGTTGTCTTGCTCATTTGTCTTAGTTTAGCATTAGGAATGTCCAGCTTAGGCAGCTTATCCTCATGCTCAATGTCAAATTTGTGCTTGGTGCTTGTCAATCCCCACTTCTCCATAATATATGAATTTTGCACAACTAAATATAGTATACCCTCATCATCAAAGTATTGATCGCCATTGTAGTCCACGGTCACTATGTCCTTGAAATCACTAGGTCTTTCTTCTAGTTTTACGCAGTAGCAATCCATACCATCCTTGTAAACTTTTGCACTCTGGCCATTTTCAAACTGGTAGTTCAAGTGCAATAGTTTCATAGTTGGTGGGGGTTGGGATAATCTTGCACCCATATTTGTCCCTTCTTTTAAACTCACACTTTTGAATCTCTCATCCATGTAGGTGTAAGATCTCTCTGAAGAAGTATTAGAAAGACTCTCCTTAAGAATGGGCTCTAAGGTAGACAATGAATCACCCTTATTCACACTCTCTTCTATGGAAATGTGGCTAATTTGGTCTCCTATAGTAGGGTTTTTGTTTTGATATAATCTATCTTATTGCAAATACATCAAGAAAAGCACTAGTGTGAAACCTTGACCTTAGTATCTCTTTGGTTGCTTCCAAATCCCTGAATCACAATCACTTCAAGCCACTCACTCTAGCCCTTGCAATCTATACAAAAAACACTTTGTGGCTATGAGTTTATAGATGCTCTATTAGTCAAACATCTAGAGTCGATAAAAATTATTGCACTTTTAGCACAAATTCTGTGTTTACTTTCAAAACCCTCAGATCAAGTCCAAATTCAATTTTGAAAAGACCACTAGGCTCCTTATGTCTAGCTATGGTGCAAATTTGGTCTCAGTTTGTGACAAGGAACATGGATCGCAATCCATGTACCTTAGTGGAAGAATATGATGAAACTTGACACACAGATTGCCCTCGGTACCCTAACCCTAGATATATGTATTTTGTGTGGTTTGGACTAGATGAGGTCTACCAAAAGTCAAACCCTCTGTCTAACTTGATGGTTTTAAGTCTAGAAGTCTTTTTGGGTGAAAGCATGTTAACCTGTCGTGCTTTTTGTGCTACTTAGCAATTTCAAGTTAGCACATCTTCGAAAAGTTGAGCGTCCGGTAAATTTTTTACAAATAATATCAAAAATTTTCAGAGGTTGTACATTTGGATTCCTTGTTTCAAGTGCTTTCTATTGATATATCATATGTCATAGATCTTGGAGATGTAGCTCAAGTTATTGTACTAGTTAGCATATGTCAAAATTGTGCTAGTTAGCATTGTCCGGGACATGAAAAAGCATGACAGGTTAACATGCTTTCACCCTTTTGGCCCTTTTGATCCACTTTGTAAAGTTTTTTGGTGACCTTGCTTTTGTAAGTATTGTTTACAATGATCTCTGCTATAGGCTGGTATAGTTTTTGTCCAAAACTCGAATGATGTACATGGACCATGATCCACGATCCATCACTTATTGACTTGAAATTTGCCATGTTAATTACTTATGACGTCTACAGCCTACCCCCATAAACTTTTTGGATTTGGATCACTTTTTGCCAATCAAAAGTGAGTTCTTGTGTGTACTTTGTGATTTTTGACTGGTTTTAATATTTGCTCTTTTGAACTTTTGCCAATGTATCTATTGGGAAAAGTGTTTCAAATGGTCTCAGCTACCTGTTCCTGCTACTCAAATCTGGCCAATAATCATGACAAGGTACATAGATCGTGATCCACGTTTTTGACATGAAACTTTGTCGATTGTTTGTCTATGCTATGTTGTTGCTAATCCCCAAAACTTTTTGAGTTTAGATCACTAAAGTTGAAAACCCCCAAAAAAAATCACTTTTCCAGATTTTGCCCAATTTCTTTGCTTTGAATGTGTTCAATTTGACTCCAAATTTTGGTTTCTTTTCCTTGAAAGCATTATATGCTTGATGGTCTTAGTAATCGCTCAATTAGTCTCAGGGGTACATGGATCACAATCCACATTCCACCTACAAAACTAGATAAAACTTCTCAGATTGCTTCCTATGAGGTTTCTAATTCCCTTGGACATAAAAAAAATTGAATTTTGATTAGCTTTTAGGCTTTGACTATTTTTCAAAGTCATGGTTTCTTTTACCCAAATACGGTTTTCTTTAATTTTTTACCATGATCTTTCAGTCCAAATTTGATGGTGGTAGTTGCTACTTACCTTCCTCCTATGTGCTAGAAAGAAACTATGATAAAAAAACAAATAAGAGAGTACAAATCAAAAGCGGAGTGGAATATGGAACAATACTTTCAAAGCATTGAGAAATTTGAAGAATAAAATGCCTTTTGTATATCACTTACAACTCTCTTTGCCTACACATTGTAGAGATGGCGCAAAAATTCATACACTTATCTGCAATGAAGTAATTGATCACTTGTTCAATATAGAGCATTACAAATTAAATGAGAAATAAAATGTTGCATTGTCATCACATCTATCATATTTATGCACACATAGATGCTTAAATGCTTGTTTTAATCATGTCTGAGTGTGTTTAGCCTTTTGTATATCACTTACAACTCTCTTTGCCTACACATTGTAGAGATGGCGCAGAAATTCATACACTTATCTGCAATGAAGTAATTGATCACTTGTTCAATATAGAGCATTACAAATTAAATGATAAATAAAACGTTGCATTGTCATCACATCTATCATATTTATGCACACATAGATGCTTAAATGCTTGTTTTAATCATGTCTGAGTGTGTTTAAATATGACAGATTGTGCATGTTTTCTACTCCTCCTTGAACTTTTTGTCATTCATGTGAACAAGTGACTTTACTATAGATTTCAAACAACAAAATTCTTTGTCTTTGACTGTGCAGACCATTGTGTCTCACTATAGGGAGGGCTTAAATACAAACTCTATGTCTTTGTATGTGCATACCTATTACCATATACATGTGGTAGTGATGTGTGTGAACACACTAGGACCGTCGGGGCATTTTTTCCCTCTTTAGGAGGTTTTTCCCCCCGTGCATTGTATATACACCCATCACTCTAGGGCTACCCATCTTTCCATTGCACACTAAGTAACACACTCTCTATTGTGTTCCTTGAGCTTCCTTCGTCTTCTCCAAGCTGTGTGCATTTCTCTGCAACCCTAATTCTAAAAATTTGTATTAGAGCAGGTTACATCCTCCCAGGCTTAGTCGCCAGCTGCTCCAGCACACGCCTGCTCACTTTCTTCGATTACAGTGAGGTTTGGTGAGCGTTTGCAAGTTGACAAATATTTTGGGTATGCTCGTAGAGCTGATTCTGCTCAGATTTATGATTCAAGCTCATTTCGACCTTAGTTTCCACTACAGGCAGGTCTACACAGGCAATTTTGTCATTTTGTGCAGAATTTTTGTCAGTACCGTTTTCTGCATAATAGGTGCCTTACAGTCTTCTACGGTTTGTGCTATATAGTATGTGTTGTTCCCACTCCATTTCTCCTATTTTTGGGCAGTTTTCACATCAGGTGCAGCATTTACCATGGTTGACAACAACACAGATGTGTTCAAGATGTTTGCTGATGAGGACAGGTTGGATGGGGACAATTACCCTACGTGGGCTTATATGATACAACATGTTCTTGTGTCAAAGGGTGTCTGGAATATTGTGCAGGGCATTGATGTACATCCTGGTTCTGAGGATGTAGGCGATGTTGAGGATGTTGCAGGTCTTGCTGCAAGGATTGCTGCTATTAGAGTTGTTTTGCCTACAATAGAACAAGCTCGTTGGGTTGTAAAGGATGCACAGGCTCATGCATTGATTGCGTTGTCTGTGAAGCGTACGATTGTTCCTCACATCCGTTCAGCAAAATGTGCAAAACAGGCTTGGAATATTTTGGTTGGTCTTTATGCAAGTCGCAATGAGGCTACAATTGCTTTGCTACGTAAAGAGTTGGAGTCGAAGATTATGCATGAGGAAGATGATATGGACACTCCTTGCTGGTGTCAAGGATATCAATGAGCAACTTATTTCTGCAGGTGAAGTCATTTCAGATAGCTCCCTTGTGCAGATTGTTCTTGATACCTTACCAGATTCATACCAGACTTTTGCTAGTACTTGGACACTGATGACCCAAGGAAATCCTGAAGTTGTCAAGTTTGATGCATTATGCACATTGCTGCTGCAAGAGTCACTTTCTAGAAAAAACGGGACTAGGCAGCGTGTAGTTGAACAGGCTTTTATTGCTTCTCAAAGAAAGGGTGGTAACAACAATACAACCACTTCTTATGGTTCTGCTATGAGTGGAAAAAATCATGTTCCTAATGCTTCTACTAGCAGCAATTCGTCTGAAAATTCTGGTAATAATGGCAAAAAGAAAATGTGTTGCCATTATTGTAAAGCTAATGATCACTTGATCAAGTCGTGTCCTAAGTTGAAGGCCAAAGAGGCTAAGAAGAAAGAGGAAGGTTCCACTGCAAATGTTGGTTCCACTACAAATGCAGCCATTGTTGAGTCTTCTGTGAAAGGAGACTGTGTTGACGATGTTGATGCACAATGCACTTTTAGCGCAGAGTGCACTTACAATCCGGTTGTCCATGATGCATGCTTGTCAGTTTGCTGCAAATTCACATGTGTGGTATTTCGACAGTGGTGCTACAAAGCACATTACCTCACATCGTGAATTGTTTATCTCTCTCAAGTTTGTCCCTCATGGGAATTCAGTCACTTGTGCCAACAATGCCTCTTATCGGGTTGAGGGTCCTGGAAAGATTATGCTCACTGCTGCAAATGTCAGTTCCTTTACACTTGTTGATGCACTTTATGTACCTGGGATCAAGAAGGATCTCTTGTCTGTATCCGAACTTGCTAGACTTGGAGTTGTAGTCAAATTTGTGGATGACAAATGTACAATTCATGATCTCAGTTTTGGTGATGAAATTGTTGCATCTGGCCTTTTGTGCCGTGGGCTATATAAGCTCACTTTGTATGACAAGTGTGGACAAAATTTTGCAAATGCTGTTGCAGATTCAAGCGCTATTTTAGATGCAAAACTTTGGCATGCACGTTTTGGTCATTTGAATTTTGCTAGTTTGCTACGTTTGCAGAAATCTGATATGGTTGCTTCTTTGCCACCTCTTGAAGCACTTGTCAAACATGTTTGTGAAGGCTGTATTTTGGGTAAGATGAAGCGTTCTAAGTTTTCAAAGGATGGTTCAGTTCGTTCCACATCCAGGTTGCATCTTGTACATAATGATGTTTGTGGGCCCATGCAAACTCTGTCCTTGGGCAATTACCTTTACTTTGTGACTTTCATTGATGGTTACTCCAGGCATGCATGGGTATTTCCACTTAAAGGGAAGTCCAAAGTTTTTATGTGCTTCAAACAATTTATGGCTATGACTGAAAATGTCTCGAAATGTACTATGGGCACCCTCCGTTCCGATCGAGAGGGGGAGTATATGTCTCATGAATTCAATGCATTTTTTTCTCGAAATGTACTATGGGCACCCTCCGTTCCGATCGAGGGGGGGAGTATATGTCTCATGAATTCAATGCATTTTTGGCTAGTTGTGGGATAAAACACCAATGTATAGTGCCTTATACACCTCATCAAAATGGTGTTGCTGAGAGGAAAAACAAGCCACTTACAAAAATGGCACGATGTATGGTCAAAAGTCAAGCTTTGCCGCATTCTTTTGGCTTGAGGCCATCATGTGTGCCACTTATGTACTAAACAGGTGTCCTACGAAAGCTTTGCAGTCTATTACACCATATGAAGCATGGCATGATAGAAAGCCTTCTATTGAGCACAGACGTGTTTTTGGCTATTTGGCATATGCTTTGGTGCCACAAACACAGCGCAGAAAATTGGACGATAAGGCTGTCAAATGTCTTTTTGTTGGTTATAGTGTTGAAAACAAAGGTTACAAGTTGTATCATTTGCAAACAAAACGTATTCTTGTTTCACGAGATGTAGTGTTTGTGGAAGATTCAGTTCAGCCCTTGCTATCATGTACTAGAGACAATTATGTAAGCTCATAGGACATTTATGACACTTTGTTGCCTCTTTTCAGTGGTGGAAATACGAATGTAAGTTTTAATGAGGCAAATGTACAGCCTATGGGGGTTTCTAAAAATGTTACAGATCAGCCTATTACTGATGCCGATGTACATGATGTACTTGATGACAAAAAGGGCTGAAAATGACAAGGCTAGAGGTATGCCAAAATGGCTGGTGCACACTTTGCGTGACAGTAAATTGGATGCACCTTTGTCTAGTCGTACTCGTTCACGCTCTCGCCATGCATCTTATGCATCAGATTGTTATGTTAGCTTTGGCTATGTCTAGCTTACATGATGTTGAGGAGCCTCTGTCTTTTGATGAAGCACAGAATTCAAAAAATTGGATGGCTGTCATGCAATCAAAATATGATGCACTTATAGAAAATGACACTTGGACTTTATGTGATTTGCCTCCTGGCAAAAAGGCCATTGGTACAAAGTGGGTTTACAAGTTGAAACGCAAGCCCGATGGTGAGATCGATCGCCATAAGGCTTGACTTGTTGCAACGGGTTATGCACATCAAAAAGGCATAGATTAAGAAGAGACTTTTTCTCCCACTTGTCGTATGACTACTGTGCGTTTTCTATGTGTATTGGAAGCTCATTTTGGTTGGGATGTACATCAATTAGACATTGTTACTGCTTTATTGAATGGTGACATATTTGAGGAAGTTTATGTAACGTAGCCTCGCGATTTTGTCATAAAAGGACAAGAGGACAAAGTGTGCAGATGTAAGAAGGCTTTGTATAGGTTGAAGCAATCTCCTCGTGCTTGGTATGAGAAATCTGACACTCATTTTGGTCAAAGGAGGCTTTTGTAACAGTCCAACAGAAAGCACATTGTTTGTAAAGCGTGAGGGCGATGTACTTCTCATTGTGGTTCTTTATGTCGATGATTTGCTGATCACTGGACCAAATGAGAGACATATTGCTGAATTTAAGACTGATTTGGATGCCACTTTCAAGATGAAATATTTGGGGCTATTGCATCATTACTTGGGTATACAGTTTAAGTAGTGTGATGGTGGCATTGCCTTGGGTCAGAAAAGTTACATAGAGACATTGCTATGCAAGTTTGGACTTGAAGATTTCAAACCTATTTCCACTCCCATCTAAATAGGTTTGAAGTGATTCTACATGATGCTGGAGATCTTGTTGATGTCACTCTTTAACAAATTGCTGTTGGCTGCCTCATTTATGTATGCAAAACGAGACCGGATATTTAGTTTGCAATCTCACAGGTCAGCAGATTTATGCATAGCCCAGGGTCTAAGCATTGGCAGGCTGTCAAGAGGATTTTCCGCTACCTTAGTGGCACTTTACATATTGGCTTCTTTTATCCCAAGAGGGGATCATTGCCACCAGACTTACATGCGTTTTTGGTGGACTCAGATTGGGCTGGTTGTTTTGACACGCGAGTGTCCACAAGTGGTTTTTGTTTCATGCTTGGCAGTTCATGTATATCATGGTTGAGCAAGAAGAAACCTACTATGGCCACTTCGAGTTGTGAGGCTAAGTACAGGGCAGTCTTCATAGCTGCGGTTGAGTGTGTATGGCTTAGATGCCTTATGGCTGATTTGGGTGTTGGACAGGACACTGCGAACACTATCTACACTGACAGTCAGAGCGCATTGGCAGTTGCGAGGAACCCAGTGCTCACACAAAGCACATTGAGGTGCATTACCACTATGTCAGGGAGAGGCTCTTAGCAGGAGAGATTGGCTTGGCTTATGTGCCAGCACAGGACAACCTTGCAGATCTTTTCACAAACGCATTGTCTCATGAGAAGCTCAAATCTTTCCACAAAGCTTTGAGCTTACTCCCCTTTGTGGACTAATCATGTCCTTAGGGCATGGCACTTCCCTTTACTCATGTGCCAACTCTTATTCACCGCATCACTCCAGAGGGGATTTGTTACCATATACATGTGGTAGTGATGTGTGTGAACACACTAGGACCGCCGGGGCATTTTTTCCCTCTTTAGGAGGTTTTTTCCCCCGTGCATTGTATAAACGCCCATCACTCTAGGGCTATCCATCTTTCCATTGCACACTAAGTAACACACTCTCTATTGTGTGCCTTGAGCTTCCTTAGTCTTCTCCAAGCTGTGTGCGTTTCTCTGCAACCCTAATTCCAACAAGACCATCGTGTCTGGAATGAGAGTTGGTCTCTTCAGACATCTATTCTAGTATTAGAGTTCTAAGCTACTGATTATCTACGCGGTTCAGTTAGTGATGATTGAAATTAAGTGCTAGACTAAAATGAAGAACTAAATTGGAATAATGTACTGAAATGGAAAACACAAACTTGAAGACTTGGAATGGTATTATAGATTCAGATCATTAGTACAAGGATAATCATCAGTGCAGTGTACAACATGCTTAAGCTCAAATGAAGTCTGAGGACTCGTTACAAGAGTAAGTGATTATAGAGTTGAAAGCCAAAAGCTTATGAAGCTAAGATTCTAGAAGCAAGAGCCGTAAGCCAAAAGTCTAAAAGCCCAAAAAGCCCCAAAGACATTGTAGCGGGTCCTATTTATATGTTTACAAAGTTACTACAGTAACTGCTATAATTACTGCCGAATTACTACCGGTGTAGCAGTTCTCGTTGGTCGGCCTTGTGAGGAGCAGTTCCCGCCTACTGGGACTATCCTCACCTTCTACATCCTTCCCTCCTTTCTTGAATTTTGGTATAAACCAAAATTTCCTTTTGGCTGGAAAAAAATCCACTACCTGATATTGATTTGTTGTTGGGAAAACCAGTCCGGTTTTCTGAGTTGGCCGATGTTCCTCATGATAGTACTCTTTTGGTATTGCTAGCTTTATACCATACTTCATGCTTGTTGAGTGCTTGACACCCATATAGTTGTGATTCCAAGGGTACCCAGCCAAGGATATTCCAGTGCCTATTGGATAGCTGGGAAAATCCACTGTCTAATTTGAGATGGAACTACCCAGTATCCTTACACTGAACCCACTTCCTCTTGCCCTTCTTCTTTGGTGCCTCAGAAGTCCCAGTTCCAGCATTGTCCTTCTGGATAAGTCTATAAATGGCCTCTTGCTCAAGCTAATCCCACCGTTCTGTGGTTATCTCAAATTCATAAGGCGTGAGGGTGTTGTAAGTTTTGGTGTCGGGATCATATGAATTGCGTTTTCCCTTTGTCAAACGGGTTCTAGCCAGTTTATAATGATGCGAGGCTGAGTGAATCCATCCCTGTAGGAGTGGTTGATTCTTCTTCATTCTGGCTTCGAAGAGAATCTCCGCCATTTCTCTGTATTGTGGTCACAGTCCCGGTTTGGCAGTGATATCCTTTTTGGAAATCTTGGAGGACTCCATAGTCAATTGAAGTATTTGTGATCTTTGTTAATCCGCGAAGCTGGACCTTCCATTGACCCATACAGAGGTTGAACTTTTGCATTTCTCCCTGTAGATCCATGATAGTGTCCATTTTGAGGGCCAAGTGATTTCCAGGTTTTCCATTCCATAGTGGCTCGCTCATACCAGTCACTCACAGAGTTCATCAGTGATGTTGAGATAAGTGAGCCGATCTAATGGTTCCAGATGTTGAGGATATAAGGCTGGGAAGAATCTTGGCAGTTTTGCCTCCTTGGTAGGTAAAGCATTTAGGAGTGCTGGACAATCAGGTACCAACTCCAAAAAATTGAGAACAGTTTGGTTCTCCTACTGCATCATCTTCCTAGTAATTCAAACCAGCTAAAAGATTTTTTGGGAGAGCAATTGGCTATTCTCCTTTACTGTTGGAAGGCTGATCTTCAATGATGGCCTACACCCTCTGATCCAAGACACCTCTGTCACCTTCCACTATGAGCCTATATAAGGCCATAATGTTTAGCTTGTAATTTGCCCATCCCTATTGGATCTTATCAATCTATCTACTTTTTGGTATTTTGCATTTGTTTTGCTTATGCCAGTTATGAAATTAGTATATAAAATTTATGCTCTAATTATGAATGCATCTAACCCTTTTTTGCCTTAATTGAGCCTTACAATCGGCAGTTGCAAGGAACCTAGTTTCTCATGCTCACACAAAGCACATTGAGGTGCATTTCACTATGTCAAAGAGAGACTCTCAGTGGGAGAGATCAACTTGGCTTATGTGTCAACACATGACAACCTTGCAGATTTGTTCGCAAGGCATTGCCTCATGAGAAGTTCGAAGCTTTCTGAAAAGCTTTGGGTTTACCTCACTCTATGGATTGATCATGCACTCAGGGCACGACACTTCCCTATACACTATGTGCTAGCTCTTGCTCATTGCATCACTCCCAGGGGAGATTTATTATCATATACTGGTGCATTGCATATATGTCCTTCATTCTAGGGCTATTCTAGGGCTAACTTATCTTTCCATTATGTTTGCCTTTGTGAAAGCTCCCTTTAGTGACCTCATGTACCCCGTGGGTGTGCAAATAGATGCAATGGACCACTTCACTCAATCTATCTAGATTCCATGGGGCTTTAGGAAGCACAATCTTCCCATTTGGGGTTGGACATGGGAGTGGCAAAGGTGAGGAGACGTTTTAAGGCTTGCAAATCTTCCCTAGCCCCCAAAGAGTCCTTTTTGCTTGTAATGTGACCTCATAGGGTGTGAGCAACATTCTTGAATGTTTGCATGGGATCCAAGAGATGTTGTATTTTTAAGTCCTTCCAATAAGGAAGCCTTAAAAATATGGTATACCTTGGCATACCTTTTGGTGGAGTAGACCGAGATGGATCACTATTGTAGCGCTCTTCCCAAATGGTTGCCCAATCTACCATTGTTAGCTTTAGAGGTGTCTTCCAATCTTGTATTTGTTGTGAGTTTGGTACAGGAAATGGACCAATGAGGATTGAGACTTGTATTTTGCTATGTCTTTCAGATTTGCATGTTGGAGCACCACCATTGAACATGGACCAATGGGGAGCATCCTCAAACGGGGGGTGGTGCTTCCATCTACTCGGGTGCTTTTTTGAGGGATCAAGAGCCCCTCGTTCTCCACATGCTCCAAGGCAATGCACATCAAGCAAGAGATTTCCCCTTTGCACTTGCCACAAGGTCAAGGGAGAATATCCTTGAGACATCCCTCACGTTTGGGACCGTTGGAAGGGCCACAAACATCCCAATTTTCCCGCACACACAAATTGTAATTTTCTAAATAAAAATAAATCAAAAAACATGTGCTATAAAAAGTAAATAGGTCGTATGGAGGGGGGTAGAAATTACTAAAAAATAATTGAAAAATTCTAATAAGTAGGAAAAAATAGAGAGGAAAAAAATAAAATTTGTATAAGAAGGACTATTGGTTAGAGTGGAGGTTGGAAAATCACCCATTGCAACATTGAATTATTTTGCCAGTATTTTAAAAATATGAAAGCAATAATATACACGGTAACATTCGTGGTAATGGTCGTGGTAATAACTCGCGCATTAAAAAAGAAATTGAGCAAGGTATGCCATGTTTTTGGGCATACCTTGCTCAAGTTTTCACCTACCATTGCACTTGCAACAGCGCCATCTCCTTCCCGCTTTACCCCCCCCCCCCCTTCTCTCTCTCTCTCTCTCTCTCTCTCTCTCTCTCTCTCTCTCTCTCTCTCTCTCTCTCACTCTCTCACACACACACACACACACACACACACAAACCTTATTTTGGAGGTTGTACATTCACTGGCCGTTTTTTGAGGCCCGGGCACAACGAAGGAAGGATGAAGTAACATTGCCGAATGCTCAATCACCGGGAGTGGATTAAGGTTGGCTTTTTTCACAACACTCCCCCCCCCCCCCCCCCCCCCGCCATTACCCTATGTTTGAAATATGCACACACATTGTTTGAAATGCGTGCACACACACACATTGTTTGAATTACTCATTGTTTGTATTATGCACTCTTTTGTTTGCCCCCAGTCAATTTGTTTGCATAGATTTTCTTGCATTATGCGCTTTTTTGTTGCCCCCGATCGATTTGTGAAAGAGAGAAGAAATGAGAGTGTGATTTGTGTGTGTGTGTGTGTGTGTGTTTGTGAGTAATCAGAGTGTGATTAGTGTGTGTGAGAGGGAGCAATGAATGTTTGACTAATTAAATGTATGAGGGAAATGAAAAGAGAGAGAGGCAAAATGTGTTTGATTATTAAAAAAACTTTTAAAAATGACTATAAAGTAATGTTTGAAAAAACAACCACTTTAAAAAATTTGAAAAAATAAAGAGATAGAAAATGTAGAGAGTGATAGAGAGACAAAGAGTTAGAGAAGAGAGAGAAGAAGGAGAGAGAGAGAGAGATAGATAGATTTTATTATCGTCCTTGGAGGTCAAATATGACCTATGGGACCAAAGCTACATGTGATGTAGTATGTGTATGATTGA
Organism: Adiantum capillus-veneris; assembly: GCF_014529385.1. Lineage (NCBI taxonomy): Eukaryota > Viridiplantae > Streptophyta > Polypodiopsida > Polypodiales > Pteridaceae > Adiantum > Adiantum capillus-veneris. The sequence continues at coordinate 10,245,821 of NC_140935.1, read as the reverse complement.
TGAGTGACTCTCGATGCTCCAAAATTTTGGTGATGAGAGAGTCACAATGGAGAGCCCACATTGTGGCTAGGAGAGGAAAGTGTGTAGGTCTAAGTCATGGCTGAAAATGTGAGAGAAGCAAATTTGGATGTTACAAAAGTTGAGCACTCTAGTAGTTTGTGGTACTCAAACTCTTAAACTTGCAATGAGCATAATATGCACAGTTGATTTGACTCTTCTCCATTTTCCCAATGCCCTGTCTCGCATCGAAGGAAAGGGGAGCTAAGCCAAATGGCTGCAATAGTGTGTATTGTCGACAAGGGCATAGGCTCAAGCATGTAAGTGTGACTACGGTTTCCTCTTTCAACGAAGAACATGGTTTTAGAGTTGGGGGCAATATGGGTGGTGTAATGTATGCAGCGTGACCCACCGGATTTCTCCCAAGCCATAATACATTGGTGTTGTAGAAAAGCTTCATTCACTTGGGAGTAAATTGAGGCATCATGTAGCAAGTGTAATGCATCCCATCTCCAAACCACTTCTTTATGTCTTGCATCCATCTATCAAGTAAATTGAAGCATCATGTAGCAAGTGTAATGCATCCCATCTCGAAACCACTTCTTTATGTCTTGCATCCATCTTGTGCTCAAGATCTTGCTTTTATGCGTCTTTTAAACTTTTTGACTTGCTTCCCATGCAATTGTAGAAAATCGATGTGAGGGGTTTTGACGCATCTTTATCATGTACTCCACAACCCTTTCCATGCCCATAACCTCAATTAGAAGATATCTTGACTCAAGAAGTAGGAGCATATATGGTGTTTGTGTCTTAACTTGGAGAAAGTTTGTGAGAAAACACTTGGGGCATTCTCAAACTCTTTCCATGTAGACTTTGAGATGCTCCTGCCCCACACTTCAACTCCATAAAGAAGAACCGGTGTAACCAACGCATCAAAAAGGTACTTCTTGAGAATCCAACACTTGATGTTTCCCACATTACACATGTTCTCAAATGTATAATATGTTCTCTTTCTCGCTTCCAAATGACGCATAGCACATTCATGCCACGTGATTGGACGAAAACTCAAGGCCAAGGTACTTAAATCTCTCAACAACTTCAAGTGTCTCATGGCTGTACACAGTGAATGGATTCTCCTTATGGTTGGTTTTCACAAGCATAACCTTTATTTTGGATTCATTCACAATCAGCCCACTATGCAAGCAAAAGTTCTCGAGAAAAACAATAAGCTTTTGTGCATCTTCTAAAGTGTGTGTGAGAGGGCATACAACAAAAGCATGATTATTGCATTGGAAATAGTGACCTCTTCGATGCCTTCTTCTTGCATAAATTCAAGTACCATTTGTTCCAATTGATCGATGCATAGACCAAAGAGAGTTGGTGAAAACGTACATCCTTGTTTGACCCCAATAATGCTTACAAAAATTTTTGAAATTCCTCTTTTCATGCACAATTGACATATCACCTTCTCATAGATTCGAGAAACCGCAAGCATAAACTCACTTGGCACTTGGAGTTCCTCCATCCTTCTCCACAAATTGTTACATGGAATCATATCAAAGTCTTTCTTAAAGTCCATAAAACAACAATACAATCGTTTGCCTTCCAATAGACTTTCCTCCAACCATGAGAACACGAAGAGTGACAAGATGATCAATGGTGCTATGGAATCAAGAAAAACCCACTCGTCCTTTTGCACGCTTGTCATTCTCTTCAGCCCAATCACGCAATTTTATCTCCATTATGCACCCAAACAGCTTTTCCATAAGAAACCCAATCATTATAGTCCGATAATTGTCTACATTTTTTACATCCCCTCCTTTATGAAAAGGCTTGACCCCATTAGTACTTCAATCATAAGGCATATCATGTTGAAGTACAAGGTTAAACATATCAACATCCACTCATGGGTAAAATCTCCCGTCCATTTGATCATCTTCGGCTTGATACCTTGAAGATCTCCCACTTTGCGAGTGGCCAAATTTTCAAGCCCACCACATACATCCTTAATATTAAAAAAAGAGGGCATACATGGGAGTGAACCATAAAATGACATTTTTTCATAATTTGGTTGCTCATATAATTGCCTACAATGTGTGTACATATCCACAAGACTCAATTTACTAAAATTCTCAACCCGCTTGTCCCTCAAGATTATCCAAAATCTTCCACATGCAAGTTATTGCTTTACTTCCCATCTTCTTCTCTTCTTTTGAATCAATTCCTTACATGTATGCAAATGACTTTGATAGTTGTCTTTGTCCATAGTTGCATCAAGCTTTATCAAGGACTCTCGAGCATCTTGACATGCTTTATCAAACCATGTTTTGTGTGATCTATCTTTGTTGATACATAAGGTCCGATGGTCCGATGGTCTTACATCCATAATGTGCTCAAGATCTTGCTTTTATGCATCTTTTGAGCTTTTTTGTTTGCTTTCCATGCAATTGTAAGAAGGCGATGTGAGGGGTTTTGATGCATCTTTATCATGTACTCCACAACCCTTTCCATGCCCACAACCTCAATTGAAAGAGATCCCGACTCAAGAAGTAGGATCATGTCTTAATTTGGAGAAATTTTGTAAGAAAACGCTGTTAGACATTCTCAAACTCTTTCCAAGTAGAATTTGAGATGCTCCCGCCCCACACTTCATCTCCACAAAGAAGAACCGGTGTCACCAATTCATCAAAAAGATACTTCTTGAGAACCCAACACTTGATGTTTCCCGTATTACATATGTTCTAAAATGCATATATGCTCCCTTTCCCGCTTTCAAACGACACATAGCACATTCATGCCACTTGTGATTGGACAGAACCTCAATGACAAGTTTCCTTAAAAGCTCTCAAAAACTTCAAGTGTCTCATTGTTGTGCACAATGCGCATTAGGAAAATTTTGAACTCATTTTTGGGCCTTTTAAGAGTGCCACATCATCAAAGTTGTACAAAAGAAAGCAACCCGGTAGACCCCTCTAAATATCGCTTAGAACCCCATGATATGACCTATCATTGGAAAGTTCTTGAAAAATGGATTTTAAAGAGACAAGGTCCGAAAAGTTTGGATGACTTCTATGAAAGTTATGCCATTTTTTTTCAATCAGCCAGGTTTTGTTACCGTTACGGTAATCTAAAATCACCTTTTTCTAGATCTACATGAAGGCAATGTCTAATACATGCATGCTATATATCAATAGATAGCATTTGAAGAGTAGATTCTAAATATCCAACCATCGACAAGTTTGGATCTTATTTGCAAAAAATTTACCGATCCCCACTTTTTGAAAGCTATGCCACATCAACAATTCTTACAAAGCCCATTTTTGAGTCCAAACTTTTCCTAATGGTTGGTTTTCACAAGCATAACCTTTGTTTTGGATTCATTCACTATCAACACACTATGCAAGAAAAAGTTCTCAAGGACAACCCTAAGTTTTTGTGCATCTTCTAAAATGTGTGTTAGAAGCACTACATCATCCCCATACAACAAAAAGATGATTACCGCATTGCCAATAGTGACCACTTCAATGCCTTCTTCTTGCATAAAGTCAAGTACCATTTGTTCCAATTGATCGATGCATAGACCACAGAGAGTTGGTGACAACAGACATCCTTGTTTAACCCCATAAGTGCTTACATTTTTTTTTGAAATTCCTCTTCCCATGCGCAATTGACAAATCACCTTCTCATAGATTCAAGAGTCACGTGGCACTTGGAGTTCTTCCATCCTTCTCCACAAATTGTTACGTGGAATCATATCATAGGCTTTTTAAAGTGCACAAAACAACAATACAATCTCTTTCCTTTCAATCGAATTTCCTCCATGAGAACACGAAGAGTGACAAGGTGATCAATGGTGCTTTGGCATCAACAAACACTCGCTTGTCCTTTTGCACGCTTGTCATTTTCTTTAGCCAATCACTCAATTTCATCTCCATTATGCACCCAAACAAATTTTCCATAAGAGACCCAATCATTATAGTCCGGTAGTTGTTTACATTCTTTACATCTCCTCTTTTATGCAAAGGCTTAACCCAATTAGTACTCCAATCGTAAGGCATACCATGTTGAAGTGCAAGATTGAACATACCACATCCACAGATGGGTAAAATCTCTCGTCCATTTGATCATCTCCGGTTTGATACCTTGAAGATCTCATGCTTTGCGAGTGTCCAACTTTTCAAGCCCACCGCATACATCCTCAATAGTAAAAAAAGAGGGCATACACGGAAGTGAAACATAAAATGGTATTTTTTGAGCGTTTGCTTGATCATATATTTGCCTACAACGTGTATACATATCCACAATACTCAAGTTACCAAAATTGTCAACCCGCTTGCCCTGCAAGTTTCTCCAAAATATTCTACATGCATGTGTCTTTTCTTGGACTGGAAAAAGTTGTTGCTTTACTTCCCATCTTCTTCTCTTCTTTCGAATCAATGCCTTATATATATCCAAATGAATTTTATAGTTGTTTTGTCCATAGTTGTATCAATCTTTATCAATGACTTTTGAGCATCTTGACATACTTTATCAAACCACCATTTGTCTAATCTATCTTTGTTGATACCATGATAATTCTTTATGGACAAGCATTCTTCGACACAAGAACAAATAACTTTCTTGAAAGCTTCCCATTTATTTTCCAATGGTGCTTCATATTGAAGCTTTGATATCCATAACTTTTTCTCACCCATTTCAATGTACATTGGTGCCCGTTTGAAATCCATACATACTGATAATTTCTCTTCCCTTTGGCTGAGATTACCATGCTTAGTTGCTTCTCCACATGAAAGGTCAATACATAAGGTCCAATGGCCTAATTCCGGGGTCCATTGGCCAAACATAAAACTCTTTATGTGATATCGCACATGATGGCTTTGGAGAATAGCATATAGTCAATCACATTATCTCCATTATGTTTCCTACATGTAAATCCATTGGTTCCACTCCACAAACATACACCATTGGAAACAATGAGCATACCCGTGCTATTACACATGTGTGTAAAAGTGACTTTCCATAGTGGTCCCCGGCTCTTTCTCATCCATTGAAGTACGATTATACAAGTAAAATTTGTCCAACTCCCTTGAAATGTATGGTGACTTATCAAATTGTTGAGTTTGTTGCAATGTTTTTGTGAGAGCATTCATATCTCCAAATACAATTACATCACCTTCGCCTTTGAAATAAGCAATGTCCTCTTCTAAATTCAAAAATGGATGATCTATATCCATGCAAGCATAAAAGGGGGAATCATGATGAGGAATGTAGCAATCGGCTACAAAAATGGGTGCTCTTTTTTGGTGTCAAAATTTTTAGCCATACATAATGTTTGTACTTGTCATCTTTCACAATTGATACAAAATCTTCCAATCCTTTCTTAGCCATACATGCTACTCCTCCCTGCCCTCTTCGTTGTTTGAGATTCTTTGACCACATCAATGAATTTACGTTGTAATCCTCCAAGCCGTTAATCCTTTGTGTATCATGCTCCCAAGTTTCAACAAGAAGTAAAACATCGGCTTTGCTTGTTAGTTCATCAATGTCAACCCCCACATTCCATGGGTATCCATTACAATTCCAAAATCATATTTTCAATTGTAAATTGGTCTCATAGGTCACGCATCCCTATTTGCTCAAGGGACTTGCCTCCTCCTTCGGCACATTTTCTTCGTGAGAGATCTCCTTGTTTTCTTATTCTCTTTCTCATATGCCTTGTGATGCATATTTTGTTGCTTAATAGTGCAATCTTCACATACAAAACATTTTGTATCCCTCAAATAGATCCAACTATTATCAAGGATAATCTTTTGTTTGGTCTCATCTCGGCATGGTGCATACTATTGGCTGTTTTCCCAAGCAAAGAGCTCCTTGCTAACCTACTCTATGTGCTCCATAGACCATAACTTTGGACATGCCAAAGTGGGTTTTGAAGAAATTTTTGATAACAACGGCAAGAGAAGGAGGTGTCTCTAACTTCTCTTTGGAAATTCCACAAATAACAATGTTCTTGGAGCGTCGCTCTTGTTCCTTCAACTCCTCCACATCCACATTCTCAACATTCTTTTTTTGAACCATAGCTTGCATGAGTGAGGAATTAGGAACCACATTGCTTCCACATACATTAGCCCAAGACTTGTTTGTGCATACATTTTTCATGTCGCATACGTTTGGGCTCATGGTGTCAAATTTCTCATCTATCAATACATGGCCATGCTCTACTTTGCTCATGTGCTCCTTCAAAGCATTCAAGTCCACAAGAGGGCATTTACATTCCTTGAATTCCTCTTCAAGTTGCATCAAACATGTTGTTTGTATCTCGTGTCCGACCGACCGATAGAGAGAGAGAGAGAGAGAGAGAGAGAGAGAGAGAGAGAGAGAGAGAGAGAGAGAGAGAGAGAGAGAGAGAGAGAGAAACAGAAAGAGGTAGAGGGAGAGATAGAAAGAGAGGAAGAGATATAGATAGATAGATTTTATTATCGGCCTTGGCGGACAAATATGACCTATGGGACCAGAGTTACATGTGATGGAGTATATGTGTGGTTGGTGAGTGACTCTCAATGCTCCAAAATTATGGTGATGAGAGTCGCAATGGAGAGCCCACACTGTGGCTAGGAGAGAAAAGTGTGTAGGTCTAAGTCATGGCTAAAAATTTGAGGAAATCAATTTTGGATGTGACCAAAAGTTGAGCACTCTAGTAGTGTGTGATACTCAGACTCTTGAACTTACAATGAGAAAAATGTGCACTATTGATTTGACTCTTCTCTATTGCCCCAATGCCCTATCTTGTATGGAATGGAGTGGTAGCTAAGCCAAATGGTTGTGATAGTGTGTATTACTTGACAATGGGATAGGCTCAAGCATGTAAGGGTGAGTACGGTTCCCTTTGAGTCAGCAAAGAGCACGGATTTGTAGTTGGGGGCAATATGGGTGGTGTAATGTATGAAGCATGACCCACTGGATTCCTCCCAAGCCATCATACATTAGCGTTCTAGATAAGCCTCATTCTCTTGGGAGTCAATTGAGGCATCATGTAGCAACTGTAATGCATCCCATCTCCCAAACTACTTATTTATGTCTTGCATCTATCTCGTGCTCAAGGTCTTGCTTTGATGCGTATTTTAAACTTTTAATCTTGCTTCCCATGCAATTGGAGGAAGTCGAGTGTGAGGGATTTGGACACATCTTTATCATGTGCTGCACAACCCTTTCAATGCCCATAACCTCAATTGGAAGAGATCCCGACTCAAGCAGTAGGAGTAAATATGGTGTTTGTGTTTAACTTTGAGAAATTTTGTAAGAAAATGCTTTTGTACATTCTCAAACTCTTTCCAAGTAGACTTTGAGATGCTTCCACCCCACATTTCAACTCCATAAAGAAGAACCAATGTCACCAACATGTCAAAAAGGTACTTCTTGAGAACCCAACACTTGATGATTCCCACATTACATATGTTCTCAACTGCATAGTACGCTCTCTTTTCCACTTCCAAATGATTTGTAGTATATTCATGCCACTTGTGATTGGCCAAAACCTCAAGGCCAAGGTACTTAAACTTCAAGTGTCTCATTGTTGTACACAAAGCATGTCTTCTCCTTATGGTTGGTTTTCACAGCATAACCTTTGTTTTGTATTCATTCACAATAATCCCACTATGCAAGCAAAAGTTCTCAAGGACAACCATAACCTTTTGTGCATCCTCTAAAGTGTATGCTCAATACACAACATTATCCGCATACAACAAAATCATGACTATCACATTGCAAATGGTGACCTCTTCAATGCCTTCTTCTTGCGTAAAGTCAAGTACCATTTGTTACAATTGATCATGCATAGACCAAAGAAAATTGGTGACAATAGACATCCTTGTTTAACCCCAACAATGCTTGCAAAAATTCTAAAATTCCTCTTCCCATGCGCAATTGACACATCACCTTCTCATAGATTCAAAAAACGGCAAGCATAAAATCACTTGGCTCTTGGATTTCTTTCACCTTCTCCACAAATTGTTATGTGGAATCATATCAAAGGCTTTCTTAAAGTCTATAAAGCAACAATACAATCGCTTTACTTTCAACCGACTTTCCTCCATGGAACACAAAGAGTAACAAGATGATCAATGATGCTATGGCATCAACAAAAACTCACTTGTCCTTTTGCATGCTTACCATACTCTTCAGCCCAATCACGCAATTTTATCTCTGTTATGCACCCAAACAACTTTGTCGTAAGATACCCAATCATTATAGTCCGATGGTTATTTACATTCTTTACATCCGCTCCTTTATGCAAAGGCTTAACCCAATTAGTACTCCAATCATAAGGCATACCATGTTGAAGTGCAAGGTTGAACATATCACACATTCACTCATGTGTAAACTCTCCCGTCCATTTAATCATTTTTGGCTTAATACCTTGAAGATCTCTCGCTTTGCGAGTGGACAACTTTTTGAGCCCACCGCATACATCCTCAATAGTAAAAAAAGAGGGCATACATGGGAGTGAACCATAAAATGGCATTTTTCTAGCATTTGGTTGCTCATATAGCTGCCTACAATGTGTGTACATACCTACAAGACTCAAGTTATCAAAACTCTCACTCTGCTTGCCCTTCAAGTTTCTCAAAAATCTTACTTGAAAAAGTTGTTGCTTTGCTTCCCATATTCTTCTCTTCTTTTGAATCAATGTCTTGTATGTATGCAAATGACTTTGATAGTTGTCTTTGTCCCTAGATACCTCAAGCTTTATCAAGGACTTTTGAGCTTCTTGACATTCTTATCAAACCACCTTTTGCATAATCTATCTTTGTTGATACCATGGACATTCTTTATGGCAAAGAATTATGTGGCACAATAAAAAATAACTTTCTTAAAACCTTTCCATTTATTTTCCAATGGTGTGTCATATTGAAGCTTTTTCACCCATAACTTTTGTTTAAGCATTTCAACGTACATAGGTGCCCGTTTGAGATCCATACATAGTGATAACTTCTCTTCCATTTGGCTGAGATTATCATGCTTAGTTTCTTCCCTACATGCAAGGTCAATACATAAGGTCTGATAGTTTGATCTTGAGTCCATTGGTCTAGCATAAAACACTTTATGTGATGCATAATGGCTTCAGAGAGTAGCAAATAGTCAATCACACTATCCCCATTATGTTTTCTACATGATGTAAATCCACTGGCTGCACTCCACAAAGATACATCATTAGCAATGAGCATACTCGTGCTATTACACATGTGTAAAAGTAACTTTCCATAGTGATCCGGCTCTTTCTCATCCCATTAAATTACAATTATACAAGTGAACTTCCTCCGACTCCCTTGAAATATATGGCATAAAAAATTGTTGAGTATCATGTTGCAAAGTTTTTGTGGGAGCATTCATATCCCCAAAGACAATAATATCAGCTTCATCTTTAAAATAAGCAATGTACTCCTCTAAATCAAAAAATGGCTGATCTCTATCCATACAAGCATAAAAGGGGGAATCATGATGAGGAAAGTAGAAACCGGCTACAAAAATGGGTGCTCTTTTTGGTGTCATAATTTTCAACCATACATAATGTTTGTGCTTGTCATCTTTCAGAATTGATACAAAAATCTTCCATTCCTTTCTTAACCATACATGATATCCCTCCTTTCCCTCTTTGTTGCTTGAGATTCTTTGATCACATCAATGAATGTAAATTGTAATCCTCCAATCCGTTAATCCTTTGTGTATCATGCTCCCAACTTTCAACAAGAAGTACAACATTGGATTTGCTTGTTAGTTCATCAATGCCAACCCACATATTCCATGGGTTTCAATTGCAATTCTAAAAGCATACTTTCAATTGTAACACGGCTTCATAGGTCACGCATTCCTATTTCCTCGAGGGAGAGGGACTTACCTCCTCCTTGGGCACAATTTCTTCATGAAAGATCTCCTCTTTTTTTCTTATTCCTCTCCTCATATGCCTTGCAACACATATTTTGTTGCTTAATAGTTCAATATTCACATGTAAAACATTTTGTATCCCTCAAATAGATCCAACTATTATCAAGGATAATCTTTTGTTTGGTCTCATCTGGCATGGTGCATACAATTGGTCGTTCTCCCGAGCGAGGAGTTCCTTGCTTACCCACTATGTGTGCTCCACAAACCATAACTTTTGACATGCCAAAGTGGGATTTGAAGAAAGTTTTGATAATAATGGCAAGAGAAGGAGGTGTCTCTTACTTCTCTTTGAGAATTCCACGAATAACAATGTTCTTGGAACATTGCTCCCGTTTCTTCAGTTCCTCTACATCCACATTCTCAACCTTCTTTGTTTGAGCCAGAGCTTGCATGAGAGATGAATTAGGAACCACATACATTAGCCCAAGACTTGTTTGTGCATACATTTTTCATATCGCATACATCCCGACTCATGGTGTCAAATTTCAGCTCTTTCAATTCATGGCCATGCTCTATCTTGCTCATTTCACCTTGTTTGTTTACGATCTCTTGCAATGATACCAAGTATGTCATGATCATGGTTTCTGATGTTTTTGGTTGAGTGGTTGTGTTACTATTTCCACCCTTAGGATATTTTAGATCATTTTCTACAATGGTTGCGGACCTTGTTGAAGAAGAAGAATTCTTGCAAGTGCTGACATTATATGTAAAATAAGAAATTTAAGTCAAACCTATTCACTTCAAAATGCTGCTATAGAAAAGCCTTCCATAGTTTTGAATTTTTTTGTCCTTACATCAATGGCATCGTGCTCTTTGATTGAGACTATAGATCACCCAAATCAAAGTTCGGATGAAGAAATTATAATCAAAAGAGTGAACTAATGTCTACTAAGTCAAAAACGGTTGCACGAGAGAGAGAGAGAGAGAGAGAGAGAGAGAGAGAGAGAGAGAGAGGTGGGAGAGAGAGAGAGAGAGAGAGAGAGAGAGAGTGGTACTAGTTTTTCTTGTGTGTAACGAAGGGATTTTAAACCCCATATCTTTTCCATGTGTTTTTCCATTTGGCCCCATAAATGAGGTCTAATTTTTAGCAAGTCTGAGAGAGAAAGTGTGCATTGTATAGAAGAAGACATCAATTCATGCAAGCTCTTGATATCCATCATTTTTAGTTTGGCTTTCCACTGAGAAGGTACCATTTTAACCTTAAATTTTGTTTTGAGTTATCCTATGAAAGATGGCAAAGTTTGTAGAGATTGTGGTTTTCTCTCTTCAGATGCGACAAACTTGACATCCCCATATAAAGATCTTATATCCCCTGGAAAAGATTCGTGATCCATCTTTATTTCAGGGATTGGTGCTGACTGTAAGGTAGCACTACCATATTTTTTGTTTCTAATTGATTCCCGTAAGGATTTTGCCCACGGTTCTTCTACCTCTGGAATAGGCATCATTGCTTGTGATCCCACCCCATTTGTGGTATTGGCTACTTTCCTTCTATCTAAGGTGGCTCAACTTTCGACTCTTCCTGGTCTCTATTTACAACACCTTGGTTCTCCATTTCTTGGAGTATTTTATGGATTAGCACCTTCATTTTTGGAGCATCTGGAGCATGTGATATATAAGAGCTTGGGCCGCCTGGATGAGCTCCTTGTACATTTGAAACCTCTCTTTTTCATACCTTGGATGAGGATACGTCAACCATCTATGCAGTTGGGTTTGATTGGGTTTTAGCTTAGCTTCATAGGCCTTCAAAATTGCATCTAAAGGTTCAAATACTTTGTCCACTGTTAGCTGAGTCAACATCAGTTAACAAAAGCTGCTAAACACCGAAGACATATGGATGCACATTGAAGATCAACATGAAGAAGCAGTAAAGATTGGAGTTACACATTTTCCACGTTTTCCCAAATTGGTCACGTATTGTAAATTCTCGATTTATTTCAAGCCATTGTAATATTTTAATGTGTTACGGGCTCAATGGGAGTTCCAAGATGTAAAGAATAGGCTAATTATTGTGCCTAGGTTGCAGATTCACTAAGTGGTGGAGCCGTAAAGGCCTTGGGCACCCGAACATTGCATATTTTTAACCTAGGTATATAAGGCACTGTGTAAAAGAAATTAGGGTTCTCAAGCTCATTTGTTGAGAGAACTCTTTGGTGAGAGCTCTTGAGGTGTGTGGCTATGGAGTCCTTGAGCTTCTCCTCTCTCATGAGACTTGATTAACACTAATCAATGATGCTTAGATTAGCTAGATCTTAACTAATTATGATTAATCCCTCTCTCATGCTTATTATGATTTCCTATGATGCTTAGATTAGCTAGATCTTAACTAATTAGCGATTAATCCCTCTCTAATCTTGTGTGATTGCCCTCTTTTGCTTGTGTGTGCATGTAGGTTTGATTGGAGTGTGGTGCTCAATAGATCTATGTGTGTGTGTGTGTGTGTGTGTGTGTGTGTGTGTGTGTGTGTGTGTGTGTGTGTGTGTTTGCGATTAGTGTGTTGCATGATAGGATTAGTGTTGTGTGCGTTTTGCAATCGTAGTTTGTGTGATTGGGTTGATTAGAGGTGAAGAGAAGTGGATGTGGAGATTGCCCTTCATTGCAGCTTCGCTCCTCCCTAGGCCAAGAAGCTCACCTCGTAGAATTAAACATTTGTGTTGCCACGATTAGATCACTAACCGTGTGAGTGTTTCCATGCCCTAGCCGGGTAGCTCATCCCTCCGTATTGACAATTTTGTTGGTCATTGGAGCTATTGCATCGATGGAACCCCCAACATTTGGTGCCGCTACCGGGGACGATATCCTATGCTAGTGTAATTGTGGCATAATTGAATGCGTTGCCTCACTAATTTCACTTGTTTGTTTATTTTTTTGTGGATTTTGAATGTGTGTGTATGAAGCATTGTGTTCATAATTCCCTAATGTGTGACCGTATGTTGTCAATTGTGTGTTTACACACTCTAATTTCTCACTAACCCCTTGCTAATTTGACTAATTTTTGCTAACTTACTAATTTGCTTTGTAGGATTGGAGCATTCAACCATTCAATTGATCTTCAATGGAAAGGTAATTAAGGTCGTATTCTCAACCTCCCTAGAATCTAAGGATGTGTAGAATTGTGTAGAAATCCCACCATGATGCAATGTAATGCTATGCTATGCTGATGCAATGCAATGCTGATGTTATGGATTGAAAATTTTGCGATTATTCATTTTCACGCCGTCATAATGCCGAAATTTTCAAGAATTTGTGGCGTATGAATTTGACAAGTTTCAATTGCTAATTGGTGATTTTGGATTGCTAATTAGGTGCCTAATTGAGTTAATTGCATGCTTGGATGGTCAATTTCAAGTGTGTGTGCACTAAAATCAAGTGTGTGTGCATTCTAATTGAGTGTGTGTGTATGCTAATTTTAGGTTTGTGTGCACTATTGTGCCCATGTTTGTGTGTGTGCACTATTTTGCCCATGTTTGTGCACCTAAAAATCAATGTGTGCGTTATGATTTTCAATTGTGATGATTGATTTGTGTTGTGCTTATACCCAACTAATGATTTGTGAAGTCACATTGCAAACCCGACAAGTTTAACCCTTTTGTGTGCGCACCTAAAGATTGGTAAAAACTGCCAATTTTTTAGTGTGTGTGTGCCTAAAAAGTGTTTAATTTGCATGATTTATTCATATTTTGATTGCATAATTGATGTGCGTAATGATAAATTTCTGCATTTTTGTGCTCAAAACAGGGATTTACACACTCTAATTGCGTCAATTTTTTACCTAATTTTGTCCATAATTTTGCCGATTTAATTACCTAGTCTTGATTTATTTGATGAAATTGTTTGGATATGAAATTGATGTGATTTTGGCAATTTTATTTGGCTGAACTATTCCCTAATGTGTGCAGAATTTGTAGAATTTTTTGGATAATTTTTATAAATTTTTGGGGATTTTTTGCTAACTTTTGCATTATTTTTGGATAATTCCATAAAATTTTGATTTTGCAATCTTTATGAGCTATTTTGTGTGTGCATAATTACGGCATCATTTTTTTCGCATTTGTGCTCTTTGTGGTCAATTTCTAAGCATTTTACTATTTTCGAGGATTGGGTGGACAATTTTGTCGAAATCGGCGTTTTCGGAAAAAAATCTGCATTTTTAATGTGCTTTTGCGTGTCGGAAGTATTCAATTGTAAATGATGATGATTTTCTAAGGTTTCTAGAATTTTTTCGAATTTTTTGGTGAATTTTTGTATTTTCGAGTCATTTTCAGTGTTCTGGCTAATTTTTGACCTATATTCGGCTTTTTTTTTGTTTCCGAGCGTGCCTCTCGCCGCATGGGCTTTCCTCGTCAGATAAATCTTTACAGTCTCTTGGGATAGTTTCCTACGATGCTAAAACAATCTTCTTCTTTTTTTCTTCTACCGCTTCTGTCATCGTTCTCGCGCTTCGTGGCGTGTGAATCAACCCTTACACACACAACACAAGAAGACAAACCAACAGCAGTGGCAGCACAAGTGCAACTGCAACCAACCGTATTTTACAACTATATGGCTACAATGGAGACAAAGTCTTGTACACAAATTCAGAAGGCCATAGATACTTGATGAGCAGTAAAAGCAACACAGGAGCCAAGATCCTATTGATCAGAGTAAAGCCAGATTCAGAGAACTCCCAGATGTTCACAGACTTCAGTGGAGTTAGGTATTGCAAGCTCAAAGATGAAGTGCATATAGAAGTGCAAAAGATCAAGCCAAGTGTTTATCTAGAAATTTGCACAAGCCAGCAAAGCATACATTTGGTGCATGTGCAATCAGAGTCATTATACATGGATTACAATGGTCAGATCTATAATCGACAGCCAGAAATGGAAGATCCAACAGATCAACCATTAGAAGCCAGTCTAATTTGAGAACAAAGTCAAAGACAGTACCAAGGTCAAGATGGACCAACCTACGGCTTGATGCTCAGTGTTTTAAAAGAAGATGCCGACAACTTGGCCAGCACAGAAGCTCCTCAGCTAGAGCTTGACATGACAGAGCCAAATGAAATACCACCAGTCATGGTGTATTGCTCAGATTATGGATGAAAAGGTGGACAGTTTTCTAAAGATTGTCCAAGAAATCCAAACAACAACGATGCATCAACTGCCAACAAGCAAGGTACAGAGCAAATTGGAAATGTGAATCTCGATGTAAGTGCATCTAACCTGTCACTTTTAATGCAATCAGATGATTCTACATTATCATTAGAAGCACCAGCAAAAACACTACAAAGTCAAAATGATCATAAAGATGCACAGACACCTGAAAAGCTTAAAATTAATTCTTTGAACAACAAATTCTTGCATGAATTTAGTCAAGGTGTCGAGATATCACCAAAGGTTGAAAAGACTATTAGGTTTGCAAATGATTTTGCATCCACTGCCACAAGTGTGCAATCATCCACGAGTCTAAGGGACACATCAAATAGAATGATGTTAACTTTGTATGGTACAAATAATTCATATGCACACTATGTGGACCAAAAAGGAAAAATGTACAAAAATGATCAACCAGTGTTTGAACAACCCACATACCAACTAATAGAAGTATGTCCAGTAATAGATCAGAGAGGATGATTCATTTCAAAAGAAAGAATCTAATATAGCCCATCATCTCTAGAGCTGAAGGATATTACCCGAGTGAACCCAAAAATTTGTTCAGAGCCAAACTCTCCTCCATCGAAAATCAAACTTTGATGTTGTGACCAAACGAGCATATATTTTGACCAAAACAGTAGTAGATATAGACGGGAGTCTAGCATCTATGATGCATTGGGTCCTAAAACCACAAAAGTTCATATCATAGGAGACCCATGGGATGGACAATATCAAGGCAAAGATAATGCTATGTACAGCTTGACTTGGGGAGTAATTTGTCATGTTTCACGGAGATACATAGGAAACTATGCAGAAGGTTTAGAGATGCCAAATGTCAACAATGCTACCCAAAGTGTATCTTCACAATTCCAAAAGGTGAGACTGAACCAGAGCCAACCAATTTTTAACTCTTACAATGAAGCAGGCTATAGTGATCACCCTAGGAAGGGGGGAGCTGTAAACCCATCAACCTCAGCTTATGTACCAGGAAATGCTACAGTAGTTAGAATCCCCAGAGCTTCTAGCCAACAGACCTCTTCAAAGCAAAAACCATTGAAAGATCATATGGTTGTTGGAAGTTTCCAATTGACCCACGTTCTCTCAGAATCTACGGACAAATGCTTATATGAAGATCATCAAGGACAAAAGTTTCAGCTGATCTGCATGAGTCAAAGCCAAAAGCTGACAAATCTAATAGTTTTCAAACAGTTACATGTGATCAAGCTCACATATGCATATCAAGATGCACATGGTAACGAATATCAGCAAGGTCATGACCCCGACTGAAGTCAAAGACTATCTGAAGATGATGCAAAACCTCAAGCTACTAGAACAGGTGACAGATAAGTCAAAGTCAATGAAAGCTAAAGTCCAGAAGGATATACAAAGATCACCACCGAAAACTCCTCCTAAAAGATAGAAAGTTCTACCAGACAGTACAATGGATCTATTAAGGTCAAAGGTTACTCAGATGCAGGTGGACAATGCTCAATTGCAAAAAAGTGCAGTATCACAGTCATACGAGTCGACATCAACGGAAGCAGGTGGTCAAAGCAAAGAAAATGCAGATAAAGTCCAACCAAAGGATGTTGCCATAGCAAAAGAAGTCAAATCAGACACAAATCTTGAGAAGATCAAGTGCAATATTTTTGGTGAAAACGAAGAAAAGTTGTCAAGAGAAGTAAAGCTAGATTTTCAGTTAGACAAGAACCTCATGTCTTTTCACACTTGGAAAAGATGTGGCCAACTACAGAGGTAAAATGGTCCAGGATTTGTTAGCATATCAGGAAACAAATGAGCAGAATGTTGGGAAATCATATCCACCACCATTGAAGTAAGTTTACAAATCATCATAGCTCAATTCCACGTGATCACAGCAAAAGATATGCCAGACAACATCATAATGGGAATGCCAATGGCCCAAAAGATCCTAGAGATACAGAATTCAAACATGACGGAGTCATCACACAGACAACAAAGAATGGAGATCAAGACTGGTCACTCGCGGATAATAGCACCATTGAAAGATGCTAAAGTCTACCACAACTCTCAAGAGGAGACATAACAAAGACGAATATCAAAGAATTTTAGACAACGATTCTACACAGGTTATACAAAGATTTGGCTACCAGTCAACCACAAGCCAACTGCAACTACACCATACCTGCATGAAGATCTCAAGACCTCACCAAGACCTAGAGCCAAGCAAATTCAACAAAGGAGATACAAAGGTCATCAAGAGATTTGGATTCCTAAGTCTTCCAATAAACCGAGTCAAAAGCCAGATGCCAACAGCCAACAGAGGCCTACACCAACATCAAAGACTCCTATCAACAGACCTACTTGGAGAATCAAACGAATAATGGAGTCTTCACAGTCAAAGAAGGACAACCCAACTAACGTGAATCCAGATTCAAAGATGATAAAACAGGTATGGCAAAAGAAACCTTCAATGCCAACTTGGTCCTTCACTAATCCTCTTTTTGAGGATTCAAGCTTACTTTTAGCTGAAGAAATGTTTGTAGTAAGCACAAGAATGTAAAAAGTCAAGTTGCCAGGGTGCAAAAAACACTCTTTGGCATAGTTAGAGTCGGGTTGCTGAGCCATAAAATGAGCGAAGCATTAGTCCCAAAGCTTCAAGTCACATTAAACTATGTGCTAAGAATCATAGTTATTAGGCTTATGCTCAAGATGGAAGAGTTGAGCATATCTAGGTCGTGTCGCTCATGCTGGATGAGGTGAGAATAAGAGTCAAAGTCTATTAACTTACAATTGGTGGAGTGTCGTAGAGTCCAATACTCAAGCACAGTGCACACTAAGATGAGATCACATATCCTCGTCAAACGAAAACCATTCTTAAAGGGGTGCCAGCTTGCAAAGCCATGTCATATGCTTTAATAGCTACACCATCTTTCTGAAGAACCCCTCAAAATCTTTCTTGCACAGCATATTGTTTCCCATGCATTTTTGTGTATGCATATATAGGATGTCCCATCATTGGATTTACACATTAGACACTCTTTTTTGCTTTCACCTATGCACCTTGAATGGACTACAACAGGCAATCCCATGTTTCATCATGCTACTCTGTCATATTTTCCATTCTTTTAATTCCATATCTATCAGCAAATTATAATCCCTTGAGTACTTTATTAATATTTGACATGATAATAAGTACTCCAAAATGTGCATAACAAAATGCACGTATCCCAAAGGCACTTTTTTTCCACTGGGTTTTTTCCCTTTGGTCATCCAGTTATTAGACCCTACTTTAGAACCTCATCATTCTACTTCCCTTCTACATACTTTTCATAAATAAATAACAGCCTCATCATTATACTATTACAATGGACAAATGCAACATCATATTACAACAGAAATATTGGGACCAATGAAGATGTTGCAACAAATTCAACCTCATCAACAAATCCAACGACAAAATGAAGACGATGAGCCCATCAACAACTAATCAAAACCTTCCCTTGCCTCCACGGACACCTTTCAACAGTGCCCAAGGACAGGCACTAAAATCGGAAGGGGGGAATGTTAACTGAGTCAACGTCAGTTAACAGAAGATGTTAAAGACCAAAGACATACGGATGCACATTGAAGATCAACATGAAGAAGCAGTAAAGATTGGAGTTACACATTTTCCACGTTTTTCCAAATTGGTCACGTATTGTAAATTCCCGATTTATTTCAAGCCATTTTAATATTTTAATGTGTTACAGGCTCAATGGGAGTTCCAAGATGTAAAGAATAGGCCAATTACTATGTCTAGGTGCAGATTCACTAAGTAGTGGAGCCCTAAAAGCTTTGGGCGCCCAAACATTGCATATTTTTAACCTAAGTATAGAAGGCAGTGTGTAAAATAAATTAGGGTTCTCAAACTCATTTGTTGAGAGCACTCTTTGGTGAGAGCTCTTGAGATGTGTGGCTATGGAGTCCTTGAGCTTCTCCTTGCTCATGAGATTTAATTAACACTAATCATTGATTCATTGTCTTTCACTATGCCTCTCTTATGCTTCTTATGATTGCTTATGATGCTTAGATTAGCTAGATCTTAACTAATTCGTGGTTAATCCCTCTCTAATCTTGTGTGATTGCCCTCTTTTGCTTGTGTGTGCATGTAGTTTGATTGGAGTGTGGTGCTTGATAGATCTACGTGTGTGTGCTTGCGATTAGTGTGTTGCATGATAGGATTAGTGTTGTGTGTGTCTTGCAATTGTAGTGTGTGTGATTAAGTTGATTAGAGGTGAAGAGAAGTGGATGTGGAGATTGCCCTTCATTGCGGCTTTGCTCCTCCATAGGCCGAGAAGCTCACCTCGTAGAGTTAACCATTTGTGTTGCCATGATTAGCTCACTAACCGTGTCAGTGTTTCCATGCCCTAGGCAGGCGGGTAGCTCATCCCTCCATATTGACAATTTTGTTGGTCATTGGAGCTATTGCATTGATGAAACCCCCAACATCCACCAAGACTGAACCTCCTGAGACAGACTTTGACTCCTTTGCTAGCTTTGCATTTTTCTTGATTTCTTGCTCTTGTTTGGTTCAATTCAATTTCCAAAGCTATTTTCTCCTTCAGCCTCTTCGCTTTCATTTTATCCCGTTTGGATTTCCAAAATTTTCTTCCAGTTCACCGATATGTTCTCGATTTTTGGTTCCTCAGCTCGTTTGTTTTTGGCAGCTTCTTGAGCTCGAGCTTGATTCATAACCTTTAAAGGAATTGTGGGTTCTACCTCAGATCTACTTGAAGAAGGAATCACGCCTACAAACATTCATTGTTGCTTTCCCCTTTTATTCGGGATTCTTAGCACAGTGTTGGAGTAGATGGTATCTTCCGCAACATTCACAGAATACAAATAATTCTATTTGTAGACCCTTGTTTGGATAGCCTCGTACCCAATGGTCACCTCCACATTCATAGCATGGGCCTTCTTGTGTTATAGCTGTCCAGCCAATGGTTGTTCTTGCATGGTAAGAATGTTCTTCAAACCATACTCATGATTGGCTATGAACATGAGTGTATTCACATCCATGAAGTACTAGTTTTTCATGGGTTGTGGCACATGCATTGGCTGAGTGTAGTTGACGACTACTCTACCATCATTCTAAAGAGGTGGCTTTTGTCCTAGCATACATTGTGTCTTTGGTTGAGTGCTACACCATGGAGTCGGGCGATCCCCTTCACAAGTTTACATCTCCTCAAATGTGTTTGTCGTACATTGAAGTTCTGTTTGTAGCCTTTGTTTATTCTTCTAATCAATTCCTCAACCACTTGATCAAAGCTCAGCTCCGTAGGAATTTAAAAATCTTGCTTTGTTGCGGGTTTGCTCTCTGGGGACGAGGCGCTACTAGTCGCGGTGTTTATCTCTTAGTCACCTCTTCACATGCATTGCAATTGTCAACTAGATAAAGATATTTTCTAGTGACTTGCTCAAACATCGTGCATCCTTGCAAATGTAGGTCCTTTTTTAGAGTCTCATATTTTAAGCCCTCAATGAAGAGAACTGACAATCTCTAATCTTGCCGTAGCTCTCTCACAAGACATCTCTCAATGTATTGTTTGAAGCGAAACAAAGCTTCCTTCACTCTCTTGTACTTTTTCTATTTGAAATTGTAGATTTGGGACACTGTGTTGTGTTTGATCTCCCTTTATGAGAACTCCTCTACAAATTCTTATAAGAGTTGTACTATGTTGGGAAATTTATCTCTATTTAGTCATTGGAACCAAGTCAAGGCTGTTTCTTCCAATGTCAACCCAAATCCCTCATACTGGCTATGGAAATTTGCAATCTGATCAGATCTCAAAACTTGTTTGAAGAGTGAGACATGAGCATATGGATCCCCTGACCCATTGTACTTTTTCTTGACACATTGAGCCACTTGATATGGTCTTAATCGTTGTGTTCCAGTCACCAATCTAATCAATTTGTGGTCTCTTGGAAAGATGTTTCTCGTTCTCTCCTCTTGTCTTGGAGAAAACCTTGGTGGAGTCCTCTCTGATGTGTACTCTGGCATCGTTTTTGGCTGGAAGTAAGTAGAGATTGGAGTACCCTTTTATGTGCATTGTTCTAAGTTAATTGGATCAAGAAGTCTGTATTCACGTCCATACTTATCTACCATCAAAATTTGCACTCCATGAACATCTGTATATGTGAATGCATAGAGGTTCTTATGGAATGTCAACTCTCCAGCATTGGGTTCCACACTTATAGAAGATATATGTATCCCCGTTTGTGAACCTATACAAGCCCTCATGAGTGTACTCCGTAAGAACTCGCATGGATTCATTGGTTCTAATGAATCTCATGTTCTAATGAATCTCATGTTTGGTTTGTTGATCAAAGGATGCCTCTCCTCTATGTATTCTCCCAATCCCCCTGTTGTTGGCATTGCAGCATTTTTCATCTCTCTGAGTGGAGTAGAGAACTCTGGTGGTGGATGATTTTTCATGGTCAAGGCTCACTCAAAACTCTCAAGATAGTCCTTAGCAAGCCCACTTTGGCTTAATGCAACTTATCCCTTTTTACCCCTGATCATGCCTCTTAGAAGTCAGGTCTTTATGATCCTTGTGTCTCTAGAAATTGGTCTTGCAGTACCCTAAAAATTGGTCTTGGTGTGTTCTATTGCCCATAAGCTTTCTTCCTGGCTATACTTGACTCAATTTGGAGTTGTTTATCAAAAATTAGAGCAATTTTGGTGAACTTCACTTGAAACAACACTCAAACAATTTTAGGACCACAACATAGGAACTTTGGATTGTATCTTAGTCTCCAAAAGATATTTTTAGCTCAAACTTGAGATTTGGGATGTTCTCAAGTATGTCTACAAGATCATCAATTTAGATAAACCCACTATGTTGAGGTACATGGATCGCGATCCATGTTCAACCACATCTGGACTTGATCTCTTAGGAGTTTGTTCTTGACTATGCCCACAAGCTAAATCTCAAATATTTTTTGATTTGGACTTGTTTTGATAGGTCAAATGCCAAATACTCGATCTGCACTGCAAGTTTTAGTCTGTTACCTGTTTTACTTGCTTTTGATCCAAATTTATTGGTTTTTTTGCAAAATTGGACTTGGGGATATGTTTTCTTGTGTATGCACTACTGATCTAGAAAGTTTTAGATCAAGATGTTGTTTGAGGATAAATCAAACGGGCACCCAACTGGTCGGACACATAGCTGGACACCACATTTATAGTCTATTATTTTGTCTGAGCTAGTGTAGTGATACTTTGTGTAAATCCTGATTCCAAAGTAATGGATCAATTCCCTGAGTTGTAATGCTGTAATGATATTTGTAAAGGTCCATGTAATCCGGCCACTGGCCATTTAGAATGCCCTAGGTATAAAGGTCAATAACCTTAATGTGAAAGAGGACTTATCTTTAGAAGAAGAAGGGAGCTCAAAAAACGTACGCTCAAGCTACGAGCTACTCCAAACTTGTAATCGATGCAACCAATGATTTGGTAATCTGTTTTCGATTCCAAAACTTGCATTGTGTTCCTCTTTCTTTGCTCTTCCATTCTAGTGTAAGCTTTTCCAGTTTTGTTGTGGTTCACGACTACACGTCTGTGAGCTATAATTGCAGATTTGAGTGCTTAAATCGCTATTTTTAGTCGTTTTGACCAAAGGAGAGTGTTCTTAGACCGTATGATGACAGTTCTGGATAGTTCTGTTGTAGTTTTCATGATCTTTTTCATGATGGATCGTGATTTTGGTACCTTGTTGGATTGCGACCAGACTTGCTAGGATAGTACCCCTAGGTGTCCTAGACCTCCTCCTAAAGTTTCGTTGCATTTCGGATCCATTCGAGTGCTGAAATGGCATAATGACCTAGAGCTGTGAGAAAGGACGGGCAGATTTCCCTGATCATTGAGTGTTGGTTTGCTTGTTGAGCTAGTGTGTTTGCTTGTTAAGGTTCACTTTATGAGATTGACGATCTCATAGACTCTCCGTGCCCCATCCAAGTCACTTTAGCAGTGAAGTAGCTAGACACAGGGTTTAGTGCTTGGTAGAGTTTAGAAGTCGAGGACTTGCTAGATCTATTCTTGAGAAGTAAAGAGGGTTGCGAGTGAGATAGTCAAAAGCATTTCATTCTTCGATTTTCTCATTTCTTTCAGAGTGATGTTCCATTTTCCGTTTCGACTTTATTTTGTACCATTTTATTTGTTTTTGTTTCATGTTTCATTTCAGTACTTAGGAATAGGGTAAGTAGAAACTACCACCATCAAATTTGGGCTAAAAGATTGAGGGTGAAAACCATATTTTGGCTAAAATGACCATAACTCTGAAATTCTGAAAATTTGATGGTAGAGACCTCAAAAGTGATCCAAATTCAAAAATTTGTGGATCAAGGGCATCAACATACTCTCTGGAATCAATCTGGAAAGTTTGGCAAGATTTTGTGGAGGAACATGGACCGCGATCCATGTACCCCAAAAAACCAAATTTGCAAAAAGTGACCAGTTACAGTGTACATCATTGGGAAACTGCTCTGATCAGGTTTGCTTGAAAGAAAAACTCAAAAAATCACATCAAAATTGGGTGTGAGGGAAAAAACAGCAAAACAGGCATTGCAGACACAAAAGTTGGGTTTTTTTCAACTTTCTGGGATCCAAATTCAAAAAGGGGTGAGATTTGGCTTCTACAGGGCATAAAGAACCAACATAACAAAATTCATGAAAAAATGATGCCAAACATGGATCGCGATCCATGTACCTTTTTGACAATTTGGGGTTGATATTTGACAAGTACATCCCTGATATCATTTAGAACAACTTTGCCAAAAGGGGCCATGTCAAAAACTTGAAAAAAGTTGGTCAAAATAGCCAAATACAAAAACTAGTCAAAAACCGCAGGGCAGACAGAAAAACTCACTTTTGATTAGAAAAAAGTTGGCCAAATTCAAAAAGATTTGGGAAAGAGTATCACCATAACATGGATTACAAGTTGACCAAGTTTCATGTCAAAATGTGGTCAAACATGGATTGCGATCCATGTACCTCATGAAAAAAAGTTAAAAAAAGTTTGGCTGAGATTTGAGCAGTAGGTAGCCGGTACCATTTGGAACACTTTTCCCGAAAGAACCATATGCAAAAAAGTTGCAAAAAGTGGTCAAAAGAGCCAAAAATAGTTCATTGTTAAAACTTTCACAGCAGACTATAGAAGTCAGTTTTGGTTGGGCAAAATTAATCCAAATTCAAAAAAATTTGTGGAGCAAGCTACAAACATCATAAGCTATCAGCACACCAAAAATTCAGATCCAAAGGTGGTGGAACATGGATCGCGATCCATGTACCCCTGAGAATTATTTGAACAGAAACGTTTCAAGCCTATAGCAGAGACCATTGTGAACAAAAGTCCCCGAAGAATTTTTGTCAAAAAAGTCCAAAAAAGTCATCAAAAGAGTCAAAAATTGTTCAAAGAGGAAAACCCTAAAACAGACCTAGGGATTGACTTTTGCTTGACCACAAGTGGTCCAAACCATACAAAAACCATATAGCAGGGATCAGGAGACCAAGAACAAGTTGTGTGCCTAGTCTTATTACTATCTGACACAAAGGTACATGGATCGCGATCCATGTTCCTTTGTCACAGACCGATATCATATTTTCACCATAGCTAGAGGACATCACCAGGAGTCTAGTGGTCTTTTCAAAAGTGAATTTGGATATCAAAAACCTGTCCAAAAGCCCAGAACTGCAAGGTACTCCGAGCAAGTGCCAGAACTGACGTAACTTTCAATCCAGAGGTCCATTTTCAAAAATTTTGATACCATAGGATCTCCTAATCATGCTGAATTTGATGGTACCAAAAAAAAGTTAAGTTGGGCTCCAAACATGGATCACGATCCATGTACCCATAGTGACAGCTTGAGTTGAAACTTTCCAGATCAGTAGTGCATACACAAGGAAACATATCCCCAAGTCCAGTCTTGGAAAAAAATGAGCAAATTTGGGTCAAAAGGGAGCAAAACAAGTGACAGACTGAAAACCGCAGTGCAGACCTAGTATTGGCTATTTGACCTGTCAAACCAAGTCCAAATCCAAAAATATTTGAGATTTAGCTTGTGGACATAGAGTGCAACAAGCTGCCAAGAGATCAAGTCCATATGTGGTTGAACATGGATCGGGATCCATGTACCTCAACCTCAAAAGTTTTTGAAAATTGGTATATAGCTTGCATATGACCTTGTCTACACATAGTCAAAATTTGGGAAACTTTGGAAAAAAAAATTGACAAGGAACATGGATACGGTGGGTCAAGAGAAAATACGGTAGATTGAAGGATCCATATGCTCATGTCTCACTCTTCAAACAAGTTTTGAGAGCTGAACAGATTGCGGATTTCCATACTCAGTATGAGGGATATGGGTTAACATTGGAAAGAACAGCCTTGAATTGGTTCCAAACACTAAATAGAGATGATTTTCCAAACATAGCACAACTCTTACAAGAGTTTGTAGAGGAATTCTCAAAAAGGGGAATCAAACATAACACAGTGTCCTAAATGTACGCTTTCAAAACAAAAAGCAAATGAAAGAGTGAAGGAAGCTTTGTTTCGCTTCAAACAATATATAGAGAGGGCTTGAGGAATGAAACTCTCAAAAAGGACCTACATCTAAAAGGATGCACAACGTTTGAGCAAGTCACTAGAGAAGCTCTATATCTAGTTGACAATTGCAAGGCCTAAGGAGAGGTGAGTGAAGATATAGAAAACATGACTAGTAGTGCCTCTTCTCCAAAGAGCAAATCAACAAAAAAAAGAGATGTTCAAACTCATAGAGGGCTTGAGGAATGAAACTCTCAAAAAGGACCTACATCTAAAAGGATGCACAACGTTTGAGAAAGTCACTAGAGAAGCTCTATATCTAGTTGACAATTGCAAGGCCTACGGAGAGGTGAGTGAAGATATAGAAAACATGACTAGTAGTGCCTCTTCTCCAAAGAGAAAATCAACAAAAAAAAGAGATGTTCAAACTCCTTGGGAACCAATCATTGATCAAGTGGTTGAGGGAGTGATTAGAAGAATAAACCAAGGCTACATACAAAACCCGATTATACGACAACATCAATTGAGGATATGTAATACTTGCGGAGGGGATCATCCCACTCCATGGTGTAGTACTCAGCCAAAGCCACAATGTGTGCTAGGGCAACAACCACCTGTTTTGAATGATGGTATAGTAGTAGTCAACTACACTCAGCCAACGTATATGTTGCAACCCTTGAGAAATCAGTACTTCGATGCGAATACTCTCATGTTCATAGCCAATCATTAGGATTATGGTTCAAAGAATATTCTTACCAGGACAAAACAACCATTGGGTGGATCACCAGCTATGAAACAAGAAGGTCCATGCTATGAGTGTGGAGGTGATCATTGGGCATGAAGTTGTCCAAACAAGGGTCCACAAATTGAATTATTTGTATTCTGTGAACGTTGTGGTTTAGACCATCTACGCCAACACTGTGCTAAAAATCCAGACTACAAAGGGAAAGCAACAATGAATGTTGTAGGCGTGATGCCTTCTTCAAGCAAATCCGAGGTAGAACCCGGCATTCCTTTAAACGTGATGACTTGAGCTCAAGCTCAAGAAGCTGCCAAAAACAAACTAGTTGAAAAAGACACATTGCCTATTCAAACAAAATTTGAGAACAAATCGATGAGAACACCATTCATGTGTCAGCTCAAAATGGTACAAGACTGGGGCTATGACTATATCTACTTAAGACACAAGGAAATTACTACGAAAATCAATGTCAAAGATCATAGTTATAGAGATGTAGTGAGAACCCCGGGGAAAGACTTAAACTCCACAACTGATTTGGAAAGCAAAGCGCATATTTGGATGTACGGAGCTCCTAAGAGTGGAATTCTTAGAAAGGAAGATTGCATCCTAGAGCGTTCAGTAGAAGATGAGGCGTATGTACCAAATTCATTTCCAGAGTAGTTATTTGAACCCTTTGGATGGGATCAAATACTCGTGACTCTTGATGTCTGCGTGAATGGGGTGACCCTTACTAAGTTTTGCGATCAATATGGGTATGATGTAACTCCCTTGTTTACGATAAAGGTGTTGAAGGAAGCTAACGAAGTTTGTGAGTGTGAAAGCAAAAAAGTTGAGACAGATTGCGATATCATGGAGCATGGTTCCAAGGTGCAAATGAAGGAAGCAGAGCCACCACAAGAATATGTCATCATTGACATACCTAAATAATTGACAAAAGTTGTTTCAAAGAATCCAACTCCAGAAAAAGTCCTCAAGTCAATACAAAAAAGGAGCAACCAAGCATATTAGAAAAAGGTAAAGCAAAGGTAAACACTGAAGTATGTCAACCTCGCCAGACAACTTTACCTTCAATGAGATTCCATCAAATTTCTCGCGAAGCCTCTACATCAAGAGCCACATCACCAACAATGCAATGGAAACCAAAGCAAAAAGTCTATCAACCAAATTTTTCATCACAAAAAAGCATCCAAAAGAAGCCAAAGAATGTCAACCAAGTGTTGATAGCCAAAGAGCACATCAAAGTCAAAGACCAGTTTGGATACATGAAGCACAAGCTCAGCCTCAACAACAAAAGGTGACAGGGTGGGTAACATCAAATGAGTCAATCACTGCTCAAGGCTACTTCGAAGGAAACATTACTGTTTGGGCCAAAAAGCCTAAAGTAATAGCCTGGATATACTCACCTCAAGAAAGAAGTTCTACAATGAGCAAGCCAAGCTATCAACGGAATAAAAACAACTCAAGCAGAAGAAAAGCTTGTTGAGCTAGTGTGTTTGCTTATTAAGGTTCACTTCATGAGATTGACGATCTCATAGAGTCTCCGTGCCCCATCTGAGTCACTTTCCCTGAGTATTGGCATTATGTTAGTGCCAGAAAGCTATGCTACAGACGTCCGTCGTGGCGACCTGCTAATAGCTGTCACTATGAGTACATGGATCGCGATACATGTTTGAAGCCCAAATTGACTTTTCTTGGTACCATTAGGATCATCATGATTAGTAGGTCCTTTGGTATCATTTTTTTTTTAAATGAACCTTTGGATTCAAAGTTAGGTCCGTATTTGCACTTTATCAAAGTACTGGGCAGTTATGGGCTTTTGGCTTGGTTCTTGATATCCAAATTCATTTTTGATAAGACCACTAGATTCCCTGTGATGTCGTCTAGCTATGGTGCAAGGTTGGTATCAGTCTATGATAGAGGAACATGGATTGCGATCCATGTACCTCTGTGCCAGATGGTAATGAAACTTAGCACACAGTTTGCCCTTGGTCTCCTGATCCCTGCTATATGGTTTTTGTGTGATTTGGATAGTCTATCAATTTCTAGGTCTGTTTTAGGGTTTTTCTCTTTGCACTATTTTTGGCTCTTTTCAACCAACTTTTTGAACTTTTTTGACACTACTTCTTTGGGGACTTTTGTTCACAATGGTCTCTGCTATTGGGTGGTAAATTTTCTGTCCAAAAATTTCTCAAGAGGTACATGGATCGCGATCCATGTTCCACCACTTTTGGACTTGATCTTGGGTGTGCTAATAGCTTATGATCTTTGTAGCTTTCTCCACAAAGAATTTCTAGATTTCGATCAATTTTGCCCAACCAAAACTAACTTCTATAGTTTGCTGTGAGAGTTTTGACAATGAGATGTTTTTGGCTCTTTTGACCACTTTTTACAATTTTTTTGCATTTGGTTCTTTTGGGAAAAGTGTTTGTTTATGTCTCAGCTATCTACTGCTCAAATCTCAACCAAAAATATTGATAAGGTACATGGATTGTGATCCATGTTCCATCACATCTGAACTCCGAACTTGGCCTGGTGATTACCTCCAGTGTCCCGAGTCTACTCCACCACTTCATTTTAAATTTGGATAACTTTTTCCCAGTCAAAAGTGAGTTTTTCTGTCTGCTCTGCGGTTTTTTACTATCTGTCAAAATTTTGGTATTTTGATCAACTTTTTGTAATTTTTTGCTATGGTCCCTTTTGGAAAAGTTGTTCCACTAGTTATCAAGGATGGACTTGTCAAATATCAGTCCCAAATGTCAAAAGGTACATGGATCGCTATCCATGTTTGATAGCATTTTTTCATGAATTTTGTTATGTTGGTTCTCTATTCTCTATATAAGACAAATCTCACCCTTTTTGAATTTGGATCCCAAAAAGTTGAAAATTCCCAAATATTTGCCCTAACATCCAATTGTGATATGATTCTTGAGTTTTTCTTTCAAGCAAACTTGATGAGAGAAATGTCCCACTGATGCATAGTGTCACTAATCAGTTTTTTGCAAAATTGGTCTCTGGGGTACATGGATCGCGATCCATGTTTCTCCACAGACTCTGGTCAGACTTTGCAGATTGCTTCTAGAGAGTTTTCTAATGCCCTTGATCCACAAATTTTTGAAATTGGATCACTTTTGAGGTTTCTACCATCAAATTTTTAGAATTTTGAAGTTATGGTCATTTTGGCCAAAATATGGTTTTCACCCTTTTTTTCCTCAATCTTTTAGCCCAAATTTGACGGTGGTAGTTTCTACTAACCCTATTCCTAAGTACTGAAATGAAACATGAAACAAAAGCAAACAAAAACATTATGAAATAAAGTCAAAATGAAAAATGGAACAGCACTCTGAAAGCATAGAGAAAATCAAAGAATGAAATGCTTTGGGCTATCTCACTCATAGCTCTTTACCTCTCAAGAATAGATCTAGCAAGTCCTTGACGTCTAAACTCTACCAAGCACTAAACCCCGTGTCTAACTGCTTCACTCTTAAAGTGTATATGGAATGGAGAGACAAATCTCTAAAAAAGAATGCTCTAAATACACACATAGTCACTTACCATTTAAGGATTATTTCCTCGACAACGGCACCAATGCTAATGGGTCGCCGCGATGGACGTCTGTAGCATAGCAAACTGACACTAATATAATGTCAATACTCAAGGAAGTGACTCAGATGGGGCATGGAGACTCTTTGAGGTTGTCAATCTCAAGAAGTGAACCTAATAAGCTAACACAACAACTCAATAAGCAAAGCAAAGCTCTTCTACCTCTTACCTTTCAATACACAAAAGAGATTAGAGGTTAGTTGGTTACATTTTGGTGTAGAGAGAAGAGTTCAATGCTTGCATTTGTGCTGGAACAGATGCATGTGGTTGAAGATGACATTTGTAAGGAGAAGATCATGAAGATCAACTCTGTGCGCTAGTATATGTTTTCCTCAAGCAGACCCTCATTCTGATCAATGTGAGCTTTTTGTAATGTGCTCTAAAAAATACATACAGATAAACATACTCCCAATATATATTTTCTTAAGTAACCCAATATTTCAAACGTCAACATGTTAATAACTCAATGACTAGGGAAATTTGTCTATGACCTTTCTCACCGCTCTAGGTCATCACGCCATTTCAGCACTCGAATGGACTCAAAATGTAATAAAATTTTTGGAGGTGGTCTAGGACACCTAGGGGCACTATCCTACCAACTCAAGTTTCAATCCAAAAAGGTACCAAAATCACAATCCATCATGAAAAAGGTCCTGAAAACTGCAACAAAACATACCAAAAATGTCGCCCTATGGTTTAAGAACGCTCTGCTATGGTCAAAACAACAAAAAACAGTGATTTAAGCACTCAAATCTGAAGATTAGGCTCACTAATGCTATCAAGCATTTTTTGGATGAGCATTAAGCGAGTAAACCATGCCAGAAAGCTTGCTAACTAGCCTCATGTGTATATGTGTACATAGTGCTTCGAGTCTTGGGAGTGACCATGTAAAATCCATGTACAAAGCTTTGATTTTTACAGGCTTGTTTACTAGATTTTTGTGTTGTTTGAGTCCCCAAAACAAGGTTTCCAATAATTATTTTCATATGTGCTTTATAGCTTGTGAATCGGATTTGTACATCATGAGTTATGTGCGTCCGAAGTGGGCGGTGACTTAGAAAGTGGTTGCGAATGCATGCGACAAAGACAACCGGGCCAACATGATGATTTAAATTAGAAATGTTGATATCTTAAATTTTGAGAAGTAGTCAACGTATTGGGCTCCGAGTCATGTTTTTTGGCGTCGTATTTGGTGGCCAAAGCGGTGCACTATGCTCCTGGGAAGTTGGTCCCAAGAGGAGGTTGAGCTGAGAATTTTCTCTAGAGAGAGGAGGAAGTTGGAGAAGTGTGGGAGGAAGATTCCATGTGGCACTGAGAAATCCCATATGGGGGGGTGTGGAGACAGAATGGGGGGTATATAGGGCAAGTTGGGAGCTCATTTCAGTTGTATCACTTGAGAGGAGCTTGGCTTGTTGGGCTCATGGACTCTTGGGAGATGGGGGATGGGGGTGTTTTTTTGAGTTCACATGGGCTGCCCAAGTGCTTGGTGCTTAGTTCCGTCCTTGGACAAAATTTTGACCCCTTCCCTTGGGCCAAAAGGCACCGACTTCCCATTTCATACCAAAATAGAGCCCAAAAATGGACCAATTAAATGGAACCTTCAAAGAGAGCCCTGTCGGTTGAGGAGAGAGAATATACCTCTTGGGATAAAAGATAGGAAAAGGCCCCATTTTTATACCTGCAATTCTCTGCAACGCTGGCAAACTTTCTGGAGAGCTCATTTTTTAGCAGAAGAGAGTACACCCCCAACTTCAAATGGCTATATCACTCTCCTGTTTTATTTGTTTTTAGCATATGGATGCTCTACGGACATCTACTTTAGACAAGATACGTCTCTATGTCCTTGGTTTCTCTTAATTTCAAGTGTGCTTCATGCTAGAAGGGTTCATAAATCTTTACAAGTGCTTATCACAGGTGGTTTCAACAGTGTAATAGTTTTTCTTTTCGACGATGTGACTCGTGCAAGGCTGTAGAGGCACTCATTTTCCTTGTGGTTTGCATGCTAACATTGTTTTGGTGCTCCCACTAAGGGACAAGTACTCATGTGATCCAATTCTTGTGAAATATGTCTATTCTACAGGCAGGGAATGTAAAGGGGATGTGGGTCCTTATGGACAACTGCCTATGTATGTGAAAATTGTGGACAATACTCGAGGCGGTCATCTAATTGGATTGCACCCTTTGGAGGGTCATGAGGTTTTGTGAAGCCAAGCACTGGGGATCAGGTTACCCAGTTTGAGATGGATTAGATAGGAGAGGGATCCATCGACATCCCTTGAACTTACGACGTCACATGTAAGTGTTTTTGTGGCAGTTAAAAGTTTCCATGGATTGCCTAATGAGAATGCACGGGTGTGGGATGGGTGTCTAACCTCACTGCTATCTTATTGCAGATTTAGCAAGAACCACAATTAAATTGTCAATCCATGGGACGAAGCTAACTCGACTAGTGCATAGAGGCTACAAGAGGTTGTCAATCTCTCAAAAAACAACAAACAACTCGCATCTAACTCAAGCTACACTCAAGTGACTGAAATCACCAAAATCCAATCCCTCATCGGCAAACAAATCACATCCCTTACAGCATCAAATGACATCCAAATGTAACAAAACTTCTAGGACAAGTTTATAAGACCTAAGCACACATAATTATGGTCTCAAATCCCACTTTAGGTCAAGTGCAAAAATCGTGATTATTAACAGCAATGGATTTTTGACCTAGTCGTTTTCGACCCAGAATCCATCTAAATGCTTATCAATGATGCCCCAATATCCACCTATGCTTAGTTTTTTATTTTGAAGTGTAAATTTATACTTATGATGAGATTAGGCCGCAGGTCGGCGACGCCAAAAGCTACGAAATACTGTGAAATGCTTACGTCAATGCGTAAAGCTCTTACTTGTGGTTGCAACGCAACAAACGCATTTGCAATGTGACAATCGGGGAGGGAGTAGGAAGCACGAGAAGGAGAGAAGTGAGCACCGTTAGCTCACGCTGTGTATTTCATTATCCAAAACTTGAACATAACTTACAAAAATTGGCTTTTATACCTTAGCCAAGTTTTTTGGTGGTCAAAACTAATAATTTGGGAGCTTTAACTAAAGATGAGTAATGACAGGTTGATACATCTGGAAGCTTGTAGCCCTCGCTCATCAATTACAAAGATTTATCCGGAAAATAGGAGTTACAATATTCTCGATTTATCAAAATAATAAGTGTTTTTACAATGAGAGCTCCAAAAAATGATGTCCAAGTTAGCTTGCTGCTAACATTTCCCCCCTCCTCGCCTATGTCGTCCCTTGACACAGCTTTATGGATCAAAATAGTCTTTGGGTTGACGGCTGGCGAGGCGGTCTTTAAGTGCATATAGAGCCTTTTTGTATCTGATCTCTCTCTCTTTGTCTAGCACCTGCAGAAACTGCATAGTAACTCTTTTTTAAGCTCGTTGCGGAGTAGCCGACGAATCCGAAGTCAGGTTGCTGATCACTGGCCCAAAAATCTTTGTTCGCCAAGTGAAGAACCTAGTGTAGAATGATTCCTCAACAGCCAACATATTATGAGAAGGTAAGAACATGCAGCGGGCATAGAAGCCATAGAGGACTTCTTCGAAAGGTTGATCACTGAGATCGTAGCATAAACCTTCATTGCCCTTGAGGAAAGACATCCACGGGGCTCATCCTTGCTCTGGATCATGAAAGACTTCAATGCAGGTGAGCAGCATTGAGAAAATTTTATAAAGCATCGCACATGAAAGATCAACTAGAATTTTGAAGAATGACATGGCGCCCGTTAGGATTTTCACCATGTATTCTTCTATCAGAGATCCCTTTTTTGGAGCTAGCAATCTCGGATAATTTATCCATCTAGGCCGCTTCTTTGTGATTGCCTCATGTGCTTGCCATGTCCTTACTCTTGGTACAGGACAAAAAGTTGGATCCTTTTGAAGTGCCACAAGTGCTCTTGTGAACAGAATCAGGTATCTTGGATTCTTGTTCAGCCAGCTCTTCCTCCACTTAGGGTGGTCTTCATCTGTGCCTTCTACTTGCATGTCTTTATAAAGTCTTTCCTTGCCCTGGAGCAAACCACCTTTATCAAGGGATATGGCAGAGATTGTTGATGTCATTGTGCATTGATTTGATTGGGAGTGAGTAGAGTAACATTAACAGAGTGAAGAACTCTCAACTCCCAATCCATCAATGCTTTACATTGCTCATCTGTTTCTTGTGTAACCTTTTCCTTAAGTGCTTCTTCCTCAGCTTTTGACAGCTGGACCATTGGCTCCTGATCGGCATCTGTTATTGTTACTTGAAATTCTTATTTTCCACCTAGCCCTTCTATTAGCTGTGCCCATCTCATCAAAAGAGACTGAGGGAATATCAATATGTGGCTATTCTAATGTGCCTGCTTCTTCATGCGTTTCTTGTTGTCCATCTTGTAGTAAATGGTTGACTCTTTTCAGCTCGACTATTTCCTTTAGCAGCTCTTCTTCTCGTTGTACCCGCATTAATGTCAGGTCTCTACGTTGGGACTGCTCCAGCTTTAGCTCTAGCTCGAGATCTTTGTTCTTTTTCTCTAGTGCTTTGTACTTCTTCTGTACCTTTAATCGAGGCAACTGCAGAATTTTCTCATATCTGTCGCAAAAAGGTTGCCTGATTGTTGATCCTCTGCTCTGAATATTGCAATGAGGCGTTCGCGACATCTAGCTGTACTTGAATCTTCTGAACTAACAGAGTTGTAGTCAAAAGCTCGTTAGTAACCTCTGCAGTTGTTCGTCTTTGGTTTTGCAAGCATTTGTCAACTTCATGAGAAGTTTACCTAATTCTTCCATTTCTTTTTGTTGTTTGTCTCTTGTTAGCTGGTGTTGTTCAGCTTCAGCTCTCAATTCCTGGACTTGTTTTTGCAGCTCAGTGATGATATTCAATCTGTCTTCTAACTCTCCTTGGAGAGCATCAATCACGATCTCCGGTTCTTTAGCCTTTGTGCTACGGCTAAGTGCTACTGATCGCAGTTTTTATCTCATATCCTGCATTTGCTTTGCATATTCATTAACTTGCAGATCACCTCATCATTGGTCTGCCAATCTTCACTTCTTGATAGAGCTGCCTAGACGTTTTGGCAGTCTCTTGTGATTCTCTTGGTGGGGTTGTGGCGGCTGTTTGTTCCTCCCCTTGAGGCTGTGCTTGGCCCTCTTTTGCTTTGTCATCTTGAGGCTTTGTGGATGCCTCGGCCGTTTCCTGCGCAGTGGTGGTAGAAGGCATTTCCTTTGTTTCCTGTTCCTTTGTTTGCTCAAACTTTGTTGTCTCCGCTGGTGCAGGACTTGCTGCCTTTTTTGGCTCTGGTTATTTTGCTTTAACTTGTTCAGAAGGAGTTGCTTCTTGTTGTGTAGATTCTGTTGCCTCTTTCTCGTCAAACTCTTTTTCTTTAATGGGCTCTCCCTGTGTGGTTCTATCTGTTGGTGAAGGTGGTGGGCTTGGCATGGGGTGGTCATGTTGTTTTGTAAATGGTGAGGATGGTCTAGGGGACATCCCACCTTCCTCGTGTTGGGATTCACCTTGGTGTGTTGCTTCAGCTTGTCCTTGCTACTCCGTCGCCTCTTTAGCTTTTCGTTCTGCTTCTTGGGCTTCTTTCATCTTTAATGCCTCTATCTTCCTCTTGATACATTCTTTCCAATAGATCCTTTGGATCTTCTACTTCTCTCCATGCAGGGTGTTTTGTTCTTGGGACTTTTACTTCTATAGGTACCCACTTTGCAGGGTCCTTGCCTTGAGCTTGGCGGCTTCATTCATAAGAGTGCTTCTCTCTCTCAAACCTTGCTTGCTTTTTTTGAGGCTCCTTCTGATATGCGGCCACTGATTTTCTTTTAATCTCTTTGATGTGGGCTCTTCTTTCCTCATTGTTGGAGCTTCCATTGATATATCTTTTTGGAGAGCTCTCTCCAGATTCTTCATCAGATTTGTACGTACTTTTGGGGACCTTGTGGCTTGAGGGGATGGTTGTGCAGACACGATCCACATATTCTAATCTGGGACAGTGGAAAATTATCTACCATGCCGATAGCATGGTAGGCAATTCTTGTAAGTACCTTAGGGGCTCCAGATATGTTATCTTACCCTCTTTCTTTGTTCCCTTCAATGTGGATAGAACATACTGTGCGTGGTCGATGGGTTGCCTGGTTGTCGACTTTAACACTTGTGTAAATGTAGTCGCAACTGCATGATTAGGTGTGATGTACCTTGGTGGTCTCTTCGCGAGAAAATGGAAGTGTTGATGATATAATCTTGCAGGTTCTTCCACCTGTTTCTGGATGAAATCAGCAAATGTTGCAGCAGCGGTTTCCTTGGTGAAAGTGCCTCCTTTTTTTCTGTCTCTTGCTCTCATCGTCATCTCTTTTGTCGGCAGTTTGAGAGCTTCAACCACTATGCTAGTCAGAGATTTGGGTTGTCCCATCTTCCTTGATTGTGGATAGGAGCTCATAAGCCTTTCTGAAAATCTACTCCACATGGATCTTGTTCGTAGAACTCTCTGAGCCCAAGCCTTCTGCTAGCTTCTTTTGTCTCGGGCTTTGCTACGACATCATAGACCTCTTTTGGTAGAATTTGTAATTCTACCTGATGTCCTTCTTCACTTTTAAATCTACCTGTGAAAACCATTGTGTTATTCCGCTCAAGTTGTTCTTTTGATAGGTAGGTCGCTTTGACCGTCTTTACTGAACTGTGGTCCAGTTGGTATGGTGGTAGCTCTTGCAGCTTCTCCCTTTGGGAGACCCTCTTCTTGGCCTTCTCTACAGCTTGCATGGCTCCTGTTAAGTGACTAGAGTGTCAAAGTTAGAAAATTTGGCAGATTCCGCCATGAAATGTCCTTCAGTCTGAAGTGCTGACAAATTGAGTCCGATTTTCTTCAAATCAATTTTTGAACATGCATAGAAACATATAAAGATCAAAATCGTGAAGTCCGAACAAAAAATTGCAACAAAAGTAAATAATCGCAATTATTTACAGCTGAGTAATTTTGTCATCATTTTGCAAATTTGGCATTGTAGACTTGAAGTATATATCAATTAGATACTCTGAGTGAAATATGGGCTTATTTGGGTGCACAGGATGAAAATGGTGCTAGATTTGGGCTTTAGATCTCTAAAA
The DNA here is from genome assembly GCF_014529385.1 of Adiantum capillus-veneris. Classification (NCBI taxonomy): domain Eukaryota; kingdom Viridiplantae; phylum Streptophyta; class Polypodiopsida; order Polypodiales; family Pteridaceae; genus Adiantum; species Adiantum capillus-veneris. The sequence goes on along the minus strand of NC_140935.1, from coordinate 10,208,706 downwards.
CAATAGATGTGAAGAAATTTTGAGATTTTGAGCCCCAAATTTGTTCAAACTTGGTTAGTGGGCTTAGGACATCGTGTACTTTGGTCCCATGATGGCAAAGATGCAATTTTCCCCCATCTTGGCAAAAAAGTAAATAATCGCGATTATTTACTATTTCATCAACATGAATATGTTTTGGTGCAACTTGGTTCTAGGCATGGCGTAGACCCTGTGTATGTGATATGAGGTTATTTGGATCAAAAAATGTGACTCATAACTCAAAAATTGGCTTGCAAGGACTTCTTTCCGTTTTTTGGCAATTTTCCAAGTTATAATTGATCATTTTGGCTCATACTTGAAATTTGGCATGTAATAGGTGTGTACAAGTGATAGGTGAAGTGTACTATTTTCAAGCCAAAATTTTGCAAAAGTAAATAATCGCGATTATTTACAGCAATCAACTTTTTCTTGCAAAACTTTTTCAGCAGACCTGGTATGTAAAGCTGTCTGTGGAGTCAGAATCCAATTCTGACAACTGCCAAAAACTCAACCCTTGACCCTTGTCGAATGGTCAAATGTTGATATAGAAGTGTTCTATTATGTTGGGGCATGCTACAGTTCAAGTCTCATCTAATTTGGTTGAGCTGACATGTAGCTATGGTCAATTTTTGATCGTAGGTCTTCGTGCACTACTCGGATTCTAGGGTTTTTTCCAGGGGTTTAGACTAACTACCGACCGTACAAAATGGATCATTGATAAGTATAGGACTTACCCCTCATGTTTCGTGTGAGACGGCACTGAAAACAGGCAACTGTGGACTCCAGAAAATGCGCGCGAAGAAGGTCAAAGAGCTCTCTCTCCAAAGGCAACAAGTGGAAATGAGGTGATTTTAGTCTACCTTGGGTATCTATACCCAGACTTCCCAAAGCATTTTTTCCCAAACTCCCCTGTTAGTCCTACTAGGCCGTGAAATATATGTTAGACTCAAAAATTTCTGCAAAAGTAGCTCATTCTGCAAGAATTCTGCAAAAGTAAGACGGCTGCCTAAATTAGGCTTCCCGCTTCCATCTGCCAATTTGATTGAAATATTTTGTGCATGTTTGCCTTGTCTTTTTTATCATCAGCATATCTTGAGTTTTTCCATCTGAGCTCATTTGCTATTTATTATTAAATTTTGACCTGTTTATTAAAAAAACCAAAGAAAATAACAAAATGCACTAAAAAAACAAAGTGAAAATCCAATAATTAAGAAAATCCATTAAAAAACATAGATTTATTGTTTTTTGTTGGATTTTTCCATTTTTAAGTCTCAATATCAAGAAAAATGATGAAAAATAAACAAAAAATGACTATTTTTTGATGATTTTCTGATAGTATGTACACTATTTACACTCATCAGGGAGATAGTATCAGTTAAATTCCCCTGCTGATGATATATAAAGGCATTATTAGGTAATTTTGCAAAAAATCACATATTAACATCAAAAATTTTCCTCCCTCTTCAAACATTGCCCTTGATTACTTAGTGCCCTTCCACCCCTCCTAGATGGCGTACTCCGGGACGACTATGTGTATGGGTTGAAGAATCGTGTCTATATGCATAGCCTTGGTTGGCTCTACCATGCTTTGAAGACCAATGCAATTCAAACCAGTATGTTGTGCAATAGTTGGATCTTGAGTTATTAACTCAAGGTTTCTGATGTCGAGGCTTGTTGATGCTCTCTGCCAAAGAGAAAATTTTACAGCTTGTGTGCTCTCTACTTGATTGTACCATCAGGATGCTTTAGCACGCTGGTTGCGTGAGTTGTTGGTATAAACAATGATTGTTGTTGAGATTTTTTCCACCATTGATATTTTGGTTTGTCTTGGTCCGAATGGTGTGATTGAGTCCTCTGAGACTTAACTCTCCATTGCTTGATTGGTTTTACGGTTTGCAGAGAAGATAAGTGCTCCCCTTTCGTCCAAATCCATTTTGTGTTAGGTTCCTTGTTTGGAGGTGCTCCTCTTTGTGTTTTCATCTTTGGAACCAGGGATTTAATATTTACGTAATTACCAAAAACATTGTGTGATCACAAGGTCTTTTTGACATATTTACATAATCACAGGTAACATGATCACAAACAAGCCGGTTCAGAGCAACCTGGAAACCCACAAAAAGCCCTCCGGGCTTTTGCGTTTTCCCATTGGAACCCGCCGGGCTTTTGCATTTTCCCACCGGGCCCCGTTGGGCTTTTGCATTTTTCCTACGGGCCTGCCAGGAAAACCCTAAAGCCCGACTGGTGCAGCTTAATATCATAGAGGGCCCTAATCGGGCACGTTGGGTGTCTTTTGTTGAGCCACACACACACACACACATAGAGAGAGAGAGATGACCATCTTTGTAGGTACGTCGAGAGGAGAGAGGGGGGAGAGAGAGAGAGAGAGAGAGAGAGAGAGAGAGAGAGAGAGAGAGAGAGAGGGAGAGAGAGAGATATCAATGACTATCTTTGTTGTGGAGCTACCTAGTGTTGCCACAATTATAATGACTACTTGCACGTAAAAAACAGACATCATTTGATACACTTACAACCCCAAATAGCTCGTAGATGCGTTAGCATACGTGCTCCGGTTTGCAAGGAATGCTTGGCATTGTTGTGTAGCTCTCTCCGAGCCAATTGTGATGGTGCAGTTGAATCTCCAATGCGATGAGGAGGCAAGAAGTAGTGCTAGGATGAAGCTCACACTCTCTCTCTTTCTCTCTCACACACGGTCAATGACAGCTTAAAACTTTGATTATGATTAAGTTCTCTTTACAAAATGACCTAGGTACCTTATATACTAAGGCTACCATAGGTCAAATCAAAATAGAGTTCAAGGGGTCAAATGGCTTTGTATTTACAATCTGGAAGTGCCATTGCACCCCGGCTTCTACAACTAGAATAACTACTCATTATAAATGATGTTTTTAACCATAATCCGCATCATATCATAATTATCAAAAAATAGACTTTGGTATGGAAATTGAGTTATGTGGTGTTGTTGACCCATGGGTCAACACTCTCCCCCTCCCTCCCCCCTCCGAATTCATGTCCTCCCTGACATGACCTCATTGTCAATGTTAGTGCGGTCTTTGTTGCTATTTTGCCTTGTTGTGATTTATGTCCTTCACATCCAAACCCCGAGTTGCAACATCTATTGATGTCATTATAGGGCTATTGCTAGATCTAAATTCAAAAAGAAGCCAATCTTGTTCAGCTTGACTCTTATCATCATGGATAGATAAAGCTGTAAATTCATCCATTGGAAGTTGTCTAGTAACTTGATCACAACCTCTTTTTGTTTCCATAAATATAATCACTTTACTTCCATCCATCATTCGCTTCAGTAAATCTGGAAATTTTGAGTATTTCTCATTCTCAAAAACAACTTCTACAATCTTTTTGATTTGAGATTCAAAACCCATGTTTGCTAGGGGCTTTTTAATTCTTTGCTTTCTTCGTATCACTTGTGCCGACATTTTTCTCCATTTCTTTCAATTTAATATTGTAGACATAAGAACTAGATGTTCAGTTAAAATAAATAAAAAAACTTTTCAATATATATTAGAAAAACAATCACTAAGAAAGCAATCAAACTACACAATATGAGATTTGCAATGCACTCTAGTCAATTTCACATATCGACCACATATGTTCTGAGAGAACATACACATTGCAATGCACTCTCTACATGGCATTATGGATACAAAAATAATATGAAATTGTCAATGCAATTATAAATATAATGATTACTTATATATCCTCTACGATCTAAAAACAATAAGACACAACTATTTTCACATGCTACAAAGAATCATCAACATTCACATTGGAATGATGATAATTATTTGCAAAACACACATGAAAGAAATATTGTCGATGATTGACCATCTCATGCACTAACAATCTTCTAATTATAATACATAATTCACTCCCTATATAAACCAATGCCTAAAACAAGGCAATGAAATCTTCAATACAATTACACAATTGAGGACTACTTGTACCCAATCAAGCATTGTATCCCCCTTATGCATCCAATTCAATATATAAAAGCTAATTTCACCCAATTAAAAATTATAGCTCTCATATTGTGCAGTGGAAATGTATATCAATTCAAATCTATGATGGTGAAAAATGCAAGACTTCAAGGATCTTTACATACCCAGTACACTAGTACAGGGCATCCGACCCTTGACTATCAACTCGTTATTTGAATATGCTCATCTTCTAAAACTAACTACAGCCCTTTTATGGGCCAATGGCTTCATCACAATGAGCATGACTCTCCAAATTCTCAATTGTTCTGGTTTAGTACCTTCATGTTTGGTGAAGGGTTTAAAGAAGTGGTTACTGAATTAAGAATCATGTTCAGCCCAAAAAAAGGACCTGTGACTCTGTAACCTCAGGTCAATTCACAAGGAGATAACTATACCCGGTGCTCGGATATACTCCCCAGGGATTTGCCTAGTTAAAATGCCAAAGTAAGAAGAGGTTTACTATATACAGTCTTATGGCATCCTTTAATAGTCGCTACTCCTGCTGTCAATGACTGACTTGTTTCTTTCTTGTATGTGGAACAACTGACTGCATTTACTGTAGCTCTTGTGTCCACCATTGCATTTGTGCTATGATTGTTGAGTTGTACTCTGATGCGAAGGTCCATTCCATCTAACCATTTGTCATCCGTTGACACTGCATCCTTTTGCAATTCCCATAGTCAGTCATCTATTTCCAGAGTGTTGATGGGAATAGATATTTGTTGATTCTTGAGAGCAGCTTTCCTTTTGAGTACCCGAAGTCGAGCTTCTTCTTGGGCTTCATTGATAACCTGCTCTCGTTTTATCTTTCTTTGCTTAGCTTCATGCATCCTTTCTAGCAATTCATTGGTTAGTGGCAAATTGTGTACTTCTTTAAATGACATTCACTAATCCAATTAGCCATTGGTTCACCATCTAGGGTGGATAACTTAACTGTTCCACTTGGAGATACATCTTCAATGATAAACATCCCGTTTCCATTTTTCTTAAACTTGGGAATGTGTTGCTTAAGGGAATAGACTAAAACTAAGTCCTTTTTTTTAAAGATCTTTGTAATTAGATGGAAATAAAAAATTTGTTTTTGTTTTTGCTTTTATGCATAGATATGAGCTATGGCAATTAGCCTTTGCTCATCTAGCTTCTGTAAATCTTCAAGTCTCTCTAACAATTCATCTCTAGTCCACTCAAGATCCTTAGCTACCCTTAATGTCGACAATAGAAACTGTATTGGTAGTATGGCATCAAGACCATAAACAAGGTTAAAGGGTGTATCATTTAAAGCTATTTTGAATGAAACTCGATAAGCCCATAGATGTTTCCTTCTTCCCCTTCGTAGTATTTTCCGACTTTGTTCATTGGAACAGATCGAATCTATTTGTTACCCATTTTGTGTTTCAATTTTTCCAAATTTTTTGAATTAGCCCAGTGATTCCCACCTTCTCTAGGGTTTTCTGTAGATCATTCCGTAGGTATGGTCTAATTTTCAATAGTTCTCCCAAAGTAAGAGTGCATTGAAAGGGTGTAGACATGATTGAATGACGTTGTCTACTTCTAGGGTCTATTTCGCTCTTTGTTACTTAAGTGGTTTTACACACTAAGGATTCATCTTCATTGTCTCCCAAGTAAGAGGGTAGTGTTTTCAAGGTCAATGATTTAGACATTCCTGAAGCTTCAGATCCACAATCCCCATACAAGGATTGAACATCCATGTCCATATCAGGAGGTAAGTTGTCTAACCATACTTTCTCTATAGGAGCTGACCTCAGAGTTAGGCTCCCTTTATTGATCTCTCTAACTTTTTCACATAAGCGTCATGGCCAATCTTCTTCTACGAATGGAATTCCGTCTAAGGCATCTTCGCTGTCCGACACTATAAGTTCTAGCTCTTTTTTTTCAAGTTGGGTTTTTACCACCACTTCGGATTTTTCTTTATTGTTTCTTGCCACCACAAGCTCCTCAGGTTTTGTCATACTTTCGAACTTGGGTTTTTGTTTTTCCAGCATTTCTTGCGTGATTCTTATCAAATCTTGATAAGCTTCAAGCTTAGCTGCTTCCATGTCTGGAGAAGGATAGTTTTTCCATTTGTTTTCCATGTTTTTACCTGCTTCAAGTCTCGCTTGGTAGGCTTCCAAGGCTGCATTAATAGGCTCAAAGATTTTGTCAACCAAAATTGATCCCTCCAGATTTCACGGTGGTTTCCTTGATTTTGCTTCAGTTTCTTTCACCTTCTTCTCAAATAGCTTCTTTGCTTTCTCCTCGATTTCAGCCCTTTGTTTCTGCTTTCTCATCTCATACCTTTTATTTCTGCTTTGTTTGGTCTTTTAAGAGGAAATTTGTGTATTTTTTGAATCATCAGAGGAATATGTTTCTTTTTCTTAGTCTGGGCTCTAGTGATTACCTTGATTGGAACAATCGGTTCACTCTCAGATGAGCTACTAGGTATCACTTGGACTACGTTCACTACTATTTTACCCATGTTTAAAAGATTTTTTGGACAATATTCTGGGAAGTACTCTCCCTTTTATCAACACTGTATGCAATTCAACTGGCTTGAGGTTCTTATTAGGCTGTGGACATTCATTTTTCCAATGATCATCTGCACCACAATTATGACAGTTTCCAGTTTTGGGCTCAATCATGGGTCTTACCATAGGAGGTCTGACACCTCGATTAGCTACATAGCACATTGGTGCAAGCTCTGGTGGAGCATAAGTCACAGGTTCTTCCAATGGTGGTGGATGTGAATTATACCAATCTCCTTCTACCATGACTGTAGATGGACTAGGCTCAACATAGGGTGTAATAGGCACTAGTGCTTGTTCATCTATGACTCATTTTGGATACATGTACTTTACATGCACTGCATTATGTCCTGGATATGGAGGTTGTTGACCCAACATGAGTTGAGGTCTTTCCATTCCCATCGGTGGTCTTTGAGTTGGGGCCATATTAGGCTAATATCTATACATGGGTTGTCCTTGTGGCCTCATAGGCACGTACTGAACATTCCCATCATACTTTGGTTGGTAATAGCACTCATTGGTCTCATGGTTGGTCCATTTACCCTCGATTGCACACCATTTTTTCAGCCTATTTGGTTGTCCCTGTTGAGGTATCCCTTGTCCCGGTCCTCGCATAGGTGCTTTTTGCATGTTATTCATCATATCATTCATTATTTTGAGCATGTTTTCTATGGTTGAAAGTGGTGCTGCAACAACCCTTTCCACTTGAGCTAGTTTAGTGGATGCTATTTTCTCACTTTGGTTATCCTTAGGGACATCTTCTTCGTTGAAAATATCACAATTGTCTCCTAAGTCAATAGCATCTGACACACACTCTTCTAGGGTTGTATGGTTCTTGCTATATAGTATAGCATGAAGTTCTTTGTTTAGCAGTCCCTCTAGAGACAATGATACTAGTCGTTCTTTTGCAGGTATCTCTAGCTCAGGGCATCTGGCAATGTATTGTTTCATTCAAGTTGCACAATCCCTAACAGACTCACCTTGTTTCTATTTAAAGCTGTAGATTTGAGACACAGTATTGTGTTTGATCCCCATTTTGGAACACGCAACTACAAATCCTTGAGTTAAGGTATTCAAGTCCATGTTTGACCTTGGTGGAATGTTTTGGGACCATGTCAATGCTTTTCCTTCTAATGTCATTCCAAACCCCTTGAATTGAGTATGGAAATTGAATATGCATTTTGCTCTTAACACTTGCTTAAAGCTTGCTAAGTGGTCGTATGGATCCCCACATCCACTGTATTTTTTGACCCATTTTTGAAAATCAACTGTTCTGACACGTCTATTTGGTTCAACTCCCGGTCTCCTGGCAGCTAGTCCTCTTCAAAGTCCTCCAAACCAGTCTGTTGGAAATAGTGACTCATGTAGCCCTGGACTGGCTTTAGTGTCACCCAGTTTTCTTCATGATGAGGTGGTTTCTGGTTTCTTAACATTACTCTTAGAAGATCTCTCATGGTGTTCATCTCTTGGAATAGTTTCTGGTACTTGGCCCAATATCCAATCTCTTATGGAGTACCCTTGGTATTTGGTTTGTTCCACCTCCTCAAGAGTCATCATAACAAAGTTGTTGTTATAACAATCCCTAAACAAGTAGATTGGTAGTTTTGTTGAACACTTATCTTTGATCTTGAAGATATAGATGATCTTCATGGGCGTTAGTTGTCCCGATTTGGCATGCGAAGTCCATAGAAGATCCTTGACGTTTCTATCCTCCCAACAATAGACTCCGATCCTAGGATTGTCTGTACTAAGCCGTTTCAAAGGCTTTGAATCAATTTGATCGTATCCCTCAAATTCTAAGGTTGGTGGTCCTTCTTTTGCTGCCTATCTAGAATTATGGTGTTTACTTCTAACCCTCATTTGTCTATCACGTCAGGGTTTTCAACTTGTAAATACTGAGTTCCGTTTCTATCCATGTACATTTTTCCTTGTTTGTTTGCCCTGATCTTCTCTTCGAACTCAATACCATGGTCATGAATGCGAATAGCATACTCTTCAATAGGATCCAGGTAAACCTGAGCTCCATGGCGATTATGCTTATAAAAACAGAGTATATGCTTATAGGGCACTATCGTTCCGGTTTTTGAGTGAGTCGAATAGGACGACATTTCAGATGTTGAATTTGAAAAAGTGTCTGAGACTTCTTCAAGGATAGTGTGCAAGGAATTGCCTTGATTCACACTCTCTTCGATGGATACTCTACTGGAGGTTTCTCCAAATATGCCTTGATTTTCTAGTACACGACTAGATCTAAGGTTCATATAGACTTGTGAAGCCCTAGATAGAGTACTTAGCTTTGGGTTGACTTGTTGTCAACTTTTTCCACTTGACCTGATTGCAACTTCTGTCAAGCTGCCGATTCCTTGTGTGCAGCCTGATTCCTTCTGTCAAGCTGTCGATTCCTTGTGTTCAACCTGATTCCTGTGTCAATTTTGATCAAGTTAGCTATTCTTTCACAAAGACGGTATAGTTTTTTCTAACTATTGTGATTGGTCTATGTGGATCACTTCAATTCGAGCTATGGGAGTCAGCAATTGAGACTTTCATATTCGACTTTGGTAAAAAATCAAGGATTAATCTGCAACCTGGAAACTGAGTTAACATTTACCAATTTGGATCTACATGATTCCAAATTTTCTCGGTGGCTTTGTATTATGTTGGTCTACCACTGTACAAGTTCAAAAGTCAAAATTGGTGTCTCTGTGTAGCAGTAGTAAATAATCACGATTATTTACTTTTGTCAGTTTTTTACACTTTTTAGCTTGGTTTGCCAAGTGTATAACTTGTTAAGGTCCCTGGACAAGTTTCATTAAGTTTGGATAAAATTTGTTCAAGTTTAGCAAACTGTTTCGTGTCCGCAGACTTTGATTTCAAGAATCTAGCTTAAGTCTCACTTTTGTGATCCCAATTTCACCAAAATTGATTTATGTGGTCTACTTGATATGCTTGGCCTTGTGGTATACTCAAATGTGCAAGATTATCAATTTTTGTAGCAGATGTGAATAATCGTGATTATTTACTCTAGCTAATTTTTTGCAAGTCTTTGTCCTAACCTTGACACAAATCTGTTAAGCACTTCAATTTTAGGTCTCTAGCCAAGTTTCATCAAGTTTGCACAATTTTTGGTTCAAATGGTCATCAGTTTTCTATCCGCAAACTGACTTTGCAAATTTGGTCACAATTTTCAATCCAATGATCCAAATCTTCCCAAATTTGGTTTGTGGGCTTATTACAACATGGTAAAACTAGTGGTATGCTAGCTTGGTCAAAAAAGTAAAAAAATGGGACAGATGTAAATAATCACGATTATTTACTTCTGGTAAATTTTTGCATCTTTTTGGTCAACTGAGCATGTACACATGTCTATCACATCAATATAAGCCTATGAATCAAATTTCATTGAGTTTGGACAATTTTTTCCCCAATTTTTACTCAAGTTCCCAAAAGTCAGTACAGACTTTAGTTTTTTGCCAGTTTGGTGATCCAAATCCTATGTGCTTTTACAAAAGTTGTTTGTACACATGCAATGAGTCATTGGTATCAACCTTGGTCAGTTTTGAGCTAAAAATAAATAATTGCGATTATATACTTTAGGCCCAAAATGAATATTTTTTTGCATTTTTTCAATGGACAATCTTTTCATGAGCTATTTTAAGCCTATGAATCAAGTCAAAACTTAATTTGGCCTAAAATGTCAAGAAAAAGTAAATAATCGTAGTTTTTGTAAACTCTTGAAATTTTTACCTCAATGTGTCCTTGAGTTTACCCACTGGTTTATACAACTTTTAAGCATACTCTCTAGTCGGATTGAGTGTTTGGCAGTCTTTTCATGTTATTTCTAGCCGTAGACCTGAAATTCTACAACTTCAAATAACAACTCACAATGACTCCTTCAGAGAGAGCAATGTTCTGAAATCCACCTCAGATTCTACTTACCCTACTCCGAGGTTCTACTGCAATGGGGTTGTGGAAAGTGTCAACAAACACTCGTTTTCTTGTTTTTTATGGTTTTTGGAGCCTTGATCTTAAGACTTGTCTCGTCTATCAATCATTCTTTAAATCCTAATGTAGTTCTATAATCCTACAGCCCTAAAGGCACTCAGCAAGTACGATTACTTCCAAGCTACCTCTACACAGTGAAAGACGACAATCTTAAGCTATGCGGTTTTAAAAGAAAAGTTTCTACTCTAGGAGATCCTAGCGGAAGTTAAAGGATAACTTTACAAGACGCTCGTGTTTTTCCCTAGTTTAGCTCTCTTCGATCCCTGGCGGCGGTGCTAAATGTGGGACGGGTGTCTAACCTCACTCTATCTTATTGCAGATTTAGCGAGAAACACGATTAAATTGCCAATTCATGGGACGAAGTTAACTCGACTAGTGCATAGAGGCTACAAGAGTTTGTCAATCTCTCGGAAAACAACAAACAACTCGCATCTAACTCAAGCTACACTCAAGTGACCGAAATCATCAAAAGCCAATCGCTCATCGATAAACAAATCACATCCGTTATAGCATCAAATGACATCCAAATGCAACGAAACTTTTAGGACAAGTTTATAAGACCTAATCACACATGCTTATGGTCTCAAATCCCACTTTAGGTCAAGTGCAAAAATCACGATTATTAATAGCAATGGATTTTTGACCTAGTCGTTTTCGATCCAAAATGCATCTAAATTCTTAGCAATGATGCCCCAATACCCTACCTATGCTTAGTTTTTTATTTTGAAGTGTAAATTCCTACTTATGATGAGATTAGGCTGCGGGTGGCGACGCCAAAAGCTACAAAATACTGTGAAATGCTTATGTCAATGCGTAAAGCTCTTACCTAAGGTTGCAACGCAACAGACGCGACTGCAATGTAACAATCGGGGAGGGAGTAGGAAGCGCGAGAAGGAGAGAAGTGAGCGATTTTAGCTCTCACTGTGTATTTCATTATCCAAAACTTGAAAATAACTTACAAAAATTGGCTTTTATACCTTAGCTAAGGTTTTTGGTGGTCAAAACTAATAATCTGGGAGCTCTAACTAAAGATGGGTAATGATAGGTTGATACAGTGTGGAATCTTGTAACCTCGGCTCATCAATTACAAAGATTTATTCGGAAAATAGGAGTTACAATATTCTCGATTTATCAAAATAATAAGCGTGTTTACAATAAGAGCTCCAAAAAATGATATCCAAGTTAGCTTGCCGCTAACAACGGGCTTTTATTGAGACATTGGAAGTTAATTCCTTATTGCGTGGAATATACTAGATCAAGCTATATTATTGCAATTGTTGCAATACAGCATTAGGAAAAATATAGACTCTCCTTGGGCCTTTTTGATTAGTGAAGGCTTAAGGGAGAACCAATGAGAAGGCTCTTGGGATATCACCTAGAGGGGGAGGAATGGTAGGGGTGCAGCCTAATTGTTTCCCTCTTCAATGCTTGGTTCTTAGAGAGAGGTGGGAGGTAGTTTAGGGGGGGGGGGGGGGGGGGGGGGGGGGGGGGGGTAAATAGGAGGAGAGAGGTGTCATAAAAGAGGGAGGGACCCCCAAAAAAAAAAACGCGCATGCTTAAAAACCCAAAAAATTGAAAATTTTTCAAAAGTTCCAAAGTTGACCCATTTGCCTCCAAAACTGCCCCAAAACATAAAATAACTTTAAAAAGTCAATTTTTTTCCCCAAAATCCACTTTTCTCTCTCTCCCTCATTACTTTTCTCTCCCACACTCTCCCTCCTCCCATTCTCTCTCTACAGTCAAGGCAACCATAGCCAAAATCTTTCCACCACTCTCTTCCTCTCTCTCCATAGCTCCCCCTTCTCTCACACCTCCATCAACCCTCTACAGTCCCACACTCCATAGCCCACAGCTCCACTATCCTCTCTACCTCTCACTCCTCTCTTTCTCTATCTCCACTGTCAAAGCCACCATAGCCACCATAGGCAGCTCACCTCACCCTCCCCTCAGCTCCTCATTCTCTCTCCACAGTACTCAACTGTTTCAAATCCCTTCCTAAGCCCAACTTCCCAAGCATGTTCACGCATAGACGGCCCAAACCAGAGATAGAGGAGATTGTGTTGCACAACACAAAAGACTCAGAGGGGGTATGGATCCCACAAGTGTTCAAGAAGGGTGCATGGATCTACATGCAACCGTCACGTGCTGGACCTCATCGCGTACGGTGTCGAGGCGTATTGGAACGTCATTGGAAGGGCCGGCTATTGACATTCAAAGAAACAAAGTCCGGAATGGTGGCCATCGTGCAACACGTCTACAGTGCAGCTGAGCTCCACCTCAAGAGAGCTTCTACTCAATTTGCACCTCATTGTAAGTTTTCATGGTTTAGCTATCCCATGCATATGTCATGTTTACGTTTATGTGATCATTATGTTTAACTAAGGACATTTGTAAAGATGTTTTTCCATCCAGCTTAGTTGAGGAGCAGCCGCTTGAGTGCCTCTCAGGCACGTTCATGGTTGTGCATGCTCACATTGGGGAGCTTATGTTTCCTAATGTTTCATCGAAAAAACTTACCGAGTAGCGAATATTCATGTACTCCCACAAGTACGTGGTGCCGAAGTCAAGCCAAAGCTATGGTAGGTTAGAAGCCGTGGAGACACCCTCATTGCAGAGTGCAGAATGGCCAAGTCCAGACCATTGGGCTTTGCTTTCTTTCAAGCGCAAGGTGCTGCAAGATTTCCAAGGGTCCCTAAAGTTTGGTAAGGCAACCAGATCGGTGGGTCTCAGTTGGCATTGTCCCATTCATTTGTTTGTGCATGCATTCCGCTCTCTACCGATTGTAGAAACACCAACAATGTTTGTTTGCAAAGAAGTTGACATAGATGCAATGGACACCATTCTAGGTGTCAATTGGGGCTATGTTGACAGTTTGCATGATGGTGACCGTTATAAGTGCACTGTGTCCCCCACACAGCTTTGCCTTCGGTATTTGAAAGCAAGGTGCACCTTGTATGCACGGTTTAGCTATGAGAGGTGGATGCACAAACGTGGCAAATGGATACCCTTGCAGCTGACAGCCGAAGAGATTCAATCCTTTGAAATCCGTGTCCGCATGCCCAATAACGAGGTGGAGGTGGTTGCAGTGAATACGCATTGGACTCTTGCCAATCTTCGGGAACACTTTGTCATAATGGGATTCGAGGATGTCAGTAATGCAAGTTTCAAACTAGAACAACGCAAGGTCTGCTTTGTGCTTCCTTAGCTACCTTTTCTTATTTTCTATGGGTTTTTGTATTTTGATTGCCCATTTTTGGTTGTATAGATTGGAAGGCGGATGGAGGCCACTATGCTTGTTTACAAAGATTGGGCTACAGACAAAATCATCTTGTCTAAGTAAATTGGCTTGTAACTTTAATCGTTTATATATTGGATATTTTATTAAAGATTTTGAAAAGTTTTAAGGTGTTGTACTTGATTTTGTACTTGAGTTTTAAGGTGGTGTAAATTTATTTTTTAAATCCATATTTTTTATTTTTTTCGAGATAGAATATGTCTATATAAGGAGGACCACCTCCTCATTTCACCATTTTCATCCCAGCATTGCAGAGAGACCTAGCATACCCAATCACGCAAAGAGAAGTAGTCCCCTAATCGGTGAACAACATCTTCATTTGACACCTTCTTGGCAATCTTCACTCTGTGAGGAAGTGGGAATAGGTTTTCCGTGACTCCTCGACTTCTTAATGCATCTTTTAACACTAGATGTATTGCTTGATAGCCCTTGGTACTAATCCCAACAGCATCACAAATATCCTGAACATCTAGATCAGTGACAATATTAGAAAAATCTCTAAGAACTCTCTTAGTGATTACGTCTTTCAAGTGTTTTGCCTCTGGAGCATCAAGCATCCCAATAAAATCCTCTTTGTTGAAACAAGAACGAAGTAAAGTAGCCCTAGCTGACCCATTCTCGCCGCCGCATGTTTCTTGGACGAAGTTCCTATTGCCCAAAACAACAATGATGAGCCGTATTAAACTTAAACAACATGAGGGATAGAACATGTTACCTCATAGCTGTCACCCTTCGTTTTCTTGCACCTCCACGTGATGCAAGAGTCTGAATTTCGGACAACTCTTGTTTCCTCACCCTACCTCCCATGGCAGTACTCTTCATGTGTGAAAGAGTATCCTCAAGCTTTTTAATTACATTTTCCTTGGTTGTGATGGTGCTCTTTGCCTCCTCAAGCGCACTAGTAGCTGTTTGCATCTGAGCTTGAAGATTGTGGAAACTCCCATTGAGCAACTGCCAATGACGCAAGTAGATTTCGGACCCCGCAATCTCGTGTTTGTTGAGTCTCTTGCAGTAGCCCAACAAACCTTGCTCTCCATTTCCAACGTATTGCAACAGTGATGGAATGTTTGTAAAAGACGGATGAACATTGAGAGAAGGATCCTTTGGATACAAGCATCCGTCTGTCCAGAGATCCACATTCTTCTCCCCTTGAGCGCGGCGTTCGTTGACTGAAGGTAATGTACCCAAGCATGTTTTCTTTGTCGGAACATACTCTTGAGGTAGGCGTAGGAAAAGCCCTTGAGACCTACCGCGTGAAGAGCTTGCTGGGACATTGGTCACGTCATCAAGAGGCATTGTAGGATGGAAAGATGGAGCTTGAAGGATGGAGAGATAGAGCTTGTAGGATGGAGAGATGGAGCTTGAAGGATGGAGAGATAGAGCTTGTAGGATGGAGAGATGGAGCTTGAAGCATGGAGAGATGGGTGCGTAGGTGCAGCAGCAAGTGCAAGGGGGATGGGTGTAGGAGAGGAGCTTAGATTAGGAGAGAGAGTTTTTAATTTTGGGGGGAATTTTTTAAAAGTTTGGAGGGAGTCAAAAAATGTTGAATTTTGAGTAATTTAACTTTAAAAAAAAAAAATTATTATGTGTATATGTTGGGGGTACTTTTTAGGGGGGAATAGAGTTTTTTTGAAAGTTTTTGAAAAAAGTCATTTTTTTTACCTCTTTGACCCACGGATTTGCTTATGTGGCATGGGAGAGTTAAGAGGCCACTTACAGTTGGCCAAAAAGGTAGAGAGAGAAGACCCCCTACCCCCCTACTTTTCAAATGGTTTACCCCCCCCTTCCCTACTTTTTAAATGGTTACCCCCCCCCCCCTTTCCCCCTACCTTTTTAGGGGTCAAAGGTGGAGGAGACCCTACCAAAATAGCCCCATTCAAAGCCTTTGTCCCCCTTAATCTTGGCAGGCTTCCTTTGAATTAGGGATTCTTACAAGGCCCATGGAGAGTCCATTTTTTTCCTGATGGTTTACAGGATGAGACAAAAGTTTGGTTGCAAAATTATGAAGAGGTGGTACAGGCACAAACTTTAGGGGTGGTTTTGCACTACAATCATGTGAAGCAGGCTTTTTTGGCACAATACACGAGCATTGAAGTACATGATGAAGTTTGGCATTAGATTTTGGAGTACACTCAGAAGGCTAATTAAAGTGTTGATGATTTTGTCATGCAGTTTACTCGTTTATGGGATAAATGGGTCCGAGCTTTAGAAAATGAAATCTCTCCAGCCATGTTAAAGAAGGATTGTTTTGTGGAAAACTTAAAGGAAAGTTTGATGTTCAAAGTTGAGTTGAAAAGGCCCGCTAATTTTGAGGAAGCAGTCACCATTGCCAGGGAGAAAAAATAGAAATCCCAAAGACTTAATGAGTATGGAAGAGCGGTTCATGTGCAAGGTAATGGTGGCCAAAATGAGGAAAATCAAGCAGAGACTGGAGCCCAACCTACTCAAAGGGTTCCGAGCACTAAACAGTTACAGCAAAATATGCAAGACATGATGACCATGATGAAGGAATTACGGCTCAATGTTCTTGGAGGTGGTCATGGTCGTGGTCGTGGTAGAGGAATGTCCCAACCATATAAAGCTCAGCCGAATGCTAATGTGGGTTGTGGACAATGTGTCTTTGAGCCACAAAAGAGGTTCATCCCTACCTGTTATAATTGTGGTGAACTTGGTCATATCATAACTCAGTGTCCAAGGCCAATAAGGATGGGAGGTGATATGTATCCACTTCCTCAATAGATTCCTAACAGGGCTAATGATTATGCATTGGGATATACGGGGAGATCAAAGTATTGAACAAGAAAATCCGGCTTCAACCTCTGGTGCTCATATGGATGTTGTGCGGGTTGAAAGGAAAGAGGCAGATATGATGCCCTTAGGGAAAAGAGAGAGGAAAGGCTATGTTTCTCCAGGTCCGAGTAAGAAGAAAGGGAAAGAGAAAGAGGGTGAAGATGCTAAAGTTAAAAGAAAGAGAAGACCTCGTAGACGGTTTGAAGTGGCAGATTTACCTTTGGGAGAAGGTCAAACAACTTATAGTTTAAAGGAAGACCTGATTGGGAGGAAAGTAGATTGTACTTCTAGACAGTTGATGAATATGGTGCCCAAACTTAGGAGGCAGTGGAAGTCATTAGTGAATCCAGAGAAAGAGCTGAAGCATGGACAAATCAAAGTGTTGGCTATGGTAGAGTTACCTTTGACATTTGTTCTGTGGTGAACGCTTGGCACAAAGGTGTGGGCATGGGAGAGGCCTATATTGATGGAGGTTCTCAAGTGTGTGTGATCACTCAGTCATGTGTTGAGAGATTTGGTTTAGTTACATGTGGAAGCTTTGGATTCAAGATTCAAATAGCAAACCATGCTAAAGTGAAGTGTTTGGGGCTAATTAAGAATTTGGAAGTTGAGGCCTTTGACGTGAAGGTTATGGTGAACTTTCATGTTATGCCAACTGCCTAGGAGCTTTTCCTCTCATTTTGGGACGACCTTGGTTGAGAGTTGTTGGTGTTGTGCATGTTAGGAAATAGGACGTAGCTAGGTAGATATTTGAGTAAATTCTTAATGGAGAGAGATAATTTTCACACACAAGAGATTAGAGAGTAGAGAGAGAGAGAGAGAGTACACACGATATACGTGGTTCACCCAATGTGGGCTACGTCCACAGGAAAGCAGCCACTGAATGGCTTTAGTACTTCAAAACAAGTAGTAGTTTACAAAGGGATTATACCCTTTTGGAGCTCCCGCCTTGCTTCACTCTCACCACCTAACACCCACCTTTTTGAATCAACTTCACACTGTGAAATGTGTGTAGAAATGGCCTCTTTTTATAGGTCAAAAGGGCTGTCCTCTCTCATGAGAAGCAGCCATGTGTAGCCGCCCTTGTGTAGATAAGTCCAAATCGGACCCTCCAATCCGCCCATGTGTGGCCGCCCTCCTGGAGAAGACAAGTCCCCTTTTGAATTTGGCCACCGGCCATTGACTTCCAACCACCGGCCACCGGCCATTGACTATCGGCCACCAGCCAACCGACCGGTCATTTTTTGACCACTTTTCGGCCGTCGTCCGGCCATAATATTCCGGCAAAAAGGGATATTCTGGCGAGTGATTTTTCTTCATGCACAATGGCTTCTCCTCATAATGGGGGCCTTACAAATGTGCATTTTTAACACAAAAAATTACAAGGGGTAAATCAGGCTCGGCTCCATACTTAACAGTGCAAGATTGGAGCAAAGACACAATCCGTATGTATCGCAAGAAGGGTGTAAAGAGGGTGTTTGATATAATTACCAAGCAACCTTTGGCACTAGAAGATATGAGTGAAAATGATGAATCCGAAGTTACTAGTTAAGACAGTTTTGAAGATTCAGGAAGTAGCACTACTTCTAGTTCTAGTGATTTGACAATTGGATCTCGTTTGGTCAAGTTATGTCCACTTTAGTCCTAATCAGGCTTTTGTTGAGATATTGAGTGAGGATTGGACTTTGGGATCCAAATGGGATAAAACTTTGTAGATGGCTCTCATATCACTTATTGAACAATTCTGTATGGTCAAAATAGCTCTAAAATGTGCCAAAGTGCCTTGGAGACATCATACCCATATGATGTCCATATGGCCCAATTTGGCTCATTTTGGTTGTTTGGCTTAGATTTGGCTTTATAATGGCTTCTGCAATGATCTTATGGAATTTGAAAAGAGTTTGGGTCAAAATTGCTTCATGAGATATCATATGGGTATAATGTCTTTTGTGGATTTTTTGCATGATTTTGGTTCCGTGAGCTTCTTACATGGTGGTAAAGTACTGTTTGTACTCAAATCATCATTTGAAGTTGAATATGGCTGAATTTGGATAATAGGCTTTAGGTCGGGATTTTTCCGCTAAGTGGACTAATGTGGACATATACTTGTCCAAATGGTACTAAACTTGTTGTGTGGCTTATATTCTATGTGTATAATGAGAATATGCTGAAAAACAGTAAGTTCTGGCCCAAAATGAGTGAAAAGACATCATATGGATATGATGTCTTTTTTGGCCAAATTGCACTTTTGATATCCAGATGGCTTGTGCATGTTATTTACACCACTCCTACAAAGTTTCACTTGATTTGGAGCTATTTTTGCAAGTCTAGGGTCATATGTCAGTTTTATGTCCTTCTTTGCGTTTTTTGGGTTTGCAATCGATTAACTAGCTCCAAATCTCCTTTAACTTTGTATTTTGGATGGTCTTAGCATGTATATAGTGAATATGAACTCAGAAGTGGAGTGTTATGTGCAAAAATGCTGTGAGACATCATATGGGTATGATGTCTGATTTGTCAAAAATGCTTTTTTCATGCAAGGCTTGTGTTGTGCTTGTGCCCTAGGCCCTTGTAGCTAGTTTTCAACTTTAAAAATCACAAGTTTAGCTAAAAGCCCCCTTTGTAGGCATTTCAATCTTCGAGTCCGTCTTTTGGTTTCGAAGTAGACTTTTCTTGATCTTAGTCCTTGAGAGTTGTATCCCGAGCTTGTGTGAGTTGTTGCGAAGTCGTCTATGTGGTTCAGGTTGACCTTGATTGTTTTTACACCACTTTTTGCCAAAGTGTCCTGTGAAACCTGTGAAAGAAGCTGTATCTGTGTGTTTCGAAAAACTGCGTCTCTCAAGAGACCATTGGTGTGTATACGTCTTCGTGATTCTTTGCCCAGATCTACCACAAAATCTCCAACCACAAGCTCTGCGGAAGCTGAAATTACATTTTCAGCTCATAATTTATGCACTTAATTTTGAGCACCTCTCGTTCTTCAAAAAGTGCATCAAACTCGCATACTGCGCCAAAGCGAAAAACCTGAAATTTTCTGAGCTGAATATCAGAAAATCAGTGAGGAATTTGCAAAACTTCTTCTGCAAAGTTGTAGATCTCGCAAAAACGGTCAAGATGTCCGTGAATCGACCTGAATCACCACCTTTTACTAGCTGAAAACAGACCTGTTTGGGAGTCAAAATCGGACACTTTTTGCCATTTAGTTGCCCGAAAGCGTCTTTTTCCATATTGGTAAGTGAAATGGCTTCGCCTTGGATTTTGGTTGTAGACATTCGTCGTTGATGGTCATTCAAAGCTTTTCGCGAAGCCATGTGGCAAATGGTTGCCAAATTTGGCCGTTATGCCAAAATGATGCTTTGTGTATCTGCCACCGAATCGGATGTTTAGACCCACTTTTGGTTGTCCAAACCCGGAGATACTCCATGGTTGCTTTGATCTCTATAAGGTTAAACTTCTTGTGAAGTTCCGTTGCATTCCGAGTCATCATCCTGTTTTTGTGTAAGTGCATGGGTGGAACACCAAAGAGTGTCTGATGCATAGGTCCAATGTGAGAACATCTATATGCTTGCACAGAGTTATGCATGTTAAACAAGATGCGGTGCCAGAGAAGAGTATTGAGGGGTTCTTCTTAGAGCAAGTGTAGCAAAACCTATTACTTTGCACAAGAAGGGTTTTTGTTGACGAGGTTTCTCCTCTCTTCCTCATTGCATCAAGTGCGTGAGTGTTTTTGGACTACTCCGTTTTCTCCACCGTACAAAATAATAGACTTCGACTCTTATGCTCACCTCTTCCAGCATGAGCGACATGACTTTATGTATGCTCAACTCTCCAGCTTGAGCTTATATCTATTATCTAGACTCATAGACCACAGAGAAAATATTAGACTTGAAGCTTGGGTCTGACACTTTGCTCATTTAGTGGCTCAGCTGCCCGACTCTAGACTCTTATGCCATGTATTTTTAATGGCGACTTAGACTTACCTGATCACGTCCTGAAATCCAATTCCATATGTTATTGAGGTTTAGGTCATTCTCTTTGGTTTGGTTTTGTGATGCCATTTTGTCAAATACATTGACAAATACCTGCTCTTCATGCTTTGGTAGCACACTGATGTTGCGTGGTGAGACAGGTTTTGAGGTTGAAGCAATGGTTAATGAAGTCTTCTTCCAGACTGTGTTCTTTAAAACTGTGACTTCTTCTTGTATCCTTGCTTTACCTTTGTTGATAAGAGCCTGTACACTAGTTGTGGGCCTCTGTTGTTGAGTTCCGGCTATAGGTTTTGGAATCCAAGTTGTCCTTGGTCCTTGTGTGACCTGCTTTTCCACTTGCCTTGTTGCTGGTCCTTTGGCTTCAGTGTCCAAATATTGATATTACCTTTGCAAAAGCCTTGCTCCTGTAGTAAATGACGAGGGATCCACCTTGGAATGTAGCACTCATGGTTGCGTAGTTGGGTTGTCGTTGTTGGGCACGTTGTGCTACATGAGTTTTCTTCATGATCTCAGGGGAAGCTTTAATCTTTGGCAACCAAATTTGAGTGTTACATGTATAGTATCCTTGTGCTTCCAGTAGCTTGACTGGGATCATTCGTTGCACTGCTTGCTGTGTGACCTTAGCTTTGTGGGGTATCTTCACCGCAGAGCTCTGACTTTGGTGTTGGAATTAGGGTTGCAGAGAAACACACACAGCTTGGAGAAGACGAAGGAAGCTCAAGGCACACAATAGAGAGTGTATAACTTCGTGTGCAATGGAAAGATAGATAGCCCTAGAGTGATGGGCATATATATATGCACGGGGGAAAAAACCTCCTAAAGAGGGAAAAAATGCCCCTGCGGTCCTAGTGTGTTCACACACATCACTACCACATGTATATGGTAACAAATCCCCCTTGGAGTGATGCGGTGAACGAGAGCTGGCACATGAGTAAAGGGAAGTGCCATGCCCTGAGGACAGGATCAGTCCACAAAGGGGAGTAAGCCCAAAGCTTTGCGGAAAGCTTCAAGCTTCTCACGAGACAATGCCTTTGTGAAAAGATCTGCAAGGTTGTCCTGTGTTGGCACATAAGCCAAGCTGATCTCTCCTGCTGAGAGCCTCTCCCTGACATAGTGGTAATGCACCTCAATGTGCTTTGTGCGAGCATGAAAAACTGGGTTCCTCGCAACTGCCAATGCGCTCTGACTGTCAGTGTAGATAGTGTTGGCAGTGTCCTGTCCAACACCCAAATCAGCCATAAGGCGTCTGAGCCATACACACTCAACCGTAGCTGTGAAGATTTCCCTGTACTCAGGCTCACAACTCAAAGTGGCCACAGTAGGTTGCTTCTTGCTCAACCATGATATACATGAACTACCAAGCATGAAACAAAAACCACTTGTGGACACTCGCGTGTCAAAACAACCAGCCCAATCTGAGTCCGAACAAGCATGTAAGTCTGGCGGCAATGATCCCCCCTTGGGATAAAACAAGCCAAGATGTAAAGTGCCACTAAGGTAGCGGAAAATCCTCTTGACAGCCTGCCAATGCTTAGACCCTGGGCTATGCATAAATCTGTTGACCTGTGAGACTGCAAATTGAATATCTGGCCTCGTGTTTCATACATAAATGAGGCAGCCAACAGCAGTTTGGTAAAGAGTGACATCAGCAGGATCGCCAGCATCATGTAAACTCAACTTCAAACCTATTTCCATGGGAGTGGCAATAGGTTTGCAATCCTCAAGTCCAAACTTACATAGCAATGTCTCTATGTAACTTTTCTGACACAAGGCAATACCACCATCACATTGCTTAAAATGTATGCCCAAATAATGATGCAACAGCCCCAAATCTTTCATCTTGAAAGTAGCATTCAAATCAGCCTTAAATTCAGCAATATGTCTCTCATTTGGTCCAGTGATCAGCAAATCATCAACATAAAGAACCACGATGAGAAATGCATCACCCTCACGCTTTACATACAATGTGCTTTCTGTTGGACTGTTACGAAAGCCTTGTTTGACCAAATGAGTGTCAGCTTTCTCATACCAAGCACGAGGAGATTGCTTCAACCCATACAAAGCCTTGTTACATTTGCACATTTTGTCCTCTTGTCCTTTTATGACAAAACCGCGAGGCTGCGTTACATAAACTTCATCAAATATGTCACCATTCAAGAAAGCAGTAACAATGTCTGATTGATGTACATCCCAACCAAAATGAGCTGCCAATGCACATAGAAAACGTACAGTAGTCATACGACAAGTGGGAGCAAAAGTCTCTTCGTAATCTATGCCTTTTTGCTGTGCATAACCCTTTACAACAAGTCGAGCCTTATGGCGATCGATCTCACCATCCGGTTTGCGTTTCAACTTGTAAACCCACTTCGTACCAATGGCCTTTTTGCCAAGAGGCAAATCACATAAAGTCCATGTGTCATTTTCTATAAGTGCATCATATTCTGATTGCATGGCAGCCATCCAATTTTCTGAATTCTGTGCTTCATCAAAAGTCAGAGGCTCCTCAACATCATGTAAACTAGACACAGCCAAAGCATAACAATCTGATGCATAAGATGCATGGCGAGAGCCTGAACGAGTACGACTAGACAAAGGTGCATCCAATTTACTGTCACACAAAGTGTGCACCAGCCATTTTGGCATACCTCTAGCTTGCTCATTTTCAGCCCTTTCCTCATCAAGTACATCATGTACATCTGCATCAGTAATAGGCTGATCTAAAACATTTTCAGAAACCCCCATAGGCTGTACATTTGCCTCATTGGAACTTACATTCGTATTTCCACCGCTGAAAAGAGGCAACAAAGTGTCATAAATGTCCTGTGAGCTTACATTATTGTCTCTAGTACATGACAGCAAGGGCTGAACAGAATCTTCCACAAACACTACATCCCAAGAAACCAAAATACGTTTTGTTTGCGGATGATACAACCTGTAACCTCTGCTTTCAGCACTATAACCAACAAAAATACATTTGGCAGCCTTATCATCCAATTTTCTGCGCTGCACTTGTGGCACCAAAGCATATGCCAAACAGCCAAAAACACGCATGTGCTCAATAGAAGGCTTTCTATCATGCCATGCTTCATATTGAGTAATAGACTGCAAAGCTTTCGTAGGACACCTGTTTAGTACATAAGTGGCACACATGATGGCCTCAAGCCAAAAAGAATGCGGTAAAGCTTGACTTTTGACCATACATCGTGCCATTTCCGTCAGTGGCCTATTTTTCCTCTCAGCAACACCATTTTGCTGAGGTGTATAAGGCACTGTACATTGGTGTTTTATCCCACGACTAGCCAGAAATGCATTAAATTCATGAGACATGTACTCCCCCCCTCGATCTGAACGGAGGGTGCCCATAGTACATTTCGAGACATTTTCAGCCATAGCCAGAAATTGTTTGAAGCACATAAAAACTTCGAACTTCGCTTTAAGCGGAAATACCCATGCATGCCTGGAGTAGTCATCAATGAAATTCACGAAGTATAGGTAATTGCCCAAGGACGGAGTTTGCATGGGCCCACAAACATCACTATGCACAAGCTGCAACGTGCATGTGGCCCGAACTGAACCATCCTTTGGAAACTTAGAACGCTGAATCTTACCCAAAATACAGCCTTCACAAACATGTTTGATAGGTGCTTCAAGAGGCGGCAAAGAAGCAACCATATCAGATTTCTGCAAACGCAGCAAACTGGCAAAATTCAGATGACCAAAACGTGCATGCCAAAGTTTTGCATCTGAAATAGCCCTTGAATCTGCAACAGCATTTGCAAAATTTTGTCCACACTTGTCATACAAAGTGAGCTTATACAGCCCACGGCACAAAAGGCCAGATGCAACAATTTCATCACCAAAACTGTGATCATGAACTGTACATCTGTCATCCACAAATTTGACTACAAGTCCAAGTCTAGCAAGTGCGGATACAGACAAGAGATTCTTCTTGATCCCAGGTACATAAAGTGCATCAACAAGTGTGAAGGAACTGCCATTAGCAGCAGTGAGCACAATCTTTCCAACTCCATGAACTGGATAAGAGGCGTTGTTGGCACAAGTGACTGAATTCCCATGAGGGACAAACTCGAGAGAGGTAAACAATTGACGATGTGAGGTAATGTGCTTTGTAGCACCACTGTCGAAATACCACACATGTGAATCTGCAGCAACTGACAAGCATGCATCATGGACAGCAGGATTGTAAGTGCACTCTGCGCTAAAAGCCCATTCTGCATCAACATCAGCAACACAGTCTCCTTTCACAGAAGACTCAACAATGGTTGCATTTGTAGTGGAACCAGCATTTGCAGTGGAACCACCCTCTTTCTTCTTAGCCTCTTTGGCCTTCAACTTAGGACACGATTTGATCAAGTGATCATTGGCTTTACAATAATGGCAACGCATCTTCTTTTTGCCCTTATCACCAGAATTGCCAGACGAAGTACTGCCAGCAGAAGCATTAGGAACATAATTTTTGCCACTCGCAACAGAACCATAAGAAGTGGCTACATTACTGTTACCACCCTTTCTTTGAGAAGCAATAAAAGCCTGTTGAACTGCACGTTGCCTAGTCCTGTTTTTTTTGGAAAGTGACTCTTGCAATAGCAATGTGCATAATGCATCAAACTTGACAACTTCAAGATTTCCTTGGGTCATCAGTCTCCAAGTACTAGCAAAAGTCTGGTAGGAATCTGGTAAGGCATCAAGAACAGTCTGCACAAGGGAACTGTCAGAAATGACTTCACCTGCAGAAATAAGCTGCTCATTGATATCCTTGACACTAGCAAGAAAAGTGTCCATATCATCTTCCTCATGCATAATCTTCGACTCCAGCTCTTTACGCAGCAAAGCAATTTTAGCCTCATTGCGGCTTGCATAAAGACCTGCTAGAATATCCCAAGCCTGTTTTGCAGATTTTGCTGAACGGATGTGAGGAACAATGGTGCGCTTCACAGACAACGCAATCAATGCATGAGCCTGCTCATCCTTAACATCCCAACGAACTTGTTCTGCCGTAGGCAAAACAACTCTAACAGCTGCAATCCTTGCAACAAGACGTGCAACATCCTCAACACCGCCTACATCCTCAGAACCAGGACGTACATCAATGCCCTGCACAATGTTCCAGACACCTTTTGACACAAGAACATGTTGCATCATATAAGCCCACATAGGGTAGTTGTCCCCATCCAACCTGTCCTCAGCAGCAAACATCTTGAACACATCTGTGTTGTTGTTGTCAGCCATGGTAAATGATGCACCTGATGTGAAAACTGCCCGAAAATAGGAGAAACGGAGCGGGAACAACCTGTGCTATATAGCACAAACCGTAGAAGACTATAAGGCACCTGTTATGCAGAAATTGGCATGACAGAAATTTTGCACAAAATGACGAAATAGCCTGTGCAGTACTGCTTGTAGTGGAAACAAAGGCCGAAATGAGCCCAAATCAAAATTCTGAGCAGACCAAGCTCTTCAAGCTTTCCCAAAATATTTGTCGATCTGCGAACGCTCGCCAAAGCTCACTGAAATCGGAGAAAGTGAACAGGAGTGTGCTGGAGCAGCTGGCGACTAAGCCCGGGAGGACGTGACCTGCTCTGATACCAATTGTTGGAATTAGGGTTGCAGAGAAACACACACAGCTTGGAGAAGACGAAGGAAGCTCAAGGCACACAATAGAGAGTGTATAACTTTGTGTGCAATGGAAAGATAGATAGCCCTAGAGTGATGGGCGTATATATATGCACGGGGGAAAAAACCTCCTAAAGAGGGAAAAAATGCCCCGGTGGTCCTAGTGTGTTCACACACATCACTACCACATGTATATGGTAACATTTGGTACCCACAACTGCTTCAATGTTTGTTGCTTGGAAGGTCTTTGCTTCTTCTTTCTATACCTGTTTTTACTCCTGTATGAACAGTTAGACCTGCGCTTGATGCCTTGTTGATCTTGTTGTGAAGAGATACCACATGCTGGGTATGTCCAAGCTGTTACCTTTGGTTTTTTGAACCATACTTTGATGTTCTCGTCATAGTAGCCTTGAGCAATGATTGAACTGTTTGATGCTATCCAACCTGTGACTTTTGCTTGTCATTGTTCTTTTGATGCTGGTACCCAAATTGGATCTTTGTCCTTGATGTACTCCTTGGATACTAACACTTGGTTGACATGTTTCTTTCTTTTGTGGAGGCTTTGTTGAGATGGAAACTTTGGTTGATAGACTTTGCGCTTTGGTTTCCATTTTGTTGTCGAGGGTTTGGCTTTTGATGTAGAGGCTTCTTTGTGTACGTGAGTCGGCTGGGCTAAAGACTTTGACTGAAGTGAAGGATTTTGGTTGCAGAACACTGTTTCACTTGCTTTAGCTTTTCCTTTGTCGATAGTGGCCGAAGATCTTTGAGTTGTTGTAGGCTTAACCACTGTTGAAGATTCAGGTGCTTCTTCAAACATTTTCGCCCATTGCTTAGACAAAATCAAGTGTGTACTCATTTTTTGAGAGTCCACCACTAGGAATTTGTCTTTTACTTCTTTGGACTGTAGTTTAAGGGTCGCCTCTACAATCCCCAAACTTATGACTTCTATTCTCGATGAGATAAAAACCTTTACTTGAATTTCATAAAGGTCTGGTTTACCTAAAAGTAACCACATGCCATATGACATAACATTCGTCGTGGCAATGTGATCAATCTCTGCTGTGAAATTTAGCTTGACTTCTTCATTCGTACTTATCAAGAATTTGATCTTCTTGTTCACTACCAGCTCTTTCATGTCCTCCTTGCATGTTTTAGTAATATTTGATTCTTGTGCCTTGAATCTTGTGTCAGCTTCTTGTAACTTAAGCTTCTCTGCCATTTCACTAGGTTTAGCAGATTCTGCGCACTTGCTAAAGCTTTCTGTAAGCATCACACCTTGAACTTCTTGCCGGTCCTTGACTTCATTGATAGCTCCGGTTCACTGACACCTTGATTGTTTCCTCTTGTGCACTAGAGTTGTCTGAAGACTCCTTGTCTGCTTCATTTCCCCAATCTAGACGATCCGAAATGTCGTGAGACATATCCTCTTCATTTATCTTTTCTCGTTCATCCTTTTTCTCTCATGTATCACTCTGATCTAATTCTTTATCAATCACTACTCCCATCATGAAATACGGAACTACATCGTATCCGTCTTTGTCGCAAAACTTTGTTGTGGGACCATCTGGAATCGCACAGACATCTAGTGTTAAGTATGGAGCCTGATTTACCCTTGTAATTTTCTGTGGTAAAAGCGCACATTTGTAAGGCCCCCATTATGAGGAGAGGCCATCGTGCGTGAAGAAAAATCACTCACCGGAAACCAAAATTTCACGGACAAGAATTAGGGGCAACTTTAAAGGCCTCGGGAGCGGAGGCCCCCGAGACTTTTTTTGTTCGCCGAAATATTCCTTTTCGCCGGAATATTATGGCCGGACGGCGGCCGGAAAGTGGTCGGAAAACAACCGGTCGGTTGGCCGGTGGCCGATAGTCAATGGCCGATGGCCGGTGGTCGGAAGTCAATGGCCGGTGGCCGGTGGTCGGAAGTCAATGGCCAGTGGCCGAATTCAAAAGCGGACTTGTCTTCTCAAGGGCAGCCACACATGGGCGGATTGGAGGGTCCGATTTGGACTTATTCGCACAAGGGCGGCTACACATGGCTGTCTCTCATAAGAGAGGGCAGCCCTTTTGGCCTATAAAAGGAGGCCATTTCTACACACATTTCAGAGTGTGAAGTTGATGCAACAAGGTGAGTGTGAGGTGGTGAGAGTGAAGCAAGGCGGGAGCTCCATTAAGGGTATAGTCCCTTTGTAAACTACTTCTTGTTTTGAAGTACTAAAGCCATTGAGTGGCTGCTTTCCCGTGGACGTAGCCCACATTGGGTGAACCACATATATCGTGTGTACTCTCTCTCTCTCTCTACTCTATAATCTCTTGTGTGTGAAATCTATCTCTCTCCATTAAGTATACTACTCAATTATCTATTTAGCTACTTCTTATTTCCTAACATCTAGTGTGGCGAGAATGTGTGTCCATTCTAATGGCTCAAGAACTTCCTCTGGAAAGGGTTCAGCAATGTAAGTTTCATCCTCAATCGCCCTTTCAAAGACACATTCCTCACGTTTCAGGCTTCCACAATTTGAAGCTCCACACATCCATAGCTCTTTAGGTTTACCTAGCCAAGCTGGAAGTTCTGTTCCTGCTAATGTAGCTGAATCAAAATCCTCAACAGGTGTTCGATTCACATCCTTGTAACTATGGTCTTTCAAGTTTACTCGTGTCGTGGTTTCCTTGTGTCTCAGGTATATGTGGTCGTAACGCCAATCTTGGACCCTTTTCAACTGTCTCATGAACGGTCTTCCAAGTATAATATCATAGTTATTCTCCTTGCCAAAGTCAACAATAGCAAAAGTATGCTCATACTCAATCCCACAAGAAGTCACTATGACTTTCTCTAAGAGTCCCAAAGGTTTCTCCATATGTCCATTAGCTAGTTGGAGTTTCAACCTTGTTTTCCTGATTGCTGGTTTTTCCCATTTCTTCCATATTTCTTTTGTGGCAATGGCCACCCCTGCTCCGTTGTCAAGTATTGCCATTGTTTTTACTCCCTGGAATTCAACTGGTAAAGTTGTATTCCTATCCTCTCCTTCACAATACTCTCCGACCTTGTTCAAAGGTACCGGTTTTGCATTTTTTTGTGGCTTATTCAGCTCTCGTATCCCTTCTTGCAGCTTTGAAGTTGGGTCTTTTACGCCAAATTTTTCTAAGCATTTTCCTACCGTTGCCCACATATTTGGTCGTAGTCTTAGAAGCTCAGCTAGGGTGATAGTGCATGTCACTGGAGTTGACAATATCTCTATCAATCCTTGCGAGTCCATGGCTTTCTTTGAAAAGATTCCTTATGAGGGAAGTGCTCGAATCTCGGATTTGGCTTCATACTCTCCTAAGTATGAGGGTAAGGTATTCAACGAATGAGGTTTACTCTCTATTGATCTAACAGAGCCTCTATCTCCCCAGTATGAGTGCAGATCTAGGTCTATCTGAGATCCTGCCTCAAATTCCTCGATGGGTGGGTTTCTGGTATCCTTTTCCCCATTTGTCTGATTAACTTGAAAACTTAGCTCATTTGCTAAGTTTGCCTCTCTCACTTGTTTCCAAAACTCATCATAATCTTCGTCTCTTTTATAAGACCTCTGTATCACAAGATGAAAACTTTCCATCTCTTGATCAGTTGTGTTCATCACTATGTGTTCATCCCTATTCATTTTCTCAGCTTTTTGCGCACTTTTAGCGGTTTCAGCTATCTGTTCATGTGGTGAAGGGATAGCATTTGTTTGAGTTGGGTTTTCGGTCTCATGCTCTAGTTTTTCTCTCGGCGGTTCTAATAGAGCTTGTGCCGTCTCGATCATTTTCTGACACATCTCTAGTCTCTGCTTTTCTAGTTCTGCGTTCGGATATGTCAACCAACGTTGTTCCTGGGTTTGAGTGTTCTTTACTCTTGCTTCGTAAGCTCTCATCAGTGCGTCCAATGGTTCGTGTACCTTTTCAACTAACACCGACCCTTCTGAGCTCACACTTGTTGTTTCCTTGCCATTTTTTGTCTTCTCCTTTTCAGAGTCATCTTCTTGAATTCTGTTTTGACTCTCTAATTTCTCTAATCTTTCTCTCGTTTGTCTTAACTCTTCTGCTAGGATTGCTTCCTCACGTTCTTTTTTCACTTTCATCCTTGCCTTCCTAGCTTTCCATGTATTACACTGTCTTCGTGTTGCGCTTGGAATATCTGTTTTAGGCTCTTCACTTGACGGGGTTTCAGCAGCTTTTTGCGTTTTTAATCTCGTCATGGCTTTAACAAGCACAACATTATCTTGTTCGGAGCTCCTTGGTAACTGTACGATAGACTCAGTATTTTTTGCAACATTTGCTACCCTATTTGGGTTCTATGGACAATCACAAATGAAATGATCTGTGGCACAACTGAGGCAATAAACATTGATTGGCACAAATTCTATGTGTGGACAATCGTTTATCAAATGGTTACCACCACATTTATTATAGCCTGACCTCGTTTGTAGGGCTTTTGGCTTTTCTTGGTGGCTGTAAGTAGGTTGCCACCGTGCTATACCTCTCTCTACAATGAATCTCAACGTTTTTCCGTCCATGTTATACCTTTCCTCTGTTGGTTGGGCCGTAGGCGGTAATGGTTGTTTTGGCCTTACCATTCCCTATGCTCCATATCCCGTTTCTGCTCCTAAAGGATAGTATCTCCTAGGCTCATTGTAATACATTGGGGTCATTACTAGCGGTTGCATCCTCGGTTGGCCCACCATTGTTGTGTTTCTCAGTCCTATAGGTTTGACCTCTGACATAAGTTGTGGTTGTCCCCGAACGACTGGTGTTACTCTCTCAAAACCTGGGGGTACTGGCAATTTCTTGTGTGCATACCTTGGTGCTCGTATTGGTGCTAGTGGTCGTTCATAGGGTCTATCTCGCATGGACCCTGTGTAGTAGCACTCCTCTGTTGTGTGATTGGTCCAATTCTGATCTTTCTCATACCACATGGGTTCCCTAAATTCTGTCTTAAAGTTAGGAGTAAGTCTTTGAACCAACTCCTCTATTAGCTTTTCTTGATCTAGATCAAATCCTGTAGTTGGCTTAGTCGTGGACTCTGTTATCTGTGATGAATCACTGTACTGAGAGAACGAGTCGGCCTCATGTATGTGGTCTCCTAAGCGTAGCATTTGTTCTCCACGACCTTTTGTACCTTCTTGTCTAAGAGTTGCTAATGAATTTATCTCCATACGATCTCCTAACGAGACGTGTTCCCTTAATCTTTGTTGGTTGTTCTGGAGATATCTGGTAGATCTCGAATACATTACTCCTTCTCGAGGAGTCTAACTTTTCAGTCTTGGCAGTTTGTTATTCTTAATTTCTATGGTCAAACGTGATCCAAACTGAATGACACTTGGTTAATGGGATTGTTTGATCAGATGGAAGACTTCTGTCAACTTCACTGAGAAATCTATTCCAGATTTGCCAAAAAAGACTATATATGCATATAATGTCTTTTTTCACAGATTTTGGAGATTTTTGTTCTGTTGATTCTCTGTGTCACCCTAACCCTCTACCAACTCACAAAAATCAATTTGACCACTGTTTGTGCAAGTTATGGCCAGATTAGGCTTTTCTTGGCAATTTCCAACTTTTGACTTTTTTTGGGTCAAATGTGCTCCAAATGATATGAAATTTGAAACACAGGCTCTAAACAACAAGTCAAAAGGATCTGTGTTAGCAAAAATTCAAAATTTGCCCCAGATTTAGGGTTGAGACATCATACGTGTATGATGTCACTTTGCCCAATTTTGGTCAAAAGTTGATATGTAAGTTGTGCACTATGTTTGCAAGAAACTTGTCAAGTCAAAATTTGAAAATCACCCCAGAGTTGCCAAAAGACATCATACGCGTATGATGTCTTTTTTTTTCTTTCTTTTTTTTGGGGCTCAAAATTACCTTTGAGACATCATACGCGTATGATGTCTAAGTGCTCAATTTTGATCCAAACTTGATATTTGAGATGTGGACTATGTTTACAAGCTACTGGTCAAGTCAAAAACTAAAAATCACCTCCAGAAGTGCAAAAAGACATCATATGTGTATGATGTCTACTGGTCCAGATTTCAGATCTCTTTCTGTCAAGTGTTCACACTGTCTAGAGTATCAAATATATGTGGTTAAAACAAAATTTGAAACTCTGTTTTTCTTTAAAACTCAGGTTTTTGGTTTTCAGTCTCTTAGGTTCAAATCACCCGTTTTCTCTCAAGTTAATTGTCCAAACTCTTACAATCTTGCTATGGATGATTGAAACAGTATGTTGTATCAGCTTGCAAGGTCAAAAGTCAAAATTTGCTCACAAATACTCAAGTGGTCATCATACGCGTATTCTTAGCGTTTTTTCTCCTCTCTGACTTGGTCTTTTAGGTTTCAAGGTGTGTTATAGCCCTTATCTCAAGTCATTCTTAGGGTAAAACCCCCCTTCCGAACACTCTGGTAATGTTAAATTTTTTGTTTTGGTCTCTGTTTAGCCCCTAAGACATCATACGCATATGATGTCTAAAGTTGCAGATTTCCAGTTTTTTGGCACATAACTCTTCCAAGAGCTCTCTTAAGTGCTCAGCAACACTCAGTTTCACAAAAAATTTCTCTGAACTTTGTTTATTGCATATTTCACTACCAAATCCTCTTTTCAATGATCTAACATGCAATCAAACGCATCAAGCAAATAGAACACCAATTGATAGCTCTAGATCAGGATCAAATCAGGTCCTACCTAAGCTACTTCTAATCATAAAATGAGTTTTTGCAATTGAAAATATAAAGAGATTTACTGCCACACACGGAGGAGCAAATGCTTTTTATGTCAACAACCACTCAAACTCCAACAAAATCAATCTAATCTAATCTAAACTGTCTATCACGAAAGACCCAGGCAAGCCACACGCTCCCTAGAACCTCTATACAGAAAACCAAGCAGGTCTGGCGGCCCAAGCAACCCAAGCCAACAGTTGCTAAACCCCCGCTACCAAAAGGCAACCACACGGCAATCACAGCTACTTGACAATTGTGGATACCCAAAGATACCGCTAGAATTGACAACAACTACATTTGGGTAAAGAAGTCAGCATGCACAACCATCCATCCTCTCCGAAAATCCAAACAGTACACCCGAGCCCACCCACCGCCCAGGTAAATCAAACCCAAAATTCCTATTCACTACAAACAAGTTTGGGTTCCTAAACAGCCCACCAAAACTGCCGTCTGGTATAAATGGCAACCCAAACGAAAGATTCCAAACCCAAAACCGGCTACATCCAGGTTGCAATGGCAACCTAAAAAACATCAACAGGTACTCAACACGTCAACATTGGTCAAACCACCACCAGTTCTGACCATGTCCGAGAAACTTAGTCTCTTGAAAGCATTCTACCACTTGGAAACCTCGCCAGCAGATGCCCTTAAGCAATCTGCTTAAGACCCTCATCTTGCACATCATTAATTTTTCCATGCATTGACCGAGTATGCATGCATAGGGCTAATTACACGGCCTTGCATAGGCACCAATGTTTTACCCATGCACAGCACCACTAGTATGACACAATGTCGTCCAGGAGGACTCCAAATAGGCGGGGGGGAGGCATTCCAAATGCGGACCCAAAATGATGACAGGGCAGTGTATTCAAATGTTTTCCAACTTATTTTGTGTTTTATTGCGAATTTTCTTGACCAAGTTTGCATTTCTGCCCTGAATAGTGGTAAAAAAGGGGAAACTACCAGATATATACCCCTAGGTGTGTGTAAATATGTACAAAATTTAGTTTTTAGCTATCTTAAATAAATACAAGATATCCGGGACATCTTGTGATTTTTCGGATAATTTTTGGAGTGATTTATTTTTTTTTGCTATTTTTCTCTTTATATTTTCTAATAAATAGTAATAAGCCGCCAAAAATAAAACAGAGATACAAGAAATGTTTCCTAATATTAGGAAACCCGCAGGAATTTTTGGAATGGATTTCCAATGTCAACAGGTCAGGTTGCGGAAAATGACGGAAACCATATTTTTAAAGCGGAAAGGCTCAAAGTGCAAAAGTGATGGAATTTGGCCATACGGTGTCCAAATCGCAAAATTTTCGATCCGTAGGTCATCTAACATGTGAGTTGGGACTAACCAGGGGGGTGGTTGCACTTGCACATCCTAAGCCTCAGGTATGTATACCCCAAGCCCTCATTTCTAAGCTCATTTGCTACTTGTCCTTGTGAAAGAGAGCTTGAGAGAGCATATTGCTACCTGCTTCCACCTGCCACCTGCTTCCACATTGCAGTCATGGCTACCATGAGGGGTAAGTACGAATACTTTTCAAGTCATTTAATGCTTGTTTGACTCATTTACAAGCACGTAACAAGCACACACAGGGGTGGGAAGGCACAATCCCGTAGAAAACACAGCAGACTCTAGAGACCACAAAGGCTATAGGACCTCACAGAGACCTCAGAGATAGGTCTAATAACAATGCCACATAGGCATATACTAATCCGGAAGGCCGAGACCAACACAGAGTCAGCAGATGGCTTTGGGAGTCTGGGAAAACACCAGACCCAATGTGGATGTCAAAAATGACAAGTGACCACACCAAAAAGGTGTATAGGGCCTAGATACAATGTCCCAACACAAAACTCCAACTGCATGTCATTCCTGTGACCCACCAGACAATAAGCGCGCTTACTGTCTCTAAGGGATTTTTGGCCAATTTCTCAACTTTGAGCACATATGCACCTCAAAATACATCAATATACATGCATTTGACCCACAAAATCACAAAAGCCCCATCCTTAGACCAAAATCCAAGCTCATCAGTCTGCCAACATCAATCCTGGTGAAGAAACCATGATACCCAATTCCAAGTTGAGAGCCAAGCTCCACAATGCTTCTTAGAGACTCTATGAGCCATCCATAAAGCTACATTCTCAAAAAGTTCAAAAAATGCTCAAGAGACAGTAAGCGCTCTTACTGTCTCCCATGTCCAGACTACCACCAAAGTTTCCAGATAGCTCCTATACATCACCATGATTACATTGGCTAAGCCTCCTACCAAGTAAAAATGCAAAAAAACCATCACTTAGCCATTTCAATCTCACCAGCTAGCCAACTCTGGACCTACTTGAAGGAGTACGAGCGGAAGTGCGACGCGAGAAAGAGTGCGAGAAGAAGAGCACGACGATATGGTGAACTCGCTCTACTGTAATGTGTAGAGCATAGTGAGTTCTTATTAGGTTTTTACAAAAGAACATGTGTACATACCTGGCGGCCCGCCCACTTACCTGGGCGACCACATTGGGCTTTATACCCCAACAACCTCCCACTTAAAGTCCAATGTGGTACTTTAAGTGTGAGAGAAGCTACTATACAAGCTAATATACAAGAGATGTAGAGAAGTGATGTACTACCCTACACCTAACTGCTTGCAAAAATGCGCAAAGCTCTCTGAGGGAAGTCCTTTTGTAAGTAGATCAGCAAGATTTTCTGTGGTGTGAATTTTTACAAGCTGAAGTTGCTTATCCTCGAGCATTTCCCTGATGAAATGATACTTCACATCCACATGCTTTGTCTTTGAGTGATAAACTGGATTGCGAGCCAATTGTATAGCACTTTGACTATCACAATATAACACAGGCATCTCTTCTTTGATTCCCAAATCTGTTACTAGTCGATTAAGCCAAATTGATTCTTTGCATGCCTCTGATGCTGCAACATATTCAACCTCTGTAGTAGACTGAGTAACACAATCTTGTAATCTAGAACGCCATGATACTGCTCCACCAGCCAATGTAAAGACATACCCTGACGTAGACCTTCGGTTGTCTAAGTCACCTGCATAATCTGAGTCTGTAAAACCCTTTACACTTAGCTCCTGACTCCCATAGCATATACGCATACTCTTTGTAGCTTTCAGGTATCTCAATATTCCTCTCACTGCCTCCCAATGTTTCTTGCCCGGGTTTGACATGTATCGACTTACTACTCCCACTGCAAATGCAATGTCTGGGCGAGTAGCAATCATTGCATACATCAAACTACCCACTGCAGACGCATATGGAATCTTATCCATTTCAGCCTGTTCTTCCTTAGACACAGGACAATCTTGTTTGCTAAGTTTCACATATGGTGGCAATGGAACACTCAATGCCTTTCCCTTCTCCATATTGAAACGTTGCAAAACCTTGTCAATATACTCTGTTTGAGATAACCAAATCAACTTCTTTGATCTGTCTCTCTCAATGCGCATACCAAGTATATGACTTGCCTCACCCATGTCTTTCATGTCAAACGATTTTTCCATCTTTGACTTCAAAGCTGAAATTTCTTCCAAGTGCTTGCCAGTAATCAACATGTCATCCACATACAAAATAAGGATCAGCCAACTGCCATCCTTAGCCTTCTTTGTATATAGACAGTGATCAAACTCACTACGTTTGTAGCCTTGAGAAAGCATAAACTTGTGGAATTTATGGTACCATGCCCTCGGTGATTGTTTTAAGCCATAAAGACTCTTTAACAACTGGCATACCCAATCTTCCTTGCCTTTCTCAACAAACCCTTCTGGCTGCTGCATGTAAATTTCCACATCTAAATCACCATGCAAGAACGCTGTCTTGACATCCATTTGGTGCAACACCAAATCTAATATGGCAACCAATGCAAGAAAGCATCTCAATGTAGTCATCTTGACCACCGGAGAGAAGACTTCATCAAAGTCAATGCCTTGTTCTTGCTTAAAGCCCTTGGCAACAAGCCTTGCTTTGTACTTTCGCTGACTATCATGAGCGGTGATCTTATACCTGTAAACCCATTTACAAGGTAGAGCCTTTTTGCCCCGTGGTAATTTAACTAGCTTCCATGTCTGGTTTTTATGCAGAGCTGACATCTTTGACTGCATGGCCAATTGCCAATTCCCGGAGTCCTTCATTTGCACTGCTTCCTTGTAACATGAAGGCTCATTGCAATCAGTCAACATGACATAGTTCATAGATGGAACAAACCTATCAGGAGGTCGCGTGACACGTCCAGATCTACGCACAATAGGTGGCTCAGGCTCAGCCACAACCTGTGGTTCCACTCTATCCTGTCCTTGCTCCTCTTGAGCCCTGACATTATGTCTTGCACGTGCAGGTCCATCTTCTTGGAAGACAACTCTTCTAATCTCCTCAACCCTCTCTGGTTTAGAATGATATTTGGATTCATTAAAGTGAACATCATTGCTGCGGACAACCTTTCTGGATTCGGGATCCCAAAGTCTGTACCCCATCTCATCAGAATTACCATAGCCTAGAAAGATGCACTTTCTACTCTTTGGCTCAAGTTTGTTCCTAAATTCCTTTGGAACGTGAGTATATGCCTCACAGCCAAAGACTCTGAGATGCTTGTATGAGGGCATTTTGCCTGACCATACCATCTCTAGCACTGAATCCTTCTGCAAAACCTTGCTAGGAGATCTATTTACAAGATGAACAGCTGTTGATACAGCTTCAACCCAAAACCCATTTGGCAGCTGTGCATTAGACAACATACTTTCGACCTTCTCTTGTATGGTCCTATTCATCCTCTCAGCAACACCATTTTGAGGAGGAATGTAAGGAGCAGTAAGTTCACGTTTTATACCTTTTGACTCACAAAAGTCCTAAAAGGCCTTTGAAACATACTCTCCACCATTGTCAGTGCGTAAGCATTTAAGCTTCTTGCCACTCTGATTCTCCACAAGTGTCACAAACGTTTTGAAAACACTAAACGTTTCATCCTTGTGCTTGAGAAAGTAAACCCATACTTTCCTCGAGTAATCATCTATAAATGTCATAAAGTAAGAAGCTCCCCCTAGAGATAGGTTAGGCATAGGTCCACACAAATCACTATGAACAGGTGCCAACTGTGTATCTCTTCTACTGCTTCTATGCTTATGTGGCTACTGTGTTTGCTTACCATACAGACAATGTTCATAGAATTCAAAATCATTAAATGAAAAGCCAGGCAAATAACCAGAACGAGACAAGATTTCCATTCCCTTCTTGGACATATGTCCTAACCGGCTATGCCACAAAGAAACGTTCGGCTGCTCGGTTACATTGATTACATTTTTAGAGACATTTGATACATAAATCATGTAAAGTCCTCCAGACTTTACTCCATGTGCTATTGTCATAGAACCCTTGGATATCTTCCACATGTTCTGTCCAAAAGTGGTGACGAAGCCAGCATCATCAAGTAAACGTGTGCTGATCAAGCTCTTTGTAATTGCGGGAACATGTCTCACATTCTTCAGCGTGAAAGAAGAGCCATTCTGAAACTTCAATTGAACATCTCCAACACCTAAGATCTCACATGTCTGCCCATTGCCTAGCCGAACATGATCTTTAGTGGTCACATAAGAGGTAAACCACTCCTTGTTTGGAGACACATGAAGTGATGCCCCTGAGTCTATAATCCAGTCACTCAGTGCATTTCCATCAGATGCTGTAAGAAGAGCTGAGTCCATTGTATTCTTCAAGAAGTAGATGTCTCCTGACACTAGACTATCATCCTCTGCAACAGTGTTTGTCACATTTATTTCTTGAATTTTCACTGAGGACTTGTTCTTCTCACCATGGTCTTTAGCTTTCTCTTTGCCTTTTTCTGCTTTCCATTCTCTGAAGTCTCTTTTCATGTGACCCTTCTTGCCACAATGGTAGCATTCTATGTCACTCTTGCCTTTAGCACTGCGGGACTTGCTACGAGACTGATTCCTCTTTCCACCTTTGTACTTTTCTTTGGTCCTTCCCCTGACAACTAAGGCTGTTCCTTTGCCTTTGTCCATTGTCTTTCTATTGGTTTCTTCAGTAAGCAGACTTCCTTCTACACCTGCTATGTTCAAACCATCTGGAGGTGCAGAATTACTCAAAGCTGTGCGAAAAGTGTCCCAACTTTCCGGCAATGTGATCAATAGGAACATAGCTCTAACGGGTTCATCAAACTTGACACCTTGAGCTGACAACTGACTATAGATTGTGTTGAATTCATTCAGATGATTGGACATAGGTGTCCCTTCTTTCATCTTCAAGTCAACAAGCTTCTTAAGCCAGTATACCTGTGAAGCTGCACTCTGCTTCTCATAAAGATCACTTAGCTTTAACCATGCTTGATAAGCCGACATCTCGTCTGCTACATTGAAGTAAACGCTTTCTGCCAAAGTCAGCATAATGGTAGAAAGTGCCAATTCATCCATTTCGCTCCATTCATCTTCGTCCATATCTTCCGGTTTTATCCCCTTGAGCTTTATAGGTTTTATCTGCTTCTTTTGTACCAACACGTGCCAAATCTGCTTCTTCCACAATGGGAAATTGGCTCCATCCAGCTTCTTGATATTGTAAAGAGCAGTGTCCTGTGATCCAGCCATAGCTACGCTTCACAGTAGTTTACTTTCCTGGGAAAAACTCGGCAGAGTTTCCCCTGTAAACTGACCTCTGAACCAATATCAACCTGTCAAATGAACCAAGAAAGCTTTCGATTCTGCAAAAATTTTGGCAGAGTCTCCTTTGTAAAATGGGTCTGGTGTACTAAAAAACAGACCAAAAACAGCTCAAAAAACACTGTCTCTCTGACACTGTAAGCTGCGGGTAAACCTGTCTTGCACCTGTACTGTCTCTCACTGTCCTGTCACTGTCCTATAAGCATAGACTGCGACAATGCCTCAATGGCAGTAAAGCAAAGATGCAATCCCAACTATCTAACTCACAGTCAATACATCCTAGCTGCCTATGTAAGGGTGCTCGAGGGATCGCTCCAAGACCTGTATCACCGAAAGGATCTCAACATTCGAGAATCCCCCAGCTCAATAAAACCTCACTCGACCCTCAACAAAGGCTACAGTAAATCTGACAGTACATAGACTTCCCACAAGGTCATACATCCACAAATTTCCCACTGTATGCTGTAACCACTGCGGCGGTTGTTTGCTGCGTGACTCACAGCCAACAAACCCTCAACAGACATACATCATCTCTGACAATACATCCCATGTGGAAGTACCTGCAATGTCAGGATGAAATCTGGAATATCAAGCAACAAACACAAGCTACCTGATGAACTAGTGGATGTCGCCTACAGTCTGTGTGTAGATGCGCTCGTGTCGTATGTGACACGCCTCCAAGAACTGTGAGCCGTCTTTCGATGTGTAGACAGCCACAAATCAACACTCTGGGAGTGTCGATATCCTCAACACCTGCAGTCGTAGGCCGAAAACCCCAAATTTGCAGAGTCGGATCTGCACCCGTCGAGACCACGTAGTCGAAAATGGCCTGCGCAGACCTTTGTCGAAGCCGAACGGTGGCCGAGATGACCTCAGAATGAAATTCTGACAACACCGAGTCCTTCGGGCATTCCCACGAGATTTGGGGCCGTGTCTTTGGTTGTCGAATTTCACTCCAATCTGAGTTGGTGACTCTAGCCTCCTGCAGTGCTGCCCCGAGCCTCGATCTGAGCTCTGATACCAGTTGAAGGAGTACGAGTGGAAGTGCGACGCGAGAGAGAGTGCGAGAAGAAGAGCACGACGATATGGTGAACTCGCTCTACTGTAATGTGTAGAGCATAGTGAGTTCTTATTAGGTTTTTACAAAAGAACATGTGTACATACCTGGCGGCCCGCCCACTTACCTGGGTGACCACATTGGGCTTTATACCCCAACACTACTGTTGTCAAGAAGCATCACACTATCAAAGTCATCACATCAAAAATCATCAAATGATGCCTTCCAGCTAACCCTAACATTACAGATCAAAAAACCAGCTCCATATCACTCTGGAGACAGTAAGTGCTCTTACTGTCTCAATGCCCAGAAGTTCACTTGCACCCCATCAAAAGCTGTAGCTAGCCTCATTGCACAACATTTGTGAAACCACAAGCACTATGCATCAAAATTTCACTAAATTACCTATTTATACAACTCACCTACCATCTAGGGTTTGCCATATCTCATGGTATATTGCTCCATATTACACCAAAATTGGGGAGTACACTCCATATGCATTGTATTACATGCCTATGCACTCATTGTCACCTCAAAGTGCCAAAAACACCTACAAGAGACAGTAAACACGCTCACTGTCTGGTGTTGCTAAATTGTCAGTTTTAGTGTTTTGGGCTTGCAAGCATGCTTTATACATATATTTTGAGTGTTACTTGCATTTGATGATCATCAAAGATTCAGTTGAAGCTCCTATCCAGCACTCTGACTAGACACTGACAACTTTCAAGTTGGTGGTCTGCTTACAGGGAAAATGCAAGAAGGAAAGAGTCCAGCCAAGAGACCCAGAAGAAAGTCCATCAAGCAAGAATTAGAAGAGATGCCCCCTTATACTATCCTGAAGAGGACAATGAAGGAAGCAACCACCTACCTAAAGAGAGAGCTTTTGGAAGCACACAGTGCAACCATATATGAGGGAATATTCAGAACCCCAGACAACCAACTAGTGGATGTCCCCCTAACCCCAAGAGAAGTCTACGGGCTCACCAGCTAGCACCAAGATGACTTGGAAAAAGTGGATCTGCATAGATATTTTGAAATGGAGCCATGTGGAGCAGATTTACAGAGAGCTTATGAGCTTCTGCACGCATTTCAAGCAGATGGCATTGCCCATATCACCAATATGGCCAATGAAAAAGTCCAAGTACACATAAGCCAAGAAGTTATTGCAGCTGCACTGAACCTGTCAAACACGGGGATGCCAATGAGGGCTCGACATGAAAGAGATCCAAATACATTTGTAAAGCGGGATTCAGCCGCTACATTTGATAGCATTATCTGCCAGAGGGCTCGGCTCCCCACCCGGATTTATTAGCACTTCTTCCATATTACAGATAAAAGACCGCCCCGCTTCACCACCCCCAACCATGCAGTGGCTACTACATTCTCATGGGCTTGCCGACAACATGCTCCTGTGGATATATATCATCCACAATACATTCATTATAATCTCCTTCACCTCCGAAGAAAGGGCCCTATCAAATATTTAGCTGCCCCCGAAGTTCTGACAAGAATTGCATATGAGGCCATTGGGGCCACAGCTCAGCTACCACCTGCTCCCTCCCAACAAGATTGGTTACAAGATATTGATTCCTCTAACGACGAGCCACCCAAGCCGAAGGCTAAGCCAGTGAGGGCAGGATTAAGAAGGAGGTTAGTGACAGTGCAAGAAGAGGAGGAGGAAGAAGAGGAAACACACCATGAAGCCTCGCAATCAGAAAGTGATTCAGAAGAGGAAGAACAAGTGGGAACCTCTTCTAAACCACAACCAACACAAGCATCAGAGCCGGAGACTGAGGGAGAGGAAGAGGAACACACCCCATTGATGACAAGGAAAAGGAAAATACCTCCCACAGCTCCAGTGCAAGAGGATCCACTACAAAAGAAGGCTCGCCTTGAACGCCTAAAAGAAGCATACAAGAAGCAACGAGTAGTAGCCGGTGACCTTGAGGAGCAGTGGAATCCACGAGAACCACGCGTCAAAAAGCCCTCATTCACCATGGCCGAAGAGGACCTCCTTCTCAAAGCATATCTAAAGGAAGAGGAGGAAAGACTTGCCAAAGAGAGGATGGAAAGAATGGAGGGCTCGGCAGCATATGAACCACTTGTAACAGAACAACAGCCTCCATCTCATCCTCCACAACCTGAAGAGCCACACATCTCAGAAGCACAACTTGCACAAGCAACACAAACAGAGCCTGAGATAGCTAAAGACGAAGCTCAGAAGCAAAATCAAGATTCAACTCAATTGAGTGGAGAAATTGCGGCAAGAAAGGTATCTGTCTCTGTAACAAGAACTCACATACTAAGTCAACAATATGCAGGACTTGGAGAAGAGGAAGAGCCCGAGGTCCAAAGTGCTCCAATTATTGTCAACCTCGAAGATGATGAAGCGGCTCCACCTCCAAAGGAAGAAACTGTCAAGCTTGCTATGCCAGAGAAGCAAAAAAAAAGCTGAAAGTCTAGCTCACACACCAATAGCTAAATCATCAAAGGCACGAGAAGACACAGCTGCAGTACCACTTATATTCCACACTCCTCCAGCAGTGGTCCCACCGCCGATGCAGACCTTCGGTAAAGGCTTGGACTTCTTTACTTCTCAGATTACAATGATGACCAAAGGAATGAAGCATCAGGCCAGGCAGCTTGAGCAAGAAACAACTACAAAGAGCTTGCAGCTTGAAAAGGCATTCCAAGAAGTAGCTCAACTGAAAGAACAGCTAACCAGCACTAATGATGAGCTAAGAAAACTACATACTCAGTTTACAGCAGAAAAGGAGCTGCATCAGAAAGCAAGACACGAGTATAGTGGACTCAAATTTATGTATGATCTGGGCACGGATCACATCACTTCCTTAAAGGCCCAAGTCCAGCTTCAAAGTGAACTCATCGACAAGCTCAAAAGCTATGCAGTAGCCGAGGCCACCTCCTCCTCAGCTCAAATAGCTATGCAAGAAAAAGATCGAAAGATAGAAGAGCTCAAGAAGAAGTTGAGGATGGAAGCCTTCCAGAGAGAAGAGCTGGTAGCTCAATCTATGCTACAAAAAGACCAACTCCTTCTAGAAAATGCAAATTTAAAGCAATAGTTGGCACTCTTAAAAGCTTCAAGTTCATGGCCAAATATAGCGCCTACATCTACCAGGCCTGAAGCCAGGCCACTAGAGACAGAAGGGACTGTACAGCAAGAGATGCCTCCAGAGGAACCAATATCTGCACCTTCTATACAGAGCCAGAGCCTACTATAGCTGAAGCAGCAGACAAAGAGCTCACATTGAATGAATTGGCAGAGCTGCAGTTAAGAGAGCGCATGGAGACCCTCCATGAGAGGTATCATTGGAAGAGCCTAAGCTGGGAGCAGCGTATACTACACTCTGCAAATGTCGCTCACCTGACTCCCCAACAGATAAATGAAGCTTGGTATGTGCGCATGCTTCCCTTTCCACTGATGAAGTTTGAATCTCTTGATTTCAAGCAGAGTATATTAGATGAGCTTAAAAGGACGACAGAGGAGCAGCAGGTGCTAGAGAAAAGTCTTGAACCTACATGGCGACAGAGATGGCTTAAGAAGCATCCAGAATTTCTTATCCATCAAGTCCACGCACCTAGATACATTAAATAAGATCCTACAGTCTGCCCCTGTCCGCAAGTATACACATGGCAAGAGTTTGAGCACCTTCAGAAGGAGCATCCCACTTGGATGAACT
The DNA here is from genome assembly GCF_014529385.1 of Adiantum capillus-veneris. NCBI lineage: Eukaryota > Viridiplantae > Streptophyta > Polypodiopsida > Polypodiales > Pteridaceae > Adiantum > Adiantum capillus-veneris. Next base: position 10,164,252 of record NC_140935.1, on the reverse strand, counting down.
ATCCACTACTTGCAGCTCCTAAGCCAGGTGATTACCTTACAGAAGAATATATGATCAAATCATTGACTGAAGCTGAGGAAATGTACAGAGGTCTCCCATACCTATCTACAGGCATGCTAAGGAAAATATGTCGGATGCTACTAACCTGTATACAGGTATACCACCGAGACGGAGTTAACCGACACTCCCTGGTTGGGTTTTTTGGAGGGTACAAGAGGCCTATACTATGATCTATCCGGCCAACCAGATGAAGTCATTTTGCATGGATTTTTTGCTCGTCTAATGTTTTTGCCCAGCTACTACCTCCAAACATTCGAAGAGGCTTTCTACACCGGCTTCTTCTCCTATAATTCAAAGATCTTCAACATCGAAGTCGCAGACCTTAGAGCAAGATATGTAAGTTATACAACGATCGAGTTGAAGCATGGGATCTAGAATATCCCACTATCAGCCTTTGAAAAGGAGAAGAAGGCCCAGTTCAAAGCGGCCCTTAAGCTTATGGCAGGGCGCAGATTAGAAAGATGTCCACTCAATTGGACAGATGAAACACCAAGCGCTTAACACACTCCACAACAACCCCATGTCGAGGACAACTTGGTTTAGGAGGGGGGGAGTGTTGCAGGTCAGCAATGGTGGATAGCGGCCACCACTACATCAAGTCAAATCCCTGCCTTTTTGTATTAATTTTCTGCTCTGAAGCCGAGCTTGTAATATTTTTGCTATTCAAATGTAAAGGGTTTATCTTCTGGGGCCATGGGCTTCCAAGTTGTTCTGATTCCCAACTCAAGCACACAATTGATTATTGAGCCATGTATCTATGGGAAACCCTCCTCCCACAAGACCTAAGTATAAAGGTCAAAATGAAGGGTTTTGTAGGATGGATTTTGATGAGTTAAAAAAAACTCTCTGTGCGGGCAGCTTATCTATCTTTGTGTGTGCATCTTCGTTGATTGCTATCTTGTGCTGCACCAGTCGCATTGCAAAACCGAGACCACAGGCGCGTTCAGCTCATCGAGCTCTTCGATTCAACGCCAACCATTTGCCACGAGACGCTACTTCACGAGCATCGACCTACGGACTTACAAGTGAGTTTTAGGGAGTTTAGGGTAGATTTCAGCGAAACCAACCATAGAGTAGGGTAGCTCTCCCTTAGACGCAGCTGTAGAGACCATCTGGGACCGTTTCCGACAACTTTCATTTTGTTGTGAGACAGTAAGCGTGTTTTCTGCCAGGGTGCAGAATTCAGGTTTGAGGGTCTAGGTAGCTTGGGGACATGTAGGAAATTGCCTACGGTGAGTTTCGTGTCAAACCGAGGTCATTAGCCCAAGGTTTAGCTTAGTTTCGTGACGTAGGAGGTTCTTGGCAGATTTGGGTATTCCCGCACACACAGGACTTAGAGATCTTAAATGACCATTCCATAGGTATTCGACAAGAGGTTGACACCCTCTTGGTGCTCCTCCATGCCCTAATCGGGTCAGCGACGTCCCTAGTTGACATTTTTATGTGTTGAGTAGGTTCTCGCTTGCTACGAGCGACACTCGAAAAACACCTATTTCTTCTTGGCTTCTTTGGCCTTCAACTTAGGACATTGCTTGATCAAGTGATCATTAGCCATGCAATAATATATCTTCTTCTTGCCTTTTTTGCTAGAATTCCCATACGAGTTGCTGCTAGCAAAAGCACTAGCCATAGGCAACATGCTACTCATAGTAGAACCTCAAGAAGTGGTTGCATTATTGTTATCATTTTCTCTTTGAGTACCAACAAAAGCGTGTTCAACTGCACACTATTTAGCCGCATTCTTTCTTGAAAGTGACTCTTGTAACAACAATGTCCACAATGCAACATCCTCAACAGAGATTGTTTCCACATAAGGCGAACATACATCAATGCCTTGCATAACATTCAAGATGCCCTTTGACACAAGAACATGCCTCATCATGTAAATCCACAATGGGTAGTTTTCTTTATCCAAATTGTAACAAATAGCTAGAGAATATCTGTGCTATTGTCAGCCATGGCTGATTGCACTTGATGTGAAAACTACCCTGAAAGAGGAAAATTGAAGTAGGGCTAACATGTGCTATATAGCACAACCCTAAGAGGACAGTAAGGGACCTATTATATGCAGAAAGTTGCACTAACAAAAATTCTGCACTAAAGGAATAAATTGCATGTGTAGTACTACTTATAGTGGAAACAGAGACCGAAATGAGCCCAAATGAAAAATCTGAGCACACTAAACTTTATGAGCTTGCTTCAAACTTGTTGACGCTTGCCAAACCTCGTAGAAATCTGAGAATGTGAGCGCAAGGGTGTTGGTGACATCACTAAGAGGATGTGACATACTTTGATACCAATTGTTGGAATTAGGGTTGCGAAGATGCACGCACAGCTTGGAGACAAAGAAGTAGCTCAAGGCACACAACAAAGAGGGAAAGTGCCCCGGTGTTTCTAAGTGCTCACACACATCACTACCACATACATGGTAACACTAGTGAAGACAATAATGTGAAACCATCTCTCAAGTTAACAAGGCTAGATTTAATCAATAATTCAAAAACAAGAGAACATACATCTCTACAATCCCACCGACAAGGATGTTGAATTGTGAAAATCTAGCCTTTGATGCATCGCTATCCTTGATCAAGGAACAAAGTGAAATATGGTATCACACAAAACTTGGAGCATACTTGGGAATTCCTTGCTTCTAAAGGAGTCCAAGTGCTAGGGCTACTATTGGTTGTATAAATGCAACATATCCAATTTTCACTACATGATGACCTACAAACAAACTCCAACTACATAAGTTAGAATGAACCTAACACCACAGGGATTGCCGAGAACCAAGATGAATGCGAGCTAGGATCAAATGAACTCTGCAACATGCTAAGAGATCTGTTTTGGAGGCAGCTTTTACCTATCATGCTTGTGGACCACATTATAAAAGCTAAAGCAAAACACCCACTCTACCCCTTGGTACTTCAGGGGTATTTGAAGTGGGAGCTCAACCATTGCTAAGTTTTTTATTTTCCCTAAGCACCTCCAAGCAGGCGTTACGAAAAAATCTTGAATGTACAACCTTTGCAGCTAATTCTGTGTGTGTATTCTGTTGTCGTGGATTGGGAATCGGGGTTTCCTGCAGTTGGGTCCTTGCAAAAGCTTTCTTGTTACCAAATCCCGATCTCTCCCAAGCAAGCATGTATGCGCAGCACTTGTTTTTACCCTAGGTGTTTCGTGTATTCGCAACACAGAGGCCAATTCAAAGGAATGTTGCTTTCTTTGCGAAACACCCCTAGGGTTTGATGCGGTGCCAAGAAGGGGAGAGGACCCATCAGAAGGAGCAGCATGTCAGCCGCCATGAATGAAGAGGTGCAGAAGAAGAACACGGATTGCGTTTATTTCTTGGCTTCTCCTCTTACTTGCAAAAAGGTAACTTTCTCTTCCTCCCCATCCTCCTTCATGATGTTCTGTTGCTACAATCTTGCGGATCCCCCTGCCAGAAGGCGATTATTACAACTATGATTTTACATGGCAGATGAGCTATCAGCTCCTCTGTGTGTGCACCTGCAATTTTGATTTGCCAAAGTGTGCTTTCTATGGTTGAAGTGAGTGGGAACAAGAAGAGAAAGTGTTCTTGTTTTGGTGCTTTTGTGAGCTCTTCCAGAAAGAAATGGATGCAGTTGGTTGAAAAGTGCTCGAAATTCTTATTGTGCATCAGCTAAATAGGATCTCAATGTGATACCTTCTGTGTGCACACTATCACTTACTGAGCAAGTGAGCAAGTTGACATGCAAGGAGTTCTTGTTTTGAGCAATCACTGTCCTTTTGTGTTGTCCATACATTGACTGCTAGCGTTCTGATTTTCACTTCCAGTACCCTTATTATTAGTTCTGATGTTTTTGCATTCAACTAATGTGGTTTTTCCTACATTTTTGGCAGGGCAATGATTGCGAATTCAGACACAGTGAGAGTGCTCGAAACAATCCAAGGGATTGCTGGTATTGGCTTTCAGGATCGTGTCTCAATGCAAATTGTGCATTTCGACATCCGGTATGTTGTTGACGTTGTTCCATTCATTGGATTCATGGCATGTTGTTTATGTGTTGCCTGTGTAACACAGCCCTTGGAAGCTATACCAGAAGGGGAACTAGCAGCAGGGGGAAAACCAAGAGTGCCTTGTTACTATTTTATGCAAGGGTATTGTGCAAAAGGTGACAAATGCATCTTTATGCATGGCCTGCCTACAGCTTCTGAGGTTTCACAGAAAGTGTCAAAGCCCAATGTTACCAAATCAGAAGTACCTGACAACCAGACTTCTGCCAACAAAGGGAATGGCTCAGCTACTTCCAAAGCTTCTTTCGAGTTTTACGACGCCCCTTCTGAGGCACCCCTGCAGAAGTCCAATCAGGTCATCAAAGATGTAGATTTGCATGTAACACAGAGATTGCCAGAAGGCTCTGACAGCTCTGCACCAGCTAGATCTCGACTACCTCAAAGTAACATTAGTGATAGATCAAAGCAAGTCTCTGTGACAAATGGCAGGCTGAATCAAGTACATTCTTCAGATGACAAGTTTCTGCATCAAGAAGCCCAAACGGAGGAAGAACCGATATGTGATTTCCAGCCTGGTGATGATGGGCTTGGCCAGGATCCTTCTGGAGATGATCAGATGCATGAAGGCACCGAGTCAGAAGAAATGTGGGAGGAGTCTTCTTTTGATGTTCTTGTAGATGATGGGGGCACTGATCAGTTGATATATGCTGATGACTTAGATTATCTGAACCAGTATGATGCTTTAGTAGATCAATTGACAAGGGGTGCAGATGGCTTTGTTGATTTTGATTACGATCATGCAGGTGCTTATGGTCAGTACTATGATGCTGCAGAGTACGAACTGGCTACCTATGATGCATATGAACAACAGTTAGTTTATGAGCAGTTGGGTTCTTTTGATCCTGAAGATGGCATGCAGCCTGTTGTTGCTTTTAAAAACAGACAAGGAAAGGACATGCTTCCTCGTGTTAGGCGCGATGTGTCTTTTGATGGGGAAGGCAGACCCCAGCGTGTTAATGTTGGCAGCAATGACCTTCGTAATCACATTGTGAAGCGAAGGAGAGCAGAGAAGAACCAGAAATATGGAGATGATCATAATCGAAGGCGCCATCAAGGCAATGGCTCTCAGCATAACAGGAGGCATCAAGACGGACACTTCAAGCAACAGGAAGGGCCAGCAAGGCGACATTTGTCACCCAAATCAGGATCCAGATTAAACCGGCCATATCCTGGGCGAGGGGAGCCCCCTGGGATTAGGCAATTCCATGGGCGGTTTGTGGAACCATCTGGGACTAAACGTCCATTCAGAGATTTGGCTTCAGATCATGAAGAGATTGGTGCTGAGCGAGGTTCTGGCAAGAAGTTTAGGGGAATGAATGATACATTCAGGGCGAAACTGAGGAAAGAGCGGGGCCGGCCTGCTGTCACTGGAGTAGATGAAGCCCTTGGGAGCAGAGCACATCAACAGAGCAAGAAAATGGAGTCCAGAAAGGAAGATGCATCTTTTGCAAGACCAAAGAGTCTTGCTGAAATTAAAGCAGAAAAGCTGAAAGCTACGCAAGCAGGATGTTCAGCTGGACAGCATGACCACTGTGGTGAGCGCAATGGGGTTGTAGAGGAATTGCCTGAAAATCTTGCATCACAAATGAGGAGTAAGATACCTCATCGTTCTTATAAAGAGCCGCCTTTTAAGGAGCTCGGCAAACCAGCAAAACCTGCAATGCACACAGAGTCTGATTTTGAAGGCCCCAAGCCTTTAAGTGTGATTTTGAGACAAAAACGCAGAGGGGAGAGCGAGGGCGAGGCGAGGGACCAGAGACATGAGAAAGCTCTCGGGACTGGAGTGGGATCGAAACCCGCTCCTTTCATTGCTAGTTCAAGAGATGCATCTGTCCCTGCTCATTATTCCTCTGCAGATTCTTTGGGTGTGTGTGATCATAATGATGGTTATGCCACCCATTCGGTTGATCATGGGTCGAGAGGGTATGGAGAGAGGAAGTCTCTGATGCATGGTGCTCAGGACCTGGCCACTTTTTCTACAAATCTCAGAGGACATCAGGAGGCGGATATGAACAGGAGTAGGCTGGATAGAGAGTTAGATCCAGTGTTTGACACAGAAGATGGGGTAGATGTGGGGGAAGATGTTGATTTTGAAGATGAAGATGAGGATGATTTCGCAAAGAAGCTCGGAGGCTTTCTTTCGTAGGCGTTAGTCAAGCACGTGACCTTTTTTTAATCAAGACGCACGTGTGTTTTAGGCATACTACATTGACCCTGTGTATGGAAACTGTGTACACAGCTGATACATATGTCCTAATGGTCACTGAATGCCTCAAGGTTCTGGGTTTGGTTTGATCTATGGCGGAACATTGCATTTTGGATCCTTCTACTATTTTGTATAACAGTTGGTAGGTCTCATGGACTATTTTTACAAGCAGAACCGGTGAAGTGTCAGCCGAAAGTGATCTATTTTACCACATAGTTCCATTTGTATACGAGATTTTTCCTTTTTTTGGGGGGAGGTGGGGGCCAATGTGCAAGCACGTACAACAGGAGTTTGTTCGGTGCAGCCCAAGGGGCTTTTCTGAAGAGCACAGAGTCTGCAAATGGACAGAAATGCAAATATTCTTCCACAGGAGTATGTATATAAAGAAGGGGCATATATTTGGAGTTCGAAGACTTTGAGCATGGATTACAGTTGAAGTTTACAGCTGGTCGACCAAACAGTAGTATACTGGAGACCAAGGGATGTTATGGTCACATGGTCTCGGCAGCCTCTCGATGGTATTTGCAAAGTTTTCTACTTCTCTCAAACAAGCTCTTTTGCTCATGTAAAGTGGACTAAGTATGCAAGCAAAATGAGTGTATCTGTTGTTGTGAATGGTGACAAAGCTAGAGATTTGCAAAGCAGATCACAGCCTCCCTAGTTTGTGGTCTTTCAATGAAGATGTGAGATGTTTCTTGCTTAGATGGTTTGTGTGGTCTTGTTGACTTTCTGGTGTCATCTATATGTGGCCTTCTGGTAAAGTTTGGTGCCCTTTCACATAGTTTTGTTTGTCTATCCCACCTAAGACCCGCCAAGGATTGTGTTCCTTTGTAACTTTACAAGGAGTCATAGGTGGGTTTACTGGAGTGAATGGCTTTTGATTTGTAAAGAGGTCTTGGATTGCTTGTTTCCCTTCTATGTTGCTTACGTCGAAGGATGTGGTGCATGCCAGTGGTGCAGAATGGAAAAAATTATATATTCCACCATTTATGCATTTATCTTGTCATAAATATGGTCTTCAGTACAAGCAGATATGTCTGTTGGTCTTGGAATTGGCCAAGGTTCCCTGATCTTTTTGACAGGCTCGCGCTGTAATATCTGCAGAACTTTTTTCACTTTATGGATGGAAATGTACTATCAGCATCTATAGGAATCAAATCCTTGAAGTGGCATTATTGGAGACTGTTCTCTCAAATATCATTCGAATGCTATTTTTGGGCAGTTGTGAAATTGGTCTGTTTGACAGAAAGTACTCGTGATGAGTATCCATCATGCCGCTAAGTTTTATTAAGTGGAAATGTGATTGTTTCAACCTTCTAGGGTGTACTTCTGCAACACATTGAACATTTTGCTTTCCTTCTAAGTCTACAATTTGAGAGCGTACATTTATTATTGTTGTTCGAACCTCTTTAAGCAGCACGACACTTAAGAGGAATGATTTTGCCACGACTTAGCTATCCAGTTCATTAGGCATAATGCTTTGACTATGCTATTCATGGCATGTAATTCTCTTCACCTTAACGAAAACAAGAACCCTTCGTTTCGTTCTGAAAATTGGTGCTGCTTATAGTTCTTGAATGACTTTTATGTAAGATCTTTGTTCATGTAAGATCTTTGTGTCACAGGCGCACACAACAAGAAGGGATACCTCAATAAAAGACAGCAGTAAATGTAAAAGTCACTTGAGGCCAAAGGTATAAAGCACACCACTCTCTCTGGCTTTAATCAATGAGAATGATGTAAGGCGGAAATTTCCTTAGCAGTGGATGGCTTTTTTGTAACTACTCTTCATAACAAAGCACTTTCTCAACAGTTTAAGCTGCCTTGCTAGCAATGGCTATGGCAACATGTGAGAGAGATCAATCTGTAAGGTTTCCAACTTTCTAGTTGTAGGAAAATGAACTCAAAAGTCTTATGAGAAAGCATTGAGCGTACAAACAGGTAAAACACTATCTCGAACACAATTAAAATTTGTGTTTTAAAAATCTTAAGCACAACAAACCTATAGCTAGAAACTCTCAGAATTGAATTCGGGTAAAAATTAACATTGCTATCCTTTCTGAAAGATTCACTGCCACTTAAAATTGCAAAAATAATTGAATGGTTTTTAGTAATCCATTAAAGCTAAAGACTTTGCCTTAACCTCTTAAATAACTAGTTTTGCTCGGTGGGTCTTGCTATATAAGATCTATAGAATATAACATGATATATGCAAATTGATTTTAGCAGCTAGCATTGAAGGGAACAAGAGCAAGACTAATTTGGGAAGGGCGGCATTGCGTGAAAAGGATATACACTTGAAAAACACTATAATGTTTATGGGAGGAGATACAATTAAGTGCATCAATTATTAGAGATTATAGGGGTGGTTACAATTGAGATTAGATCCAAGCGAGGTTATACTACTATGTCTATAGATGAATGTTTTTTCTAGAATACATGCTACATGTAAAGTCTTGCAAACGGAAAGTCTTTCAAAAAGAAAATTTTCATTGAATGGTTGGTAGCGCAACACGTCGGCTCGCATTTTTGAAGGTGGATTTCCAGTGTGTTTTGCCTTTCTTCGTTTATAGTTGTTTGTGTTTTGCCTTTCTTCTTTTGTAGTTATTCCCAATACAATGAATGAGGAAAATGATACATGTAACTTCAGTTCTGTGTTATGGCATCGACAATGCATGTTGCACCGTTTTTCGCATCAATTGTCAAGTCGATATTTTTTCAGTGTTCATGCAATTCATGCAAATTGCGATCGAATCCAGCTCATTGAACTTAGGGTCTAGGAGCCACTCCTGAAGGACATTTATGTTACCCACGTTCGTCTTCATTTCAAGTTTTGTGATGTCATCTTGATTGTACAATTTATTCAAGGCAAGGTTGTCATAGTGTTGGACGTCTGACATGTGAGTATTATCATAGTAGAGTTGTTGATGTAGTCATGTACATGCGCTTCATCTGTAATACATGCACCCAAGGTACAATTGATCTTATCTACGACTGGTTTTCTTTCACGAAAAATGGTGAAGAACTGAAGTAATTCAGGGTCCGTTGCATGTCTTAAAGAGCATGACATCTTGTACAAAGTTGCATGTAGCCAGTGGACCGAGCTTGTGATATGGCATGTGTTACAAAGCTCCCGTGCGTGACTACAAACTGAGGGTAGTTGGACAAGATCACCGAGCAAGAGAACACATTTGTTGTTGAAGGGATCTGCCAATTTACTGCTTGTTACATTGACATTTTGTCTTACGATAAGGTCAAAAGTCGTTTGGGTTAACATGTATAGGTTGTCTATAATTATAATATCTGCCTCTTTTATTGCTCATCGGTCTCATCAATAGAGAGAGGATACTGATTCGTGGTTGGTATCTTGAATGGGCAATGGACTGCAGATACAATGTTGCTAAGCCTTATTGTTGCCGCTCCGTTGACAAAGCGCCCAACAATAATATAGAAGTGAGGGCAATGGGAGTGTCTATTTCATTATCTGTCGACCTCGTTTATCGCTATATATGTGAGGTATGCCGTCGCGCAGCAGAGACATATTGCGAAGATGTCACATTGCATGCTCCAATCTTTATACAATGCAGTGATTTCAAAGCATGACCTAGCATATGGATGGTAAGCTAGTTTCAAGTTGGCTGCAGTTTTCCCTTTAGCTTATTGACGCTTAAACTGTAGTCTTCTAGGTCTTGAGAACTTCATACTGACACCTAGTACGAGAGAAACGAGGACATATATAGTATGGCATCAATTATTTAGACACCTAGTATGGTATAAATTATTTAGAGCTGTGATATACCACATGCATTCACTACTTGTGTATTCACTATTGTAATACTCACATACATTTGGCAAGCAACCGTATGCAAAAAGTTACGTGTGTAACTTATGTTTAGATGTTGATCGACATTGTGTGTGTAGTTCTGAAAACAAGATCCAAATAAACCAAAGCAAAAAAAGTAATGCGGAAAATTCTAAAACAAGCAAATAGATAAAGCATGAATGAACTGCAACATACATATCGTCTTGAAATGAAACGTCACACTGAAAGTGCAAAGTATATTGTGCACATCATACAAAAGTGCCATACAAAAGTATGGTGGAGAGTTGGCACTGCAAACACATGCGCATGGAAAATTGGATGCAGATAACGGACCTTGCAATGTTGTCGAGTTGGGAATCGCACTTGTGCAATTGGAATTTGCAGTGTTGTGAATATATATCCTCCCTGCCATACACAAAACATATAGATGTAACTTTATGCTCTATGTTCTATGATCAATATTACCTTCTCTCTCTCTCTCTCTCTCTCTCTCTCTCTCTCTCTCTCTCTCTCTGAGTTGTAAGCTGCTTCGCCCAACAATTATGTCTTCTTGGCTCCTTGCTGACTAACCTGTGTTATGTATCGATACCAAATTAATGTTTGCATTTGCAACCATCCGAACTTTACTTCAGTCTAAATTTTAAGGCTTTGTGAGCCGATCCGATACCTGCTGCGTACATGGACCTTTGCTCATAGGATCCGCCACCGAATCGTGGTTATTGGCAAGAAGGGAGATCCGAAGCAGTAAACTACTATGCGTTCAAATCCACACCACGAGCATTCCCTGCTTCGTATGCATCTGTTGAAGAGAAACGCTGCAGTATACTGTTGTGCTAATCTCAATTGCGACTGCATTGGCTGCTGCCTACACGCGGTTTAGAAAGAGAAACTGTTTACAAGTAGCAATATTGACCATATTGTCTATAAAATTTTTGCTATCCCATCCAGATGTTGAATGGCCAGCAGTGAACTATTGTTGGAGGCTAATAGGTGCTGACAGACTGGTATGCCTGTCTCTAGAAATGCCATTACTCCACAGTCCTTGTTCTTCGACTTCTCCAACATCAAAGCTCTTTGAGTGGAAAAAAGAATTAGCTTCCGCTACTGCTCTTTGACTATTCTTTTGATCTTGGTCGGCAGCGTAGGCATGATTGACTACTTGACTTCCGCTACAATGCTGCTACATCTCCTTGGAGCTACACATTAACCAACTCCCACGGACACCGTATTCTGCATTGAATTGGTCATGAGAGATGTTTCTGTTTGTCTGCAAATCATTTTGAAATGCTTGCCTCATCAAATTTTCAGACAGGCTATCAACAGAGTTGGACGAGGAGTGCGACTGGAGTCAACAGCTCATCAGACCATGACTTACACTAGTGGTAATATTCCCCAATGCCTTTCCCTCGACATTGAGCTGTCTGCCACTAATCCCCTCACACTCTCTGCTAAAAGCGCAAGCAGCTAGCACTGAAGCCGCTGGCTTAATTACTTGAGGATAACCATCATAAGCTTCGGTGTGATCGATCGTGCTAAGCTTTTCTGCCCTCATGTCCACTTCGACGTTTATTCTTTCTATTTCTTCGGCCTCTTTCGTCTGCATCGCCAACACCCTGATAGCATCATCAAAAAAATGTGTTGAACGGGCCTGCGAAGGCAATGAGTTTTGGTGGTTTGAATCCAGATTAGGCCAAATGATCATCAATTGAAATTTGATTATCTTTTGTTTCAGTAGCACTAGAACATACCTCTGCCATTGATCGATCGCATGAAATATCTGATCTTTGAGAATGCTCATCACGTTGGCAAGCATCCGAAGCACCCTCCAGCTTGATGACATACGAAATATAACTAGGGTTTGAAAGGTCTCTGGTACTCCTCGTTACAGTTTCTTGTATTGTCCTCCGAGTTAGTCTCACGAGCATCCTGTGTACATAACAGGCTTGCACGGAGCTAGTGCTGTCTGCGACAAATTTAACGGCCCACCTCGGCATCGAAGGAGAGAGAGAGAGAGAGAGAGAGAGAGAGAGAGAGAGAGAGAGAGAGAGAGAGAGAGAGAGAGAGAGAGAGAGAGAGCGCCCTACTATCTAGTTGTAGACAAAGCGCTGCCAAGGAGTTATGGGATCATATCGCGCTGGTGCGTTTCAAGGCTGGAACGCGTAGGCTTGTGTTGCCAAGCTGCAACAAATCGCAAGCAAAGAAGATATATAATTCGCTTAGACTTATGTCCAAAGCTTTTGAGTAAAAAAAGAAAAGAAACACAATCTGAACTGTCGGATTTATTTCTTAATGGAGGATGGGGATTGAGCCAAGTGGCTCAACCCCTTGGCCTCGTTCAGGAAAAGCTCCTTAGGCTCACCAAGTAAATACTAGATATTTATAAAAAAACATAAAATTCACCCAACAATAGTAAAATTGACCAACTAAGTTGGGTAGGTGCTAGGGGCGGCCATCACTGACCTGTCAGGGACACAATTAGCAGGAGGGGGTGTCATCTTGAGCTTGAGGGCTGCTTGAGTTGCAAGCAACTGCCATTTTCAGCCTGTAAGTACCATAAAAAGCTATATATAGGACCCTAAGCTTCTCATTTTCACGGAGACACGGAGTCTTGACCAGAAATCTCTCGTGCGAGAGAGATATTTCATAGGAATCACTAAGAGAGCAAAATCTAAGTGATTAAGCGAGATAATTATGATAATCTCAATTAATTGATAATTTATATCTAATTTTTAAAATTAATCTATTAATTAAAGAAGATTATATTATTTTCTAATGTTAAACACTTTATTATACATTATTTATCCATTGATTACTTAATTTTCATGAAAATTAATAATATACTTAATTATTAATCCTAATTAGGACTGAAATTGATTAATTTTGATCTTAATTAATGAGAATTATATTTATTAACCTTTGTTAACTCTAAGATAATTATCATAGCTTAATAATACTATTAGAAAGTTAGAAAAATTATTTTTTTAAAGATATAATTTTTTGATTGATTTTTGTAATTAATTAAAATTAATAAAAAACTTAGTAAACCAACTTAATAAATCACAAGATAATTATTTGAGTTGAGTAAGCTTAGTAAACCAACTTAACAAATCACAAGATAATTATTTGAGTTATCTTAGTAAGCCGTGATAATTATCTCATTTAGAAAAATTTAAGCTATTTAATTAAGCTAAAATTGACTAATTTTAGCTCTTGATTAAAAAAAACCTAATCAACTTAGATAATTATAAGATAGTTTTTAGAGTTAGTAAAAATCATTAGTAAGTTGTGATAGTTATCTCATTAACAAAAAAATAATTTAGCTATTTAATTAAGCTAAAATTGACTAATTTTAATTGTAAATTATAAGAAAAATTAGCTATTCAACTTAAATATTTATAAGATAAATATCAGAGTTATGAACATCATAAGTAAGTCATGATAATTATTTTATTAACAAAAAAATTAATCTAGCTATTTAATTAAGCTAAAATTGACTACTTTCAATTGTAAATCAAAAGAAAAAATAGCTAATCAATATAAATAATTATAAGATAATTATCAAAGTTATTAGACATAATTATTAAATTATAATAATTATCTCAATAACAAAAAATAATATAAAATTGATTAATTTTAGCTATAAATTAAAGAAGAAAAATTAACTAATCAACTTAGATAATTATAAGATAATTATCAAAGTTAGAAAACATCATTTTTAAGGCGAGATAATTAGCTTATGATCAAAAAGTTAGTTTTGCTAATTACTTAAGCGAAAATAGACTAATTTTAGCTATAAATTAAAAGGAAAAATTAGATACCTAACTTGGATAATCACAATGTAATTATTCAAATTAGAAAACATCATTATCTAGATGTGATAATTATATCATAATTAGTTAATCAATTTAAGTGATTATAATAGTTCAAAAGACTTATTTTAAGCTAAAATTTAATTAAGATAAATAAAAATTACTATTAAAAGTTTCTAGAAAAATTATTGGAAGTATAAAACATTGATAGGAAGCTAAGAAATTCAGTATTTGGGAGATAATGAATCTAATAACTATTAAGCAAAAATAAGCAGATTGCAGGCTTAATAAAGAAGAGAAAATTAGTAAAAGATGCAAAAATTTATAAGAAAATTTAAGGACCTTAGAAAACCATTAAGGAAGCTAAGATAAAAGTATCTTACCTATATAAGCAAATAATATATTACTAGGTCAAGAAATTACCATTTATAACTATAAATTTCTTGACCTAGTAAATATATTATTTGCTTAGGTGGTCTTGAGACAAGAAGAGTATTGGTCATAGTTATTATGGTCAATTTTTTTGATTGACAGTACCCTGTCTTAAGTTTAAAGATGTCTATTTGCTAAAAGAATGCTTTTCAATGCTGTCTTTAATACTTGATTGAAGGAGTCACTGTGACGGAAAGTTAAAAGAAACCATTATCTAAATATTAAAACAATGTGATAGTAATTAAAAAACAAAAGAATCATGTGTGAGTGTGAGATGGTAAGTGGGGATTGATTAAGGTTGTCAATCATGGACGGGTGTGCCTAATTAGTCAGATAAGTATCCATCCCTGCATGCTAAAAATGTTTAGAAAACTTCTCCACTTGGAAGAGGAGTCCACCAACAGTTGTGCCCTCACATCTGTTAGGGGGAAACAAGCATTGGTTGAGGACACCTTAGCCCAATTTGTGGAAGTTATAGGGCCGAAAGGGTTTTGGACTTTTAATATGTTGTCTAGTTTTTGCTGTGAGACAGGACTAGGTCTTCTTCTAGGGCTATAGACCCAAGCCATTTTCAATGGTAAAGGTCTATTCCCTGGACCCTTCTTACTTAGAGACTTTGACTTTTAATAGGCCTAGAGACCTGTCAAGGACCCCATCATGACTTTGGTGTTGGCGGGTTGGGGACCTCTCACAATCTAGGTCCATAAGTGTTTTGAGATAAGGTATTTTCACATTATGGCTATGATCTATATGTTTAGGTCCCCTCCCCAACCAAATTCAATCTAAAATGGGATGTCTGATTCCAACTTCTTTGAATTGAGAATGAGGATCTCAAGAAGTTGCTTAAGATGTAAAATGATCGTAGAATGTAGCTTGAGGATAAACTCAAAGAATGTACCCATGCTAAAGAACAAGAGCAAAGTTCAGCATGACCATGTGGTAAAGCAAAGGAAAGTATTGTTGAGCATTGACATAATGAGATGTGATGTAAGTGAAATGAGGAATATATACATGGATAAGTCATGTGCCAAGATATGTGCTAAAAATATGATGTCAAACTCACCCCAACATGAAGCAAAGCTGTAAAATGTGTGGATATTGAAGTGTGGAAGGAGTGCAAAAGATGTTCCAAGAGCATTTTCATTTGTGGGATAGCTGTAGAAAAGACTTAGATAGCTCTTGTAGTAACTATTGAAGAGTTTCTTGAAAACACAATTTCGTAGGACTGCATGTTTTTATAGAAAATCCTATTGTATGGACAATGGTTGATGAAACCATATGTAAGAACACCCCTGATAATAGGTAGATAGCTCTCAAAGACACGCTATGTTTTGTATGTGAAGACCACACTCTTATGCAACAAAATGCTTATCTCAAAGCATATTAGCATCGAAACACTAACTGGAGTTGTCCACTGGTAAAAAAGCACCTAACAAGGACTTATAACCAATAGATCATTAAGCCAAGATATATGTGAGGGAAAGAGAGGAGACAAAAACAAATCAAATATGAGAGAAAATAATATAATGAAAAGTTGTACTTATAAGAGAACTACCATGGAATACAATTCAAGTACTTAAAGTTATCAACACGTACTTTAAACTATATTTTTACAATCTATTGTAAACTATTATTTTACAATCTACAGAAGGTACTCTGAACTACCTAAACAAATGCTATGCAAGTATTTATGATACACAATATAGGTACTTTTCAAGAGTTTGAATAGGTGATCTCCAAACCCAAGCTACAATGAGTGTGCTTTTCTAGCTAACATTACTCAATAAAAGATGATCTAAAGCTTCATAATGTCTCTCATCTATGTGTGTGTTCATTGCAGAACAGTATATTTGTATACCTTTATATAGTTGTATCTCTCAACTTTGAGCATTAGTCATGGATCTCTTTGGTAGGTAGATGTTATTACCATATACATGTGGTAGTGATGTGTGTGAACACACTTAGGACCGCCGGGGCATTTTTTCCCTCACTAGGAGGTTTTTTCCCACGTGCATTGTATATACGTCCATTACTCTAGGGCTATCTTATCTTTCCATTGCACACTAAATAATGTGACACTCTATTGTGTGCCTTGAGCTTCCTTCGTCTTCTCCAAGCTATGTGTGTTTTCCTGCAAGCCTAATTCCAACAAGTCCCTTATAGTCTTCTACGGTTTGTGCTACATAGCACGTGTTGTTCCCACTTTGTTTCTCCTCTTTTCGGGAAATTTTCACATCAGGTGCATCATTCACCATGGCTGACAACAACACAGATGTGTTCAAGATGTTTGGTGTTGAGGATAGATTGGATGGGGACAATTACCCTATGTGGGCTTGTATGATGCAACATGTTCTAGTGTCAAAAGGCATTTGGAACATTGTGCAGGGCATTGATGTACATCCTGGTTTTGAGGATGTAGTTGATGTTGTAGGTTTTGGTGGTAGGATTACTGCTGCCAGAGCTGTTTTGCCTACGGCTGAGCAAGCTCGTTGTGTGATGTAAAAGATGTGCTTGCGCATGCATTGATTGCATTGTCTGTGAAGCATACTATTACTCCTCACATTCGTTCAATGAAATCTGCAAAACAGGCTTGGGATATCCTGGTTGGTCTTTATGCAAGTCGCAATGAGGCAAAAATTGCATTGGTGTGCGAAGAGCTAGAGTTGAAGATTATGCATGAGGAAGATGATATGGACACTTTCTTTGCTGGTGTCAGGGATATCAATGAGCAACTTATTTCTGCAGGCGAAGTAATTTCTGACAGCTCCCTTGTACAAATTGTTCTTGATGCTTTGCTAGATTCTTACTAGACTTTTGCTAGTACTTGGAGACGCCTTTATTGATACTCAAAGAAAAGGTGGAAACAGTAATGTAGCCACTTCTCATGGTTCTTCTACAAGTGGTAAATCACTTGTTCCTAATGCTTTTGCTGGCAACAATTCGTCTAGGAATTCTGGTGAAAAAGTCAAAAAGAAGATGTGTTGCAATTATTGTAAAGCTAATGATCACTTGATCAAGAAGTGTCCTAAGTTGAAGGCAAAAGAGGCTAAGAAGAAAGAGGATAATTCCACTACAAATGTAGCTATTGTTGAGTCTTGTGTGAAAGGAGATTGTGATGTTGATGTTGATGCAGAATGGGCTTTTATTGCACAGTGCACTTATGATCCTATTGTCCATGATGCATGCATGTCGCTGCAGATTCACATGAGTGGTATTTTGATAGTGGTTCAACAAAGCACATTACCTCACATCATGATTTGTTTACCTCTCTTGAGTCTGTCCCTCATGGGAATTCAGTCACATGTGCCAACAATGCCTCTTATCCAGTTCAGGGAGTTGGAAAGATTGTGATTACTATTGCAAATGGAAATTCTTTCACACTTGTCGATGCACTATATGTACCTCAGATCAAGAAGAATATTTTGTCTGTATCTGCACTTGCTAGACATTGGATTTGTAATCAAATTTGTGGATGACAGATGTATAGTATATGATGTCAGTTTTGGTGACAAAATTGCTACACCTGGCATATTATGTCGTGGGTTGTATAGGCTCACTTTGTATGACAAGTGTGGGATTTTTTTTTCAAATGACCTTCATCCATACTACCTTTCTCGTTTCTTTAACCCTTTCTTATCTCTTTGCTTAAACCTTTGTGCTGCCTTTCCATCCTTTTTTCTTTCAAATTTCTCTCAAACCTTCTACTCTCGCCCTCAAATTTTCTCTTCTCTTTTCTCTCACTCTCACTCTTCACCTTTTTTTTGAAATCCACAAGCACCCCAATATCACAAAGAAAATTCCAATCCTCACAAGAAAAAAATCCAAAGGAGTGTACCGCCAAGAGAAGGTGATGATCCACATAACTTAAGAAGAAATTCATGTGCAAACCACTCAAGAGAGTGATTTCTCTCTCACAATGACATCTGCTTTTGGAGCATCCGTATTGACGATAGTGCACGTACCTCCTTCGGCAGGTGTAGTCACATCGATGACTATAGAAGCAAAAACACGGATAATGAACCTCTTACCAATCTCTTTGGATTTGTTGTTGATATCAACATCTCATCAGGCTAGATTGATGCACATGTTGTGCCATACAATCACTTGTTGCCACACATCCCTCTATGTTGTCTTTTGGCCAATCCGGCCATTAGAATGAATGATGATTGTGTGGCCGAACTAACGATCTCTATAGCTAAAAGAGGTTACTAGCTCATGATAGCTCATTTCATTGTGTTGAAGATTTTTTTGGATAAGATCCTATACCATTCGATAGACGTAGCACTTATGGGAGAGAATAATGATGTCGGCCACATTTGATGACCAAATTAGAGACATCCCCGAGCTGTCTCACATGGAGGAGAAAATGTTCATTGTATGGGACAAAAAACATTGGATCCATGCATGGAAAGATTGGGCATTGCGAGAGAGGCTGGATGAATTCTCTACACCGAAGGTTGAGTGCATGATTGTGAAGTGTGACCCTACAAAGATGGTCAACAAGTAAGTTTCTTCACACTACACTTGGATTATTAATTGTCAATATAAATTTGCATTTAAAAATAGGGGGACATGAGTCCATGTGCCTCACCACGACATATTTATGATGCAAAAATTAGCGCTTGCCAATCCACAGTCCTTATTGGACAAATTCAATGAAGAAGATAGAGTGAAAGCTGAGAGGGCTCTTCGTGGGACGGCAATTAATCGTTCAAAATGGCTTAGAATACCTATGTCTTTGCTAGCGTAACTACTGTGGAAGGTATTTCTAAATTTACAATACACATGCATTAGGTAAGTACCTTTTTCTTGGAAATCAGTTTGCTTTGGCGATTTGTATTGCAGAAAGAGTTTGATGCAATGTATCAATTGAAAACACATTTGCCAGCCAAGGGGAGTAGAGTACCACATGCACAAATACGATTACAAGGTAAGCTATGATTTGGTTTTGAAAGAGATCAAGAACTTTTTGTGCGCAAGGGGCTAGAGATAGTGATCATAGCCAATCCTTAGAATGAAACATTTTTTTTTTTGAAAATGCATCTCTTTTGTGGGTTGGGGGCAGAAGGGTTGCAAGATGATCCCCTTCAGAGTCTTCGAGGTTGCATGGACACGCAATAGTCCTGCGGAGTAAGTACTATCTGGTTTTGGAAACACTATTTGTTCTCCTTAATCTATTAAAAATATTATCCAATGGTAAATTGCAAAAAATATTGCCCGATCGATATATTGACCAAGGGTGATGTGTCGTTGGTGAAGGCATCTATTTCGATGCAGAAAAGCCATTCTCGCAATGGTTGAGAATGCACGTATATTGGTGGCATCTTGAAAGGTGAGCATAATAATATTAGAGTTTGGGATCTAATATAGGAATTCCACATTACTAATACTTAGAGTGCAGGGGTGTATTGAGCGTGGTGGAGAAGATGGAGGCCGAGAACTCCACGCTGAAGAAGCTACATGTACGCGTTGTACGTGATTGTGGCATGTCTCTTGGCGAGACATTGCAGGCTTTTTGACAAAAGCACTTTGGTAAGGCTTTTGTGCGGTGGAAGCAATCCATACGAGCCACACACATCCCATATGAGTAGCCGCATTTTGCATATACTGTCTGACACTTGCTATATAGGTATTGAACAAAACAGTTTTATTAGGATGCAATATTAAAATCGTGTGTTTTGAACGATGGAGTTATGCCTCTTGTTATTTTTAGATGTGGTTGAACGTCCTTAAGATAGGTCTTCGCAGTCCATACCCCAAGCATCTTAGTGAAGCGTGTGTGGAGTATGAGAGAGAGGAGAGCGGTCTCTATCTCGACGATTGGATAGAGAAGCTCCATGGTAAAAAGTGGAGAGATTGACCATGGTTTTTGGACTATGCCGATGTCGAATTTCCCAAAGACAAAGCCGAAGCATACAAAGGTAAGCAATGTATTTCTTGTTTAACTAATGTGTTTGGTTTGCTATAGTGTCCTCACTTTTCCTTGGACTTGCAACATTGCACAAGAAGGTTAAGGGCAAAAGCGAAAGTGTCACCATCAATTAGCCTCCCACCGATGCCATTTTTTGTAGCACGACCAAGGAATGTCAAAGCCCAAAAAGTACAATGGACAGACTTAAACAAGGTAAGAAGAGAGGACGACCAGCCATTAGCGATTTTACGGAGTTCTTGGAGGAGTTTTAGAGTGAAAGGAGTGAGCATAAAGATGGCGGGTTGTCAAATTATGAGTAGGGTGATTTTGAACGTCACTTGGAATCATGGAGATCTAGTCCTTCCCAGGCTTCAAGATCCCGGGGTCTTGAGCGAACCATATCCATTGTTACTGGGCAAAGCAAGGGTAGCCTCCCAGTTTTGGTTTGGCCACTCGAACCACTTGCCTCCTTTTCACTAGGTAAGAAATGTCACCACAAATCAATGTTTTTTTTAAATAAATTTTTTTGTGGTACCTAGCATTTGATTAAATTTTGCGTTTGACATAGTTTCAGATCACTCTGGAAAAAGTTAATAAGTGTTGGAGTAGTCCCAGCACATCTCACGGTACTTGCTAATCTATACCATCTATAGAAAGCTCTCATGGATCCAAAAAACTCTTCTTAGTGAGTTTATGACACTTTGGCATTTAATTTCAATTTTGAACTTGAGAAGCACTCCCTCAATCTTCTTTCACATGGTATTTTGTATTGGAAGAGACTTTGAGTGATCCAACGTTTGATTGGGTCTCTCTCACACTCTAGAAAAATGGAGTCTGAACATTGGTTTGGAGGGGTACGACTTGTGTAGGCAGACCTTCCAACACATTGAAAACTTGATGCGGCAGTCGTAAATAGGTGTCTATTGGGTACCTTCACAAAGGTTGGGGATGCAGCTTTGGATTATCTTACAGGTTGTGGTGGCTTGTCAATGGAGTGCGAGCATCTACAACGACATTGCATCATCATTGATCGGGATTGCAAATTGTTTTTGACACGTGTTCAACTACAATAGCGACTTCCTAGTGGTCTAAGATTGAGTATTCATGTGGATGAGTATCACGTTCAACACAATCACAACCACTCCCATCTCCTTTACGAAGTCACCAAGAGTCGATTGTGACATATGCTCCTCCTCTGAGTAGACCTCTTGCTATAGTTCTAGGTTGGCAAAAGCCATGGTCAACCGCTCTATCGACCACTATTTCCCACACTGTCCATGGGGCCCCCACTTGCACATGCCCCAGTAGCGCAACCCCCACATAATTTGCAACCATCAAAACCTTAATCCCGATTTGTAATGATTACTCCATATGAACTTATTCTCTATGTAATGGCTCACCAAAACTTACTGGTTGGTCATACTATTTTTTATTTTTCTGATGAACACCATGTGCTATGTGTTTGCCACTTTGTTTTGTTTTTTGTAACTATGTTTAATTTTTGAAGGCAAGTCAACCAAAGGTGGTTAATGTTTAAGTGATATTTTTTTCTCTCTATAATATTTTATGTGAAAATACTATGGAGGACATGGTGCAAAGGACCTTTGAAGTAAAGAAACTTGGGGTTCTTTAAAAATAGCCAAAAAGAACATTAGTTTCATTCATTCATTCATTCACAAGTTTCTCTAAGTATCTAGTTTTTAAAGTTATTCCTTTAGTTTTCTCTTATTCACATATTTACCATGCCTAGGAGAAATTACGAAAAGCGTGATCAGCATGTTCAACCACCCCCCCGTTTGTCGGGTATTAAGGGTTTGAAGGCAAGCCGATAGGTTGCTAGCTGTGGGAAAAGAGAGGAGAAGAAGAAGCACCACACCGTATCGTAGCCTAAAAGCTTCTTTGAAGTAAATTTAAGTACAAAAATAAATAGATTTTCTAACAAGAACAAGATAAGATGCACGTTTGCCCAAGCGGCACCATTAACAACACCATAATGTAAATTAGCTGTAGATTATGGAGTTTAAGCTCCCTTACGACGGGTTAACCCGACTAAAAATCGATTATAGAGAAATAGTTGAAGAAACTACATAGAAGAAGTATAAGCACGTGGAGAGCCACGAGAAGAAGTATGAGCAGATAGAGACCCCCCTCGTAATCTCGATGGCAGTAAGGAAGTTTTCCTTTCTCTGCCGCCATAATGGTCTTCAAAAATTCTCCTCCCCTTGTTATTTTTGCTCTCCCAAATCCTTCTGTTATAGCTTCCAAAAAAAAACTCTCTGCACAAAAACTCAGAACTCAGAACTCTATAGAGCCCATAGGTTATTTTTAGTAAGCCCCCAAGCACCTCATTAACTCCTAGAACTTTGCACTGGCCCCCGATGAAACTTAAACTGATAGTATCTTGGCAACCAAAACTTTGATTGACAATCTAAAAAGACTGACACGCTCCACAAGATGAGCACTTTAGGTCCATGCACTTATTCATCTTTGATCCTTCATATGTAGTTGCCCAATTCGGTATAGAGCATAACTTTTTCATTGCAGCTCAAATCAACAAACCATAAAGACAAGCCTATAGAGCACTTTGAGGAGTACAATTCTAATTAGTAAATTTCTATCTATGATCACCTTAAGAATATACTTTTTTAGCATTAACAAGTTAACTTTTGGCCCTTTAAAGCTGCATTCGGTATACTTTTAGAAGCCCTGACCCACTGATCAATAAACACAGAGCCTTCAAAAAAGCTTAATATGCATTCCATTGCTTAGTTTTCCTCCATGGAAGCGGAGCTGCATGACCCTGCATGACATCCACCCCCTTTGAACTTGCAGAGCCTCCGGTCTGTGCCAATTGCACTTAATCAGCATCATCAGACACATCGTCTAATGCTGCATACATAGCATCATCTTCTGGAGGTTGATCAGAACTGAGATATTCAAGAACAATCTCACCTTCTCGCTTATTGAACAATTTGATCCTTTTTCCTGCAATAGGCACCTTGAGCATAGTGCCATCAAGTTTGGATAATTGATATGTTGCATAATAAAAAACATGAAGTATCATATATGGTCCAAACCATCATTTAACCATTTTTTGCATAGCAGTACATTGATTCTCGCAAGCTACTGTCATAAAAAAATACCTAGTCATCGTCTTTGATAGCATGAGGTTGTGGTTTGTGCTTTCCATCAAATTCTGCTTTATTCTTCAACCTTGCCTCCTTAAGCTTCTCTTTAGCCTGCTTGTTATTTTCTTGATGGCTCTCAAGTTGGAAAATACGTAGAGCAAGAAAATATCCTATAGACATACTCTCTTCCCATGGCATTATGGTCCAAGTCATAACTGCTTCCTCTATAGTCATAATGGATTTTTGCCCATACATTAACTAAAATGGCATAAATCCTTTAACATAACTGTGTCTAGTACGATCAACGCATAGAGCAAATGATAAGAGTTTAGGCCAACCATCAATATGTCCTTGGCACGCCTTTGCTAAAGCTTTAACAATAGGTGGATGCCCTCTCTCACTTTTCCCATTATCATCTAGATTGTATGCTATAGTGAGAGCCAGTTTAATGCCCAACCAAGCAAAGAAATCACGAGCTTCATCTGCATCCAACTCTCCTCTATCGCATTAATTTTTTCAACATATCTATACCTGGAAATAACATCTTCAAGCAAGAACTTGCATACTAAACTGGTAGCTTTCATACGCAAAGCTCTACCTTCAACCTAGTTAGTGAGATCTTCTCTGGCAAGAACAATGTACCTCATTTTCCACACACCTATTGACATCGTAAGCAAGTCCACCACCCACTTGCAGTGCATAGACAATGGATAGGTGGGATGCAATCCATCTTGATAGCGAACACTAGAAAACTGTTGGCATATTAAGCATGCCTCCACAAATTGAGCCACATATTTATACATACCTTTTCACCAGTATTGGTCCTTGATCTTAACAAAGGTTGCCCATACTTCTATGTGCCTAGCCCATAAGCTCTCATGAAACACTTTTATCACATGTTGTTGAGTTGCCTTGCAAGAACTTCTCCTCACTTGTACAACCATAGTCCCGCTTTATAGTGGAACCCTAAGAAAATCCTGAGCAAACTTGTGTTCTTTAAACTCCTTACGTATCTTTGGTAATGGATGATCCCGTAAATTTTCTTTGTTCTTGGCATGGTCAACACATACTATAAAAAATCAAACTGCTTTCTTACCATCTCAGCTTCAAACCTGTGGCATCGGCCGAGCTATCATCTAGCATCTTTCTGTAAGGGCCTTCTCCTAGCCCTTACGCAAGGCTAACACATTTAAGCCACCGACTTAAAAGTTGATAAAGAAAAAGAAATTAATAGAAAGAAAAAAATGTTCGAGAAAAATTTGGGCTCAATTTAAGCACCAAAGTATACGCATGAGACATTTCCGGCTTATGCCATGGGAACATGGACATAACCAATGCATAGGAAATTAGCTTTTCATTTTGAAAAAAATAAGCATAAAGGAAGAGATAAGATAAGGAAAAAGGAAAAAGAAAAAGATAAAGGAGAAAAAGAGAAGATAAGGATAAGGTGAGTAAGTAACTTGTTGAGAAAGTTTTGATAAGTAAGATAAGTCATCAAAGAAAGAAAAGTTATCAAGACAAGGAAGATAAGCTATCAAGATAAGTGAAAGCACCTATAAAACATGTGCATAAAAAGAGGGCCTCTCTTCTCATTTTTCACTTCACTCCTTCATTTTGTCTTAAGGTGCAAACTTGAGAGTAAGCTTGAGAAAGCTATAGCCAAACCTCTTTCACACACACACACACACACACACACACACACACACACACACACACACACACACACACACATCTCTCCAAGAGAATCCATGGCCAAAACCCTAATCAAGTTTGTCAAAAACTTGATCTTCTTCTTCACACTACCCTCTCCCTCTCCTCTCTCCTAATTCTCAAGATTTCCATAGCTTGAATCCCCTTTTCCTCTTACCATTCTCTCATTCCAAGTAGCCAAATTGGTGATCTTCAAGCTAACTCTAGAGTCGACTACATCCAAAGTAAGGTGAAGACTAAACTATACACACACTAAGGTAATATTTTCTTGTTCTTTTTATGCTATTGCATTTTCCTGAAAGTGATTTACTTTCATGCTTTATAAATTTATGCTTAAGCTCTCATTATTTCATAAGCAAGCCTTTTGCTTGGGAAGAAGAAATAACTACTTTATTTTATTGTTTCCCTCTAATTATGGTTCATTACTAATAATAAATAACCATGTTGCTAACAACTAACCCCGATGTTATTTCAAGTTCCTTTGTTTCAAGTTCTCTAGATTACCAGACTAATATGGCATAGAGAGAGTAGAAAGCACTCTCTTTAGCCATAGGTGACTAGAGATCATACTTATATTTCAAGTTCCGTTCTCTAGATTATCAGACTAATATGGCATAGAGAGAGAGAGAGTAGAAAGCACTCTCTTTAACCATAGGTGACTAGAGATCATACTAAGATAGCATGCATGTTGGATGATGATTAATATCTAAGCGTACCCTTAAACCCCGCCAAAAATATATTTTTCTATTTTTAAGATGCATGAGATAATTGCCACATAATCTCAAGCAATTAAGTAGTGGAAAGTTTTGGAATTAACCATTGTATTCAAAATGACATTATAATATACTCTAAAAAGAATGCTCTTATAAAAGGTTCACAAGTTTTTCTTTAAATTTAAGAAATAGGATTTTTCTTCTTTCAAAGAGAAAAAGAGCATGTGTGTAATATTTGTCTAGTTATACACATAAGTTAATGCTAATTTGCTCAAGGAGAGTTAAGTTTTGAAGGGTAGCTCTATCTTAATCAAAGGAATTTTTCCTTGGAAGTGGAAATCTCCTTGTTATCCCTCCCCCTCTTACCAATTGGAAAGTCCTAAAACCATAAGCCTCTTCTAGCTACATAATTAATCCTCTCCACGGTAGAAAGGTGCCTAAATCCCTTCTCTTAAAGAAGAATTTGTATGTTCCGAAGTTTTGTGTTTACCACCCATAGATCATACCAAATGAGAAACGCATGGTAGAAAGCATATTTTCATTTAAGTTTGTTTTACAAATTTGAAGAGGGGAGTAAGGGGAAAGCTTCACGGATGTCCTGACCGTGTTGCTTGAACATAAAACTCTCATCTCTTCCATGGAGATGACCCATGTTGAGCCGAAGGACAACACAACCACACTTTTGCAACTATTCATTGTAATAAATGTCTTGCTGACATTATTTTTCATTGAGCCAATCATTTGTAATTAGCGGGACTCGACTGAGTTTCTAGATTGTATTCCATTCAAGTAGGCAAGATAGTTGTGCCTGCATTTGTAAGTAGAGATGATTTCACACCTCCAAGGTTGAGGTATAAAAACCAACTTTTGTAAACCTAAAAAGGGGGACTTATCATTAATCAAAAGTTGAATTTTGAGCACGGTGACTGTGTCTGGGAGAGAGTGAGAGAGAGAGAGTCTATCCTCTTGCTACGCGAGCTACGGAGCCGCCATTGGAGAAGCGACACCGCCATTGCGATAGCAACGGCGAGGGCTACGCACCAATACCAAGCGTGCGTGCATTCGGCTTCTACGCGAGGCGAGCTCCCACGAGCTTCTTTGTGAGTTTTCTCTTGATCTGTGTGTCGGAATTCAGCGTGCTATATATCGATAGAACCGCAGCGAGTAGAACTACACATTAGAACCATCAAAGTCGAGATTCGGTGACCTGTAATTTTCGGCCTGTCTTCATATGCGATTACTGCACTGAGTGTTTGCAGGTTGAGATTAGAGTGTAAATTCATAGGGTACTGTCCTTACGTGGTGTATAGACTCCCCTTTGAGTTTGAGGCTGATTTGATGACTTTTGATCATGTTTCGGATAGCGTTTGCTCGTAGGACGGATTTCAGTCATTTGCGTTTTTAGAACTTAGGTTTGATTTCCTTGGTAGTGATTGTCTCTAGAAGGTTGAGTAGGTGATTGACACCCATCTATTTGTTTCCATGCGCTTGCGGGTCAAGCTCCTGTCCTCGTCTGACATTCTTGTTTGTTGGTTGAGTTCTCGCTATTACAGCATCTGCTAGTGGCGTAACCGCCCAACATTTGGCGCCGCTGCTGGGGACGAGAGCCCTAAGTAGGTGACCTTAGACTACTCCTACGAGGTGATTCGTTCATTTACTTTGTATATCTTAGTTAGGAAGGATCTAGGAGTGGTGGACTCTTATGATCTTAGAGGAGTAATGACATTAGCAGGTTTGATTGGAGTCCACCTATATTTGCTGGATGTTGTCAATGTGTTGGGCACTAGTGGTGGCTTCGCTTTCCAGACAAGTTGTTGGCTAGGTTTTGGCGGTGGAGATTGTGGATTTGATTGTTTTGGCCGCCAAACTTGCTTGTATGTTGGGTGAGGTAACTGTGGAATTCCGGATTTATGTTCATGCCTTTTTTTGGTGTGAGAAGTGTAGGTTGTGACACTGGTTCTTCAATGCTGACCTGACATGCAGCATCAGCAGTTTCCTTTGGTTGTGATGGTTGTACAGTTGCTGAAACAGGTGCAGGCGGTGGAGGAAGGAATTTCTGATTGTTTTCTCGTAGTTGCTGATGAGGGACCTCCTCCTCGCTTGCAAACAACACTTTGCTGACCTTTCCCTCTGCTTGAAAGTACATTTGGTTACCTAACCAGTGCAAATAAGCGTTGTATCTCCTTTGCCAGTGATAGCCGTTTTTCGGCTTTCCGTAATTGCCATAGTGAGTTAACCCACCCTGCCAAAATCATCCAAACACTGTGGCTATCCCTACCATTTCATTGTATATAGGTGTGTGTGAGTTAGGGGACTTTTCCCATATCTTCTTAAAAATCCTTAATTAGCTAGTCACTGGGCTAGTTGAGCCAAAAAAATAATAAAAATAAAAAATATAAGTATATTATAGCCTATTTGTGTGTAAATATTTCATTGTATATAGGGCCTAAATAAAAAGATTTTTCATAATTATTTTGGTATTTATTTAAATATTCTACCTATGGTGTGTTATTTATGCTATGTACATTGATTCACCATTACCATATTTTTTCTTACCATTTTGCCTACTCTTATTCCATATAAAAATAATTTCATGCAGGCTTCTCTTATTTTTGGTGTAACTCCATCCTAACAAAAATAAAAAAAAACTAGTTTTATTTATGTGTATATTTTTTCACTATTGTGATTTTTCCTTCCTACATCTATTCTCTTTAACTCTCATAAATTACAACACCAAAAATATTCATTTTTTAATGGTAGACTTATAATGAGAGAGATTTAATTTGACCCCTTTATATTTTTTCCACCTATATTATTTATATTTGACATGTACATATTTTTTAGACCCCTCAATATTTGATTTTCTTAGTTGTACTATTCATTTATATCATGATCTCAACAATATCTTCAATTATAGACCTACCAAATAAGGTCAAGGGTATGTGGAATGCATGCATGCACCATGGGGAGCTCACTCTTGGAGGTATTCAAGAGAATCGTCCAAAGAAAGACCTCACAAGGACTTTGTGCAGTGGAAAAAACAGTCGGTTTTGCTAAATTTTTAAAGATCACATGCTCCCCGAATTTGAAAAGGTGATACAAACGAAAGTTGTAGCTCGTGAGCTGAACTTTCACCTCAAATTTTTTCATATTTTTTTGAGCTACGAGCTGTGAGCTATGATTTTATTGGTGGACCCTAGTTTGCCCATGCTATGCAGCCACACTCCCTCTTCCACTTTATCATTTTCCTCTTTCACACACACTCCTCCCTCTCCTTTCCACTCCCAAACCTGAAACTCTCATGTCCTAATTCACCCTTTTCACCATTGCCACATCTCTCACGCCTCCATAGCCTTCATCCTCCATTTCTACACCCTATGTGTCCCCCTTTCTCTCTACATATATGTCCATATTACCATACTCTCTTCAGCTTTGTAAAGAAATTCAAAAAATCAGCAAAAATCCAAGGATAACCTCTGTAAATGAAGGCTTTTATCATGAATTTTCCAAGGTTTGAAGATAACATAGCTTCATCGACACGCGTTACTTCGTCATGCTGACCGCTTCTTCTACCAGTGCTGTAAAGAGGTGAATGTCAACTTCTCCAAAGCTTCAACCTCTCTTTACAAGCTCATCCCTTCTCTAACTTTTCTCATCATATATCTCACCATTTGGTGAATGATTTTGTAAATATTTTTTAGTGATAACTACTAACTACTAACCACTAACCTTATTGTAAAATGCACCCTCTACTAGAGTAGGCACTCCCAAATTATTCACTCAATCCTCTCTCCTATCATCCTCAATAATTCTCTTCCCTTGAGCCCACATCCATGTGACTCAAAGGACAAGAGAGACCCACCCTCATTAAAAAATAAAATAAAAAATATTCATAATCTTTTATTCCTTCAAATAAACTTGATTAGGCCTAATCCTAATCGGGGCTTCTAAAACCTATAAATAGAGCCCTTCTCTCCCTTGTAAATCATCACATGATCACACTACACCACACCATTCTCAACACATAACACACCACTCTTCAAGCCTAGTTGTGTAGAGTGTGTGCATTGTGAGTGCTCTATTCCATCACTACACATAGGTGCATGGAGAAGCTTGAAGTTAGTTATGCCATCTAGAGGAGTGGAGTGATGCCATACTCTTCACCACACTTGTAGTCTACTCTTGTGCATAAATAAGATTTATAGTTTTGGGTGCAATTGTATGCTGCAACTACGACTCTTCTCTCCAAATTGACTTGATAAGTTGGCTCATCAGGTGGTTGAAGGTATATTGTCCTTGAAGTTTGTTGTGCCATTTCATACTTGGTGGTTTGAGGGCTTGTTGAATTGTTTGCTTAAAAGGTAAATTTTAAGAGGGTGCTCGGTGAGAGGGCTCCCGTGACCCTAAGACAATTTGTGTATTGGCAACAAGGTCAAGTTTTGTGTTGTTCCTCTATTTCTCATCAAGCTTTGTGTGCATCTAGTCTTTAAGGCTAAGACTGAGTTGCTCAAGTTGATTTGTGCTGTTTACCTCTCTCTGGCGTGGTGAATGTTTGTGTTTGGTGTGTGTGGCTATCTTGCATTCCCCTCTCTTTGTGCATTTGAGTACAAGGAGATATCACGTGCGTCTTAGTTCGCATCTACACCTAGGTGGTGCCCCTTTTCTTGTTTCGTTTCTGGCTGTGGGTTGTTGTTGTCTCTGATTGTGCTTGCCCCAGCCCCAATTGAGCAGCACGGGAGCCTCGAAGGGTGTTTAGAGGTCGCTCTTCTTGTTGCCCGCCTCGGACCGCCTCACCAGGTTGTACCAAATATGATGGGGGAATAATCATCTTGAACATCGCACACATGAAATTGAGGAGTGCACAACAGGCCATTGATATACAAGGGTATCTCCACCCAGCCTTTGGTTATGATAATTGCATTATTGAAGGCTTCAAAGCAGCGGAATTTCGGCACTAACTGAAAACCTGACAGCTGATTAAAGAAACTGTATGTGACGTAGTTGTAACGAGCTCCTGAATCCACTAAGGCATAGGTTGGAACTTTATCCAGGGTCACTTCAATCGGAATGCAAGATCAACATCTTCATCATCCAGATCAAAAGGAGTAATCTGATACATCCGAGTCCACTTTTGCTTGTTGAATCCCTGTTGCTGCTGCTTTCATTTGAGTTGTCAAAGCCGTGCTTCTTCTTTGATAAAATTGGCTGTAGCTTTTTGACAACCAGCTGCATGCACCCTCTCAAGCATTTCTGGAGTTAGCAGGAGATGATATTTTTTTAATCTACATCCACTAATCCAATTAGGCATCTCCTCTCCCTCTAATGTGGCAAGTTTGATGGCCCCGCTAGATGATATATCTGTAATCAAATAGGGTCCCATGCCTCGCTTCTTCAATTTCTTGGTTTTTTGTTTGAGTTTGTAGACAAGCACATAATCACCTTTCTGAAATTCTTTCGTTATCAGGTACTTGTCATGGAACTCCTTCATTCTGCGCTTTTGCGCGTAGATGCCTATGACAGCTTTCATTCTTGTTTCATCAAGTTTCTCTAGGTCATCTAGGCGTTGTATGAGCTCATGACCTGTCCATTCGAGTGCTTGTGCCACTCTTAAAGTAGGAATTAAGAATTCCATTGGCAATATTGCATTAAGACCATACACCATGTTGTATGGTGTTGTATTTAGGAAAGTCTTATAGGCCACTCTATATGCCCAAATTGCAGCGTGCAATTTCTGGTCCCAATCAGTCCTATTGTTATTCACTATTTTTGTGAGCACTGTGCATAAGACTTTGTTTGTGCTCTCCGCTAAGCCATTGGCTTGCGGGTGATATGGAGTTGACTTCTTATGTATGACAAGGAACTCGTCAAGCAAGTATTCAATCACTTCATTGACAAAGTGGGTTCCTCGGTCACTGACTATTTCTATGGGTAGCCCATATCTGGTGAAAATATCTTCATATAGAAACTGAGCGGTCGTGCGTGCATCATTTTTAGTTGTGGCTTTTGCTTCGACCCATTTCGTTAAGTAATCTGTAGCCATAATGATGTATTCAGCGTGACTCTTATAGGCCGGTGTGATCGGACCCACAAAATCAATTCCCCATTTGGAAAATGCTCTAGTTCCTAGCATAGGTCTAAGAGGCATATGGTCCTTTCGCATAGGAACTTTTGCACGTTGGTAGTCGTCACATCGCTTGACATACATCTCCGCATCTTGAAGGAGTGTCGGCCACCATATCCCTGCAAACATAATCAATTGCACAGTGCGTTCTACTGAGAAATGGCCACCAGCCTGTCCTGCATGTGCTTCCTGTAGGATTGGCAGGTATTCTCTTTCCGATGAACATAGCCTTAATTGATTGTCTTTGTTTCGTTTATACAATTGATTGCCAATCAGTTGATACATTTCTGCTTCCTTTATTATCGCTCGTTCCCTTCTCTTGCTCATTTTCTCCGGAAATGGAGTCCCCTTAAGATAATCGACTATATAGTGACTCCATTTAGGTGCTATGGTCACTTGGTATAAGGTGGCATGATCCACCGGTGGTTTGGCTTTGCATCGTGCACATTCTTGAATGTACTTGTGCACATCCTTCTTCATCTGCGGCCAATACACTCCAAGTCGATTCAACTTCCTGGAAGTCTGGTGGAATCCGTGATGTCTTCCAATGACCTCTGTGTGAGCTTCAGCGAGATATAGTGGAATCTCATTCGGCTCAACGCATAATTGGAATATACCATCAACATTTTGACAATACAATATTCCACTAATCAGCTTGAAGTTCTTGCTTTCAAAGACCACATCTGGTGACATCAGTTGTTCATGCCCTACTGAAACTTTTCCGATAGACAGGATTTGGACGATTTTGTGACTCCATTGAGGAATCATTTCTATATTGAAAAGGTAAGCGTCAGGCAGATCATCATCAATCCCCATTGGTGGCTCTCCGCTTAAGATTCAAGACAGATGATCAGCTCGTTGGTGGGTTGTACCTTTTTTACCTACTACAGTGAAGTCAAACTCTAGCAATATGATGAACCATCTGAAGATTCTTCCCGTATTGCATGGTTTGTTCACCAAGTAGAGTAGTGCTTGATGATCTACAAAGAAGGTGAAATGATTGGCTAGAAGATAGTGTCTGAACTTCTTTACAACGTATATCATTCCCAAAACTTCTCTTTCAGTGGTGGTATAATTCTTCTCAGCACTATTCAGCTGTCTACTGGCGTGAGATATTGGGAAATCCATATTACCGTCACCAGGTTGAGCTAAGATATACCCAATCGCTATAGCTGAAGCATCTATGTGAACATGGAATTCTTTCGTCCAATCTGGAGCCTTGAGGATAGAAGCCGTGATCAGCGCTTCCTTCAGCTTTCTAAAGGATTCCGCACATTCTTCAGTCCATTTGAATTCAGTGATAAGGGCATACAAAGGTCGTGCAATCACAGCATACATGTAGATAAATTTGCGATAGTATCCACAATGGCCCATAAAAGCTTGCACGCCTTTGGCATTTGTAGGTCTGGGTAATTCCATTATGACTTTAATCTTTTCAAGATCTGTGGATATCCCATTTGCTGACACTATGTGCCCTAATATCTTCCCTTGTCTAACCATAAATACGCATTTTTCAGGATTCAGGCAGATTCTATATGTTCTACACTTCTCAAAGACTTTCTTAAGGTGAACTACATGTTCATCTCTCGCAAGGGAATGAACACACAGGTCATCCATATAGATTTCCAAGAAATTTCGAAGATACTCCTTGAATGCGTGACTCATCAGTCTCTGGAAGGTTGTTGGTGCATTGGTGAGACCAAATGGCATCATCTATACACATATATGCCCCATTCTGTAGCAAAAGCGATTTTGTGTTGATCTTCTGGCTTGATCCCCAGTTGATTGTAACCAGAGAATCCATCCAGAAAGCTATACGCTCTTTTGCCTGCTACTCTCTCTTGCACGTGTTCGGTTATGGGAAGAGGATAGTTATCTTTGATTGTAGCAGCGTTCACTTTCTTAAGATTGACACATACTTGTAACTTGCCATTCTTTTTGGGGACAAAAACAATAGGTGACACCCATTCTGTATGTTCAATCTCATAGATGAATTCTGCTTCCATAAGTTTGTCTATCTCTTCCTTTATCTTTCTAGCGAAGGTTTCGTTGTACGTATATGGGCGTTGTCTGCTAGGTTTTGCATCGAATTTTAGGGGAATGGTGTGCTGACAGATAAAAGGATCCACACCCTTCGAGTCCTTGTAAGACCAAGCAAAAACATCCCTATACTCCTTAAGGGCATCGATTAATGTTAACTCTTCCTCTAGAGTAAGATCCGTGGCAATGTAGGCAGGTTTAGGCTCTTCTCCAGGGTTTGCCAAATCAATTCTCTTCGCTTCTTTAGGACCATCATACGATGTCCCGACTTGTTTCTTCTCTGGAACAGGCTATTCCAAACATATACACCTATCCTGAATAGTATATCGCTTGTAGTGGGAAGGAACATTGATTCCATCGTGCACTGAACTGCTTCCTTCTATGCTATTTGATAGCTCTGTGGTCCATTCTTCATTGGTGTGCAAGCTAAGCTTTTCTTGGCTAAATTCTCTCATCGTCGTTCACGTCGCGCTTTTTTAGCGGAAATATTGCTTTTAGCCTCAGGTTCTTTTTTAGGTGGTTGATTCTTCATTCTTCGTTTTTTTTCTCTAAAATACATCCCCGTTACCCATCTTTAATGCAGTCTTCAGCCTTAACTAGAATTAAGAGCTGTAATTCGCTTTCTAGCTCCGGCATCGGGTTGGTTTTCTTGTATCTTCTCTGGATCTTCCTCTTGTAGCGCTGCAACTTATAGTGGGGTGGTCTAGGTATTGTCAAAGGAATCCTCATTTCATCCTCAGACTCACTAGGCTTCCCACTCAAGTGTTCATCATCTGCATCTTCTATGAAGAGGCACTCTCGTTGGATCCCTTCGTTTTTTGACTCAGTGTCGTCTATCGTCTCTTGAGCTGAAGAGCAAGGAGTTAAGTCTCTGATAGAGATTTCGTCTTGAATTGTCAGGCATTGGATTTGCTTCTCTATCTCATCGACTTCATTGACCATTGTAGTCTCCTCATTGCCTTTGTCTATCGTGTGAAGTGCTTTTAGCATGCGTAGGGGGACTAAGTCCAAACCTTCACTGTCACAAAACTTTGTGGGAGTGGTCTTGTTAGTGCTTACATCAAGTGTAGCTAAGATTTTCATCCATTCCAAAGGCTCAAAGGCTTCTTCTAGAAATGGCTCTGCAATATATGCATCATCCACTACACTTCTTTCCAGTTTGCACTCATTTCTATCCAAGCTTCCATTGTCTGAAGCTCCGCACATCCATAGTTGAGGTTTTTCGACCAGAAATGCTTGAATTTCGGAATTAGCTGCTGTGGCTGAGTCAAAATCCTCCACAGGTGTTCGCTGCACATCACGATAAGAGTAATCTTCGAGGTTTATCCTTGTGATGTTTTCCATGTGGCGAAGATATAGGTAGTTGTAGCCCCAGTCTTGTATCATCATGAGCTGGCGCATGAAGGGTCTTCCAAGAATAACTTCATAGTTATTCCTGTCACCGAAATCAACTACTGTGAACGTATGCTCATATTCTATACCACATGACGTTACAATGATTTTTTCCAATATTCCCAAGGGTCTTTTGACATAACCATCGGCTAATTGTAGCTTCATTCTGGTCGTTTGGAGTGCTGGTTTTCCCCATTTCTCCCAAAGATCTTTTGTGACTATGGCTACACCTGCTCCACTATCCAAAATTGCCATGGTTTTGATGTCATTGAACTCCAGTGGTAGCATCGTGTTGCCTTCCTCACCTTCACAGTAATCTCCAACTTTGTTTACTGGTACAGGTTTGACACTAGCTTTTGTCTTTTGATCGTCACCGAATTCTGCTTCAAACGTCTCTTGCGAATCCTTTAGACCCAATTTCTCTAAGCATGTGCTCACTTCTTTCCACATATGTGGTCGTATCTTGAGCAGCTCTGCCAACGTTAAAGTGCATCTCACTTGCGTGGACAACAACTCATGAAGCGCGTTAGAGTCTAAGGTTGGCTTGAACGACTTTCTTTGAGACGGAAGGATCATAATGTCAGACTTGGCTTCATATTTGCCTTGATAAGCAGCGAGTTCCTTAAGATTTTCATCTATGCTCTTTGTCGATTTTTCTGACCCTATGTCTCCATACATCGACCCAGCATCTAGATCTTGCATCTGGCGTTCTACATCAACTTCCTCTAGAGGAGCTGACTCGAGTGTCATGCTTCCATCTTTGGCGTTTTTGATTAGCTCCCACAATTTATGAGGCCAATCATCTCTAACTTCAGGTGCCATGGGTGGTTTGTTATAGATGGATTTGTCTGTGCTATTTTCCACCACTCTATGGTCCAACTCTTGTCTTTTGCTCTCTTCTTTAGCCCGCGATTTTTCAATCTTTACTTGTGGATCAGATTTCTCTTCTGGTTCCTTGAAGCTAGCTTCTGGAACATTCATCTCCTGAGGTATATCACATTTTAGGTCAAATGGAGGTTGTTGACTTATCCTTTCCTCAACTGGCATCGCAGGAGGCTTTTCTAATAATGCCTGAGCTGTTTGGATCAATTGTTTGCACATTTTGAACCTCTGTTTCTCTAGCTCCGCATTTAGATAAGTCAGCCATTGATTTGCATGAGTTTGATACGTTTCTATCCTGGCTTCATAGGCTTTTATTATAGCATCTAAGGGTTCACACCCCTTCTCAACCAGGACTGATCCACCTGAACTTAGGCTACTGCTCTCCTTATCTTTCTCTTCCTGGCTGTTTGTGTTGTCTATCTTGTTTGGTTTTGCTTCCCCAGAATCAGATGCTACTCCAGAAAGATGCTGTTGCAATTGCTCTTGAGCTTTTGCAAGCTCAGCAGATACAATCTTGTATTTATGATGATTTCTAGCTCTCTCCTTAGAGCAGATTTTACGTCTTTCTACCCTTCGACTAGGAGATTGACTAGCTCTCTCTTGGCCTTCATCCTTTTTCTCACCTTCTTTCCCCTTAGCTTGAGCTCGTGCAACTGCCTTGACAGGTACAGTTGCTTCGGTCTCCGATCCACTCGAAGAAGGTATCACTCCAATCTTACTTATGGTCACTTTTCCTTTATTGTCGGTTTTGTTTGGACAGTTGGTATACAAGTGGGTGATTCCGCATTGATTACACTGAGGTTTGATACTCTGTTCCCCCACTGGACAAATGTTCATCAAATGATCTCCACCACACAGGTAACACGGTCCCAATGGTCTTGGTGGTTGTTGAGGAGGTTGCGGGGTGAAATTTTGCCTTGGAGGATAAGATCTTGGCTTCATTCCTCCAAGGCAAAATTTCAAAGTTCCTTGACCCACAGTCACTCCCTCGTTAGACATCATGGAAGTGTCTGGTTGTGGAATGTAACTGGTGGTAGGATTCGACATCCATGGATCATACATCTCCCCCCCTCCTGTACTGAGTTCTACAGTTTGACCACATCCATAGTTCTCGTCCGTGTGGTAGGGCGGTGTAGGCACTAAGGCTCTTTCCTCTATTGATGGCTGATCTGTATACACGTACCTGACTACTGCCTGGGCTTCCCCTGGCAGTGGTGGTTGATTTCCAAGGACAGGTTTCGCTCTTTCTAGCCTTGGCTGAACATCCGAATGTCCTGTGGCATATCTAGGTGGTGGTGGTGGTGCCCTATTCATGTGATATGGAGGAGTGGCTTGCCCTTGCTACGGTTGGTACACAGGGTTTGGTTGGTACTGCCTTTCTCTCACGTATCCCCTTTGGTGGTAGCATTCTTCCATCGAATGATTTGTCCACTTTTGTTCTATTTCACACCACTTTTGCTGCCACAGTCTAGGTTGGTCACGTGGCTGAGGTTGCATCACATGACACTGGGTTGTGGGATGACTCCCTCCACAGATGCTACATAAGCATAATTGTGGCTGTCTCACATGTTGAGGTGCCAATGCAGCATTGTTGAAACGCTCAAGGAGTTTGTCTATAAGGGCATCGGCTTCTCCAGCGGTTCGCACAGGGGTTGTTGGTCTCGTGTTCACAACACTGGTAGTTACCCTGGAGTCGCTTGACCAGGTATCAGAATCCTTTCGAGATTCTCCATATATATTGCAATTGTCAACCAGGTATACTGCTTCTTTGATAACCTCGTCTAAAGTTTGGCATCTTTGAATATGCAAATCCTTCTTGAGATTCTCGTCTAGTAACCCTTCTATGAAGAGCAACGCTAGCCTTTCTTGTTGAGGGATCTCCCTGGGAGGACATCTCTCCACATATTGCTTCAATCTCAAGGCGGCTTCCTTTACTTTCTCTTTCTCTTGTTGTTTGAAAGAGTATATTTGTGAGACTGTGTCATGCTTTATCCCACGTTTGGTGAATTCTTGGACAAAGTCAGATAAGAGATCCTCTATGTCAGAGAATGAGCTCTTAATTAATGGCTGGAACCAAGTCATAGCAGTACCATCTAAGGTCAATCCAAAGCCCTCATATTGCGTATGGAAGTCATGTACTTGCTCTGCTCTCAGCACTTGTCTAAAGGCAGAAGCATGGGCATATGGATCCCCACATCCTATATATTTAGACGGCACGCATTTGGCGACTTGATGCGGCCTTAGGGGTCTGAATCCTACAGTTGGTGTCCCAAGTACTTGTATAGTGTCCCCTGTATGTGCAGTAGTGGTTCTCTGCTGTGGCCTAGCTACATTTTGCGTCGTTTGAGTAGCTCTACCTGAGTTTCTGTTTGTCTCATTCTGTCGATGAATTCCTCCGGAGAGTTCTTCATTGCGTGGTGGATTCCTTGTTCCCGCTTGGAACGAATATCCACTCATGTTTGGCACTTGTTGCGTGTGGAATTCTGGTTTTTGAATAGGTTCAAAGAAACAAGTCTGACCAGGATTCTGCATAGGTTTCCTCTCTACTTGGATTGGTCTTAGGATGTCATCGTCCATTAAGTTTCTTATTGGGATTGTAGGCGGTGCACTTGCTGCGGGCTTTGCTACTTCAGGGTACACAATGGGTAACCCTAAGTGTATACCTACTCATCTTTGCAGCAGAGGTCGGCTTGTACTCCTGACCAAACCTAAGTGTCTACGATTAAGAATTTGCTTTCATTCAAGAGGTAGACATACAAAGTCTTATCCGGAGTAGCCTCTTTCTCGTTTACATCCTCATTGACATAGTACGCAACGGTTTCTTCAGGAAAGGATTTGTAAATTCCCCATCGAGGATTGTCGGACATAAGCCTTCTAGTGGTGAAAGATCTGAACATGGTTCTATTGTTGTTTTCCTCTAGAGGCAGTTTCTCCTCGACCTCATCATCAGCTTTCGTCTTGGATGCATTTCGTCCCCATTTGTCCGTGACATCATGGCTTTTGACTATCATGTAGTAAGCACCCTGTTCATCCATATAACCTCCTTTGCCATCATAAGTGGCTAGGACCCTATACTGTAATTCGACTGGATTATCTCCAATCTGAACACAGCTATGGTTCATAGAATCCTTGAAGATTCTAGCATCTTGTCCATTGTTATAGGCATACAACAAGATTGCTGGAGGTCTCTCATGGTCTTTGGAGGATTCTCCCATAAAGTTAACTCCCTCTTTGAAGTTCACTGATGGTTGTCCCCCTACCATGGTCTGATAGTATAGATCTTCTGATGATGTGTCAGAGATGTAATCCTCTGGGATTGGGCCTAAGGATACCTGGGTGGTCTGATTGACACTCTCTTCCGTAGAAACTTGACTCACCTGGTCCCTAAGTGGTCTATGTCCTGAGGGTACTACAACTCCTGACCTCAAAAACATGAAACGTGCTTAACCTTGGATGCACTAACCTGGAAAGTTACATTACTTCTAGCTGGCTGTGCTCTCAGGCTCCTAGTACACCCTGCAAGCAGTTTACACACTTTTACTATCTATTTGAAGTATTTCTCAGTATAGAAACTATATATATACATGCATTCAATGTATAGATTAGGTGGCAAGCCAAATATGACAATTTGGGCACTGGAGACGGTAAGGGCGCTTACTGTCTGGAGGACAGTATTGCACTTTCTGTGCTCACAGGATGTATTTGACACTCCTAGCAATAGGAACCTCTTACCTGGGCTTATACTCACCTTCTGGAGTCTTCACTTGGGTTGTGGGCTTACTGGCTTGAGTTATGGTCACTTTTGCAGATTTTGTTGTGTATACCAAGCACTTGACAAGACCAAAACACATCAAATTTGGATTATAACTACACAAACTTGCTTGTTACTGAGCCTACAACATGTGTACATGCTTTCGCTTGGTCAGTTGGCCAAATCTGGGTCTAGAGACAGTAAGCGCGCTTACTGTCTGGACTTGCAAATTGCAGCTTTTTTGGTACTTGACACTTGCTGTGGTTACTAGAGGTGATTTTAAGTGCTTTTGGACACTAATACCAACTCTGTACACCAAGATGGCTTTTCTAGGTCACTTCAATCACTTTACAGCACCAAACACACAAACCTTGGGCAAATCCAAAGTAAACTGAACCTTTCACATCCAGAACACTCCACACATGTGTCCTACTTATTCGAACCCTAAAACAACAAAGAAAACACTGAATGGTATCTAAATCGTAAGAAAAAGCAGTTTTTAGGTGTTTGTTTGTTTGTTTTTTTTGGATGTTTTTGTGCTTGAACTAACATGCACTTTTGGCACACACTAAGCCAAACACTCTTAAGTTACTGAATGCTGAAAACACAACTTTTACACTAAACTACAATGATACTCTAAACTAACAATGACAGCGGCAAGAAACTCACCTATCCTAGACTAACAAAGCCAAGGATACCTTGACTTTGGCAAAGTAATGAAAGATTCTTTCCGTACAGCCATAACCACACACTAAGGTGTCCACTCTAATCTAGGTAGCTCTTCCCTGGTAGCGGCGCCAGTTGTTTTTTGAGTGTCGCTCGTAGCAAGCGAGAACCTACTCAACACATAAAAATGTCAACTAGGGACGTCGCTGACCCGATTAGGGCATGGAGGCGCGCCAAGAGGGTGTCAACCTCTTGTCGAATACCTATGGAATGGTCATTTAAGATCTCTAAGTCCTGTGTGTGCAGGAATACCCAAATCTGCCAAGAACCTCCTCCGTCACGAAACTAAGCTAAACCTTGGGCTAATGACCTCGGTTTGACACGAAACTCACCGTACGCAATTTCCTACATGTCCCCAAGATACCTAGACCCTCAAACCTGAATTCTGCACCCTGGCAGAAAACACGCTTACTGTCTGACAGCAAAATGGAAGTTGTTGGAAATGGTCCCAGATGGTCTCTACAGCTGCGTCTAAGGGAGAGCTACCCTACTCTATGGTTGGTTTCGCTGAAATCTACCCTAATCTCCCTAAAACTCACCTATAAGTCTGCAAGTCGATGCTCGTGAAGTAACGTCTCATGGCGAATGATTGGCGTTGAATCGAAGAGCTCGATGAGCTGAACGCGCCTGTGGTCTCGGTTCTGCAATGCGACTCATGCAGCACAAGATAATAATCAAAGAAGATGCACACACAAAGATAGATAAGCTGCCCGCACAGAGAGTTTTTTTTAACTCATCAAAATCCATCCTACAAAACCCTTCATTTTGACCTTTATACTTAGGTCTTGTGGGAGGAGGGTTTCCCATAGATACATGGCTCAATAATCAATTGTGTGCTTGAGTTGGGAATCAGTACAACTTGGAAGCCCATGGCCCCAGAAGATAAACCCTTTACATTTGAATAGAAAAAATATTACAAGCTCGGCTTCAGAGCAGAAAATTAATACAAAAAGGCGGAGATTTGACTTGATGTAGTGGTGGCCGCTATCCACCGTTGCTGACCTGCAACAATAGGCCGGATCTTCTACTAGTACAACTACTGAAGAATCTTTTGTAAATGGAGATTGTGATGTTGATGTAGATGCAGAATGGTCATTTAGCGCATAGTGTACTTATGATCCTTCTGTCCATGATGCATGTATGTCAATTGTTGCAGTCACATGTTTGGTACTTTGATAGTGGTGCTACAAAGCACATTACTTTGCATCGTGATTTTTTTACCTCTCTCGAGGTTGTCCCTCACAAGAATATGGTCACTTGTGCCTCTTCTCCGATCAAGTTAGTTGGAAAGATTGTGCTAACTACTACAAATGGTAGTTCTTTCACACTTGTTGATGCACTTTATATACTAGAGATTTTTTTAAAAAAAAACTTTTGTTTGTATCTGTACTTGCAAGACTTGGCCTTGTTGTCAAATTTATGGATGGCAAATGTACATTTCATGATCCTATTTTTGGTGCTAAAATTGGTGCATCTTGCATTTTGTGTTGTAGGTTGTATAAACTCACTTTGTATGAAAAGTGTGGGTAGAATTCTACATATGCAGTTGTGGATTCAAAGGTTGTTTCAGATGAAAAACTTTGGCATGCGCATTTTGGGCATCTAAATTTTGTCAGTTTGCTACATTTGCAAAAAACTAATAGCGTTGCTTCTTTGTTGCCTCTTAAAGCACCTTGTAAGCATGTTTGTGAAGGTTGTATTTTGGGTAAGATGTGTTGACCTGCAAATCAACCGCATCCAAAATCCCATTTTTCTTATACTATTCACACGATGAGCTTAAATGTAATTAATTCTTCAGGCTCCAGATAATTTTCGGAACATATGTCATTGTATTTGCTACTCAACAACACCCCTGATAGGAAGTAGAATTCATTTTGATGAGATGACACCTCCAAGGCTGAGGTATAAAAGCCAATCTTTTGTAAACCTAAGGGTCTTTTTTTAAAAAATCATTTTTGGGGGTTTATCTGAACGTACGGTGACTGCGTACTGTGTGTGAGAGTGAGAGAGGTCTTCTTCCCTTCCCCTTGCATGATATGACTACTACATTGTGGAAGTGACTACGCCATCGTGTTAGCAACGGCGAGAGCTATGCTTCGACGCCAAGCTTGAGCGGTTTCAGTCTCTTCGCGAAGAGCTCTTCCGTGAGCTTCCGAGTGAGTTTTCTCTCTATCCGTGTGTCCGTTTTGTGATTGCTTTATGTCATTGCGTTCACGGCGAGTAGAACTACACTTTAGGACTAAACATTTCCAGATTCGACGACTTGTAAATTTCGGCCTGTCTTTATATGCGATTTTTGCACCATATGTTTACGGGTTGTGGATTAGGTTAGAAACTTCAAGGAAGTGTCCTCTAGGTGCATAGAGTAGGATCCTTGAGTTTCGTGACGAATCGACAATGTTTGACCATGTTTTGGTGAACAAAAGTGTTGTAGGAAAGATTGCAGTTCAGTATGATTAGAGTGCTTTAGAATGATTTCCTTTGGTAGTGATTGTCTAGAGAAGGTTGAATAGTTGAGTGACAATCAACTATTTTTTTCCATGCGCTTGCGGATCAACTCCGTGCTAGGTTGACAACTTGTTGTTGTCTTGGTTCTCATTGTATTAGCGTCTGCGAGCAGTGTTTCTGCACGACAAAATTGGCGCCGTTTCCGGGGACGAGAGCCCTAAGTAGGTGACCTTTGACTAATCCTACAAGGTAAAAGCCCATTTGGTTCACCAAATTTCCTTGTATCTTAGATAGGAACTAAGGATCAAAGAGAGGTTTGAGGGAGTGTGTGTCTCGCCTGGGACTTTCGTGATTGACAATTAGTTAGTTTAGAATAGTTGTATCGGAGAGAAAAGGGCTTACTAGTCTGTGTGTGGCAGTGAAGCGTTTTTTAACTCATAAATGCAAAACCCCACATGATGTGTAGGAGTAGCTTTAGGTAAGGGATCTGATTTTGATCTAGAGCTATTCAATGATTACTTATTTGATGACGTGTTTGTTTGCATTCACGA
Organism: Adiantum capillus-veneris; assembly: GCF_014529385.1. NCBI lineage: Eukaryota > Viridiplantae > Streptophyta > Polypodiopsida > Polypodiales > Pteridaceae > Adiantum > Adiantum capillus-veneris. The sequence goes on along the minus strand of NC_140935.1, from coordinate 10,120,493 downwards.
TCTCTGAAAAGTTGATTTCGAGGCTAAAAATGCAATAAACAGGTTCTTGTTGACATTTTTTCATGACTGATTGCTGCTGTGCATATAAGAGGGCATTTGCAAGAGTTATGTGAAGAAAACTTGAAATTTTGTGAACAAAGACTTTATACACGTATAATGTCTCAAGGGGCATCTGGAAACCAAATTTGACAAATCTTACTGAACCAGGGTGTTCAAAAAGAGGGTTTTACCTTAAGTACACCTTGAAACTAGGGTTTTGACCAACCCTTAGTACCCAAAAGCCAAAAGACAAAGTGCCAAAAACGAGAAAAAGAGAAAAACTTGTGGTTCTAAGCATATTTTGCATAAAAATTGGTAAAAGTTCTTTAAACCCAGTGATTAAAGACTTGGGGATTCTTGTGTTCTAATTCTGACCAAAAACTCAGCTAAAGTTTTTATACGCATATAAAGACTTACTGAACAGATCTGGCTCAAATGGAGCAAAAGAATATTCCCTAGTATTCTAAGGCAGAAAAGAAGTACCTAGCCAAAATTTGATTGCTTTTGAAATCCATATGGGCTAGAAAGTGCAAAAAAGGCAAACCTGGACTAGATAACAGCTTGAATTGTTCATAATTGACACCAAAAGGGGTGAAAATAGAAACTGAGAGTATCTAGGAGTTCCTTAGGGTGTAGGGAACATCCAAAACAAAATTGGGTCAAAATTATGTTAGAAGTCTTTATACGCGTATAAAGACTCATCTCCTAGGATAGACCCCAGATTTGGGAACTGACATCATAGGGTTGTTCAGTATTGTAAAGTCAACTAAGGGGCCAAGTTTGGTGTAATTCTGTCACAATAGTCTTTATACGCGTATAAAGACTTGAGGCTAGATCTGGGCTCAAAAAGAGAAACTAATTGTTCCAAAGACATTCTGTCAACCTTGAAATCCCAAATATTTTGTCAAAACAAGATTTGGACTTAAACAACGAGTCCAATTGCCAAAATAGGTGTGAAAAGTTGGGACTTACCCACCAAGTGCATAAACTTTGCATACAGTCATTGATTAAGGATTGATTGACTAGTTCTAACAGCTGTGGATGGCTAATGTGAATGCTCATATTTTGATGAAGTTTCAGAGGCTAAATATTTTCTGAGAAAGCAGGAACTAGGGATTGCAACTATACAAGGGAGCAGGTCAAGGAAAAGACATGAACAACAGAACTTCTCAGATAAGAGGTTTGGTTTTTTAAAAAAAAGGGTTGTTTAAGAGGTAAGTTTGATGAATTTGAGATCAGGAAGACACATTCTAAGAGACCAAAAAGTAGCAGGAGACCAAGCTAGCTTAGTGTCCACCGAAGAGAGTGTGACTCAGGCAAGGTTAGATCCGCTAGCACCGATTATTGAGGAAGGTAGTGATACTGACACTTCGTCAGACAAATCTTTCTTCATGATGGGTAGTCAACAGCCAGGAAGTTTCACATACGACGGACCGATGCCAGGAGGAAGCACCTCCCTGAATCCTTTGAATGATTCCAAACTCACTGTGATCTTCTTAGAAGGAACAAACTCGAGGGGAGCCCTAGTCTATTCTGACTATCGAGGACACAAGTGCATTTGTATCAAAGAGAGGCCGGCTCAGAGATCGGAGATAATCCGAGTCTATGATGATGAAGATAGATTCCGAGATGAAAAGGGGAACCACTATCTAATAGTCAGTAACCCTGAAGATTACAACAGATATGGAGATAACGTGGCGAAAGGGAAAATGGTTTCAGAAGCTCAAGAACCGCCACCAAACATTGATCGGCCCGGAGCTATTTTTATGTATGATAAGAAAACAACAAGGGTTCCAACTTATAACAAGAACGTGGGAATCTACAAGCATGAGAGTGAGGGTATAGTCGCTTACTTTCGCAACAAAGAACCATACATAAATGAATTAAGCAAAGACAAGGTTCTTTACTTATTCTCTTATGAAATTGCCATGCGGAAGGGTATAGTTTTTGTTGATAGTGAGGCAAGCTTTTCCATGCATGGGAACCCCCCCATATATTTTTGCCCTTTTACCAAAATATTTCCCATTATATAAGTTACTTTTGATTTTTTCTTTCTTTTTCACAAACGTTTTAGCCTTTATTAAATAAATAAGACTTATGTTAATCAATCACGATGTAGCATAAATAAGTAAGCTTTCTTTGTTGATCTCTCTTTTGACCTTAAATATTGAATATATATAAATTACATTATATATTTTAGTATTTTCTAATATATTTTTCATGTATGTATATTATTCCACCCTACCAAATATTTTATTCACTAGTTTTCATTTCCAAACCTCAACCCCACTTTCAAATTTCAATAATACCTCCATTTAGATGATTGCCAATCTTTTCAAAACTCTAGGTCATGTTTTCATACACATGAAGGAGCTTACACTTGAAGGCAAGAGAGAAGTCCACTCAAAGGGGACCACCAAAAGACTTTTGCAGCCACAAATAATACATTATTTGGCTGAATTTTTTAAGTAAAGAAGAACCCCAAATATGAAGGAGTATTCAGCATGAAAGATGTAGCTCTTGATCTCAACTTTCAGCTCAATTTTTTTCAGAATTTTTGGAGTTATGAACGCGGAGCTATGATTTTTGTAGTGGACCCCAGTTTTCTCATGTAATGGTGACACATGCCATCCCTAGTTTTCTTCCCTCTAGAATGGCTATGGTTCTACAAGTCTTTAAGCATGATTACAAGAGACAAGGCTCTTTTAATGAGGTCTTGGCGAGTCTAGAGTGGTTCTATCACCATTTTGGGAGGATCCATGCTCATCAACAAATATCCACCTTCGACAACCTCTCTTATAATTTTCTTACCTCTCTCTTCTCTCCCTAATAAGCTTATGTCTAGCCAAAGCTAGACTATTGTAAATATTTCCTATCCTCTACATCCTACCCACATTCTCTCTTCTTCTCTCTCTATTGACTCTGGTATTTTAAATAATGAGGAGACAAGATGGGAGCCACAGTCACATGCACCCCATTTTTCTAGTCACCAGAGTGGGACACTCACTTCAATTAGAAATATTGCTAAATCCTCTCCTCCTTCCGTATATAAGGAGGCCATGAGAGCTCACCATGACACAAAAACACACACAACATCACCAAAGAATACACTATGCACTGTGTGTGCCTAGTGCACACACACACACACACCCACACCATCACCATCACCATCACCGCAATCACCATGCTCGTCTTGAGCATGACCGCTACACCCTTGGGCTATGGAAGATGAAGGGCAACTAAATGAAGGATGATGGCCATAACCCTCGTGCGAGTCTTTGCCATCAACTCCCACCTATCCGCCATGTTCTCGACCACTCTCTCCCTTCTCATTCCCCTACCCTATGCTCCCCATTTCATCGCCTTATTCTCTAAATAAAGCTTGAGTTTTTGTGAGTATGTTTTCTTGCAATGTTTTGCCCATGTGAGGTGTACGGAATTGCCACCTAGTCTTGTGTTTGGAGTGAGCTTGTGTATGTGTGAAGGGTGTGCGAATTCGCCATCCTTCTGTGGTGCCTAAGTACTAAGCCGCTATACCCCCTCCCTCACTCTCTCTCACTTGATCTCATTCCCCTTTCTCTTCATCATTACTCCCAAGCATCCATCTCTCTTGGATGAAAACTTTGTTATGGTGGTGTGTTGTTTGCGTCCTAGCCGCTGAAGCTAGGTGGTGCCCCCTGTTTGCTTTACCGTGACAGGCTCGAAGTGCGCCATTCGATCCCCGGTGTTTTAGAGGCCGTAGGGGGTTCGGGGTTCGCTTTGCTCTCGTCAATAGATACGGGTGAGAATACCAACGTATTCTCCCAGAGGAGGTAGAAAGGGCAACAGGTCCAGGAGCATCAGCACATGCCCCTGAAGAAGTGCTAAGAGCCACCTACACCCCAAGTAAGTCTACAAATCCTTTTTCAGATGAGTATGACGCTACCTCACATTCCACCCGACCGCAAGCATTCAACAACCAAAACCAACCAGCAAACCAGCCATCATTGTAGGCATGGCTTCGACAGAGTGCAACATTGGAACAAGACCGAAGCCGAGAAGGTTATCAAGCCGCACGAGGGCTAAGGGATTTGCAAGAACCACCCCTCTATTCAAAGTATCAAGAAGAGAGTAAGCCAAAGACTCAAGGGTCAACAGAGCCTGGAGGACTACTCATAGAACGAGTTCGAAGAGATGAACCACCTCCAGCAAGAACCGTTAGAAATTATGTCTTAGGAGCACCACTGGGAGAGGAAACGGCCTATTACAAAAGACCTGAGGAGGTATATCGATTAGGACGTGAAGATCCAATGATGAGGTCTGTAGACCATCGGAGAATTATACCTTCTCAAGTGCAAAAATGGGTAAACAAGAAATACACAGAAAGCAGAGACCCAAGAGATCATGTAGTAGTCTTTGTGCGTGTAATTAGAGCCGAAGAGGTGTTAAACTTCCCTACCCAATTTGCAGGGTTTGGACTAACCCTAGAGGATGATGCTGCCACTTGGTTTGACTCTATAGAGCATAGAGACTTTGAGTCTATGGAGGAAGTGTTTGACGAGTTTATCGAGGAATTATCACAAAGGGGGATAGCTCATAATACCGTCTCACAAATCCATAAATTTAAACAGAAAGATGGAGAGTCTGTACGAAAGGCAGCCCTAAGACTAAAAAGATATGTTAAGTTCTGTCCTGTGGAAGAACTGCCAACTCAGTCCAAGCTCATGCTGATATTCATCCAGGGACTAAGGAATGCGGATCTCCAGAAAGACTTGCATATGAAGAGGAGCATGACGTTGAATGAGTTGACCAAGGAGGCTCTTTACCTTGTGGACAATTGTGCGGTCTACAAAGAGGGGGAGTTCAAGGACCTTGATGACGATTCGTCTTCACAACAAAGTGGAAGCAAGTCTTCTAAGACAGCACCAAAAGGAGAAGTAGCTGTAAACCAGGAGCAACTTGTAGATGAAGTGCTAAAAACGATTAACTTGTACGCCAAACCCCAGGCTAAACAGCCCAAGTGGTGTGCTATTGAACAAAAATGGACAAACCATGAGACCGAGGAATGTTATTATAACAAGGGGTATGTGAGAGAGAGACCTTACACTCCACAAGCTCCGGTAGCTTCTCCTCAAGCTCCACCGATGCCTAGATATCAAGCAGGCAATCTACCAGGACCTGTAGGTGTAGAAAGACCACAACCAGTGTTGGGGCAACAACCACCCCTACCAGGATTACGACCAGTTGGTATAAGATATACACCAACCATAACCCAATCAGAGGATAAGGCTTTGGTGCCTATGCATGCATATTATGAAGATCCCAATGGATATGTGAAAAACCCTGTCTATTATCCATCGGAAGAATCCTCAACACCAGAACCATGGAGCATGATTGGAAGTACGGGACCACGAATAGCTGCCCAGGCTGCAGGAGAGGGAAGATAGAGTTTGGATGATCGAACACTGATGTTCATAGCCAACGGGGACATGGGCGGACAGAGACATGCTTACCAACAAAGAGGGGCACAAGGAGCACCTCAACAGCCCAAGGGACCCTGCAACAAGTGTGGCGGAGATCATTGGCTAAGGGAGTGTCCTCACGATGAGATCATCAGAGTCAATGCGTATTTCCCAGAATGTGGAATTACTCATTTGATTCCTGAATGCCCTAAAAACCCTAGTAAAGGAGCAAAAACTACTCTAAACATGCTGGAAGCAGTGCCATCCAGTGGAGGGTCAGAAAATGAAACGGTAATACCCATTCAGGTAGTTACAAGGACACAAGCTCAGAAAAGGACAGACGAGCCCATAATTGAAGAGCCAAAAACCAATGCCCCTAGTTCAGAAACAGCAAATCAACGAAGCACTTGGAAAGCTAGAAAGGATCGTATGAAAGCTAGGAAGGAACGAGAGCAAACCGCTTTAGCGGAGGAGCTGAAGCAAACAAAGGAGAGGTTGGAGCGATTAGAGGATCTAACTAGTTTAAGCTCACACACTGCTGCAACCATAGAGCCGAAGGAATTAAAGAAACCACAAAGTGCAGGATCGGGAGGATCAGTACTCGTAGAAAAAGTGAATGAGTAGCTAAACGCTCTGTTAAAAGCTTATGAAGCTAGACTCAAAAAGAACCAAACCCATGAGCAAAGGTGGATGACTTATCCATATGCGGAAATAGAAAAACAAAGGTTGGAAATGTGTAAAAGGATGATTGAAACAACTCAATCATTGATGGAAGACCCGCTGGGTAAACCTGCAAATTGGCATGAGGCACCAGCTCCCACCCCTATCCAACCAACTTTAGAGAAACATGCAGAAACAAAGGAAAGACTCACTGATGCCTATGAGTCCAAGGAGAGCCTATCATAGTGCCAAATACAACAGATGAGGCAAGTGACGGGTTCCAACCTAAAATATTGGCAGAAATGGGTAAGGACTGTAACGATCTAGACGATCTGTGGAAGTAAATCCATGAGGCCAACGAGGCTAATAGGATGAGTAACCACATGAATAGCATAAGAAAAGAAAAGAATGTAACCTTACCTCCTATTGAAGAATTTGAGGCGAGATCACAAATAAACTTTGAGATACATTCACAAGGGGGAGACCAAGGATCAATTAGTTCGGGGCACAGCCAACCAGAATCGCTGAGAACTTTACCCTCTTACCTAGGAGAGTATGAAGCCAAGTCGGAAGTGAGAGAAATCCCATCTCAAAGACTTTCTTCTAACAAAGTGATGGATTTGCAAGGATTGATTGAGTTGTGGTCCACTCCGGTGGCATGCACCATCACGTTAGCAGAACTCCTAAGGTTACGGCCAAACATGTGGACCACAGTAGGTAAATGCCTAGAAAAATTTGGAGTGAAAGACCCCACCTTGAAGCTACAAGAAGGGATCAGAGAGTTGGACATGCCTCAACTAAACACTAGGCAAGACCATTAAACAAGGTTGGAGAGTATTGCGAGGGAGAAGATGGAAACACCACACTACCAGTAGAATTCCAAGGAGTAGTTTCCAAAGCTATTATTGACAGTGGGAGTGGGAGTTGCTATCTCCACCAATGAAATCTGAAAAAAATGGGGAAAATCATCTTTGAGGGCTACCAGAATGAAATTGCAATTGACAGATGGGTTCATGGAGAAGCCTCTAGGACTTTTAGAAAAAGTGATTGTCACTTTGTGCGGAATCGAGTATGAGCATACATTTGCAATAGTCGATTTCGACAAAAAGAACAATTATGAGATCATCTTGGGACGACCATTCATGCGACAATTGAAGATGGTCCAAGATTGGGGTTACGACCACATATACCTCAGACATGGCGAGACAACAACTAAAATACACCTGAAAGACCATAGTTACAAAGATGTGAACCAAACACCTGTGGAAGAGTTTGGTTCAGCTACAGTAGCAGGATCAGAAATCCCGGCATGGTTAGGGAAACAAAAAGAGCTATGGATGTGCGGAGCTTCACATTGTGGAAGCCTAAGAAGAGAGGAACACGTCTTAGAAAGAGCGATAGAAGACAAGGAGTATATTCCGGAACCTTTCCCTGAAGATGCCTTGGAACCTCTAGAATGGGAACACATACTAGCAACATTGGATGTCTGTACCATTACAGATAGTCCAACAACAAAATTTTGCGATAAGGATGGCTATGATGTGCTACTCTATTACATGGTAAGCATTATTATACAAGGAGAAGATGAGATGATAGAACCACCAGAACAAGAAGAGTTTTATAACTTCTCTAAACATCTAGAAGTAAATGATGATGCAGATAATGAGTATTCAGACACCTCAAGTGAGCGTGGAAGGGAAACCGAGAATATCAAGTTTTATGATTTTGCTAATCAACACCCTAGACGCCAGGAACGCTATAGGAGGAAACGAGCAGGAAACAAAGCGAGAGAGAACCTGATACCCAAGATAAAAGGTAAAACTCACTATTTGATGCTTGTAAAAGTAGAGGTTTGTGTAAAAGATCACATATCAGGAAGATTCTCAAAAGATCGAAGGGAAAGAACGCAAGAGGAATTAAAACAGGAACGAAAAGCTAAAACAGAAACAAAATCACAAAAATCTCAAAAATAAAAAAAAGAAACAACAAAAGACCAAGAGTGGACCAAACTGGAGCGTAAACAGAAATACCAAGAACTGAAACGGTCTTTAAGAGAGATATGGACTACTAAAAAAGATAGTGATGGTAAAGGGGAGTCAGAAAAGGGGAACATGAATGTACCATCACACTATCGGAAATTTACTATCCGGGACAGAAAAATCATCATGACACCACCAGTCAGGGAAAGAACCAACCAAGAATCTTACGATGGGCCAGAAAATGCAAAAAGGATAGACCTTGCAGAACCAGGTGAAAAGCCTCAGCTGGTCTATATAGCCAACAATTTAGAGCCTGAAGAAGAAGAACGACTAACACAACTCCTCAAGAAGTATAAAGATGTGTTTGCATGGTCGTATAAAGACCTCAAGGGAGTTGATCCATCGATATGCCAACATACAATTCCTTTGAAATCAGATGCAAAACCTAGCAAAAAACGTCCTTATACATATAATGACACATTTGCTAAACGAATCAAAGAAGAGATTGATAAACTGATGGAAGTTGAATTCATCTATGAAATTGAACATACAGATTGGGTGTCACCCATTGTGGTAGCTCCCAAAAAGAATGGAAAACTACGAGTGTGTGTAAACCTGAAAAAGGTAAATGCAGCCACCATAAGGGATAATTATCCCTTGCCAATCACAGAACATGTACTTGAGCGGGTGGCCGAGTAACGGGCTTATTCCTTTCTGGATGGGTTTTCAGGATACAACCAACTGGCAATAGCAAGGGAGGATCAACACAAAACAGCGTTTGCCACAGAATGGGGAATTTATGCGTATCGAGTTATGCCTTTTGGCTTAAATAATGTCCAAGCTACCTTCCAAAGGTTAATGACTCACGCATTCAAGGAATACCTAAGAATATTCTTAGAAATTTACATGGATGATCCTTGTGTACACTCTCTTCTACGAGAGGAACATATCGACCATTTGCAAAAGGTCTTTGAAAAATGCACGACATATCGAATCTGTCTTAACCCGGAATAGTGTGTATTCATGGTTAAGCAACGCCGCATCTTAGGACACATTGTCTCAAGAAATGGCATAACAACTGACCTAGACAAAGTCAAAGTCATTGTAGACCTACCCAGGCCTATTAATGCGAAACAAGTGCAATCCTTCATGGGACACTACGGATATTATCGAAGATTCATATACATGTACGCGGTTATCGCACAACCTCTATATCGTTTGCTAGTCAATTTCGATTGGACCGAGGAGTGTGAAACTTCATTCCAAAAGCTGAAGGAAAACCTTATATCAGCACCTGTACTGAAGGAACAAGATTGGGAAAAGATATTCCATGTTCACATTGATGCTTTTGCATATGCCATTGGAAGTATTCTGGCTCAACCCGGAGATGGAACAATGGATTTTCCAGTTTGCTATGCGAGCCGACAGCTAAACAATGCGGAAAAGAACTACACAACCACCGAGCGGGAAGGGTTAGGAATGATTTATGCTGTAAAGAAATTTCGGCATTATTTGCTCGCAAACAAATTTGTGTTCTTCACAGATCATCAAGCTCTTTTGTATCTGGTAAATAAACCATGCAATACAGGGAGAATTTTACGCTGGTTTATTATATTGCTAGAGTTTGACTTCACAGTGGTGGTCAAAAGGGTAAAACCCATCTACGAGCGGATCATCTTTCAAGGATACACAACGGGGAAGCTCCTGAAGGAGTCGATGATGACATACCAGATGCTTATCTTTTCAATATTGAAATGGTACCCAAATGGTCTCAGGATATTGTTAGCATTCTTTCCTTTGGAAGTGGGTTTGATAATACGGAATACAGATCCAAACAACAAACAATTCAACAAACAAAAAACTTCCAGTTGATAGCAGGACGGCTGTATCATCTAGGATCAGACCAAATCCTACGATTATGTATAAGTCCGGAAGAATTCGAGTGCTACCTTGAAGAAGCACATGTCCAGGATTGTGCATTTCATTGTTCAACACTGAAAACACACCAGAGACTGAAACGGTTAGGGGTTTATTGGCCAACTATGTATGCGGACTCACATTCTTATGTTACCAATTGTACTATATGTAGTGCCAAACGACCAGTGGATCACGCGACATTGTTTCAGGTAAACATTGCACCTGCACGGAGTCAATATATCATTGATTTCTTAACCACCAAGACATTCCCTGAGAACATCACAAGAGCACGGAAAAAAGCTATAGAGCTAGAAGCTCATGACTTTCAGTTGATTGGGAACCAACTTTATAAGCGAGGAAAGGACAATCAACTTAGAATATGTGCAAGCGAATACCTGCTGATTCTAGAACATGCACATAGCGGAATAAGTGGAGGCCATTTTTAAAGCGATAAGACGGCAAAAATAGCCTTAACCGCAGGTATATGGTGGCCTACATTGCACATGGATACTGAAGAGTTTGTAAGGCGTTGTGACGTGTGTCAACGCACCAAGGTGCCAATAAAAAGAGATGAGATGCCACTACGGCCAATGATGGGAGCAAGAGCATTTTCAAAATGGGGCATTGATTTCATGGGACCTATCTCACCCCCTGCATATCGCACCCATACCCAATATATCATTGTGGCTACGGACTATCTCACAAAATGGGTCGAAGCCAAGGCAACTCAAAAAGCAGATGCACGCACCACTGCACAATTTTTGTATGAGAATGTTTTTGTACGATACGGGTTTCCAATAGAAATTGTCAGTGATCGTGGAACACATTTTCTTAATGAAGTCATTGAATATCTGCTAGAGTAATTCATGGTACCGGTCATACATAGGAAATCTTCTCCATACCATCCACAAGCCAATGGACAAGCTGAGGCCACAAATAAAACACTATGCACGGTTCTCACTAAAATAGTGTCAGAATCAAGAAAAAATTGGGATCAGCAGCTACACTCAACACTATGGGCATACAGGGTAGCTTACAAAACATCGATAGGAACAACACCGCACAACATGGTGTTTGGCCTAAATGCTATACTACCCATAGAGTTTTTAATTCCAACTCTACGAGTAGCAAAACTCTTAGAATGGACAGGGCATGAGCTCTCTTCAAGAATAGATGATCTTGAAAAGCTAGATGAACTCTGCTTGAGAGCTATAGCTTCAATCTATGCTAAAAAGAGAAGACAAAAAGAGTTTTTTGACAAACATGTACGCACTAAAGAGTTCAAAACAGGTGATTACGTACTTGTTTATACTTTGAAGAAACATGCCAAGAAACTTAAAAAGCGAGGGATGGGATCATTTGTGATTAGTGATCTATCACAAAGTGGAGCTGTCAAGCTTGCTACATTAGCAGGTAAAGAAATGCCAAACTAGATTAGTGGATGTCGACTGAAGAAATATCATCTACCACTCACACAGGATATGCTCCAACAAATGCATCAAGGAAAACAACGAATGAAGGAAAAACAACGAGTATGAGAGGAAGCTCATGCAGAAGCAAAGGAACGCATTGCAAAAAGAAGACTTCTGTGACAACAAAAACAAAGTGGAGCACCATTGCAAATCAATGCCATTCGACTGACGAAGTTGGATGAAGACACAATGGAGCCAATAATTGCAGTCAAAGTGGGCAACAATCAAGTTGAACCGATAGCATTGCTTGATTCGGGAGCTCAAGCAAATTTGATCTCTTACGGATTATACCGATAGCTCAAATCCACAGGTCAACTTCATCCTACTCCTCAAGTGCTGGAAAGTAGTACATCACACCCGTTGAAAACATTGGGATGGACTATATTGCATGTACAAATACATCAATATATTTACCCACACACATTCTATGTGGTGGAGGATGAAAGCACACAACACCCAATGATGTTGGGACAACCGTGGCAAAAAGAGTACAATGTGTAGATAGATTGGAATGCAAAGGCAGTCAAAATTCAGCATGCACATGAACAACAGGTGATAGCCTTTGCTCAACAATACCATAATAATCACCTGCAAGCCATGCAATCACTGGAAAAAGAGCCAAAAGCAAAAATGCCACCAAAGAACAACATGATACCCGAGACCAACAATCAGGTAAAGGCCAAACATACTAATTACAGACATACGAAGTCACCGGCCGCAATGCAAAGATCTAGGTTACCAAAACAAGGGAAACAAGTATGGATGCGGAAGGATAGAAATGACATGGCAGACAAACAACAATGCAACAAAATAATTTCAACGAAGCAGATAGTTCAACCAAAAACCAAGGGCATAAAACAGATATGGATCCCAAAGAAAATGCTTAGCCATAACCCATATGTCACTCGCATTTGGATACCAAAACAAAAGCAAAAGGAACTCCCTTCAGAACAAGCAACAACGGAAGGCAGACAGCTGCATTTGAAAAAGGAAAATCGACTTATGTGGATGCCAATCAACAACAAACCAGTGGCATCCAAGGAAGTACCAAAACATCTACAAAAACCGGCACAAACAAAATACCAATGGAACACAAAGAATTTACGGCCCACGGCCATTCTGGCCAAGCCAATCCTCTCCATAGAAACAGCTACGACTCTATCAACAGTGTCAGCAAAGCAATTGCCTTTTGCAAAAAAGACAATTAAACAAAGATCAGTAGAGCTACAGCTGTTACTTGCAAAGAAAACAGGAAACCTCGACGGCGAATGCCAATAAGCATCTTGCTTATTCCCTTCTCTTGCGTAGCATTAATTTTTCGATGCATTGATCGAGTATGCATAAAATAGGGCCGCATTAATCGGCCGAGCATTAGCACAACTTTTTCAACCTATGCACGGCACATACTCCGAGGCGATACCTTGTCGTCCGGGAGGACTCCAGCTAGGAGGAGGGAGGCATTCACAAATGCGGAACCAATAGCAGAAAGAGCAAAAAAGGGCATGATTTTAAGGGTTGTTGTTTGATTGCAAATTTTTTTGGAGTAACCCAAGTACATATGACCTTATACAGCATGTATCTATAGGTATATAGGGCCAAACGCCAAATCGAGCCCCTAGGTGTGTGTCTATAAGTAGAAATAGCCATTTTTCGGGCAAAATATTGATAAAACGGAGAAATTCGGCCATAAAAATTGCATGTGAGTGTACATAATGTTTTGCGGTGATGTTTGTGATTTATTATGATTTTTGGGGATTTTTTAGGTTTGATTTGCTATTTTCCTTTTAATTTTGCTAATTTTCGGCAGAAAAATTTCAAAAATACAAAAAGCAGGTAAAATATGGTCGTAATGAAAAACAAAAAATATGGGGATGATCAGCACCTATAGGCCAACCTATGGTACGATGGAGGTGCAATTATGAGGATGTAGCCGGAAGCGTGTTTTGGCCTGATTTTGACCGAAACGTCAAATTTCTCAGAAACTGGGCAAACAGAGTCCAAATCAGGAACTTTTCGAGTTTAAACCGCATTTCGCGAGAAGATGGGAGCATATGTCAAATTTCATCAAGAGTGGTCCGGGGACCCCCAATATAAGAAATTTTCACTCCATTTAAAGCTCATTTCTACTATTCACAGTTGACAGAGACCTCCAGCCACCTAGAGCGCTTCGACCTTCGACGGCTTTGTACGACGCGCACGGGATACTAGACAACGCCAGATATGAGAGGTGAGCTCACTACCATGCACTCTTGGCGTTCATTGTTTACTTTGTCGCGAAAAACTCTCAGAAACAGCAATAGGGCAATGCGGGAAGAGAGAGAAAAGTAGCCATAACTCGACAACCACTAACATGGTAGCTACAAGACTTGTTAGGGGGTTAACCCGAAGAACATGTCTATGACCCCAAATGCCAGATTAGGTCAGCTGGAAAAACCCTAATTTCTCAGGCCTCTTATAACCCGATCCGGAAAAAAGTTGTCAGAACGGAGTGAAATTTCACAAGGAGATACCTTTTAGCATAGCCTGAGGGCCTGTGAAGTTCCTCCAAATTCCGATCACAAAAAAATGGCCTTAATACAAGAAACGACTTTGAGCTTGCAAAGTGTCATTTGGTTCATACGGGCAAACGAAGCGATCGATTGCCCCGAAACTTCACGAGCAGCATCGGCATACCACTAACCATCTGTGCTTAAGGCCAAAAGTGCAAAAAAGCGGCTATCTATCATCACCAATCAAAAAGACGCTTTAAGAGCGACAAATCGCCAAAAGGGGTGTTGGAGAACCCAAATGCGGTGATCCGAGCCTATCACAAATTTTTGTTTATCATATTTTGTTGGTTTTCCTTGCTTCTAGAGGTTTACAATAAAAGAAAGAGTGAGAACAACCTCTTGGAAAAATTTAAAAAAAAAAGATTTGATAGGAATTTTTTCTTGACTAGTTCACCGGAGGTGAAAGGTAGAGGGAGAACCTAGTGGTAAAGGGAAGGGAAAATATGTAAATGTGAAAAGAAAAGATATGATGTGGTTGTGAAGCCATACACCCATGATTCAAGGGTCATGAGTGGCTCATATCATCATGGCTTTGGAGCCATATGATGATTCAAACAAATGGGACCCAAGTAGAAGACTTGGTAAAGGAAGGAACCAGACACATGATTTTGCTGAATTTTAAAAAAATACTTCCACTCCGATCCAAGAAAAGTTGTCTTCATCAAAGTTGTAGCTGATGAGCTGGAGATTCTTTCCATATTTTTTTAATAATTTTTTCATCTACGGTTTAGGAGATATGGCCAAAATGGCGGACGCCAGTTTTTTCAACTGTGGTGGAGACCACCCCCTCTACCTTTACACACACACACCCTTCCTTTTCCACATTGAGACCTTCTCTAAAAATCAGCCATTAGTCTTCTCACCCTCCTCTCCTTCCTCCTCTCTCTCAAGCTCAAAAACCCATCAAAATTCCTCTTCTAATCACCTCTCAAGTCATGCTTAATCTTGTTGTAATTCATAAGTTCTCATTCAACCCCTTTCTATTATTACTAGATATGTATTGATTTTATGTAGATTCTTACATTTTAAAATAAGGAAGCTCTTTGACTCAAGCTATGGAGGAAGGAGTGAAGACAACACAAGTGATGATGGAGCTAATTGGTCAACAAATCACTTGGAAGGAGCTTCTTCATTGGTTGAATGTCCCTAATCAAGCTTCATTTGTACAAATTACACTTGGATCTTAACCTCACTCCTAATCACTCTCTTTCCTATATAAAGAGGCCTTCCCCTTTGTAATTTCAAGCCTCCCTCAACCCCATTGAGTCTTTGTATCACTCACCATGAGCTCATAAGCTCATTCATTCACTCTATTCTTGCACATTCTAGAGTGCAAATTGTTTCATGCTAGTAACCTCTCCTCCTCTTACTTATGTTAATTAAGAGAAATCTTTTATATGTGTGTGAGAGTGCTTGATGTGATCTTGGCTAATCCTTGAGTGGTTGTTTGGTAATCTACATGACTATTTGTGTTGGGAGTGTTTGAAGTCATCCATTCCTTGTACACACACTAAGGTTAGTGCTTTATTCATAGTGATCTCTCTCTCTCTCTCTCTCTCTCTCTCTCTCTCTCTCTCTCTCTCTCTCTCTCTCTCTCTCTCTCTCTTTGTGTAGCGGTCCTAGCCCACGCTTCCAAGACTAGGTGGTGCCCTTATCTCATTTCCCTTGTGGCGCAGTGGAGTTTGTTTTGGTGTAGAGGCCACCATTCCAAATTTCCTTCGTCATAAATTGGTGCCCCCACTGAGGAGTTCTCAAGCAGCGCTCTGTCAATCCTATGAAGGAAGATCCATCAAATTCTCCGAGACTTCCACTATGGTCTCCCCAAGAAGCTCGAGAAAAGAAGCGTCTTTATCGACAAACGGCATGTATGCTGGTAAAGAGAGTTAACTACACACACCCTTCTTTGCTTCAAGGAAATTCTTGTAGTCATCAAGTCCCTAGGTCAAAAAATTGTGTTGAGTGCTTTGTGGCTAGTGTGAAGACACTTCCTTTGAAGCCTCGACTTCAGGTGGTGAAAGCACTCTCAAACTCGGGTATTAACAAGTTTTTGGAGGGGGAGCTACACATCAATGGGGTGCGGTATTGGCAAGAGGCTACATATGGTGATGCACTCCAACTACTACTAGCAAGAAGGCTCAAGGTGGTTGAGAGGGTAGCCATCGAACCCTATGAACTCTACAAAGCTGAAGATGGTCACATCAAAGCTAGGCTAATCACTGGTGAGCAAATTCTTCGCATCTCTCAAATGGTGGGATCCAAGAGAGCTCAACTTCAATGAAGTGCTTCATGGAAGCTTGTATTTAATGCACCAATGAATAATCCCATTTTCTACAACTTTCAATCAGTTCAGAATATTAGGGTGAATGTGCGCATTGATAGAAAGATTTTTTTCCAACAAAGATTGGTCTTCTATTTTGGAGCTGAGAGGTTGAGAGAGATATTGTTGTCCCCTGACCCTATAATATTTCCTATTTTGGAGTATAATGTATCTTTTGATGTTCACATCTTCATCTTGCTTTAAGCATACTCCATGAATCATAGGGATTTATATGGACCTTTCCAACCTCTTGCTAGACAAACTGTGCATATAATAGCTAGCACAAAGCTTAGGTTCCAAAACATCATAAGGAACTTACTAGGCCCTCGTCGTCTAGCTGAGATTAATGCATCTATCAATCCATTTATTCTACCCTTAATAAGATATGATTTGGGCCTAGGCGTTTTCATCTTTGTGCTGTATTGAGAGGAAGGCAACCCACTTTTATGATGGCTTTCCCAAATTTTTTTGGGCATAGTGGGGAAAATGCTGGGGATTTTTTGGATAACTTGGAGATGGCTTTCCTTGTCTCTGGGAGGGATGATGAAGCATTGAAATTGAGAGCTTTTCCTTTGGTGCTCAAAGAAGAAGCTAGGGTATGGTTCCAGGCTCTAGATCCAACCCAAAGAATTGATTGCGATGGATTGAAGGCGGATTTCCTACGAAGATTTCAACGAGCCAATTCGGCAGAAGAACTATGGCAACGGCTTCTGGCCCTTCATCAAGTTGACCCTCATGGTTATGCAACCTATGAGGAAGGTTTTCTGAAACTTTGGGGGCAATGGTCAGACTCACTAAACCCTGGGAAGCGAGCTCCCAATTGCCTCCAAAAGGATCGATTTATCTCAGGTTTGTACCCCTTGCTAAGGGAGAAGGTAAAGAGAAAATTTCCAAATGCTTTTGAAGATGCCTTAAGAATTTCTAGGGAAAAGAATAGAAAGATTCTCTATCAAGCCCAAGCTGGCCAGCTAGCTTTGGGAGGCAATATCACAACTATGGAAGCTTCTCACATACCTCCAAATGTGCCTAATGCACCAGACCTCAATAGAGGTCAACAAGAAGATATGCTCCAACAAATAAACAATCTCACAAACCAGCTAGAGGGGTTGATAGTAAATCTTGTGCAGGGTGCAAGAAGACCTATTGAGGGAAATGGTGGGAATCGGCCACCAATGGGACGTCAAGCAAGGGAAATGTTGTGTTACAATTGTGGGGAAAATGGCCACGGCATGTATAATTGCCCTCATCCCAGAAGATATGACTACCCTGTCAGAGGTCCTCGACAACAAGTAAGTCCTCCCCGTGCTAGAGCTCAAGCACAAGAGCAACCGCAACCTCAAATTTTGCAGCCACCTCGTGCTCAAGCTCAAGCCCCTGCTACTCAACCAAATGTGAACATCATAAGGATGGAGGAGGTCCTGAAGGGCAGAAGCAACCAGGAAGAAATAGCTAAAGGGAAGATGAAGATAGATGAAGTGGCTACAATGCCTATCAAACGTGTGCGTGTCCAAGATGAAGTAGGTAAAGAAACAAGCAAGGATGCAAGCAATGAAGCAAGTTCATCTCGGGCAACTAAAGATGAAGCCAAGAAGAGAAAGACCCGTACTAGGTCTCAAATTGACATCTCTGATTTCCCTATGGGATCTCGGACACAACCTTATGACTTGACAGCTGATGTGAGTTCTCAAGGACCAAAGATTACTTGGCCACAACTACTTCATATCTCCCCAAAGCTTCGACGACAATGGTCAAAAATGGTGAGCACGAGGGCAAAGCGAAGTAAGCTAGTAAGTGTAATCAAAGCATATGGTCTCAAGGATATAGTGCCTTTGGTGGAGGCTCAAATCAAGGGACAACGGATTCCAAAAACTTACATTGACAGTGGAGCAGAGGTTTGTGTCATGACAGAAAAGCTAATGCATCAATTGGGTTTAGAGGTAATGGAATCATCAAACTTTAGGGCAAAAATGGCCAATAATGTCTCTGTCACTTGTGTGGGTGTAGTGAAATCTTTGAGAGTTTCTGTTTTTGGACTCACTACAGAGGTTGATGCTTATGTGATGCCAGTAAAGGGAGAAGGATACCCCCTTATTTTAGGACGACCTTGGCTCATGGGTATAGGAGCTAGGCAAGATTGGGCAACAGGAGACTTGGAGTTGAGGCCTCGCATGGGTGGCCATAGTCGGAAGGTGGTTTATAACCTAAAGAATGGGTGACAAGAGAACCTTGAACTAGAAACGTCAGCTGATGAGTGGAGCTCAAGTGGATGCTCCTCATCCATGGACGAGGAAGAGAGTTCAAGTGAAGAGAGTGATAGCACTCTCGAAGTCATGGGCGTCACCGTAAAGGAAACTACCTCATCAGAAGACAACCCAAGGATCCAAATGGAGAATGTGTGGGATGCCAGCCTAGAGGAGATGTTATCCAAGGATATAAAGGAAGAAGAAAAGGAGGGTTATGTAAATGTTCTCAAGAAGCATGCATCATTGCTTATTTCTGATTACACTCACATTACAGGTGTCACTGCAGTGAAGCATCATATCCATCTAAAAGAAGGGAGCAAGCCAGTAGTACAAAAACTAAGAAGATTAGGAGTTGTGCAACAAAATGCACTGTTGTCTGAGGTGAAGAGACTTTTAGAAGCAGGATTCATATACCCAGTAGAAGATTCAGAATGGGTCTCCCCAGTAGTGGTGAGGCCAAAGAAGAATGGTAAATAGCGAGTGTGCGTGGATTACAAGCCACTAAATGCTGCAACAAAGAGGGACCACTTCCCTCTCCCATTTCAAGATGAGATTCTAAATGAAGTAGCATGCCATGAGAGATACACAGTGTGTGATGGCTACTCTGGCTACTTTCAAATACGCATTGCAGAGGAGGACCAGAAAAAGACTACTTTCATCACACCATGGGGATGTTTTGCATTTTGAGTCATGCCTTTTGGTCTCACCAACGCTCCAGCCACCTTTCAACGATTCATGAACATGGTCTTCCAACCTTACTTTGGTAAGTCCATAAGGGTTTTCATAGATGAATTTTGTATGTACAGCTCCAAAAGTATGCATCTCGGCAAGATTGATGAAGGATTTACTCGTTTAGCTAAGCTGGGTGGACAACTAAACAAGGACAAATGTCACATTGGGGAAAGCAAGGTTACACTATTAGGGCATGTAGTGTCCATTGATGGAATCGAGGTAGATCCTGAAAAGATAGAAACATTGCTAAATCTACCTTCCCCAACTTCCATCAAACAATTAATCTCTTTCTTGAAAAAGCTAAGATATTTGAGTAGATTCATACACTTACTCTCCCAAGTGATATTTCCTCTACAACAGCTGACTCGTCAAGAGACGCTTGTTTGGAGTGAAGAAAGTGATGGGCATTTTAGAGAGATTAAAAAAATGTTAGGGTCACTCCCTGTAATCCTCCAACCTTGTTGGGAAGAAACATTCTTTGTAAACCCTAGTGTGGGAGAAGAGGCCATTGGTGCTGCCCTCCTACAAAAAGATCCAAAAACATCCTTTATGAGGCCTGTGTATTTTGCTAGCCGCCTCATGGAAAACACAGAGAAGGCCTACACCCTGATGGAACAGCTAGTGTTAGCTCTCATGTTTGCGGTAACCAAATTTCGGCCATACTTGCTGCCGAAGAGGTTTGTAATTATCACTTTGGAGGATATGTTTCCCTATGCACTGCAACATATGGAAATCTCTGACAAAATAGCAAAGTGGGTGGTGCGACTTCAAGAGTTTGATTATACAATACAGGTTGAAAGAACAAGTCGAGCATGCTTAGCCGACATTTTAACAAACAAGTGCTATGAAAAAGTTTTCCATTTGAAGAGAAAGGAACTTCCACCACCTCCAGCTCCAGAGGCTTTGGTCAATGCTTATAGCCTCTACTTTGATGGAGCATACAAGAGAACCAAGGATAAGGCAACTGCAGGCATCGTGGTCTTATCTCCATTGGGAGAGAGGATCCATGGTGAAGGGATCACTCTAGAAGATGTCCACTCCAAAAATGAAGCAGAATATCATGCTCTAATTCATGGCCTTTGTTGGTGCCTCGATAATTCAATTAAGAAATTAAACGCTTTTGGTGACTCCATGCTTTTGGTAAGGCAAATGCAAGGTACATGGGCTTGCAAAAATGCCCGTCTCTCTACTAAAATGAGAGAAGCCAAAGCTCTTATGAGGAGATTTAGGGAGGCACAAGTACATCATGTGCCAAGAGACCAGAACAAGGATGCAGACCACCTAGCATCATCAAAGTTAAATGAGTCAATAGTGGGAGCAGTGGCCATCAAACTTCCACTTCATCAAGGCAAGGAGGACTTGGAAGATATTATGCACATTCTGGAGCAAGGAGAGGCTCCTAAACACTTGAATGCAGGGGAAAGGCGATGGTTAGCTAGGAAGGCTACCAGGTATCGCATAGTAAATGATGACTTGTATTGTCTTGGTAAGGATGGTGTGCTTAGGAGAGTGCCTTTGAAGAGTGAAATTGAAGAGATTTTAAAAGCTTGTCACGATGATATGTGCGGAGGACACTTTGCACACGACGTCACTAGTAGAAAGGTTCTACAAGCTGGGTTTACTTGGCCAAGTCTTCATCGTGATGTCAAATACTGGTGTAAAACATGTGATGAATGTCAGAAAGCAGGACCATGACGGCTCATAGTTGAACCTCAGAACCCAATAAAGGTATATGGGCCCTTTGAGAAGTGGGGAATTGATGCCATAGGGCCTCTACCACGCACTCAGTCATGTAAAGAGTACATCATCATGGGAGTAGACTACATGACTAGATGGGCTGAGGCTATGTCGACCAATAGAATTACTGCTAAGGATGTGAGTCAGTTCATCTTTGACCACATCTGTTGCCGGTTTGGCACCCCTCTTGAAATACTATCTGATAGAGGACCAGGGTTTAGAGCAGACTTGGTAGGAGAACTCATGAAGAAGCTAAATATCCAGCATCAACACTCTACTCCTTACTACCCTCAGTGCAATGGTTTGGTGGAAAAGGTAAATGGAATCATTTGCAAAATTCTCACCAAACAGGTACATGCCAGGCGCCAAGATTGGGACAAACACCTGAATGGAGCTCTATGGGCCTATAGAACCTCCTTCAAAACCACATTAGGGTACACACCCTTTCATTTGGTTTATGGAAAGGAGGCGCTTTTGCCCATTGAGGTGAAGTTAACAAGTCTTCGAATATTGGGTAGCCAGGTAGGCTCTCAAAAGGAGAAAGTACATCAAAGGATCATGGATCTAGAGAGGCTGCAATTGGATCGTGAAGAAGCCATCAACCACTATTCTCAAGAAGAAGAGAAGCGCAGAGAAAATTTCAACAAAAAGCTAGCATCCAAAGACATCAAAAAGGGATCTCTGGTGCTTCGATATGACAATCGCTTCGACACTCGTAAGGATGGAAAGTTTCTTTTTCGATGGGAAGGCCCGTTCTTGGTCACCAAAAAGTTCAAAAATGGCTCTTACAGACTTCAAGACATTGATGGTAAAGTGCACAAGACCAGGACAAATGGATGGCGTCTAAAGCCTTATCACATCAGGTAAGGTCAGCTCAAGATCAAAGAAAGTAGGCTAGAGGCATAAATACCCCTAGCCAGGTTTGGGGGGGCTATGATCCGAGCCTATCACAAATTTTTGTTTATCATATTTTGTTGGTTTTCCTTGCTTCTAGAGGTTTACAATAAAAGAAAGAGTGAGAACAACCTCTTGGAAAAATTAAAAAAAAAAAGATTTGATAGGAATTTTTTCTTGACTAGTTCATCGGAGGTGAAAGGTAGAGGGAGAACCTAGTGGTAAAGGGAAGGGAAAATATGTAAATGTGAAAAGAAAAGATATGATGTGGTTGTGGAGCCATACACCCATGATTCAAGGGTCATGAGTGGCTCATATCATCATG
This sequence comes from Adiantum capillus-veneris, assembly GCF_014529385.1. Taxonomy (NCBI): domain Eukaryota; kingdom Viridiplantae; phylum Streptophyta; class Polypodiopsida; order Polypodiales; family Pteridaceae; genus Adiantum; species Adiantum capillus-veneris. The sequence goes on along the minus strand of NC_140935.1, from coordinate 10,098,188 downwards.
GCTTTGGAGCCATATGATGATTCAAACAAATAGGACCCAAGTAGAAGACTTGGTAAAGGAAGGAACCAGACACATGATTTTGCTGAATTTTAAAATAATACTTCCACTCCGATCCAAGAAAAGTTGTCTTCATCAAAGTTGTAGCTGATGAGCTGGAGATTCTGGCCATATTTTTTTAATAATTTTTGCATCTACGATCTAGGAGATATGGCCAAAATGGCGGACGCCAGTTTTTTCAACTGTGGTGGAGACCACCCCCTCTACCTTTACACACACACACCCTTCCTTTTCCACATTGAGACCTTCTCTAAAAATCAGCCATTAGTCTTCTCACCCTCCTCTCCTTCCTCCTCTCTCTCAAGCTCAAAAACCCATCAAAATTCCTCTTCTAATCACCTCTCAAGTCATGCTTAATCTTGTTGTAATTCATAAGTTCTCATTCAACCCCTTTCTATTATTACTAGATATGTATTGATTTTATGTAGATTCTTACATTTTAAAATAAGGAAGCTCTTGGACTCAAGCTATGGAGGAAGGAGTGAAGACAACACAAGTGATGATGGAGCTAATTGGTCAACAAATCACTTGGAAGGAGCTTCTTCATTGGTTGAATGTCCCTAATCAAGCTTCATTTGTACAAATTACACTTGGATCTTAACCTCACTCCTAATCACTCTCTTTCCTATATAAAGAGGCCTTCCCCTTTGTAATTTCAAGCCTCCCTCGGCCCCATTGAGTCTTTGTATCACTCACCATGAGCCCATAAGCTCATTCATTCACTCTATTCTTGCACATTCTAGAGTGCAAATTGTTTCATGCTAGTAACCTCTCCTCCTCTTACTTATGTTAATTAAGAGAAATCTTTTATATGTGTGTGAGAGTGCTTGATGTGATCTTGGCTAATCCTTGAGTGGTTGTTTGGTAATCTACATGACTATTTGTGTTGGGAGTGTTTGAAGTCATCCATTCCTTGTACACACACTAAGGTTAATGCTTCATTCATAGTGATCTCTCTCTCTCTCTCTCTCTCTCTCTCTCTCTCTCTCTCTCTCTCTCTCTCTCTCTCTTTGTGTAGCGGTCCTAGCCCACGCTTCCAAGACTAGGTGGTGCCCTTATCTCATTTCCCTTGTGGCGCAATGGAGTTTGTTTTGGTGTAGAGGCCGCCATTCCAAATTTCCTTCGTCAGCGGCAACAACCACACGAAAAGGTTCTTACTCACTTCCCCAAGCTAGGAAATTGATATTCAGTAGGAATAATGGTGGGAAGATGTCTCAAGGACCAAGCAACAACTTCGAGGACTGAAAAGGCAAAGGGAAGTTTCTATGCTCAAGTAATGACTTTTAAAGTTGAAATCCAGTATTTAGGGCTTAGGGCACAATCACTATGCAAGTCACGATTCAAAAAATCACATTTTTGCAACAGTAGTCTTTATACGTGTATAAAGACTCACTGCCAATTTCACAAGGAGTTCATCACAAACTGATTCATATTGCCATAGTACATACTCTAAGCATAGGACCTACCAATTTTGATTGGGTTTGGAGCTAGTTGGAGCATCTAATGCCAAAAAAACGCAAGGTTTAGGCCTAAACTCAAACTATAACCGAAACACTAACAAACTTGCTCCAAATCCAACCAAACTTGATCCCGGCACTATACAATGCATCAGCAACAAAATACATTGAAAACAGTAAAAAAAATCCAGATGTAGTCTTTATATGCGTATAATGACTTGATCTTCTTCTGGAGGTCAAACTCATCATTTTTTGTTTTCATCTTATCCAATATCATGAATACATGCCAAATATCCAATTTGGACCAATTTGAACAAGTTTATGACTAGTGGGATCAAAAAGAGTGAAAAAAGAATACCAAAACCACAGATTGAACCCTAGCCTCCCCAGCCTCAGTGACAAACCTCAAAATTAAAATTTGGAATGATCAAAGGGCTAACCATGCCATGGGGACCTCACAGATGAAGTTCAGCCTCATTTTGACCATCTAGACTTTATACGCGTATAAAGACTACAAAGGCAAAATTGAAGGAGTTGTTAACATCTTTCACGTTTCAGGATTGTAACACAACTGTTATAGCTCAGAACCCAAGTTCTACCACATTCAATAGCCTCATGACCACTCAAACCCCAATCACAAGGGTCAACACACTAGATCTCAAATTCATGGTTTAAAGCAGCTGATGTCTACAGGTTTTGGTGCAAAGGGAGTGTTAACCTAGCCAAACTCTATCCATGGTATCAAATTAGATGAAATTTTCCAACTTAGACTTTATACACGTATAATGTCTCTCAGGCCAAATTTGACATCCAATCTCAAGCTTCACTTATCCCAAGCCTTTGATCCTATCTCAGAGGAATTCCCACCAAGTTTCATCCTCAGAAATCCTCTTAATGATTGTCGTTCATCAGAAAGCCCACAAAAAGCGTGAAATCAGAAAAAAGGGTCAAAACTTGTTCAAATGACATCCAAATTGGAATCCAGGCCTATACATGTGACCCACCAGCCAAGGGCTATGCACACATTCAAAATCACCACCATCTATTCACATAGACTTTATACGCGTATAAAGTCTCATTGCACTATTCTGAGCATGATTTGCACTTTTTACAACATGCATAGCACCCCTAGGCCCTAAATAGCTTGTGTTTCAATTTTGAAGTTATATGGATGCAAGAAGCTGATATTATGCCAGATTTTAACATGCTCACTAACTTTGACATTCTGAGTACACCAGGATCAATGGAGTCAAGCCGATCACTGGCAAAAAAGAAAAGGATGTCCCTGAAGGACATCATTGCAAAGACCGAGCCGTACACCATACCTCGAGAATCACTAAAGCCTGTAAAAGCATGGATAGATGACGGAACACTTGAGGATGAAGGGATCTCAATATACCAAGGCACTTTCAGAGATCCTCAAGGGAACACAGTTGATATCCCTATGAACCCAAGAGAAATCATTGATTATGCAAACAAAGAAGCTCTGCTAACTCAGTTGGAAAGGGCAGACTTGCACAATTTCTTCACTGCGGAGCTAGCATGTGTGGATCTACAAAGAGTTTATGAGCTCACAAGCACAATTCAGAAGGATGGCAAGGCTGTGATCACCGACTTGGACAACCAAAAAGTCGAGGTGATGATTACACCACAGGTGATAGCAGATGCCCTAAGTATGGGCAATGAAGGGAATTCTGTCAGGGAAAGAAGAGAAACTTTAGAAGTTTATCACCAAAAGAAGAAACCAAATCAGACTTGGGAAGACATGGTGGACCCAAGAGCAGCCAGAATCTGCAAGCTGTACAATCAGTATTTCCATTTATGCAGCATTAGCCTCAGAAATATACGGCACCACCACATGTCGTTGCCACGACAGTGACATGGGCCATCCGAAGCAATGTGCCTAAAGCGTTAAACTATGCACAATATTTGCATGAACAAATAGTACAAATGGGGACAGAGAAGCCAAGATACATTGATGGGGGAGAGGTCTTAACCAAGATAGCATACGAAGCCATTGGAGCCAGAGGAAAATGGCATGCACCCCCATCACAGAATGAGTGGCTGAGAGAGGAGGAGGATGTAGAGGAAGAGCCACCTGTAGCACCACCCATTCAAATTGTGACCAGATTCCGAAAGAGATTAGAAACAGTACATGAAGAGGAAGCGGAACAACCTCCACGAAAGAAAGGCAAAGCAATTATGACCAAGGAGCCAAAGCCCAAGGAGACCACTAGCCAAAAAGCGGCAAGGATAGAACGGCTAATTGACCAATTTAGAGCCGAAAAGAGCCTTGAAGGGAGATTTTGAAGAATACTGGGTGCCAGATCCAGCAAGAGTTGGGGCAGCTCATCCTGACCACTCGAAGATCAATTTGATCATTATATTAAAGCATATGAAGAGTCGGAAAGAGTGATAGAGCAACAATCTCTAGAGCCTTTCACTTCAGATGAAGTGGAGGACATAAAGAAGAGATTGAAGGAAATACCTGCTGAAGCAAAAGATGCCCAAGAAGAAAAGAAGGAAAGTGGGAAATCACCCTCTCCAAGGCCACTCTCTCCTTTACCCAGCCCTCAACCTTCAATCACCCTTCCAAAGAGCTCACCAAAAGAGAAGGGAGAGGTGCAGACACCACCAAAGGATAAGGAGGAAGAAGATAGATGCAATTTTCAAGACCTACTCAATGTAGGCTATTAAGAAGAAGAAGCGGCCGAGGGAGTGTACGGGGTGCCACACCCACCATGGAAGGAAAAGACTAAAGAAAAGACGCCAGCACAAGCTGCGGAAAGAGCACAAGGGGATAGAAAAGCACAAGAAGAATCTCAAGAGCAACAAGAGCAACCTGAAGTGCCGGGAATGGAACAGATTCCCCAACACTACATTTGGAAACCCTTGGAGCGCCCGTATAGGCCTCCTCCATCAGGGGTGATGCTAAGCATGGGGTACCAAGTTCCATTTTCTGGGCCAATTGATCGACCTACTAGACAGAACATACTACAAGATAATGAGAAAGATGTAAGAGACGCGCATCAACTTCTGGACAGAATTAGGACGCGGTCTCTTACACTAGCTGAGGAAAACAGTATGCTCAGAACAAGATAAGCGAACATGCAAGATGAATATGATCATCTCTTTAAAGACCTTCAAGATGCAAAACTAAGAGCAGATGATGCAGAGCATGAACTTGAAGAAGTATCTAGAATTTTGAAAGAAGCTGAAGCGGAACGAGATGGACTAACACTCCAGATGGCAGAGGCCTCCAATGAGGTCCGAAGTGTCACATTTGAAAAAGAAAAGGTGGAAGATAGTTAGAAGCCGCCAAAGATGAGATCATGGAGCTGAAAGCCAGATTGGAACTTCAAGACACAAAATTCCAACGGCTATGGGAAACTCCAAGGGCAGCGAGAGGCCGACCGGAAGACAACAGTAGAGAAGTGCAGGCCCTCGAAGAGAAAATCAAAGGACTACAGCATTCTCTTAAGTCTGAGCAACGACAAAAGACTCTTTTAGCTGAAGATTTTGTAAGAGAAGAAGAGAAGCTAAAAGCCAACAACGAGCAGTTAAGCCAACAACTTGCGGAGCTTCAAGAATTGCTGGTCGACAATGCAGCTACAGCTACTCAAAGGGAATTAGATGTACAAGGACAGCTGCAAGAGCTCCAAGCAGGACCAAGCACGGGGGAGACAGAGGTGAGTTCTCAGACAGAGCACATGCAAATACCAGAAGGGGCTGAAGACCCTAAGCCTATTGAGGAAGAGATGCGGCAGAAAGAGGAAAAGGAACAGGCTCTAACAGCTGAAGAGGAGGCCCGATTGCATCATCTGATAGAACAAACTACAGCGGAAGATCACAAAGCCTCCATAGAATGGGAAAAAAGAATTATCCACTCATTGGGTGCTCAAGGGATCGCCACATCATTCTTAAGAGAAGAGTGGATGCAGCCAACACTTCCATATCCTCTTTTAAAATATGAAGTCGAAGCAACCAAAAAGAGAATTCAAGCCGAAGGAACAATAGCCATATACGAAGGAGATCTACAAAGCAATGCAGATGTGAAAAGAATTGTAGATTCTCAACCCAAATGGAGAAAAGCCTGGCTCATCAAATATCCGGCATATTTGAAGAATTTGGTGGAAGCACCTAAGTCTATAAGGGATGATTGTGCCTACTGCCCAATGCCACATGTCAGATCATGGGCCAATCATCTCAGATTATTAAGAACACATGCAACATGGCTAAATTACCCATCATTGCCACCACCTAGTGCAGGAGAGAGAATAAGTGCAGCCTATATGGTGAAAACCCTAAAGGGCACCATTAGGATATTCATTGGCTCTCCTGACCTAGCGTGCATCATGCTAAGAAAAATATGCAAAACCTTACTGGCCTGTCTTGAAGTGTTCGCTCCCTCCAAAGCTACCGACTCAAGTCTACTATCAACGGGCGACACATTCGCCAAGATGGTCTACAACCTCTCAAAGCAGCCATCACCTGAAGTGTTGCATCTACTCTATCAGAGAGTTATGTTCTTGCCGAGCTATCATATGCAGGCATTCAAAGAGGCGTTTTATACAGGATTTTTCACTTACGACAGCAAGATATTTGGTCCTACTATCACTCTCGGGAATGTAAGATATGAATCCTATCTCAAATTGATAAAGCCACCAGGCTTCCATTAGCAGCGGGCATAAGAAGATGGCCCAGGCGGCAAGTCAAGCAGAAAGATCATGTCAGGGACGACCTGAACACAGAAGGGGGGAGTGTTGACCTACAAATCAACCGCATCCAAAATCCCATTTTTCTTGTACTATTCACACGATGAGCTTAAATGTAATTAATTCTTCAGGCTCCAGATAATTTTCGGAACATATGTCATTGTATTCGCTACTCAACAACACCCCTGATAGGAAGTAGATGACACCTCCAAGGCCGAGGCAATCTTTTGTAAACCTAAGGGTCTGTTTTAAAAAAATCATTTTTGGGGGTTTATTTGAACGTACGGTGACTGTGTACTGTGTGTGAGAGTGAGAGAGGTCTTCTTCCCTTCCCCTTGCATGCTATGAATACTACATTGTGGAAGTGACTACGCCATCGTGTTAGCAACGGCGAGAGCTATGCTTCGACGCCAAGCTTGAGCGGTTTCAGTCTCTTCGCGAAGAGCTCTTCCGTGAGCTTCCGAGTGAGTTTTCTCTCTATCCGTGTGTCTGTTTTGTGAATTATTTATGTCATTGCGTTCACGGCGAGTAGAACTACACTTTAGGACTAAACATTTCCAGATTTGATGACCTGTAAATTTCGGCCTGTCTTTATACGCAATTTCTGCACCATATGTTTACGGGTTGTGGATTAGGTTAGAAACTTCAGGGAAGTGTCCTCTAGGTGCGTAGAGTAGGATCCTTGAGTTTTGTGACGAATCGACAATGTTTGACCATGTTTCGGTGAACGGAAGTGTTGTAGGAAAGATTGCAATTCAGTATGATTAGAGTGCTTTAGAATGATTTCCTTTGGTAGTGATTGTCTAGAGAAGGTTGAATAGTTGAGTGACAATCAACTATTTGTTTCCATGCGCCTGTGGATCAACTCCGTCCTACGTTGGCAACTTGTTGTTGGCTTGGTTGTCATTGTATTAGCGTCTGCGAGCAGTGTTTCTGCACAACAACAAGATGCTACGTTCAAAGTTTCGAAAGCATGCTTCAATAAGGGTTACATACACATTACAACTTGTGCATAGTGATGTTTGTGGGCCTATGCAAACTCCATCCTTAAGTGATTACATGTACTTCGTGACTTTCATTGATGATTACTCAAGGCATGCATGGATGTATCTGCTTAAAGCTAAGTCCAAAGTGTTCATGTGCTTCAAGAAATTTTTGATTATGGCTAAAAATATCTCAAAATGTACTAATGACACCCTCTGTCCAAATCGAGAAGGGGAGTATATGTCTCATGAGTTTAATGCATTTTGGCTAGTCGTGGGATAAAACACCAATGTGTAGTACCATATACACCTCATAAAAATGGTGTTATTGAGAGGATAAATAGAAGATGTCACAATGTATGGTCAAGAGTCAAGCTTTACCACATTCATTTTGGCTTGAGGGTGTCATGTGTGTTGCCTATGTACTTCAGAGGTGTCCTACTTAAGCTTTGCAATCTAAGACTCCTTATGAAGCATGGAATGGTAAGAAGTTTTCTATTGATCACATGCACATCTTTGCTTGTTTAGCTTATGATTTGGTGCCACAAACCAGTGCAAAAAATTGGATAATAAGACTGTCAATTGCATTTTTTGTTGGTTAAAATCCTAAAATCAAAGGTTACAAGTTATACCATCTGCAAACAAAAAGTATCTTGGTTTCATGAGATGTTGATTACAGTCTTGAAAACAAAGGCTACATGTTATACCATCCACACAAAAAATTTATCTTGGTTTGATGAGATGTTTTGTGGAAGATTATGTTCAACCTTAGAAGTGTTATCAAGTACCACACACAATAATGTAAGCTCAAGAGATATTTATGACACTTTGTTGCCTCTTTTCAATGGTAAGAACTTGAATGTAAGTTTCGATGAGGCAAATGTATAGCCTGTGGGGGTTCTGAATAATGTTACATATCATCATATTATTGATGTAGATGTGCATGATGTATTTGATGTGGAAAGGGCTGAGAATGAAGAGGCTAGAGGTATGCAAAACATGTTGGTGCATACTTTATGTGACAGTAAATTGGATGCACCTATGTCTAGTCGTACTCGTTTAGGTTCTTGCTATGCATCATATGCATTAGATTGTTATGCTTTGGCTATTTCTAGTCTATGTGATGAAGAGGAACCTCTTTCTTTTGATGAAGCATAGAATTCAAAAAATTGGATTAGAATATGATGCACTTATAGACAATGAAACATGGACTTTATGTGATTTGCCTCCTGGAAAGAAGGCCATTGATACGGTGGGTTTACAAGTTGAAACGTAAGCCAAATATTGAGATTGATCGCTACAAGGCTAGAATTGTTACAAAAGCACAGTAGAAAGGCTATTGACTATGAAGAGATGTTACGGGACTGGGCACCCTCTTGTTTAGTGGTTAGCTGCAATTGGGATAGCTGGCATAATGATTAATTATGTGCTGTCTATTTATTTTATAATTGAGGTGATGATGATGATTTTGTAGAGTGGAATGTAAGGAGTTGATGAAGAGGCTCTGGCAATTACTCTTGGCCAGTTTATGTTCGCACAGTATTTTAGACTTTCATTTCAATATGCCACTATGGCTTTGTAAATTATCGTAGTGGGAACTCCCCTTATGGGTCATGCAAGAACTAATGAGCTTCACACATTTACAAAAGTGAAGTGTTTGTAAAAAGAGGGGCCTCAATTTTTGGCACCTTAAACTCACAAATAATATAATTAATACCAACTCCACAAGGGAGGTGCATGGAGTTTGGGGCTAGATCTATGCCTTTCTCTTGCAGATTCTCTTATCTACTCTCTTATGCTATGTGCTATTTGTTGTGTACTCTCTAATCAAGTCTCCATCTCTTACAACTCTCTTTCAAATTCTTACAAGCTTGTCTATGTCAATTCTATGTTCTCTGTGTGCCCGGGGAGGTCTTCTCATAATAATGTAACCTATCACGTGAGTTCAACAGAAGGGTATTTAAAGTTCTTGAAACTTACAGAAATATATATACAGAAGGGCATTATTTTTTCAAATTAAAAAAAAACTTTCAGATTTTAAAAGAAAAGGGTATATTATATTTTTAACAAAATTCACAGATAAGGGGTTACAAACATGTCTTGAACGCACGTGATATGGTAGTTTTACACATAGTGAACCCCCCGGGTCTGTGTGTGAGTGTCATAATCTAGGTGTGTGTGTGTGTGTGTGTACGCGCTTGGAAATTGGGAAAAGAGGTGCACAGGTTGATGGTGATGTTTGTGAGAATGTGTTGAATAGCTTAAGCAGTCGATCTCCCCCTCTTCACCCAACAGTGGTATCAGAGCGAAGGTTCCGTTCACTTAGAGTAATTATGCAAACAAAAAGACTCGATCTCGACAACCAAGAAGCTATGGTTGCAAAAGCCGAGGTACATTTAGAATCTTTGATGCAAAGTCTCATTCAAGAATTGTAGAATTCGATCAAGGATCAAGGAGATCTATATCGACAACACTTCAAAAATCAACAAAGCTCTCAAAGCTTGCCAGAAGAATCAAAGGTTGAAGAAAAGAAGAAAAAGTGGAAGAAGAAGCGAGCCGACAAGCATGCAAGGGAATGGACCGGAAAGTTTAGCCTAAAAACTGGCTCTTAACACAAAAACTTGCACTTGCATGAGCTACGTTCTTTTATTGGTCTTTGTAGCTATTATAGGAAATTTGTTTGTAATTTTTCTTACAAATCACATTATTTGACTCTCCTGTTGAAGAAAAACACACCTTATGAATGGACTGATTTGCAAGAAAGCTCATTTAAAGCACTTAAACATGCCTTAACTGATGCACCTGTTGTGCAATTGCCTGATTTTGAAAGACCATTCTTTGTGGTAGTCACTGATGCTAGTGGAAAAGGTATCGATGCAGTCCTTATGCAAGATAACCAGCCGTCAATTCAAACCTTTTGAAACAAAATTCAGTACTTATTATAAAGAATCGACTGTTGTGGTACATGCATTGAAAATCTAGAAACATTATGTAATGGGTACTGACTTGATCATTAAAACTGATCAACAAAGTATCAAATATCTACTTTCTCAACCCTTAATAGATGATAGACATATTAAGTGGGCCGCTTTTATTCAAAGTTTTCAGCCCATTATTCAATACCAACCTGGTAAAGAAAATGTTGTAGCTAATGCTTTGAGTAGAAGATGTTAAGTATGGAGCTTGATTTACCCTTGTAATTTTCTGTGGTAAAAGCGCACATTTGTAAGGCCCCCATTATGAGGAGAAGCCATTGTGCGTGAAGGAAAATCACTCGCCGGAAACCAAAATTTTCACGGCAAAAAATCAGGGGCAACTTTAGGGAGACTTTTTTTCCCTCGCCGGAATAATCCTTTTCGCCGGAATATTATGGCCGGATGGCGGCCGGAAAGTGGTCGGAAAACAACCGTCAATTGGCCGGTGGTCTCAAGTCAATGGCCGGTGGCTGAATTCAAAAGCGGACTTGTCTTCTCAAGGGCGGCCACACATGGGCGGATTGGAGGGTCCGATTTGGACTTATCTACACAAGGGCGGCTACACATGGCTGCCTCTCATGAGAAAGGGCAGCCCTTTTGGCCTATAAAAGGAGGCCATTTCTACACACATTTGATAGTGTGAAGTTGATGCAACAAGGTGAGTGTGAGGTGGTGAGAGTGAAGCAAGGCGGGAGCTCCATTAAGGGTATAATCCCTTTGTAAACTACTTCTTGTTTTGAAGTACTAAAGCCATTGAGTGGCTAATTTCCCGTGGACGTAGCCCACATTGGGTGAACCACGTATATCATGTGTACTCTCTCTCTCTCTCTACTCTATAATCTCGTGTATGTAAATTTGTCTCTCTCCATTAAGTAATCTACTCAATTATCTATTTAGCTACGTCTTATTTCCTAACAACTGGTATCAGAGCAAGGTTTGCTCGTAGCTAAATTATCTCAAGGAAAGGATTCCTTGAATTGAGTGAGAGTTATGGTGGAGGAAGGGAAGCTCAAGATTGAGAAGTTCAACGGCAAAAACTACCAACATTGGAAGATGCAGATTGAAGACTATCTCTACGAGAAGGACCTCTATTTGCCACTAGGCAGTCTTGCAAAGAAGCCCGCAATGATAGCAGATGAAGCATGGATTGTCCTTGATCAAAAGGCCTTGAGAACAATCCGGTTAAGCTTGGCATCAACGGTGGCCTTCAATGTTTCAGAGATGAAGACCACGGAGGACTTGATGAAGTTACTTGACAACTTCTACGAGAAACCATCGGCATCCAATAAGGTATTTCTTATGAAGCGCTTGTTCAATCTAAAGATGACAGAGAATGGTTCAGTTGCAGCCTAAACCTAAATGACTTTAACACAAACATAAGTCAACTTTGATCGGTGAAAATCAATTTCGATGATGAAGTGCGAGCTCTCCTTATACTATCATCTCTAGCGGATAGTTGGGACAGCCTTGTGATGGCTGTAAGTAATTCTATCTCTGGTACAAATACTCTTAAGTTTGATGATATTGTGGGTGTTCTCCTAAGCGAGAAAATACGAAGGAGAAGCACAGGAGAATCATCAAGTGATGCATTGTCAGTGGAAACAAGAGGAAGGCCTAAGGAGAGGTTCAAAAACCAAAAGGGTCGTGATCGCTCAAGGCGGAGCAAGTCACGCACAAAGTCAGTTCTTGAATGTTGGAATTGCGGCAAAAAGGGCCACATCAAGAAGGATTGCTGGTCCAAGAAGAAGAAGGAGTCAGAGTCGCAAGGCAACAAGCCAACATCGGAGGCCAATGTGGCAGGTAAAGTGGAGCAAGATGCTCTAATTATCTCATTAGACAATGTGTCTAATTCCTGGATAGTAGATTCCGGGGCTTCATTCCATGCGACACCACACAAGAAACATTTCCAAGATTACACCAAAGATAATTTTCGGTATGTATACTTGGGAGATGATGAAGCTTGTGAGATTGTCGGCAAAGGTACAGTTTCTGTCAAAACTGCTAATGGAAATGAATGGAAGCTTAAAGATGTTAGGCATGTTCCTTCTCTTCGCAAAAATTTGATCTCTAGAGGACAATTGGACGATGAAGGTCACAACATTGCATTCGGAAACAAACGGTGGAAGATCTCAAAGGGATCTTTGGTGGTTGCCAAGGGAGAAAAGGTCGGTACACTTTACTTGTGTACTGTTAGCACGCAACCTTCAGCTTGTGCAGCAACTACAGAAGTTGACAGTGCGGTGTGGTACTACCGACTTGGGCATATGAGTGCCAAAGGAATGCAAATCCTTCAAACAAAGAAGCTTCTACCAGGTTTGAAAGAAGTGGACTTAGAGTTCTGTGAAGATTGTGTTTATGGTAAACAAAAGAGGGTAAAATTTCAAAAATCAGGAAATGAAAGAAAAAATAAAAAACTTGAGTTGGTTCATTCTGATGTTTGGGGTCCTGCAAGTACACCATCACTTTGTGGCTCATTGTAGTATGTAACATTCATAGACGATGCGACTAGAAAAACATGGGTTTATGTCATGAAGAATAAATCCGATGTATTTTCCATATTTCAAAGGTGGAAAGCCTTTGTGGAGAATGAAACAGGTACCAAGGTTAAATGCCTCAGATCCGACAATGGAGGCGAATATTGTAGCCAAGCTTTTGAAAGATCTTGTGCTAGCAATGGAATTCGGAGGCAAAGGACAACCCGAAGGACACCTCAACAAAATGGGATTTTGGAAAGGATGAAGAGGACAATCATGGAGCGAGCACGAAGCATGCGGCTACATGCAGGCCTACCGCTTAAGCTTTGGGCGGAAGCTGTAAGTACGTCTGTGTACTTAATCAATCGGTCACCCTCAACGGCATTGGATGGGGGAGTTCCAGAAGAGGCATGGAAAGGTAAACCGGTGAATTATGCATTTCTCAAAGTGTTTGGGTGTGAGGCTTTCATGCACATAGATAGAAGCCTAAGATCAAAGCTAGATGCAAAGTCCAAAAAGTGTTTCTTCATTGGCTATGGAGAAGGTGACTTTGGGTATCGCCTATGGAATCTTGAAGATGGTAAAATCTTAAGGAGTAGGGATGTAATTTTTAACAAACAAAATATGTACAAAGATTACTTGGAAAGAAAACCAACAAAAGAAACAGGTGATGAGTAGATGGAGCTTGAGGACGGTGAAGACTCAAGGACTGCAAACGGTGACAATGTGCAACAACGTCAACCAAATGAAGAGCCTCAACCTATTCCCCGAAGATCTAAAAGAGCAAGTAGACCTCTAGAAAGGTTTGTTCCTTCCTTCAACCATCTGTTGATCTCAGATTCTGGAGAGCCAGAATCATACGAAGAAGCTATGCAACATGAATCCAAAGAAGAATGGACGAAGAGATGGACTCACTACATCGCAACCAAACATGGGAGTTTGTTGAGTTGCCTAAAGGTAAGCGAGCACTTCAAAAAAAATGGGTGTACAAGCTGAAGGAAGAAGAAGGTGGGAAGAAAAGGTACAAGTCTAGGCTTGTGGTAAAAGGGTTTTCTCAAAAGAAAGGTATTGACTTCAATGAAATATTTTCTCCTGTTGTAAAAATGAACTCAATTAGGCTTGTCTTAAGCCTTGTGGCTTCTCATCATCTAAGTCTCGAGCAAATGGATGTAAATACGGCATTCCCTCATGGTGACTTAGAGGAGGAAATCTACATGCTTCAACCAAAGGGGTATGAAGTAAAAGGTAAGGAGAAAATGGTTTGCAGATTGAAGAAGAGCTTGTATGGTTTAAAGCAAGCATCAAGACAATGGTACTTGAATTTTGATCGATGGATGTTGGATCATGGATTCACAAGATGCAACTCACATCACTGCGTCTACATGAAGAATTTGGGAGATGGGAAATTCATCATCCTAATGTTGTATGTTGATGACATGTGGATTGCAAGTACTAACATGCAGGACATCAAAGACCTAAAAGAGGAGCTGTCTAAATCTTTTTCAATGACAGATTTAGGTGCTGAAGAGAGGATACTTGGTATGAAAATATCAAGGGACAGGACGAAGAAGACAATAAAGCTATCTCAAGAAGATTACATCAAGAAGGTACTAGAAAGGTTTGCAATGCAAAATGCAAAACCAGTTTCTACACCTTTGGCTGGTCATTTTAAACTAACGAAGGATATGTGTCCAAAGACACAAGAGGAGATAGCCTATATGTCTAAAGTTCCATATGCTACAGCAGTAGGTTCTCTAATGTATGCTATGGTCTGGACAAGGCCAGACATTGCACATGCAGTGGGAGTTGTGAGTAGGTTCATGGATAACCCAGGTAAAGAGCATTGGCAAGGTGTGAAGTGGATACTTAGGTATCTAAAAGGGACAACAACAAATGCTTTGTATTTTGAAGGAACTGATATTTTTCTAGAAGGGTATGCTGATGTAGATATGGAAGGTGACAAAGATAATCGAAGGAGCACTACTGGCTATGTGTTCACGGTTGGAGGCACAGCAGTAAGCTGGGCTTCAAAGCTGCAGAAAGTGGTTTCACTTTCTACCACGGAAGCAGAGTATGTAGCAATGACGGAGGCAACCAAAGAAATTCTGTGGCTTCATAGATTCTTAGAAGAGCTTGGATTCAAACAAGACAATTGTGTCTTGTACAGTGATAGCCAAAGTGCTATTCATCTTGCGAAGAACTCAGCCTTTCATTCAAGGACAAAGCACATTGAGGTGAGATATCACTTCATATGCACTCTTTTGGAAGAGGGACAGCTAAAGCTAGGAAAGGTGCATACAAGTGAAAATCCTGCAGACATGTTTACAAAGGTGGTCAACAAGGAGAAGTTGAGCTTTTGCTCATCTTCAATAGGCATTCAGGGATAAGAAGCCAGGATGGAAATCAGTCACAGGTTTGGTTTGGAGATCAGTATCCAAGTGGGAGATTGTTAAGTATGGAGCTTGATTTACCCTTGTAATTTTATGTGGTAAAAGCGCGCATTTGTAAGGCCCCCATTATGAGGAGAAGCCATCGTGCATGAAGGAAAATCACTCGTGTTGGAAACCAAAATTTTCACGGCAAAAAATCAGGGGCAACTTTAGGGGCCTCGGGGGCAGAAGCCCCCGAGACTTTTTTTTCCCTCGTCGGAATATTCCTTTTCGCCGGAATATTATGGCCGGATGGCGGCTGAAAAGTGGTTGGAAAACAACCGTCAGTTGGCCGGTGGCCGGTAGCCGAATTCAATGGCCGGTGGCCAAATTCAAAAGCGGACTTGTCTTCTCAAGGGTGGCCACACATGGGCGGATTGGAGGGTCCGATTTGGACTTATCTACACAAGGGCGGCTACACATGGCTGCCTCTCATGAGAAAGGGTAGCCCTTTTGGCCTATAAAAGGAGGCCATTTCTACACACATTTGATAGTGTGAAGTTGATGCAACAAGGTGGGTGTGAGGTGGTGAGAGTGAAGCAAGGTGGGAGCTCCATTAAGGGTATAATCCCTTTGTAAACTACTTCTTGTTTTGAAGTACTAAAGCCATTGAGTGGCTGCTTTCCCGTGGACGTAGCCCACATTGGGTGAACCACGTATATCGTGTGTACTCTCTCTCTCTCTCTCTACTCTATAATCTCGTGTATATAAATCTGTCTCTCTGCATTAGGTAATCTACTCAATTATCTATTTAGCTACATCTTATTTCCTAACATAAGACCCTCACTTAATCATCTATCAACCATTACGGGAACCTCATTTGACACTATGCCTGACACTTATGCACATGATGATGACTTCAAAAGGACATGGTTGCATATGCTTGACAATTTTGTGCACACCTTTCTCGAATACACTATTCAAGAAAACTTCCTTTATTTCAAACAAAAATTGTGTGTGACTAAACCTTTCCGTACATTAATTATTGAAGGATTGCACAAACCACTCTATGCTGGACATAGAGGATTTGCTGCAACTTTTTAAAATTTATGTCGTCATTTCATTGGCCTACTATGAGAATGGATGTTAAACAATATGTTTCCACTTGTATGATTTGTCAAAAGATCAAAGCAGCAAAAACAGGTTAGGACTTGGGACTTTTACACCCTCTCCCCATTCTTGAAAGACCTTGGGAACACATTTCAATGGACTTTGTTACTGGTTTCCCACTCACAATGCACAAGCATGACATGATTTAGACTATTATTGACCATTTTTCTAAACATGCGTATTTCATTCCTTGTAAGAAAACACTCATAGCACATCAAGCTGCACTTTTGTTTCTTAATATTGTTTTCCCACATCATGGTTTGCCTAAAGTGATTATTTCTGATTGAGATTCAAAATTTTGTAGTGCTTTTTGGACTAATGTGTTTGAAAATCTTGGCACTACACTTGACTTCACTTCTGCATTTCATCTTGAATCTAATGGTCAAACCGAAGTCACCAACCACACTATTATTGATTTGTTAAAGGCTTATGTTTCTTCTCAACCTAAGAAATGGGATGATTACGTGCATATTCTACAATTTGCATATAACAACACCACTCACACTGCCACGGGTAAATCTCCATTTGAATTTGTATATGCTCACTCTCTTCCTACTCCTGCTTCACGTCTTTCTAATGTTGTGTATTTTGCACTTTCTCGAGGAATTATATGTAATGCAACCTTGTAGTCTTGTCAAGAAAGGACAAGAAAAGAAAGTGTGAAAATGCAAGAAAACTTTATATGAGAAAGATGACACTCATTTGGTTCAATAAGGCTTTTGTAATAGTCCAACTGAAAGCACTTTGTATGTCAAATGTGAGGGTGATGTATATCTCATCATTGTTTTGTATATACATGATTTGTTGATTATTGGTTCGACTGAGATACACATCGCTAGATTCAAGGCTCAATTGAATGCTACTTTCAAGATGAAAGTCTTGGGGATTTTGTATCATTACTTGGGCATGCCATTTAAACAATGTGATGGAGGTATTGCTATGCGTTAAGCAAGATACGTAGAGACATTATTACGTAAGTTTGGACTTGAGGATTGAAAACCTATTGCTACTCCCATGGAAACATTTGAAATTGAGTATTCATGATATTGGAGATCTTGTCAATGTCATTGTTTATTAGGATGCCTTATTTATGCATGCAATGCGATGCGAATATTCAATTTGCAATCTCACACGTTAATAGATTTATGCATAGTCTAGGGTTTAAGCATTGGTAGGCTATTAAAAGGATCTTTCATTACTTGAATGGAACTTAGCGATGATCTTCCCATGTACTTTAAGTAGCAAGGGACTTTTAGGTCTTTTCTCAGTGATTTCAAAAGGTGCTTTTCTCGTAGAAGTATGGACAATATTATTGTACGCATACTCTACAAGAGATAAGAAATTTTCCCATTGTGAGCATTGATCTACTTCTGTAACATAGATCTTTAGTAGGTCAAGAATCGTAATATTGGCTATCTCACTTTGTCCATCCATTTGTGGATGATAGGCAGAAGAGAAATTCAACCTTGTACCTAGATTTTCAAAGAGACCTTGGTCATTCTAGGATCTCTATCTGACACGATGGATGTTGGCAATTCATGGTGTTTGAAAATCTGGTATACGAAGAGAGTTGCCATTTGGTGTGCCTTAATAGTCTTTTTGACAGGAATAAAGTGTGCTTGCTTGCTAAACCTGTTGACTATTGATCATATTCCCATATTCCCATAGACTTGGGTAATCCAAAGATAAAATCCATGGATATACTCTCCCATGGTGAATTAGGGATTGGAAATGGCTAGCGTAATCCAGGTTTTTTCCCTCTATCATACTTAGTTTTTTGGCATACCACACATTTTGAAACATACTTTTGTATGTCCACCTCCATGGTAGGCCAATAGAAGTACGTCTCTACTTCTCAAAGAGTAGGTTAATTGCCTCTATGCCCCGCATAGGGAGGAGCATGAGATTCATACATAACTTTCTCACGAAGGGAGTGGGAAACACATAGCTTATTGCCATGGAGAAGATAACCATATTGCAAGGTGAATGGTTCCTCTTTCTTCCCCAAAGAAAGGCCCGACATTATGTCTTTAAAGTCAGGCTCAGTAGCATACTCATCTATCATAGAAGATAGATCATTATGAGTTGCCATAGATATTGCATTAACTTTTGGCCGTCGTGAAAGTGCATCGGCCAAAAGCATCACATTGGACCTCAAATGGCTTTGAGAGATCCAAAAGCATAAGGACTGGTTGGGAGTTAAGCTTCTCTTTGAGCTCGTCTGTCATAAAATCTAATATCTAACCAACCCAAATGATTTTCTCATATTAAACTGATCATTTAATGTCGGAGAATAAAAGGGAACAAGGGTTAGAATATAGACATGTGCTTACAGATCTATCTCAACACGGGGCCAATGGTAAATGGGTCCAAATGAGAGATGGTCTGTCAAAGAGCAAGGCTAACCAATGGAGCTTCAAAGACCTTAGGGTTAGCTGCATTAAAGACCTCCAAAGGTTAGTGTAAAAGTCCTTTGACCTTAGGTAAGCTAGGGTTGAGCTTGAGGTGGGAATCTAGCCCAAGCTTAAGCTGCTTAGGTGCTTGTCGTGCTTGATGCTTCAGGTGCTTGACGTGATTTCCGACTAGGGAGATTGAGGTGCTTGTGGGAGCACTACCCAATCTTGAGGCTCTTTGTCATGCTTGCTGACTAAGGTGCTTGGGGGTGATGTGTGCAAAAGTAAACAACTATTCCTACAAGGAGGGGGCGAGCCCTACAAGGGGGGGTAGAGAGAGAACACACACACCCTCACACAATGGTAAGCTTGGTTCAAAGAAACTATATAGGACATTAGTCAAGTTCCTCTTCATGTCGCCCTCATGGTGTGCCTAAAGCTAAAGCCTATTGTTTGGCCTCCCAAGGGGTCTAATGATAAATTAGTTTATTTAATTAATTATTTTAGCATTTATCAAGTCCTCTCTCTCAAAGGGGAAAGGGGGACACTTGTCCCAAGGCTACCCTTGTTGCTTGATATGCCCCTGCATGTGATTGGCTAGGCCTGGAGAGGTCCAATGATCTTCAATCACGAGCTACAAGGGGGGGTCGACCAAAGCAAGATAGGGGGTTGCTTGAGGGGTATACTCTTCCACACACACTCACACACTCTCATTGTGTGAAGTGCAAAGTGCAAGAGCTCCATCTCCTTCTCCAAGCTAGTAGAGAAGTTGAGATCCTTCATCAACACTCTTGGCTATGAAATGAAAATCCAACCAAGAGCCATGCTTCAATGCTTAGAGAGAGTTTAGGAGGCCTCTTGAAGAGACCTCCAAAAGAAGACTCTCTCCCATATGAGAGGAGGAATCGAAAGAGCAAGAAGGTAATGAAACTTTAAGTTCCTCTCAAGATGTGGCTCCACAAAGATGGTAGTCTAGACGATTGCCAACTCCTCCCAAGAGGAAACGTTCAACCCATAGTCCTTCTCCTCGTCACTCTGAACGAGAAGAGAGTTAAAAAAGGAAGAAAAGGGCAAGAAAGAGGTCAGCCTCTTCTCCTTCTTCTTCACCTTCCTCCTCTTCCGACGAAAGCTATGGATATTCTCCTAGAGAATACAAGAGGGGAGGACATCGCAAAACATGCCCTGCATGGCGAAGCTCACAAAATCTCAAGAAGTTCAAAGAGGGAGGAAAGAATATCTCTTTTCTCTCCTATGATGGCAGCTTTGGTGCCACTGACAAAGTATTAGCCTTCACCAGCAATTTGATGCGACCTTGGGAGACGATGGCTTCACGGAGTCCTCCAAGCTACACCATGTAGCTATGCACTTCCAGAAATCGGCTCGTCAATGGTGGGCTAGCCTTCGTGACAACGGTGAAGCCCCAAAGACATGGAAAACTCTATGAGTTTCCATCAATGAAGCAATTCCTTGCAAGTGATGCAAAGGACAAAGTGCTCACTGAATGGCGCAGTTCAAAGCTTCTCTCCCATGAGTCTATTCACAAATATGTGGACAAGTTTTGAGACTTACATCTTAAGGATAATGTCTCCAAAAGATAGAATTTGTCGAGCAAAGCAACAATTTTTGTGTAGGATTATCTGAAGAGATGGCCGTTGAAGAGATGGCCAAGTATGTCAACTCCCAACGGCCTGGTTCTATTACTAAAGTAATCCACCACACCATGGTTGCTTCGTGTAGCAATTTCCAAGAAGGGGCTAGACGGAATGTCAAGCCCATGGAAAACAAAGACAAAAATGATGCAAAGGGGAAAACCAATGCCCAAAATTCTTCCCAAGGCAACTCCAACAATAACAACAACAATCGGTCCAAGGAGAAGGGAGTTTACAAAGGTCAAAACAAACTCTCTCCTGAAGAGCTTGAAGCTTTTCGCAAGGAGGGGATGATGACCATCGAATTGAGCTCCTACCAAGAACATCACCGCCTAACAAGCCTCCTTATCGAGTTTCCCAATCTCAACAACAGGAGATCATGAGGCAAGTACAAGAATTGTAGACAAAGGGATGGTGAGGCCTAGCTCCTCTCCCTTTTGTTCTCCAGTCCTTTTAGTGCAAAAGAAAGATGGTACATACCGCATGTGTGTGGACTATTGAGCACTAAACCATATCACTATCAAAATTTTTTTTCCCGTACCTTGGGTAGAAGATTTGTTTGATAAGCTACAAGGCTCTACCTACTTTAGTAGGATCGACCTTAAAAGTGTCTATCATCAAATAAGGATAGTGAATGAAGTTATATCCTAAAGACCATGTTTTGTACAATGTTTGGTCTTTATGAATATCTAGTCATGCCTTTTGGCTTGACTAATGCATTAACCACGTTCAATCGTCTAATGGAGAAAATCTTTAGACCCTACCGCAAATTCACTTGATGATATCATCATCTACTCCAAGTCCTTGGAGGAACACAAGCAACATCTCCAAGTGATTTTTCAAGCATTGAGGGAGAACAAGCTTTTCCTCAACCAAAAGAAAAGAATTTTTTTCCTTCAAGAGATTCACTACTTAGGTCATATTATCTCTCAAGATGGTATCCGGATGGATCCATTGAAATTAGAGGTAATAAAAGCATGGCCTAATCCAAGGAATCTACATGAGCTAAGAAGCTTTATTGGTATGTGTGCATACTATAGACGCTTATTTTCTTAAATAGCAGGACCATTACATGACATAACAAAGAAGAGTGTTAAGTATTCATGGACTGCTAAGGAGAAAAATTCTTTTGACAAGCTCAAAGAGAAGCTTACCTCCCAACCAGTCCTCATGCTTCCGGATCTCTCAAAGCCATCTGAAGTCCAATGTGATGCTTGTGGTGATTGCCTTGGAACAGTATTGTTTCAAGAAGGGCATGCCATAGCATATGAGAGCCAAAGGCTCAATATAGATGAACGAGTCTTGGGCATTTATGAGAAAGAGCTTATAGCTAACCCCCCCTAGACACATGGAAGCACTATTTACGAACAAACCACCTTATGACGCAAACCAAGCTTTTCGAAAAACAAATGAGATGCGCAAAGTTTCTTTTGCAATTTAATTTTCATATTTCTCACATTGCTGGTAAGCATAATCAAGTGGCCTCACGAGACGACCAAAAGTTAATGCGGTGTGTATAAATACTCACAATGATCTATCTTCTACGATAGATGAGTATGCTACTGACCCTGACTATAGAGATATAATGTCAGCCCTTGCTTTGGGGAAGAAAGAAGAACCATTCACCTTGCAGGATGGTTATCTTCTCCACGGCATTAGGATATGTGTTACCCATTTCCTTCGTGATAAAGTCATGTATGAATCCCATGCTTCTCCTATGCGAGGCATAGAGGCATTCAACCTACTCTTCGAGGAGTAGAGACATATTTCTATTGGCGTACCATGAAAGTGGACATAAAAAAGTATGTTTCAAAATGTGTGGTATGCCAAAAGACCAAGTATGATCAGAGGGAAGCAACCTGGATTACTCCAGTCATTGCATATCCCAAATTCACCATTGGAGAGTATATCCATGGATTTTATCTTTGGATTACCCAAGTCTATCCATGGAAGTACGGGGACAATAGTCGACAGGTTTAGCAAGAAAGCACACTTTATTCCTATCAAAAAGACTATTAAGGCACACCAAATGGAAACTCTCTTCATATCAAGGATTTTCAAACACCATGGATTGCCACCAACATCCATCATGTCCGATAGAGATCTTACAATGACCAGTAATTTTTAGAAAGGTCTCTTTGAAAATCTAAGAACAAGATTAAATTTCTCTTCGGCCTATCACCTAGGCCTATCACCCACAAACGGATGACCAAATTGAGATAGCCAATCTTACGATACTCGATCTACTAAAGACTTATGTTACCGAAGTAGATCAACGCTCACAATGGGAAAAGTACTTACCTCTTGTAGAGTATGCCTACAATAATATTGTACATACTTTTATGGGAAAATCACCTTTTTGAAAAAATTGAGGGAAGACCTAAAAGTTCCTTGCTACTTAAAGTACATGGAAAGATCTTCGCCACCGATGAGTATAGCCGCCGTGACCTACAATAATCTTTTCAAAAGATTACGGAGGCTATATCCATCTCTCAACAAAGGAAAAAAGCTGATGCTGACAAGCACAGAAGGGCCTTAACATTCAAAGAAAATGATTGGGTCTTACTTAAGTTTCCTAAGGCTTGATTAAGGCAAGCGACGGGTAAAAATCCTAAGGGCCATCAAAAGTATTATGCTAAATTAGCAAAAAGATACTATGGTCCTTTTTAAAATTTGAAGCCAATCAATGAGATGGCTTATCAACTCAAGTTTCCCAACCATTGGCTCATACACAATTCTTTCATGTGAGCCTACTTAAGCCATACAAAGGAGATCCACCAAGTGAACCAATTATTGAAGATCCTCCTGAAATTGATGTAAGGTCCCCAACCCGCCAATACCAAGATTGGGATGGGATCCTTGACAGGTCTCTAGGTCTGATAAAAATCAGAGTCTCTAAACAAGAAAAATCCAAGGAATAGACCTTTACCATTGACAATGGCTTGCATCTATAGCCTTAGAAGAAGACCTAGTCCTGTCTCACAGCGGAAACGGGACAACGTATTAAAAGTCCAAAAAACTATTTCAGCCCTAACTGCTATAATTGGGCTAAGGTATCCTCAACAAACACTTTTTTCCCCCTAAAAGATGTGAGGGCACAGCCCGCTATTAAATGTTTTAGTGCGCAGGGATGGATAGTCACCTGACTAATCAGGTCCACCCGTCCATGATTGACAACCTTAGTCAATCCCCACTTACCACCCCGCACTCACACATGATTCTTTTCTTTTCTAATTACTATCACATTGTTTTAACACTTAAAATAATAGTTTCTTTTAACTTTCCGTCACAATAATTCCTTCAATCAATTATTAAAGACAACATTGAAAGCATTCTTTTAGAAAACATACATTTTTAAACTTAAGACAGGGTATTGTCAATCAAAACATTGTCCATAGTAACCATGACCTACTCTTCTTGTCTCAAGACCACCTAAGGGTGAAATAACGGCACCCATTCCTTATTCACAATCCGGAGTGGATAAACTCCCACCCAAGGTTCCGGGTGCCCATACACCAAACCAGTTGCCCATACAACCCGGCAGCTCCCCTAGGATAAAAACGGTATTAACTTATGTAGAAACATGAAGACATGACATGGAGTAGAAACTAATCGTTCATGGGGGTAACCGACTTATCCGTGGCTAGAAAGCCATCATTATCATCAATTTATACCAACGAGTCGGAGGTGTCTTGAGACAAGCTATCTTAAGGATGATCAATCATATCTTTCCTAATTCAACCAGTTTTAACCCAAACAATTCTTTCCTACTTTATAAACAAATGCACGTTGGTTTCTTGGAAGTTACCTTCCGTTTTTGACCAACTATTTCTTTTCTGATTCTTACTCACTCCTTACGTAGCAATGTTAACTTATAAAAGAACTTAAACTATTTAAAGACTTAATTAAATAATGGGAAACCCACCTTGGACTGATCTGCCATCTACTGCTGCGCTGGCGCCTGAAGACACTCCTTCGTAGGCCTACTACTATGCCCAACTTCATTGCCGTGTGACGCTCTAATTCCTTTTAGAGTTCTGCCCTCATCATCAAATGTAGGATTGGCTCGGGTCCTTTTAAGTGCCATAACTTCTTATTCCTTATAATAAGGACGTCTAATCCTTAGGTAAATTATCTGAAAGTTAGACTTAACCTTTGTATCCAATTTTACCAATATCTAAGTTAAATTTATAGTCTTAATTGGCAAATTCTTGACCTACTAATTTCTTATTTGCCTAAAATAGGCATGATAACTTTTTCCACAGCTTCCCTAAGGGTTTTCTAGGCTATCCTAATTTTCTTGTAATTTTCTATATCTTTTTCCTAATTTTCCCATCGAATCTTAAGCTTGGAATCTGTTTATTTTGAGCTTAATATTTATTCTATCTATTTTCTCTCAAATATTTCATTTCCTCAACTTTGTATCACAGGTTTACACTTTCTATAATTTTCCTAAAAACTTTTGACAGGAAAGTCTATTTATTTTAATTAATATTTGGTCAAAATTAGGAGTTTTAGTCAATTATAATTTTCTAAACTTACTGATAAATTATGGTATAATTATCACAAGTCGATAAAGATATTTTTGACCTCTAGTAATTATCTTATTATTTTTCAACTTAATTATATAATTTCCATCTTAAATTTTTAGCTAAAATTAGTATAATTTGACCTAAATAAATATCTATACTATTTTTCTAACCTTGACATAATTATCACCACCTTTTTATTATGTAATTTAACTCTAATAAATAGAATGTAATCATATAACATGATTGACTAATTTCTCCCTTTAAATTTTAGCTAGAATTAGTATATTTTGACTTAGATAAATACCTATACTAAGTTTCTAACCTTGACATAATTATCATGGTCTTTTTATCATGTAATCTAGCTTTGATAAATAGCATGTACTCATATAACATGATTTACTAATTTCTGTCTTTAGTTTTTAGCTAGAATTAATATAATTTGACTTAGATAAATATCTATACTAAATTTCTAACCTTGACATAATTATCACGGCCTTTTTTTCATGTAGTCTAACTTTGCTAAATAGTATGTAATCATATTACATGATTTACTAATTTCTCCCTTTACTTTATCCTCAAAACTATTTAATAAGATAATTAGCTAAACTAATTATCTGTAATTAAAATAATTATCATAGATTTTTTATAACGTGATTTACCTCTGATAATTATCTCAAAGGTTTTTAATTTAATGTTCTATTTTTTCCCATTAATTTTTGCTTAAAAATAGTGTTTTACTACTGAGATAATTAGTTAAACTAAATATCTGAAATTAAAATAATTATTACGGATTTTGTAGCATGTGATTTACCTCTGATAATTATCTCAAAGCATTTTGGATTAGTTTGCTATTTTCCCCCTTCTATTTTTCCCTAAACTTAGTGTAATTCTGTTGAGATAATTAGGTAAACTAATTATCTGAGGTTAAGATAATTATCACAGGTTTAAAAAGATGTGTTTTTGCTCTGATATTTATCTCAAAGAATTTTGAATTAGTTTAATATTTTCCTCTTTTATTTTCCCATAAAAATAGTGTAATTCTGTTGAGATAATTAGTTTAAACTAATTATCTGAGGTTAAGATAATTATCACAAGTTTCATGAAATGTGATTTACCTCTAATAATTTAATAATTATCTCAAATCATTTTGGATCAATTTGCTATCTCCCTTTTAATTTCTCCTAAAAACAGTGTAATTGTGCTAAGATAACTAGGTTAACTAATTATCTGTAAGTAAGATAATTATCATGGGTTTCCTAAGATGTGATTTACCTCTGATAAATATCTCAAAGTAATTACTCAGAAAATTACAAAATAATTTTCCTAGCATAATGACAGTCTAACACAGCTCTGCTAATTATCTCATCTTAATCTAACATTAATTAGTATAAATACCATAAATTTATGATTAAAATGGATAACTTCAGCCCTTAATATGATATAATAATTAATTATCTTAATATCCCTAAGCTTAATCACAATAATCAGAAGAGAATTTTCAATTAAGAGAGGAGTTTTGAGTATACATACGATTAATCTTCAATTAATTAAGAAAATTATAAATAGGTTAACCTAGCTTTGCTAATTAAGAAAGATTAGGGCTAATTATCGTTTAATTAACCAACTAGAGCTTGATCTCTAGTGATTTTTGCGTAGAGGTATGTCTAGATGAGAGAGAATGTGCCAAGGCTCCGATTCTGTCCAAAAACCATTATGAAGTAAGGGATCGTATTTATAGGTTTCTTGGCACTCACTGGCTGAATATGGCAGTAACTTGCAGCTCGAGCAACCCTACAACTCCAGATGGCACCCCCTTCTGCTAAATGAGTCCCTGGAAGGTCAGTGATAACCCTCCCATTACCTGCCAGCCTTAAAATATCAATTCTGCTATATTTTAACCTATTTTTGCTTAATTGGTAAATATCTGGGAGGCCTTTAGTAAAGTCTATGCTTAAATGATTACTGCAACCCTTCAATTTTTCTTAATAATTTAATTTACATTGAATCTTCCTGAAGGACTAGTGATGTCAGTTTTTGTCTGAATTTAAATCTAAAAATTTCTAGCCCAGGGTTTGCTATGCTTAAGATTCCAAAAATACCAATTTTTATTGCTTTTCAGATAGTGTTTTTACCTGATTGCCTGATCAATGCTTTCTCCTAAAGCTTAAGTTAATTCCCGATATCTAGAAAGGTGGAGATCTTACAATCACCCCAACTTAAGAATTTGAGATGTCCTTATCTCAATTGAAAGTGGGAATGTCTTTGAGAAGAGAAATTCATCCTCCCAAGTGGCATCTTCGGTGGGATAATCATTCCACTTTACCAAATGTTACTGATCACTCTAAGAGTTCTTTCTAGTTTTTCAAGGATGTACTCTCGTGAGAGTTTCTACACTTCATTACTGATTGCTTGCTACTCAAGGAAACTCTCAGTGTTGAGCCCATCTTAAAAACCTTTACAAAATATTTGTATCATCTCAAAAACCAGATTTAATCCATTCTATAAAAGATCCATTTATCCACTTTGTCAACATGAACGCGCTTGGCCTAACTGACCATTCAGAGCAATCAACATTCGACAAGTATCATGTATTCGAGCTTTGCCAATCTGAATGGGCTCGGCGTGTTCTTGCCATCTTGAGCAATCTGCATTCGGCACAAGCTTCCATTATTGCACCAAAGGTACCCCCTCTTTGCTGTAACCTGGTTGACCAACAGTATGTAAAGGGTTTTAAGAAGTATCATACCAAGAGTTCTTTTTTGGCTTCCTATTAGTGTCGTACATTAATACTTTCATATCTAGGTCATTTTTCAAGGAAGGCTATTGTGTGCACAAAGAATGTGAGTTGGTTTCTTAATAACTATCTGAATCTCAAGATTTCAAATTTGATTCATACTATCGAGAACCTCTGTCTCTAGCTAGATCAACCTTTGATTTCTTGATTGAATACTAACTTAACTTTAGATCCCTTAAATAATTTTGGAAAAGAAATCATGTATACCATTATATAAGTAACTCAAAGTTTTACATTATCGACTTATAGTGGTTTACAAAACTCTAAGATGGCTAATTTGTTAGGAATAAAGACGTAGCTAAATAGATAATTGAGTAGATTACTTAATGGAGAGAGACAGATTTAAATACATGAGATTATAGAGTAGAGAGAGAGAGAGAGTACACACGATATACGTGGTTCACCCAATGTAGGCTACGTCCACGGGAAAGCAGCCACTCAATGGCTTTAGTACTTCAAAACAAGAAGTAGTTTACAAAGGGATTATACCCTTAATGGAGCTCCCGCCTTGCTTCACTCTCACCACCTCACACTCACCTTGTTGCATCAACTTCACACTATGAAATGTGTGTAGAAATGGCCTCCTTTTATAGGCCAAAAGGGCTACCCTCTCTAATGAGAGACAGCCATGTGTAGCCGCCCTTGTGCGAATAAGTCCAAATCGGACCCTCCAATCCGTCCATGTGTGGCCGCCCTTGCGAAGACAAGTCCGCTTTTGAATTCGTCCACCGGCCATTGAATTCGGCCACCGGCCATTGACTTCCGACCACAGGCCACCGGCCATTGACTTCCGACCACCGGCCATCGGCCATTGACTACCGGCCATCGGCCAACCGACCGGTTGTTTTTCGACCACTTTCCGGCCGACGTCCGGCCATAATATTCTGGCGAAAAGGAATATTCTGGCGAAAAAAAGTCTCCGGGGCCCCTGATTCTTGTCCGTGAAAATTTTGGTTTCCGGTGAGTGATTTTCCTTCACGCACGATGGTTTCTTATCATAATGGGGGCCTTACAAATGTGCGCTTTTACCACAGAAAATTACAAGGGTAAATCAGGCTCCATACTTAACAATCTCCCACTTGGAGACTGATCTCCAAACCAAACCTGTGACTGCTTTCCATTCTGGCTTCTTATCCTTGAATGCCGATTGAAGATGAGCAAAAGCTCAACTTCTCCATGTTGACCACCTTTGTAAACATGTCTGCAGGATTTTCACTTGTATGCACCTTTCCTAGCTTTAGTTGTCCCTCTTCCAAAAGAGTGCGTATGAAGTGATATCTCACCTCAATGTGCTTTGTCCTTGAATGAAAGGCTGAGTTCTTTGCAAGATGGATAGCGCTTTGGCTATCACTGTACAAGACACAATTGTCTTGTTTGAATCCAAGCTCTTCTGAGAATCTGTGAAGCCACAGAATTTCTTTGCTTGCCTCCGTCATTGCTACATACTCTGCTTCCGTGGTAGAAAGTGAAACCACTTTCTGCAGCTTTGAAGCCCAGCTTACTGTTGTGCCTCCAACCGTGAACACATAGCCAGTAGTGCTCCTTCGAGTATCTTTGTCACCTGCCATATTTGCATCAGCATACCCTTCTAGAAAAATATCAGTTCCTCCAAAATACAAAGCATTTATTGTTGTCCCTTTTAGATACCTAAGTATCCACTTCACAGCTTGCCAATGCTCTTTACCTGGGTTTTCCATGAACCTACTCACAATTCCCACTGCATGTGCAATGTCTGGCCTTGTCCAGACCATACCATACATTAGAGAACCTACCGCTGCAGCATATGGAACTTTAGACATATAGGCTATCTCCTCTTGTGTCTTTGGACACATATCCTTCGTTAGGTTAAAATGACCAGCCAAAGGTGTAGAAATTGGTTTTGCATTTTTCATTGCAAACCTTTCTAGTACCTTCTTGAGATAGCTTTATTGTCTTCTTCGTCCTGTCCCTTGATATTATCATACCAAGTATCCTCTTTGCAGCACCTAAATCTTTCATTGAAAAAGATTTGGACAGCTCCTCTTTTAGGTCTTTGATGTCCTGCATGTTAGCACTTGCAATCAACATGCCATCAACATACAACATTAGGATGATGAATTTCCCATCTCCCAAATTCTCCGTGTAGACGGAGTGATCCGAGTTTCATCTTGTGAATCCATGATCCAACATCCATCGATCAAACTTCAAGTACCATTGTCTTGATGCTTGCTTTAAACCATACAAGCTCTTCTTTAATCTGCAAACCCTTTTCTCCTTACCTTTTACTTCATACCCCTTTGGTTGAAGCATGTAGATTTCCTCCTCTAAGTCACCATGAGGGAATGCCGTATTTACATCCATTTGCTCGAGATTTAGATCATGAGCAGCCACAAGGCTTAAGACAAGCCTAATTGAGTTCATTTTTACAACAGGAGAAAATATTTCATTGAAGTCAATACCTTTCTTTTGAGAAAAACCTTTTACCACAAGCCTAGACTTGTGCCTTTTCTTCCCACCTTCTTCTTCCTTCAGCTTGTACACCCATTTGGTTTGAAGTGCCCGCTTACCTTTAGGCAACTCAACCAAATCCCATGTTTGGTTGCGATGTAGTGAGTCCATCTCCACTTGCATGCTCTTCGTCCATTGTTCTTTGGATTCATGTTGCATAGCTTCTTCGTATGATTCCGGCTCTTCAGAATCTGAGATCAAGAGATGGTTGAAGGAAGGAACAAACCTTTCTAGAGGTCTACTTGCTCTTGTAGATCTTCGGGGAATAGGTTGAGGCTCCGCATTTGGTTGACGTTGTTGCACATTGTCACCATTTGGAGTCCTTGAGTCTTCACCGTCCTCAAGCTCCATGTACTCATCACCTGTTTCTTTTGTTTGTTTTCTTTCCAAGTAATCTTTGTACATATTTTGTTCGTTAAAAATTACATCCCTACTCCTTAAGATTTTACCATCTTCAGGATTCCATAGGTGATACCCAAAGTCTCCTTCTCCATAGCCAATGAAGAGACACTTTTTGGACTTTGCATCTAGCTTTGATCTTAGGCTTCTATCTATGTGCATGAAAGCCTCACACCCAAACACTTTGAGAAATGCATAATTCACCGGTTTACCTGTCCATGCCTCTTCTGGAACTCCCCCATCCAATACCGTTGAGGGTGACCGATTGATTAAGTACACAGACGTACTTATACCTTCCGCCCAAAGCTCAAGCGGTAGGCCTGCATGTAGCCGCATGCTTCGTGCTCGTTCCATGATTGTCCTGTTCATCCTTTCTGAAATCCCATTTTGTTGAGGTGTCCTTGGGGTTGTCCTTTGCCTCCGAATGCCATTGCTAGCACAAAAGCTTTCAAAATCTTGGCTGCAATATTCGCCTCCATTGTCGGATCTGAGGCATTTAACCTTGGTACCTGTTTCATTCTCCACAAAGGCTTTCCACCTTTGAAATATGGAAAATACATCGGATTTATTCTTCATGACATAAACCCATGTTTTTCTAGTCGCATCGTCTATGAATGTTACATAGTACAATGAGCCACCAAGTGATGGTGTACTTGCAGGACCCCAAACATCAAAATGAACCAACTCAAGTTTTTTATTTTTTCTTTCATTTCCTGATTTTTGAAATTTTACCCTCTTTTGTTTACCATAAACACAATCTTCACAGAAATCTAAGTCCACTTCTTTCAAACCTGGTAGAAGCTTCTTTGTTTGAAGGATTTGCATTCCTTTGACACTCATATGCCCAAGTCAATAGTGCCACACCGCACTGTCAACTTCTGTAGTTGCTGCACAAGCTGAAGGTTGCGTGCTAACAATACACAAGTAAAGTGTACCGACTTTTTCACCCTTGGAAACCACCAAAGATCCCTTTGAGATCTTCCACCGTTTGTTTCCGAATGCAATGTTGTGACCTTCATCGTCCAATTGTCCTGTAGAGATCAAATTTTTGCGAAGAGAAGGAACATGCCTAACATCTTTAAGCTTCCATTCATTTCCGTTAGAAGTTTTGACAGAAACTGTACCTTTGCCGACAATCTCATAAGCTTCATCATCTCCCAAGTATACATACCCAAAATTAGCTTTGGTGTAGTCTTGGAAATGTTGCTTGTGTGGTGTCGCATGGAATGAAGTCCCGGAATCTACTATCCAGGAATTAGACACATTGTCTAATGAGAGAATTAGAGCATCTTGCTCTACTTTACCTGCCACATTGGCCTCCGATGTTGGCTTGTTGTCTTGAGACTCTGTCTCCTTCTTCTTCTTGGACCAGAAATCCTTCTTGATGTGGCCCTTCTTGCCATAGTTCCAACATTCAAGAACTGACTTTGTGCGTGACTTGCTCCGCCTTGAGAGATCACGACCCTTTTGGTTTTTGAACCTCTCCTTAAGCCTTCCTCTTGGTTTCACTGATAGTGCAGCACTTGATGATTCTCCTGTGCTTCTTCTTCGCATTTTCTCGCTTAGGAGAACACCCACAACATCATCAAACTTAAGATTATTTGTGCCAGAGATAGAATTACTTACAGCCATCATAAGGCTGTCCCAACTATCCGGTAGAGATGATAGTATAAGGAGAGCTCGCACTTCGTCATCGAAATTGATTTTCACCGATCGAAGTTGACTTATGTTTGTGTTAAAGTCATTTAGGTCTGCAACTGAACCATTCTCTGCCATCTTTACATTGAACAAGCGCTTCATAAGAAATACCTTATTGGATGCCGATGGTTTCATGTAGAAGTCGTCAAGTGACTTCATCAAGTCCTCCGTGGTCTTCATCTCCGAAACATTGAAGGCCACCGTTGACGCCAAGCTTAACCGGATTGTTCCCAGTGCCTTTCGATGAAGGACAATCCATGCTTCATCTGCCATTGTTGCGGGCTTCTTCGCAAGACCGCCTAGTGGCAAATAGAGGTCCTTCTGGTAGAGATAGTTTTCAATCTGTATCTTCCAATGTTGGTAGTTTTTGCCATTGAACTTCTCAATCTTGAGCTTCCCTTCCTTCGCCATAACTCCCACTCAATTCAAGGAATCCTTTCCTTGAGATAATTTAGCTACGAGAAAACCTTGCTCTGATACCAGTTGTTAGGAAATAAGACGTAGCTAAATAGATAATTGAGTAGATTATTTAATGGAGAGAGACAGATTTATATACACGAGATTATAGAGTAGAGAGAGAGAGAGAGAGAGTACACACGATATACGTGGTTCAACCAATGCGGGCTACGTCCACGGGAAAGCAGCCACTCAATGGCTTTAGTACTTCAAAATAAGAAGTAGTTTACAAAGGGATTATACCCTTAATGGAGCTCCCGCCTTGCTTCACTCTCACCACCTCACACTCACCTTGTTGCATCAACTTCACACTATGAAATGTGTGTAGAAATGGCCTCCTTTTATAGACCAAAAGAGCTACCCTCTCTAATGAGAGACAGCCATGTGTAGCCGCCCTTGTGTGAATAAGTCCAAATCGGACCCTCCAGTCTGCCCATGTGTGGCCGCCCTTGAGAAGACAAGTCCGCTTTTGAATTCGGCCACCGGCCACCGGCCATTGACTTCCGACCACAGGCCATTGACTTCCAACCACCGGCCATCGGCCGTTGACTACCGGCCACCGGCCAACCGACCGGTTGTTTTTCGACCACTTTTTGGCCGCCGTCCGGCCATAATATTCCGACGAAAAAAAGTCTCGGGGGCCTCCGCCCCCAAGGCCTTTAAAGTTGCCCCTGATTCTTGTCCATGAAAATTTTGGTTTCCAGTGAGTGATTTTCCTTCACGCACGATGGCTTCTCCTCATAATGGGGGCCTTACAAATGTGCGCTTTTACCACAGAAAATTAGAAGGGTAAATCAGGCTCCATACTTAACATAATTGTGTCCGAGCAAGTGGCTCTTTTATCTCCCTCATTCATAAGGTTGGTTCTATAAGATCTGGCTCCTCTTGCTCTTCCTCTACCTCGTCCTCCTTTTCTACCTCCTCTTAGATTATCTCCTTGATTTTGAGGGATGGCTCTAGCAGTAGTTCGAGGATTTTGCTCTTCAAGACAATTATTTCTATAGTGCCCCATTTGATTGCATCCATAACACCTAACGTTTGGGAAGGTCTGCTCCAAGTTCATTGCTACAGCTACTCCACGTTGTTGATATCCTTGGTTGGAATTTTCCATGGCTCTTCCCCTAAAGTTACTAAATCCATTATAGTTCCTTGTAGAGTTGGTTCCTTCAGCTGCAAGAGGCTTAGCCCTGAGAAGGGCATCCTGTATTGACGTATGCCTCATGGCTTTGATCCATACCTCTGCATCTTGTTCCACGTTGACCCCTTTACCTTTGAAGCTGGAGGGGTTGCGCTTGTTTGAGAAGAAACAAGCGCGGTATAAAGGACAGAAGCAAGTATCTACATGATTTCGTAAGATCGATAGACTGACAATTTAAAGACTTATGACACGGCTAAAATTTAACTTCAGAATAGACACAAGATCAAGATACTCAATTTAAAAGACTTGGTTCTTTATTCATAAGGTGAATATTTACAAGGATAGCCTTACAAAAGAGGCTTAGCATATCTCATCCTAACTTTTTGTAAATTTTTTGCGGCCTTTAAAGAATCCGCATAGCTGGCTGATTTTGAATATTGTGATACAAATGATGGGTGTTTGTAGTTAGATTTCTACAATATTCTAACTGATTGGTATAATAGTTCTTATACTCATTGGAAATCAAAAAGTAAATAACAAGATCCAAATTCTTAGGGGTATTCTGAGAAAAGGTTTTGATTCTTCGATATGGAATGATCTCCAACACTTTATCCCATACCTATTCGTTCAGGGATTTCCCCGTGCCTCTTGGGTAAATGGGAACAGTGATACTCGAGTTTGTACCCAAGAAGTAGTACAACTGAACCACTCTCAATTCCTCAGCCAAGCATAGTTTCTTTAAATCCGTGGTAAGACATCCCAGCTTCCAAGCATTGATGTAATAAGTCCCGCCTTCATTGCTCCATTTGAGCTCCCAGCCTTTATCTATCCGAGTCGAATGAGGAGTGTGAGCCTTGATCAGTAGCTCCATCACGCTCCGTCGGAAAAAATAGTTTGGAGAACGACAAGCACTCTCATAAATAAGCTCAAAGACTTGGAACTTGCGATATTCAATCACAGGATCTTCTTGAATTATCAACGCATAAGCCTTTGGTTAGCTAACCAGATTTTCTTTTTTTTTTATAAAATTTTTTAGACAGTACGAAATTTTTCCAAACTAACCCAGGCTCTGAAACCTAGGCTCTGATACCACTTGTAAGGTCCCCAACTTGCCAATACCAAGATCGGGATGGGATCCTTGATACGTCTCTAGGTTTGATCAAAATCAGAGTCTCTAAACAAGAAAAATCCAAGGAATAGACCTTTACCATTGACAATGGCTTGGGTCTATAGTCCTGTCTCGTAGCGGAAACGGGACAACGTATTAAAAGTCCAAAAAACTATTTCGGCCCTATAACTGCCACAATTGGACTAAGGTATCCTCAACCAATGCTTTTTTCCCCCTAATAGATGTGAGGGCACAGCTGCTGGTGGACTCCTCTTCTAAGTGAAGAAGTTTTCTAAATGTTTTAGTGCACAGAGATGGATAGTTACCTGACTAATCAGGTCCACCCGTCCATGATTGACAACCTTAGTCAATCCCCACTTACCACCCTGCACTCACACATGATTCTTTTCTTTTCTAATTACTATCACATTGTTTTAACACTTAAAATAATAGTTTCTTTTAACTTTCGGTCACAGTAATTCCTTCAATCAATTATTAAAGACAACATTGAAAGAATTCTTTTAGAAAACAGACATCTTTAAACTTAAAACAGGGTACTATCAACAAAACACTGTCCATAGTAACCATGACCAGTACTCTTCTTGTCTCAAGACCACCTAAGGGTGAAAAAACGACACCCATTTCTTATTCACAATCCGGAGTGGATAAACCCCCACCCAAGGTTCCGGGTGTCCATACACCAAACTAGTTGCCCATACAACCGGGCGGCTCCCCTAGAATAAAAACGGTATCCTAACTTATGTAGAAACGTCAAGACATGACACAGAGTAAATACTCATCGTTCATGGGGGTAACTGACTTATTCGTGGCTAGAAAGCCATCATTATAATCAATTTATACCAAGGAGTCGGAGGTGTCTTGAGACAAGCTGTCTTAAGGATGATCAATCATATCTTTCCTAATTCAACCAGTTTTAACCCAAACAATTCTTTCCTACTTTATAAACAAATGCACGTTGGTTTCTTGGAAGTTACCTTCCGTTTTTGACCAACTATTCCTTTTCTAATTCTTACTCACTCCTTAGGTATGCAATGTTAACTTATAAAAGAACTTAAACTATTTAAAGACTTAATTAAATAATGGGAAACCCACCTAGGACTGATCGGCCATCTAGTGCTGCGCTAGCGCTTGAAAACTCTCCTCCGTAGGCCTACTACTAGGCCCAGCTTCATTGTCGTGTGCGCTCTAGTTCCTTTTAGAGTTCTGCCCACATCATCAGATGTAGGATTGTCTAGGGTCCTTTTAGGTGTCATAAATTCTTATTCCTTATAAAAAGGACGTCTAATCATTAGGTGTATTATCTGAAAGTTAGACTTAACCTTTGTATCCAATTTTACCCAAATCTAGGTTAAATTTATAGTCTTAATTGGTAAATTCTTGACCTAGTAATTTATTATTTGCCTAAAATAGGCATGATAACTTTTTTCACAGCTTCCCTAAGGGTTTTCTAGGCTATCCTAATTTTCTTGTAATTTTCTATATCTTTTTCCTAATTTTCCCATCGAATCTTAAGCTTGGAATCTGTTTATTTTGAGCTTAATATTTAGTCTATTTATTTTCTCTCAAAGATTTTATTTCCTCAACTTTATATCACAGGTTTACACTTACTATAATTTTTAAAAAAACTTTTGACCGCAAAGTCTATTTATTTTAATTAATCTTTCGCCAAAATTAGGACTTTTAGTCAATTATAATTTTCTAAACTTACTAATAAATTATGGTATAATTATCAAAAGTATATAATGATATTTTTGACCTTTTGTAATTATCTTATTATTTTTCAGCTTAAATATATAATTTCCATCTTCAATTTTCAGCTAAAATTAGTATGATTTAACCTAAATAAATATCTATACTATTTTTCTAACCTTGACATAATTATCACCACCTTTTTATTATTAATCTAACTCTGGTAAATAGAATGTAATCATATAACATGATTTACGAATTTCTCCCTTTAAATTTTAGCCAGAATTAGTATATTTTGACATAGATAAATATTTATACTACATTTTTAACCTTGAAATAATTATCACGATCTTTTCATCATGTAATCTAGCTCTGATAAATAGCATGTACTCATATAGCATGATTTACTAATTTATGTCTTTAGTTTCTAGCTAGGATTAGTATAATTTGACTTAGATAAATATCTATACTAAGTTTCTAACCTTGACATAATTATCATGAACTTTTTATCATGTAGTCTAACTCTGATAAATAGTATGTAATGATATCACATGATTTACTAATTTCTCCCTTTACTTTACCATCAAAAATAGTGTTTTTCTACTAAGATAATTAGCTAAACTAATTTTCTATAATTGAAATAATTATCACGAGTTTTTTATGATGTGATTTATCTTTGATAATTATCTCAAAGGCTTTTAGTTTAATTTACTATTTTCTCCCATTAAGTTTTGCTTAAAAATAGTGTTTTTTTATCGAGATAATTAGTTAAACTAATATCTACGATTAAGATAATCATCATGATTTTTGTAACATGTGATTTACCTCTAATAATTATCTCAAAGCATTTTGGATCAGTTTGCTATTTTTTCCGTTTTATTTTTTCATAAAATTACTGTAATTCTACTGAGATAATTAGATTATTTGAGGTTAAGATAATTATCACAAGTTTAAAAAGATGTGTTTTTGCTTTGATAATTATCTCAAAGCATTTTGAATTAGTTTAATATTTTCCCTCTTTTATTTTTCCCTAAAAATAGTGTAATTTTGCTGAGATAATTAGTTAAACTAATTATTTGAGGTTAACATAATTATCACGCGTTGCATGAGATGTGATTTACATTTGATAATTATCTCAAAGCATTTTGGGATCAATTTGCTATTTTCACCCTTTTAATTTCCTCTAAAAACAATGGAATTCTACTAAGATAACTAGGTAAACTAATTATTTGAGATTAAGATAATTATCATGGGTTTCCCAAGATGTGATTTACCTCTAATAAATATCTCAAAGCATTTTGGATTAGTTTGTTCATTTTCTCCTTTACTTTTCTCTCAAAAATAGTGTAATTCTACTTAATTTATTATGAAAATTACTCAAAAAATTACAATATAATTTTCCTAACATAATGATAGTCTAACACAGCTCCGATAATTATCTCATCTTAATCTAAACTTAATTAGTATAAATACCATTAATTTATGATTAAAATGAATAATTTCAACCCTTAATATTGTGGTGTGTGGGTCTTGTAGGTGTGTCCGACCACCTAGTGTGGGAGGACACTAGTAGGTTCTTGGCATATGTAACCAACCTCTCTTGCTATAAGAGAGATGACGGATTAATGAATAGGAGGCCTAGTTTTGGTCTGGTCTCTCTCCTGTAACCGTACGTTACATTGGTGGAGGCGGCGGGCAGTTAGAAGGGTTTCTTGGGTTTCTTTTCCACTTTCTTGCTTTCGTGCCATGGCGAACTTCACGTTTGATCCTGGGTAGGCTTCGCCTTGTTCGTGTTAAATCTTCCAGCCCACAACATCGTCCACCTGTTTTGTCTTGTCTTTCGAGGACGCAGAACCACAACCCCAGCCTATCGTCCTCAGTTACATAATCACACCAGCTACAATTTCACTCCCCTACAAAGGCATTCTCATCTGTGTCCCTATCTATCAACAGCCAGCAACAGCCCAGCTCTAAAGTCATCACATCCTTCCTTGCTACTTTCCTCTGTACTACGCTCCCTCCTGGTGTGTGGTGTCTTCCCTCTTGCTAGCCCATGGCCAAAGAAGGTACTGCTTTCTTGCAACGCAAGCACATGGCGAACATCTCTGTGAACGAGGAGGAGCCCCCTGCAGAAGCAACAGATGCAAGTAAGCAACCTCGACTAGACGAGTCCCCTGCTATTCTCAAAGGCCCTCATGATGAGAAACCCGGGTCTTTCAGACTTTCACCTCTGTTAAGGGGAAGGCTTGCTCAACTGCAGAGGAAAACAAGAAGACCAAGAAAGTGCAACCCAGCTCAGTTAAAGAGGAAGAGGATGACGGAAAAGGGCTGAAGCCAAATGCTGGGAATGGTGCTGATCTTTAGAAGTATTCATGGATGCAGACACTTTCGGAAGTCCTACACGACATATGAGTCAATCACAACAAAGCAGTTTGGCAAGTTTTTTAATGCATCTTGATTTTTGCGAGTGTCTTTTTCAACAAGTCAAAAGCCCAGCAGAGGTTTTCAAAGCCACATCTAAATGGGTTGTTTCAGTTTCCGCATATAGGTCGACAAGGCCACTTCACATTTCTATTAGCTGTTCTACATTTTAGTCTGGCATGTAGTTCTTTTTCAATAAGCCATCGCATCCACACCAAACCCTGATAGGGAATGAAGTTGTGAATCGAGTCGTGTCTTGGTCGTTATGACGCAGTTGAGCCGTTCCTCATGTAGCCATTTGCATTGGGTTAGAGACCTAGTGCATTGCCTATGTCGAGATGTTTTCTTATCAAGTCCAATCGAGTCGAGTCAAGTCCTCTCAGAACCTAACCCTAACAAGTTGTAAGCTCACTCCCCCCGGATGAGGCGTTGGAGTTGATGCAGTCCCTTCAGTCATGTCGAGTCCCTTCTTAGTTCAATCTTGTAAAATGATGTCCATCTTTTTCTCCCTAAGGGGGGAGGTGTGGTGTGTGGGTCTTGTAGGTGTGTCCGACCACCTAGTGTGGGAGGACACTAGTAGGTTCTTGGCATATGTAACCAACGTCTCTTGCTATAAGAGAGATGACGGATTAATGAATAGGAGGCCTAGTTTTGGTCTGGTCTCTCTCCTGTAACCGTACGTTACAATATGATATAATATTAATGATCTTCATATCCCTAAGCTTAATTAAGAGAGGATTTTTGAGTATACATAGGATTAATCTTCAATTAATTAAGAAAATTGTGAATAGGTTAACCTAACTTTGCTAATTAAGAAAGATTAGGGCTAATTATCGTTTAATTAACCAACTAGAGCTTGATCTTTAGTGATTTCTGCGTAGAGGTCTGTCTAGATGAGAGAGAATGTGCCAAGGCTCTGAGTCTGTCCAAAATTGTGAAGTAAGGGATTGTATTTATAGGTTTCTGGGCACTCACTGGCTGAATATGGCAGTAACTTGCAGCTCAAGCAACCCTACAGCTCCAGATGGCACCCCCTTCTGCTAAATGAGTCCCTGACAGGTTAGTGATGACCCTCCCATTACCTGCCAGCCTTAAAATATCAATTCTGCTATATTTTGACCTATTTGTGCTTAATTGGTAAATATTTTGTAAATATCTAGGAGGCCTTTAGTAAAGTCTATGCTTAAATGATTACTGCAACCCTTCAATTTTTATTAATAATTTAATTTACATTGAATCTTCTTGAAGGACTAGCGGGGTCAGTTTTTGTCCGGATTTAAATACAAAAATTTCTACCCCGGGGTTTGCTGTGCTTAAGATTCCAAAAATACCAATTTTTATTGCTTTTGAGATAGTGTTTTTACCTGATTGCCTGATCAATGCTTTCTCCTAAAGCTTAAGTTAATTCTCGACATCTAGAAAGGTAGAGACCTTACAATTGAAGACCAAGAAGAGGTGCTACAGCCCGAAGCTATCTTTCGCCATGAAGACAAGGTACTATGACATGGTAAGATTATCGGACGGTATCTTATTAAGTTCAAAAATTATCCTTTTGAAGATGCTAGATGGATGCAAGGAATACATATTAAGGATAGTATGAACCTTGTCAATGCGTACAATGCTACATTAGAGTAAGAAAATATACAAATTTCATTTAAATGACCAATGTTTTTGTGCTATAAGACTAGTTCTCTTTTTATTGTGCACAAATTTGAATAGTATGCATGCGTAGAATCATGTCTCTCAAATGCCAAGTAGAATTTGTCACTCTAATTTGGGAGAATCAAATGGACTAAGGAGTAGACATGCTTGAGGCAGCTATGTCTCCCAAGCACCAAATGGATTAATCATTCATCTTGGAAAGATGTTGTAGGGTAAAAAGGGATCCTCTACCCACTAAGAAAGATTGAATAATGACTAAGGCTTTATCTCTTCTACCTCATAGTCGAGGATCACTATGATTTCAAGAGAGAGAGAGAGAGATAATGTCATAAAATCTAATATCTAACCAACCCAAATGATTTTCTCATATTATTTAATGTGGGAGAATAAACGGTGAGTGGCATAAAATGGTAACCATCTTTTTGCAACATTTGTCAGCCTACTCAACGTCCTCTTCCTCATATGTGTATATATTTTTCTACGCTATTAAGTTATCTAGAGTAAATTCCCCCTCTTCGTTTAACCTTTGTGGCGACACATACATTATACTCTTCTCAAAAATGTCACCTTAGTCATATATTTATATTACCACCCTTTTCTTTTTTGCTTTGTAAATAGAATAAGCATACAATAACCAACTATATACCCCCAAACTTTCTTACCTCTTTTGAATTAGTAGTAGAAAAAATAATATATCCATCTTCCACCCCATATAGATAAATTCCCATGGAAATCAACTCTCCACTTGTCTTTACCAAAGATTATGGTCCCTCTCTACAAGTCTTCTATGCCCCCTACATAGGTGGCCCAATATCTCTTAAGAATATACATATAGTTTTTCTCCTTTCAAAAAGACTCCAATTGTATATTCTTTTCACAAGCAAATAATATTGGGCCCTCCTCTATTTGTTTAAGCATCATAGCCTTTTGAAAAAGCATGATTCCCCTTGGATGCATACAAGCAAAGGGCCCATACAAAAAGACTTGGAAGCAAAAGGTTCCCTAGCCTAGTGTGGACCTCCCAAACCGAATTACTTGGTGCATGGGCGTGAAGAATAGTCCAAATTCATATCAAACATGTTGAGAAGGTCAATTTTGCCTTTTGAAGCATGTCATTCCGAGCTACAGGTAAAACGTTATGGTCAAAATAGTGTAAATCTGTCAGATTCGCAGCAAAAGGGAACTGTAAATCAAGTAAATCAAGAGGGTGAGGTCTTATTTTTCCCCTACTCATCTTCTAGAAGAGCAATGAGTGTTCAAGGTCACTTGCATGTGATGGGACCAACCTAAAGATGCTTTCTAAATGCCAAGACAGACAAGTTGAGATACCCCGCAGGAGCCACCCGTAGGGCCTCATGGTGGGGCCCACCTACATTATGCACCCCTATGGAGCCTTCACGGTCTAAAATGATATTTTTGGTGAATAAATAGTCTCTTTTATGTACAATATTCAATGAGTGGTCAAAGGACACTTAATTAGGTCTAATCACTTACTTTAATTAAGTGTAGCATAATCCCACTCCTACACAACTATAAATAGCCCCCCTTGGAGAGACTCAAGGACACACACCTATATTTTCAACTTCATGTTGTTTCTTGATCAATAGTAGAGAAAACCCCAACTCTCCCTCTTTCACATCCTCCCTCCTAACCTTCCTCTTTGGAGGAAGTGCAACTCTATTCTCCACTCTTTCCATTCTACAATCTCTTACTCCATCAACCCAATAAATCATTTGTAGCACCTCAATAACTTGTAAATACATCATGATCTCTCTCATGGTTATGTTAATGATCATGAAATCATCTTCAAAACTTTCAAGTGTTGCAATTCGTGATGGTTAGCAAGCGTTGGTCCTCCCCTTAAAAGGTGTGTGAGAAATCAAGTAAGTGTTCTATTCTCAATTTACCATTGGTTTGTTTCTCCACACTTATTCAATTGGTCTAAAGAAATTTCTCACTCCAACTCTCTTTTGCTTCATTACATATGCATGTGGCTACCTCTCATGGTGATTTTTATTTGTGTCACGGCATTGCATAGATGGAGATGAGCTCTCTATGCAAAGTGTGTTAGTTTGATGTAAGTGATTCTCTTGTGTGTTTGAGAGGCAAGTCTTGTGTGCATGATTTTTTTGATGAGTGCTTGAGAGAGGAAGATTTTGGATGTGTTATGGGTATTCTTATGGAGAGAGGTGAATGCTATTCCACAAATTGCATATTTCATTTTGATGCACGGCATTGGGTTGCATAATCGTTGATGGTGTTCAAGTGTCCAAAGTGTATATAGAGTAAGGGGGTTTTCAAAGTGTGTAGCTTGAGTGGGTGAGTGCAAGTGTCATTTTGATTGGTTTCCTTCTCCACTCCCAAAAGAAGGTGGTGCCCCAAGTAGTGTGCGCCCCTCTTTACGAACATTTTGTGAGGGTAGGCCCATTGGTTTGGGTTTAGAGGCCCCATTTCAAAAAGCTCGCCCTCAACGGGAACAAGGGTTAGAATATAGACATGTCATAAAATCTAATATCTAACCAACCCAAATGATTTTCTCATATTAAACTGATCATTCAATGTGGGAGGATAAATGAGGGTTAGAATATAGACATGTGCTTACAGATCTGTCTCAACACGGGGCCAATGGTAAATGGGTCCAAATGAGGGATGGTCTGTCAAAGAGCAAGGCTAACCAATGGAGCTTAAAAGACCTTAGGGTTAGCTTCATTAAAGACCTCCAAAGGTTAGTGTAAAAGTCCTTTGACCTTACGTAAGCTAGGGCTGAGCTTGAGATGGGAATCCAGCCCAAGCTTAGGCTGCTTAGGTGCTTGTCGTGCTTGATGACTAAGGTGCTTGAGGTGCTTGTTGTGCTTGATGAATAAGGTGCTTGAGGTACTGACGTGCTTGCCGACTAGGGAGATTGAGGTTCTTGTGGAACACTACCCAAGCTTGAGGTGATTTGTCATGCTTGCTAACTAAGGTGCTTGGGGGTAAGGTGTGCAAAAGTAAACAACTATCCCTACAAGGAGGGGGCGAGCTCTACAAGAGGGGGGTAGAGAGAACACAACACACCCTCACACAAGGTAAGCTTGGTTCAAAGAAAGTATATAGGACAGTTGTCAAGTTCCTCTTCATGTTGCCCTCATTGTGTGCCTAAAGCCTATTGGTTGGCCTCCCAAGGGGTATAATGATAAAGTAGTTTATTTAATTAATTATTTTAGCATTTATCAAGTCCTCTATCTCAAAGGGAAAAGGGGGACACTTGTCCCAAGGCTACCCTTGTTGCTTGATATGCCCCTACGTGTGATTGGCTAGGCCTGGAGAGGTCCAATGATCTTTAATAATGAGCTACAAGGGGGGGGGGGGTCGACCAAAGCAAGCTAGGGGGTTGCTTGAGGGGTATACTCTTCCACACACACTCACACACACTCTCATTTTGTGAAGTGCAAAGTGCAAGAGCTCCATCTCCTTCTCCAAGCTAGTAGAGAAGTTGAGATCCTTCATCAACACTCTTGGCTATGGAATGCAAATCCAACCAAGAGCCATGCTTCAATGCTTAAGCTTGCCATATTCTCCATCTTCATTAGTATGCTATTATGTATGCTAGAAAGAAGAGTGATGACAAGTGAGGAACTAATTCTTTCTCCTATGAAATGTTTCTTCTTCCTCTTCCCTACCCTCATTCCCTGCTAGCTCTCTCCACCTTCGAAGGTGTTTGAGGCCTTGGGACTGAGGCTTGGGATAGTTAATGCTTTCTACAAAGTTTATGTTATGCTCGTGATGCATGAAGCTTTACATCTTCATTGCATCACTTAGGTCACAAGGAACACAAAGATTGTATTGTACCAAGTCTCTCTTAATGGGAGAACCTATAATACAAATGCCTATTGGAGGGGGGACTGGCTCCACATAAATCCGGTCCTCAATTGTTGTAATGTTCTCCTAAACTCTCTCTCTTGCAAAAGTATTGTTCATGCCAAGTTAATTAAATGCTATGTTTATGTTGCTACCATCAAATAAGTTCACCCTCTATGCTCACAAAGTAATTTCACAAAAGTACTTTCTCTAATTTCCGCTACTCTCAAAGTTAATAGGCCATTTACATTACATTGTCAAAAGAATTTTTCTCCTTAGCAGTCCATGAGTAGTTGACGTTATTCTTTGTTAAGTCATGTAATTTGAGAGAATTCTGCTATGAAGCGTCTATAGTATGCACACATACCAATAAAGATTATTAGCTCATGTAGATTCCTTGGATTAGGCCATGCTTTTATTACCTTTAACTTTGATGGATCCATACGGATACCATCTTGAGATATAATATGACCTAAGTATTGAATATATTGAAGGAAAAATTCACTTTTCT
Source organism: Adiantum capillus-veneris (assembly GCF_014529385.1). Lineage (NCBI taxonomy): Eukaryota > Viridiplantae > Streptophyta > Polypodiopsida > Polypodiales > Pteridaceae > Adiantum > Adiantum capillus-veneris. The sequence goes on along the minus strand of NC_140935.1, from coordinate 10,053,193 downwards.
TTTGATTGATAAAAAGCTTGTTTTCCCTCAATGCTTGAAAAATTACCTGGAGATGTTGCTTGTGTTCCTCTAAGGACTTGGGGCAGATGATGATATCATCAAAGAACACTCCAGTGAATTTACGGTAGGGTCTAACTATTTTCTCCATTAAACGATTGAACGTGGTTGGTGCATTAGTCAAGCCAAAAGGCATGACAAGATATTCATAAAGACCAAACATTGTACGAAAAGCGGTCTTTAGGATATCTTCATTCACTATCCTTATTTGATGATAGCCACTTTTAAGGTCGATACTACTAAAGTGGGTAGAGCCTTGTAGCTTATCAAACAGATCTTCTACCCGAGGTACGGGAAATTTGTTTTTGATATGGTTTAGTGCTCAATAGTCCACACACATGCGATATGTACCATCTTTCTCTTGCACTGAAAGGACTAGAGAACAAAAGGGAGAGGAGCTAGGCCTTACCACCCTTGTCTACAATTCTTGTACTTGCCTCATGGTCTCCTCTTTTGTTGAGCTTGGGAAACTCGATAAGGAGGCTTGTTAGGCGGTGAGTTTCCTGGTAGGAGCTCAATTCGATGGTCATCATCCCCTCGTTTTGGAGGTAAGTTCATAGGGATATCATTGATGAACACATCTTGGAATCCTTTTAGAAAATTAGACAAGTCTAACTCTTCTTTATTTCTACCATTTACACTTGATGAAACATTAGGACTTTTTAGGGAATCTTTGACAAAAATCATGTACGCAAAAACTGAGCTCTTCATTAATTTATCAAAAGTAGGAGAGTTTACAAGTGGTATAGTACGACCGGATTCACTAGCATCTATATACATGCTCTTTTCCCTGTAGGTGAAGTAGATTCTCTTTGCAGGCAACCATGCGGTTGAAACATGGTGCCCCTAAGATAGCATCCTCATGTCAGAGAGGAGAGATAAATAAGTCTTTTTTGTCGACATAGATTTGGACATGAAGCCTCAACTTCCCAATCAAGAGAGTAATAAGGCTTGTTGTCCCTTGAAAGCGGTATCGGCAATTACAGTATCTCCCATCTCAAAAGCTTGAATGCTGAACTTGGTGGCCAACTCATTGATATGAAGTTGTGAGTAGAGCTAGGGTCAAACAAGATGAGGGCATCATTTTCCCTTACCTTTCCCCAAGCATAGGAGAGAGGTGATACTTTGTAATGAGCATCCTCTTTTGGAGATTCAATAGTGGAAGCTCTAGGAGTCTCATTCCGGGCATTTCTCTTGGGGCAAGTACGATAGCCATGTCCTTGCTCCCCATTTATGGTCCTTGCGAAAAGCTTCAAGCTCTTCAGGAGAGAGTTTGTTTTTACCTTTGTAAACTCCCTTCTCCTTGGACCGATTGTTGTTGTTATGGTTGAAATTGAATTCTGGGCATTGGTTTTCCCCTTTGCATCACTTTTGTCTTTGCTTTGGGATTGATATTCCTTCAAGCCCTTTGTTGGAAATTGATGCGTGAAGCAACCATGGTGTGGTGGATTACTTCAGTGATAGAACCAAGCCGTTGGGAGTTGACGTACTCGACAATCTCTTCAGGTAATCCCGCACAAAATTGTTGCTTTTGCTCTATATTTTGAAAGACAGTAGCCTTGAGATGTAAATCCCAAAACTTGTCCACATATTTGTGGATAGACTCATGGGAGACAAGCTTCAAACTTCGCCGCTTGCTTGCAAGGAATTGCTTCATGATGGAAACTCGTAGAGTTTCCATGTCTTTGGGGCTTTGTCGTTGCCATGAAGGCTAGCCCACCATTGAAGAGCCGATTTCTGGAAGTGCATAGCTACATGGCGTAGATTGGAGGACTTGGTGAAGCCCTCGTCTCCAAAGGCCGATCAAATTGTTGGATGAAGGCCAATACTTTGTTGGTAGCACCAAAGGTGCCATCATAGGTGAGAAAAGAGATACTCTTTCCTCCCTCTTTGAACTTCTTACGCTTTTGTGACCTTTGCCATGCAGGGTAAGATTTGCAATGTTCTCTTCTCTTGTATTCTCTAGGAGAATAGCCATAGATTTTGTCGGAAGAGGAGGATGGTGATGAAGAAGGAGAAGAGGGTGACCTCTTTCTTGCCCTTTTCTTCCTTTGTCTCCTCTCTTCCCTTTCAGAGCGACCAGGAGAACTATGGGTTGATCATTTCCGGAGTTGGTGACCTTCTAGACATCCATCTTCAGAGAGCCACATCTTCAAAGGAAACTTAGGGATTCATTACTTTCTCATTCTTTGGATTCCTCCTCTCGTATGGGAGAGAGTCTTCTTTTGGGTGTCTCATGAAAAGGCCTCCTAAGCTCTCTCTCCCCTTGGAGAGGAAGGGAAATACCATAAGCACAAATTTGTTGAGTAACTTTGGCTCGCAAAATAGGGTTGCCCATAGCTTGCTGCAACCAAGTAACAAGATAATTGACAAACATGGGGGCATCATCATTATCACCTTCATGTGCAAAATCAAAGTTATTAATGTTCATTCTACTCTCTTGGTTATTGTCAGCCATGCTAATTAAACTTATGTGTAGATTACTTTGTGCGTTGGTACCCTCAAAAAACTTAGTCGCTACTCTTCTTTACCTTTGAAAATCAATTCTCAAGAAGCCACCCCCGTGGTTTAGACACCGTTGATTGCAAATACTAGTGGAGAGGGTCTAACATTGATTAGTTGATTATGGTTCCTGTTGAGCTTGCTTATAGCTCAATAATGGTTAAGACTATAGTTTCCAACGGTGTACCTCGAACTAAGTCCTTCCCAACGAAGATAATAGATCCCTGTCCCACTTACCCTAGTGCAATAAACATGCCCAACCTTTCATGGACAACTTAAGGACCTCTCTTCTTAAGCAAGAAAAGAACCAATAGCTCTGATACCAGTGTGATGGAAATGGCCTATGAACTTTGAGAATAGCGGAATTAGGATAATTAAAGAGAGCATTTTTGTGAGACTAATTTGAGAACAAAGCGGGTGAACTTATTTAACGCTAGCAACTTAATCATAATACTTAATTAACTTGGCATGAACAATACTTTTGCAAGAGAGAGAGTTTAGAGAACTTGACAAAAATTGAGGACCGGATTTATGTGGAGCCAATCCCCCCTCCAATAGGCTTTTGTATTATAGATTCTCCCATCAAGAGAGACTTGGTACAATACAATCTTTGTGTTTCTTGTGACCTAGGTGATGCATTGAAGATGGAAAGCTTCATGCATCATGAGCATAACATAGACTTTGTAAAAAGCATTAACTATCCCCAGCCTTAGTCCCAAGGCCTCAAACACCTTCACAGGTGGAGAGAGCTAGCGGGGATCAGGGTAGGAAAGAGGAAGAAGAATTGGTTTGATATTAGATTTTATGACATCTCCACTTGCCAAGACGAGTCCTAAGAAGGGGATGCTAGTTCTAGCATGGAAGGCAATAAGGACAAGTGTTGGAGCTTGCTTGAGTTCCATTAGGACGTGTTTCCACCTCATTGGTCGTGTGAAGCATTCTAACTTAAGACTAGTTGCACTCTTTCATGGCTATAAAAGAGAGGTATCATTGCATTTTGGGGTCTCGTGCTCCTCTCACACTCTCTCAAGTGCCCAAGATTGGCAAAGAAAGCTCTCTTTCTCTCTCTCTCTCTCTCTCTCTCATGGGAGCTCTAGAGAGACGGACTCTATGCTCAAGCTCTTGGCTATGGACAAAAATCCCATCCACTGAAAGTTTCTTCTTATCCATCTGTATCACTCTATTACTAAGCTATGCTAAGAAGAGTTAAGCCATCAAGCACTCCCTCCCATGCTAATTCAAAGAAGGAAGAAAGAAATCCAAGCAAGAGGAAGTGAAGGAATCGGTCACCATCTTCGCGTTCTTCTTCTTTAACATCATCATTATCTTCTAACATGGAGGATAGCGACTTGCCACGCAATAGAGAGAAGAGAAGGGGTAAATGAAGGAGCTATGCAACATGGAAGAGGTCATAAAAGTTGAAGAAATTCAAAGAGGGAGGAACGAACATCAACTTTCTTACCTACGATGGAACCTTCAGAGCAATTGACAAAGTACTAGCCTTTATCCAACAATTTGATGTGGCTTTTGGAGATGAAGATTTCTCAAAATCTTTAAAACTCTGAAATGTTTCTATGCATTTTCAAAAGTCAACCGTCAATGGTGGGCAAACCTACGTAGTCAAGGTGAAACTCCAAAGACTCGGAAAGCTTTGAGGATTGCTATTACAAAGCAATTCCTTCCAAGTGATGCCAACAACAAAGTCCTCACATTATGCTGAGGCTTGAAAATGGCCACGTATGAGTCTGTCCAAGATAAGTCTTGGAAGCCACTATCTACAAAAAGATAAACTTTGCAAAACAAAAGCAACAATTTTGTGCTGGCTTATCTGAGGAGATGAGTGAGTATGTTAACTCACAAAGACCAAAAACTATTACGGAGGTCATACATCATAGTGTGGTTGCTTCAAGGTAACATTTCCAACAAGGGACCAAAAAAGCTCAAAGCCAATAGAAGCAAAGGAATCAGCTGAGCCAAAGGGGAAGAACAATGCCATGCAAAATTCTCCCAAGGCTAACAATAACAACAACAAAGGAGCAGCAAAAGAAAAGGGCTACAAAGGAAAAAATAAACTTTCTCATGAAGACGTTGAGCGTTATCATCAAGATAACAAGTGTTTCAAGTGTAGAGAGCAAGGTCATGTTTTCTGGGCATGTCCAAAGGGAAATGAGCGTAATGACCCTCCTAGAGCCACCATGGTGGAAACTCTAAAAGAGGAAGGCTATTGCAAAGGAGCACCACTCTCTTATGCTTGGGGAAAATTACGAGAGCATGATGCTTTAATATTGTTTGACCCTAGCTCTACCCACAACTTCATTTCTATTGAGATAGCTACTAAGTTAGGAATTCATGACTTTGAGATGGGAGATGTAGTACAAGCACATGGAGCTTTCAAAGGGCAAGAGGTCTTAGAAACTTTGTTGATTGTTGTTGGGAATCTAAGGTTCCATGTGCAAAGTTATGTTGATAAAAAAGGTTTCTTCATCCCTCCACTCAAGCATGGAGACGTTATCCTAGGGGCACCATGGTTTGATTGCATGGCTGCCACTATGAAGTTTCCTGAGAGAAAATTCCTCTTTTCTTATCAAGGCAAGGATGTTTCACTCGATGTTGGTAGTGCGGACAACACTATACCTCTTGTACATACTCAAACTTTAGACAAAGTAATGAAAATCTATCTTTATTGTTACATGGTTTTTGTCAAGGAGTCTAAGAAAGATGCATATGTTCCTAATAAAGTTAAAGATGAAACTAAAGAGGAGTTAGCACTTTCTATTTTCTTAAATGAATTTCAATATGTGTTTATAGATGACATTCCAAAAGAGCTACCTACCAAAAGGGGACCACATGATCATTCCATAGAACTTCTACCTGGTAGCTCACCTCTTAATAAGCCTCCTTATTAAGTCTCACTGGCTCAGCAAGAGGAGATTATGAGGCAAGTAAACGAGCTTATGGAGAAAGGGATGGTCAAGCCTACTTCATCTCCATTTTGTTCACCCGTTCTACAAGTACAAAAGAAAGATGGTACTTATAGAATGTGTGTGGACTATCGAGCGCTTAATCGGATAGCCATAAATAATAGATTTCATATTTCCACAATAGAAGATCTATTCGATAAGCTACAAGGGTCTGTCTAATTTAGTAGAATAGATCTTAAAAGTGGTTATCATGAGATAAGGATAGTGCCTGAAGACATTCATAAGACACCTTTTCGACAATATTTGGCCTATATGAATTCTTAGTACTCCCTTTTGGACTTACCAATACATCGGCTACCTTCAATCGAATGATGAAAAGGCTCTTTAGACCTCATCAAAGCTTCAACGGTGTTCTTTGATGGCATTATTATCAACTCAAAGACTATTGAGGAACATAAGCAACATCTTCAAGTAATATTTCAAGTTTTGAGAGACAATAAGCTTTGCATTAATCAAAAGAAAAGTGAGTTTTTCTTAAAAAAGGTTGAGTATTTAGGTCATATTATCTCTCAAGCAGGGATTCGAATGGACCCTACAAAGTTGGAGGTGATAAATTAATGGCCTATATCAATGAATCTATATGAATTGAGTGTTAGGAAATAGGACATAGCTAAATAGATAATTGAGTAGTTTACTTAATGGAGAGAGATATATTTCACACATGAGAGAATAGAGAGAGAGAGAGAGAGAGAGAGAGAGAGAGAGAGAGAGAGAGAGAGAGAGAGAGAGAGAGCACGATATACATGGTTCACTCAATGTGGGCTACATTCACGGAAAAGTAGCCACTTAATGGCTTTAGTACTTCAAACAAGAAGTATGTTACAAAGGGATTATACCCTTGATAGAGCTCCCGCCTTGCTTCAATCTCACCACCTCACACCCACCTTGTTGCGTCAACTTCACACTCCTAAATGTGTATAGAAATGGCCTCCTTTTATAGGCTAAAAGGATTACCCTCTCTCATGAGAGGCAGCCCGTGTGTAGTCACCCTTGTGTAGACAAGTCCAAATGGACTCTCCAATCTGCCCATGTGTGGACGCCCTTGAGAAGACAAGTCGGCCTTTGAAATCGGCCACCGATGGCCATGAAAATTTTGGTTTGCAATGAGTGATTTTTCTTCACGGCACGATGGCTTCTCTTCATAACAAGAACCTTACAAATGTGCATTTTTAATATAGAAAATTACAAGGGGTAAATTAGGCTCCATACTTAACAATCTCCCACTTGTGGACATATCTACACATCAAACGTGTGACTACTTTCCATCCTTGCTTCTTATCCTTGATTTCCAATTGAAAAGGAGGAGAAGCTTAACTTCTCCTTGTTGACCACCTTTGTAAACATGTCTGTAGGATTTTCACTTGTATGCAGCTTTCCTAGATTTAGTTGTCTCTCTTTCAAAAGTGTGAGTATAAAGTGATATCTTACCTCAATGTGCTTTATCCTTGAATGAAAGGCTAAGTTCTTTGCAAGATGGATAGCGCTTTGGATATCATTGTACAAGACATAATTGTCTTGTTTGAATCCAAGCTCTTCTAAGAATCTGTGAAGCCACATAAATTCTTTGCTTGCCTCTTTCATTGCTAGATACTGCGCTTGTGTGGTAGAAAGTGAGACCACTTTCTGCAGCTTTGAAACCCAGCTTACTGTTGTGCCTCCAACCGTGAAAACATAGCTAGTAGTGCTCCTTTGAGTATATTTGTCACTTGCCATATCTGCATCAACATACCCTTGAAGAAAAATATCAGTTCCTCCAAAATACAAAGCATTTGTTTTTGTCCCTTTTAGATACCTAAGTATCCACTTCATAGCTTGCCAGTGCTCTTTACCTAGGTTGTCCATGAACCTACTTACAACTCCCACTGCATGTGCAATGTTTGGCTTTGTCCAGACCATAGCATACTAAGAGAACCTACCGCTGTAGCATATGAAACTTTAGACGTACATGCTATCTCCTCTCGTGTCATTGGACACATATACTTAATTAGTTTAAAGTGACCAGCCAAAGGTGTAGAAATCGTTTTTACATTTTGCATTGCAAACCTTTCTATTACCTTCTTGATGTAATCCTCTTGAGATAGCTTTATTGTCTTCTTTGTAATGTCCCTTGATATCTTCATACCAAGTATCCTCTTTGAAACACCTAAATCTTTCATTGAAAAATATTTCGACAGCTCCTCTTTTAGGTTTTTGATGTCCTGCATGTTAGCACTTGCAATTAGCATGTCATCAACATACAAAATTAGGATGATGAACTTCCCATATCCCAAATTCTTCATGTAGACGCAATGATTTGTGTTGCACCTTCTCAATCCATGATCCATCATCCATCAATTGAACTTCAAGTATCATTGTCTTGATGCTTGCTTTAAACCATACAAGATCTTCTTTAATCTGAAAACCATTTTCTCCTTACCCTTTACTTCATACCCCTTTGGTTGAAGATGTGCATTTCCTCCTTTAAGTAACCGTGAGGAATGCCATATTCTCACACCCAGAGACTTTGAGAAATGAATAACTCACCAGTTTATTTTTCCATGCCTCCTCTAGAACTCCTCCATCCAATGCCGTTGAGGGTGATCGGTTAATTAACTACACATACGTACTTACTGCTTCCGCCTAAAGCTCAAGCGGTAAGCTTTAATGTAGCCGCATGCTTCGTGCTCGTTTCATGATTGTTCTGTTCATTCTTTTGAAAATTCCATTTTATTGAGGTGTCCTTGGGGTTGTACTTTGCCTCCAAATGCAATTGCTAGCACAAAAGCTTGGCTGCAATATTTGCCTCCATTGTTGGATCTGAGGCATTTAACCTTGGTACCTACTTCATTCTCCACAAAGGCTTTCCACTTTTGAAATATGAAAGAAACATCGGATTTATTCTTCATGACAGAAACCCATGTTTTTCTAGTTGCATCATCTATGAATGTTACATAGTACAATGAGCCACCAAGGGATGGTGTTCTTGAAAGACCCCAAAATTAGGATGAACCAATTCAAGTTTTTTTTTTTCATTTCCTGCTTTTAGGAATTTTACCCTCTTTTGTTTACCATAAACACAATCTTCATAGGAATCTTAGTCCACTTCTTTCAAACCTAGTAGAAGCTTCTTTGATTGAAGGATTTGCATTCTATTGGCACTCATATGCCCAAGCTGATAGTTCCACACCACACTGTCGACTTCTATAGCTATTGCACAAGTTGAAGATTGTGTGTTGATAGTACACAAGTAAAGTGTACCGACCAAAGATCCCTTTGAGATCTTCCACTTTTTTTTTTTGAATGTAATGTTGTCATCCAATTGTCCTGGAGAGATCAAATTTTTGCAAAGAGAAGGAACATGCCTAACATCTTTAAGCCGTTCATTTCTGTTAGCAGTTTAGACACAAACTGTACCTTTGCCCAACAATTTCACATGCTTCATCATCTCCGAAGTATACATACCCAAAATTACTTTGGTGTAATCTTGAAAATGTTGCTTGTGTGGTGTCGCATGGAATGAAGCCCCAGAATCTACTATCCAAGAATTAGACAGATTGTCTAATGAGAGAATTAGAGCATCTTGCTCTACTTTACCTGCCATATTGGCCTCCGATGTTGGCTTGTTGTCTTGAGACTCCGAATCCTTCTTCTTCTTGGACCAACAATCCTTCTTGACATGGCCCTTCTTGCCACAATTCCAACATTCAAGAACTGACTTTGTGCATGACTTGCTCTGCCTTGAGCGATCACGATCCTTTTGGTTTTTGAACCTCTCCTTAGACCTTCCTCTTGTTTCCATTGCTAGTGAAACACTTGATGATTCTTTTGTGCTTCTCCTTCGCATTTCCTCGCTTAGGAGAAAACCCACAACATCATCAAAATTAAGAGTATTTGTGCCAGAAATAGAATTAGTTACAGCCATCACAAGGCTAGCCCAACTATCCAGTAGAGATGATAGTATAAGGAGAGCTCGCACTTCATTATCAAAATTGATTTTCACCGATTTAAATTGACTTATGTTGGTGTTAAAAGTCATTTAGGTGTTCTGCAACCAAAACATTCTCTGCCATCTATAGATTGAACAAGCGTTTCATGAGAAATACCTTATTGGATGCCGATGGTTTATCATAGAGCCCGTCAAGTGACTTCATCAAGTCCTCCGTGGTCTTCATCTCTGAAATGTTGAAGGCCACCATTGACGCCAAGTTTAGCTGGATTGTTCCTAATGACTTTCAGTCAAGGACAATCCATGCTTCATCTACCATTGTTGCAGGCTTCTTTGCAAGACCGCCTAGTGGAAAATAAAGGTCCTTTTGGTAGAGATAGTCTTCAATCTGCATCTTCCAATGTTGATGGTTTTTCCCATTGAACTTTTCAATATTGAGCTTCCCTTCCTCTGCCATTACTCCCACTCAATTCAAGGAATCCTTTCCTTGAGATACTTTAGCTACTACGAGCAAACCTTGATTTGATACCAATTGTTAGGAAATATGACATAGCTAAATAGATACTTGAGTAGTTTACTTAATGGAGAGAGATAAATAGATAATTGAGTAGTTTACTTAATCCACACACACACACACACACACACACACACACACACACACACACACACAGAGAGCATGATATATGTGGACAATAGTAGATCGGTTTAGCAAGCAAGCACATTTCATACCGGTCAAAAATACTATTGAAGCATGCCATATGGCAACCCTCTTTATCTCATAGGTCCTTAAGTACCATGGCTTACCAACATCTATAGTATCCAATAGAGATCCAAGAATGACAGTCAATTTTTGGAAGGGTCTCCTTGAGAATTTGGATACTAAGTTGAATTTTTCTTTGGCCTATCACCCACAAAAAGATGACCAAAGTGAGTTAGCAAATTTAACTATCATTGATCTACTTAAAGCCTATGTTACGGAAGTAGATCAAAGAGATCAATGGGAAAAATATTTATTCTTAGTAGAATATGTTGCTGATGAGTATAACAGAGCTCTTGAAGAATATTTTCAAAAGATCAAAGAAGCTATATCCATCATGCAACAAAAGCAAAAGGCTGATGTTGATAAGAATAGACAATCCTTGACCTTCAAACAAAATGGGTTTGCTCAAGTTTCCAAAAGCACGTCTAAATTACACTTCAGGCAAGGAAACAGAAGGACGCCCAACTTAGTCACCAAAAATATTATGCTAAGCTAGCAAAAAGATATTATGACCCAATTTAAATTATCAAGCCAATCAATGAAACAAATTACAAGTTAAGGTTAGCAAGTACCTGGCTCATTCATAATGCCTTTCATGTGAGCCTCTTTAAACCTTATAAGGGCGAGCCACCCAAATAACCAATAATTGAAGAACCACCTGAATTTGACGGTCAAGAAGAGATTTTACAGACAAAGAGAATCCTACGACATGAAGACAAGGTTTTAAGAAGTGGTAAGACTATCCAAAAATATCTTGTCAAATTTAAGAATTGTCCTTTTGAAGATGGAAGGTGGATGCAAGACATCTAGTTAAAGGATAATGTAAACCTTGTAAATACTTACAATGGCTCATGCCAAAGGTAAGAATAAGGTACGAACAAAGTATATTTTATAAAGAATTTTGTCTTATTTTGACTCTAAGATTTCTCTTAAATGTTCATTAGTTTTAAGTGTATGCATACCATAAATCAAGCTTGCGGCAATTTAGTCTCTCAAGCATCTAGTAGACCTACCAATCTATTATGAAGGATGTTTATGGTTAAGTAAAGACATGCTTGCGACATCTAAACCTTCCAAGCACCAAGTGGAGTTAGTTACCATCGTGGAAGAATGTTTGACGAGTAAAAAGGATCCTTTATCCAAAGCAACAGAACTAGCTATGACTTTATTTTCCCTACCCCATAGTCGAGGACGATTATGATTTTAAGGGAGAGATAATGTCATGAATATTAATTTCTAATCTTCTAAAATTATTTTTCATCTTAATTGGCCACTTTAAGTCTAGGGAAAATAAAAAGAGAACAAGTGAAATTGATTAAGTGCTAATGGACCACCCGGTCAAGGCTTGGGAACAAAAGGGGGGAAGTCCATAAAAGAGAAAGGGTAATTGCTAACTAAAAATCTCGGTTATAGGTACAAGTCAAGAAAGGGTAATTGTATCCTGGGAAGCCTTGACTAAAGGTATAGGATAATGGACATGATCGAGAGCAAGCCTAAAAATAGAAAGTAACTGTGCTAATCTCAAGTCATTAGAATAACTCTTTTGACTCCGAAGCACTGTGCTAAGGTTTTGCACAAGAGGTGAAAGTTTTAAAGCTCAAAGTATGAGTTTTATTTTTACCAAGTTTATTCTAATTTACCAAGTCTTAAATTAGTAGGTAAGCTCTGTTTCCTCGAGTCAGCATCATAAACCTCCAAGGTTTGCGCAAAGGTCTTGCACCCGGGATAATTAATTAAAAGGTAATCTTATGATTTTTATTAAATGAAAGGGAAAATATAAAGACTAAGGTTAGATCAACCCTTCCTCATTTAATAAGTTGACTCTAGTCTTTGTTTACTAAGGTTGACTAGACCACATGTCCAAGGTAGCACATGCTTGCTTTATGTGAACTCAAACAAGTGTGTGTGAGTGTGTATGGTGTCTCCACTTGCCAAGATGAGTCCCAAGAAGGGGGATGGGGGTGATTTCTAGCATGCAAGGTAAGAGGGAAAATGTTGGAGCTTGCTTGAGGTGAATTAGGAGGTGTTCCCACCTCATTGGTCAAGTGTAAAGCATTCTAACTTAAGACTAGTTGCATAGCTATATAAGAGAGGGCTCATTGCATTTTTTGGGCTCTTGCTCCTCTCACACACTCTCTCAAAGTGCCAAAGATTGGCCAAGAAATCTCTCTCTCTCTCTCTCTCTCTCTCTCTCTCTCTCTCTCTCTCTCTCTCTCTCTCTCTCTCATGGGAGCTCTAGAGACGGACACGGTCTCGATACTGGCAAGCTCTTGGTGGCTGTGGATGCAAATCCCTACCAGTGAAAGTTTCTTCTTCTCCATCTCTATTACTAAGCTATGCTAAGAGCTTGAACATGAGCAAGATTATACAAATAATCCATTCTCTTGCTTGCAAAATACTTCTTTTCACCCTCATCTTTCTCTTTCCCCATAGTTATTTTCTCCCCCTAGGATACTTAAGGTTTGATTATCATGGAATCTTGAAGACACCATCTTCCTCTTTCCCTGCTGGGGTGATTAGAGTTTGGTAAGGAGGTTTATACAATGGAATCTTGAAGACACCATCTCCTTGATTCAAAGCAAGGCTCTGCAAGAGCACAAACATGTATTGTAACAAAGATCTCTTTTGAGAGGATTATAATACAAGTCCTTTTGGAGGGGAGACCGGCTCCAAGAAAATCCAATCCTCATCAAGTTGTCAATCTTAATTGGTTATTATCTTTAAATTATATGCATGGTTAAAGTGTTTCAATGTGTGTTTGTCTAAAGAAATCGGTCCAACACAACCTATGTTCTCCTTGCTATCTCTCTCTTAAAGGAAAACTCTCTCCTTTTATAGTTAAATTCCGCTAAATCTAAAAATAAGTGTTAGATTCTCTGACATGATGAGAAGTTCAATTTTTTTTTGCAAAGCTTAGGGATTGTTTATTTTTGTGGATTGATCATGTCCGTAGGATATGGAATTTCCCTATACACTATGTGCTAGCTCTTAGTCACCGCATGACTCCCAAGGGGGATTTGTCACCATACATGTGGTAGTGATGTGTGTGAATACACTTAGGACCGTCGGAGCACTTTTTTCCTCGCTAGGAGGTTTTTTCATCGTGCATTGTATATGCGCCCATCACTCTAGGGCTAACCTATTTTTCTACTTGCGCAGTAAGACTATAAGAGGAAAACTCGAGAACCGCCAATATTCCCGCGGTTGAACAAAGGAAAATAGAGAGAGATTTTTTTGTGTGTGTGGTAATAGTAGCGAGAATGAACATGGCAATAGTTTATTGGGTGATATCCGCGATAATAGCTACAATAATATTTTTGTGACTGTTAGATGCCTATTATTACGCCTTATTATCGCTATACTGCTTTTCAAATGTAAAGATGTTCATTTGGGCCACCCAATTTCTTTATTTTTGACTTGCATAAAACATATGAAATATCGAAATTTTACTTTGAAATTGTTAAAAAAATGAAAATAAACTTTCAAATTACAACTCATACCTTACCTTTATAAATTGAGGCAAAAAAGAACAACACTTTAAAAAATTTACAAATAAAGTCAAAATTTCAAATGAGTTTTATGTAGAAAATACAAGAGTTTTTTGTGCCACATCTTCACTTGTAAAAGAGGAGCACATAACAAATTTTTATCTATCGTCATCCTCGTCTTGATCTGCATATGTTGGATTGCCTTGACTCTACACCAACCAAAAAAAAATTAGATAAATCAATAACCCAAATTAACTTCTTATATAATATTCATTGTCTACACTTACTACTTGTAGTGTTCCAACTGCCGAGTCAGATTTCTAGCGAGAAATATGATGTTTTTTCAACAACCATCATTATGTCTCTCTTGATAGTTGACAATCTCTCTAGAAGGACGGCTCAAAGTGATATTTTCCTAAGTTAACGATAACCAAAAAGTTTAATAAGCTAAAACATCTTCTTATCCGAACTTGCATAATTAAAAATAACTTACATATTTATCTTTCCAGGACATTTTGCCTCTTGAACCATAGTGCGCGGGAGTTTGCCTAGCCCGAGCTTTGCACTGTTGACTGTGGAATGAGCCCATTGTAGCTTACTCAGTCTTTTCTTGCATTACCCACTCCCACTCTACATCTTCCATGTTGCCACCACGATAGCTCGTGTCTAGATGTGCGACCTGGTTGGTTGCTGTGCACTGTACACTTGATTGCCTTTTTTTTTAAAAATGTTTTGATTTACCCCTCCAACCACTGCGTTGAGAAATGCTGGTTGGGGGCATTTGTAAATCGAGCATGCAATGCTTCCTCAACACAGTGCATATGATTGGATACTTGGTCTTTGAATTTTATAAAGCAATTCTTATACTTTAAGTGTATGAGAATTTGCAAATGGTGCCAAAATGCTCTATCCTGTGTAGTCCCAAAGTTGACCTCGCAACCATACGTTGTCGGAATGTGTGCGGTCCATCTGGGAAGGTGCGAAACCCATGGTTGTGAGAGTTTGTGATGAAAATAACAAACACTTTGTGAAAAAGTGTTTATGGAGAATCGACAACCCTCTTCCTAAAGTTGGTTTAAAGGTTAAGAGCGTTCATAACAGAAATGTCACAAACCCTCTTTCCTATTGTGCTTGGAGTTTGCTTGTTTTTGTAGTCGAGATTATGATGAAAGGATCACCAAATCAAATTCAATTTTACTTAAAAAGATCCATTGAAAACTCTAAAATTTCAGCCATGAAACCATAATGCTCATACAAGCACAAATCCCACTCAAAACCCTAACCTCTTTCATGGAATCATGTAACCTTGCCGCCAATTACATAGTCGTAAAATCAAATAGTTCAAAGGAATACATGAGCTCCCACCTTCATGGCAACCATTTTTTTATTTTTTGGAGATTTAAGGGCATCTAAAGTGAATCGAACACACCATTTTGATAAGGGGAAACCTTGATTCACTCCCTCACAAACTTAGATACAAGATTGCGATGAAGAGGCGGGACTGCACTACACATAGATTGAGCAACCATGAAAGCAATTGCACAGTAGTGAATAATTGCAGGTTTTTTCACTAAGAAGCAAACCTCTCTCTCTTCCCCACGAAATTTTCAGGTGATGTGTCAGTTTTTGGGCCATTTTTCCACTTTGGACCGGGGGAGAGAGAGATATGGAGAAAGAGGTAGAGGGAGAGAGACAGAGGCTAGATATGTAGATTAGTTAGAGGGAGAGTAAAAAATGGCTAGGGTGTCATACTTTCAATGCATCTCTTGAAGATGTCAAACGAGAGACCATCTGGTGGAAAGCAACCATCGCACTCTTTTGTTGGATGGTTCATGTCCTAGGTGGGTGGCCACCTAGGGTGGACATCGCCTCCAATGGACATGAGTCTTGAGGTAGTACATCCAAACTTTGATTTAGACTTATCTATAGCTAGTTTTTGTGAGCATGAATGTAGATTTCTATCTATTCTTTGCAGGCATGGCCCTCTTATAGCTTTGGAGGTTCCGATCCATCTACCCAGGTTCCTCCATCGATTGGTAGATATGTAGCGTGCATTGTCTTTACATGAGGAGTACCTACATTTGATGCAGGAGTTATTTGGCTACTATGGTGCACAACAGCTTGCGGCCTATGGTCTTCCACAACAGACCACGCCGTGGGGGAGCCAGGGAGGGACTCTATATGTCTAGAGTGCCCCACTGACAACACCTCCTTCTACCCTCCCTTCTTACCACCCCAACTCCCTTCTATCGTGTAAAGAATGAGGATGCAAGAGAGCTACACAAGACAAGAACAAAGCACACAGAGATGGAAAGCTTCTTCTTCTTCTTTACAGAAAAGAGAGTACAAAATGACTAAGTGCTAAAGCTGAAAAGTAGCACATATGTACATGCGGTCACTAAGTGTGAACTCGCTAGAAGCGTACTAGGCTGGCACTATAAGTGTAGTCCAGCTGTAGAATCACTGGCAGAGATCCTCCGTGTGGGTCACCTAACGCGCCAGTGAGTAAATGCCGTAAGCGGCCAAGACCCGTAGTGGATGCCAGCTCAAGGTGTAGAGCTCGACATCTCAACACTCCCCCTCGAGCTCTGCATGTCGCAGAGTCCAAGCATAGTCCGGAAACGTCGAAGCTTCTCAGCTCCGAGGGCCTTGGTAAAGATATCCGCTATCTGCTCCCCTGTGCTGACGTAGACCAAGTCGATGTCGCCCGCCAACACTCGCTCTCGAACGTAGTGGTAATGGACCTCTATGTGTTTGGTCCTAGCATGGAACACTGGGTTCTTAGCCAACTGCATGCTGCTGAGGTTGTCACAATGAATGACAATCTGCTGGTCCACCTACACTCCCAAGTCCTCAAGTAATGTGCGTAGCCAAGCTACCTCGCACGCCGCAGCTGCTGCACCTCTGTACTCGGCCTCTGTGCTCGATAAAGCAACCGTAGGCTGCTTTTTGCTGCTCCAAGTAACAGCAGCACTCCCAAAAGAGAACATGAAGCCACTCGTAGATCTCCTATCAACAATGCTACCTGCCCAATCTGCATCTGTATACCCATACAATGCTAATGGTGCATCTGCTGCATAGAACAATGCGTAGTCAAGAGTCCCTTGCACGTACCTAAGTGTGCGTCGTACTCCATCCAAATGTGGCTTCCTCGGAAGCTGCATGAACTGACTCTCCAAGCCTACTGTGTAGCTCAAGTCTGGCCTTGTGATAGTCAAGTAGATTAGACTACCCACCATCTTCTTGTACATATTGACATCCTCAACAACATCACCCTTCTCTGCACTCAGCTTTGCATTCACATCCAAGGGAATGGAAATCGGCTTACAATCAGCCATACCATACTTTGACAACATGTCCAAAGCATATTGTCTCTGTGACAGCCATACACCCTCTGGAGTCCTGATCACTTCAATGCCAAGAAAGTAGCGCAACTCGCCCAAATCTTTTATTTCAAACTCCTATTTGAGAAGACCCTTCACATGGTCAATCTCCATAGCATTGTCACCAACAATAATAAGGTCATCTACATATATGGTAATGACCACAATCCCCACATCACTCTCACGTACATAATGTGAATGATCAGCATGAGCTCTCCTAAAACCAATACTGACAAGATACTTGGCAATCCTGTCATACCATGCTCTAGAGCCCTGCTTCAAACCATACAAAGCTTTGAGAAGTCTGCAAAGATAATCTGGGTAACCTGGATCGACATAACCAGGTGGCTGATCCATATACACTTCCTCTTGCAACTCACCATTCAAGAAGGCATTCTTTACATCCATTTGATGCATAATCCATCCTCTAGATGCAGCCACTGCTATGACAGCTCTCACAGTCGTCATCTTTGCCACTGGAGCAAAGGTCTCCTCATAGTCTATGCCATACGTCTGTGCATAACCCTTTGCGACCAGCCTTGCCTTGTGACGCTCAATGTTACCATCAGCCTTATGCTTGGTTTTATACACCCATTTACAGCCAATAGCTTTCTTGCCACTTGGCAATGGCACCAACTCCCATGTGTCATTTGCTTCCAATGCAGCCATCTCTTCATTCATTGCATCATCCCAATGCACATTTCCAACTGCATCCTCAAAACATGTGGGCTCCACATCCTGTATCACCTTAGCCATGTAGGCTTGGTGATGCGCTAGATACCCATCATAAGTCAATTTCTGAACTGGATTTCTGACTCTATTAGATCTGCGCGGTCCTTGGTCACTCCTTTGCCCTCTAGCATCTTCTTGTACTTTCCTTACACCAGGTGTCCTGACAACCGGAATTCCAAATTCCTCATCAAGACTTTGTTCAGAACCATCTGAATCCATGTCTACATGTGAAAAACCTGATGATGCATCAACCATAAAGGGAGGTTCATCAACCTTTTCCTTTCCTTTTCGTGATACATTCCTTGTACCTGTTGGTGGAGTAACCTGCGTATGTAGTCTACCATTCCATGGTTTCTCAACAGAGCCACGAGAAGAGGACTCTTGTGGTCCACTCAAAACCTGTGACTGTGGCCTCACATTTTGTACAACCACATCATCTTTTACATCAGCCCCAATAGTGCCATGTGCATTACTGTACCAGCTGCTCATCTCATCAAAGACTACATCTCTGCTCACTCGTAATTCTCGTGTAGTAGGATTGTAGCACCTGTACCCCTTTTGTTCAAGGGAATATCCCACAAGAATACATTTCTCTGCTTTAGGATCCAATTTCCTACGCAACTCATCTGGTACATGCACGTAAGCTATGCAGCCAAACACTTTCAAGTGTGCCAAATCAGGCTTTGTACCTGTAAAATTTTCCTCAGGTGTTACATCATGCACCGCAGCTGTAGGTGTCCTGTTCATAATGTACACAGCTGTATTTACAGCTTCAGCCCAGAAATGAGGAGGCATGTTCTTCTCATTCATCAATGCACGTGCAACCTCTGCAATGTGCCTGTTTTTCCTTTCTGCGACCCCATTCTGCTGTGGAGTATATCTGCATGTAAACTGCCTGTGTATACCATGCATTCGCAGAAAATCTGAAAAATCATTGGAGAAGTACTCCCCCCCTCCATCTGACCTCAATGTCTTGATTTGCATATCTGTCTCCTTCTCAATCATGACTTTGAAGTCTTGAAAGTGACCAAACACTTCACTTTTGTTACGCATGAAGTAGACCCATACTTTCCTTGTATGGTCATCAATGAAAGAGACATAATACCTGCAACCATGTATACTTGCAGTATCGGTTGGACCCCAAACATCTGTGTGCACCACCTCAAGTGGCCTTTTACATACATTGCGCTCATGTGGAAATGAGCCCTTTGACTGTTTTCCAAACTGGCATGCTGCACACACTTGCATACCATCCACCTTGAATTTGGGCAAACCTTTTACAATCTGTTTTGATTGCATGCTGCGCAATCTCTGCTCATTGACATGGCCAATGCGTTTGTGCCAAATGTCAACATCAGCCACAACACCTGTGCCCTATGCAAATAATGCAGCTTTTACCTCAGGCATGTCTACATTCAGCGTAAACATTCTGCCCACACATTTGCCCTCTGTAATCAGCTTACAGCCATTCTGGAAATCTTCTACATAACAGCCATTTGGATTGAAGCGAACCTGCAAACCCTGCTCAACCATTTGTCCAACAGAAACAAGATTCTTTGTAATGTTTGGGACATGAAGTACATCTGCTAAGTACTTTGATTTCCCACTCTTCGTATTTAGAGGTATGTCCCCTACATGAGCAATGGGGTGAGCTGTGTCATCTCCTGTTTGCACATAGCCTGACACATCTGGTTTGCGCATATCTCTAAACCACTCTCCACGAGACGTCATGTGATTAGAGGCACCTGAATCCACATACCAAACATCATCTTGGGTGGAATTCTCTGCAGTCATTGTATTCATTACATGCTGCATAACAAACATGCGCTCGTTTTTGCTGTCATCTGCATCTCTGCTAGTAGATGCATAGTTGCCCTGTTCTCTCTTTCTAC
Source organism: Adiantum capillus-veneris (assembly GCF_014529385.1). Taxonomy (NCBI): domain Eukaryota; kingdom Viridiplantae; phylum Streptophyta; class Polypodiopsida; order Polypodiales; family Pteridaceae; genus Adiantum; species Adiantum capillus-veneris. Next base: position 10,033,473 of record NC_140935.1, on the reverse strand, counting down.
TTGCTTTTCCCTTTGGACAGTCACGTGACATGTGACCTCTTTCACCACAAGTCCAACATTCTCTACTATCTGGAGTATGTTGCTGCCTGCTTGATCCTGCACCACGACCTCTTTGACTCCCCCTGCCTTGAGACTGGTTTCCCCTGCCACCTGTATTGTTTTGATTTGATTGACCTTCCAGAAATTGGCCCCTGCAACCCCTTGGGCCTCGACCACGACCTCTACCTCTACCTCTGTTGGAGTTAGAATAAAAGTCCTGTTCAGAATTATTTCTGCCATGAGAAGAAGATGTATCAAGGTTCTTCTCCTCAAGAATAAGCATAGAAATCAAATCTTGGAACACGGGGATGTCGTCTCTTGTATTCATGGAAGACCTAAAATGTACATACTCATCTCCTAGACCATCCAAGCATGCACGGACAATGTCATCGTCTTCCACTGAGACTTTAATAGATCCAAGAGCCTCAATGATACTCTTGATCTTCAAGGCATAATCATTGATTGAGAGGTTGTTCCTCTTAACCTGATTTAGCTCCGACTTTAGTTGAAGCTTCCTGGCCTTGGTGTTCACCTCGAACACTCTGCCTAAGTTTCTCCATGCAATGGCGGGGGTTTCAGCATCCTGTAGATAGCCCATCATGCCATCTGTGATGCTCATAGACAGCCAATACATCACTTTACTCTGGCCTTGTTGCCAGTCCCTCAAAGCTTTCCTTTGTTCTGCTGTAGCATTTGCCTCGGGAATCTCTGGTTCCTTTTCATTGTCTCCTTCTACATAGTCCCAATAACCTTTTCCTTTTAGGAAATTTGTTATTCTGAACTTCCATGCAGGGTAGTTATTTTTCTCAAGCTTCTCAGTAACAATCTGACTGAAACCGTCAGACATCTTGAAGCACTAAGACAAAATAGCTGCAATCTGCAAAAACCTGCAAATCTGCTGAACCTGCTATCGTGGTTCCTGTAACGCTTTCTACACTCAATGAGTGTCCACAATCAAGCGTTTCACAACCACTGTACTTGTACAATAAATCTCTGTATACTGCACTTTGGAGACCTGTTCAGAAACTTGTGCGAACAAAGGGATTGTGATGCTCTTGCTCTCTTAGCCTCTCTTGCTTGCACCAGGCTCTGATACCATGTAAAGAATGAGGATGCAAGAGAGCTACACAAGACAAGAACAAAGCACACAGAGATGGAAAGATTCTTCTTCTTCTTTGCAGAAAAGAGAGTACAAAATGACTAAGTGCTAAAGCTGAAAAGTAGCACATATGTACATGCGGTCACTAAGTGTGAACTCGCTAGAAGCGTACTAGGCTGGCACTATAAGTGTAGTCCAGCTGTAGAATCACTGGCAGAGATCCTCCGTGTGGGTCACCTAACGCGCCAGTGAGTAAATGCCGTAAGCGGCCAAGACCCGTAGTGGATGCCAGCTCAAGGTGTAGAGCTCGACATCTCAACATATCGTAGGGACCCACCCCCCTTGTATCACAGGGCCCAACACCAATCCTTGTTCGCTTCAGCCTCGTCGTCGACAGGCACAAGTGGTCAATGAGCGTCTTCTAGCAATGCACAATGGCACTCATATTAGGGAATCACCCCCCTTGCATCACAGGTCCCCACACCATTCCATTCGACTCCTGCTTCGCTTTAGCCTTGTCTCGTTAGTCCACAAGTGGTTGATGAGCATATTCTAGCAGTGCACGACAATGTTCATCTCAGGGTATCATAGGTGGAGTAGGGGGGACTCTTGTTAGGATGCTTGTTTTGGTGGTAGAGGAGGGACAGACTCACCTGTTTCAGAGCGTGTCGCACCAACCACACAGGACGAGGACATTGACGTGTCTGTGCCAAACACGTATGACTGATACTACATGGTAACATTGTTGTGTTGTGGCACGTACACAATGTGCAATAGAAACATTCACATCACTTTTGACACCTTTTCATGCATGTAATAAAAGAAATCATGTACATATTATGATATATGTTGAAGTGACTACTACAGTTGCTATCATGTACATACCTATCCGGGGGATCGTGGCCCTTGATGTGGTTCCTTTGCGTGATTTTCCACTTGATAAGATGCCTATTTTGTTTTTATCATGTACATATTCCAAGTGTTTCATGGTGGCACACTGATCTCACCTACAAAGATCAATGCAGGCAAAAATTGCCAAACATAGCAACTAACATGCATCGTTGAAGAATTGCATGAAAAGAGATCCAAAATGGAATATTGATGAAGAATGATCCATATCTATGCTTTTTATGCTTATAGCGATCCCACAAATTTTGGAATTTTTTAAAACTCCGTTTGGGATTTTTCACATAAAAAATGGTAATTTTTGGATAAAAAATGAGCTGAAAATGGCCTAGTTTTGGTCCAAAGTGGAAAATGGCCCAAAAATTGACATATCAGCTGAAAATCCCATGGGCATGTTAACCGAGAAGTCCGACAGTGAGTCAATACTGGGCGAATAGGAGGCTTGGGGATTGCCCAACACCGCCTATCGCTTGGTGTTGACCTTGGTGTAACAAACGATGGAGACCCTTTTGGTGAGGTAATTACAATTCATGCAGAGGAAAAGTGAGTCAATACTGGGCGCATAGGAGGCTTGGGGAGTTCCCAATGCCACCTATTGCTTGGTGTTGACCTTGGGGTTAAAGACATTACAAGAGGTAGTAGAGTCAATACTAGGCGAATAGGAGGCTTGGGGAGTGCCCAATGCCACCTATTGCTTGGTGTTGACCTTGGTGACGAAGACATGACATGTGGCAGTGAAGTCAACACCAGAAGAATATAAGGCTTGGAGAATGCCCAACGCCACCTATTGCTTGGTGCTGACCTTGGCAAATAGGTGTCCGCACATCCACGTACATTACATTGTTTTGAGTCATGGGCCGGGCTTGTCGGTCCAATGGGAAAAGGGTAAGGGTGATCGCCGATGAGAGGCGCACTCTAACAAGAACAATCAAGGGTTAGTTGGCTAAGTATGGGTGCTCAAGTGTGAATGGGGCAAGATCATATAAAAGTCACCTAAACCTAAAAAATGGGGATTCTCTCATTTGTGCAATTGAAGAGTGCTCTTGCTCCAGCTCCATCTTTTTCTTCTTTATCTCCTTGTGTGTCTGTGTGTATGCGTGAGAGAGAGAGAGAGAGAGAGAGAGAGAGAGAGAGAGAGAGAGAGAGAGAGAGAGCGTGATCGAGCATTGTGATGGTGACATGATGGCGGCAAGGCGGTTGAGCGTGGTGTAGCGGCGTCTCCCTCTTCTTCGCGGCAAGGAATCCTCCACGAAAGCAAGCGTGAGCGGTGAGTGACACACCATCGCCATCTTTGAGCTTACTAGTTTAGGCTAGTTGCATGCTTAGAGCCATTTGTGGCTTGCACACAGTGTATCGGCATGTTCCTTGCATTGACATGTGCGACAAACGCGCACATTTTTGGCGCCGCTGTCGAGGAGTGCCATACACTAAGCTTGAATGGCACTTTGTGCTTCTTTGTGGTGCAATTTCAATTGTAGGAAAGGTAGAGAAGAAAAATGTGTGTGTTGAGAAGAAGGAGTTTGTTTTGCTGCTGTGTATTATTTTGTTAATAAGGAATTGAAAGGTACTGTGTTTCCTTTGTTAATAAGGTTTTGAAGGGCACTGTGTGTTTTCTCTGTGATAAGGTGTTAGTATTAAGGTTGTAGATCTATAATGTTAGTTCTGTGTAAAGTAAAGTAAGTAGTTCTGTCAGATAGTGAGTTGTTGTAGTAGTGTGTTTGTGTGTAACAATAGCTGTATTAGTGGTAAGTAGGTAGGTTAGGTGTGTGTGTACTCGCGCGCACATCGCGACCGCGACGACCTTATCCTAAAAAAGAATTTTTTTTTTTAAAAGGTAGGACCGGGATCGAGAATATCCCCCAGACCCAAGCCCAAGCTCACGCTCAGGCTCAGGCCTCAGTCGCCCTTTAAAATTACGTATTTTAGCCTCACACGTAGCTAAAAATTGACCTTTTTGAGGACCAACGGAGCTTCAGGTGACCGAACGTTGTGCTACAAAGCACACCGCGACCCTCTGAGTGATACGCTTGCTTCAAGCTATCACACACTTTAATAAAAAAACCAATCATTAAAAAACATCAAAAAATGAGTGAAAATGGACGCCTAAAAAAGTAAGCGATTAACCTTCGAGGTTATTCGCCGACGCTTGTAGGGTGCCAAAGACACATGTATCTGCGCTTTGGTCGTGTGCTAGAGACGGAGCAACTAGAGAGAATTTTGACTTACACGAGTTCTCATTATTCACCTACCTTAGGTTCCGGGCCCTCGACGGGGACCCAAGGTAGTACAAACCAAGACCCAAACATAGCGGCTAGTAACTCTTCCTCTGACTACGATGTCATGGAGGGTTTCCCAATGCCTAATCCCGATAGCTCAAGCTAAGATATGCATGCCATGGGCCCACGGTCTGGGCCGAGCATGCTTAGCCGCTTGAGACCACAACCTTAATGGAAAGATTTTCTTTCTTTTTTGGAATTCTTGTACTTACCAACTTTGGCCATTGCCTTCTTACTTTGGCTGATAGGTGTAGAAGTTGAGGCCATGAAATGTTTGGCTTTTGGGTTTGTAAATCCTCCAGGATGTTGTAGGGCTCTAGCTCCTTTCCCAATGGGAAGTCGTTGATATCAATTTCCCTTCGCCTTGATCTTTTCTTCCTGCTACTTTCAGCTTCTTCCATCTTTGACTTCTTCTTCTTGTCCCTTCTGGCTGAATTTGTTCCTTCACTTCTCATGTCTTCCTCCTCATGTGGGACGGGAGGTATATTTGCTGGTGGTGGTGGTCGACGAAGGATTTGTGGGCCTTGAGCTTGTTCTTGCTGCACAGTGAGAGGAGGCGGTCTGGGGGGATATATGTCTCCCGGAAGTCGCCTTGGATGTGGACAATTTTACATGCCATGGCCCATTTCATTGCAATTCCAACATCGCAACTCTTGAGTTTGTCTTCGTTGATTGCGATTCCCTTCGCTTGGTTGTCGTTGTTAAGGTAGGCCTTGTACTAGATTCAGAGTGAGGTTCTCAAGCTGTTGAGTTAGCCTTTGTAAAACCTCTTGTTGAGAGTTATCTCCTATTTGTGAAGATTGTGCAAGAGGGGCCCTAATTGGTGCTTCCATGTTTGTGAAGACTCCCTCTCACTCACTTCATTCAAACCCCTTGCTCTATGTGTTTGGAAGTGTAGTTTTCTAAACTTGATGATGGCTACCTCACGTGCTTCTTCGAAGGTGGATGGGAATTTTAGCTCTACTTTAGCCTTTAAAAGTGGATACAAGCCAACCATGAATCTCTCTTTTTTTAGAAAGTTAGGTGCACCACCATGATTTTCTAATGTAGCCTCCCACCTACCCCATAGATTGACAAAGGTTGCTTCATAAGAGGGATTGTCTTCAAGTGATACCTGCTTATGTCCAATAAGACATTTCCATAGTCCTTCAGAAGTATCACCTTGCGCGAACTTGGAGAGGAAGCTTGCTCGCAGTCTCTCCCAATTGGACTTGATTTGGGGTTGCAAGGTCTCATACCATGCTTTAGCTTCTGCCTTTAGAACCAACGGGAAGGCTCGTAGCTTTACTTCCTCTTCATCTCTCCCGGATATGAGATGTGCCATCTCCAAGTTGTCAAGAAACTCTTGCGCATCTTCCCCACTTCTTGCATAGAACGTGGGAAAAGAACTTGACATTTTGTTTAGACTTTTTGAAATCTCTTTTTTTTAAAAGAAACTTTTCTCTTACGGGCCGTACAAGATTATTGACACTATAAATCTGATTACATTAAAATGAAGATGTACACATCCATTGTTAATTCATACTTTATCATAGGTAGATTAAATGGATTAATTGATTTCATTGAGGCGAGTGGATCCAAATATCCTCCTTATGATATATTGAAACCTAAACTTAGTTGCAATGATTATATGAATGGATTGCCGAGCAATAGGCCTAAAAGGCTCATTGTTTTGATCGTGATGCATGTGCTACTCCTCGTTGTTGGTTTAAAGACCTCGTTCCTTCATATGGCCCTTGAGCACCCCTTCACCACTCCTTGTTCCTGCCTTTAAAACAAAATGAAAACGTGAACATCAAAAGAAGTTTCATAATTGATGATTGGAAGTATAATTGGATTGGGTGATGCCAGTATTTCTCTAAGTCTTTCTGCACCAAACATAAAAACAATGCGTTGTTGGAAAAAGACTTTTCTATCTATGTGAACATTTACTCTAATGTGTTGTGCAAAATGAAATGGATAGATGGGAACTCCATTTTTTATCACTAAAAAATTTGAAGGTAACTTGGAAATATGTCCTCAGTGGGGGCACCACTTTATGAGGGCGAGCTTTTTGAAATGGGGCCTCTAAACCCAAACCAATGGGCCTACCCTCACAAAAATGTTCGTAAAGAGGTACGCACACTACTTGGGGCACCACCTTCTTTTGGGAGTGGAGAAGGAAACCAATAAAAAAAATAACACTTGCACTCACCCACTCAAGCAACACACTTTGAAAACCCCCTTACTCTATATACACTTTGGACACTTGAAACACCATCAACGATTATGCAACCCAATGCCGTGCATCAAAATGAAATATGCAATTTGTGGAATAGCATTCACCTTCTCCCCATAAGAATACCCATAATACATCCAAAATCTTCCTCTCTCAAGCACTCATCAAAAAATCATGCGCACAAGACTTGCCTCTCAAACACACAAGAGAATCACTTACATCAAACTAACACACTTTGCATAGAGAGCTCATCTCCATCTATGCAATGCCGTGACACAAATACAATCACCATGAGAGGTAGCCACATGCATATGTAATGAAGCAAAAGAGAGTTGGAGTGAGAAATTTCTTTAGACCAATTGAATAAGTGTGGAGAAACAAACCAATGGTAAATTGAGAATAGAACACTTACTTGATTTCTCGCACACCTTTTAAGGGGAGGACAGACGCCTGCTAACCATCACGAATTGCGACACTTGAAAGTTTTGAAGATGATTTCATGATCATTAACATAACCATGAGAGAGATCATGATGTATTTACAAGTTATTGAGGTGCTACAAATGATTTATTGGGTTGATGGAGTAAGAGATTGTAGAATGGAAAGAGTGGAGAATAGAGTTGCACTTCCTCCAAAGAGGAGGGTTAGGAGGGAGGATGTGAAAGAGGGAGAGTTGGGGTTTTCTCTACTATTGATCAAGAAACAACATGAAGTTGAAAATATAGGTGTGTGTGTGTGTCCTTGAGTCTCTCCTAGGGGGGCTATTTATAGTTGTGTAGGAGTGGGATTATGCTACACTTAATTAGAGTAAGTGATTAGACCTAATTAAGTGTCCTTTGACCACTCATTGAATATTGGACATAAAAGGGACTATTTATTCACCAAAAATATCATTTTAGACCGTGAAGGCTCCATAGGGGTGCATAATGTAGGTGGGCCCCACCATGATGCCCTACGGGTGGCTCCTGCGGGGTATCTCAACTTGTCTGTCTTGGCATTTAGAAAGCATCTTTAGGTTGGTCCCATCACATGCAAGTGACTTTGAACACTCATTGATCTTCTAGAAGATGAGTAGGGGAAAAATAAGATCTCACCCTCTTGATTTACTTGATTTACAGTTCCCTTTTGCTGCGAATCTGACAGATTTATACTATTTTGACCATAACTTTTTACCTGTAGCTCGGAATGACATGCTTCAAAAGGCAAAATTGACCTTCTCAACATGTTTGATATGAATTTGGACTATTCTTCACGCCCATGCACCAAGGAATTCGGTTTGGGAGGTCCACACTAGGCTAGGGAACCTTTTGCTTCCAAGTCTTCTTGTATGGGCCCTTTGCTTGTATGCATCCAAGGGGAATCATGCTTTTTCAAAAGGCTATGATGCTTAAACAAATAGAGGAGGGCCCAATATTATTTGCTTGTGAAAAGAATATACAATTGGAGTCTTTTTGAAAGGAGAGAAACTATATGTATATTCTTAAGAGATATTGGGCCACCTATGTAGGGGACATAGAAGACTTGTAGAGAGGGACCATAATCTTTGGTAAAGACAAGTGGAGAGTTGATTTCCATGGAAATTTATCTATATGGAGTGGAAGATGGATATATTATTTTTTCTACTACTAATTCACAAGAGGTAAGAAAGTTTGGGGGTATATAGTTGGTTATTGTAGAGAGCGACCATAATCTTTGGTAAAGACAAGTGGAGAGTTGATTTCCATGGGAATTTATCTATATGGAGTGGAAGATGGATATATTATTTTTTCTACTACTAATTCACAAGAGGTAAGAAAGTTTGGGGGTATATAGTTGGTTATTGTATGCTTACTTTTATTTACAAAGCAAAAAGAAAAGGGTGGTAATATAAATATATGACTAAGGTGACATTCTTGGGAAGAGTACAATGTATGTGTCACCACAAAGGTTAAACGAAGAGAGGGAATTTACTCTAGATAACTTAATAGCGTAGAAAAATATATACACATATGAGGAAGAGGACGTTGAGTAGGCTGAGAAATGTTGCAAAAAGATGGTTACCATTTTATGCCACTCATATTAGCCCTCCCCCAAGCCTAAAGATATTCATATCTTTAGGAGGACGGTGTTGCTTTTTTTTTCTCTTTTTTTTGTCATTTTTCCTTTTCTATTTTTTTTTTTTCAATAGGAGGAGTGTCATGCACTCTTTTACTCCATTAGACCTGCTTTTCATTACCTCAATCCCATAAATCAGAGATGGGAGGGTTGCCTTGGGTATGTTCAGATTCCAAGGCTGGTTCTTCTTTGCACATCAAAGCTTTAAAAATAGGTGGAGCATTTTCCAAGCCGAAGGGAGCCATGCCAATTTGGAGTTTAGACGATGTAGGCAGATGACTGCCTATCAACGGATTGATACGTGGAAAGTAGGGCTTTAATCTCCATCCATTGACTCTGGTCTTGTGGAGTTTTCCTGATAAATCTGCTAATCTGTAACTACCATTCCCAAACTTTGTTTTTATCATGAAAGGTCCCTCCCATCTTTGCAAAAACGTTTTGTCAAGTCGAGTATCAAGTCGGTTATCATAGCGAAGAACCAACATACCTTCCTTCAATCCTTTCCCCTTGAGCTTCTTGTTGATTTTATCCCTTTGGCTTGTCGCTTTGGTGATGTAATGATCAATGGACTCTTCTCTATCTAGCTCAAGTCGTTGGAGATCTAAGATCCTTTCATGTAGAACCTCTTTTGGTTTTTTTGCCACTCTTGCAAGAACGCGCAAGGTTGAGAGCTCCACCTCAATGGGGAGAAGTGCCTCCTGTCCATAAACTAGATGAAAAGGGGTGAATTGGGTAGATACCTTGAAAGATGTCCTATACGCCCAAAGAGCAGCCGTCAAATGGCGATCCCAATCATTAGGCCGGTCCACAACGTGCTTAGAAATGATCTTACATATCATTCCATTCACTTTTTCCACCAATCCATTGCATTGAGGATAGTAGGGTGTGGAATGCAGGTGTTTCACTTTTAACCTCCTTAAGAGATCATTCAGAAGGTCAGCCCTAAAACCCGGGCCTCGATCTGATAAGATTTCTAGGGGTGTTCCAAACCTACTACAAATATGATCAAAAATAAACTTTGATCCCTCTTCAGCTGTGATTCGGGTTGTGCTTGTTGCTTCCGCCCATCGTGTCATGTAGTCAACACCCATGATGATGAAAACCTTCCCTGTAGAAGTACGAGGTAGGGGACCTATTGCATCCACACCCCACTTTTCAAAAGGGCCATAAGATATTATTGGGACTCGAGGTTCATATGTTAGTCGTCTATCCCCAGCAATTTGGCACGGCTTACATGCCTTACACCAATATTGGACATCACGATGTAAGCTCGGCCAAATAAACCCTTCTTGTAAAATCTTCCTACTTGTAATATCTTGAGAAAAGTGGCCACCACAGACATCATCATGACATGAAAGAAGAATTTTCTCTATCTCTTGCATACCTGGTACTCTCCTCAAGACCAAATCTTTCCCTTTGTGATATAAATCATCCCCGATCAACTGGTAAGGTGTGGCCTTCTTAACTAGTCTATGTATTTGCACCTTGTCTAAGTGCTTGGGACACTCACCTGCTTGTAGAAAGAAGATAATGTCTTTTAGCTCCTCTTGACCTTGATATTTGGGTTCATATAGTTTCACACCTCCTACCGCCATTTGAAGCTTTTCATTTGCGAGTAAGTCTGCTTCCTTGTTATGAGTTCTCACAATGTGTTGTACCTATGTTGCTTTAAAACCCTTCATCAAAGCTCTTACACTACTAAGCCACTCAAACAATGTACGATTCTTGCACCTCCAAGTCCTTTGGATTTTTCTGACCACTAGCAAAGAATCACCTTTTATAATAATTCTTTGTATGCCTAATTCTTTGCATTCTTCTAACCCAAGGGTTAGAGCAGCATACTCAGCCTCATTGTTAGAGTGAACACTGGGTAGAGTGATACCTTTTCTAACCATTACCACCTTTTGTGGGTTCAAAATGATGATTCCCCCTGCTGCTTTGTCTTATTGGCATTGATAAGCTCCGTCAAAGCATAGAGTATGGGCATTATCAATCTCCTTCACTTTGAACTGTTTTGAGCCTTCCTCTCTTTGTAGTCGTGATCCTTCCCTTTCTCTCACTTTGTAGGTGAGAATGTCTGCAAGTCCTGCTCTTGTGCTATCTTCTACAAGGAAAGTGTATTCAAATTCTTGGAGTTCAAGCACCCACTTTGCTATTCTAGATGAGAGGCTCATGTGTTGTACTACATATGGTAGATTGTGCTCTAAGGTGAGAAAAACAAATGGCACAGGGAGAAGATACGATCGAAACTTCCTTACCGCAAACAAGATTGCAAAGACCACTTTCTCCATTTCAGTGTATCCCTTCTCGGCCGGAGTCATCACCTTGCTTGCAAAATAGATCGGCATTGTTTGACCATGGGAGCTTTTCCTTTTCCATTTGTATTGCTAGTTCCCGCCTCGTGGTCGTGGGCACCACCGAAGTGAGTTCTCTTAACCGGGGCTATTTTACTCACTACTTTAAATGATAAACTTGAAGAAAAGAGCTAAAGTCCGAGAGCATCATAACAACCAAATGGCAGATCATAATTATTAAAGAATCCTCCTTAGTCAAGAGATTAGATTTTTCCTTCGAGACCTAGCAATTTTATGGGTAATTCCTTACTTACCCTATGGGAAATGGCTCTAAGGTTAATTACTTGGCTTAGATGATTAAGAAATTCATAATTTTACTAATTGATTCACGAAAGAGATGAAGTAAGCAAGCTCATTCATTTTCCTAGAGCAATATGAAGATGCAGAATTGCCGCAGGCATGTGTGACATAAAATTATCTTCTTAATGGCCTAATGACGGATTAATTTTCAACCTTAATCACATTTTAATGTGGGAGAAGATTGATTTTAATTTAATTACAACACTATTGAGTGGTAAAAGAATGAATTTCATCAAATCTACACTATTACTGGCTGACAATTTATTAACTATGCTGCCTAGAGAGAGAATCTTTCCTAATCATGCATTAATCCTTGGTTAAGGATGATGAATGACTGCATAATTTAGCTAATTGAATGATGATTATGTAATGGAGTATAGCTATGGAGATTTAGAGAGCAGCTATAGGGAATTATAGCCAGGATTAAGCATAGTAGCTAAGGAATTTGGAGAATAAAGATGAGAATTAAGAAGAGCAGTAATTAAACCATGATCACCGTGATTAGGGGCTGAGAATCCCTCTGATTTTTCTGATCCAATGAATCCTCAAGATGAGAATTTCGGTAGCACCTCCCTCCTTGCTTCTCCTTCAAAAACTGTGTGTGTACCGGCGGCACCTCCCCAAGGTGTGTGTAGGTGTGTGTGTGTACTGGGTGTGTGTGTGAGCATATGTGTGTGTGTGTGTGTGTGTGTGTGTGTGTGTGTGTGTGTGTGTGTGTATGCATGCCTTTAAATAGGCCTCCTCAAGCTGAAAATCGATTTGTGCTTCTATAAGCATCTGAGTGAGCACTCAGTCCTTGCATGGCAAGTCTAGTTGCCTATCCACCAAGTGTCCAGTTGGTTTAGTTAACTGGTTCTCACACGTAGTTGCAAGCTTCGAAACTTCCCAAAGACTCCCACAAGGCAAGAGGGCGCCCCCTAGCTACTAAAGCTGGTATGGAGTGGCCTGGAACCTGTTCCCACACAGCCTCGAGCCCCGGTGCCTCCCCGCACAACTTTAGGAAAAATTGGTTTTAGGCTAAAACAGTCCATATGAGTCGGAATTTGATGCCGTAAATTGCTATACTAAGCTCTAACTAAGGCGTACTGGTCCGAGTACCTGCCATATTTAGCAGCCTCCCGGGGTTCGAAAATGCATTTTTTTCAAATTCGGGGTACGGGTGCAGTTTTTCGAGCCGGTCAAAACTAGACGGGTCGGGTGACCAAAAACTTACTATTTTTGGAATTTTTTCACAAAAATTATTTTAATTCACATTTGGAAGATTTATAACATTCTAAACAACATGGCACTGATAGAATTTGGAAAACTGCTAAAAATAGTAACTTTTTCCATTATGTTCATTTCATGGTACAAGGGTGCTCTTTTTGGTCGGGGTCAGAGACCTTACAACCTCCCCAACATGAAGAATTTGAGATGTCCTCATCTCAAGAATACATCTGGGTAAATTTTATGCTAACTACTTAGGTACATATATCCCTCATCCTTTGATAATAGAATAGTCTTCAGCTTTATGCGTCTTATTCTGTTGAACTTTGATGAGATCCTGGTGCTTGAATTATTGCTCACTAGGATTAGCAGTTGCAGCATACATAGTTGCTCTCTCATCAGCTTCGTCACCCACAGTTGGTTGTCTCACTGCGGCATTAGCGAAAGCTCCGCTTCCTTGTCCTATGTTTCCTCTTCCTCGGCCTCCTCTTCCGTTTGGTTGACCTCGCCCGTTGACGTTCAGAGGTACATTATTAGAACTGGATGTTTGGAAAATCCTTTTTGGACATCGGCTTTTGTAATGTCCATACTCTTGGCATTCAAAACATCTTATATTGGGAAACTCGGTAGCTGCCGTAGTAGCTACTACAAGAGGATGGTCGTATGCAGGGTTAATTGGTCTGTTACTCCAGTTCTCTGCCCTGGCCCTCTTTGACAAATAGTATTGACTATCTTGGGTAGTCCTCTGAATCTCTTTAGCTAACGGTTTGGCCCTTAGCAAGGCATCTTGCAGAGTTGCTCGCCTAAGACCTTCTAGTCGGTTGTTCAAGGGGTCGATGAGTCCTTGGCAGAACCGTGCTACCTGTTGTTCCAACGTCATCTTAGGAGCATATCTCCGAAGAGTGACAAAATTTGCATAATACTCTTCGACAGATAAAGTCAGTTGCCGAAGTGAAAAGAACTCATTCATCTTCAAGGTTTTACAGGCAGGTGGTAAATAACGTCCCATTATTGCAGCTTTGATGTCTTCCCAGGATTGGGAAGATCCCTTAATATCCAAATCCCTACAATGTTGCTTCCACCATATCTTGGCATCGCCACACAAGCGTAACATCGCAAGCAAGGTTTGATTCACCGGTTGGGTTCTCGCAGCTTCGAAGTAATCGTCCATTGCTTCCATCCACACTTCCGCATCTCTCTCCACATTAATACCTTCGCCTTTAAAGGTTGGAGGCTGAGCATGTTTAAGGAGGAGCTTCTTCTCTTGTGCTGCCGAGTAGAGAGCAGCAGACGGTGCCTATCCAATGGTATAAAACTCGTTACTATAGCACTCTTCTCAAATGAACCTAGGCTTTTCCATACTCAAGAAGAAATTCAACTTTTTGGGCTTAACCAGCCTACTTAATCTGTACAGCTATCACAAAGGATTTAACCATTCCACCATTAGTTTAAATTCCATTGAATACATCCAAAATTGTCCGATAAATAATGGTAAAAAATTTACTCTAGAGCTTTGATCCATACTTATAACTTTATGTGCATCAACAGGCTACCTGCCCACAACACTAGTCGCACCAACGACTTCTCAAAAAACATCATGTGGAACCTACTGAATCCCGACAAGCTCAATGAGTAAAACTCTTTAACATCACTCAGGAGACAATCCACTAGAAAAATCCAATGTCATTATTCTAGGAAACATCATGCTCAAGCTTTGAGTATGAGCTATCCTAATATCCCTTATTTTTTCAAAATTTTCAAACAACATCATTTTCTAGTTCGTAAACCTATAGATCTGATACCAGGTGTGAGGTCCCCACCCCGAAGTATCAACCAGCGGATTTGATGGTGAACCTAGTGGCCACTAGATCTATTGCGGAAGCAAACAAAATGGTTCAGGGTTCGACTAGCGGATGACCTCTCATCACAAGGTGAGTCGAGCTCGAGCCTACTAGCAGGGAGATCTAGCTCCACCTCGCAGGGGAAGCGTACTTAAACTATTTAGCGATCCTAAGACCCACCTTCCAAGAGGAGAGAAACCCCGAGTGCCTTTTTCCCCATGTTTCAGAGGTACGTACTCTCGAGATTTCACCGCTCTAGGGGCAATGAGTAATACTAGAGTCGAGATTAAACTATATGGGGACAGAGAGTTCCCGCCTAATCGGGACCACCCTTCTCATAGGCATTGGCAACCTGAGCCAAGCCCCCACTTTCCACCCCCACACTCACATTTCCTTGTGTGTCCTAATTACTACCACAATGATTGTTCAACATAAACATTCCTTGATTAAATTCCGAATCACAATGTTCATTAAGACAGCCCTTCAATCAGTATTGCAAGCGGCACCAAGACAGTATTCTAGTAAAAATTCTACTCAAACTTATTCATTAAAATTCCAATGTTCTGGAGGTACAACATCCCCCCTCCAGCGAGAGTTTACTCCTCCCGTTGTCGCCTAGCTGCCCATACAACTAGGTATGTTCACCGCATAGAAAGCATGACATGGAAATTCCCAGCACTTAACTAGCAGACGTGGGTATCCACCGCTTAACCAGCAGACGTGGATTCAAGAGCCCTTAACCAGGAACTCTGCCCCCTGTGATCAAGACGGGGTTCATGACTAATTCAACATTGGAAATAGAATGAACATGCCGAGCTAAATTTTCCCTAGCAGACATTCTTTCCTATTGCAAACAGTATATCCGTCAATCATTTCTTTCCTACTTTAGACTTTAATATACAAATGAATTAAATTGCCGAGGTTTCCATCGAATTTCTCCAACATGTTTAGGGATATGTTCATTCCTAGCTAAACGTATGCAATGTTAAATTAAACAACTTGAATAAAACTGTGATCTACCTCTTCCATTTCCCGTCATTGGCTCATGAGATGGCCGGTGCTTGTTTGACCATGGGAGCTTTTCCTTTTCCATTTGTATTGCTCGTTCCCGCCTCGTGGTCGTGGGCACCACCGAAGCGAGTTCTCTTAACCGGGGCCATTTTACTCACTACTTTAAATGATAAACTTGAAGAAAAGAGCTAAAGTCCGAGAGCATCATAACAACCAAATGGCAGATTAGAATTATTAAAGAATCCTCCTTAGGCAAGAGATTAGATTTTTCCTTCGAGACGTAGCAATTTTATGGGTAATTCCTTACTTACCCTATGGGAAATGGCTCTAAGGTTAATTACTTGGCTTAGGTGATTAAGAAATTCAGAATTTTACTAATTGATTCACGAAAGAGATGAAGTAAGCAAGCTCATTCATTTTCCTAGAGCAATATGAAGATGCAGAATTGCCGCAGGCATGTGTGACATAAAATTCTCTTCTTAATGGCCTAATGACGGATTAATTTTCAGCCTTAATCACATTTTAGTGTGGGAGAAGATTGAGTCTAATTTAATTACAACACTATTGAGTGGTAAAAGAATGAATTTCATCAAATCTACACTATTACTGGCTGACAATTTATTAACTATGCTGCCTAGAGAGAGAATCTATCCTAATCATGCATTAATCCTTGGTTAAGGATGATGAATGGCTGCATAATTGAGCTAATTGAACTTGATTGCGGTTATCGAGGAGCCATCATAGAGTACACCTGTGGTACCAGTAAACGTACTCACACGATCGATGCTCCAAAAACAAAATTATATTCTTGAGGAAAGGGACACGGCATCAACTGCCCAATCTCACAAAAAGAAGAAAACACGAAGGAAGAGATCGCAAAAATCAGCGAAGTCGAACCCCAGTTCAAAGACCAACATAGGGATTGGTGACGACCCCGTATATATGAATGATGCTGAAGAGGATTCTGATTTAGGTGAAACCATGGAAACCAAAACAACCACTAAGATAGAAACCAACAAGGAAGATCTTCATGAGCCACAATGGCAAGGACCCAAGAAGAAGATAGGAACTTATCCAAACCCTACAGAGGAGATCAAACGAGTCAAGCAATTATGGAGTTTGGTAGAAGATACCCAAAGGGATCTAGAACCAGCACCTAGGCAGATCCAGATTACAGACACCATGTTCCCTGCGCAACAACAACCTCACGAAGTCCATAGACCCTTAGCCATACCTAGTGTCATCCAAGAAGAAAGTGACTTAAAGTCATGGGAAAGTGGGTGTACTCACTTCTTGATGGAAATAATGTTTACAGAGAGAATACCTGATCCTATCGAAGAAATCGAGATCCCAACTTTCCCACATCAAGGGACTGAAGCCCAAAAGGTGCCGTTAAACATTGACAAATTGATGGATTTCATGTCTTCAGAAGTTAGAACCACCATCATGTCCAAACTATATAAAGACCCTGAGTTAGTCTCAGCTCTTCGAGCCTTCCTCAATGGAGAACTAAAGTTTGGGCTACCACAATTTGCACAGATGGATGGAGCTGGGAGATGCCAATAGAGGAGGAACACTTAGATCCACAACCCAACCTAGATGAGAACCTTGTTATAGAAATACCTGTTAACAAGTTGGGACAATACTTTGAGGGTGATGAATCCAATGCGACCATACCAATCACTACTAAGGGATTAACTGTGAAGGGAATCCTTGATGGTGGCGCCGGGGTTAGCATTGTGACTAAAAATTTATGGGAAACTATGGGAAGACCTCACCTTGCGACCACAACCATACTAGTGAAGATGGCCAATGGGTCTATTGTTAAACCTATTGGGATGTTAGAAGATCTCAAGATCAAAGTCTTTGGACATAAAATAAGAATAACCTTCATTGTTATGGATTTCTCCAAGCACACTATGGCATTGGAGATGATCTTAGAAAGTCCTTTCATGAGGGAAGCAAAATGGTGCATGATTGGTCTAAAAACCATGTCAACTTGTAGTTCCAAGATTCTGTCATTCGAGTGGATCTTGTAACTAGTCGAGCACATCCTATAGGAAATAGGTTTATAATTGATCATAGATTTGACACCACAGTTCACTCAGCCCCATTGCAGTATTGTTACACATGTAAAGCGGACACTGATGTTGGGGAAGATTCTCCTTATATGGATGTACTGCCGGGGATGACTGAGTCGGACAATGTGGATTGGCTCCACCTAGCGGCAACCATAGACACTTGGGGAAATAGGGGGATGACCTGGGTAGCACCTAAGGGGGATGAAATGCCACCACTGGTACCCTTAAATATGCTAGAAGCAATGCATATAGCTGACCTACAAGATGAAGGTTTGACTGGCATTGGAACCAGTAGCGCCTCACAAGACTATAGCCCACACGATTTGGGGTCAAAATCATCTATTGAAATTGACTCTGAGGACAAAGAATCTGAGTTAAATCTTAGTGCAAATGTGGGGACAAACCATTCAGGGCCCAGTGGTACCCCAGATGACAATCTATCCAAGGGAGCAGAAGACACAAGAAGCAATTCATCTAGTGACTCTTCACTAGAGATCGGTTGTAATCGAAAATTAGACAAGAAGAGTAAGAGTTATAAGAGGCGATGATATCGAGAAAATGTGCGTGCTAGAATAAATGAAAAGAAATCTACCACAGAATGGCTTAATTATATAGGGTCAGTCCACAACCCATTGACATCGCACAACTAGAGGCTACAGAGAAGCCAAAGTTGAGCCGTACCGTAAGGAGACGACAAAATCGAGAGTTCGCTCAACAACAAAAGGAATCGGAAGTGAAATCATAGTCCACAGAACAACAAGACCCCACAGACTTACACCCTGCACTTGAACATTTAAAATCCTACACCATAGAGGAACGTAAGGTTGTGTATACAAAGGCTCAAAGAAAACCTATCGATGGAAGCAATGGAGTCTATGATGGACCAGTGATAGTTAAGGAAATGGAGTTAGTAGACCCAAGAGAAGAGTCCAAACTTTTTTTCATTGCCCAAGATCTGGCAGAGACTGAGGAGTGTGTACTTAAAGAACTTCTCAATGAATTCAGGGATATATTTGCCTTGACATATCATGATATGAAAGGTGTTCCACCTTCCGTGGTGCAACACACAATCCCCATGAATAGCATGGCTAAACCAGTTCAGCAACGACCCTACCCAATGAATCCTAAATATGAAAAAATCATTCAAGAAGAGATTGAAAAGATTGTGAAATGCGGATTCATATACCCTATTGAGCACTCATAATGGGTGTCTCCAATAGTGATTGTGCCAAAAAAGAATGGGAAACTCAGAGTGTGCGTGGATCTCAAGAAGGTGAATGCCACGGAGTGTGACTATGCTTATGAGTCATTGAAAAAAACCTTGACTAGCGCTCCTATTCTACAAGTTCCCGATTGGAATGTAATCTTCAATAGGCATATTGATGCATCAAACTTTGCTATTGGGTGTGTTCTAGCTCAACCAGGAGAACATAAATTGAACTACCCCATTAGCTTTGCAAGTTGTTGTCAGGAGTTTTTTGGAGCAAGGGATTGTGCATATGTACATACACATGCATGGTGCATCGAATAAAGGATTGCCCGATTTCCATAGCCAGGTGGTTACGTGGGGCCCACGTGTGTACAGGTAGGACAGGGTGTACATAGTGCAACGATTTTCACTATTATCAGTACCAGTGTGTTTTTTCTACAATAAGGAGGAGTTGGTAGCGTGTAAAACTTCTCGAGGAAGCTATCCGCGGGCCAAAGACATGAGGTAAGCAGGTGCGCCAGATGGCATCGAGTGGCGTCAGGAGGTCGAACGGGGTCAATACTTGCACGCGGAGAAGTACGGACATGACATGGGTGTTTTCTTGTGATACTTATGCAGAAAGGTCATCATGAGGACCACTTTTTGGGGCCACTTCACGTGGTTGTGGGATGCATTATTGGGAGAAACTGAGTACCAGGTGTGTGGATGATGCAAAAAAGTGACAACTATGCACTGCGAGGTCAGTTTTTGGCCTGTTCGGGGTTCGTTTGAGGTCATCTAAAAGGCCAAGGGTGCCCAAATAAAAAAGCTAAGTGTGGGAACTGAAAAAACTGAGAGAAGAACAGAAAAAATTTGGAGAGAAGAGGAGGAACAGCCGCAGGTGTGTTTTTGGTGTTTTTGGAGCCTGTTTTGGCCCTAAACTGCTCATCCGAGGTTGGATTTGAGCACTTTGACATTGTAGAGGCGCTGTGTGTGTTTTCATCCTGATCACATTATTTTGGCGCCCCCATGGAGGATATTCTTCGATTACCTTCTGCTTCGAGCTTCAATCTTTGAGATTTGGGATTACAGGTTGCAGACTACAGGTTACAGGTTACAGGTTATAAGGACAGGTACAGGTACAGGTACAGGTGATTCACACAGGTACAGGTAGCTGGAGCACCCTTTTTGTGACCTCGCCATAGGCTATGTACTAGTGGGTCCTATTTGATGCTCGGGTTCTATTGTTGATAGTTTATGCATATATATACAGTCTATATTTTGGGTTCCTACTGCTCTACTTCTGGGGAAACTCTGTCAAAATTTTTCCAAGTTATGATGGCTGGTTTCTTGGTCTTTTGAGCCATTTATGCTATTATGCTGCTGAAATTTTGGCAAAATCAGAGGTTAAGTCAAGTGTGCCTTCTTGGGAGCTTCATGGTTGGCTTTAATGGATGATCAAAATGGCCCTCAATTCACTCCTTTTCATTTAACTCAAAGAATCCAGATAAATGTTCATGTGTCCAGGAAGATTTTTTTCCAGCAGCGCATAGTCTTTATGTTCGGGCCAAGAAGATTAAAAGGATCCTGGAATGTCCATTGCCTATTGTAATTCCGATGATTAACTATGAAAACTCATTTGATGTGCATGTGTTTGTCCTTATCTAAAGCTGAGCTCCATTGAAGTTTCTGGGGATTGGGTAGTGAAAAGTTTTGGGTTCTTGCATGTGTGCTCGAAGGGGTTCTCAAAGCATTGTAACTTGGGTAGCCATGGATTTCTCTTATCCGGAGTTTCATGGAAGAAGTGATGAAGATGTGGAAGAATTTTTGGAAAAGATGGAGGTTGCCTGTATTAGCAATCAGATTCTGGACCCGTCGCAAATGTTACGTCTTCTCCAAATTTGTTTGAAGAGTGATGCACGGGTTTGGTCCAAGGCATTTGAAGAGGAGTTACGTATGGCTGATCCACCTATAAGATTGAGTTGGGACAATCTAAGGCATGGATTGGAAGTGGAGTTTGTGAAGATAGAAGATCCTGATAAAGTGTGGCAAGAAGTACAGGCTTTAGTGCAAAAGGAAGGTGAGCCAATAGATGCGTACATACGTAAGTTCTCATTGGCATGGGAGCGGATGTGCAAGGCGTTAGCACCACAGGTACCCCCGCCTGACATGATGAAGAAGGACAGGTTCTTGGCTGGTCTTTGGGAGAATATACGTTGGAGAGTGGAGCTAAAGAAGCCTAGGACATATGAAGATGCATTGGAGGTAGCAAGGAACAAAGAGTGGAAGTTTAGGAAAATGAGCCTGTTAGGGGTGGAGTCTTTGCCCATGAGGTCTGAATTTCAGCCTATGGACTCTTTACAAGGTCGCATGCCAGGGGTTCATCATGAACCAGTTGTTTCTGTTACTCCTCAAGTTATGCCAGCAGTGGTCACTATAGCAGTGCAAGATGATGGGCTAAGGCAATACATGAGGCAAGTGGTAGATTTAATGAAGAATCTCAGCCTAAACATGCTAGGTCAAGTGGGAAATAATCGAGGTCGAGGGAGGTTTGAGAATCAGCCAGGAGGTGAAGAAAGACCTAGGAATGGTGCTGGAAAAAGCAATGGTAGGTTTTGGAGGCAGACGCCCACATGTTATAATTGTGGAGAGTTGGGCCACATCAGCCCGCAATGTGATAAGCCACCAAGGATGGGGGGAGACATGTATCCATTGCCAAGACAGGTGCTAACTAGGTCAAATGATTATGGCATCGAAATTAAGGGAGATGAAGGAACCAGTGGACTGACCCAGGAGGAAAGGGAAAGACAAAAGTGCTAAGTGTAGTCACCTTGGAGAAGACATCAAAGCTAGAGGATACATTAGTGATGCCTATTGGGAAGAGGACCACAGAGGAAAAGGAAGGAAGAAGTGCCCCAGGTCCTAGTAAGAAGAAAGGAAAGAGCCATGAAGGCGAGGATGTCAAGGCCAAGAGGAAAAGGAGAGCTCGTCGAAAGTTTGATGTTTCAGATTTTCCACTAGGGGATGGGCAATTAAGCTATGACTTGAAGGAGGATTTGACGAGCAGGAAGGCAGATGTTACTTTTGGGCAGCTTATAGAGATATGGTGCCTAAGCTAAAGCGACAATGGAAGAGGATGGTTAACCCAATGGAGAAAGAGCCAGATAGAGGTTCAGTAAAGGTGTTGGCAATGGATGAGCTACCTGAAATTTGTCCAATAGTAGATGTGTGGCATAAAAGGAAAAATTTGGGACAAGGTTATGTGGATGGCGGAGCCCAAATATGCGTCATAACACACTCATGCGTTGAGAAGATGGGTCTCACAGTGGCTGGGGTGTCCGATTTTCGGATCAGATTGGCAAACCATCAAAAAGTAAAATGCTTGGGTGTTGTAAAGAGCTTAGAAGTGGAGGCATATGATGCAAAGGCAGTGGTTGATTTTCATGTGATGCCAGCAGGGTTGGGAGCATATCCTATTATACTGGGCAGACCATGGTTACGTGCAGTGGGAGCTGTTCAAGATTGGCGACATGGTACGATTAGCCTCTATGGAAAGACAGGTACTAAGAAGCTTTATAATATGGACAGAAGGAAACGATTAGAGGAGCTTTATGAAGACGAGGATGAGTCTAGTGATGAAGACTCTTTCACGATGAGAGATGAGGAAAGTGATAGCACTACCAGCAGTGATGAGGATGCTGATGTTGCATTTCTATTGATGGACAAAGAAATCCAGGAGTTTGGGTTAGTTGCATTTGCGAATGAGGTTGAAGATGAAAGTGAAGGGCCTTATGAAGTGATTGAAGGGCTGATGCAAACCAAGGTTGAGTTGTCAAAGAAGCAGGAATTGATGACACAAATGATCAGTGGAGACCTCTCAGCTATGGAGAAGGATATATATTTGCACATGCTGGCTAGTTTTCCTGATTTGTTCATTACTTCATATGAAGAGATCAGAAGGTTCAAGGGCAGAGAGATGCATATAGAGCTGAAAGAAGGTGCTAAGCCAGTGCGGCAAAGGCTAAGAAGGATGGGTCAAGAGCAAATGGAAGCCTTGCGAGAAGAGGTGGACAAGTTATTGAAGGCAGGGTTCATAGTCCCTGTGGAGACCACAGAATGGGTGAGTCCAGTTGTAGTCAGTCCAAAGAAGGATGGGAAGTGGAGAATTTGTGTAGATTTTAAACCCTTAAACGCAGCCACTAAGAAGAACCCATATCCTCTTCCATTCATCAATCAGATCTTGGATTCAGCGGCAAGTTATGAGAGGTACAGTGTGTGTGATGGTTTTTCAGGCTATTTTCAATTGAAGATTGCTCTTAAAGACTGCACAAAGACCACTTTTATTACGCCATGGGGCTGCTATTGCTACACAGTATTGCCATTTGGGTTGTCAAATGGACCTTCCTTCTATCAAGAGAGAGAAAATTGGGTGTTGGAACCATTCATTGGTAGTTGTGTTAAAGCTTTTATGGATGACTTCTATGTTTATAGTAGTAGGGCTGAACACCATGAGAAGCTGTAGATGGTATTGTCTTGATATGATGAGTGTGGAGGACAACTAAATCCAAAGAAATTTCATCTAGCACAGCCAAGGGTGAAGTTATTGGGCCACATGGTGTCAGAAAATGGCATTGAGGCTGATCCAGACAAGGTTAAGTTTATTATTCTTCTTCCATCACCTACGAGTACGAAGCAATTGGCAACCTTTATACACAAAGTGAAGTACATGGCAAGGTTTATTCCATTGTCTTCTCAGATTCTTTATCCATTACAACAAGTGGCAAAGCATGATCCATTGCAATGGGATGACAAGTGTGAAGAAGTGTTTCAAGAGGTGAAAGAGGTGTTAGGGGGGTTGTCAGCCATGCAGGCTCCTGATTGAGAGAAATTTTTTTATGTAAATCCCTCAGTGGGGGATGATGCCATTGGAGCCATGCTATTGCAAAAGGGGAAGGGAAGCCATTATATGAGGCCAGTGTATTGTGCAAGCCGAGTGAAGTTGGTAGCGGAGAGAAAGTTCTCGGAAGTAGAGCTAGTGTTGGCTAGTGTAATATTTTCTTGTCGACGATTTCATCATTACTTGCTACCACGACCTTTTGTTTTCTTGACGAGTTATGCCTTTTTGCCACAGTTAATTAATGGCACTAACATGTCAAATGTGGTGAAGAAATGGGTAATTGAGGTGCAAGAGTTTGAGTTCTCTTTTCTAGTGGAAGATAGTACAAGGGCTACCCTAGCTGATTTGTTGACCTACAAGGAGAATCCCCTTATTGTTAACACTAGGTTGGTAATGGGACACTTTTATGTCCTGGGACACTTTTATGTCCTGTGAAGTGACCATTTTCCTTGAATTATGTCAAGACTTTCAAAATGGATTTTGAGGTGCTGTCTATCTAGAAATTGGTCTCATGAGCTGAAAAAAACTCGACATTCTTTTGGAATATCAATTCCATCTTTAACATTGTCCTTGCACAACATTTCACAACCTAAACTGTGTGAAAAAACGGGTCCTGTTTTTGGCTTTTTTCAACTTTTTGCAACTATACCACTCTAGAATTCATGTTTGTGAGGTCTATAATGCTAGAGAACTATCTTTAGTAGTCCTCAACATGTCCTGATGCTTCTAGGGAGAAATAAATATTAAAGTTGTAAGTTATGAACAAATTACAAAAATTGTCAAATCCTGTTTTTTAGCCAATTTTAGCTCTTCTATGATTTTTTGGGTGGATTTCATGATATCCAAATTCAATTTTGATTTTCTATGTCGCATATTGTAACATAAAGCTAACATTCCTTGAGTTTTAGGGCACCTAATACCCTATTTTGCATAGTACACAACGATGGTTGATTTTTTCAATTATGGAAGAAAACGAAACATTCTAGTATATCAAGTATAGCTTTTTCAATATTGTTAGTTTCTTGTGACAACTATATGCATTTTGTAGGTAGTAACCATATCTAGTCATAAGGATCAAATTTGGCTAGATATTGAATAGTTTCTATGGGATTCTACAACTCATAATGTTCAACCCAGTTTTTTCATGTTTGCTGTATTTAACACTTCATCTTTGTCCCCAAGATTCCCCTTGGTAAGAGATGTATTATTCTTTTGACATGCTCCATGGCTCCTTATAAACATAAAGAACAATAGGAAACTACGAAAAAATGCACATATTATTTGTATTGAGCGTGGTTATAGAAACTTTGATGATAGGTTTGCAGAATGGTAAAAATTCAACTTTTTGGTACCTATTTATTTTGGCAAAACAAAAAATAGTGAGTGAGAAGCAATCATATGTTCTGATCACCAACCCATTGAAGTTAACTAGGGAATTTATTTCAAGTCCTATAAAAATCCCTAATCTTATTTTTATGCAACAAAATGTAAGAAATGACTGTTTTGATGAAAATTCACTGGTCCATCAACTTTGGAGGCTTGGTGTGACCAAAAGATGAGAAATTTTACAAGTTTCTCATTTTTTCCATGTTTAGTAGGCCTTGAACTATAACCTCATGAAAGGATTTTACAAAATGAGTGGATCTACTCTGGTTTTGGAGGTTTTTTTCAAAACCCTGAAAGGACACTTTTATGTCCTGTTAGGTTACCAACCTAGTGTTAAGGAAGAGGTGGTGAGAAAGGTAGTTGAAGAAGTGCCACAGATCAGCAATGCACATGTGTTGCTCTTTGATGGTTCATACAGAAAGAGCCATGATGCATCTTCAGGGGGTATAACACTTTATGATCCAGAGGGGAAGCTAGTATGCAAGAGAGGGTTCAAATTGGATGCTCATAGTAACAATGAGGCTGAATATGCTACTCTGGAAGCCGGATTACACATTTTTTTGAAGCATGGGGTTCGAAGGTTGAGCATAAAGGGTGATGCCTTGTTAGTGGTGAAGCAAGTACTGGGTGTGTGGAGGAGCAAGAACACCTCATTGAAGGAAATGTGCTTCAGAATTAAAGGCCTGTTAAAAAAGTTCGAAGCATGGAGCATCAGACACATTGAACGTGCTCTAAATGGAGAGGCACATGAAGCAGCTCAAGGCATGATTGGGGAGCTATTTGTGTTGAGGACCACTTTACCTCTTTATCATGGCCGGGAAATTTTGGCTCAAGAAGAGGAGTTTTTGCTAATAGGAATCATTCCAAAGGAGATTCAGAAGTCTAAGAAGTATGGTTTTGTGCGTAGAGCATACAGGTACAAATTGATTGGTGATGTCTTATACATGAAAGGGGCTGATCTCATGTTGAGACGTGTACCTTGGCGGGAGGAGCTTTATAGAGTGTTGGAAGAGAATCATGAAGGCGCATGTGGTGGACATTTTGCTCTAAAGATCACTTTGCATAAGATTTTGCAAGAGGGGTATGTATGGCCTAGTTTGCACAAGGATGTTCACCATTAGTGTAGGTCTTGCAATAGGTGTCAAGCATTTGGGAAGAGAGTGTTGAAGCCAGAGCTACAAAAAACCATTATGGCGTTTGATGTGTTTGAAAAGTGGGGGATTGATGCAATAGGCCCGTTACCTATCACAAGCAGGGGCAAAAGCTATATTTTGACTGCAGTGGACTATCTCTCTAGATGGGCAGAGGCTATAGCAGTAAAACAAATCAGTGCAAAGGATGTGGCAAAATTTGTGTATGATGAAATATGTTGCAAGTTTGGGGTGCCACTGGAGCTACTTTCAGATAAGAGGCCTGACTTTAGAGCTAAACTGCTAGATTTTTTATGTGCAAAGATGAAGATTAGGCACCAGCATACCGATCCTTATTACCCACAGTGTAATGGCTTAAATGAAAGATTCAATGGTGAGTTGGTACAGATTCTTTCTAAAGTGACAGAGCACCAAGGAAAGAATTGGGATTTGGAATTGCCTAGTGCATTATGGGCTTACCGTACTTTGGTGAAGACATGTACATGGTTTACTCCATTTCATTTGGTGTATGGAAAAGAAGCACTATTGCCTGTGGAAGTAGTGTTGCTTGCGGTCAAGATGTTAGAGAAGTTGCTTGGGCCTAGTGATGCATTTGAAGAGAGGCTCTTGCAGCTACAAGAGGTTCAGCTGGATAAGATGAGTGCATTGGAACATTATGGGAAGATGCAAGATAGGGATTTGGCAAAGATAAATGAAAAGGTCAAAAGTAAGGGTATCAAGAAGCATGACTTGGTTTTTCTCTACAACAGTAAGCTGGACAACACCTTCCAAAAGAAGTTTCAAATTAAGTGGGAAGGCCCTTTCAAGGTAGTGGAGTGTTTCCCGAATGGTACATATCAGTGGGGGATATTTCTGGGCGAGCAGTTTCCGGCGAGCGCTTTTTAGGAATCAGGTGAGCAGATTCCTAAAAAGATTCTCCCTTCCTCTTTGTGGACTATCTCTCTCTCTCTCTCTCAAAGAGAGAGAGAGAGAGAAAGAGAGAGAGAGAGAGAGAGAGAGAGAGAGAGAGAGAGAACTATAGGTATGTAAGCTAGACAAATTGTTTCAAAAATAATATAGACAGGGGTACTTAAAACAAGAACTCCCATTAAAAATAAAAAAGTTACATTTTATTAAACTTGCATTACATAAACAAGAAGTGTTCATCTGTTGGAAGGCCCGGTTTTAGTAGTTGATGTGCTACCTTCGATTGGCATATTAAGATTCACCACGTTGCTTAGCTGCTGCCTCATTTCCTCCTCATCCTCCTCTGTGATGAGCCCAATTTTCTTCCAGCAAGAGAAAGCTAGTTGTCCCGTCTTGTTCAAATTGATTAAGCTCCGCATATTGAGTTCCTTGCGGCATTGATAGAGGCGATACACGTTGATGGTTGCCTTGCGAGCTTGATGAAACCAGTCGGCTTCATACAATGCCTCTCCATTTGGAATGGCTTCCATGGCATCCCAAGTAGACTTTATTTTACTCGCAAGATCGTCGGACATAGTGAAAGAAGGAGAGGTGTGCTAGGAAGCTAGTGGACGCTTTCACAAAAAATAACTCAAGTTATGGCAATTTATAGCCACTGTGGTAATATTATATTATTTTATACACGATTTGACACATAAACAACTAGTACTCAAACATGAAAAAAAGTTGCAAATGAATGTATCTCAATGTGACCATCCTAAGATAAAATTAGAAAGTAGTACAATTGTTTAGGTAAAGCATACTAAGAAGAAGTGAGCATTGTCAAATGCTATGCATCCATGCCTGGATAAGTCCGGCTTCGACTTAGTGCCCTGAAGATATCAACATTTGCCAGGATTGGTTGATGGATAAACATGTTCTCATTTTGGCTTAGCCCTAGCACACGCAGATAAATAAAATACAAATGTTTACATGCAAGATATGGTTTTTACTTGGACACCCGTTCCATGAAGTCTGGGCATGTGCACGATGGCTGGTTGCTAATACAAACTTTGTACATCCCGACATGACCATCTTCACTGTTCGTCTCTAGTTTGAAGACCTCACTAACACCATCTGCTGCACATATCTGTTCTACGACCTTCGCTCTCAGGGCTAGTGCTAGAATGATCTCGCGAGCAGAATCCTCGGAAATGGAAGTCCGATACCATACACGTAGACCATCTCGCAATGTGGCTCTTGCACTGCCTTCAGGAGTGGATGCATCTTTTGACTTGAAAGGAGAGTTTGTCATATTTTGATCTTGAGCAACTGGAGTTACATTACATACTCCTTCTTTGCTTAGCTCCACTTGATACCCCCCTTCATGCAATATTTGCACCTCATCCTCCGGTAGGTTGGTGCCCACATGCACGGGCCAAGTGTGTGGTGGATGAAGAGGCTGCGGCTCAATGTTCTCGTCTACTATATGACAATGCAAGACATGATCCGGTCAAAACCAAAACCATTGACGCACCACACCATTTGGATGTTTTTGATATCCTTCAAACGATGGGGCTGGTATACCAAGGCTAGAACCTGCTATATTGCATCCACACCTGCGTCCGCCTCTTGGTGTGCCGCTACATGTGACCCTACTACCTTGTGGAGTTCGACGTATGGCCCACATTGCCTCATTGACCTTGCACTCAACTACATAATGCCCACTAGAACCTATACTTTGTTTTGGGGTTTGTGATATCCCTTCTTCTGCAAAGTTGATCTTACGTGGTCTTCCACACTTTTTGCGATCTTTGGTGACCGAGTTGTACTCAGGCCTATGTGATGCATCATCTTCCACGTTGATAACCTCATTTGGCTTCCGTTTTTGGCTTGATTTCTCCTTATCTCCTGTTAATGGAGTTGGTTGTTTATACATTGGAGTGTCCTCAGTAGCCACATTCACTGCTCTAATCACTTGGCTAGGACGTTTTTCATGGCGTTCCGTAAGCTTTTGTATTGATGGACCCTTCCCAATGTGTTTTCCATGGCTGTATGAAATGGCCTTTGTGCTTTGTAAGATGGAATTTGCAAGGTCGGTTGTACATGCATCATATAATGATATGTGTTTACAGAAACCCTCCCCTGCTAGCCAGTTGCCATGCTTGCTCTCAGCAAGGTTAGTGCGTGGAGTGTTTGGTCCATCAGAGCTACTTTCTACGCATGTCATAATGCCACCCCGATGTGCAATACGAATTTCCCACCAACTAAGCCATGAATCCATGTATGGAATGTTACGGTCTATGCAATGACTGTTACGCCACCATTGGCGTATCAGACGAGCCTCTGCTGTTGCAGCCTCTTTTGTTGGTGCTTGCCTCCACTTCTCACACATTTCTTTGTGTGTGTGTTGAGAAGCTTGCACCACATACTTCATTGTGTGTTGATTCAAGCTTTGCTTCCAATGGAAAAGACAAGAACGCTCTCGACCGCTCATTGTATTGGTCTTGTCACCACCATTGAAAACAATTCGAACTGCATTCCAATTTTCTTGAGCTTCATCAGCCATGTAGCCAAAGAAATTTGCTTTGTCACACCCACATGATATCATTACATCATTAAGGCACTCCCAAAACAAACATTGCGTTTCCATGTCTTCCTGTTTCATTTCACAAGTTGCAATAGTCAAAAGGTCCTGCATGCTGCAAACAAATTGTTTTAGAGAGAGTAAATGGAAAGCCACAAAGCTCTTAAGATAGGCCATGTACCTTGGATCATAGACATGACAGGCCACAGTCACCCAATCGTTAACACGTCTGGCTTGAAACACTTCTGCACACTTATCATCCCATTGCAATGGATCATGCTTTGCCACTTGTTGTAATGGATAAAGGAGTTGCAAAGACAATGGAATAAACCATGCCATGTACTTCACTTTGTGTATAAAGGTTGACAATTGCTTTGTACTCGTAGGTGATGGAAGAAGAATAATAGACTTAACCTTGTCTGGATCAGCCTCAATGCCATTTTCTGACACCATACGGACCAATAACTTCACCCTTGGCTATGCTAGATGACATTTCTTGGGATTTAGTTGTCCTCCACATTCATCATATCGAGCCAATACCATCTACAACTTCTCATGGTATTCAGCCCTACTGCTATAGACACAGAAGTTGTCCATAAAAGCTTTAACAACTACCAATGAAAGGTTCCAATACCCAATTTTCTCTCTCTTGATAGAAGGAAGGTCCATTTGTCAACCCAAATGGAAATACCGTGTAACAATAACAACCCCACGGCGTAATGAAAGCTGTATTTGTTCGGTCTTTAAGAGAAATATTCAATTGAAAATAGCCTGAAAAACCATCACACACGCTGTACCTCTCATAACCAACCCACTGAATCCAAAATTTGATCGATGAATGGAAGAGGATATGGGTTCTTCTTAGTGCCTGCATTTAAAGGTTAAAAATCTACACAAATCCTTCACTTCCCATCCTTCTTTGGGCTGACTACTACTAGACTCACCCATTCTGTGGTTTCCACTGGGACTATGAACCCTGCCTTCAATAACTTCTCCACCTCTTCCCGCTAGCCTTTGGGCTGACTACTACTGGACTCACCCATTTTGTGGTTTCCACTGGGACTATGAACCTTGCCTTCAATAAATTATCCACCTCTTCCCACAAGGCTTTCATTTGCTCTTGACCCATCCTTCTTAGCCTTTGCCGCACTGGTTTAGCACCTTGCTTCAGCTCTATATGCATCGCTTCTCCTTTGAACCCTCTAATCTCTTCATATGAAGTAATGAAAAAATCAAGAAAACTAGCCAGCATGTGAAAATATATCTCCTTCTCCATAGCTGAGAGGTCTCCACTAATCATTTGTGTCAGCAATTCTTGCTTCTTTGAAAATTCAACCTTGGTTTGCATCAGCCCTTCGATCACTTCATAAGGCCCTTCAATTTCATCTTCAACCTCATTTGCAAATGCAACTAAACCAGACTCCTAGATTCCTTTGTCCATCAAAAGAAATGCAACATCAACATCCTCATCATCACTGCTGGTAGTATTATCACTATCCTCATCTATCATCTCACTGTGGAATAGTCTTCATCACTAGACTCATCTTCATCTTCATAAAGCTCTTCCAATTGTTTCCTTGTGTCCATATTATATAGATTCTTGGCACCTGTCTTTCCATAGAGGTTAATCGTACCACGTCACAAATCTTGAATAGTTCCCACTGCACGTTGTCGTGCTGTGGCACGTATATAGTGGGAACAAGCATTAAACGATTTATCTTGTGACTTTTTGACGCATAAGTATAATTCATATAATACTCATATGCATAAATAAAAGCTTTCTACCATACCTTAGTATTTACCTTTGAAGTAATATAAATGTACATTACTATTAGAAAGTACTGCAAGCAAGTATCAATGATTGTGCCTCTTTTTGTCTGGGGGAAGAGCATTTGTATATTTCTTCTAGTATCTTAGCTATACCCTACCATATATAAATTATTTTCTTATTTTCACATTTATCTAATAATATAACCCTTCAATAATGCATACCTTCTTGGATACATACAAGAGGGAAGGGCCTACTAGAAGACTTTATGAAAAGGAAGATCCAAAGCTTCTTGGACCATCCCAATTTGAAAATTCCGACCTAAGGGCATGGAGAAAAGGCCAAAACCAAGTGAATTTATTTTAGTAGGCCAATTTTTCCTTTTGAAGCATGTCAATCCGAGTTACAGGTCAAAAGTTACAGGGAAACCAATGAAAAACCCTCTCACCACTACACTGCAAGAAGAGATGGTAAACAAGTGAATCAAGTGAAAAGAGGTAATCTTGGTCTTTTTCCATAAAATAAGATATTTGGAGGATAAACGACATAAGAATGTGAATGTGACACCTCAAAGATGCCTTGAAGGACAAGACACACAAGTTGGGACCCCCTGCTTGAGCCACACAGAAGATGCCTAGGTGGGGCCCATATACATCATGCACCCACATGGAGTCTCAACGACCAAAAATGCTGAATTTCATGATATTTTGAGTCCTAATATAGCCCATTTTAAGAAATATCCAAAGAACATTTGATTTGGACTAACTCTTTAGCCTTATCAAGTGATTATGTAAAACATGGCTCCCTCACCTATAAAAAGGGCAACCTTCTCTTCATTGGGGAAAGTTATGAGTGAGTGAGAATAGCTCAATTACATAGTGACACACTCATCTTAGTGCCACACTTTTTTTTGAAGAAAGGCTGAAGTCTTGCCTCATCTTCTCTCTCCATTAAGGTGGTGGCAATTTCTCTCATGTAAGATATATGTTGCTAGTTTTACTTTCATTTGCATATCTAGTCCAATACTTGTCTCTAACTCTATTTCTATCTCTCATTATCTATCTTTAATACCACCACCACACTTAGATCTATCTCTAATTCTATCTTACTTCCCCTTTGATCTCTCTTATGTCCTAATTGTTTCATTGGAAGGTATTCAAGCAGCAACCTTGTCAATGTAATGAGTACAACCTTCTTGTGGGAAACAATTATGAGCACAAGGTTAGTAACCATATCTTCATCTTCCACAAGAATATCTCTCTCTTAAGGTTCTCATTCTCTTCCACAAACTCTAGAATCTCCTTGCTACAGGTACTTCTCTCCCCGCAGTATCCTTATTGCCTAAGGGCAACAATAGGGCTTGGGAGAGAAACTCTCTTCTTCTTCTCCTTTCACTTCTTTCACACCTTTATCTTTGAACATACTAGGTATATCATTGATGAATAACCATAATCCACATAGAGGTAATTTCTTTCAATTTCATTCAGTGCAATCTATTAGGGTCAACATTTGGATTAGTCGAAAGATTCACTTTCAGCAACGCATAGTGTTTCTATTTGGTCCTTAAAGGCTCAACGAAATACTTCTCTCACCAGATCCCATCATACTACCTATTATTGACTATGACTTCTCTTTTGATGTGAATGTGGTTATTTTATTATGAATCAAGAGGATTTGTACTCACACCTAATCCCAATCGCTAGACAAAACATATACATTATAGTAAGCACAAAGCTACAGTTCCAAAGAGCAATCCGCAGCTTATTTGGACAACAAAGATTAAATATCATTAACTCATCCATTAACCATTTTATCCTACCCATGCATGATACGATATGATCGTAATCTCGATGTTTTCATTTTTGTTTTGTTCTGACTATCTTTCATGAGTTCTGTCCATCACGTGTGTGTTTGTAAGGAAAAGTGAGCGGCTTCTTTGGCTACATTTCTTCTTTAGCTCTAGAAGCTATGTTATCTACATCTTAGCTCTTTCTCATAGCCTTTGAGATTCCTCACAAACTCTCACAGCAAGAGGCCCGGTGCCTTCCTGGCAAGACCGCCAACTTTTTGACAACGTAACCATGGTCTTCACAGTATAATAGGATATGCTCCCAACCCCGCTGGCATCACATGAAAATCAACCACTACCTTTGCATCATATGCCTCCACTTCTAATCTCTTTACAACACCCAAACATTTTACTTTTTGATGATTTGCCAATCTAATCCGGAAGCCTAACACCCAAGTCACTGTAAGACCCATCTTCTTAACGCATGAGTGTGTTATTACACATATTTGGGCTGCACCATCAACATAACCTTGTCCCAAATTTTTTCTTTTGTGCCACACATCTACTATTGGGAAAATGTTTGGTAGTTCATCCACATCGCCAACACCTTTACTAAACCTCTCTTTGGCTCTTTCTCCATTGGGTTAACCATCCTCTTCCACTGTCTCTTTAGCTTAGGCACCATCTCTATAAGCTGCCCAAAAGTAACATCTGCCTTCCTGCTTGTCAGATCCTCCTTTAAGTCATAGTTTAATTGCCCATCCCCTAGTGGAAAATTTGAAAGATGAAACTTGCAACAAACCCTCCTTTTCCTCTTGGCCTTGACATCCTCGCCTTCATGGCTCTTTTCCTTCTTCTTACTAGGACCCGGGGCACTGCTTCCTTCCTTGTCCTCTGTGGTCCTCTTCCCAATAGGCATCACTAATGTATCCTCTAGCTTTGATGCCTTCTCCAAGGTGACTACACTTATCACTTTTGTCTTTCCCTTTTCCTCCTGGGTTAATCCACTGGTTTCTTCTTCTCCCTTAATTTCAATGCCATAATCATTTGACCTAGTTAGCAGCTGTCTTGGAAATGGATACATGTCTCCCCCCATCCTTGGTGGCTTATCACATTGCGGACTGATGTGGCCCAACTCTCCACAAATTATAACATGTGGGCGTCTGCCTCCAGAATCTACCATTGCTTCGTCCAACGCCGTTCCTAGGTCTTTCTTCACCTCCTGGCTGATTTGCGGGGGCTGATTTGCAAACCTCCTTGGACCTCAATTATTTTCCACATTACCTAGCAGGTTGAGGCTGAGATTCTTCATTAAATCTACCACTTGCCTCATGTCTTGCCTTAGCCCATCATCTTGCACTACTGTAGTGACCACTGTTGGCATAACCTGAGGAGTAACAAAAACCACTGGTTCATGATGAACCCCTGGCATGCGACCTTGCAAAGAATCCATAGGCTGAAAGTCAGACCTCATCGGCAAAGACTCCACCCCTAGCTGGCTCATTTTTCTCAGCTTCCACTCTTTGTTCCTTGCCACCTCCAATGCATCTTCATATGTTCTAGGCTTCTTTAGCTCCACTCTCCAACGTATATTCTCCCAAAGACCAGCCAAGAACCTGTCTTTCTTCATCATGTCAGGTGGGGGTAGTTGTGGTGCTAAGGCCTTGCACATCCGCTCCCATGCCAATGAAAACTTACGTATGTACACATCTACTGGCTCACCTTCCTTTTGCACCAAACCTTGTACTTCTTGCCACACTTTGTCAGGATCTTTTGTCTTCACAAACTCCACTTCCAATCCATGCCTTAGATTGTCCCAACTCAATCTTACAGGTGGATCAGCCACACACAACTCTTTTTCAAATTCTTTGGACCAAACTCGTGCATCACTCTTCAAACAAATCTGGAGAAGATGTAACATCTGCTCCGGGTGATGAATCTGGTTGCTAATGCAGGCAACCTCCATCTTTTCCAAAAAGCCTTCCACATCTTCATGACTTCTTACATGAAATTCTGGATAAGAGAAAGCCATGGCTACCCAAGCTACGATGCTTTGAGAACCCCTTCAAACACACGTGCAAGAACCCAAAACTTTTGACTAACTCAATCCCTAGAAACTTCAATGGAGCTTGTCTTTAGATAAGGACAAACACGTGCACATCAAATGAGTTTTCATAGTTAATCATTGGAATTACAATAGGCAAAGGGCATTCCAGTATCTCTCTTAATCTTCTTGGCCCGAACATAAAGACTATGTGCTGTTGGAAAAAAATCTTCCTAGACACATGAACATTTATTTGGATTATTTCTGTTAAATGAAAAGGATTGAATTGAGGTCCATTTTGATCATCCATTAAAGCCAACCATGCAGCTCCCAAGAAGGCACATCTGACTTATCCTCTGATTTTGCCAGAATTTCAGCAGCATAACAACATAAATGGCTTAAAAGACAAAAAAAACAGACATCACAACTTGGAAAAATTTTGGCAGAGTTTTCCCTGACGTAGAGCAGTAAGAACCCAAAATATAGACTTTATATGTATGCATAACCTACCACCAATAGAACCCGAGTATCAAGTAGGAATCACTAGTACATAGCCTATGGCGAAGTCATGAAAAGGGTGCTCAAGCCACCTGTATCACCGAAAGGATCTCACATTTGAGAATCTCCCAGCTCAATAAAACCTCACGCTATCGACCCTCTTACAAAAGCTTATGCAAATCTCGTATAGTCAAGTCTCAGAATTGACTATCTTCCAGACCAAGTCTCAGAAATGGCTGGGACTGCCAAATAAAACTAAGTATGGATCCATAAAGGCATACAATGGCAATTTCCACAAGTAACATACAATACCCAACAGACAATGCGCTCAAACAGGCGCCAAATGATGCATACCCACGGCAACTGCAAGTGACTCCCACTTGCCACTGTATCACTCTGCTCTTGCTACCTGTACCTATGTGAATCACCTGTAACCTATACCTGTCCTTATAACCTGTAACCTGTAATCTCGAATCTCAAAGCTTGAAGGTACTCAAATAAGATCCTCAGTGGGGGCACCAAAAGAATGTGAACGGGATGGAAACACACACAACGCCTCTATAATGACCCGACACACACTCTTGGGATGATACACACACACACACTATGGGGCACCACTCGGCTTACACAACCCACGTGGCCGAGACACAAAACACACCGATGGAGTGACAGGAGAGAGACTATCCATTTGCCCACTCCACACACACACACACACACACACACACACACACACACACAGAGAGAGAGAGAGAGAGAGAGAGAGAGAGAGAGAGAGAGAGAGAGAGAGAGAGAGAGAGAGAGAGAGAGAGAGAGAGAGAGAGAGAGAGAGACCCAAAAAACTCAGCTCAAAAGAGGAGAATTTCTGATGTTTAGATACAATTAGCTTGGGCCAACACCAATGGGGCAAATAGCTCACACAATATGGGTAAAATATGCCAGATACAATCACAAATTGGAGGAGAGGAGGCTTCGCTCATAGGAGAAACTTACACAGCAGAAACAACAAATTTTTTTTTTGGCAAAATGGACATTGCCATCGTGTCCGGAACAGCCCAAAATTCAAGTCTACAATGTCAAAGTGCTCAAATCCGACCTCGGATGAGCAGTTTATGGCCAAAACAGGCTCGAAAAACAGCAAAAACTCAGTTGCGGCTGTTCTTCCTTCTCTCTCCACGTTTTTTCTGGTCTTCTCTCAGGTTTTTCATATTTTTCCAATAATGCATCCCGCACACCTGGCACTCAACGTTTTCCAATAATGCATCCCGCAACCACGTGAAGTGGCCCCCAAATACACTTCTCAGGATGAAATTTTTGCATAATTATCACAAGAAAACACCCACGTTGTGTCCGTACTTATCCACGTGCAAGTCTTGACCCCATTCGACCTCTTGATGCCACTAGATGCCATCTGATGCACCTGCTTACCTCATGTCTTCAGCCCGTGGATAGATTCCTCGAGGAGTTTTACGCGCTAGCAACTCCTCATTATTATAGAAAAAACACAGTAGTACTGGTGATAGTGAAAATCAATGCACTATGTACATGCTGTCCTACCTGTACACATGTGGGCCCCACATAACCACTTGGATCTGGAAAATGGGAAATCCTTTATTTTATGCACCATGCATCTGTATATACATGTGCAATCCCTTGCTCCAAAAAACTCCTGACATCGTCCATAAAGACATCTTGAAACCCCTTGAGAAAATTGGATAACTCTAATTCCTTTTGATTGTGTATATTTTCTTTTGCTAAAACATTAGGTTCATTTTGAGAGTCTTAAACAAAAATCATGTACACAGAAATAGAGCTCTTTATTGACTTATTAAAAGCTTGCATATGTACAATGGGTATGGTGTTACCCATCTTCTTAGCATCTATGTATATATCTTTTTCCCGGAACCTAAAGCAGATTCTCCTTTCATGGAATCTAACATTGGCAGCCATGCAATAAAACCATGGTGCCCCTAGGATTACATCCTCATGCTTGAGAGGAGAGATAAAGAAGTCCTCTTTGTCCACATAGCTTTGGACATGGAGCCTCAATTTCCCAATTAAGGGAGTGACTTGAAGCTTCTTGCCCTTGAAAGCACCATTTGTGGGTAGGACATCTCCCATCTCGTGAGCTTGTATGCCTAGCTTGGTGGCCAACTATGTGGATATGAAATTGTGAGTAGAACCAGGGTCAAAGAGAATAAAAGCATCATGTTCTCTTACCTTTCCCCAAGCATGGCATAGAGGAGATCCTTTGTGGTGAGTTTCCTCCTCTTGGATTTCAACCAAGGTAGCTCTAGGAGGCTCATGGCGGTTGTTCTTTTGGGGACAAGCGTGGTAACATGCCCTTGCTCGCCGCACTTGAAACAACAATTATCCTTGCGATAACGCTCAAGCTCTTCAAGAGAGAGTTTGTTTTTTCCTTTGTAAACTCCCTTCTTTAGCTTTGTTGGAGTTGCCCTTAGGAGACTTTTGGACATTGTCCTTCCCCTTAGGCTCATTGGAACCCTTGTTTTCCGTGGGCTTAGAGTTTCTTTTAGCCCCCATTTGGAAATTGATTCGAGAAGCCACCATAGTATGATGTATAACCTCCGATATGGTGCATGGCCTTTGAAGTTGACATACTCCGCCATTTCTTCATTTAAGCCCACACAAACTTGTTGCTTTTGCTCTCCAAAATCCAACTTTTTGAAGACAGTGGCTTTGAGTTGTAGGTCCCAAAACTTGTCTACATATTTGTGAATGGATTCATAGGGAGAGAGCTTCAAGATTCGCCATTCAGTGAGTACTTTGTCTTTGGCATCGGTGGCCAAAAACTGCTTCATAATGGAAGCTCTTAAAGCTTTCCATGTTTGTGGATCTTCACCATTGGTCCATAGGCTAGACCACCATTGTCTGGTGGACTTTTGAAAGTGCATAGCTACATGATGTAGCTTAGAGGACTTCGTGAAACCCTCATCTCCAAACGCCGCATCGAACTGTTGGATAAAGGCCAAGACTTTGTCTGTAGCACCAAAAGTGCCATCGTAGGTAAGGAAAGAGATGCTCTTCCCTCCCTCTTTAAACCTCTTGAGCTTGGATGACCTCTTCCGCATGGAATAGGATTTCCTATGGCCTCTTCTTTTTGATGGTTCAAAGGTTGCACCATCACTTTCTTCAGAAGGTGAAGAATTTGAGGAAGATGGAGAAGAGGGTGACCTCTTTCTCGCCTTTTTCTTACCTTGATCTTTGTTGTCTTCACCATCACTTTCATAAGAGGAAGTGGATGAAGAAGATGGAGAAGAGGCGGTCCTCTTTCTCGCCTTTTTCTTCTCTTGATTTTTGTCATCCCTCTTTGAAGTATGGTGTGGAGAAGTATGTGATGGTCTTCTCCGTTTTGGAGGTGATGGAGAGCGTTTAGCCCGCTGTCTTTGTGGAGCCATCTCCACCGAGGTGGCAGGAGACTCACTTATTTCTCGTTCCTTCGGTGGAGGCTCTTGAATTATCCTTTGAGAAGGAGATGCGTCATCAAGGAGAAAATTCCTGAGCCCTTCATATGGATCCTCTTCTTCTTCCCGAATCGGAGAGAGACCTCTTTTGGAAGTCTCACAAGGAGACTTCCTAGGTGCTCT
The DNA here is from genome assembly GCF_014529385.1 of Adiantum capillus-veneris. Classification (NCBI taxonomy): domain Eukaryota; kingdom Viridiplantae; phylum Streptophyta; class Polypodiopsida; order Polypodiales; family Pteridaceae; genus Adiantum; species Adiantum capillus-veneris. The sequence continues at coordinate 9,994,249 of NC_140935.1, read as the reverse complement.
CTCGTCATGGTGGGGAGCTTGTACAATCCCATGAGCACGAAGATGCCATTGCACTTCACTTTGGAGGGATGGATTGCCCATGGCTTGTTGAAGCCTAGAAACAAGATAGTTAACAAGCATCGGGGCATCGTTAGTATCCTGCTCATTAGCAAAATCAAAGTTATCAACATTAATTTCACTCTCTTTACTATTTTCAGCCATTCTAACAACTTTTAGGTGTAAACTTTTTAGGTGTACATTGGCACTTCAAGCCCTAGTTGCTACTCCTCTTTATCCCTTTAGAAAAAGCACTCAAGCTATTGTACCCGTGGCTCGAATACCATTAATTGCAAGGAATAGAAGAGAGGGTCGTTCAACACCAAAACAACACCGGCTCTTGTCAAGCTTCTAATAGCTCAATAGTGGTAAAGCCATAGGCAAGCCCCATAGGACTCCACTATTAAGACCATAGATCTCGATGGTGATGCCTCGTTAACTACGCAAAGGTAGGCGCACTGCAAGGCTGAAAAATCCCTATTCTATTTACTCACATGCAATTAATAATACCAACCATTTATAGCTAGCTTGAGGACCTCCCTTCTTGAGCAAGAAAAGAGAAACCTTGTGCTCTGATACCAATGTAACATTTAATGGCCTAGTAACTTGTGTGTAGTGGAAAATAGCATGAACATAGTAAGCATTTCATTAGAATAGATTCCTAATGAGAATTACAAGAGTGCTTGGGTGGAGAGAGCAGCAAAAATCATAACACCAAGTTGGATAGCATGAACAATACTTCAAAAGAGAGAGAAATGAAGCAATTGACAATAGTTGAGGACCAGATTTGCATGGAGCCGGTCCCCCCTCCAAAAGGCTTTGTATTATGGTTTCTCCCATCAAGAGAGACATTTTACAATACAATTCTTTGTGTTCCTTCAATATTTGCTAGTGAAATGAAGATGGAAAATTCAAGCACTAAGCACAACACTTATCAAACACAACATCAATTCCCTCACAGTCTCAGACCCAAGACCTCACACACCTTCGAGGATGGTGAGAGCTAGCAGGGTATGAGAGTAGATTGAGAGGAAGAAGGAGTATTCTTACGAGAAATATGTACATCTCCTCACATAATCACTCATATTAGCATAGCTTAGCTTAGTAATTAGCATGGTAGAGGAGATGAGCATGCATTTGAAGCTTGATTCTTGGTTGGATTTGCATCACAAAGCCAAGAGTTGTTGGTGTAGGCCTCCCTTCTCACAAGCTTGGAGTAGGTAATAAGCTTTCTATTAAAGTTTGAGAAGGAGAGAGAGAGTCTTCTTGCTTCACACCTAGATTTTGTAAGTGTATAAGTGAATAATTCCTTTCAAAAATCATCCCTCTCTCTCTCTTGGTCGACCCCCCTTGCTAATTGCTCATGCTATAGGCCTATTGGACCTCCCTAGGCCTAGCCAATGGAAATTAATCAGCATAAGTGAAAGCCTTTTGACATGTGTCCCCCTTTCCCTTTTGTGAGAGATTTTGCTATTTAATTAATGCCCTTTGTCTCCTGGCCAATAGGAATCAGGCAAGCCATTGGGCTGTTGAATGCTCATTGGACCCCTAGGGAGACTGTCCAGTAGTCTTCTAGAGAGCTTAGTTCTTATTGATTCTTTTATTAAGTGTTTTTAAATTAATTAAAATAGACTTATTCTAGCCTAATTCTCATTGGTCCACCTCCAACAAGGCCATCCAATAGGATTTGAGTACACCTTGTGGGCATCTGGGCTAGGGAGGTGACATGTGTCCCTCTTTCCCCTTGTGTATAAAGGAAGCTTGTGTGTGTGTGTGAGTTTCTCTCTCATCCCCTACTTCTTGTGCTCGCACCCTCCTTTGTAGTCTTTGAGAAAGACCTTTTGGGACACACACAAAGCATCCAAATTTCCTAATCTTTGACCTTTGGACACAACCTTTGAATTTTAGAACCTTAGCATTTTGGAAGTCATAATGGGTTGAACCCTAAGGTCTTTGGAGCCCATTGTTGCACATAGCTCTTTTGCAGATGGCCTTCCCTTTGGATACCGGATCCTTACTGTGGGCCGGATTGGTCTTCTAGCTTAACCAATATTCTAGCTTTTTGCATGTGCATTGACTATTGTCGTCGTCGTCCTTGAGCTGCTGCTATCACCACCAAACAGGCTGCGTTTTGGGTTTTGATACCGGGCAAATGGTGGTTTTGAAACCCAAAAACAAAATCTTGTTTGCCGTTCTGGGAATGACTCCTTGAAGATCCAATTTCCAATATGGCTACTATCAAACACCAAGTGTGTGGCTAGGGTCTTGATCAAAGCCAAGTAAGTGGCCAAAAAAGACAGTGTGAAAATCACAATAAAATAAAAAAAAGAGCTTCTATAGCAGCCGAAACAGCGTGCGATGGCGTGGATGGTCTCAGAGTGGCCAGTAGAGGTAGAACGGGGTGATTTCCTGGTGTCAAGAGTTGTGGTTTAGGCCAGGGCAAGGCTGATGATAGTTGCGACAAGATCTGTGCAGGTTGATGAGCTAGCTTTCTCCCTCTGTGAGTGGCATGTCTCGTGAGGATTCTCGAACACAACCCTTGAGGCTCTGATACCAGTTGTTGAGGTAGCCTATGGTGGATGCCACCGAGGGGGGGCCATGGCTAGATGCAGGTTCAACAGAGAGAGAGAGAGAGAGAGAGAGAGAGAGAGAGAGAGAGAGAGAGAGAGAGAGAGAGAGAGAGAGAGAGAGAGAGAGAGAGAGAGAGAGAGAGAGAGAGAGATCAACACAGTTTGAAAAGAGAGAACAAAATTGCATGCTATGATTAATTGATTAAAGCCTTTACATATATAGCTTTCCATGCTTGCCATGCAGACTGGAACTGCCTGCTAGGCTGTGCCCACGGGCTTGTCATACCTAACAAGAGCTAGCAGGGAATGGGGGTAGGGAAGAGGAAGAAGAAACCTTCCATAAGAGAAAGAAATAGTTCCTCACTTATCATGAATCTTCTTGCTAGCATACATAATAGCTTATTAATGAAGATGGAGAAGATGGAAAGCTTAAGCATTGAAGCATGGCTCTTGGTTGGATTTGCATTCCATAGACAAGAGTGTTGGTGCAGGCTCTCACTTCTCAACAAGCTTGGAGAAGGAGGTGGAGTTCCTCTACTTTCACCAAGTGAGAATACCTCAAAAAATGAGTGTTTGTGTGGTGTACACCCCCCCCAACACAGCCCTTACTTTCTTGGGGTGAGTTCTACCTTTTTCTCATGCCTCAATATCATTGGACCCCTCTTCCCCCTGGCCAATCACATGCAACATGCATTGCAAGTACATGGGTAGTCTTTGGACAAGTTTCCTCCTTACCCATTAGAGAGCTTGAAAATATCTAGATATTTGTTGGATGGAACTACAAGCTCATTGGACCCCTCTTTATCCCAACCAATAGCATTCAAGCACACCATGTGGCTAAGCATAGGGAGAGTCTCACATGTGTCCCATCATGTGCCCCTTGAGAAAAGGGGTGCCCTTTGGGTGAGTGGGAGGTTAAGTCAAAGATTCCACCTATCTTTGGGGCTTTCGTACTCCTTTGTACGGTCTCTTTTTGATTCAAGCACCTTACCCCCCATGCATGGGAAGCTTCTCAAGCACCTTCCTCATTAAGCACGACAAGCACCTCAAGCACCTTAGTCATCAAGCACGACAAGCACCTCAAGCACCTTAGTCATCAAGCACGACAAGCACCTCAAGCACCTTACTATCCTTAAGTTGTATTCCTTGCATCCATCTAGCATCTTAAGAAGGATAAGTTTTGAACTTAATAAGATACCATTGGATAATCTTACCAGGTCGTAGTACCTTGTCTTCATGCCAAAGGATAGCTTCAGGTTGTAGCACATCTTCTTGGTCTTTGATTTTGGGAGGGTCTTCAATAATTGGTTCATTTGGAGGCTCTCGTTTGTAGGGCTTAAGCATGAAAAACATTGTGTATGAGCAAATGATTGGGAAACTTGAGTTGATAAGCCACCTCATTGATTGGCTTCAGAATTTGAAAAGGACCATAGTATCTTTTTGCTACTTTAGCATAATACTTTTGATGGCCCGTAGGATTTTTGTTTATCGTTTGCCTCAATCAAGCCTTAGGAAACTTAAGTAAGACCCAATCATTTTCTTTGAATGTTAAGGGCCTTCTTTTCTTGTCAACAACAACTTTTTGACTTTGTTGAGAGACGGATATAGCCTCCTTAATCTCTTGAAAATATTCTTGCAGGTCACGGCTATACTCACAACAAAGATCTTCCCATGTACTTTAAGTATCAAGGGACTTTTAGGTCTTCCCTCTATGATTTCAAAAGGTGATTTTCCCGTAGAAGTATGGATAGTATTATTAAACGCATACTCTACAAGAGTTAAGTACTTTTCCCATTGTGAGCGTTGATCTACTTTTGTAACATAGGTCTTTAGTAGATCAAGAATCATAAAATTGGCTATCTCACTTTGGCCATCTGTTTGTGGGTGATAGACTGAAGAGAAATTCAATCTTGTACCTAGATTTTTGAAGAGACCTTTCTAGAAATTAGTGGTCATCTAGGATCTCTATTTGACACAATGGATGTTGGCGATCCATGGTGTTTGAAAATATGGGATATGAAGAGAGTTTCCATTTGGTGTGCCTTAATAGTCTTCTTGACAGGGATAAAGTGTGCTTGCTTGCTAAACCTTCCAATTATTGTCCATATTTCCATATTTCCATGGATAGACTTGGGTAATCCAAATATAAAATCCATGGATATACTCTCCCATGGTGAATTAGGGATTCGCAATGGTTGGAGTAATCCAGACTACTTCCCTCTATCATACTTGGTCTTTTGGCATACTACACATTTTGAAACATACTCTTGTATGTCCACTTTCATGGTAGGCCAATAAAAGTATGTCTCTACTCCTTGAAGTGCAGGTTGAATGTCTCTATGCCCCACATAGGGAGGAGCATGGGATTCATACATGACTTTCTCACGAAGGGAGTGTGTAACACATAGCCTATTTCCATGGAGAAGATAACCATCCTGCAATGTGAATGGTCCCTCTTTCTTCCCCAAAGCAAGGGCTGACATTATGTCTTTAAAGTGAGGGTCAGTAGCATACTCATCTATCATAGAAGATAGATCATTGTGAGTTTCTATAGACACAACATTAACTTTTGGTCGTCGTGAAAGTGCATCAACCACTTGATTGTGCTTACGAGCAATGTGGAAATAAAATTGCGAAAGAAAATTTGCCCACCTCATTTGTTTGTCGGAAATCTTTGTTTGTGTCATGAAGTACTTGAGACTTTGATGGTTTGTTCGTAAAATGAATGGAGTCCCCAAGAGATAGTGCTTCCATGTGTCTTGGGCATGTAGAACACCTATAACAACTCTTTCTTTTAAATGCCTAGAACCCATTCATTCGTATTGAGCCTTTGGCTCTCATATGTCATGGCATGCCCTTCTTGAAGCAAGATTGCTCTAAGGCAATCACCACAAGCATCACATTGGATCTCAAATGGCTTTGAGAGATCCGTAAGCATAAGGACCGGTTGGGAGATAAGCTTCTCTTTGAGCTTGTCAAAATCATTTTTCTCCTTAGCAGTCCATGAATACTTAACATTTTTCTTTGTTAAGTCATGTAATGGTCCTGCTATTTGAGAGAATTTTGCTACATGAAGTGTCTATAGTATGCACACATACCGATAAAGCTTCTTAGCTCATGTAGGTTCCTTGGATTAGGCCATGCTTTTATTATCTCCAACTTTGATGGATCCATACGGATAACATCTTAAGAGATAATATGACCTAAGTATTGAATCTCTTGAAGGAAAAATTCGCTTTTCTTTTGATTGAGAAAAAGCTTGTTCTCCCTTAATGCTTGAAAAATCACTTGGAGATGTTGCTTGTGTTCCTCCAAGGACCTAGAGTAGATGATGATATCATCAAAGAACACTCCAGTGAATTTGCGGTAGGGTCTAAAAATTTTCTCCATTAATCGATTGAATGTAGCTGATGCATTAGTCAAGCCAAAAGGCATGACTAGATATTCATAGAGGCCAAACGTTGTACGAAACACGGTCTTTATGATATCTTCATTCACTATACTTATTTGATGGTAGCCACTTTTAAGGTCAATCCTACTAAAGTAGGTAGAGCCTTGTATCTTATCAAACAAATCTTCTATCTAAGGTATAAGGAATCTATTTTTGATAGTGATATGGTTTAGTGCACGATAGTCCATACACATGCGGTATGTACCATCTTTCTTTTGCACTAAAAGAACTGGAGAAAAAAGGGGAGAGGAGCTAGGCCTCACCATCCCTTTGTCTACCAATTCTTATACTTGCCTCATAATCTTCTCTTGTTGAGCTTGGGAAACTTGATAAGGAGATTTGTTAGGTGGTGAGCTTCTTGATAAGAGCTCAATTCGATGGTCATCATCCCCTCGTTTTGGAGGTAAGTCCATAGGGATATCATCGATGAACACGTCTTGGAATCCTTTTAGAAATTTAGACAAGTCTAACTCTTCTTGATTCCTACTGTTCACCTTTGATGAAAGATTAGGACTTTTTAGGGACTCTTTGACAAAAATCATGATTGCAAAAACTGAACTCTTCATTGATTTATCAAGAGCAAGAGGATTTACAAGTGGTATAGTACAACCAGACTCATTAGCATCTATATACATATTCTTTCCCTTGTAGGTGAGGTAGATTCTCCTTTCAGAGAACTTCATGTTGGCAGCCATGCGGTTGAGCCATGGTACCCCTAGGATAGCATCCTCATGTTGGAGAGGAGAGACAAAGAAATCTTCTTTATCGACATAGCTTTGGACATGAAGCCTTAACTTGAAAGCCTTATCTTGCTGTCTCTTGAAAGCGGCATCAACAGTTAGAACATCTCCCATATCAAAAGCTTGAATGCCCAACTTGGTTGCCAACTCCATTGATATGAAGTTCTGAGTAGAGCTAGGGTCAAACAAGATGAAGGCATCATGCTCCCTTACCTTTCCCCAAGCATAGGAGAGAGGTGATCCTTTGCAATAAGCATCCTATTTTGGAGGTTCGATAGTGGAAGCTCTAGGAGTCCTTGCGAGCATTTCTTTTGGGGCGAGAATGATAACCATGTCCTTGCTCCCCACACTGAAAACATTTGTGATCCTTGCGAAAATTTTCAAGCTCTTCAGGAGAGAGTTTATTTTTACCTTTGTAAATGCCTTTCTCCTTGGACTGATTGTTGTTGTTGTTGTTGGAATGGCCTTGGGAAGAATTTTGGGCATTAGTTTTTCCCTTTGCATCACTTTTGTCTTTATTTTCCATGGGCTTGACATTCCGTCTAGCCCCTTGTTGGAAATTGATGTGCGAAGCAACCATGGTTTGGTGGATTTCAGTGATAGAACCCGGCCATTAAGAGTTGACAAACTTGGCCATCTCTTCAGGTATCACACACAAAATTTTTGATATTGCTTGGCGAAGTCTATCTTTTGAAAGACAATAGCCTTGAGATGTCAATCCCAAAACGTTTCCACACCTTTGTGGATAGACTCATGAGAGAGAAGCCTCAAACTCCACCATTCGGTGAGCACTTTGTCCTTTGCATTGCTTGCAAGGAATTGCTTCATGATGGAAACTCGTAGAGTTTTCCATGTCTTTGGGGCTTTGCCATTGCCACACGAAGGGTAGCCCACCATTGACGAGCCAACTTTTGGAAGTGCATAGCTACATGGTGTAGCTTGGAGGACTCCATGAAGCCCTCGTCTCCAAAGGCCACATCAAATTGTTGGATGAAGGCCAATACTTTGTTGGTAGCACCAAAGGTGCCATGATTGGTGAGAAAAGAGACACTCTTTCCTCCCTCTTTGAACTTCTTCACCTTTGTGACCTTCGCCATGCAGGGTAAGATTTGCGATGTCCTCACCTCTTGTATTCTCTAGGAGAATAGCCATAGCTTTTATCGGTAGAGGAGGAAGGTGAAGAAGAAGGGAAGTGGGTGACCTCTTTCTTGCCCTTTTGTTCCTTTGTTTCCTCTCTTCCCTTTTGGAGTGACGAGGAGAAGGACTATGGGTTAACCGAGGTTTCCTCTTGGGAGGAGTTGGTGATCGTTTAGTCCGCCGTCTTCGTGGAGCCACAACTTTGGAGGAGCTTAGAGATTCATTACTTTATTGTTCTTTGGATTCCTCCTCTCGTATGGGAGATAGTCTTCTTTTTGGGGTCTCATCAAGAGGCCTCCTAAGCTCTCTCTCCTCTTGGAGATGAAAGGAAATCCCATAAGCACGAAGTTGTTGAGTAACTTCGGCTTGCAAAGCGGGGTTGCCCATAGCTTGTTGCAACCTAGTACAAGTTACTTAACAAACATGGGGGCATCATCATTAGCACCTTCATGTGCAAAATCAAAGTTATCAATGTTCATTCTACTCTCTTGGTTATTGTCAGCCATGTTGATTAAATTTATGTGTTTTCTTAGTGTATGCTTTGGCAAGTCAAAACCTAAGTTGCTACTCCTCTTAGCCTTTGTAAATAGGCACTTAAGTATCTGCACCCACGGCTTGAATTGGTTAATTATTGAGAGTAGTGGAGTGGGTATAACATAGCAGAGTTCCCAAGGGGTAACTCCTTTTGGACTTCTTATGGCTCAATAATGGTAAAGCCATAGGCAAGTCTAAAAAGACTCCATTATTAAGACCAAAGCTCCCGAGGTGTTGACCATATCCCACATAGTGGGCTCAACAAAATTGATAATAGATCCTAGTCCCACTTAACCTAATATAATCAGCAAAATCAACCATTAATAGGATAATTAAGGACCTCTCTTCTTAAGCAAGAAAAGAGAAACCAAATGATCTGATACCAATGTAATGGAAATGACCTATGAACTTTGAGAGTAGCAAAATTAGGGAATTAGATAAAGCACTTTTGTGAGATTAATTTGTGAGCATAGTGGGTGAACTTAATTGATGGAAGCAACATAAACATGGTACTTAACTTGGCATGAACAATACTTTTGCAAGAGAGAGAGAGTTTAGAGAACATGACAACAGTTGAGGACCGGATTCATACGGAGCCGGCGGTCCCCCCTTCAATAGGCATTTGTATTATAGTTTCTCCCATCAAGAGAGACTTGGTACAATACAATCTTTGTGTTCCTTGTGACCTTGGTGATGCAATGAAGATGGAAAGCTTCATGCATCACAAGCATAACATAAACTTTGTAGAAAGCATTAACTATCCCAAGCCTCAATCCCAAGTCGTCAAACACCTTCGAAGGTGGAGAGAGATAGCAGGGAATGAGGGTAGGGAAGAGGAAGAAGAAACGTTCCATAGGAGAAAGAAATAATTCCTCACTTATCATCACTCTTCTTGCTAGCATACATAATAGCATATTAATGAAGATGGAGAATATGGAAAGATTAAGCATTGAAGCATGGCTCTTGGTTGGATTTGCATTCCATAGCCAAGAGTGTTGGAGTAGGCTCTCACTTCTCAAAAATCTTGGAGAAGAAGGTGGAGTTCCTCTACTTTCACCAAGTGAGAATATCTCAGAAAATGAGTGTGTGTGTGTGTGTGTGGTGTATACCCCCCCCCCCCCCAGCACACCCCTTGCTTTCTTGGGGCGAGTTCTACCTTTTTTGCATGCCTCAAGGTCATTGGACCCCTCTCCCCGCCTAGCCAATCACATGCAGCATGCATTTCAAGTACATGGGTAGTCTTTGGACAAGTGTCCTCCTTACCCCTTAGATAGAGAGAGCTTGAAAATATCTAGATATTTGTTGGATGGAACTAGAAGCTCCTTGGACCCCTCTTTAGCCCAACCAATAGGATTCAAGCACACCATGTGGCTAAGAATAGGGAGAGTTTGACATGTGTCCCATGTGCCCCTTCAGAAAAGGGGTGCCCTTTGGGTGAGTGGGAGGTTAAGTCAAAGATTCCCCTAACTTTGGGGCTTTCCCCCTCCTTTGTAGGGTCTCTTTTTTACTCAAGCACCTTACCCCCATGCATGGGAAGCTTCTCAAGCACCTTCCTCATTGATGATGGAAAGCACCTCAAGCACCTTATTCATCAAGCATGAGAAGCACCTCAGACACCTTAGTCATCAAGCACGAAAGCACCTCAAGCATCTTAGTCATGAAGCAGGACAAGCACCTCAAGCTTAGGTCGGGTTTCCACCTCAAGCTCAGTCCTAGCTTGCCTAAGGTTTGCCTAAGGTCAAAGGACTTTTAACACTAACCATTGGAGGTCTTTAATGAAGCTAACACTAAAGTCTTTTAAGCTCCACTAGTTAGCTTTGCTCTTTGATAGACCATCTCTCATTTGGACCCCTTTACCATTGGCCCCATGTTGAGATAGATCCGTGAGCACATGTCTATATTCTAACCCTTGTTCCCGTTTATTATCCCACATTAAATGATCATTTTAATATGAGAAAATCATTTGGGTTGGTTAGATATTAGATTTTATGACATTGTGAACCTATTGGAGCAGATGCTTCTTGCTAGATTGGGCATAGCTAATGCAACCATGACTCTAGGGTGTAATCAGTGCTTCACAAAAAAACAACTTGTCGCCTTTTTTGTGTACCTTGCAATGAAAAATTGAGTCCATATGATTATTAATGCAATGCAAAAATAAATGGATAGCTCAAAACAAGGCCTTTGCACACACACTAATTAAGTACTAATTAGGGATCTTGTTAAGTAAAACACACCTGATCAAGATTAAGAAACACTCAACTCATGCACTTATTGAAGATGCTAAATGCTAATTAAGCTCCTAATCAACTACAAGGGTAGTGGCTCAAGAGACCAACTCAAGAACGTGCCCACACTAGTTAATTAAGTGCTAGTTAGAAGTTGGAGAAGATAATAATAGAAAGATTAGTAGGCCTAAGCATGAACCATCCGCTTTGATACCAATGAAAGGCATTGTGGTTATGGAAAAAACATTAATGAGCCGTTCATGATACAATTAGTGTGTTAATTACAAAGAGATTAGAGAGAGAGATTGACACTAATACAAGTAGAAAAACATGATTGGATTAATAATAAGCTAGATGCAAATGGTAGGTACGAAGTAGGCTAGAGTGATTGCTAGTGCATGGATATGAATTGGAAACAAAAAACTGTAGCTTAGGCTTCTTTTATAGAGTTGGGAGAGATCTTCCAATGATGTAAGCAATGATGTTAGATGTGTAAGCTTCCAATGTAGAGAGGGTTCTCACTTGTGGTGGTGCGGATGTGTCACACACCCCAACACCTACAAGTATATCAATGATCACTCGATAAAGATGATAGGAGAGACCTACCTACCCCGAACATCAATCAAGTGCCTTTTCACTTGTGTCCTATACATTGACAATTGCACAATACTTGTTACCATGTAAACATGCTTCAAACACAATATTTGTGACCTGTGTGATGATATGATCTCAAATTTCAGCACAAAATGGTAATTGACCAATTCTCATTACAAAGACTATAACAACTTACAAGCAGTAAAAGGCTAAAGATCCAAAGACTGACTAATCAAAATACTACATACTACACAATAAAAATCGTGAACACCCAAAAGCTCAAGCTCTCTTCATTTGTACTCATGATCTGCCATCATAGACATTTGTGGCTAGTTTCTATCCTCCTCATCTAGGTCATCCTCCTTTGGGGAGTGTGAATGAGATGATTAGCCTCATTCACAGGTCCCCGTCCTTCACAAACACGAAGCTTTCCTCTACCAATTCTCTCACCTTGCGCATTGTCTAGATCTCAGTTTAGTCTTGGAGAAAAGTACAATTTGCATGTACTCGTTTTCTAGTCACATGTTAATCTACAATCTCCAACTCCCTGTGAAACTTGTGAGTAGACGCATCATGGACATCATCCATGTCACTTAGAAAATTCTACATCACTTGAAAAAACTTGTATCTCTCAGAAGTAGCTGTGGAGGACATAATCTAGGAGGCCATTCATTAAAGACCATCTTGTGGTATGCATGGAGTTTGGTACCTATGTTGCACCTTAAGAAGAAGAGAATGTCACATGCATATGTCTCTATTTTCCATGTGGACATGCTACTTCTACATCTTTGGAGCTAAGATTGTCTACCGAGTGCAAGGAATTTAGTTCCAACAATTTTGTGAGCCTCATAGGACCAATATGTCTGGATAAGTGTATTAAAAAGACTTTCCTAGTTTTGAAACCCTCCTAAATAAATGGTTTGTACACATATTTGAGAGTTTTTTTTGGTACTCGTCTCTGTTCCCTACTACCTTGCCTACTAAGCCAGGCCAATCTTGGTAGGTTAGGTTTGTGTCGAGGATCTAGTCCTCCTTTGTGAATAGGCCTTCACAAGATGTCCCATGTGTCTGCAAATGAAGCACTAGTTCGGGTGGTTTGAATACTCCACACTCTATTTGAACTAACCACCACTCGCTCATGACAGTAGAACTACCTTCGAGAGTGTATGTGTGTCCCAAACAAGAACCCGCACAATGGGTAACCATGCGGCCTTGGTCACCACTGAAGCTGAAGTGCATGGGGTCTCCAGGACCATCCTTGATGGAACCAATACTAGAAAGTAGGGGGTGGTACTCCTATCTCAAGCCTGGGACGTAGATAAAGATAGGAAAATCTACCTCCTCCTCTAGTGCATCTAAAGTCGGGTCAAAGCCGTGGTGTCACTGTCTGAAATAAGCTCAGTCCGCTCAAATGCTGAGAGGTCTCATCAAAGTCACTTTGGATGCCATCTCCGGAGGCTCAAAATCTATTTGATAATGTCCTCTTTTGAGAATCTACACATCAATGATCTTGCCCACTTTGGTGAGGAGTCGGGCCTGGAGTAAGTCCCGAACCTCGGCTCTGCTGGGCTGTGTGCCACAATCTTGTAGATGACCGAAGTGGCTTGAAGTTGTTCCACCTCGGCCATCAAGATGGCTTGCTCTTTTGATGACAGATCAAGTTGAAGGGTCAGATCAACAGTGGTGGAAGAGGGGGCTTCAGTAGACTCCCTCTGGGGTGAAGCAGGGGCTTCCATTTTGTGTTTGCTATTGAAAACAAAGACAAAGTTGTCAGGAACAACCACCATGAGGCTGAAGTTAGCCCTTAGATAGCCCGAGGGTGAAGGGAGGATGGGAGACGTAGGGGAAGGGTATTGCGATGCGGGGAGGGTGAAGGGAGGATGGGAGCCGTAGGGGAAGGGTATTGCGATGCGGGGAGGGGATGAAGCAAAGCAAGGAGAGGGTTGGATATGCAACATGTTGTTGTGCACATTTTGAGAAACCCATTTTTTGTAAATTTATACATACGCACATGATGTGTGATGTCAAAAGTGTGTGTGGATTTATTTTTGTGGGGTTTTTATCTTATTTTAGCAAGCACATGTACACGCACTCCAAGTCACTAGTCTAGTGACAACTGTCGGGTTACTTTAAGTGCCCGTTCTTCTGTTTTTTTTTAAGGAGGCTTGTACATAACATAAATACATGTACAAAGTGAAAAAAAATCAAAAAATGGGATCTCTTTTCTGGTTTTTGGTCGTTGGGACTCCCTCATGCTCTCTCTGTTCTGTTTTTTGCCCTCGACTAGCTCTCTCTACACCTAGTCTTCCTATTATAGCAGCCTATTTGCGTTGATTTTTCACATAGTTGTGTGTGGGTTCAATTTGAAGGATTTTAGAAATTTTGTTTTAAAGTTTGTAGAGATTTTTTTAAGCTTGAAATTGTGTCTTTTGGAGTTGGGGTTTTCGAGTTATGGTTTGTTCTCTATAGCCTACAGTGTATTCCAGCTTTAGGGCAAAACTATGTAGGTTGAATTGTGGAAACCCATACGTCTTGTGGGTGATGTATTTTGGAGTCGGGGTTCTAGAGTTATGGTATGTTCTCGGCAGCCTATAGTGTATGGCACCTTTAGGGCAAAACTATGTAGGCTGAATTGTGGAAACCCATACATCTTGTGGGTGATGTATGCTTTGAAGGGGGAGTTTTAAAGTGGTTTTTGATGAAGGGGAAAGCTTTTTTTTCAAGAGAATTGGTAGGCGGTGTCAATAATTTTGTGCCTAAACAGGTTTCTTCCTTCTTTGTGACATAGTCTCTTGGGTGGGTGACGACCAGTAAATTCCCAAGGGGAGTGTTTCAAAGGGGTTTCCCAAAGCTTTTGGTGTTCTTGTAGTGCTCTTTCAACACTATTGGGTGACATTGCTATAGAGGTGTTCGAGTTTTCTTGTTTCCCAACAGTGTTTTCGTGCCCGCCAACAAGGAGTTGCTTCAAGTTACCTTCAATCTTGTTGGTTTATATATAGAAGTACAACCATGGTCAAGTTTAGTGATGCGTTGTTGAGGATGAATGATATGATTAGTAAGTTGAAGCTAAGTAGCATAGGAGAGCTAGACATGCACTACATGAGGTTTTGATCTCTAAAGCATGGGCTAGAGGTTCTTGAGGATATGATTTTGGATGATAGGGAAGAGAAGTTCTTGTTCATTGGAACCCTTCCACGATGTTTGGGCATTGGGGTTGCTTGCATTGACTTGGGTGTGAGTAGCATTGTTGATTTCTTGAAGCAAGGAAGATGGTTGAAAGATGTCTTCATGTATTTCACACAAGAGGTCCTCTGTCACTAGTGATGATTGTAAACGTGATGATGAGGTTGAGTCAAACATAGAAGATGATTTTTTCTCTCTTGATGATGTAGATATTGTTGAGGAGTTATGTGCAAGCAATATTGCGAAAGAAAAGACCTTGGAGGGCATGTATGACAAAGAGAGCAATGACATGGCTGATTTGGTTTCCTATACAAATGATTGTGAAGATGAGGTCTTTCATACTTATATATATTTAGATCACATGCTTATCGATTATCCTGCTTGTGGTGCAAATGACATGCATGTTGACATTTTGGGTGATGTTTTTTCTCCTCCATCTTATGAGTTGATGTGGTATCCAGATGAGTTGTGGACATGTGGACCCATTTGGGATGCTGAGAATGATGTTTGTGATATTATTGATGCTATTGGTGGCACTGAGTTTCTTGCTAATTATGATTTTTATTGTGAGAAAGAGGCTGATTTAAGAGATTTGGATTGTAAAGGTAGTCTTGATTGGGGCTTTGATAATCCACAAGTTAAGATGGATGAGGAGATGCAAGTCAAGGTGTGTCATGCATTGTCAAGGGTGAAAAAGCTTATGAAAACCTCACGTGCATGTGTGGATGTTAAAGAGGATTGTAACTTGGAAAGTTGGGACAACCATGATGACATGGATATCATGGATGTTTTGTCTTGGTTTGATGTGAGTGATACTTGTCATGATGGTGAAAATGTTGATCCATGGAATTTTGGTTTGTGTGACATGAGCCTTGATGGTTGGAGCTCACTTGTGATTTGATGATTGTCCTTATGACTTTGAAGGATGCCATTATGTGTGCATGATGGATGCAAGGGATAATACTTCTCCATTTGATCGTGGTGAGGATATATTGTCCTGATTACTTTTTACATGGTGTATCTTTGTACATAAGCTGTTGCATAGTCTACTACTAAGCATGCATTCTCTAGCAGACTGGGGGTTTTGCAAACTATGTTGCGCGCATTTTGTGAACCCCATTTTTTGTAAATTTATACATACGGACGTGAAAACCGATGTCAAAAGTGTGTATGGGCTTTATTTTTGTGGGGTTTTTATCTTGATTTAGCATGCACACGTACATGCACTGCAAGTCGCAAGTCTAGTGACAGCTGTCGGGTTACTTTAAGTGCCCGTTCTTCTGTTTTTTAAAAGGAGACTTGTACATAACTTAAATACATGTACAAAGTGAAAAAATTTCAAGAAAATGGGAGATTTTTTCTGGTTTTTGGTCGTTGGGACTCCCTCATGCTCTCTCTATTCTGTTTTTTGCCCTCGCCTAGCTCTCTCTACACCTAGTCTTCCTATTACAACATCCTGTTCGCGTCGATTTTGCACATAGATTTGCGTGGATTAGATTTGAAGGATTTTAGTTTGTTTTTTTTCATATTTTTCAGAGATTTTTGGAGGCTTGAAATCATGTCTTTTGGAGTTGGAGTTTTGGAGTTATGGTATGTTCTCTGCAGCCTACAGTGCATGGCAGCTTTAGGGCAAAACTATATAGGTTGAATTGTGGAAACCCATACGTCTTGTGGGTGATGTATGATTTGAAGGGAGAGTTTTTAAGTGGTTTTTGATGAAGGGGAAAGCCTTTTTTTCAAGATAATTTGTAGGAGACATCCGTAATCCCGTGCATAAACAGGTTTCTTCCTTCTTTGTGACATAGTCTCTTGGGTGGGCGACGGCCAGTAAATTCCCGACGGGACTACTCTTGTTGGATTTGTGGTGTCTCAAATGGGTTTTCAAAAGCTTTTGGTGTTCTTGTAGTGCTCTTTAAATGCTCTTGGGTGACATCACTATAGAGATGTTCGAGTTTGCTTGTTTCCCAATAGTGTTTTGGTGCCCACCAATGAGGAGTTGCTTCAAGTTACCTTCAATCTTGTTGGTTTATATATAGAAGTACAACCATGGTCAAGTTTAGTGATGCATTGTTGAGGATGAATGATATGATCAGTAAGTTGAAGCTAAGCAGCATAACAGAGATAGACATGCACTACATGAGGTTTTTCTCTTTAAAGCAGGAGCTAGAGGCTCTTGAGGATATGATTCTGGATGAAAAGGAAGAGAAGTTCTTGTTCATTGGCACCCTTCTAGGATGTTTGGGCATTGAGGTTGCTTGCACTGACTTGTTGGGTATGAAGAGAATTGTTGATTTCTTGAAGCAAGGAAGTTAGTTGGAAGATGTCAATCAGTCTTCTACTTCTTCATGCATTCCACAGAAGAGCTCCTTTATCACTAGTGATGATTGTAGCAGTGATGATGAGGTTGAGTCAGACATAGAAGATGAGGTTTTCTCTCTTGATGATGTAGATATTGATGAGGAGTTACGTGCAAGCAATATTGTGAAAGAAAAGACCTTGGAGGGCATGTATGACAAAAGGTTAATTTATTTGCAAGTTAACCAATTCATGTTTTTTTGGCTAAAGGTGACGATTTTTTGAGTTTATATAAGCCTGGAGCTCTCTCATATGTACGCTCTCTATGGTGGCATTGAGGTAGGTGAAATAAGTAACGAGAGAAGGAGAGAGAAGAAGGATTAAATGGAGAGAGAAAAACATACTTGTGGAATAGAGATAGGATAGGGGTGTAAGAGTACCAACAACGAGAGAAACACACACACACACACACACACACAGAGGGTGTGTGAGGGATAGAGAGAGAGAAAATGCAAAAGTGGAAGCGGCAGTCGAGAGAGAAAATCATTTGCACAATAGTCAAATTGTCATTTGTGCAATGATAGGGGCGTAATATTCATAGCGCATAAATCAAGCATACATTCTTGCACACTCCAATAAAGCAGCTAGTGGTGGTCACTCATGGCACAAGTAGATGCTTTTTGAGATTTGGGACTACTCATGGCATAAGCATATGCTTTTACGGGTTACCTAGCAATATTGTGAGTATGCAAATTGGACCAATATCTAAATTATTTCTGAGATATTGTGGGCCTTTTAATATACTCAAGTGAGTTGGAGATATGGCTTACAAACTCTCTTTACCTTTGCACTCTCGTATTCATCCAAGTGCTTGCAATTGGAGACTTAAGTGGTCCTTCTTTTAGAAATTAGATGTCCATGGGTGAGCCAAAGACATAAAGGGTGTTGTTAATGAAATGATGTATGAGTGGTCAAGCATATTTTTATGCACTCATATTTGGAACACTTGTTGGTGGTCCACAAATGTATCAGTCTTTTGTTGTACTACCATGGCATAAAATTTCCTAATTAGGGACCATGTGAAAATATGAGGGTGTTAAAAAAGGGAGCTTTTCACTTAGAGCTTTTGCAAAATTTTAGAGCTTGACTAGAGGGCTCATCATGATATTTTTTTGCATATGTCAATGTCTTGCAAAATTCCCTATGCCTTCAAAACAAAAAAAGAAAAGTTGATCACATTTGGATAAAAGCCCTTGATCCACAATAGTTAAAAGTATCTCAAACCTACTTACATGTGCCTGTGTTACTCATATCTTAGATTCTGCTTTGAAAAGTGCATCACATTTGGGATGCATGCAGACTAAAGCATTGCAATGCACATCCCTGATTAACAATCTCATCCTTTTTCTTTGGACCATTTCAATATTTTGCATGTTGTTGCATGCCAACATTATAGACAAGAATCTTGTCGAGCACATTATATGCTTTCATCAATACAACACACTTTGCGTACATGTCAAACAAGCATGATAGTATATACCAAGAGCATGTGACTAACAATTTGATCATGACTTTGTTTGCCCATGTGCAAAATGTTACATGCCTTGAACATGCAAAAATAGGTGATCACGTCTGGAGAGAGGCCCTTGCTTTCGAGCGGATGAAAACAACTCAGGATTTAGTCCTGCCCACATCAAAAATACCCTGCACTAAGTGCAACTTCAAGAGATAACATCCCAAGCATGAAGTTTGTCAACCACTTGTGTTGATTTGGAAAATATACCACATACTACTGTTTTTTCTTTTGACAGTGCAAGCATCAACTCCTACTTCTGTGTGGGAGCAGTGACCAAATTTGAAATCCTCTAAATATTTTGGTGTGTCAAATAGACGTAGGTATCATGAGAAGTGAGCATCTCTTTTTATTGACATGTACAAAGGGACAAGGCGAAGAGTTTGTGTTTTATCATGCATGCTGCTCACTTGGCAATTGAGAGGGCGAGCCAACACCCTGGTTAGTGGGGGCAATGGTTGAGGGTATATCCATAGCTGTAGTCCCATGGGATCTATCATTGTGGGCATCATTATTTGTGGTAGTAGCTTGAGTGACTGTAGCATAGTCCCCATACTCCGCAAAATTTCCTCATGCTTTCCGACCTTGCAACTTGGCCATTATGGAAAACTGTGGTGAGGCGAGCATAACGAATGGTGGACAGGCAGTGGGCAACAATGCACATCATGCAGCCCAGTGCAGCTTGGTCGAGGGCAGTATGCACCATGCCCTCCGATTTTGCATCGAGAGCATTAGTGGCATCATCCAAGAGTAAGAAAGGTAAATATTTAAAGACGCCAATGTTCTCCCACACGTCAACCAGACTCCCTAGAAATGAAACTTCAAAGCCTACATAGTACACACACCATGTTACAACTCTAAGCATGCATCTAAATCCAAAACATAAGTCTAGACTCTTGAGACTAGAGGCTGGAATTTAAATTCTATTGACATGTACAAAGGGACAAGGCGAAGAGTTTGTGTTTTATCATGCATGCTGCTCACTTGGCAATTGAGAGGGCGAGCCAACACCCTGGTTAGTGGGGGCAATGGTTGAGGGTATATCCATAGCTGTAGTCCCATGGGATCTATCATTGTGGGCATCATTATTTGTGGTAGTAGCTTGAGTGACTGTAGCATAGTCCCCATACTCCGCAAAATTTCCTCATGCTTTCCGACCTTGCAACTTGGCCATTATGGAAAACTGTGGTGAGGCGAGCATAACGAATGGTGGACAGGCAGTGGGCAACAATGCACATCATGCAGCCCAGTGCAGCTTGGTCGAGGGCAGTATGCACCATGCCCTCCGATTTTGCATCGAGAGCATTAGTGGCATCATCCAAGAGTAAGAAAGGTAAATATTTAAAGACGCCAATGTTCTCCCACACGTCAACCAGACTCCCTAGAAATGAAACTTCAAAGCCTACATAGTACACCACCATGTTTACAACTCTAAGCATGCATCTAAATCCAAAACATAAGTAGACTCTAGAGACTAGAGGCTGGAATTTAAATTCTAGATCCAAGAGGTGGGAGGTGAAAAACATAAGTAGATATTGGAGGTGCCCAAATGTCACACATGGAGCACTCCCTGCAAAAACGTTTCATAAACTTGCAACCCAAAATAGTTTTGCCCCCAAAAAAATTCCCGTTGGTGGCTGGTATGGAATCCTTTCTTGTATGCTTCCATACCTAGACCCGCATGGCAGTACAGAAGGCCATGTGTCGTTGTCACAAAGGAGAAGTTGCTTAGAGGTCATTGTCACTTTAGGGAGTTCCTTCAACTATCACTATTTGGCCCCCCTACTTCAACCATGCCTTCACCCCATTGATTTTGTAGCCAGATATGCCCTCAAAATTTCTTTTCAAGAAGTAAAAACATTTCGTTAATTTTGTAGCCATATATTCCCTTAATCTTTCTTTTCAAGAAGTAAAACACCCCATTGATGCATGGCCTATGAGTAGCACAAACATTTCTCACTTGGCAGTTGTGAGGGAAATATAGCAAACTTGCATGTGTTGGAAAGGTACAACACACCCGAGTTGTAACCACAGCACACGAACGGTGGTTGAGAGATTAGAGAACGTGCACCCCATTAGTAAAGGGAAACTGACACGCTTCTTGTTTCAATGGTCGTTGATGGCGATAGTCCTTTGAATGGGAATATATTTGTTAGTGCTCTAGTAAGTATATTTTTCTTATAAATTCCTATTCTTTCCTACTTTGGAATAATATAGTATGTCATCTAGTATGTATGAATATTTTTTAAATATGCTCTAGAAGCTCGCTAGCTGATATGGTGTGCGCGTCTGTCGCACGTGTCAATGCAAGGAACTTGCCGATACACTGTGTACGAGGCACAAATGGCTCCAAGCACACAACTAGCCTAAACTAGTAAGCTCAAATATGACAATGGTGTGTCACTCACCGCTCTACGCTTGCTGTCGTGGAGGATTCCTCGCCGCGAAGAAGAAGGAGCCTCTACTGCGCCGTGCTCAACTACTTCTCCGCGCTGTCGTGCCTTCGTTGCAATGCTCGATCGCACTCTCTCTCTCTCACACGCATACACACACACACACACACACACACACACACACACACACACACACACAAGGAGATGATGAAGAAGAAGATAGAGATGGAGCAAGAGCACTCTTCAATTGCACAAATGAAAGAATGAGTGACTTTTAGGTTTAGTTGACTTTTATATGAGCTCGCCCCATTCATGCTTGGGCGCCCATGCTTAGCCAACTAATCCCTTGAATGTTCCAGTTAGAGTGCACCTCTCATCGGCGATTACTCTTACCCTTTTCCTATTGGACCGACAAGCTCGTACTTGACTCTACCAAATAAATAATGCGGCGTTTCATCTTAGGTGATAGGAATGTGCGTGAGGGTTAACATACCCCCCTTCCTGATGTAGATTCCGTCTTTGGAAGCTATTGAGATGAAGCTCATTCGTCGAGGTGGAAGAGCATTTGAGATGAATGTCCTTAGCCTTCTTCAGTCACTGCAAAATCAAACAACATTGGCACAGTAATTGCATTCTCATATACAATTAAAAAGCATATGCAGTTATAGGCAGACAAATTGATTGGTAACAAAATTTTAAACCATTTGTCAGCAATAAACAATAAATTGCAATATAATCAAAACGCATAAACAATTGTAAAAGATAAAAAATTAAACAGGTTTGGGGTCGCTAATTTAACGGTCGAAAGGCACTAAAGATCGACTATTAATACTCGGCAACGATGCCAAAAATGTACGCGTCTGTCGCACGTGTCAATGCAAGGAATTTTCCAATACACTGTGTGCGAGCCACAAATGGCTCCAAGCACGTAACTAGCCTAAACTAGTAAGCTCAAAGATGATGATGGTGTGTCACTCACCGCTCTACGCTTGCTATTGTGGTGTGTTCCTCATCGCAAAGAAGGGGGAGATGCCACTATGCCGTGCCACCATCGTAATGCTCGATCACACACACTCTCTCTCTCTCATGCATACACACACACACAAGGAGATGAAGAAGAAGAAGATGGAGATGGAGCAAGAGCACTCTTCAATTGCACAAATGAGAGAATGAGTGAATTTTAGGTTTAGTTGACTTTTATATGAGCTCTCCCCATTCACACTTGGGCGCCCATGCTTAGCCAATTAATCCCTTGAATGTTCCATTTAGAGTGCACCTCTCATCGGTGATCACTCTTACCCTTTTCCTATTGGACCGACAAGCCCAGTACCTGACTCTACCAAACAAATAAAATAATACAGCGTTTTGTCTTAGGTGATAGGAATGTGCGTGAGGGTTAACATGCCCCCCGTACTGATGTAGATTCCATCCTCGAAAGCTATTAAGTTGAAGCTCGTTCGTCGAGGTGGAAGATCATGTGAGATGAATGTCCTTAGCCTTCTTCAGTCATCACTGCAAAATCAAACAACATTGGCACAGTAATTGCATTCTCATATACAATTAAAAAGCATATGCAGTTGCAGGCAAACAATTTGATTGGTAACAAAATTTTAAATCATTTTTCAATAATAAACATTAAATTGTAATATAATCAAACGCATAAACAGTTGTAAAGGTAAAAAATTAAACAAGTCAGGGTCGCTAATTTAACGATTGAAAGGCACTAAAGATCGACTATTAATACCATGGACACGCTTCTCAATTTTCTCAGGTCAATTAAGTTGTTTAATCGCGAGAGCCAAGTATTTCATGTCCGAGGGCTGACTAGAGGCTATACCTAGAAGACCTCCTAGTTAAGCTACAATAAAAGGAATTATCATGAAATCATAGCCTGACTGATTACCTTTTCTTTGACCCCTCAAAGTCTTTTCACATTGTTTCAATTTTGATGTGTGTGCTTATTTTGTATGCCTTGGGTTTTTGCTTTTCAAGGAAAAGTGCCCACATTGGGAACCTCTAGGGCTCTAGTACCATAGGCGATACATGTGAGTGGACTACCAAATCAAGCTTCTCTTCCAGCTTAAGATTTTACATTGTGGCACTTTGATTTTTTTGTTTGTTCGTTTTTAGCAATTTAGTTTTGTAACTTTGGGGGGTCATATAACACTATTACCCTCCCCAATCTCATCACACGAGTAAACTCCCTTTATAATACTTAAGGTGAAGGTCAATAGGGACTAAGCCCACTAGAAAACCCTAGTACATTTCACACAATGCTGCCTATATTGGATTAAGAACCTAAGTAACCATTGATTATTAGGAAGGCATTCCCCATGATATTAAGAGAATATCTCTAACGCTGATAGCCGTTTTTCGGCTCTCTGTAATTGCCATAGTGAGTTATCTCACCCTATCAAATCACTCAAACACTGTGGTTACCCTCACCCTTTCACTGTATATAGGTGCGTGTGAGTTAGGGGACTTTTCCCACATCTCCTTACTGAAATAAAAAACCCTCAATTAGCTAGTCATTGGGCTAGTTGAGCCAAAAAAATAAAAAATATAAGTATATTATGGCCCACGCGTATGTAAATATTTCTTTGTATATACGGCCTAAATAAAAGATTTTTTCATAATTATTTTGGTATTTATTTAAATATTTCTACCTAGGTGTGTGTTATTTATGCTCTGTACATTGCCTCACCATTACCACAATTTTTCTTACCATTTTTCATACTCTTTATTCCATATAGAAATATTTTCATGTAAGCTTCTCTTATATTTGGTGTAACTCCACCCCAACAAAAATCCAAAAAAACTAGTTTTATTTATGTGTATATTTTTTCACTATTGTGATTTTTCCTTTCCTACATCTATTTTGTTTTTTTTCTAAAAAATTAGAACACCAAAAATATTTAACTTTTTATGGTAACCTCATAATGAGAGAGATTTATTTTGACCCCTTTATATTTTTTCCACTTATATTATTTATATTTGGCATGTACATATTTTTTAGACCCCTCAATATTTGATTTTCTTAGTTGTACTATTCACTTATATCATGATCTCAACAATATCTTCAATTATAGACCTACCAAATAAGGTCAAGGGTAGGTGGCATGCATACATGCACTATGGAGGGCTCACTCTTGGAGGTATTCAAAAGAATCATCCAAAGAAGGATCCCACAAGGACCTTGTGCAGTGGAAAAAAACGGTTGGTTTTGCTGAATTTTTAAAGTTCACTTGCTCTCCGAATTTGAAACGGTGATACAAACAAAAGTTCTAGCTCGTGGGCTGAACTTTTGCCTCAAAGTTTTTCATATTTTTTTGAGCTACGAGGTGTGAGCTATGATTTTATTAGTGGACCCCAGTTTTCCCATGCTATGCAGCCACACTTTCTCTTCCACTTTATCATTTTCCTCTTTCACACACACTTCTCCACTCATCATCCCCACCACTCTCACCACTCCTCTCTGCACCCTACTCACCTTCTCCTCAACCTTGAAGAATAAGAGAAACCATGGTGAACTCATACCTCCCACACACAATTCCATTCCAAAATTGACCACCTAGTCTCATTTTTCCTCCTCCAAATTACCCATATCTATAAAAAAAACCACAAAATTCAGCCTCTTCTCTTAAAAGACAGCATCATGGTGGTTGATTACTCAGCTTCAATTACCTTGTCTCTCAAGGAAGGTCAAGAGTGGAGAAAAAATGTACCGTCAAAGCTAGTGGACCGTCAACAAGCGTCAAAATTGGCCCTACTCAAGACACTTGGAGCATCGACCTTGTAAGAAATCCACCTTTTCTTACCTCTTAAGAGTTTTTCTTCTTTATTTGTATCCTACATGGATACTCCCATTGTAAATATCCAATTCCATTTGTAAATTAATACTAACTCTACTAACACTAACCCACTATGAAAAGTCCTATCACCTCCATTTCTCTCCTCTCTCTTTCCCCACCAACTTCTTGATAATTCCAAGCAAAAGAAATTAGATAAATTGCTGAAAATCTAACCCAACCATGGTTAGAGGAGTAACCCTAGCCTTCAAAATTTCTATAAAAGGAGGGTGTAGTTAGCACAACAAGGGGGTAGAAGAAAGAGCACTATGCTATAGCTTGAGAAGCCAAGCTCAACCTCTTAAGAAGGAGCTCTTGAGTAGAATCTCATTGGCATTAGGCATATGTATGTGTTGTATTAGGGGTGATTAGCAAGGGAACTCTATGCCATTGTAAGAGAGAGGGATTATTAAATTGAGGGTAGGAAATCTATCATTTCTCCTACTAGTGTAAGCCCAACATTTGCTGAATCAAGGAGGGTGAATTTGGACTAAGCATGGATACCTTGTCTCCCTTCCAACGTGAAGTCATGGACACTAATGATGTGTAAGTGTCTTGGTATTTTATTTAAGTTCTTGATAGATTGTCTCCGGGTATTGTTATCAATTTAGCCATAAATCCCACATGCTGTAAGAGGGCGACAGGGTGGCGAGGACTCCCCTGGCCTTAAGACAGTGATTGGGGTGGCTTTTTTCTTGTGATGTGTTGTGGTGTAATGTACTCAGGCTATGTTGAACAAATACTAATCTCACTTTGATTGGTCATGACAGATTTGTAAGAAGGCATTAGTGCAACAAGCACCCCCTTCCCCCTTCTCTCTCTTTCTTACATATATATATTTATGTTTGCTTGATCATTAACAATACACTTCAAAGCAGCCCGAGCACGATCTCTCCCTCTCTCTCTCTCTCTCTCTCTCTCTCTCTCTCATGTTTTAGTGTGTGAGAGTGTTCCATTGGTGTTAGGGTTAGTGTAAATTCCTTGCTTGTTTGTGGGTTGCTCTAACGATTCTCCTCTTTTGCGTCCTAGTTCGCTCTTAAACTAGGTGGTGCCCCTTGTGTAGTTGGGATTTGGCTGGGGGTTTGTTGTTTTGGTTTGTGTTGTGTTGTGCCCCAGTCCCATTGAGCAGCACGGGAGCCTTGAAGGGTGTCTAGAGGTTGCTCTTCTTATTGCCCGCCCCAGAGCGCTTCAAGTTGGTGCCCCCACTGAGGAAAACAACTCGTGTATGTTTTTGTGTAGGATCAACTTTTAGCATAGTGAAGTAGTTTGCATGAATCACGAGAGTTTGTACGATCCTTTCATTCCCATTGCAAGGCAAAAGATACACATAATTGTTAGTACTAAGTTGCAATTTCAACGGGTAATTTGTAGGATTTTAGGTCCTCTTAGGTTAGCCGAGATAAACACTTCGTTAAATCCTTTTATTTTGCCTCTCATTAGGTACGATATTAGCTTGGACGTCTATATTTTTGTGTTATTTTAAGCATTAGGACATGCATAGGCTATGGATAATGGCCCAGGAATACAGGTTTTTCCCTTTCATTTCACTCCACACATTAGACTAAACATTGCAATTAGTAGAAAATTCCATTTTCAACAACGTATGGTATTCATGTTTGGTGCCCAAAGAGTAGGAGAAATTCTCGCGTCACCAAACCCTATCATTCTACCTCTTATTGATTATCATAGGTCATTTGATGTGAATATTTTTATTTTGTTATAGAATAGATTGCAATTTAGAAAATATTAATTTGTAAATCTTTTAAAGAAAGAAAAAACAAAAAATGCGTCACTTTGAAATCAATTCAATGGAGAGCCAACGCCAAATGTCTGGATATCCTCTTTTCTTTGGAGAGCCTGGAGAGGATGCAGAATTATTTCTAGCGAATTTCAAGATGTCTTGCCGTATCAAGAGGATAGTAACTAATCAAGAACGTGTAGAAATGTTTGAGGTGGCCCTTAGGAAAGATGCTAGCACTTGGTTTGACTCTTTGCCTGAGGAAGCTAAGGGGAATTACACAGAAGTTTTGAATCGTTTTAAGATATACTTCTTTGATCCCCAAAACACTCAAAAACTATGGCAAGACATTGTTTCTCATAAGCAAAAAGACTTAGATGACTACTACTTGTACAAGCAAGAGTTTCTACGTCTTTGGGCTCTATGGATACGAAATGTTGCTAACCCTGGTGATGGTGCAGAATTTCTAAAGAAGGAGAGGTTCATAGCCGGACTCTTTCCTGACCTTAAGGTAAAAGTTGAGGCGGGTGCACCTGCTACTTTTGATGCAGCGGAAACTAGGGCTGCTGAGAAGTATAGGAAACTCAAGTGCTTAAGGGGAGAGGTTCCAATAGAAGGTCTTAGACCCAAAGGTAAGTCACAGGCATCAACATCTAAGGAGCTTCCTGATGTAACGGCTGAAGTGATTGAGAAGTTAAATGAATCTTTAAGCAGCCTGTCAATTCACCTTGCACAAGCTGTAGGTCAAAAGGGACAAGCAAAGAAGTCAGAAGAGAGAGAGCCACGAACTAGGAGAGTCTTGCAATGTTGGAATTGCGGTGAGTGTGGACATGGGATGTATAATTGTCCTTGGCCCCGTGGGGAGCCAGGGAGACCTAACTTGAATTACCCAGTGATGAATGCAGGAGAAGGAGCTGGTCAACAACCAAGGCTTCTACAAAGGCCAAATGGACCAAGACCACCTCCACAAGGGGTAGAAGGAGTTCCACCTTTGCCAGACCCAAACATGCATGTGGTAGAGGTGACAAATTCAAGAGAGGTTGACATGGAAGCAAATGGCATTAAGCGTGGCCGAGGGAAAGGTAAGGAGAAAGAAGGAGTTACATCACAAAGTGACCATGGACGAGAAAAGAAGGCAAAGGAGACCAAGGAAGCTAAGAGGACTCGACGTCGTATCAACCTCCAAGACTTCCCTCTTGGACATGGAATGGCTCCATACAACCTGTTGGAAGACATGAGAGGTAAGGGTCCTGATATTTCATGGCCTCAATTTCTTGCATTATGTCCACAAGTTAGGAGGGATTTAACAAGGGCAGTTAGCACTAGGAGAAGGGTGAAAGAGAGTGTGCCTGTTGTAAAAAGTGCACAAGCTGAAATGAATGAGGACATTACACCGGTGCTAGACTGTTACATCAAAGGAAGATTGGTTAGGAAAGGTCTAGTGGATGGGGGTGCACAAATTTGCATCATGACAGAGGGACTCATGCAAAGACTAGGCATGCACATCCATGAGACACCTGAAATCAAAGTCAAGATGGCAAACAATAGCAAGGCTAGGTGTGTAGGCATTTGTAAAAATGTCTTTGTAGAGGCCTTTGGCATTAAGAAAGCGGTGGATTTTTATGTTATGTCGACCAAGGGAAGTGGTTATCCATTTATCCTAGGAAGACCATGGCTAATGAAAATGCGAGCTTTGCAGGATTGGGAGAGTGGGAAATTAATTTGCAGGAATGAAAATCATAAGAAGGTTGTCTTTGACATGAAGGAGCAACGCCAAGAGGAGCTCCATGAAGAATCATCTCAAAGTGAGACGGAAGAAGGTTGGACCGATAGCACTTCAGAAGAAGAAAGTAGCGGCAGCATTACTGCAGAGGAGTCTTCCATCAAAGTCATGGGGGTAAGGTTTAAGCCAAGCAACCAAGAGACCTCTTGTCAAGGCTTGGAGGAGGTAGGTCCTCAAGAGAACGAAGGTGTTCAAGATGAAGGGATGCTGGAAGGTATGCTATCAACAACACTTACAAAGGATGAAAGAGAGGAGTTCAAATGTGTGCTAAGGAAGTTTCCTAGGCTTTTTGCTAAAGACTACACCGACGTGCGTGGGGTAGATGTTGTTCAACACAAGATTGAGTTAAAGCCTGAGGCCACACCTAAAGCTCAGAAGCTACGAAGGCTAGGAGTTATAAAGGAACAGGCTCTACTCAAGGAGGTAAGAAATCTTCTAGCAACAGGTTTCATTTATCCAGTGGAGAATTCAGAGTGGGTCTCTCCTGTTGTTGTCACTCCTAAGAAAAATGGCAAGTGGAGGGTGTGTGTGGATTACCGTCCCCTCAATGAGGCAACAAAAAGAGATCACTTTCCCCTCCCATTCCAGGATGAGATACTAAATGAGGTAGCTGGTCATGAGAAGTACACTGTGTGCGATGGTTGCTCCGGTTACTTTCAAAAATGGATTGCATTGGAGGATCAACCTTGGGGTTGTTATACTTTTAGAGTCATGCCATTTGGTCTGACAAATGCTCCTGGAACATTCCAACGTTTCATGAACATGGTGTTTCAAGCATTCTTTGGAAAGTCAATTAGGGTGTTCATTGATGATTTCTTCATTTATAGCTCAAAATCATTGCATCTACAAAGGATAGAAGAAGGTTTAAAGAAGATCTACGACATGGGAGGTCAACTCAACCCCAACAAGTGCCACATAGGTGAGGATGAAGTGATCTTGCTCGGTCACAAGGTTTCCTATGAAGGCATTGAGGTGGATCCTTCAAAGGCAAAGGCTCTTATTGAGCTCCCATCACCAAAGAGTCTTAAGGAGGTCATCTATTTCATTCAGAAGGTGAAGTATATGTCACGCTTCATTCACTTAGCCTCGGAGTTGCTTCATGCTTTGCAAAAGTTGACACAACAAGTAGAATTTGCATGGTCTGATGAGCTTGAAGAGTATTTTTGTAACATTAAAGTCATTTTGTCAGAGCTACCAACACTCATGCCTCCTTGTTGGGAGTACACATTCTTTGTTAGCTCTAGTGTTGGAAGGGAAACAATTGGTGTTGTGTTGCTACAACAAGATCCCCACAGTACAAGGATGCGACCCATCTACTTTGCTAGTAGGGTCATGAATGCTTTGGAGAGAGACTACACAGAAGCAGAACTCATGATGCTTTCTCTCATGTTTGCAGTGAGAAAGTTTAGATCCTACCTGCTACCAAAACCTTTTGTAATTCTCACTGCAGAAAATTTGTTTCCTTGGGTGTCATCTCAAATGAATCTTATTACTAGGATCTCAAAGTGGATTATGGAGTTGCAAGAGTTTCAATACTCTTTCAAGGTAGAAGATAGTGTGCGTTCACAATTGGCAGGGATTCTCACTTATAGGGTGCATGAAAAGGAGATTAAGGTGCCTGAAGTAAAGACCCTACCATTGCCACCACCAAAAAGTCTTCCTAATGCTTTTACCTTGTTCTTTGATGGAGATTTTCGTCGATCCACAGGAAAAGCAGGGGGAGGGCTAGTGTTGCTCAACCCAAGTGGAGAGGTGGTCATGAAAGAGAAGTTCAATCTACCAAGTTCACCTAGCAACAATGAAGCAGAATATGACACACTACTTCATGGTTTAAAAAAATGCATTGGCCATGGTATACAACGTCTCATGGTAAAAGGGGATGCACTTCTCATTGTTAAACAGATTTTAGGCATTTGGGCATGCAAGAATGAAAGCTTAAGGACAAAAGTTCATGCCATTCGTAGGATGTTTAATCAGTTTGAAGAAGTGCAACTATATCATATTCCGAGGAAACAAAATGAAGATGCCGATTTACTTGCACAACAAGCCATTGCATGTGTAAAGAAAGAAGTGCAGGTCATCATGGTGGTGGCTGCTGTGAAGCAACCGAGGTACCAGGGATTGGAGTCATTGGCTCCCATCATTGGCTACATTTTGGAGGATGAGTTTCCACCAGACTTCACAAAAGCTCAGAAGAGGAGACTCATGAAGAAGTCAAGCATGTATCTCTTCCTAAAAGGCTCCCTCTATCAAAGAGGGAAGGATAAAGTGTGCAGAAGAGTACCAACTATCGCGGAAATTCCAGCCATTCTAAAAGGTTTGCATGAAGAGACATGTGGTGGTCATTTTTCCCAAGAATTAACTGTGAAGAAGATTTTACTTACGGGGTAGGTTTGGCCAAGTCTGCATGTGGATGTCCAACATTGGTGTAAAAGTTGTCACAATTGTCAGGTAAATGGGAATAGAAGATTGATTTATGGTCCAAGGCAAATTGTGCTTGCAAATGGACCCTTTGAAAAGTGGGGCATTGATGCTATGGGTCCTCTGCCTAGGACAAAAAATGGTAAACTCTACATTCTAGTGGCTGTAGACTATATGACTAGGTGGGTGGAAGCACAAAGTGTGGAAAAGGTAAATAAGAGGACAGTGAGCAAATTCGTCTACACTCACATTTGTTGTAGATTTGGCACACCTTTGGAGATTGTTTCTGATAATGGTCCAGGGTTTAGAAAGGGATTGCTCACAGAAGTCTGTGAAGAACTTCGCATTCTATATCGTCACAGTACACCCTACTATCCCCAATCAAATGGTTTGGTGGAAAAAGCTAATGGTGTCATTGCAGGCATCATTAGAAAGATGGTGAAAACCAAGACAAAGTTGTGGGATGACTTCTTGGATGGTGCCTTGTGGGCGTATCGAACCACATATAGGGAAGCCACGGAGTTCACACCATTTCACTTGGTCTATGGTCAAGAGGCTTTACAGCCAATTGAGCTAAACATTCCAACAATGCGACTTCATGGCAAATCAGCACAAGATGATCAAGAAGCATGGATGGATCGACTTCTTTCCTTAGTTGAGCTTGAGTGGAAAAGAGAAGCAGCATACGAGTGCTATAAGAGGAAAGCCACACAGACAAAGGAGAAGCTTGACAAGAAACTGAAGGACAAAGGCATCAATGAAGGAGATCTTGTGATAAGGTATGACAATCGACTCGATAATTGTTTTGATGCCAAATTTGAAACAAGATGGCAGGGGCCATACATAGTCAAGAAGGCTTTCAATTCAAGTTACTATCAACTTATGGACTTGAATGGGAAAGAGCACTCCAAGAAGGTAAACGGCTATCGCTTGAAGCCTTACTTTAGTCGCCTTCTACCAAAGGATCTACCAGAGCAAAAGGCAACTATCTCATGTAAGTATTGTTCCATGAAGCATGAGTGTAACACAAACCAAAATTCCAAGGGGCCAAACAATGAAGATCTTGTCAAGGACTCTGAAGCACTCTCTTTGGAAAAGATTCTTTATGATGGTACATGAATATACCATCATCCTGGGGAAGGGCTAATGATAGCCGTTTTTCGGCTCTCTGTAATTGCCATAGTGAGTTATCTCACCCTATCAAATCACTCAAACACTGTGGTTACCCTCACCCTTTCACTGTATATAGGTGCGTGTGAGTTAGGGGACTTTTCCCATATCTCCTTACTGAAATAAAAAACCCTCAATTAGCTAGTCATTGGGCTAGTTGAGCCAAAAAAATAAAAAATATAAGTATATTATGGCCCATGCGTATGTAAATATTTCTTTGTATATAGGGCCTAAATAAAAGATTTTTTCATAATTATTTTGGTATTTATTTAAATATTTCTATCTAGGTGTGTGTTATTTATGCTCCGTACATTGCCTCACCATTACCACAATTTTTCTTACCATTTTTCATACTCTTTATTCCATATAGAAATATTTTCATGTAAGCTTCTCTTATATTTGGTGTAACTCCACCCCAACAAAAATCCAAAAAAACTAGTTTTATTTATGTGTATATTTTTTCACTATTGTGATTTTTCCTTTCCTACATCTATTTTGTTTTTTTTCTAAAAAATTAGAACACCAAAAATATTTAACTTTTTATGGTAACCTCATAATGAGAGAGATTTCTTTTGACCCCTTTATATTTTTTCCACTTATATTATTTATATTTGGCATGTACATATTTTTAAGACCCCTCAATATTTGATTTTCTTAGTTGTACTATTCACTTATATCATGATCTCAACAATATCTTCAATTATAGACCTACCAAATAAGGTCAAGGGTAGGTGGCATGCATACATGCACTATGGAGGGCTCACTCTTGGAGGTATTCAAAAGAATCATCCAAAGAAGGACCCCACAAGGACCTTGTGCAGTGGAAAAAAACGATCGGTTTTGCTGAATTTTTAAAGTTCACTTGCTCTCCGAATTTGAAACGGTGATACAAACAAAAGCTGTAGCTCGTGGGCTGAACTTTTGCCTCAAAGTTTTTCATATTTTTTTGAGCTACGAGCTGTGAGCTATGATTTTATTAGTGGACCAGTTTTCCCATGCTATGCAGCCACACTCTCTCTTCCACTTTATCATTTTCCTCTTTCACAGACACTTCTCCACTCATCATCCCCACCTCTCTCACCACTCCTCTCTGCACCCTACTCACCTTCTCCTCAACCTTGAAGAATAAGAGAAACCATGGTGAACTCATACCTCCCACACACAATTCCATTCCAAAATTGACCACCTTGTCTCATTTTTCCTCCTCCAAATTACCCATATCTATAAAAAAACCACAAAATTCAGCCTCTTCTCTTAAAAGACAGCATCATGGTGGTTGATTACTCAGCTTCAATTACCTTGTCTCTCAAGGAAGGTCAAGAGTGGAGAAAAAATGTACCGTCAAAGCTAGTGGACCGTCAACAAGCGTCAAAATTGGCCCTACTCAAGACACTTGGAGCATCGACCTTGTAAGAAATCCACCTTTTCTTACCTCTTAAGAGTTTTTCTTCCTTATTTGTATCCTACATGGATACTCCCATTGTAAATATCCAATTCCATTTGTAAATTAATACTAACTCTACTAACACTAACCCACTATGAAAAGTCCTATCACCTCCATTTCTCTCCTCTCTCTTTCCCCACCAACTTCTTGATAATTCCAAGCAAAAGAAATTAGATAAATTGCTGAAAATCTAACCCAACCATGGTTAGAGGAGTAACCCTAGCCTTCAAAATTTCTATAAAAGGAGGGTGTAGTTAGCACAACAAGAGGGGAGAAGAAAGAGCACTATGCTATAGCTTGAGAAGCCAAGCTCAACCTCTTGAGAAGGAGCTCTTGAGTGGAATCTCATTGGCATTAGGCATATGTATTTGTTGTATTAGGGGTGATTAGCAAGGGAATTCTATGCCATTGTAAGAGAGAGGGATCATTAAATCGAGGGTAGGAAATCTATCATTTCTCCTACTAGTGTAAGCCCAACATTTGCTGAATCAAGGAGGGTGAATTTGGACTAAGCATGGATACCTTGTCTCCCTTCCAACATGAAGTCATGGACAATAATGATGTGTAAGTGTCTTGGTGTTTTATTTAAGTTCTTGATAGCTTGTCTCCGGGTATTGTTATCAATTTAGCCATAAATCCCACATGCTGTAAGAGGGCGACAGGGTGGAGAGGACTCCCCTGCCCTTAAGACAGTGATTGGGGTGGCTTTTTTCTTGTGATGTGTTGTGGTGTAATGTACTCAGACTATGTTGAACAAATACTAATCTCACTTTGATTGGTCATGACAGATTTCTAAGAAGGCATTAGTGCAACAAGCACCCCCTTCCCCCTTCTCTCTCTTTCTTACATATATATATGTATGTTTGCTTGATCATTAACGATACACTTCAAAGCAGCCCGAGCACCATCTCTCCTCTCTCTCTTCTCTCTCTCTCTCTCTCCTCTCTTGCTTGATCATTAACGATACACTTCAAAGCAGCCCGAGCACCATCTCTCCCTCTCTCTCTCTCTCTCTCTCTCTCTCTCTCTCTCTCTCTCTCTCTCTCTCTCTCTCTCTCTCTCTCGTGTTTTAGTGTGTGAGAGTTTTCCATTGGTGTTAGGGTTAGTGTAAATTCCTTGCTTGTTTGTGGGTTGCTCTAACGATTCTCCTCTTTTGCGTCCTAGTTCGCTCTTAAACTAGGTGGTGCCCCTTGTGTAGTTGGGATTTGGCTGGGGGTTTGTTGTTTTGGTTTGTGTTGTGTTGTGCCCCAGCCCCATTGAGCAGCACGGGAGCCTTGAAGGGTGTCTAGAGGTTGCTCTTCTTGTTGCCCGCCCCAGACCGCTTCAACGCCTAGCTTGGTCACTAGCTTATTCGGACTGCTTGATTTTTAAACCTAGACAAGTGATTATGACAAAAAATTACATTGAATTTAATGTTTGATACTAAGAAAATGTGCTGGATATTATGCTACCAATCACAATTAAAGCAGACAAACATGGATGAAAAAAGATAAGGGGCAATGCTAATGGACAAGAAACACCTGTTTGTGTTGATGGTCACGCTTGATTTGAAGTGTGAACGAGAGAAAGATTCCATGAAGGTCTAAATTCTAACAATAGCAACACGTTCCTGCACACGCTAAGAAAATACCTCTAGGAGGCACATTAGTGGGAAAAGGTACCAACACTTATTGAACACAATTAAAAAACATAAGGAACCCTAAACTAATTATTTGCACTCTCCTTAGAGAGTCAAGGAAATAGGATATTGTAGAGATTGGGGGGAAACCCTAAGGCTAAACCCCTATCCTCGTCGTCGAGAAAAACAAAGTCATCATCTGTGAGACCATATGTGCCATCCGTATAATCATGTAAATCTTTATCATCATCAGAGGAACCAATGTTTACTAAGAAGATCACGAGACGCCTATAGTCATCTTGGTCAAAAGGATAGGATTGTACAATGGGAGATACACTCTCTACTAAGTATGGATCAATCGTAGTCAAGAGACATATTAGCCATTCTAACTCCTCGAAATTCCTCACATGCTAGCGTACCTACCAAATCCCATTCACAGACAAGCACCAGAAAGACCATGTGAAACATTTGTGAAAAGTAACGAGGGTACCTCTCACCCGAGGTAGAAGTGGACGACTCTAGCGTACTAGCCACATTTGTATATGCACCAGAAAGACCATGTGAAACATTTGTGAAAAGTAACGAGGGTACCTCTCACCCAAGGTAGAAGTGGATGACTCTAGCGTACTAGCCACATCTGTACATGCAAATAGAAGATGATTAGAGTGCAAATATTACAAGGGTCGTGTTCTTATGCATAATGTGTTTTTATGATTTTGTGTTATGGCTCTTGCTCTTTTACTTTTTTATCTTGTTTTTGTGAGTATAAGGCTTTATATATACATTCCCTAAGATTGGAGAATGAGAGGTCAAGGAGGAAGGTTGAGAGGGAAGAAAGTGAATGATGGATGTCAACACTCCCCCCTTCCTTGGGTAGATCATACCTTTTGGAATGATGCCGTTACCTTTTGAAACCAATTGTTCCAAGTTGTTCTTTGTGAAGGATTTAACCAATAGTTTTTGACCGCCCTATGCGTTTCATCTAGTTGCAAGGGTGGTAAGGTACTCTCCCATGATTTTATTTGCAACATTGTTGTAGGTGGTGAACTTACAACGGGAGGTGCAAACTCTTTCTTGCTTGTATGGATATGTACAATGGTAGGTGGAGGTTGTGTCGAAGCTTCTATTTCTATATAGGAACTACTCGAAGAGCAAGAAGCTTCATTTGATTTCCCTGTTTCTGAGCTAGGTGGAACAAATCGTTTTTTCTTCGGTACCCAAACTAGCTTTGGAGTGGGTGTGTAGCATTCAATGATTTTTTTCTTTCCGCGATCTTCAATTTGTTTTGGAGCCACAGGATTGAGCTCACATGGGCCCGGTGACAAGTAAGAGCACAATTTACGTTTTGGCATCCATATTTGATCATTTCCTTTATAGTAGCCTTGGGCTTCTAATAGTTTTTTTGGAATCCAACGCAACGTTTCTTTACATTTTTTGGGGCGAATGGGACGTCTCTTACCATGGTCTTGTCTTTTAGCACTGGCTATGGTCTCTAAAGAAGCTTTAGAGACCCACTTGTATGTTTTCTTTGTTATATTGGGATGGGTCTTCTGTGTCTCAAGCTTTATTTCAACTACATCAGTTGAAGCTCTAGAGAGTTGGGTTATGGGGACATATGGTTCAACCGCTTGGACATGCAATGTTTTGGGTTTTATTTCCTTAAGAGGCAATATCTCAGGGACTATGGCTTCAGTGGCAGGGCTAAGAGTTGGTTTCTACGTTGTGACACCCCCTGTCCTCCAATCAATAGTGCATTTGGTGGCTATCATCCACATGCATCCTAGGTTTATATTACCCTCCATAGTTCCAACAGGCATGACCAAAAAGCCTTGAGCTACAACCCCATTGTCATAACTGACAGAAGTGTGCCAGATTCCAAAAATCGCAATTTTTTTCTTGTTGACACCCTTGACTTGGATAATACTCTCAGATAGAGGTGGCTTTCCTAACTGACACCACACCCCATATGATAGCAGATTATATTTAGCACCCGTGTCCAATAAGGTGTTATATAGCACTTTTCCATAGGTGTTGTTTAGCTTAATAGGGTATCGTAGAGGTGTGTCAGAGTCCAACCAATCCTCGTCGGTTTCAACGTGGAATGCATGTGTAACTCCAAGGTTAGCCTCTCGTTGGCGTCTTATGTGTTGTTGTTGATCCTTAGCCTCAGCTTGAGCTTGTATCTTCTTCAATTTTGTTTGTGCATTGGCTACCTTTTTTGTATGGATGGCACGTAGCTCCTGTTGGCTTAAAGGATCATAGTATCTTTTTAATTTTCTCCCATCGAGGAATACAATGGTTTCAACTCCATCAAGAGTCTCCACACGAGTGGTTCCTTGTGGGGTGATCTCACATACTCTATATGGTCCTTTCCCGCATATTTCAACTTTTTCTTTCTGTTACGCACACCATACATAAGGACTTTATCACCAACATTGATATCTTTGTTCTTAGATGACGGTCAAACCATTTCTTCCTCCTATCTTTCTCCACAAGTGCATTTTGCACAACTAATTGCCTGTCTTCATCTAGCCTTTCAAGGATAGATAATAGCTCGACTAAGGGGTTACCTCTTGAGAAGCTACTCGAAGACTAGGAACGACAAACCCCCATGGAATAACCGTTTCTTGGCCATACACCATTTTAAACGGTGTGCAATGAATGGCAACTTTGTACGCAGTACGATAAGGCCATAGAGCTGATGTAAGCTTTAAATCCCAATCTGTGCGATGAGCTTCCACCATTTTGGTCAAGATAAAGATTAAGGTCTTGTTGGTGCTCTCAACTGGGCCATTTGCTTGTGGATAATAAGGTGTGGACTTATGGCGAGCTATCATAAAGTTGGTAGTGAGTTCTTTTATTACTCCATTTATAAAATGAGTACCATTATCACTCGCAATCTCAAAGGGACAACCAAATCTTAAAATAATGTTCCCAAAGAGAAACTTGGCAATTAACCTGGCTTCCGGCCACTTTGTCACATAGTCAGTGGCAACGATAATATATCGAGATTGAGTGCTATGAGCTACCGGACTAATTGGGCGTACAAAGTCCGAACCCCATTTTTCAAATGGTTGAGTCACTTTAACAGGATGTAAGGGCAACTTATGTTTTCATTGTGTGATCTTGTAACGTTGGCCTTCATCACATCCTTTTGCAGAAAGTGATTCATCCTTGAATAAGGTAGGCCACCAATAGCCTGATTGCAACACCTTTCTAGCTGTTAGTTCCCCTGAGAAATGTCCTTTGGCCCATACCCATGTGGGAGTCTTGCAGTATGTATAAATACTCATCCTCATGGGCACAGCGTCTAAGAATATCATCCTTCCCTAGCCTATAGAGAGTTCTTGCAATGAGAGAGTAAGGTTCACATTCTTTTAATAGTTTTTGAGCTATGTCCTTACGAATCTCTTTGGGTGGAAAACCATTAACTAGAAAGTTCACAATCTTCTCACTCCATTCATGTATGTTTTCGACTAGGAATAGAGAAGTATCGGGCAACTCATCATTGACTCCATTAGGGGCTTCACCATTGGGTAACTCATCATTGAATCCAGTAGGGGCTTCACCATTGGGTATACGAGACAAATGATCTGCCATGACATGTCTTTTACCAGGTCTCACCACAACGGTAAAATCAAACTCAAGGAGAATTAACAACCATCGTGTAATTCTTCCCGTGAAACAAGGTTTATTTACTAGATACAACAAGGCTTGATGATCAACATAGAAAACAAACTTGTTGGCCAGAAGGTAGTAGTGAAATTTCTTCACTGCATAAACCATACCTAAACCTTCTCGCTCTGTAGTGGTTTAGTTTCTCTCGGCATCATTTAATTGACGACTTGCAAAGCTAATGGGGTAGTCCAATTTATGTTCTCCTGGTTGAGCTAGAACACACCCAATAGTAAAGTACGATGCATCAATATGCACATGGAAAATTACATTCCAATCGGGCACTCGTAGAATAGGAGTGCTAGTCAAGGTCTTTTTCAATGACTCATAAGCATGGTGACACTCCGCGGTCCATTGGAACTCAATAAGAAGCTTTTAAAAAGGACGAGCTATCTCAACACAGTTTAAAATAAACCATCGGTAATAACCAACACATGGCCCATGAACCTTTGAACTCCTTTATAGTTTGTAGGTGGTGACAATTCAGCAATGGTTTTAATTTTTCTCTCATCTGTGGAAATCCCATTTTTGGACACTATATGTCCTAAAATGACACCATGTTTAATCCAAAATTGGCATTTGAAAGGGTTTAAGGAGATGAGATACAATCTGCACTTCTCAAACACTTTTCATAAGCATGATAGTTGTTCTTTCCAAGAGGAATAAACACAAAGGTCATCTAAGAAATCTTCGCAACACTCCCTCAAATATTCTCTAAAAGCAGTATTTGTTAATCTTTGAAAAGTAGCAGGGGCATTGGTTAAGCTAAAAGCCATAACACAAAATGCGAGCACTCCAAATTCGGTTATAAAGGATGTTTTAGCTTCGTCCTCCAGTGCAATTGTGATTGATTGTAGCGAGAGTACCCATTTAAAAAGCTATAAGCTTCCTTCCCTGCAACTCTTTCAAGCACATGTTCTAAATATGGCAAGGGGTAATGGTCCCTCCTAGTGTCGGCATTGACCTTCTTGAGATCCACGCACACTCTGAGTTTCCCATTCTTTTTTTTCACAATCACTATTGGAGACACCCATTCTGAGTGCTCAATAGAGTATATGTATCTGCATTTCACAAGATTTTCAATCTCTTCTTGAACGATTTTTGCATATTTAGGATTCATTGGGTAGGGTCGTTGGCTGAACTGGTTTAACCATGCTATTCATGGGGATTGTGTGTTGCACCACGGAAGGTGGAACACCTTTCATATCATGATATGTCCAAGAAAATATATCCCTGAATTCCTTGAGAAGTTCTTTAGGTACACACTCCTCCGTCTCTGGCAGATCTTGGGCAATGAAAACAGGTTTGGACTCTTCTCCTGGGTTTGCTAACTCTACTTCCTTAACTATCACTGGACCGTCATAGACTCCATTGCTCCCATTGATAGGTTTTCTTTGAGCCTTTGTATACACAACCTTACGTTCCTCTATGGTGTAGGATTTGAAATGTTCAGTTGCAGGGTGTAAGTCTGTGGGGTCCTGTTGTTCTATGGACTGTGATCTCACTTCCAATTCCTTTTTTTGTTGAGATAACTCTTGATATTGTCGTCTCCTTATGGTACGGCTCAACTTTGGCTTCTCTGTAGCCTCTAGTATTGCGATGTCAATGGGTTGTGGACTACACCACATAACGCTTTGAAGGTATTCACCCTAGTTATCTACCAACTTCCGATGAGCATCACATGCCCCTATATAATTAAGCCATTCTGCGATAGATTTCTTTTTATTTATTCTAGCACGCATATTTGCTCAATACCATCGCCTCTTATATCTCTTACTCTTCTTGTCTAATTTTTTATTACAACCGATCTCTAGTGAAGATTCACTGGATGAATCGCTCCTTGTGTCTTCTGCTCCCTTGGATAAATTGTCATATGGGGTACCATTGTGCCCTGAATGGTTTGTCCCCACATTAGCACTAAGATTTAACTCAGATTCTTCGTCACCAGAGTCAATTTCAATTGATGATTCTGACCCCAAATTGTGTGGGCTGCGCTATCTGTTCTAATGCCAGTCAAGCCTTCATCTTGTAGGTCATGAGAAGCTATATGCATTGCTTCTAGAATATTTAAGGGTACGAGTGGTGTCATTTCATCCCCCTTAGGTGTTACCCAAGTCGTCCCCCTATTTTCCCAAGTGTCTATGGTTGCTACTAGGTGGACCCAATCCACATTGTCTGACTCAGTCATCCCAGGTAGTACATCCATATAAGGAGAATCTTCCCCAACATCATTGTCCGCTTTACACGTGTAACAATACTGCAATGGGGCCTGGTGAACTGTGGTGTCAGATCTATGATCAATTATAAACCTGTTTCCTAGAGGATTTGCTCGACCAGTTACAAGATCCACTCGAATGACAGAATCTTGGAACTGCAAGTAGACATGGTTTTTAGACCAGTCATGCACCTTTTTTGCTTCCCTCATGAAAGGACATCCTAAGATCATCTCCGATGCCATAGTGTGTTTGGAGAAATCCATAACAGTGAAGGTAATTCTTATTTTATGTCCAAAGACCTTGATCTTGAGATCTTCTAGCATCCCAATAGGTTTAACAATAAACCCATTGGCCATCTTCACTACTATGGTTGTGGTCGCAAGGTGAGGTCTTCCCATAGTTTCCCAACGATTTTTAGTCACAATGCTAACCCCAACGCCACCATCAAGGATTCCCTTCACAGTTAATCCCTTAGTAGTGATTGGTATGTTTGCGTTTGATTCATCACCCTCAAAGTATTGTCCCAACTTGCTAACAGGTATTTCTATAACAAGTTTCTCATCTAGGTTGGGTTGTGGATCTAAGTGTTCCTCCTCTATTTGCATCCCCCCAGCTCCATCCATCTGTGCAAATTGTGGTAGCCCAAACTTCAGTTCTCCATTGAGGAAGGCTCGAAGAGCTGATACTAGCTTGAGGTCTTTATATAGTTTGGACATGATGGTGGTTCTAACTTCTGAAGACATGAAATCCATAAATTTTGCAATGTTTAACGGCACCTTTTGGGATTCATCCCCTTGACGTGGGGAAGATGGGATCTCCATTTCTCATATAGGATCAAGTAGTCCCTCTGTAAACATTCTTTCCATCAAGAAGTGAGTACACCCACTTTCCCATGACTTTAAGTCACTTCCTTCTTGGATGACACTAGGTATGGCTAAGGGTCTATGGACTTGTCAAGGTTGTTTTTGGCTAAGGGTCTATGGACTTGGCAAGGTTGTTGTTGCCTAGGGAACACGGTGTCTATAATCTCGATCTGCCTAGGTGCTAGTTCTAGATCCCTTTGGGTATCTTCTGCCAAACTCCTTAATTGCTTGACTTGCTCAATCTCCTCTGTAGGGTTTGGGTAAGTTCCTATCTTCTTTTTGGATCCTGGCCATTGTGGATCATTAAGATCTTCCTTGTTGGTTTCTATCTTAGTGGTCATTTTGATCTCCATGTTTTCACCTGAATCAGAATTCTCTTCAGCGTTGTTCATATATACGGGGTCGTCACTAGTCCCTATGTTGGTCTTTGAACTGGGGTCTGACTTCGCTGCTTTTTGGGATCTCTTCCTTCATGTTTTCTTCTTTTTCTGAGATTGGGCAATTGATGCCGTGTCTCTTTCCTCAAGAATATAATTTTGTTTTTGGAGCATCAATCGTGTGAGTATGTTTACTGGTACCACAAGTGTACTTTGTGATGGCTCCTCGGTAACCTCAATCAAGTTTAATGGTGTGATCTTTGGTGCATTTGGATTATTTGGACATTGAGCAATCAAATGATCTATGCCACATCGATTACACATGAGTATCGGCATTGTAGACATGCTCGCTTGATTGGTTTGCATTAGTGTGGCATTCTTTTGTAGCCTAATAGGACACTCGGCCACACGATGTGGACCTCCACACTCATAGCATTGAAGAGGTGGTCTCTTAGCAGTGTAATTGATATTTTGGCCTCTTGTAGCAAGATCAGCTACTTGATAGACAGGTTTGACTTGTCCCCAATAGTCCTCCATGTGGTATTGCGGACTTTCTTCAAGCACATCCATCCCATAGGCAATATTAGGGTCTATATCCTCCTCACAACCTTCCAAACAAGCAATAGATGGCTCACAACCCACTTGATTCACAGAAGTGATTCTTGGATGTGGTGGTTGTGGTCCTAGCACTGGAGGTGGTTATGGTGTTGTTCAGGGATTTCAATTACGCGATGATGCATTTTGTTAAATGTTAATTATTGTTATTATCACTATTTTTTTCATGTTAATAACATATCTAATGTCATGACCTACGGAAACCGGTAGAAAACGTAGAACCGGTAGGACAACCAACAATCCCGGCAGGCCCGGCGGGCTTAATATCAAACCCGGCGGGACAAGCAAGAATCCCGCCAGGCCCGTCGTGTACCCCCTCTATATTTGGCGGCTCTATATAACCCTTTTATAGACATCACATCACCTCTTCCTCTAAATTTGGTCATCCTTTAAAATTTAGAAGAAAAACTAAAGGTAAAAAAATGAATAGTCTTTAAAAAAAATTAAAACTTAATGTAACTCTGATCATGGATCATTAGTTCTTTTTTGGACTGAACTGATTCTTGAAAGGAGGTAGAAAGGTGAATCTTTGGGTCGGTATCTCTACATTTGGGATGGACTGATCTCATGTTTGGTTCACTGTTATATTTGCTAAATTGATTGCTATATTGATTAGAACTTCTATCATGGGTCATTAGTTCTTTTTTGGACTGAACTGATTCTTGAAAAGAGATAGAAAGGTGAATCTTTGGGTCGATATCTCTACTTTTGGGATGGACTGATCACATGTTTGATTCACCGCTGTATTGCTTGCTATTCCGATTAGAGCTCCAATCATGGGTCATTAGTTCTTTTTTGGACTGGAAGGATTCATGAAAGGAGGTAGAAAGGTGAATCTTTGGGTCGATATCTCTACTTTTGGGATGGACTGATCACATGTTTGATTCACCCCTGTATTTTCTTGCTATTCCGATTAGAGCTCCAATCATGGCTCATTAGTTCTTTTTTGGACTAGACTGATTCATGAAAGGAGATAGGAAGGTGAATCTTTTGGTCGATATCTCTACTTTTGGGATGGACTGATCACATGTTTGATTTACCATTGTATTTGCTTGCTATTTCGATTAGAGCCCCAATCATGGGTCATTAGTTATTTTTTGGACTGGACTGATTCATGAAAGGAGGTAGGAAGGTGAATCTTTGGGTCGATATTGGGATGGACTGATCACATATTTGATTCACCATTGTATTTGCTTGCTCATGTTTGAGTAGATTGAGGTTTATTCCCTTCAGGCTTCACTACTACGCTTGTGTGTGATATTGATTATAACACTAATGTTTGGTTTGAGTAATACTTGAAAGAAGAGATAACATACCGAGCTATGTTTATTGGTATTGTAGGTATCCAATAAGTATGTCTTCCACCGGGAATGTGAGCGGTGATGTTGGTGTCTCAAGCCTGGCTTCCTTGAGGAGATCTCTTACCTCGATACCAGGTCCTGCTTCGCAGGGCACCACTTTGCAGGGCAAGCAAAAGGCAGGTGGAAAAATTCCAGGACCCGAGTGGAATTTTGCCACAAATTTAAATAAGTATCAAGATTGGAAATGTAACTTTTGTGGTGAAGAGAAATTTGGAGGAGCACCAAGAATAAGGGATCATTTGCTAGGTGGACATACC
Organism: Adiantum capillus-veneris; assembly: GCF_014529385.1. Classification (NCBI taxonomy): domain Eukaryota; kingdom Viridiplantae; phylum Streptophyta; class Polypodiopsida; order Polypodiales; family Pteridaceae; genus Adiantum; species Adiantum capillus-veneris. Next base: position 9,950,129 of record NC_140935.1, on the reverse strand, counting down.
AGAATCCAAGGAGGAAAGTGCAAGGGCTTAGGTGCAGAAGAAGAAGCTATGCGCTTAAAAGCTTTAATTGGTAAGCTAATTTCCACGAGCAAAAGATCAAAACTCTCTACTTTCGACCATCACACCCCAGTATCGATAAGATCAAACCAGGACGGGGGATCATTGGGTGTAATGCCCACCAATGGAAGCACTCAAAGCAGAGAACCAACTTCTCATATCGATGGAACTACACCTCCAAACCATGGATCTCCTGACTTTCAGGTAGGATCGTCAAAAAGTAGAGAGGTTAGCTTACGGACGAGCTTCAAAACGCTTGCCTTAGAAGAAGCACTACTTGCACTAGCTAAAGCCGTCTATTTCATTGGGGGATCATTGGCCATTGTCACCCGTGATGCATGGAAGTCAGCTTGGAAACTCATTGGGGAGTATGGTGTTGGATTTACCCCTCCAACATATCACCAGATGAGAAACTAACTATTGGATAAATGTTACACAAGAACACAACAGGATATTCAAAGGGTAATATTAAATGCAACCGAACAATCTGGATACACCATAGTTAGTGATGGTTGGTCCAATGTTCAAAGGCGGCCATTGATCAACATCATGCTTGTATGTCCTCACTTTCTGATGCAAAGCTTTTCCACCAATGCTTGGCATGTCCATGGAACTCCTTGGCACAATAAGTATTCATTGCAAAGCTTTCTGATCTACCCCACTTTGTGATGCAAAGCTTTTCCACTGATGCTTGGCCAACCCATGTAGCAGAAGGATCCATTTTGTCTGCAATGGTATTATTGCAAACAACACATTGTGAAATATAACTATGTGCCACTGCATTTGGATCTTTTCTACGTGAAAGAAAAAGTGCAATATAGACCATAGATCTCGTACACTTTTGCAGTGACACACCTAATCGCAATTGCAACCATGTGCCAATGCCTCACCGTACGACAACTTACAAACAGATGCTCCTGTCATTCTAGCAGCAACACACCTAGTCGCAATTGCAACCATGTGCCGAAGCATGAATGACTGGGAGCAACATAAAACATAGTCACCCTACGCTTTTGCAATGACACACCTAGCCGCAATTGCAACCATGTGCCAGTGCATCCATGCACAGTGACTTCTTTCAAATAGATGCTCTTGTCATTCTAGCAGCAACACACCTAGTCGCAATTGCAACCATGTGCCGAAGCATGAATGACTGGGAGCAACATAAAACATAGTCATCCTACGCTATTGCAATGACACACCTAGCCGCAATTGCAACCATGTGCCAGTGAATCCACGCACGGTGACTTCTTTCAAACAGATGCTCCTGTCATTCTAGCAGCAACACACCTAGTCGCAATTGCAACCATGTGCCAAAGCATGAATGACTGGGAGCAACATAAATCATAGTCATCCTATGGTTTTGCAATGACACACCTAGTCGCAATTGCAACCATTTGCCAGTGCATCCACGCACGATGTCTTATTTCAAGATTCAAGCATATGAAGCATTCTGAAATTATTTGATCACACATGTATGCATTAGATGCTACCGTCAATCTAGAAGCAACACACCTAGTCGCAATTGCAACCATGTGCTGAAGCATGAATGCCGGGAAGCAACATAAAACATAGTCATCTTGCGTTTTTGCAATGACACACCTACCCACAATTGCAACCATGTGCCAGTGCATCCACGCACGGTGACTTCTTTCAAACAAATGCTCCTGTTATTCTAGCAGCAACACAAACCATGTGCAGTGCATCCATGCCAGTGACTTATTTAAAATTAGATGCTTGTCATTTAGCAGCAACACACCTAGTCGCAATTGCAACCATGTGCCGAAGCATGAATGACTGGGAGCAACATAAAACATAGTCATCCTACGCTATTGCAATGACACACCTAGCCGCAATTGCAACCAGGTGCAGTGTAGTGAATCCACGCACGGTGACTTCTTTCAAACAGATGCTCTGTCATTCTAGCAGCAACACACCTAGTCGCAATTGCAAACCATGTGCAAGCATGAATGACTGGGAGCAACATAAATCATAGTCATCCTATGGTTTTGCAATGACACACCTAGTCGCAATTGCAACCATTTGCCAGTGCATCCACGCACGATGTCTTATTTCAAGATTCAAGCATATGAAGCATTCTGAAATTATTTGATCACACATGTATGCATTAGATGCTACCGTCAATCTAGAAGCAACACACCTAGTCGCAATTGCAACCATGTGCTGAAGCATGAATGCCGGGAAGCAACATAAAACATAGTCATCTTGCGTTTTTGCAATGACACACCTACCCACAATTGCAACCATGTGCCAGTGCATCCACGCACGGTGACTTCTTTCAAACAAATGCTCCTGTTATTCTAGCAGCAACACACCTAGTCGCAATTGCAACCATGTGCCGAAGCATGAGTGACTGGGAGCAACATAAAACATAATCACCGTACACTTTTGCAATGACACACCTAGCCGCAATTGCAACCATGTGCCAGTGCATTCACGCATGGTTACTTCTTTCAAAAAAATGCTCCTGTCATTCTAGCAGCAACACACCTAGTCACAATTGCAACCATGTGCCGAAGCATGAATGACTAGGAGCAATATAAAACATAATCATCGTACGCTTTTGCAATGACACACCTAGCCGCAATTGCAACCATGTGCCAGTGCATCCACGTATGATGATTTGATAAAAGAAATTTTAAACCTTTAAGTTTTAACGCAAAAAACTCAAAAAAACATCAATAAAATAAGAAAGGGTTTAAAAAATTACTGCTACACTGCTTTAGAATGTGGAAAGCTACCAGAAAGTTTGGTGAAGACTTTTCAATGTATCTCTTTTGTGAAAAGACAAGCACCGGCGTCACCTTTATATAGCCACGGCGGGCCCGGCGGGCAGATAGCTTTACCCGGCGTGACCGCCGAGAAGATTCACTAGCCCGGCGGGCCAACTAATTAGCCCGGCGGGCTACGAGCCGGTCTCCAGGTCTCCCTAGAGGTCAAAAAAGATGAATGTCAATTAACAAAATATTTGTTATTTTGCATTTCTATTGTTATTAACCTAAAATTATAGTGTGATCACGTCATTTTGAAATCCCTGGTGTTATTTGAAAAAACATTTGGGCCCTAGGGATCATGTGTTATGGTGTTTGTTCAAGAGATGGGGCTAGCATCAATGTGTAATAGGCATGGCTGCCTATTACAAGATTGTGCTCACATAAATGCAAGAGAGAGAAGCACAGCACAGCATTAGAGAGAGAGAGAATAAGAATACATCAGATGCCATAGCCTTTGATTATGAGAAATCCCGATACAGCGTACAAAGGAAACCCTTCCTTATGTAGAAATAATGAGCACCCTTTCATATCCCCGTAGCCCTTCCTGATTATGCCTCTTGAGATCCCCTCCTTCTAAGGGCTTATTCCCACATGAAGGTACACGATGACATGCCGGACACTCCCAATGTGATTAAAGCGGTCATGTGCAGCCATGTGCGGTCCGGGCACATACACTTGGCACGCACAGTGAATTGCGCGAACCCACAAGTGCATCCCTTGATTGGTTTTTGTGAAATTCAAGAAGTGTGATGCAAGAATGATCGTCGAGGCCACTTCCTGGCTCTTTGGCTCTTTGCTCCTGGACCAACCATCTTCATCTACCCGCATCTTGAACTTTGACCAGAATTCTCCTTCTTGGATCCACAACTTGGATGCCGCAACTTGCGCTCCACAATGTATCGCATCATTTAGCATTTGTACCGAGAGACTGAATTCTTGTTTATTGGCGAAATGTTGAGATGGATTTTATTTGCAAACAATGATAGTGTGTGAACAATTGAGTATGGATTATTTGATGATTTTTATTTTATTTTATTTTTTCAGCTGATCTACGCAGGAAGCCACCACATTCTGTAAGAGCCGCATCACCACACACGGGCGTAGAAACCACAGCACCCTGATGTGAACACAGTAGTCCAACTGCCCGCAAAACTGCTCTCCAATATGGCACCTTGGAATTGGTGTTGCTGGTATACTTTGGTGGTGCTATTCCCGGGTCCGCAACAACAGGTCACTTGCCCATCTGCTGCCACCCGGAACCTGCTACTCTATTTTGAAGCACACCATTGTGAGTTTGACTTTCCCTGGCCTCTCTGTGTCCAGTGTTGCATCTCAGACTGCCTCGCCTTTAGACCTTGAGTCACTTCTTCCTTCTCTTATCTTGCACCCAATTTGCTGTATTCTGGCTCCTCTACCTCATCCGGTTTTGTCACCAACCTCATGGGCCATCCCCTTTTCTTGCACAACGTATTGATAACAAGGCTAATTAGCAGCCCCCCCTAGGTCGTCCCACCTCGATTCTTCTATGCAACGGCTATCAATGTCCGCCACAAGATATATGCACTCATCTGTGTGATGCATCGCTAGTGCATGATGAATCCCAATAATACCAAGCTGCTCAGGGCCGACGGCACCCTCACTGCCTCCTTCTGCACCTCCTTCATCAACAAAGGGCAATACTTTGCAGGCGATGGTGATGGGGCTTCAGCACATCAGCGCTCATGGCCATGGCTTGCACCCTTTGCCGCTTCATACGACAAGGAAAAAGGCAGTTTGCCCCAAATGCCTTGCTGCTTGCAGCTAGCATTTGGTTTAGAATTTTGGCGTCAGTAGTTGGAAACACCTCCTTCGTCAACAAAGGGGAGTTTGTTCCGCGCGTGGTCGCCAAGTGTAATAGGCATGGCTGCCTATTACGAGATTGTGCTCACAACAATGCAAGAGAGAGAAGCACAGCATAGCATTAGAGAGAGAGAATAAGAATACATGAGATGCCATAGCCTTTTATTATGAGAAAGCCCGATACAGCATACAAAGGAAACCCTTCTTTATGTAGAAATAATGAGCACCCTTTCATATCCCCGTAGACCTTCCTGATTATGACTCTTGAGATCCCCTCCTTCTAAGGGCTTATTCCCACATGAAGGTACACGACGACATGCCGGACACTCCCAATGTGATTAATGCAATCATGTGCGGCCGTGTGTGGTCCGGGCACATACACAATGCAAGTACTCGAGGTGTGTCTATCCATGGTAAGGTTGGTCTATTGGCCATCGCGCGCTTAAATACAATGCAATCCTTATCTTGATGACCATACCTCCCACACGCATTGCAGTTCCCATGGAATTTTACTCTAAAAGTAGGGCATTCACTGGTACTATGCGGTCCATAGCATACTGAGCACCATTGTTGCTCCCTTCTTGGATACATATGATTGTTTTGCGGAGCACGATTATCTCTAAGACTCTCTTGAATGGCCTTTGATGATATCTGCTAAAGTCATCTCAGATATCTTTGGCTCCTTAGCAATAGGCTTTAGGGTCATTGGCTGATGCCCCAATGCTTGTGAGCTAATAGATTTAGGCTCAACAGACACTCTTTCTTCTTGAATCATTAAATTATCCTCCAATTGGATCGCATTGGTGGTGACTGCTTCCCAAGTGGTGATACCTGTAATGACTAGGCCATTGTAGATATCCTCATGTCGTAATCCCCTAATGAATCTATCAAGCAATTGGTTATTGTTGAAGCGTTCATTTGGATTACAATAAGAATTCAAATTCTTTAAGCGACTAATAAAGTCTCTCAACGACTCTCCTTCCTTTCATTGGGCTTTCTGGAGTTGAGAGGCTACACCCCAAAGTACTCCCTCTCGTATGTATTGATAGCCATTTTTCGGCTCTCCGTAATTTCCATAGTTAGTTAACCCACCCTACCAAAATCATCCAAACACTGTGTCTATCCCTACCATTTCACTGTATATAGGTGTGTGTGAGTTAGGGGACTTTTCCCATATCTTCTTAAAAACCCTCAGCTAGCTAGTCACTGGGCTAGTTGAGCCAAAAATATAAAAAAATATAAGTATATTATGGCCCATTTGTGTGTACATATTTCATTGTATATAGGACCTAAATAAAAGGATTTTTCATAATTATTTTGGTATTTATTTAAATATTTCTACCTATGGTGTGTTATTTATACTATGTACATTGACTCACCATTACCATATTTTTTCTTACCATTTTGCATACTCTTTATTCCATATAAAAAATAATTTCATGCAAGCTTCTCTTATTTTTAGTGTAACTCCATCCCAACAAAAATCCAAAAAAACTACTTTTATTTATGTGTATATTTTTTCACTATTGTGATTTTTCCTTCCTACATCTATTCTCTTTTACTCTCATAAATTAGAACACCAAAAATATTCATCTTTTTATGGTAGACTTATAATGAGAGAGATTTATTTTGACCCTTTTATATTTTTTCCACCTATATTTTTATATTTGACATGTACATATTTTTTTAGACCCCTCAATATTTGAATTTCTTAGTTGTACTATTCACTTATATCATGATCTCAACAATATCTTCAGTTATAGTCCTACCAAATAAGGTCAAGGGTATGTGGAATGCATGCATGTACCATGGGGAGCTCACTCTTGGAGGTATTCAAAAGAATCATCCAAAGAAGGACCTCACAAGGACCTTGTGCAGTGGAAAACATGGTCGGTTTTGTTGAAGTTTTAAAGATCACATGCTCCCCGAATTTGAAAGGGCTATACAAACAAAAGTTGTAGCTCGTGAGCTGAACTTTTACCTCAAATTTTTTCTTTTTTTTTTGAGCTATGAGCTGTGAGCTATGATTTTATTTGTGGACCCCAGTTTGCCCATGCTATGCAGCCACACTCCCTCTCCACTTTATATTTTCCTCTTTCACACACACCTCTCCACTCTCATCCCCACCTCTCTCACCACTCCTCTCTGCACCCTACTCACCTTCTTCTAAACCTTGAAGAATAAGAGAAACCATGGTGAAATCATGTTTCCTACACACACTTCCATTCCAAAATTGACCACCTAGTCTCATTTTTCCTCATCCATATTACCCATATCTATCAAGAAAACCACAAAATTTAGCTTCTTCTCTTGAAATACAGCATCATGGTGATTGATTACTCATGTTCACTTACCTTGGCTCTCAAGGAAGGTCAAGAGTGGAGAAAAAATGTACCGTCAAAGCTAGTGGACCGTTAACAAGCGTCAAAATTGACCCTACTCAAGACACTTGGAGCATCAATATTGTAAGAAATCCATTATTTCTTACCTATTAAGAGTTTTTTCTTCCTTATTTGTATCCTATATGGATACTCCCATTGTAAATATCCAATTCCATTTGTAAATCAATAAAAATACTAACTCTACTAGTTTACTAACACTAACCTACTATGAAAAGTCCTATCACCTCCACTTCTCTCCTCTCTCTTCTTCATCTATCCCCACCAACTTCTTGATAATTCCAAGCAGAAGAAATTAGATAAGTGCTGAAAATCTAACCCAACCATGGTTAGAGGAGTAACCCTAGCCCTCAAAATTGCTATAAAAAGAGGGTGTAGCTAGCACAAAAGGGGGGAGCCATAAGTAAGAGCACTATGCTATAGCTTGAGAAGCCAAGCTCAACCTCTGTAGAAGGAGATCTTGAGTGGAAGCTCATTATCGTATTCTTGTGCATGTGTTGTAATAGGGGTGATTAGCACGGGAACTCAATGCCATTGTAAGAGAGAGAGCGATCATTCAATTGAGAGTGGAAAATCTATCATTCTTCCTACTAGTGTAAGCCCAACATTTTCTGAATCAAGGAGGGTGGATTTGGACTAATCTTGGATACTTTGTCTCTCTTCCAACGTGAAGTAATGGACAACAATGATGTGTAAGTGTCTTGGTGATATTTTTAGTTCTTGATAGCTTGTGTCTGGGTGTTGTCATCAATTTAGCCATAAATCCCACATATTGTAAGAGGGCGACAGGGTGGAGAGGACTCCCCTGGCCTTAAGACAGTGATTGGGGTGGCTTTTCTTGTGATGTGCCGTGGTGAAATTTACTTAAGCTATGTTGAACAAATACTAATCTCACTTTGATCGGTCATGACAGATTTGTAAGAAGGTATTAATGCAACAAGCACCCCCTCCCTCTTCTCTCTCTTTCTTAAATATATAATTGTGTTTGCTTGATCATTGCCGATACATTTCAAAGCATCCTGAGCACTATCTCCTTCTCTCTCTCTCTCTCTCTCTCTCTCTCTCTCTCTCTCTCTCTCTCTCTCTCTCTCTCTCTCTCTCTTACGCTTCCTAGTTCACATCCAAAACTAGGTGGTGCCCCAAATTTGTGTAGGGTTAGGTTGCACGTTTTTGTGTGTGTTTGTTGTTTTTTCCAACCCCAACCCAATTGAGCAGCACGGGAGCCTACAAGGGTGCTTAGAGGCCACTCTTCTTGTTGCCCACCCCGGATCACCTCAAATTGGTGCCCCCACGGAGGACGGCTTTTGTATGTTTTGTGAAGGCTCAACCTTTAGCATAATCAAGTAGCTTGCATGAATCCTGAGAATTTGTATGATCCTTTCATTCCGATTGCAAGGCAAAAGGTACACATAATTGTTAGTACTAAGTTGCAATTTCAACGAGTAATTCGCAGAATTTTAGGTTCTCTTAGGTTAGCCGAAATAAACGCTTCGGTAAATCCTTTTATTTTGCCTCTCATTAGGTACGATCTTAGTTTCAATGTATATATGTTTGTTCTATTTTAGGCATTAGGTTATGTATAGAGCATGGATAATGGCCCAGAAGTTTTCCCTTTTTACTTCACACCACATATTAGGATAAATATTGCACTTAGTAGAAAGATACATTTTCAGCAGCGTATGGTGTTTATGTTTGGGGCTGAAAAAATAGGGGAAATTCTTGCATCTCCACAAGCTCTCATTCTACCTCTCATCAACTACCACACTTCTTTTTATGTACATGTGTTCATTTTATTTTAAGATGAAGTGCAGCCAAACAAAATAGTGTTTATGTTGGCTTTTTGTTTGTCCACGTTTGTTACAAAAACAAAAAAACGATCATTTGTTCTAACAAGGAGTGTGTGTGAAGTGAAAATTCAATCCTTAGAGATCTAGCTCTATTACCGATTGAGTTGCAGGAGCAGGTAGTAAAGCGTCTCCCTCATAACAAGAGGGTGGTGAAGCTAAGACGAAAGGTCCTGCGTGTGGATTCCATTTTCCTTTTGTTGTTGGGCACTAAGGAAGACCGTACATTCATCCAAATAGTGTGTGCCCTAAGAGTGCATTTCACCATTGAGGAAGACTCTTCAGGAAACTTGCGGCCAGAGTTCATGCTTCATAGACTCACATTTGGTGAATTTTTCCCTCATTTGCGTCTTATTAATAGTCTTCCTTTCACTTTCAACAAAGGAGATAGGGAGCTATTTAGGGATTGTCTTAATAAAGAGAGCATCGAGAAGATTGCAAATTTGTATAAATTCTCATCCTTCTCTACTTTCTATGACACTTTGTTCATAGAGACATTGTAAATCTCTTGATACTTATGAATGATTTAACCATAATCCTAAGGAGTTTTTGTCCAGGAGTTTTATAGCACAAGTGGAGTCTTTAAATCTTGCAAGCTTGATTGGACTTGAGGAGGATGTTCTTTATGAAATTGTGAGAAGGTTGCCTCATTCCGACCATGTGGAACTCAAAGGAAAGGAGCTCCTAGTCAATTGCTACTTTCTCACAGCCTTCGATGAGCATGAAGATCTAGTTTTTATACAAACCGCTTGTGCATTGGGAATTGTAGAGCAAGTGCAATTCATTACTTGGGACGTGGTTTCTCTTCTAGATCCAGAAAATGAAGTTTTAGATATTTTTGTATATCGTCTTAGCTTTGAAGAATTTCAACCCTTCTTAGAGCTCATAAATAGTCTACCCTTTTGTTTTGATCAAACAAATCGAGACCTCATTGAAGCTTGGATAGCTGAAGAAGAAAACCTAGAGTGGTACTTTTTTACTTCTTCATTTGTAGGCGTGGTTCTAAATTTCTATTGTATCCCTTGTTGCAACTCGTGTTGTAATCTTTCATAATAATGGAAAGCCAACGCCAAATGTCCAGATACCCTCTTTTCTTTGGAGAGCCTGGAGAGGATGCAGAATTATTTTTAGCAAATTTCAAGATGTCTTGTCGTATCAAGAGGATAGTAATTGATCAAGAACGTGTAGAGATGTTTGAGGTGGTCCTTAGGAAAGATGCTAGCACTTGGTTTGACTCTTTGCCTGAGGAAGTTAAAGGGAATTGCACGAAAGTTGTGAATCATTTCAAGAGATACTTCTTTGATCCCTAAAACACTCAAAAACTATTGCAAGACATTGTTTCTCATAAGCCAAAAGATTTAGATGACTACTACTTGTACAAGCAAGAGTTTCTACGTCTTTGGGCTCTATGGATATGAAATGTTGCTAACCCTGGTGATGGTGTAGAATTTCTAAAGAAGGAGAGATTCATAGCTGGACTCTTTCCTGATCTTAAGGTAAAGGTGGAGGTGGATGCACCTGCCACCTATGATGCAGCTGAAATTAGAGCTTCCAAGAAGTATAGGAAACTCAAGTGCCTAAGGGGAGAGGTTCCAATAGAAGGTCTTAGACCCAAAGGTAAGTCACAAGCATCAACATCTAGGGAGCTTCCTGAGGTAACGGCGGAAGTGATTGAGAAGTTAAATGAAGCTTTAAGCAGCTTGTCAATTCACCTTGCACAAGCTATAGGTCCAAAAGGACAAGCAAGGAAGTCTGAAGAGCGAGATCCACGACCTAGGAGAGTCTTACAATGTTGGAATTGCGGAGAGTCTGGAAATGGGATATATAATCCGTGGCCCCGTGGGGAGCCAGGGAGACCTAACTTGAATTACCCAGTGATGAATGCAGGTGAAGGAACTAGTCAGCAACCACGGATTCTACAAAGGCCAAATGGAGCTAGACCACCTCCACAAGGAGTGGAAGGAGTTCCACCTTTGCCAGACCCAAATGTGCATGTGGTAGAGGTAACAAATTCAAAAGAGGTTGACATGGAAGCAAATGGCATTAAGGGTGGCCGTGGAAAAGGGAAGGAGAAAGAAGGTGTCACATCACAGAGTGACCATGGACGAGGTAAGAAGGCAAAGGAGACCAAGGAAGCTAAGAGGACTCGACGTCGTATCAATCTCCAAGACTTCCCTCTTGGACATGGTATGGCTCCATACAACTTGTTGGAAGACATGAGAGGTAAGGGTCCTGATATCACATGGCCTCAGTTTCTTGCATTATGCCCACAACTTAGGAGGGATTTAACAAAGGCAGTTAGCACTAGGAGAAAGCTAAAAGAGAGTGTGCCTTTTGTAAAAATTGCACATGCTGAAATGAATGAGGATATTACACCTGTTCTAGATTGTTACATCAAAGGAAGATTGGTTAGGAAAGGTCTAGTGGATGGGGGTGCACAAATTTGCATCATGACAGAGGGACTCATGCAAAAACTAGGCATGCACATCCATGAGACACCTGAAATTAAAGTCAAGATGGCAAACGATAGCAAAGCTAGGTGTGTAGGCATTTGTAAAAATGTTTTTGTAGAGGCCTTTGGCATTAAGAAGGCGGTGGATTTTTATGTTATGTCTACCAAAGGAAATGGTTACCCATTTATCCTAGGGAGACCATGGCTAATGAAAATGTGAGATTTGCAGGATTGGGAGAGTGGAAAGCTAATTTGCAGGAATGACAATCATAAGAAGGTTGTCTTTGACATGAAGGAGCAACGCCAAGAGGAGCTCCATGAAGAATCATCTCAAAGTGAGACGGAGAAAGGCTGGACCGGTAGCACTTCAGAAGGAGAAAGTAGCGGCAGCATTACCGAAGAGGAGTCTTTCATCGAAGTCATGGGGGTAAGGTTTAAGCCAAACAACTAGGAGACCTCTTCTCAAGGTTTGGAAGAGGTAGGTACTCAAGAGAACCAAAATGTGCAAGATGAAGGAATGTTAGAAGGTATGTTGTCTACAACACTTACAAAGGACGAAAGAGAGGAGTTCAAATGTGTGCTAGGGAAATTTCTGAGGATTTTTGCTAAAGACTACACCGATGTGCGTGGAGTAGATGCTGTTCAACACAAAATTGAGTTGAAGCTAGAGGCCACACCTAAGGCTCAAAAGCTACGAAGGCTAGGAGCCATCAAGGAGCACGCTTTACTCAAGGAGGTAAAAAAGCTTCTAGCAACAAGTTTCATTTATCCAGTGGAGAATTCAGAGTGGGTCTCTCCCGTTGTTGTCACTCCTAAGAAAAACGGCAAGTGGAGGGTGTGTGTGGATTACCGTCCACTTAATGAGGCAACAAAAAGAGATCACTTTCCCCTCCCATTTCAAGATGAGATACTAAATGAGGTAGCTGGTCATGAGAAGTACATTGTGTGTGATGGCTACTCGGGTTACTTTCAAATAGATATCGCATTGAAAGATCAATTGAAAACAAACTTCATCACTCCTTGGGGTTGTTATGCTTTTAGAGTCATGCAATTTGGCCTGACAAATGCTCTTGCAACTTTCCAACGCTTTATGAACATGGTGTTTCAAACATTCTTTGGAAAGTCCATTAGGGTTTTTATTGATGATTTTTTCATTTATAGCTCAAAATCATTGCATCTACAAAGGGTAGAAGACGGTTTAAAGAAGCTCTATGACATGGGAGGTCAACTCAACCACGACAAGTGCCACATAGGTGAGGATGAAGTGATCTTGCTTGGTCACAAGGTTTCCTATAAAGGCATTGAGGTGGATCCTTCAAAGGCAAAGGCTCTTATTGAGCTCCCATCACCCAAGAATCTCAAAGAGGTCATCTCATTCATTCAAAAGCTGAAGTATATGTCACGCTTTATTCACTTAGCTTCGGAGTTGCTTCATCCTTTGAAAAAGTTGACACAACAAGTAGAATTTGCATGGTCTGATGAGCTTGAAGAGTACTTTTGTAACATTAAATTCATCCTATCAAAACTACCAACACTCATGCCTCCTTGTTGGGAGTACACATTCTTTGTTAGCTCTAGTGTTGGGAAAGAAACAATTGGAGCGGTTTTGCTACAACAAGATCCCCATAGTACCCGGATGCGACCCATCTACTTTGCTAGTAGGGTCATGAATGCTTTGGAGAGAGGCTACATGGAGGCAGAACTCATGATGCTTTCTCTCATGTTTGCGGTGAGAAAGTTTGGATCCTACTTGCTACCAAAACCTTTTGTAATTCTCACTGCAGAAAATTTGTTTCCTTGGGTGTCATCTCAAATGAATCTTAGCACTAGGATCTCAAAGTGGATTATGGAATTGCAAGAGTTCTAATACTCTTTCAAGGTAGAAGATAGTGTGCGTGCACAATTGGCAGGGATCCTTACTTATAGGGTACATGAGAAGGAGATTAAGGTGCCTGAAATAAAGACCCTACCATTGCCACCACCGAAAAATATTCCTAATGCTTTTACCTTGTTCTTTGATGGAGCTTTTCGACGAGTCACAGGAAAAGCAGGGGGAGGGCTAGTGTTGCTCAACCCAAGTGGGGAGGTGGTCATGAAAAAGAAGGTCAATATACCAGGTTCAACTAGCAACAATGCATCAGAATACGACACACTACTTCATGGTTTGAAGATGTGCATTGGCCAAGGGATACAATGTCTCATGGTAAAGGGAGATGCACTTCTCATTGTTAAACAGATTTTAGGCATTTGGACATGCAAGAATGAAAGCTTACGGACAAAAGTTCATGCCATTCATAGGATGTTTAATCACTTTGAAGAAGTGCAACTATATCATATTCCTAGGAAACAAAATGAAGATGCCGATTTACTTTCACAACAAGCAGTTACATGTGTTGAGAAAGAAGTGCAGGTCATCATGGTGGCAGCAACTGTCAAGCAACCGATATACCAGGGATTGGAGTCATTGACTCCCATTATTAGGTACATTTTGGAGGGTGAGTTTCCGCAAGACTTCACGAAGGCTCAGAAGAGGAGACTCATGAAAAAGGCAAGCGCGTATCTCTTCCTAGAAGGATCCCTCTATCAAAGAGGGAAGGATCAAGTGTGCAGAAGAGTACCAACTATCAAGGAGATTCCAACCATTCTAAAAGGTTTGCATGAAGAGGCATGTGGTGGTCATTTTGCCCAAGAGTTAACTGTGAAGAAGATTTTTCTTGCGGGGTATATTTGGCCAAGTCTGCATGTGGATGTCCAACATTGGTGTAAAAGTTGTCACAATTGTCAGGTAAATGGGAATAGAAGATTGGTGTATGGTCCAAGGCAAATCATGCTTGCAAATGGACCCTTTGAAAAGTGGGGCATTGATGCTATGGGTCCTCTCCCTAGGACAAAAAATGGTAAACTCTACATTCTAGTGGCGGTAGACTATATGACTAGGTGGGTGGAAGCACAAAGTGTGGCAAAGGTAACTGAGTGGACAATGAGCAAATTTGTCTACACTCACATTTGTTGTAGATTTGGCACACCTTTGGATATTGTTTCTGATAATGGTGCAGGGTTTAGAAAGGGCTTGCTCACAGAGGTCTGTGAAGAACTTCACATTCTACTTCGTCATAGTACACCATACTATCCCCAATCCAATGGTTTGGTAGAAAAAGCTAATGGTGTCATTGCAGACATCATTAGAAAGATGGTGAGAAACAAGAAAAAGTTGTGGGATGACTTCTTGGATGGTGCCTTGTGGGCGTATCGAACCACATATAGGGAAGACACGGAGTTTACACCATTTCACTTGGTCTATGGTCAAGAGGCTTTACAACCAATTGAGCTCAACATCCCAACAATACGACTTCATGGCAAAGCAGCACAAGATGATCAAGAAGCATGGATGGATCGACTTCTTACCTTAGCTGAGCTTGAGTGGAAAAGAGAAGCAGCATACGAGTGCTACAAGAGGAAACCTACGTAGGCGAAGGAGAAGCTTAACAAGAAACTAAAGGACAAAGGCATCAATGAAGGAGATCTTGTGCTAAGGTATGACAATCAACTCGACAATCATTTTGATGCCAAATTTGAAACTAGATGGCAAGGGCCATACATAGTTAAGAAGGCTTTCAATTCAAGTTACTATCAACTTATGGACTTGAATGGGAAAGAGCACTCCAGGAAGTTAAACGGGTATCGCTTGAAGCCTTATTTGAGTCGCCTTCTACCAAAGGATCTACCAAAGATCTGTCAAAAGGCAGCTATCTCATGTAGGTATTGTTCCGTGAAGCATGAGTGTAACTCAAACCAAAATTCTGAGGGGCCAAACAATGAAGACCTCGTCAAGGTCTCTGAAGCACTCTCTTTGGAAAAGATGCTCTATGATGGTACATGAATATACCATCATCCTGGGAAAGGGCTAATGATTGCCGTTTTTCTGCTCTCCGTAATTTCCATAGTGAGTTAACCCACCCTACCAAAATCATCCAAACACTGTGGCTATCCCTACCATTTCACTGTATATAGGTGTGTGTGAGTTAGGGGACTTTTCCCATATCTTCTTAAAAACCCTCAGCTAGCTAGTCACTGGGCTAGTTGAGCCAAAAATATAAAAAAATATAAAAAATATAAGTATATTATGGCCCATTTGTGTGTAAATATTTCATTGTATATAGAGCCTAAATAAAAGGATTTTTCATAATTATTTTGGTATTTATTTAAATATTTCTACCTATGGTGTGTTATTTATGCTATGTACATTGACTCACCATTACCATATTGTTTCTAACCATTTTGCATACTCTTTATTCCATATAAAAAATAATTTCATGCAAGCTTCTCTTATTTTTGGTGTAACTCCATCCCAACAAAAATCCAAAAAAACTACTTTTATTTATGTGTATATTTTTTCACTATTGTGATTTTTCCTTCCTGCATCTATTCTCTTTTACTCTCATAAATTAGAACACCATAAATATTCATCTTTTTATGGTAGACTTATAATGAGAGAGATTTATTTTGACCCCTTTATATTTTTTCCACCTATATTATTTATATTTGACATGTACATATTTTTTTAGACCCCTCAATATTTGATTTCCTTAGTTGTACTATTCACTTATATCATGATCTCAACAATATATTCAATTATAGACCTACCAAATAAGGTCAAGGGTATGTGGAATGCATGCATGCACCATGGGGAGCTCACTCTTGGAGGTATTCAAAAGAATCATCCAAAGAAGGACCTCACAAGGACCTTGTGCACTAGAAAAAACGGTCGGTTTTGCTGAATTTTTAAAGATCCCATGATCCCCAAATTTGAAAAGGTGATACAAACAAAAGTTGTAGCTCGTGATCTGAACTCTCGCTAGCCACACTCCCTCTTCCACTTTATCATTTTCCTCTTTCACACACACCTCTCCACTCATCATCCCCACCTCTCTGCACCCTACCCACCTTCTTCTAAACCTTGAAGAATAAGAGAAACCATGGTGAACTCATGTTTCCTACACACACTTCCATTCCAAAATTGACCACCTAGTCTCATTTTTCCTCATCCATATTACCCATATCTATCAAAAAACCATAAAATTCAGCCTCTTCTCTTGAAAGACATCATCATGGTGATTGATTACTCATATTCAATTACCTTGGCTCTCAAAGGAAGGTCAAGAGTGAAAAAAACGTACCGTCAAAGCTAGTGGACCGTCAACAAGTGTCAAAATTGACCCTACTCAAGACACTTGGAGCATCAACATTGTAAGAAATCCATGTTTTCTTACCTATTAAGAGTTTTTTCTTCCTTATTTGTATCCTACTTGGATACTCCCATTGTAAATATCCAATTCCATTTGTAAATCAATAAAATAACTAAATCTACTAATTTACTAACACTAACCTACTATGAAAAGTCCTATCACCTCCAGTTCTCTTCTCTCTCTCTTCTTCATCTATCCACACCAACTTCTTGATAATTCCAAGCAAAAGAAATTAGATAAGTGCTGAAAATCTAACCCAACCATGGTTAGAGGAGTAACCCTAGCCTTCAAAATTTCTATAAAAGGAGGGTGTTGCTAGCACAAAGGGAGAGCCATAAGCAAGAGCACTATGCTATAGCTTGAGAAGCCAAGCTCAACCTCTCTAGAAGGAGCTCTTGAGTGGAAGCTCATTATCGTATGCTTGTGCATGTGTTGTAATAAGGGTGATTAGCACGGGAACTCAATGCCATTGTAAGAGAGAGAGCGATCATTCAATTGAGAGTGGAAAATCTATCATTCCTCCTACTAGTGTAAGCCCAACATTTGCTGAATCAAGGAGGGTGGATTTGGACTAAGCTTGGATACTTTGCCTCTCTTCCAACATGAAGTAATGGATAACAATGATGTGTAAGTATCTTGGTGATATTTTTAGTTCTTGATAGCTTGTGTCTGGGTGTTGTCATCAATTTAGCCATAAATCCCACATATTGTAAGAGGGCGACAGGATGGAGAGGACTCCCCTAGCCTTAAGACAGTGATTGGGGTGGCTTTTCTTGTGATGTGTCGTGGTGAAATTTACTCAAGATATGTTGAACAAATACTAATCTCACTTTGATCGGTCATGACAGATTTGTAAGAAGGTATTAATGCAACAAGCACCCCCTCCCTCTTCTCTCTCTTTCTTACAGATATAATTGTGTTTGCTTGATCATTGCCGATACATTTCAAAGCAGCCCGAGCTCTCTCTCTCTCTCTCTCTCTCTCTCTCTCTCTCTCTCTCTCTCTCTCTCTCTCTCTCTCTCTCTCTCTCTCTCTCTCTGTCTATCTCTTTACGCGTCCTAGTTTGCATCCAAAACTAGGTGGTGCCCCAAATTTGTGTAGGGTTAGGTTGTGGGTTTGTGTGTGTGTTTGTTGTTTTTTTCAACCCCAACCCAATTGAGTAGCACGAGAGCCTACAAGGGTGCTTAGAGGCCACTCTTCTTGTTGCCCGGCCCGAACGGCCTCAGTATCTTTCAAGAACAATCTCCTAAGAGTAGGGTAAATCGTTTTCTTCCACCCTTGGGGTTCTATACCAATCCCCTGCCTTCCCACTTAAGGTTAGGCTTAAAGCATTACTCTGCAGGTCGTCGTGTTCTCCTAGAGAATCGCATATTTGTTCAAACACTTCAATATGCTTTCTCACATCCCCGTCTCCACTAAATGTTTGTGTGAGCTTGGCTATTTGTACTACCTTACTTCTAGGTTCTCTATCAGGCGTGTTACGCATATTCTTAGCAATAGATCAACCAATAGATTGATCAAATATTGCCAAGTCACCTAAGTGAGCAGGAACCATGGGTAAAGGTTCTCCTGAGACTACATGTGGAGTAGGTATGGGCATTGGGCTTGGCGCATAGGAAGCCCTTGGGTTCCACGCTGGGTACGATGTTGTGCCATGTGGTGGCCCAAAGTTCTTATGGGTGGCCCTCGGCATAGCAGACGTTGGATGTGACATGGTAATGCTAGCCAGTATGGTCCCATCAAAATATGAGCTTGGGTGTTGTGGTTGCGGAGCATAGGTAGTTGAAACAATGGGAGGGGTAGGGACTACATGAGTACAAGGACTTATAGGTATATACGATTGGTACACACTTGTAGGTACTGTTGCAGGCATTGAGCTACCATGTAGCGGTGCTTTACTAACAAATGAGGTCCTTGGAGTGTTTCTTGGCATGCCCATCATTGGGGTAGGCATGGTAGCCGTGGTGTCATCAAGGGAAAGATGAGTTAGACTTGGAAAGGTAAAGGTATCACTTCTGGGATCACATTGCACTGAGACCCCTGGAAAAACAACATATGGAGGATCCACCGGACTTATTGAGGGAGTCTTCATTTGCGATAAGGTCGGTTTTTTAGCCTTTCCTGTATCCAAGAATCTCATGAGACCCATTGAAGGCATGTGGATCCCCTTGTTCTGTCTCTCTAGCTCAATAACCCTATGGATGACCTCACAAACTCTTTGTTGTTGATCCTCCACACTAGTAGCACCTGTTGTGGATTGTAGGATATCTAACCAACCCACGTGATAGGTGTGACCTGTGTATAGGTCAGTTAGAGTTTCCGTTTGTAGTTCGTACTCCCAGTTCTCATTTAGGAATGCTCCATCTAGGCTTGAGGTGCTAGAGGTGTCCTTTGAGCTAGATGCAATGTTGCTTTCTAGGGGTTGGCCCTTAGCGGTTGCTAAGTCAGAAGCACTTGATTGCTCTCCTAGAAAGGATATTGACATAGAGGCTTTCGCTTTTAACTCTCTTCATTGCTCCACCTTATGTAAGCTCTCGATTTCCTTTTCCCTCTTTGCAAGGATACATCACTCAACCTCTTGCACTTTGGCAAGGCTTCTACCATCAGGTAATATAACCTCAGAGGGGAATAGCTCTGAAGAGTCAAGGAGTACAGTGAATGAAGTATTCACGTACACATTCTCTAAGGGCATAGGGTCTACGTTGGTCAGGAATGGAGAATTTACTTCCCCACCCCCCTCATTTACATCATTAGCTCCATGTTCGGAGCAAGTGGCTCTACTAAAGGTTTCCTTCAAGCGGCTAAGCACACTCGGCCCGTAACGCGGGCCCATGGCATGCATGTCTTGGCTTGAGCTATCGGGATTACGCATTGGGAAACCCTCCATGACGTCGTAGTCAGAGGAAGAGTCACTAGATGCTATGTTTGGGTCTTTGTTTGTACTACCTTGTGTCCCTGCCGAGGGCCCAGAACCTAAGATAGGTGGATAATGAGAACTCGTGTAAGTCGAAAATCTCTCTAGTTGCTCCGTCTCTAGCATAGGACCAAAGCATAGATGCATGTGCCTTTGGCACACTACAAGCATCGGCGAATAACCTCAAAGGTTAACCGCCTACTTTTTTAGGCATCCGTTTTCACTCGTTTTTTTATGTTTTTTAATGATTGGTTTTTTTATTAAAGTGTGTGATAGCTTGAAACGAGCGTATCACTCAAAGGGATGTGGTGTGCTTTACAACACAACGTTTGGTCACTTGAAGCTCCGTTAGTCCTCAAAAAGGTTGATTTTTAGCTACTTGTGAGGCTAAAATACATATTTTTAAAGGGTGACTGAGGCCTGAGCCTGAGTGTGAGCTTGGGCTTGGGTCTGGGCTTGGGTGTGGGGGATATTCCCGATCCCGGTCCTACCTTTGAATTTTGTAATTTTTATTATTATTATATTTTTTTTATAAAGGATAAGGTCGCTGCGGCTGCGATGTGCGCACGAGCACACACACCCTAACCTACCTACTTACCACTAATACAGCTACTGTTACACACTAACACACTACTACAACAACTCACTTGCTAACAGAACTACTTACTCTACTTTACACAGAACTAACATTATGGATCTACAACCTTAATACTAACACCTTATCAGCGAGAAAACACGGTACCTTTTAAACCTTGTTAACAAAGAAAACGCAGTACCTTTCAATTCCCTATAAACAAAATAATACACAGTAGCAAAACAAACTCCTTCCTCTCAACACACACACCTTCCTTATCTACCTTTCCTACAATTGAAATTGCACCACAAAGAAGCACAGAGTGCCATCCAAGCTTAGTATATGGCATTCCCTGGCAACGGCGCCAAATATGTGCACGTATGTTGCACGTGTTAATGCAAGGAACTTGCCGATATACTGTGTGTGAGCCACAAATGGCTCCAAGTACACAACTAGCCTAAACTAGTAAGCTCAAAGATGACGATGGTGTGTCACTCACCGCTCTACGCTTGTTGTCGTGGAGGATTCCTCGTCGCGAAGAAGAAGGAGCCGTCGTTGCGCTGTGCTCAACCGCTTTGCCGCCGCCGTGCCATCGTCGCAATGCTCGATCACTCTCTCTCTCTCTCTCTCTCTCTCTCTCTCTCTCTCTCTCTCTCTCTCTCTCTCTCTCTCTCTCTCTCTCTCTCTCTCTCTCTCTCTCTCTCTCTTGCAAAGAGTGTACAGAGACAAACCTGCAGACAAAGCTCGAGGCTGCTTGGAACTTGCGAACTCCAGATCGAACTACTTCTAAGAGCAATTGAGCAACGCAAAGTGATTTTTTTAAATTTTATTCACTTGGTGGAATTGACCTTCTTTTGCAATGAAGCTTGAATACCTAACTATAAGCCTACCCGCACCTTCCCCGTGTAGCGATCACTGTAGCTTTGTGTGCAACAAGACCTAGTGGCCAGCTAAACAGTATGTCCAGCTTCAACTACCATACTCAGCTTGTTTCTGCAGGTGCAACTAGTTATGGCCAGCATTAGGCCGCTCCAACTATAGCTCATGCTTAAATATTCAATGTTCATGGAAATGATACATTGCAGCAGGTCCCCATGCCTAATTCTCAAGATTCCACGATGTTTTTCCTTGCAAGCAGCAAGCCAGGAAGAACCGAAAAGGAGTATGACCTTTCAAACCTGGTTATATTTTGCCAAAGTAAGATTGAGAATATAACAAAGTAAGACTGAGACCCTCATACCACGTAAGAGATGCACATCTTCTTCAGAGGTGGTTCAAAGGGCATGCAATACGCAATGAATGAACATAAAAATGGACATCATACAAGATATAGAGAGGCCACTGTTTAAATACACATTACTTAATACAAATCATAAAAAAGGCCCTGCTTTATTACCTTGGTCCTACACATGAATAAGACAAACTAAGTAGTGTGCATATATGTTGTACAATCACGAATAAAGCTTAGTACCTTTCATTTTGTAGGCGAGTCTCTTTCATAGGTCAATCTCGAATCATTCCATCAGTGAGACAAGATGGCATTATAAGACTATTTGTTAACTTGATAGCACTTTAAAGATCTCTCTTTTTAAGTTCTTTGAAAAAACCAAACTGTTTGCTTGGATAACCAATTAAACCGAGTCATAAATGTTGTGCCCTACCCTTTTCACGAAGTACATCATTTGCCTCCTCAAAATCCAGTCGTGTAAAATGGAGTGCACAACATTTTAAATGCTAATTGATTTTTGCAATAATCTTGTATTGGTAGCAATCAAACTCCAACAGCCTGGAGGAATTGAACAATCTAATTTACTTTAGAAAGAATGCCAGGCCTATCTTGGAGGTGGGATGTCGTATTCACTGAGTTCAATGACCTTTCAAACCTAGTTATATTTCGCAGATCATCAAGATGGAAGGTTCTTTGGATGCTTTTCAACGTGATGAGCACTCTCAAAGATCAAATGTCGTGCTCTCAATTCATGACAAAGGTCTGTTCTAATGCTACTAAAACAGAAGATATCAAATTTCTATCGATGATCAATTGGCCTAATCTGGAGTCGAATCACCAAAAGGTGGCACACTAAGTGGTTAATCCACGTTGCAACAGGATGCCAAGAACTCGTGGTGATAATTGCAGAGCTCACACGAGACTAGCGTGCATGCTACTTTGTCATTTGTCAGAAAAAAACAATGTGAAATTTATGAATGACCTAGTAGGGGGTACGAGTTGGTGAAAAATAAAAATGGAAAAATGGAAGGGTTTACAAAAAGAAAAGCAAAGGGATGGGGAAAGAGAGTGGGCATGTGCATGGAATGGCAGCGCAAGGAGGGAACACATGGTGGAGACACAAACAGGGGGGCGAGGAGGAAAGAAGCTAGTGCTTTGTGCGTAGAGGGGAGCTTGGGAAGGAAGCAGTGGATGACCACGCACGAGTGTAGGAGGCTTGTGAGGGTAGGGAGGGGACAAGGGGTTGGGGGTGGAATTTATTTTAATTTGCAAGGCTGCAACATGAGGCAGTGCTGACTCTTAGCCATATTGGTTAGCTCACTGCCCATAGAAGTGACATTTTAGGTGCACAAGTTTGGGTCTTGCTTTTAAAATTTTGATGAGAGCATCCCAAAGTGGGATCTATGGGAAATGTGTGATAGAATATATGGAGCTTTTCTCTATGAAAAGGAACCAATAGGCTAGTATGTGGGCATGATTTTAATAATGACATTTTTAATGCAAATCACTTCGTTAATGCATTTTTAATGCAATTTTAAAAATGACATTTTTGAGCGATGAACAACAAGTAGGGAGCTTTCAATGCGTGTGTGTGTGTGTGTGTGTATGCATTTCCACCGTAGGAGCTTCCAATGGAGCTCCATTGGGGCTCCATTGGAAGCTCCTATAGTGGACCTCCACACGTGCATGCGTGCACACACACACACACACACACACACGAAAATAGTTGTTTGGTGCAAGACTTTACACACACACAAACACACACACACACACACACACTTTTTTGGTATTCTTGACATAAACAATGTCTGGAAACCAGTTTATACACCTTTTTGGTATTCTCAACTTTTTGAATCAAAGGGGGTGTGGAGGATTTCCCGAGTGATGAATAACAAATAGGGAGCTTCCAATGCATGTGTGTATGCATTTCTACCCTAGGAGCTTCCAATGGAGCTCCAAATTGAGCTCCTTCATGCCTTTCAAGGCATGGTGAGAAGGCACCGTGCGTGCTACCCTCTCACCATGCCTTTCAAGGCATGGAGGAGCTCCATTGGGGATCCATTGGAAGTAGCCATTCCATTGGGGCTCTACACATGGAAATAGCTGTTTGGCGCAAGACTTTACACACATACACACACACACATACACCTTTTCGGTATTCTCGACATAAACAATGTCTGGAAACCAGTTTATACACCTTTTTGGTATTCTCGACATAAACAATGTCTGGAAGAAAATTTATACACCTTTTTGGTATTCATGACATAAACAATGTCTGGAAATGTTTTGCCAATAAACCAATATAGCATTATAACAATATAGACGTGTCGGTATCAATACCAGTACTGCGAGTACCAATACTAGCATTGAGAGTCTGAGACTAATACCAGTGCTAGTATACCATCTGACCAGGATTGTAGGACAGTACTACAAGTACCAGTACTGGCACCTGTATGAGTATATCAGACTGTAAAAAGTTTGTTTAAAATGATGTAATTGGCTACCAAAGTCTCTTGAAATTTCGTTTCAATTATAAGGTTACTTACAAAAAAAGGTGTACCTATGTGAAATGGATAACAGAAAGTATACCAATTTACCATCATAGCAGTACTATGAGTACTAGTACTACTAGTACTAGTACTGGCACTAAAAATGTGAGACTGTTATTAGTACCAGTACCAGTACCAATACCAATACCAATACCAATACTAAGTATGTCAGTTGGTATACCAGTTTCGAAGTATCACAATTTTAGTACCAATATTAACAGTACTAGTACTAGCACTGATTGATACCAGTACCACTACCAATACCAGTATACCATACATGTATTAGTACCATTATAATGGCTCTTTGCAACACTTATGGAATTATCTATCTCCTATATAAGACTTCTAGTTTATACACCTTTTTGGTATTCTCGACATAAACAATGTCTAGAAACCAATTTGCCAATAAATCAGTATAGCATTATAACAATATAGACAAATAGCAGTATCAATATCAGTATTGCTAGTACCGGTACTAACAGTGAGAGTCTGAGACTAGTTGACCAAGAAAGCAGGATAGTTGTACCAGTACTGGCACTTAAAATCCGAGATTGGTACCAGTACTAGTACTAGTGTATCAGACTATAAAAAATTTGTTTAAAATGATGTAATTGGCTACCAAAGTCTCTTGAAATTTTGCTTTCAGTTATAAGGTTACTTACACAAAAAGGTGTACCTATGTGAAATGGATAACAGCTAGTGTGCCAATTTACCAAGATAACAATACTACCAATACCAGTACTACCAGTACAAGTATTGGCACCATTACCAATACCAATACTAAGTATGTCAGTACCAGTACCATTATGCCAGTTGAGAGTGGTACCAATACTAGTCCCAATCTAAGTATGTTAGTTCGTATACCAGTTTAGAAGTATCACAATTTTAGTATCTTCTTAAAAACCCTCAATTAGCTAGTCACTGGGCTAGTTGAGCCAAAACAATTTTAAAAAAAAGAAATAAAAAATTATAAGTATATTATGGCTCATTTGTGTGTAAATATTTCATTGTATATAGGGCCTAAATAAAAGGATTTTTCATAATTATTTTGGTATTTATTTAAATATTTCTACCTATAGTATGTTATTTATGCTATGTACATTGACTCACCATTACCATATTTTTTCTTACCATTTTGCATACTCTTTATTCCATATAAAAAATAATTTCATGCAAGCTTCTCTTATTTTTGGTGTAACTCCATCCCAACAAAAATCCAAAAAAACTAGTTCTATTTATGTGTATATTTTTTCACTATTGTGATTTTTTCCTTCCTACATCTATTCTCTATTACTCTCATAAATTAGAACACCAAAAATATTCATCTTTTTATGGTAGACTTATAATGAGAGAGATTTATTTTGACCCTTTTATATTTTTTCCACCTATATTATTTATATTTGACATGTACATATTTTTTTAGACCCCTCAATATTTGATTTTGTTAGTTGTACTATTCACTTATATCATGATCTCAACATTATCTTCAACTATAGACCTACCAAATAAGGTCAAGGGTATGTGGCATGCATGCATGTACCATGGGGAGCTCACTCTTGGAGGTATTCAAAAGAATCATCCAAAGAAGGACCTCACAAGGACTTTGTGCAGTGGAAAAAAACAGTCGGTTTTGCTGAATTTTTAAAGATCACATGCTGTCCGAATTTGAAAAGGTTGTACAAAAAAAAGTTGTAGCTCTTGAGCTGAAATTTTACCTCAAATTTTTTCATATTTTTTTGAGCTACGAGCTGTGAGCTATGATTTTATTGGTGGACCCCAGTTTGCCCATGCTATGCAGCCACACTCCCTCTTCCACTTTATCATTTTTCTCTTTCAGACACACTTCTCCACTCATCTTCCCCACCTCTCTCACCACTCCTCTCTGCACCGTACTCATCTTCTTCTCAACCTTGAAGAATAAGAGAAGCCATGGTGAACTCATGTCTCCTACACACACTTCCATTCCAAAATTGACCACCTAGTCTTATTTTTCCTCTTCCATATTACCCATATCTATCAAGAAAACCACAAAATTTAGCTTCTTCTCTTGAAATACAGCATCATGGTGATTGATTACTCATGTTCACTTACCTTGGCTCTCAAGGAAGGTCAAGAGTGGAGAAAAAACGTACCGTCAAAGCTAGTGGACCGTCAACAAGTGTCAAAATTGACCCTACTCAAGACACTTGGAGCATCAATATTGTAAGAAATCCATGATTTCTTACCTATTAAGAGTTTTTTCTTCCTTATTTGTATCCTATATGGATACTCCCATTGTAAATATCCAATTCCATTTGTAAATCAATAAAAATACTAACTTTACTAGTTTACTAACACTAACCTACTATGAAAAGTCCTATCACCTCCACTTCTCTCCTCTCTCTCTTCTTCATCTATCCCCACCAACTTCTTGATAATTCCAAGCAAAAGAAATTAGATAAGTGCTGAAAATCTAACCCAACCATGGTTAGAGGAGTAACCCTAGCCCTCAAAATTGCTATAAAAAGAGGGTGTAGCTAGCACAAAAGGGGGGAGCCATAAGTAAGAGCACTATGCTATAGCTTGAGAAGCCAAGCTCAACTTCTTAAGAAGGAGCTCTTGAGTGGAATCTCATTGTCTTATGCATATGCATGTGTTGTATTAGGGGTGATTAGCAAGGGAACTCTATGCCATTGTAAGAGAGAGTGATCATTTAATTGAGAGTAGGAAATCTATCATTTCTCCTACTAGTGTAAGCCCAACATTTGTTGAATCAGGAGGGTAGATTTGGACTAAGCTTGGATACTTTGTCTCTCTTCCAACGTGAAGTAATGGACAAGAATGATGTGTAAGTGTCTTGGTGTTTTTTTAAGTTCTTGATAGCTTGTCTCTAGGTGTTTTCATCAATTCAGCCAAAAATTCCACATACTGTAAGAGGGAAACAGGGTGGAGAGGACTCCCCTGGCCTTAAGATAGTGATTGGGGTGGCTTTTCTTGTGATGTTTTGTGGTGTAATTTACTCAAACTATGTTAAAAAAATACTAATCTCACTTTGATTGGTTGTGACATATTTGTAAGAAGGTATTAGTGCAACAAGCATCCCCTCCCCCTTCTCTCTCTTTCTTACATATATAATTGTGTTTGCTTGATTACGGCCGATACATTTCAAAGCAGCCCGAGCACTATCTCTCTCTCTCTTTACGCGTCCTAGTTCGCATCCAAAACTAGGTGGTGCCCCAAATTTGTGTAGGGTTAGGTTGCGGGTTTGTGTGTGTGTTTGTTGTTTTTTCCAACCCCAACCCAATTGAGCAGCACAGGAGCCTAAAAGGGTGCTTAGAGGCCACTCTTCTTGTTGCCTCACCCGGACCGCTTTCAAATTGGTGCCCCCACTGAGGAACCAACTTGTGTATGTTTTTGTGTAGGATCAATCTTTAGAATAGTCAAGTAGTTTGCATGAATCACGAGAATTTTTATGATCCTTTCATTCTGATTACAAGACAAAAGATACACATAATTGTTAGTACTAAGTTGCAATTTCAATGCGTAATTCGTAAAATTTTAGGTTCTCTTAGGTTAGCCGAAATAACCGCTTCGGTAAATCCTTTTATTTTGCCTCTCATTAGGTACGATCTTAGTTTTGATGTATATATCATTGTTCTATTTTACGCATTAGGTTATGTATAGAGCATGGATAATGGCCCAAAAATTTTTCCTTTTTACTTCACACCACATATTAGGATAAATATTGCACTCGGTAGAAAGATACATTTCCAGCAGCAGCGTATGGTGGTTATGTTTGGGGGCTGAAAGAACAAGGGAAGTTCTTGCATCTTCACAACCTGTCATTCTACCTCTCATCAACTACCACTTCTTTTGATGTACATGTGTTCATTTTATTTTAAAATGAAGTGCAACCAAACAAAATAGTGTGTATGTTTGCTTTTTCTTGTCCACGTTTGTTACAAAAAAAAAACGATCATTTGTTCTAACAAGGAGTGTGTGTGCATTGAAAATTCAATCCTTAGAGATATAGCTCTATTACGGTTTGAGTTGCAGGAGCAGGTAGTAAAGCGTCTCCCTCATAACAAGAGGGTGGTGAAGCTAAGACGAAAGGTCCTGCGTGTGGATTCCATTTTCCTTTTGTTGTTGGGTACTAAGGAAGACCGTGCATTCATCCAAATAGTGTGTGGCCTAAGATTGGTAAATAGAGTGAAATTTGGTGTTAAGCGAGTGCATTTCACCATTAAGGAAGACTCTTCAGAAAACTTGCGGCAAGAGTTCATGCTTCATAGACTCACATTTGGTGAATTTTTCCCTCAATTGCATCTTATTAATAGTCTTCCTTTCACTTTTAACAAAGGAGATAGGGAGCTATTTAGGGATTGTCTCATCCTTCTCTACTTTCTATGACACTTTGTTCATAGAGACATTGTAAATCTCTTGATTCTTATGAATTATTTAACCATAATCCTAAGGAGTTTTTGTCCAGGAGTTTTGTAGCACAAGTGCAGTCTTTAAATCTTGCAAGCTTGATTGGACTTGAGGAGGATGTTCTTTATGAAATTGTGAGAAAGTTGCCTCATTTCGACTATGTGGAACTCAAAGGAAAGGAGCTCCTAGTCAATTGCTACTTTCTCACAGCCTTCGACAAGCATGAAGATCTAGTTTTTATACAAACCACTTGTGCATTGAGAATTGTAGAGCAAGTGAAATTCATTACTTGGGACGTGGTTGCTTTTCTAGATCCAGAAAATGAAGTTTTAGAGATTTTTGTATATCGCCTTAGTTTTGAAGAATTTCAACCCTTCTTAGAGCTCATAAATAGTCTACTCTTTTGTTTTGATCAAACAAATCGAGACCTCATTGAAGCTTGGATAGCTGAAGAAGAAAACCCAGAGTGGTACTTTCTTACTTCTTCATTTGCAGGCGAGTGGTTCTAAATTTCTATTGTATCCCTTGTTGCAACTCGTGTTGTAATCTTTCATAATAATGGAAAGCCAACGCCGAATGTTCAGATACCCTCTTTTCTTTGGAGAGCCTGGAGAGGATGCAGAATTATTTTTAGCAAATTTCAAGATGTCTTGCCGTATCAAGAGTATAGTAACTGATCAAGAGCATGTAGAAATGTTTGAGGTGGTCCTTAGGAAAGATGATAGCACTTGGTTTGACTCTTTGCCTGAGGAAGTTAAGGGGAATCACACAGAAGTTTTGAATCATTTCAAGAGATACTTCTTTGATCCCCAAAACACTCAAAACTATGGCAAGACATTGTTTATCATAAGCAAAAAGATTTAGATGACTACTACTTGTACAAGCAAGAGTTTCTACGTCTTTGGGCAGTTAGCACTAGGAGAAAGATAAAAGACAATGTTCCTGTTGTAAAAATTGCACATTCTGAAATGAATGAGGATATTTTACCTCTGCTAGATTGTTACATCAAAGGAAGATTGGTTAGGAAAGGTCTAGTGGATGGGGTGCACAAATTTGCATCATGACAGAAGGACTCATGCAAAGACTAGGCATGCACATCCATGAGACACTTGAAATTAAATTCACAATGGAAAAAAATATCAAGGCTAGGTGCATAGGCATTTGTAAAAATGTCTTTGTGGAGGCCTTTGGCATTAAGAAGGCAGTGGATTTCTATGTCATGTCTACCAAAGGAAATGGTTACCCATTTATCCTAGGGAGACCATGGCTAATGAAAATGCGAGCTTTACAAGATTGGGAGTGTGGAAAGCTAATTTTCAGGAATGACAATCATAAGAAGGTTGTCTTTGAAATGAAGGAGCAACGCCAAGAGGAGCTCCATGAAGAATCATCTCAAAGTGACACGGAGGAAGGCTGGACCAATAGCACTTCAGAAGGAGAAAGTAGCGGCATCACTACTGAAGAGGAGTCTTCCATCCAAGTCATGGGGTAAGGTTTAATCCAAACAACCAAGAGACCTCTTGCCCAGGTTTGGAAGAGGTAGGTTCCCAAGAGAACCAAAATGTGCAAGATGAAGGAATGTTAGAAGGTATGTTGTCTACAACACTTACAAAGGACGAAAGAGAGGATTTCAAATGTGTGCTAAGGAAATTTCCTAGCCTTTTTGCTAAAGACTACACCGATGTGCATGGAGTAGATGTTGTTCAACACAAAATTGAGTTGAAGCCAGAGGCCACACCTAAGGCTCAGAAGCTACGAAGGCTAGGAGTCATCAAGGAGCAGGCTTTACTCAAGGAGGTAAGAAAGCTTCTAGCAGCAGGTTTCATTTATCCAGTGGAGAATTCAGAGTGGGTCTCTCCTGTTGTTGTCACTCCTAAGAAAAACGGCAAGTGGAGGGTGTGTGTGGATTACCGTCCACTCAATGAGGCAACAAAAAGAGATCACTTTACCCTCCCATTTCAGATGAGATACTAAATGAGGTAGCTGGTCATGAGAAGTACATTGTGTGTGATGGCTACTCAGGTTACTTTCAAATAGGTATCGCATTGGAAGATCAGTTAAAAACAACCTTCATCACTCCTTGGGGTTGTTATGCTTTTAGAGTTATGCCATTTGGCATGACAAGTGCTCCTGCACCTTTCCAACATTTCATGAACATGGTGTTTCAAGAATTCTTTGGAAAGGGTGTTTATTGATGATTTCTGCATTTATAGCTCAAAATCATTGCATCTACAAAAGGTAGAAGAAGGTTTAAAAAAACTTTACGACATGGGAGGTCAACTCAACCAGGACAAGTGCCACATAGGTGAGGATGAAGTGATCTTGCTTGGTCACAAGGTTTCCTATAAAGGTATTGAGGTGGATCCAACAAAGACAAAAGCTCTCATTGAGCTACCATCACCAAAGAGTCTTAAGGAGGTCATCTCATTCATTCAAAAGGTGAAGTATATGTCACGCTTTATTCACTTAGCTTCGGAGTTGCTTCATCCTTTGCAAAAGTTGACACAACAAGTAGAATTTTCATGGTCTTATGAGCTTGAAGAGTACTTTTGTAACATTAAAGTCATTTTGTCAGAGCTACCAACACTCATGCCTCCTTGTTGGGGGTACACTTTCTTTGTTAGCTCTAGTGTTGGGAAGAAAACAATTGGTGCAGTTTTACTACAACAAGATCCCCAGAGTACCAGGATGCGACCCATCTACTTTGCTAGTAGGGTCATCAATGCTTTGGAGAGAGGCTACACGGAGGCAGAAGTCATGATGCTTTCTCTCATGTTTGTGGTGAGAAAGTTTAGATCCTACTTGCTACCAAACCCTTTTGTAATTCTCACTGCAGAAAATTTGTTTCCTAGGGTGTCATCTCAAATGAATCTTAGCACTAGGATCTCAAAGTGTATCATGGAACTGCAAGAGTTCCAATACTCTTACAAGGTAGAAGACAGTGTGCGTGCATAATTGGCAGGGATCCTTACTTATAGGGTACACCCTACCATTGCAACCACCTACAAGTATTCCTAATGCTTTTACCTTGTTCTTTGATGGAGCTTTTCGACGAGCCACAGGAAAAGCAGGGGGAGGGCTAGTGTTGCTCAACCCAAGTGGGGAGGTGGTCATGAAAGAAAGTCAATCTACCAGGTTCAACTAGCAACAATGAAGCGGAATACGACAAACTACTTCATGGTTTAAAGCATTGGCCAAGGTATACAACGTCTCATGGTAAAAGGGGATGCACTTCTCATTGTGAAGCAAATTTTAGGCATTTGGGTATGCAAGAATGAAAGCCTAAGGAAAAAAGTTCATGCCATTCGTAGATTGTTTAATCAATTTGAAGAAGTGCAACTATATCATATTCCTAAGAAACAGAATAAAGATGCCGATTTACTTGCACAGCAAGTAGTTACATGTGTTGAGAAAGAAGTGCAAGTCATCATGGTGGCAGCAAATGTCAAGCAACCGAGATACCAGGGATTGGAGTCATTGACTCCCATTATTAGCTACATTTTGGAGGGTGATTTCCACAAGACTTCACGAAGGCTCAAAAGAGGAGACTCATAAAGAAGGCAAGCACGTATCTCTTCCTAGAACAGATCTTCAACCCGAGGTACGGGAAATTTGTTTTTGATATGGTTTAGTGCTCAATAGTCCACACACATGCGAAATGTACCCATCATTTCTCTTGCACTGAAAGGACTAGAGAAAAAAGGGAGAGGAGCTAGGCCTTACCACCCTTGTCTACAATTCTTGTACTTGCCTCATGGTCTCCTCTTTTGTTGAGCTTGGGAAACTCGATAAGGAGGCTTGTTAGGCGGTGAGTTTCCTGGTAGGAGCTCAATTCGATGGTCATCATCCCTCGTTTTGGAGGTAAGTTCATAGGGATATCATTGATGAACACATCTTGGAATCCTTTTAGAAAATTAGACAAGTCTAACTCTTCTTTATTCCTACCATTTACACTTGATGAAACATTAGGACTTTTTAGGGAATCTTTGACAAAAATCATGTACGCAAAAACTGAGCTCTTCATTAATTTATCAAAAGTAGGAGAGTTTACAAGTGGTATAGTACGACCGGATTCACTAGCATCTATATACATGCTCTTTTCCTGTAGGTGAAGTAGATTCTCTTTGCAGGCAACCATGCGGTTGAAACATGGTGCCCCTAAGATAGCATCCTCATGTCAGAGAGGAGAGATAAATAAGTCTTTTTTGTCGACATAGATTTGGACATGAAGCCTCAACTTCCCAATCAAGAGAGTAATAAGGCTTGTTGTCCCTTGAAAGCGGTATCGGCAATTACAGTATCTCCCATCTCAAAAGCTTGAATGCTGAACTTGGTGGCCAACTCATTGATATGAAGTTGTGAGTAGAGCTAGGGTCAAACAAGATGAGGGCATCATTTTCCCTTACCTTTCCCCAAGCATAGGAGAGAGGTGATACTTTGTAATGAGCATCCTCTTTTGGAGATTCAATAGTGGAAGCTCTAGGAGTCTCATTCCGGGCATTTCTCTTGGGGCAAGTACGATAGCCATGTCCTTGCTCCCCATTTATGGTCCTTGCGAAAAGCTTCAAGCTCTTCAGGAGAGAGTTTGTTTTTACCTTTGTAAACTCCCTTCTCCTTGGACCGATTGTTGTTGTTATGGTTGAAATTGAATTCTGGGCATTGGTTTTCCCCTTTGCATCACTTTTGTCTTTGCTTTGGGATTGATATTCCTTCAAGCCCTTTGTTGGAAATTGATGCGTGAAGCAACCATGGTGTGGTGGATTACTTCAGTGATGATAGAACCAAGCCGTTGGGAGTTGACGTACTCGACAATCTCTTCAGGTAATCCCGCACAAAATTGTTGCTTTTGCTCTATATTTTGAAAGACAGTAGCCTTGAGATGTAAATCCCAAAACTTGTCCACATATTTGTGGATAGACTCATGGGAGACAAGCTTCAAACTTCGCCGCTTGCTTGCAAGGAATTGCTTCATGATGGAAACTCGTAGAGTTTCCATGTCTTTGGGGCTTTGTCGTTGCCATGAAGGCTAGCCCACCATTGAAGAGCCGATTTCTGGAAGTGCATAGCTACATGGCGTAGATTGGAGGACTTGGTGAAGCCCTCGTCTCCAAAGGCGATCAAATTGTTGGATGAAGGCCAATACTTTGTTGGTAGCACCAAAGGTGCCATCATAGGTGAGAAAAGAGATACTCTTTCCTCCCTCTTTGAACTTCTTACGCTTTTGTGACCTTTGCCATGCAGGGTAAGATTTGCAATGTTCTCTTCTCTTGTATTCTCTAGGAGAATAGCCATAGATTTTGTCGGAAGAGGAGGATGGTGATGAAGAAGGAGAAGAGGGTGACCTCTTTCTTGCCCTTTTCTTCCTTTGTCTCCTCTCTTCCTTTCAGAGCGACCAGGAGAACTATGGGTTGATCATTTCCGGAGTTGGTGACCTTCTAGACATCCATCTTCAGAGAGCCACATCTTCAAAAGAAACTTAGGGATTCATTACTTTCTCATTCTTTGGATTCCTCCTCTCGTATGGGAGAGAGTCTTCTTTTGGGTGTCTCATGAAAAGGCCTCCTAAGCTCTCTCTCCCCTTGGAGAGGAAGGGAAATACCATAAGCACAAATTTGTTGAGTAACTTTGGCTCGCAAAATAGGGTTGCCCATAGCTTGCTGCAACCAAGTAACAAGATAATTGACAAACATGGGGGCATCATCATTATCACCTTCATGTGCAAAATCAAAGTTATTAATGTTCATTCTACTCTCTTGGTTATTGTCAGCCATGCTAATTAAACTTATGTGTAGATTACTTTGTGCGTTGGTACCCTCAAAAAACTTAGTCGCTACTCTTCTTTACCTTTGAAAATCAATTCTCAAGAAGCCACCCCGTGGTTTAGACACCGTTGATTGCAAATACTAGTGGAGAGGGTCTAACATTGATTAGTTGATTATGGTTCCTGTTGAGCTTGCTTATAGCTCAATAATGGTTAAGACTATAGTTTCCAACGGTGTACCTCGAACTAAGTCCTTCCCAACGAAGATAATAGATCCCTGTCCCACTTACCCTAGTGCAATAAACATGCCCAACCTTTCATGGACAACTTAAGGACCTCTCTTCTTAAGCAAGAAAAGAACAATAGCTCTGATACCAGTGTGATGGAAATGGCCTATGAACTTTGAGAATAGCGGAATTAGGATAATTAAAGAGAGCATTTTTGTGAGACTAATTTGAGAACAAAGCGGGTGAACTTATTTAACGCTAGCAACTTAATCATAATACTTAATTAACTTGGCATGAACAATACTTTTGCAAGAGAGAGAGTTTAGAGAACTTGACAAAAATTGAGGACCGGATTTATGTGGAGCCAATCCCCCTCCAATAGGCTTTTGTATTATAGATTCTCCCATCAAGAGAGACTTGTACAATACAATCTTTGTGTTTCTTGTGACCTAGGTGATGCATTGAAGATGGAAAGCTTCATGCATCATGAGCATAACATAGACTTTGTAAAAAGCATTAACTATCCCCAGCCTTAGTCCCAAGGCCTCAAACACCTTCACAGGTGGAGAGGAGCTAGCGGGGATCAGGGTAGGAAAGAGGAAGAAGAATTGGTTTGATATTAGATTTTATGACATCTCCACTTGCCAAGACGAGTCTAAGAAGGGGATGCTAGTTCTAGCATGGAAGGCAATAAGGACAAGTGTTGGAGCTTGCTTGAGTTCCATTAGGACGTGTTTCCACCTCATTGGTCGTGTGAAGCATTCTAAATTAAGATAGTTGCACTCTCACACTTTGTCCTCTTGTCCTTTCTTGACAAAACTGCGAGGTTGCGTTACATAAACTTCCTCAAATATGTCACCATTCAAGAAAGCAGTATGATTGATGTGCATCCCAACCAAAATGAGTTGCCAATGCACATAGAAAACGCACAGTAGTCATACGAAAAGTGGGAGGCAAAGTCTCTTCATAATGTATGCCTCTTTGCTGTGCATAACCCTTTGCAACAAGTAGATCCTTATGGCGATCGATCTCACCATCCAGCTTGCGTTTCAACTTGTAAACCCACTTCGTACCAATGGCCTTTTTTCTAGGAGGCAAACACATAAAGTCCATGTGTCATTTTCTATAAGTGCATCATATTTCGATTACATGGTAGCCATCCAATTTTCTGAATTTTGTGCTTCATCAAAAGACAGAGGTTCCTCAACATCATGTAAGCTAGACACAGCCAAAGCATAAGAATCCGATGTGTTACCATATACATGTGGTAGTGATGTGTGTGAACACACTAGGACCGCCGGGGCATTTTTTCCCTCTTTAGGAGGTTTTTTCCCCCGTGCATTGTATATACGCCCATCACTCTAGGGCTATCTATCTTTCCATTGCACACTAAGTAACACACTCTCTATTGTGTGCCTTGAGCTTCCTTCGTCTTCTCCAATCTTTGTGTGTTTCTCTGCAACCCTAATTCCAACAATTGGTATCAGAGCAGGTCACGTCCTCCCGGGCTTAGTCGCCAGCTGCTCCAGCACACGCCTGCTCACTTTCTCCGATTTCAGTGAGCTTTGGTGAGCGTTCGCAGGTCGACAAATTTTTTGGGCAAGCTCGAAGAGTTTGGTCTGCTCAGAATTTTGATTTGGGCTCATTTCGGCTTCCGTTTCCACTACGGGCAGTACTGCACAGGCTATTTCGTCATTTAGTGCAGATTTTCTGTCAGTGCCGTTTTCTGCATAACAGGTGCCTTATAGTCTTCTACGGTTTGTGCTATATAGCACAAGTTGTTCCCGCTCCATTTCTCCTATTTTCGGGCAGTTTTCACATCAGGTGCAGCATTTACCATGGCTGACAACAACAACACAGATGTGTTCAAGATGTTTGCTGCTGAGGACAGTTTGGATGGGGACAACTACCCTATGTGGGCTTATATGATGCAACATGTTCTTGTGTCAAAAGGTGTCTCGAACATTGTGCAGGGCATTGATGTACGTCCTGGTTCTGAAGATGTAGGCGATGTTGAGGATGTTGCAGTCTTGCTGCAAGGATTGCAATTGTTAGAGTTGTTTTGCCTACGGCAGAACAAGCTCGTTGGGATGTTAAGGACGCGCAGGCTCATGCATTGATGCAGCAAAATCGCAAGGCTTGGGATATTCAAGCAGGTCTTTATGCAAGCCGCAATGAGGCTAAAATTGCTTTGCTGCGTAAAGAGCTGAGTCGAAGATTATGCATGAGGAAGATGATATGGACACTTTCCTTGCTAGTGTCAAGGATATCAATGAGCAACTTATTTCTGCAGGTGAAGTCATTTCAGACAGTTCCCTTGTGCAGACTGTTCTTGATGCCTTACCAGATTCCTACCAGACTTTTGCTAGTACTTGGAGACTTGATGACCCAAGGAAATCCTGAAGTTGTCAAGTTTGATGCATTATGCACATTGCTGTTGCAAGAGTCACTTTCCTAGAAAAACAGGACTAGGCAGCGTGCAGTTGAACAGGCTTTTATTGCTTCTCAAAGAAAGGGTGGTAACAGTAATGCAGCCACTTCTTATGGTTCTGCTGCGAGTGGCAAAAATTCTGTTCCTAATGCTTCTGCTGGCAGCACTTCGTCTGGCAATTCTGGTGATAAGGGCAAAAAGAAGATGCGTTGCCATTATTGTAAAGCCAATGATCACTTGATCAAGTCGTGTCCTAAGTTGAAGGCCAAAGAGGCTAAGAAGAAAGAGGGTGGTTCCACTGCAAATGCTGGTTCCACTACAAATGCAGCCATTGTTGAGTCTTCTGTGAAAGGAGACTGTGATGCTGATGTTGATGCAGAATGGGCTTTTAGCGCAGAGTGCACTTACAATCCTGCTGTCCATGATGCATGCTTGTCAGTTGCTGCAGATTCACATGTGTGGTATTTTGACAGTGGTGCTACAAAGCACATTACCTCACATCGTGAATTGTTTACCTCTCTCGAGTCTGTCCCTCATGGGAATTCAGTCACTTGTGCCAACAACGCCTCTTATCCAGTTCAGGAGTTGGAAAGATTGTGCTCACTGCTGCTAATGGCAGTTCCTTCACACTTGTTGATGCACTTTATGTACCTGGGATCAAGAAGAATCTCTTGTCTGTATCCGCACTTGCTAGACTTGGACTTGTAGTCAAATTTGTGGATGACAGATGTACAGTTCATGATCTCAGTTTTGGTGATGAAATTGTTGCATCTGGGCTTTTGTGCCGTGGGCTGTATAAGCTCACTTTGTATGACAAGTGTGGACAAAATTTTGCAAATGCTGTTGCAGATTCAAGGGCTATTTCAGATGCAAAACTTTGGCATGCACGTTTTGGTCATCTGAATTTTGCCAGTTTGCTGCGTTTGCAGAAATCTGATATGGTTGCTTCTTTGCCGCCTCTTGAAGCACCTGTCAAACATGTTTGTGAAGGCTGTATTCTGGGTAAAATGCAGCGTTCTAAGTTTCCAAAGGATGGTTCAGTTAGGGCCACATGCAGGTTGCAGCTTGTGCATAGTGATGTTTGTGGGCCCATGCAAACTCCGTCCTTGGGCAATTACCTGTACTTCGTGACTTTCATTGATGATTACTCCAGCATGCATGGGTATTCCGCTTAAAGCGAAGTCCGAAGTTTTTATGTGCTTCAAACAATTTTTGCTATGGCTGAAAATGTCTCAAAATGTACTATGGGCACCCTCCGTTCCGATCGAGGGGGGGGAGTATATGTCTCATGAATTTAATGCATTTCTGGCTAGTCGTGGGATAAAACACCAATGTACAGTGCCTTATACACCTCAGCAAAATGGTGTTGCTGAGAGGAAAAACAGGTCACTAACGGAAATGGCACGATGTATGGTCAAAAGTCAAGCTTTGCCGCATTCTTTTTGGCTTGAGGCCATCATGTGTGCCACTTATGTACTTAACAGGTGTCCTACGAAAGCTTTGCAGTCTATTACTCCATATGAAGCATGGCATGATAGAAAGCCTTCTATTGAGCACATGCGTGTTTTTGTTGTTTGGCATATGCTTTGGTGCCACAAGTGCAGCGCAGAAAATTGGATGATAAGGCTGTCAAATGTATTTTTGTTGGTTATAGTGCTGAAAGCAAAGGTTACAGGTTGTATCATCCGCAAACAAAACGTATTCTGGTTTCACGGGATGTAGTGTTTGTGGAAGATTCTGTTCAGCCCTTGCTGTCATGTACTAGAGACAGTAATGTAAGCTCACAGGACATTTATGACACTTTGTTGCCTCTTTTCAGTGGTGGAAATACGAATGTAAGTTCCAATGAGGCAAATGTACAGCCTATGGGGTTTCTGAAAATGTTTTAGAACAGCCTATTACTGATGCAGATGTACATGATGTACTTGATGAGGAAAGGGCTGAAAATGAGCAGGCTAGAGGTATGCCAAAATGGCTGGTGCACACTTTGCGTGACAGTAAATTGGATGCACCTTTATCTAGTCGTACTCGTTCAGGCTCTCGCCATGCATCTTATGCATCAGATTGTTATGCTTTGGCTGTGTCTAGTTTACATGATGTTGAGGAGCCTCTGTCTTTTGATGAAGCACAGAATTCAGAAAATTGGATTGGCTGCCATGCAATCAGAATATGATGCACTTATAGAGAATGACACATGGACTTTATGTGATTTGCCTCCTGGCAAAAAGGCCATTGGTACGAAGTGGGTTTACAAGTTGAAACGCAAGCCGGATGGTGAGATCGATCGCCATAAGGCTCGACTTGTTGCAAAGGGTTATGCACAACAAAAAGGCATAGATTATGAAGAGACTTTTGCTCCCACTTGTCGTATGACTACTGTGCGTTTTCTATGTGCATTGGCAGCTCATTTTGGTTGGGATGTACATCAATCAGACATTGTTACTGCTTTCTTGAATGGTGACATATTTGAGGAAGTTTATGTAACGCAGCCTCGCGGTTTTGTCATAAAAGGACAAGAGGACAAAGTGTGCAAATGTAAGAAGGCTTTGTATGGGTTGAAGCAATCTCCTCGTGCTTGGTATGAGAAAGCTGACACTCATTTGGTTAAACGAGGCTTTCGTAACAGTCCAACAGAAAGCACATTGTATGTAAAGCGTGAGGATGATGTATTTCTCATTGTGGTTCTTTATGTTGATGATTTGCTGATCACTGGACCAAATGAGAGACATATTGCTGAATTTAAGGCTGATTTGAATGCTACTTTCAAGATGAAAGATTTGGGGCTGTTGCATCATTACTTGGAAAAGTTTACATAGAGACATTGCTATGTATGTTTTGGACTTGAGGATTGCAAACCTATTGCCACTCCCATGCAAACCTATTGAAACAAACAGTTTTGAAGTTGAGTCTACATGATGCTGGCGATCCTGCTGATGTCACTCTTTACCAAACTGCTGTTGGCTGCCTCATTTATGTATGCAACACGAGGCCAGATATTCAGTTTGCAGTGTCACAGGTCAGCAATTTATGCATAGCCCAGGGTCTAAGCATTGGCAGGCTGTCAAGAGGATTTTTCGCTACCTTAGTGGCACTTTACATCTTGGCTTGTTTTATCCGAAGGGGGGATCATTGCCGCCAGACTTACATGCTTTTTCGGACTCAGATTGGGTTGGTTGTTTTGACACGCGAGTGTCCACAAGTGGTTTTTGTTTCATGCTTGGCAGTTCATGTATATCATGGTTGAGCAAGAAGCAACCTACTGTGGCCACTTCGAGTTGTGAGGCTGAGTACAGGGCAGTCTTCACAGCTACGGTTGAGTGTGTATGGCTCAGACGCCTTATGGCGGACTTGGGTGTTGGACAGGACACTGCCAACACTATCTACACTGACAGTGAGAGCGCATTGGCAGTTGCGAGGAACCCAGTTTTTCATGCTTGCACAAAGCACATTGAGGTGCATTACCACTATGTCAGGGAGAGGCTCTCAGCAGGAGAGATGAGCTTGGCTTATGTGCCAACACAGGACAACCTTGCAGATCTTTTCACAAAGGCATTGTCTCGTGAGAAGCTTGAAGCTTTCCGCAAAGCTTTGGGCTTACTCCCCTTTGTGGACTGATCCTGTCCTCAGGGCATGGCACTTCCCTTTACTCATGTGCCAGCTCTCGTTCACCGCATCACTCCAGGGGGGATTTGTTACCATATACATGTGGTAGTGATGTGTGTGAACACACTAGGACCGCCGGGGCATTTTTTCTCTCTTTAGGAGGTTTTATCCCCCGTGCATTGTATATACGCCCATCACTCTAGGGCTATCTATCTTTCCATTGCACACTAAGTAACACACTCTCTATTGTGTGCCTTGAGCTTCCTTCGTCTTCTCCAAGCTGTGTGTGTTTCTCTGCAACCCTAATTCCAACACGATGCATAAGATGCATGGCAAGAGCCTGAATGAGTACGACTAGATAAAGGTGCATCCAATTTATTGTCATGCAATGTATGCACCAGCCATTTTGGCATACCTCTAGCCTGCTCATTTTCAACCCTTTCCTCATCAAGTACATCATGTACATCTGCATCAATAATAGGCTGATTTGTAACATTTTCAGAAACCCCCATAGGCTGTACATTTGCCTCATTGGAATTTACATTTGTATCTCCACCACTGAAAAGAGGCAACAAAGTGTCATAAATGTCCTGTGAGCTTACATTACTGTCTCTAGTACATGACAGCAAGGGGGCTGAGCAGAATCTTCCACAAACACTACATCACGTGAAACCAGAATACACTTTGTTTGTGAATGATACAACCTGTAGCCTTTGCTTTCAACACTATAACCAACAAAAATACATTTGACAGCCTTATCATCCAATTTTTTGCGATGTGTTTGTGGCACCAAAGCATATGCCAAACAACCAAAAACACGCATATACTCAATAGAAGGCTTTC
Source organism: Adiantum capillus-veneris (assembly GCF_014529385.1). Lineage (NCBI taxonomy): Eukaryota > Viridiplantae > Streptophyta > Polypodiopsida > Polypodiales > Pteridaceae > Adiantum > Adiantum capillus-veneris. The sequence goes on along the minus strand of NC_140935.1, from coordinate 9,908,957 downwards.
TATCATGCCATGCTTCATATGGAGTAATAGACTGCAAAGATTTTGTAGGACACCTGTTTAATACATAAGTGGCACACATGCTGGCCTCAAGCCAAAAAGAATGCGGCAAGGCTTGACTTTTGACCATACATCATGCCATTTTCGTAAGTGACCTGTTTTTCCTCTTAGCAACACCATTTTGCTAAGGTGTATAAGGCACTGTACATCGGTGTTTTATCCCATATACTCCCCCCTCGATCGGAACGGAGGGTCCCCATAGTACATTTTGATACATTTTCATCCATATCCAAAAATTGTTTGAAGTACATAAAAACTTCGGACTTTGCTTTAAATGGAAATACTCATGCATGCCTGGAGAAATCATCAATGAAAGTCACAAAGTAAAGGTAATTACCCATGGACAGAGTTTGCATGGGCCCACAAACATCACTATGCACAAGCTGCAACCTGCATGTGGCCCTAATTGAGCCATCCTTTGGAAACTTTGAAAGCTGCATCTTACCCAAAATACAGCCTTCACAAACATGTTTGACAGGTGCTTCAAGAGGCGGCAAAGAAGCAACCATATCAGATTTCTGTAAACTTAGCAAACTGGCAAAATTCAGATGACCAAAATGTGCATGCCAAAGTTTTGCATCTGAAATAGCCCTTGAATCAGCAACTGCATTTGCAAAATTTTGTCCACACTTGTCATAAAAAGTGAGCTTATACATCCCACAACACAAAAGCCCAGATGCAACAATTTCATCACCAAAAGTGAGATCATGAACTGTACATCTTTCATCCACAAATTTGACTACAAGTCCAAGTCTAGCAAGTGTGGATACAAACAAAATATTTTTCTTGATCCAAGGTACATAAAGTGCAATAGCAAGTGTGGAAGAACTGCCATTTGCAGCAGTAATCACAATCTTTCCAAGTCCCTAAATCGGATAAGAGGCATTGTTGGCACAAGTGAATGAAGATAGACTCAAGAGAGGTGAACAATTCACGATGTGAGGTAATGTGCTTTGTAGCACCACTATCAAAATACCACACATGTGAATATGCAGCAACTGACATGCATGTATCATGGACAACAGGATTGTAAGTGCACTTTGCACTAAAAGCCCATTCTACATCAACATCAGCATCACAGTCTCCTTTCACAAAAGACTCAACAATGGTTGTATTTGTAGTGGAACCAGCATTTACAGTGGAACCACCCTCTTTCTTCTTAGCCTCTCTGGCCTAAGCGTATTTTGGTTTCATGGAGGTAGTGTTTGTGGAAGATTCTGTTCAGCCCTTGCTGTCATGTACTAGAGATAGTAATGTAAGCTCAAAGGACATTTATGACACTTTGTTGCCTCTTTTTAATGGTGGAATTACGAATGTAAATTCCAAAGAGGCAAATGTATAGCCTATGGGGGTTTTTGAAAATGTTACAAATCAGCCTATTATTGATTCAGATGTGCATGATGTACTTGATGAGGAAAGGGATGAAAATGAGAAGGCTAAGAGGTACAAAGCACAATGAGGTGTATTACCACTATGTCAAGGAGAGGCTCTTAGTAGCTCGAAGCTTTCCGCAAAGCTTTAGACTTACTCCCCTTTGTGGATTGATCATGTCCTCAAGGCATGGGACTTCCCTTTACTCATGTGCCAGCTCTGGTTTACCGCATCACTCTAGGGGGGATTTGTTACCATATACATGTGTTAGTGATGTGTGTGAACACACTAGGACCATCGAGGCATTTTTTCCCTCTTTAGGAGGTTTTATCCCCCATGCATTGTATATACACCCATCACTCTAGGGATATCTATCTTTCCATTGCACATTAAGTAACACACTCTCTATTGTGTGCCTTGATCTTCCTTCGTCTTCTCCAAGCTGTGTGCCTTTCCTTGCAACCCTAATTCCAACAACACTTTATCACATAATCAACATCTGAAATGTCTTCCTATTCAACTCATTTAGAAATCGGTGTATCTTTTTATAATACTAATCGCCATGGAGCTCAGGTTTACCTGGATCCTAATGAAGAGTATGCTATTTGCATTGATGACCACGGCATAGAGTTTGAAGAGGAAATCAGGGCAAACAAACAAGGCATCATTAGGTTGGTCCCATCACATGCAAGTGACCTTGAACACTCATTGCTCTTCTAGAAGATGAGTAGGGGAAAAATAAGATCTCACCCTCTTGATTTACTTGATTTACAGTTCCCTTTTGCTGCGAATCTGACAGATTTACACTATTTTGACCATAACTTTTTACCTGTAGCTCGGAATGACATGCTTCAAAAGGAAAATTTGACCTTCTCAACATGTTTGATATAAATTTGGACTATTCTTCACACCCGTGCACCAAGGAATTCGGTTTGGAAGGTCCACACTAGGCTAGGGAACCTTTTGCTTCCAAGTCTTCTTGTATGGGCCCTTTGCTTGTATGCATCCAAGGGGAATCATGCTTTTTCAAAACGGTATGATGCTTAAACAAATAGAGGAGGGCCCAATATTATTTTCTTGTGAAAAGAATATACAATTTGAGTCTTTTTGAAAGGAGAAAAACTATATGTATATTCTTAAGAGATATTGGGCCACCTATATAGGGGGCATAGAAGACTTGTTTTACTTGATTTATAGTTCCCTTTTGCTGTGAATCTGACAGATTTACACTATTTTGACCATAACTTTTTACCTGTAGCTTGGAATGACATGCTTCAAAAGGAAAATTTGACCTTCTCAACATGTTTGATTTGAATTTGGACTATTATTCACGCCCATGCACCAAGGAATTCGGATTGGAAGGTCCACACCAGGCTAGGAAACCTTTTGCTTCCAAGTCTTTTTGTATGGGCCCTTTGCTTGTATGCATCCAAGGGGAATCATGCTTTTTCAAAAGGGTATGATGCTTAAACAAATAGAGGAGGGCCCAATATTATTTGCTTGTAAAAAGAATATACAATTTGAGTCTTTTTGAAAGGAGAAAAACTATATGTATATTCTTAAGAGATATTGGGCCACCTATATAGGGGGCATAGAAGACTTGTAGAGATGGACCATAATCTTTGGTAAAGACAAGTGGAGAGTTGATTTTCCATGGTAATTTATCTATATGGGAGGGAAGATGGATATATTATTTTTCTATTACCAATTCACGAGAGGTAAGAAAGTTTGGGGGTAGATAGCTGGTTATTGTATGTTTACTTTTATTTACAAAGCAAAAACGAAAAGGGTGGTAATATAAATATATGACTAAGGTGACATTTTTTTGGGAAGAGTACAATGTATGTGTCGCCACAAAGGTTAAACGAAGAGGGGGAATTTACTCTAGATAACTTAATAGCGTAGAAAAATATATACACATATGAGGAAGAGGACGTTGAGTAGGCTGAAAAATGTTGCAAAAAGATGGTTACCATTTTATGCCACTCATATTAGCCCTCCCCCAAGCCTAGAGATATTCATATCTTTAGGACGACGGTGTTGCTTCTTTTTCTTCTTTTTTTTCCTTTTTTTTGTCATTTTTTCTTTTCCACTTTTTTTTTTCAATAGGAGTGTCATGCACTCTTTTACTCCATTAGACCTGCTTTTCATTACCTCAATCCCATAAATCGGAGATGGGAGGGTTGCCTTAGGTATGTTCAGATTTTAAGGCTGGTTCTTCTTTGCACATCAAAGCTTTAAAAATAGGTGGAGCATTTGCCTAGCCGAAGGGATCCATGCCAATTTGGAGCTTAGATGATGTAGGCAGATGACTTCCTATCAACGGATTGATACGTTGAAAGTAGGGCTTTAATCTCCATCCATTGACTCTATTCTCAAGCTGTTGAGTTAGCCTTTGTAAAACCTCTTGTTGAGAGTTATCTCCTATTTGTGAAGATTGTGCAAGAGGGGCCCTAATTGGTGCTTCCATGGTTTGTGAAGACTCCCTCTTACTCACTTCATTCAAACCGCTTGCTCTATGTGCTTGGAAGTGTAGTTTTCTAAACTTGATGATGGCTACCTCACGTGCTTCTTCAAAGGTGGATGGGAATTTTAGCTCTACTTTATCCTTTAAAAGTGGATACAAGCCAACCATGAATCTCTCTTTTTTTAGAAATTTAGGTGCACCACCATGATTTTCTAATGTAGCCTCCCACCTACCCCCAAGATTGACAAAGGTTGCTTCATAAGAGGGATAGTCTTCAAGTGATACCTGCTTATGTCCAATAACACATTTCCATAGTCCTTCAGAAGTATTACCTTGCCCGAATTTGGAGAGGAAGCTTGCTCGCAGTCTCTCCCAGTTGGACTTGATTTGGGGTTCCAAGGTCTCATACCATGCTTTAGATTCTTCTTTTAGAACCAACGAGAAGGCTCGTAGCTTTACTTCCTCTTCATCTATCCCGGATATGAGATGTGCCATCTCCAAGTTGTCAAGAAACTCTTGCGCATCTTACCCACTTCTTGCATAGAAGGTGGAAAAAGAACTTGACATTTTGTTTAGACTTTTTGAGATTTTTTTTTTTATAAAAGAAACTTTTCTCTTACGGGCCGCACAAGATTGTTGACACTATAAATCTGATTACATTAAAATGAAGATGTACACATCCATTGTTAATTTGTACTTTATCATAGGTAGAATAAATGGAATAAATGAATTAATTGAAGCATTGATTTCATTGAGGCGAGTGGATCCAAATATCCTCCTTATGATAGATTGAAACCTATACTTAGTTGCAATGATTATATGAATGGATTGCCGAGCAATAGGCCTAAAAGGTTCATTGTTTTGATCGTGATTCATGTGCTACTCCTCGTTGTTGGTTTGAAGACCTCGTTCCTTCATATGGCCCTTGAGCACCCCTTCACCACTCCTTGTTCCTGCCTTTGAAACAAAATGAAAATGTGAACATCAAAAGAAGTTTCATAATTGATGATTGGAAGTATAATTGGATTGGGTGATGCCAGTATTTCTCTAAGTTTTTCTGCACCAAACATAAAAACAATGCGTTGCTGGAAAAATACTTTTCTATCTATGTGAATTTTTACTCTAATGTGTTGTGCAAAATGAAATGGATAGATGGGAACTCCAGTGTTCATCACTAAAAAATTTGAAGGTACCTTGGAAATATGTTCCTCAGTGGGGGCACCACTCTATGAAGGCGAGCTTTTTGAAATGGGGCCTCTAAACCCAAACCAATGGGCCTACCCTCACAAAATGTTCGTAAAGAGGTACGCACACTACTTGGGGCACCACCTTCTTTTGGGAGTGGAGAAGGAAACCAATCAAAATAACACTTGCACTCACCCACTCAAGCAACACACTTTCAAAACCCCCTTACTCTATATACACTTTGGACACTTGAACACCATCAACGATTATGCAACCCAATGCCGTGCATCAAATTAAATATGCAATTTATGGAATAGCATTCACCTTCTCCCCATAAGAATACCCATAATACATCCAAACTAATCATCAAAAAATCTTGCGCACAAGACTTGCCTCTCAAACACACAAGAGAATCACTTACATCAAACTAACACACTTTGCATAAAGAGCTCATCTCCATCTATGCAATGCCGTGACACAAATAAAATCACCATGAAAGGTAGCCACATGCAAATGTAATGAAGCAAAACAGAGTTGGAGTGAGAAATTTCTTTAGACCAATTGAATAAGTGTGGAGAAACAAACCAATGGTAAATTGAGAATAGAACACTTACTTGATTTCTTGCACACCTTTTAAGGGGAGGACAGACGCTGGCTAACCATCACGAATTGCGACACTTGAAAGTTTTGAAGATGATTTAATGATCATTAACATAACCATAAGAGAGATCATGATGTATTTACAAGTTATTTAGGTGCTACAAATGATTTATTGGGTTGATGGAGTAAGAGATTGTAGAATAGAAAGAGTGGAGGATAGAGTTGCACTTCCTCCAAAGTGGAGGGTTAGGAGGGAGGATGTGAAAGAGGGAGAGTTGGGGTTTTCTCTACTATTGATCAAGAAACAACATGAAGTTGAAAATATAGGTGTGTGTCCTTGAGTCTCTCCAAGGGGGGCTATTTATAGTTGTGTAGGAGTGGGATTATGCTACACTTAATTAGGGTGAGTGATTAACCCTAATTAAGTGTCCTTTGACCACTCATTGAATATTGGACATAAAAGGGACTATTTATTCACCAACAATATCATTTTAGACCGTGAAGGCTCCATAGAGTTCCTTAATGTAGGTGGGCCCCACGGGTGGCTCCTGCGGGGTATCTCAACTTGTCTGTCTTGGCATTTAGAAAGCATCTTTAGGTTGGTCCCATCACATGCAAGGGACCTTGAGCACTCATTGCTCTTCTAGAAGATGAGTAGGGGAAAAATAAGATCTCACCCTCTTGATTTACTTGATTTACAGTTCCCTTTTGCTGCGAATCTGACAGATTTACACTATTTTGACCATAACTTCTTACCTGTAGCTCGGAATGACATGCTTCAAAAGGAAAATTTGACCTTCTCAACATGTTTGATATGTATTTGGACTATTATTCATACCCATGAACCAATGAATTCGGTTTGGAAGGTCCACACCAGGCTAGGAAACCTTTTGCTTCCAAGTCTTCTTATATGGGCCCTTTGCTTGTATGCATCCAAGGGGAATCATGCTTTTTCAAAAGGGTATGATGCTTAAACAAATAGAGGAGGGCCCAATATTATTTGCTTGTAAAAAGAATATACAATTTGAGTCTTTTTGAAAGGAGAAAAACTATATGTATATTCTTAAGAGATATTGGGCCACCTATATAGGGGGCATAGAAGACTTGTAGAGATGGACCATAATCTTTGGTAAAGACAAGTGGAGAGTTGATTTTCCATGGTAATTTATCTATATGGGATGGAAGATGGATATATTATTTTTCTATTACTAATTCACGAGTGGTAAGAAAGTTTGGGGTAGATAGTTGGTTATTGTATGCTTACTTTTATTTACAGAGCAAAAAAGAAAAGGGTTGTAATATAAATGTATGACTAAGGTGACATTTTTTGGGAAGAGTACAATGTGTGTGTCGCCACAAAGGTTAAACGAAGAGGGGGAATTTACTCTAGATAACTTAATAGCGTAGAAAAATATATACACATATGAGGAAGAGGACGTTGAATAGGCTAAAAAATGTTGCAAAAAGATGGTTACCATTTTATGCCACTCATATTAGCCCTCCCCCAAGCCTAGAGATATTCATATCTTTACGAGGACGGTGTTGCTTCTTTTTCTTCTTTTTTTTTTTTTTTTGTCATTTTTTCTTTTCCACTTTTTTTTTTTCAATAGGAGGAGTGTCATGCACTCTTTTACTCCATTAGACCTGCTTTTCATTACCTCAATCCCATAAATCGGAGATGGGAGGGTTGCCTTAGGTATGTTCAGATTCCAAGGCTGGTTCTTCTTTGCACATCAAAGCTTTAAAAATAGGTGGAGCTTAGATGATGTAGGCAGATGACTTCCTATCAACGGATTGATACGTTGAAAGTAGGGCTTTAATCTCCATCCATTGACTCTGGTCTTGTAGAGTTTTCCTAATAAATCTGCTAATCTGTAACTACCATTCCCCAACTTTGTTTTTATCATGAAAGGTCACTCCCATCTTTGCAGAAACTTTTTGTCAAGTCGAGTATCAAGTCGGTTATCATAGCGAAGAACCAACATACCTTCCTTCAATCCTTTCCCCTTGAGCTTCGTGTTGATTTTGTCCCTTTGGCTTGTCGCTTTGGTGATGTAGTGATCAATGGACTCTTCTCTATCTAGCTCAAGTCGTTGGAGATCTAAGATCCTTTCATGTAGAACCTCTTTTGGTTTTTTTGCCACTCTTGTAAGAACGCGCAAGCTTGAGAGCTCTACCTCAATGGGGAGAAGTGCCTCCTGTCCATAAACTAGATGAAAAGGGGTGAGTTGGGTAGATACCTTGAAAGATGTCCTATACGCCCAAAGAGCAGCCGTCAAATGGCGATCCCAATCATTAGGCCGGTCCACAACCTGCTTAGAAATGATCTTACATATCATTCCTTTCACTTTTTCCACCAATCCATTGCATTGAGGATAGTAGGGTGTGGAATGCAGGTGTTTCACTTTTAACCTCCTCAAGAGATCATTCAAAAGGTCATCCCTAAAACCCGGGCCTCGATCTGATAAGATTTCTAGGGGTGTTCCAAACCTACTACAAATATGGTCAAAAATAAACTTTGATACCTCTTTAGTTGTGATTCGGGTTGTGCTTGTTGCTTCCGCCCATCGTGTCATGTAGTCGACACCCATGATGATGAAAACCTTCTGTGTAGAAGTACAAGGTAGGGGACCTATTGCATCCACACCCCACTTTTCAAAAGGGCCATAAGATATTATTGGGACTTGAGGCTCATATGTTGGTCGTCTATCACCAGCAATTTGGCATGGCTTACATGCCTTACACCAATATTGGACATCACGATGTAAGCTCGGCCAAATAAACCTTGCTTGTAAAATATTCCTACTTGTAATATCTTGAGAAAAGTGACCACCACAGACATCATCATGACATGAAAGAAGAATTTTCTCTATATCTTGCACACCTGGTACTCTTCTCAAGAACAAATCTTTCCCTTTGTGATATAAATCATCCCCGATCAACTGGTAAGGTGTGGCCTTCTTCATTAGTCTATGTCTTTGCACCTTGTCTAAGTGTTTGGGACACTCACCTGCTTGTAGAAAGAAGATAATGTCTTTTACCTCCTCTTGACCTTGATATTTGGGTTCATATAGTTTCACACCTCCTACCGCCATTTGAATCTTTTCATTTGCGAGTAAGTCTGCTTCCTTGTTATGAGTTCTCACAATGTCTTGTACCTATGTTGCTTTAAAACCCTTCATCAAAGCTCTTACACTACTAAGCCACTCAAACAATGTACGATACTTGCACCTCCAAGTCCCTTGGATTTGCCTGACCACTAGCAAAGAATCACCTTTTATAATAAGTCTTTGTATGCCTAATTCTTTGCATTCTTCTAACCCAAGGGTTAGAGCAGCATACTCAGCCTCATTGTTAGAGTGAACATTGGGTAGAGTGATACCTTTTCTAACCATTACCTCCTTTTGTGGGTTCAAAATGATGATCCTCCCTGCTGCTTTGTCTTGTTGGCGTTGATAAGCTCCGTCAAAGAATAAAGTATGGGCATTATCAATCTCCTTCACTTTGAACTGTTTTGAGCCTTCCTCTCTTTGTAGTCGTGATCCTTCCCTTTCTCTCACTTTGTAGGTGGGAATGTCTGCAAGTCCTGCTCTTGTGCTATCTTCTACAAGGAAAGTGTATATAAATTCTTGGAGTTCAAGCACCCACTTTGCTATTCTAGATGAGAGGCTCATGTGTTGTACTACATATGGTAGATTGTGCTCTAAGGTGAGAAAAACAAATGGCACAGGGAGAAGATACGATCGAAACTTCCTTACCGCAAACAAGATTGCAAAGACCACTTTCTCCATTTCAGTGTATCCCTTCTCGGCCGGAGTCATCACCTTGCTTGCAAAATAGATCAGCCTCATGTATGATGTTTTAGGATCTTTTTGCATCAAAACAACACCAATAGCTTCAAAACCTACACTTGGAGTGACATAGTAGGTCTCCTTTGGATCTGGTGGCATTAGGATTGGGAGAGGACTAAGAATGCCCTTCACTTCCTCAAAAAATTTTGCATGTTCCCTCCCCCATTCAAATGTAGATTGGCTTGCCAACCTATGCAAAGGGGCGATGGCTTCTGCTAGGAGATGGATGAAGCGAGACATGTACCTCACTTTGTGGTTGAAGGTCATTAGCTCCTTAGTTGTTGTTGGTGGAGATAATGACAAAAGGGCCTCTACTTTAGAGGGATCCACTTGAATTCCTTGTGAAGAAACCACATGGCCTAGCAAAACCACCCGAGATTCACCGATATGACACTTATCTGGGTTGAGTTGTCCCCCAAATTGATGGATCCTCTTAAGCCCCTCTTCAACTTTTTGGCAGTGAAGTGATCTACAACTATAAATACAAAAATCATCCATAAAGACTCTTATAGATTTTCCAAAGAATGGTTGAAATACAAATATTGTGAATCTCATGAAGGTGCTAGGAGCATTGGTGAGCCCAAAAGGCATTACTCTGAATGCAAAACATCCCCAAGGTGTGATGAAGGTGGTTTTTGGTTGGTCCTCTTCTGCTATTCTAATTTGAAAATATCCTGAATACCCATCACACACAGTGTAGCATTCGTGACCTGCTACTTCATTCAAAATTTCATCTTGGAAAGGGAGAGGGAAGTGGTCCCTCTTTGTCGCAGCGTTGAGGGGTTTGTAATCCACGCAGACCCTCCACTTACCATTCTTCTTGGGAGTGACTACAATAGATGATACCCATTCGGAGTTGGATACTGGATAGATGAAGCCAGCCTTCAAGAGTCGATTCACTTCTTGTAGGAGAGCCTTTTGTTGCAGAGATCCTAGTCGCCTTAACTTTTGAGCCACGGGTTTGGTCCCTGGTATCAATTCAATTCGATGCTCTATTACATCTACACCTCTTATTTGTGAGTAGTCAGTGATAAACAAATTGGGATACCTCCTTAACATATTGATGTAGGACCTCTTCTCCTCACAAGTCAGATCTTTTGCAAGCATCTTCTCAAATCCTTCTTCAAGGTGGTGGCATCTTTCATCCCCTCGTGTGTGATTGTCTGTTGGCTTTTCTTCTACAGAAACATCTTGGGTGTTGGCGTTGAATACAATTCCCATTACCTCCAAAGAAGACTCCTCTTCACTGATTGATGCACTGGTTGATGCTTTCTCATCACTTGAGTAAGGACTCTCCTCCTCGCTCTCTTCATCTACCGTGGTTTCATATTTGATATCTAGCTGCTTTCCTTCTCTCCAATCATACACCACCGGTTGACCCTTCTTAAGAATCAAACGACCACTTCCCCATTTTTTATCTTCATTCACAGCAATGAGCCAAGGCCTCCCTAGGATGATGGGATAGCCCTACCCCTTAGCTGGCATGACATACATATCCACTCGTGCATCTATGTTACACACAAAGACTTTTACATTTTCAATGATCCCCAAACACTTCACACTTGAGTTGTTGGCTAGCCTAGCTTGACAATTAGAGGACTTTGTAATTTCCAGCCCTAACCTGTTCATTGATTTTTCCGTGATCACACACATTTGAGCTCCACCATCAACATATACATTAGACACCTTTTTACCCCTTATGTAAGCATCCACAATGGGTTCCACATCTTTTTGTAGCTTTGAGGCCACAACCTTAATGGAAAGATTTGCTTTCTTTTTTGGAATTCTTGTACTTACCAACTTTGGCCATTGCCTTCTTGCTTTGGCTGATAGGTGTAGAAGTTGAGGCCATGAAATGTTTGGCTTTTGGGTTTGTAAATCCTCCAGGATGTTGTAGGGCTCTAGCTCCTTTCCCAATGGGAAGTCGTTGATACCAATTTCCCTTCGCCTTGATCTTTTCTTCCTGCTACTTTCAGTTTCTTCCATCTTTGACTTCTTTTTCTTGTCCCTTCTGGTTGAATTTGTTCCTTCACTTCTCATGTCTTCATCCTTATCATGTGCTCTTGTGCTTTTTTTCTGCCGGCATAACATCAAAGTTTAGAGTATGCTCATCTATTACCTCTTCTAGCTTGATGATGTTGACTCCTCTTTCTTCCTCCTCATGTGGGACGGGAGGTATATTTGCTGGTGGTGGTGGTCGACGAAGGATTTGTGGGCCTTGAGTTAGTTCTTGCTGCAGTGTGAGAGGAGGCAATCTAGGGGGATATATGTCTCCCGGAAGTCTCCTTGGATGTGGACAATTGTACATTCCATGGCTCATTTCATTGCAATTCCAACATCGCAACTCTTGAGCTTGTCTTCGTTGATTGTGATTCCTTTCTCTTGGTTGTCGTTGTTGAGGTAGGCCCTGTACTAGATTCAGAGTGAGGTTCTCAACCTGTTGAGTTAGCCTTTGTAAAACCTCTTGTTGAGAGTTATCTCCTATTTGTGAAGATTGTGCAAGAGGGGCCCTAATTGGTGCTTCCATGGTTTGTGAAGACTCCCTCTCACTCACTTCATTCAAACCCCTTGCTCTATGTGCTTGGAAGTGTAGTTTTCTAAACTTGATGATGGCTACCTCACGTGCTTCTTCGAAGGTGGATGGAAATTCTAGCTCTACTTTAGCCTTTAAAAGTGGATACAAGCCAACCATGAATCTCTCTTTTTTTAGAAAGTTAGGTGCACCACCATGATTTTCTAATGTAGCCTCCCACCTACCCCAAAGATTGACAAAGGTTGCTTCATAAGAGGGATAGTCTACAAGTGATACATGCTTATGTCCAATAAGACATTTCCATAGTCCTTCAGAAGTATCACCTTGCCCGAACTTGGAGAGGAAGCTTGCTCGCAGTCTCTCCCAGTTGGACTTTATTTGGGGTTGCAAGGTCTCATACCATGCTTTAGCTTCTGCTTTTAGAACCAACGGGAAGGCTCGTAGCTTTACTTCCTCTTCATCTATCCCTGATATGAGATGTGCCATCTCCAAGTTGTCAAGAAACTCTTGCGCATCTTCCCTACTTCTTGCATAGAAGGTGGAAAAAGAACTTGACATTTTGTTTAGACTTTTTGAAATTTTTTTTAAAAAAAGAAAACTTTTCTCTTACGGGCTACACAAGATTGTTGACACTATAAATCTGATTAGATTAAAATAAAGATGTACACATGCATTGTTAATTCGTACTTTATCATAGGTAGAATAAATGGATTAATTGAAGCATTGATTTTATTGAGGCGAGTGGATCCAAATATCCTCCTTATGATAGATTGAAACCTATATTTAGTTGCAATGATTATATGAATGGATTGCCGAGCAATAGGCCTAAAAGGTTCATTGTTTTGATCGTGATTCATGTGCTACTCCTCGTTGTTGGTTTGAAGACCTCGTTCCTTCATATGGCCCTTGAGCACCCCTTCACCACTCCTTGTTCTTGACTTTAAAACAAAATCAGAATGTGAACATCAAAAGAAGTTTCATAATTGATGATTGGAAGTATAATTGGATTGGGTGATGCCAGTATTTCTCTAAGTCTTTCTTCACCAAACATAAAAACAATGCATTGCTGGAAAAATACTTTTCTATCTATGTGAACATTTACTCTAATGTGTTGTGCAAAATGAAATGGATAGATGGGAACTCCATTGTTCATCACTAAAAAATTTGAAGGTAACTTGGAAATATGTTCCTCAGTGGGGGCACCGCTTTATGAAGGCGAGCTTTTTAAAATGGGGCCTCTAAACCCAAACCAACAGGCCTACCCTCACAAAATGTTCGTAAAGAGGTACGCACACTACTTGGGGCACCACCTTCTTTTGGGAGTGGAGAAGGAAACCAATCAAAATAACACTTGCACTCACCCACTCAAGCAACATACTTTGAAAACCCCCTTACTCTATATACACTTTGGACACTTGGACACCATCAACGATTATGCAACCCAATGCCGTGCATCAAATGAAATATGCAATTTGTGGAATAGCATTCACCTTCTCCCCATAAGAATACCCATAATACATCCAAAATCCTCATCAAAAAATCTTGCGCACAAGACTTGCCTCTCAAACACACAAGAGAATCACTTACATCAAACTAACACACTTTGCATAGAGAGCTCATCTCCATCTATGCAATGGCGTGACACAAATAAAATCACCATGAGAGGTAGCCACATGCATATGTAATGAAGCAAAAGAGAGTTGGAGTGAGAAATTTATTTAGACCAATTGAATAAGTGTGGAGAAACAAACCAATGGTAAATTGAGAATAGAACACTTACTTGATTTCTCGCACACCTTTTAAGGGGAGGACAGACGCTGGCTTTATAACCATCACGAATTGCGACACTTGAAAGTTTTGAAGATGATTTAATGATCATTAACATAACCATAAGAGAGATCATGATGTATTTACAAGTTATTTAGGTGCTACAAATGATTTATTGGGTTGATGGAGTAAGAGATTGTAGAATAGAAAGAGTGGAGGATAGAGTTGCACTTCCTCCAAAGTGGAGGGTTAGGAGGGAGGATGTGAAAGAGGGAGAGTTGGGATTTTCTCTACTATTGATCAAGAAACAACATGAAGTTGAAAATATAGGTGTGTGTCCTTGAGTCTCTCCAAGGGGGGCTATTTATAGTTGTGTAGGAGTGGGATTATGCTACACTTAATTAGGGTGAGTGATTAGCCCTAATTAAGTGTCCTTTGACCACTCATTGAATATAGGACATAAAAGGGACTATTTATTCACCAACAATATCATTTTAGACCGTGAAGGCTCCATAGAGTTCCTTAATGTAGGTTGGCCCCACCATGAGGCCCCACGGGTGGCTCCTGCGGGGTATCTCAACTTGTTTGTCTTGGCATTTAGAAAGCATCTTTAGGTTGGTCCCATCACATGCAAGGGACCTTGAGCACTCATTGCTCTTCTAGAAGATGAGTAGGGGAAAAATAAGATCTCACCCTCTTGATTTACTTGATTTACAGTTCCCTTTTGCTGCGAATCTGACAGATTTACACTATTTTGACCATAACTTCTTACCTGTAGCTCGGAATGACATGCTTCAAAAGGAAAATTTGACCTTCTCAACATGTTTGATATGTATTTGGACTATTATTCATGCCCAGGAACCAATGAATTCGGTTTGGAAGGTCCACACCAGGCTAGGAAACCTTTTGCTTCCAAGTCTTCTTGTATGGGCCCTTTGCTTGTATGCATCCAAGGGGAATCATGCTTTTTCAAAAGGGTATGATGCTTAAACAAATAGAGGAGGGCCCAATATTATTTGCTTGTAAAAAGAATATACAATTTGAGTCTTTTTGAAAGGAGAAAAACTATATGTATATTCTTAAGAGATATTGGGCCACCTATATAGGGGGCATAGAAGACTTGTAGAGATGGACCATAATCTTTGGTAAAGACAAGTGGAGAGTTGATTTTACATGGTAATTTATCTATATGGGATGGAAGATGGATATATTATTTTTCTACTACGAATTCACAAGAGGTAAGAAAGTTTGGGGGTAGATAGTTGGTTATTGTATGTTTACTTTTATTTACAAAGCAAAAAAGAAAAGGGTGGTAATATAAATATATGAATAAGGTGACATTTTTTGGGAAGAGTACAATGTATGTGTCGCCACAAAGGTTAAACGGAGAGGGGGAATTTACTCTAGATAACATTATAGCGTAGAAAAATATATACACATATGAGGAAGAGGACGTTGAGCAGGCTGAAAAATGTTGCAAAAAGATGGTTACCATTTTATGCCACTCACCAATAGATTGGTTTGAAGGACTCGGGACAGGACCAACTGCCAGGAGACCGGGAGTAGAACCAAATAGACGTGTCAAAACAACTATTTTTAGAAATGGATCAAAAACTATAGTGGATCTGGGGATCCATATGACCACTTAGCAAGCTTTAAGCAAGTTCTAAGATCATAATGCATATTTGATTTCCATACTCAATTCAAGGGATTTGGAATGACATTAGAAGGAAAAGCATTGACATGGTTCCAAAACAGTCCACCAAGGTCAATCATGGACTTAAATAAATAAGCTCAAGGATTTGTAGCTGCATGTTCCAAAACTGGGAACAAACACAATACGGTAGCTCAAATCTATAGCTTCAAACAGAAACAAGATGAGTCTGTTAGGGATTGTGCAACTAGAATAAAGCAATGCATTCCAAGATGACCAGAGCTAGAGATATCTGTAGAAGAAAGACTAGTATCATTATTTCTAGAGGGACTGCTAAACAAAGAACTTCATGCTATATTGTATAGCAAGAAGCATATGACCCTAGAAGTGTGTGCCGGATGCTATTGACTTAGGAGACAATTGTGATATTTTCAATGAAAAAGATGTCCCTAAGGATAACCAAAGCAAGAAAACAGTATCCACCAAACCAACACAAGTGGGAACGGTTGCTGTAGCACCTCTTTCAGCCATAGAAGACATGCTCAAAAGGATGAATGAAATGATAAATAACATGCAAAAAGCACCTATGAGGGGACAAGGGCAAGGGATACCTCAACAAGGACAACCAAATAGTCTGCATAAATGGTGTGTAATCGAGGGTAAATGGACCAACCATGAGACCAATGCGTGTTATTACCGGTCGAAGTATGATGGGCATGTTCAATACGTGCCTATGAGGCCACAAGGACAACCCATGTACATATATCATCCTAACATGGCCCCAGCTCAAAGACCACAGATGTGTGGAAAGACCTCAACCCATGTTGGGTCAACAACCTCCATATCCTGGACATAATGCAGTGCCCGTAAAGTATATGCATTCAGAGGGAGTCATAGATAAACAAGCACTAATGCCTGTTACACCCTATGTTGAGCCTAGTCCATCTACAGTAATGGTAGAAGGAGAGTGATATAATTTACATCCACCACCAATGGAAGAACCTATGACTTACACTACACTAGAGCTTGCACCGATGTACTATGTAGCTAATCAAGATGTACTATGTAGCTAATCAAGATGTTAGACCTCTGATGGTAAGACCTATGATTAAGCCAATGGCTGGAAACTTTCATAAGTGTGGTGCAAGTGATCATTGGAAAAATGAATTTCTGGAGGCTGACAAGAACATTAAGCCAGCTAAAGCTTTCTATATACAATGTTGTGAAAAGGGAGGAAACTTCACTGAAGATGGTCCAAAAAATCATTTAAACAAGGATAAAACAGTAATGAACGTAGTCCAAGTGATACCTAGTAGATCATCCGAGAGTGAACGGATTGTTCCAATCAAGGTAATCACCAGAGCCCAGGCTAAGAAATAGAAACATAACTCCTCTGATGATTCGGAGAATACTAAAATTTCCTCTCAAAAGACCAAAAGAAGCAGAAGCAAAAGGTATGAGATGAGAAAACAAAAACAAAGGGCTGAAATCGAGGAGAAAGCAAAGAAACTATTTCAAGAAAAAGTGAAAGAAACTGGAAGCGAAATCAAGGAAACCATCGTGAAATATGGAGGATCAATTTTGGTAAAGAGATTTTTTTGAGCCAATTAATGCAACCTTGGAAGCTTACCAAGTGGGACTTAAAGCAGGCCAAAACATGTAAAACAAATAGAAAAATTATCCTTCTCCAAACATGGAAGCAGCTAAGGTTGAATCTTATCAAAATTTGGTAAGAATTACTCAAGAGATGCTTGAAAAAAAAAACCAAAGCTCGAGAGTAAGGCAAAACCCGAGGAGCTTCAATAAAGAGAAATCCAAAGTGGTGGTAGAACCCCACCTTGAAACAAAAGAGCCAAAACTTATAGTGTCGGACAGTGAAGATACCTTAGAAGGAATTCCATTCGTAGAAGAAGACTAGCTAGGAGACTTATGGGAAAAAGTTAGAGGGATTAATGATGGGAGCCTAAATCTGAAGTCGTCTATTATAGAGGAAGTCTAGTTAGACAATCTACCTCGTGATATGGACATGTATGTACAATCCTTGTATGGGGATTGCAACTCTGAAGCTTCACGATTGTCTAAACCATTGACTTTGAAAAAATTACCCTCTTACTTGGGAGATAACAAAGATGAGTCTATAGTGTGTAAAAACACTCAGATAAAGAGAGCGAAACAAACCCTAATTCAATGCACTCTTACTTTAGGAGAACAGTTAAAAATAAGACCATATTTATGGAATGATCTATAGAAAACTCTAGAGAAGGTGGGGATAACAGGGCTAATCGCAAAGAATTTGGAAAGATTGAAACACGAATTGGATAACAAAGAGATTCGATCCATTCCAATGAACAAAGTCAAAGAAGGAAACACAACCCTTCCAGTGAGATATATTGATATAGAAACCATGGAAATATTGGATAGTGGGGCAGGCATAGCCTTAGCCACAAAAGCAAAATGGGAATCATGGGGACAACCATCCATTAGACAAACTCAAATGAAATTGCAATTGGTTGATGGGGACACATCAAAAGACCCTCAAGACTACTTGAAAAAGTGATAGTTAATTCCTGTGGGATTGATTATCAACACACTTTTGCCATAGTTGACTTTGGAAAGAAACCCAATTATGAAATCATCTTGGAAAGACCTTTCATGTGACAAGTACAACTTATTCAACATTGGGGAAACAATTATCTGTACTTGAAGCAATTGGGATCAATAATAAGGATTAATCTAAAAGATCAGACTTATAGAGATGTCATGAAAACACCCATACAAGAATTCGACTCAGTCTCTTCGGCTGAAACTAAGCTTCCATCTTGGTTGAACAAAGACATACCTATTTGGATGTGCGGAGCCTTAGAAAACAGGAGCTTAAAATGAGAAGAATGTATCTTAGAAAGGGATTGCACAGATGATGCCTATGTACCTAAACCCTTTTCAGAGCATTTTTTTGATCCATTTGAGTGGACTCAAATTTTGGCAATAATGGATGTATGTGTAAATACATCTATGCCTACTCAATTTTTCAATGAGAATGACTATGACATAATTCCCATACAAATGATCTCAACCCTTCACGTTCAAGAAAAAATTCAAGAATCCAAGGACTTGATGAAAGCTCAACAAGTCTTTTCAAACCTCTACTATGATGCAACAGATGAGTTAGAAGAACATTCAGCTACCTCAGATGATTCGGGGTTAGAAAAAGAACATGTGAGAGCTAAACTACTCATGAAAGGAGGGAAGAAAAAGTTTTTTGACTTTCCAAACCAGAACCGAGAAGACAGAAAGGGTATAGAAAAAAAAAGAGACACTAGAAACGTGAAAGCTAGACATATGCCATCAGTCTCCAATAGAACACAGTTTCTGATGCAGATAGATGCACATGATTGTGTCAAAGACAAAATCACTAGTAGATATCCTTTAAACAAAAATCAATAAATATCAAAAACATCGAGAAAAACAAGAAAGGAAACTCAAGCAAAACCTAAATACCAGGACAAGGACTCAACCATGACACAAGTTGAACGGAGAAAGAAATACCAAGAGTTTAAAAAAGCTCTAAAGGAGATATATACAACTGAAATGGAAACCATTGAGGAGGATGGCAAAGATGTAATGAGTGTTCCATATCATTACAAGAAATATACTCTCCAATACCAAAAAATCATAGTCGAACAACCTGTTAGGGAACTACAAAAACAGAGCAAGTCCTATGAAGGACCTGAAAACACAAAAAAGAAAGATCTGGCCGAACCAGGAGAAGAGCTTAAACCTGCCTACATTGCAAATGACATGACAAAAGAAGAAGAAGAGGCTTTGTTAAGCCTACTCTTTGCTTGGTCTTATAAGGATCTCAAGGTTGTTGAATTAGAAATATATCAACATACCATACCTATGAGAGATGATGCAAAACCAAGTAGACAGAGACCATACACTTATAACGAGACATTTTCTAGGAAGATCAAAGAAGAGATAGAAAAGATAAAGGAAACCAAATTCATTTATGAAACTGAGCACACATATTGGGTGTCTCTAATTGTCATAGTACCCAAGGAAAATGGGAAATTAAGAGTGTGTGTCAATCTCAAGAAAGTGAATGCAACTACCATTAAAGACAACTTTCCCCTTCTCATCACTGAGCATGTTTTAGAACGAGTTGTAGGAAAAGAGGCTTACAGCTTTTTAGATGGATTTTCGGAATACCATCAACTTTTGGTTGACCTGAAGGATCAACATAAAACTACCTTTGCAAATGAATGGGCTATTTTTTCCTATCGGATTATGCCTTTTGGGTTAACTAATGCTCCTGCCACCTTCCAAAGATTGATGAGCCATGCTTTTAAAGAATATCTTTGGAATTCCTTGGAAGTATATATGGATGGTCTATGTGTACATTCATCACTCTAGGCTGATCATTTTGAACACCTCAAAAAGGTATTCAAAAAATATAGACTTTATAGGATTTTCTTGTAAGGTCCCCATCCTAAAAGATCGGGGCGACTTGAAGATAGCCTTCTTTATCCTCTAAATCCAATGAGACGACACCCTACTCCGATAATGTGAAGCAAGGATACGAGCAATGAAAGAGAAGAAGACTCCCACCTGATGTGTTCGTAGTTGCAAAGACCCTACGCCACAAGCCAGGTTGATGAGGTTAAGGATTCTATCGACTCTAGATCTTATATTATAAGAGAAGAAAATCCCTTTTACATACTAAGGATCCAAAAACAACGCCTTTTTCCCCATGTTTAAGAGGGATGCCACCATCCTTAAATCCGAAATATGACATGAGATAAATCTCTAACTAACTAAGACAAAGTGAAAAGTACTCGACTAATCAAGTCCACCCATCCTTGACTGGCAACCTGAGCCAGTCCCCACTTTCCACACAACACTCACCCGTTCTTTTAATGTTGTCTAATTGCTACCACGCTATATACAACAATGTTCCTTAATTAGTTTCTATCACAAGTTCTTTAGTACAATCCTTTCCCGAGGCAGTCACTTATCAAAAGACCCCTATATCACGTGCGTTCAAGAGGTAATTAATAATACCCCAATATACATACTATACTTACACTGTGAGCCTATTTAAAAAACCCCCACCCCCCTCTGTATGTTTACATTTTTATACATTTTGGTCTTTTAATCATCCTCTCCGGTTAACTCACGTGATATCATACACATTCTAAAAAGTGACCGCCCCAGGAATCCTTTCAAACATCATCAAAAAATTCTTTCATAACAGGAGCTAAAAAAACAATTCTATAATCTGCAAAAAAAGTCTTTAGTTCTTATACAAGTTTTTCCGCTAACCACGGACTTTCTCTGTCTAACCGACAGAGCCTTTGCAAAGGTTTTTCTTAATCGCTAACTGCGAGATGCACATACTTCCCTATTGCTAGCCGCAAGGGACATCTTCCTACCCACAAGGCATCTTGCTAACCGCAAGGTTAAAAAAAAAAAGTTGATGACCTCAACTTTAATTTCCGCTAACCGCGAGTTCCATCTGGAAACAAGATTTTTTTTCAGCATTTCATATTCTAAGTGTTTCTTTCAACAAGATCAATCAAAAATCATATTCTCAAACCATAATCACTTATCAATTGTTTTTCTTTATCAAACAATAATAGTTTATAAAAACAATGCTTTAACTACTCTATGAAACATATGCTTGTTTCTTGTGATTGAACAATCACGCTTCCGGTTGGTTTAAGGTAAGGTCTAAGTTCGTCTTACCGGTCAACATGAATCCTATGCAGAATTTGTCTTACCGAATTTGGAGCACGTGCGGCTAACTCGTGTGTTGGAGGTTGGACGGCTTCAATTTCTTCTTCTATTAATGCTTCCACATGAGATACGTTCGGAGTAGACACCTTCCTTGGTGGTGCAACGGCATGGGCATCCTTAGAACTTCGCGTTACACGCTTGGGAGCCATAGCTTCGGAATAGAGAAAAGAAAAGCACGTTGTTGGAGAGAGAGAGAGAGAGAGAGAGAGAGAGAGAGAGAGAGAGAGAGAGAGAGAGAGAGAGAGAGAGAGAGAGAGAGAGAGAGAGAGAGAGAGAGTGGCTCCCTCTGGTGCGTCGTTGCAAGAGAGCTTCCGCTTTTGTAGATGTGTGTGTTCACACAGTGAGAGGAGAAGGGTCCTTTATATAGGCCCTAGGGGGGTACTAAGAATACTGAGAGGGTTTCAAGAATAGGGAAAGGGAAAGCTCGCACGTCGTCGCAGCTCTAAATTTTTATTTTTATTTTTTTGACGTTCGTGAATCTTATGCGCAATTTTTAAAAAGATCTATACTTACAAGTTCCCACTCTATCTTGAGAGAGAGAAAGAAAGAAGTACCCTAATTTTGACTCACCTCTCTTTCTTTCCTAAAAATACTATCTCTAAGCTTTTTCTTTGCACATATATTAGGTTCCTACATAAACCTATTGTTCCACATAAAGAAAGATCATAAATAAATAGATTCTGCACCCGATTTCAATCCGATTGCTCTGATAAACTCATGAGGACTCACAAAATTGAGAATATGAGTTACTTTTCAAAATAACTAAAATGACTTATATGGATAAATGTTGGGTACATTACATTGCTTAAATCCTGAAAAGTGCACATTCATGGGCAGACAAGGAAATATTCTTGGATATATAGTGTCTAAAAATGGCATAGCTACTGATATGGATAGAATTCATGTTATTCCTGATTTGCCTAGACCTACAATAGTCAAGGGGGTTCAAGCCTTCATGGGACATTGTGGATATTACAGACAATTTATTTACATGTACGTTATAATGGAAAAACCCATGTATAGCTTGATAACACTCGTTGAATGGACTGATGAGTGTGAAGAATCCTTCATGAAGCTTAAGCAAGTTCTCACTTTAGCTCCAATATTGAAAGCACAAAATTGGAATAAGATATCCCACATACATGTAGATGCTTCCAATTTTGCCACCGGGTGTATACTAGCTCAACCAGGGGACGGGAAAATGGATTTTTCTATTTCTTATGCTAGCAGACAGTTGAATATGGCAGAGAAAAACCACACAACCACCAAAAGGGAAGGATTAGGTATGATATATGCCATGAAAAATTATAGACATTACCTATTAGCTAACAAATTTGTGTTCTTTGTGGACCACCAAGCCTTATTGTATTTGGTCAGCAAGCCATGCAACACAAGAATAATAGTGAGATGGTTCATCATTCTTTTGGAATTTGATTTCACTGTAGTTGTGAAAAAGGGCCCCACTCATCAAAGAGCAGATCATTTGTCAAGGATTGTTTTAGGAGAACCACCTAAGGGGGTAGAGGATGATCTACCAGATGCATATTTGTTCTCCATGGAAATGATACCTCGATGGTAAAAAAATATGGTATCCTTGATGACCATAGCTCAAGTGGATTCGCAAATACCACTTCCTATTACAACAAGATTAATTGAGCAATCGACTATGTATCAATTACAAGCTGTAAAGTTGTACAAAAGAAATCGAGATGGAATATTGATTTTATGCATTAATCCTAAGGAGAAAACCCAATACCTAAGTCAAGTACATACTACCATAGTAGGACTTCACTTTGCGGAAGACCAAACTATGCAACGGATCTTGAGACTTGGAGTATTTTGGCCAACTATGAGGAGTGATGTTCATTCTTTTGTGAAACATTGTCCTCGATGCCAAAAACAAGCACCCATACCTCATGTGACATTGTTCCTAAGTGGAGTAACTAACTTACTTATCAAGCCAAACATTTCCTGAGGAATGAGTAAACGCCGTCAAAGAGCAATTGAAACAGAAGCAAGAGACTATTCTCTTATTGGAAACCAGTTGTATCGAAGAGGTAAGAATCAACATCTGCGTCTTTGTGCAAATGAAGAGGAATATATTTCCATTATAGAACAAGCACATGCTGGATCAATTGGAGGTCACTTTTTGAGTGAGACCACCGAAAGAGAAATCTTAATGGCAGGCATATGGTGGCCAACACTTTTTGCAGAGACCAAAGAATATGTTCGAAGGTGTGATGCATGTCAATGAGCTAAAAAATGCCAGCTCGTGTAGATAGCATGCCCTTAAGACCAATGATAGGGGCTAGAGATTTTGCAAAATGTGGTATAGACTTTGTTGGGCCAATACAGTCACCTGCTTATAGAACCCAAGCTCAATATATCATTGTAACTACGGACTATTTGACCAAGTGGACCGAGGCTAAAGCAACTCAAAAAAATGAGGCCAGAACGACAGCCGCATTCTTGTATGAGTACATGTTCACAAGATATGGACTGCCAATAGACATTTTCAGTGATAGGGGAACTCATTTCCTCAATGAGGTAATTGAGTATCTGCTTAATGAATTTATGGCCATCCATAACACATCGGCTCCCTATCACCCACAAGCAAATGGACAAGCTGAGCATACAAATAAAATTCTTAGCTCAGTCTTGACTAAAGTGGTTAGTTCAAGACGGACAAATTGGGAAATGAATCTCCATGCTGCTCTATGGGCTTATCGAGTTTCATTTAAAACAATTTTAAATGCATCATCCTTTAAACTTGTTTATGGTCTTGATGCCATACTGTTGATAGAATTTTTGTTGCCGACACTAAGGGTAGCTAAGGATCTCAAGTGGACTGGACATGAATTTTCGGAGAGACTTGAAGATTTAGAAAATATTGATGAGCAAAGGCTAACAACTGTAGCTCACATCTATGCACAAAAGCGGAAACAAAAATAGTTTTTTGATTCCCATCTAATTACAAAAATCTTCAAAAAGGGGACTTAGTTTTAGTCTATTCCCTTAAGCAACACATTCCCAAGTTTGAGAAAAAGGAAAACAAGCCATTTATAATTCAAGATGTATCTCCAAGTGGAGCAGTTAAGTTGTTTACCCTAGATGGTGAACCAATGACTAATTGGATTGGTGGATGCCATTTGAAGAAGTACAATTTGTCACTAGCCAATGAATTGCTAGAAAAGATGCATGTAGCAAAGCAAAGAAAGATAAAACGACAGCAGGTTATTGATGAAGCCCAAGAGGAAACTCGGTTTCGCGTGCTCAAAAGGAAATCTGCTCTCAAAAATCAACAAATCCCTATTCCCGGGTAAAACAGTAGTGAACATAGTCCAAGTGATACCTAGTAGGTCATCAGAGAGTGAACCTATTGTTCCAATTAAGGTTATCACTAGAGCCTAGGCTAAGAAAAAGAAACATAACTCCTATGATGATTCAATGAATATTAAAATCTCCTCTCAAAAGAACAAGAGAAAAAGAAGCCAAAGGTATGAGATGAGAAAACAGAAACAAAGGGTTGAAATTGAGGGAAAAGCTAAGAAACTATTCTAGGAAAAAGTGAAAGAAACTAGAAGTGAAATCAAGGAAACCACGATGAAATCTGGAGAGTCAATTTTAGTAGAAATTTTTTTTGAGCCAATCACTGCAGCCTTGGAAGCTTACCAAGTGGAACTTAAAGCGGGCCAAAACATGGAAAACAAATGAAAAAACTATCCTTTTCCAGATGTGGAAGCAGCTAAGCTTGAAGCTTATCAAAATCTGGTAAGAATTACTCAAGAGATGCTAGAAAAACAAAAACCCAAGCTCGAGAGTATAACAAAACCTGAGGAGTTTGTGGTATGAATCAGTAAAAAGAAATCCGAAGTGGTGGTAGAATCCCACCTTGAAACTAAAGAGCCAGAACTCATAGTGCTTGACACTGAAGATACCTTAGATGGAATTCCGTTTGTAGAAGAAGATTGGCTAGGACACTTATGGGAAAAAGTTAGAGAGATTAATGATGGGAGCCTAACTTTGAAGTCAGCTCCTATAGAGGAAGTTTGGTTAGACAATTTTCCTCCTAATATGGACATGGATGTACAATCCTTGTATGGGGATTGCGGCTCCGAAGCTTCAGGAATGTCTAAACCAATGACTCTGAAAACACTACCCTCTTACTTGGGAGATAATGAAGACGAATCCATAGTGTGTAAAACCACTCAGATAAAAAGAGTTGAATAGACCCTAGAGGTAGAAAATATACATTCAATCATGTCTACACCCATTCAATGCACTCTTACTTTAGGAGAACTATGAAAATCAGACCATATTTATGGAATGATCTACAGAATACCCTAGAGAAGTTGGGGATAATAGGGCTAATCGCAAAAAAATTGGAAAAATTGAAACACGAATTGGATAACAAAGAGATTAGATCTGTCCCAATGAAAAAAATTGGAGAATACTACAAAGGGAAAGAAGTAAACACGACCCTTCCAGTGAGATACAATGATATAGAAACCATGGCAATACCAGATGGTGGGGCATGCATAGCCATAGCCACAAAAGCAATATGGGAATCATGGGAAAAACCAGTCATTAGACAAACTCAAATGAAATTTCAATTGGCTGGACACATCGAAAGACCCTTAGGACTTCTTGAAAAAGTGATAGTTAGCTCCTGTGGAATTGATTATCAACACACTTTTGCAATAGTGGAATTATGAAATCATCTTGGGAAGACCTTTCATGCAACAAGTACAACTCATCTAGGATTGGGAAAACAATTACCTGTACTTGAAGAAAGTGGGATCAATAACAAGTGTTAATCTAAAAGATCACACTTATAGAGATGTCATGAAAACGCCCATACAATAATTTGACTTAGTCTCTTCTAAGCTTCCATCTTGGTTGAACAAAGGCACACCTATTTGGATGTGCAGAGCTTTAAAAAATGGGAGCTTAAAACGAGAAGAATGTATCTTAGAAAGGGATTTCACAGATGAAGTTAATGTACTTGAACCCTTTCCGGAGCATTTGTTTGAGCCATTTGAGTGGACTCAAATTTTAGCAACAATAGATGTGTGTGTAAATATGTCTATGCCTACTCAATTTTGCAATGAGGATGGCTATGACATGATTCCCATACAAATGATCTCAACCCTTCACGTTGAAGACGAAATTCAAGAATCCAAGGACTTAATGAAATCTCAACAAGACTTTTTAGACCTCTACTATGATACAGCAGACGAGTTAGAAGAACATTTAGCTATCTCAGATGATTCCAGGTCGAAAAAAGAACACTAAGAGCTAAACTACTCATGAAAAAAGGAGAGGAAAAATTTTTGACTTTCCAAATCAGAAATCAAGAAGACAGAAATGGTATAGAAGAAAAAGAGACATCAAAAATTTAAAATCTAAACCTATGTCATCAGTCTCTAGTAGAACACAGTTTCTGATGCAGATAGATGCACATGATTGTGTTAAAGACAAAATCATGAGTAGATATCCTTCAGATGAAAAGGAAAAAATATCAAAAACATTGAGAAAAACAAGAAAGGAAACTCAAGAAAAACCTAAATACTTAAACAAGGATTCAACCATGACACGAGTTGAACAAAAAAAGAAGTATCAAGAGTTGAAGAAAGCTCTAAAGGAGATGTATACCACTGAAATGGAAACCACCGAGGAGGAAGGTAAAGATGTAATGAGTGTTCCATCCCATTACAAGAAATATACTCTCCAAAACCGAAAGAACAACCTGTCTGGGAACTAAGAAAACAGGGCGAGTCCTATGAAGGACCTGGAAACGCAAAAAGAAAGATATGGCCGAACCAGGAGAAGAGCTTAGACCTGCCTACATTGCAAATGACCTGACGGAAGAAGAAGAAGAGATTTTTTTAAGCTTACTGAAAGCATACCGATATATCTTTGCTTGGTCTTATAAGGATCTCAAGGGTGTTGACCAAGAAATCTATCAACATACTATACCTATGAGAGATGATGCAAAACCAAGCAGACAGAGGCCATATACTTACAATAAAACATTTTCCAGAAAGATCAAAGAAGAGGTAGAAAAGCTCAAGGAAGCCAAATTCATTTATGAAATTGAACACACAGATTGGGTGTCTCCAATTGTGGTAGTACCCAAGAAAAATGGAAACTTAAGAGTATGTGTCAATCTCAAGAAAGTGAATGCAGTCACCATTACAGAAAACTTTCCTCTTCCAATCACTGAGCATGTTTTAAAACGAGTTGTAGGAAAATAATCTTACAGCTTTTAGATGTCTTTTTGGGATACAGTCAACTTTTGCTTGACCCCAAAAAATTAGCATAAAACTGCCTTTGCAACTGAATGGGGTATTTTTTCCTATTGGGTTATTCCTTTTGGGTTAACTAATGCTCCTGCCACCTTTCAAAGATTGATGTGCCATGCTTTTAAGTAATATCTTTGAAATTTCTTGGAAGTATATATGGATTATCTATGTGTACATTCATCAATCCGGGTCGATCATTTTGAGCACCTCAAAAAGATATTTGAAAAATGTAGAGTTTATAGGATTTGCTTAAATCCTGAAAAGTGCACATTTATGGACAGACAAGGAAAAATTCTTGGACATATAGTGTCTAAATATGACATAGCTACTGATATGGATAAAAATCATTTTATTGTTGAGTTGTCTAAACTGACAACAGTCAAAGGGGTTCAAGCTTTCATGGGACATTGTGGATATTATAGACGATTCATTTGCATATAAGCTATAATTGCAAAACCCATGTACAGCTTGATTACACTCTTTGAATGGACTGATGAGTGTGAAGAATCCTTCATGAAGCTTAAGCAATCTCTCACTTCAGTCCCAATATTGAAAGCACCAGATTGGAATAAGATATTCCACATACATGTAGATGCTTCCAATTTTGCCATTGGGTGTATACTAGCTCAACGAGGAGACATAAATATTGATTTTCCTATTTTTTACGCCAGTAGACAATTGAATATGGCAGAGAAAAACTATACAACCACCGAAAGGGAAGGATTAGGAATGATCTATGTCCTAAAAAAGTATACATTACCTACTAGCTAACAATTTGTGTTCTTTGTGGACCACCAATCCTTATTGTACTTGGTCAACAAGCCATGCAACACAGGAAGAATAGTGAGATGGTTCATTATTCTTTTGGAATTTGATTTCACTATAGTTGTGGAAAAGGGCACCACTCACCAAAGAGCAGATCATTTATCAAGGATTATTTCAGGAGAACCACCAAAAGGGGTAGACGATGATCTACCATAATGCATATTTGTTTTTTGTGGAAATGATACCCCGATGGTCAAAAAAGTATGGTATCATTGATGACCATAGCTCAAGTGGATTTGCAAATACCACTTCCTATTACAAAAATATTAATTGAGAAATCATCTGTGTATCAATTACTAGCTGGAAGGCTATAAAAAATAAATTGAGATGGAATATTGCTTTTGTGTATTAATCCTTAAGAGGAAACCCAATACCTAAGTCAAGCACTTATTACCATAGTAGGTCTTCACTTTGCGGAAGAACAATCTATGCAACGGATCTTAAGACTTGGAGTATTTTGGCCAACCATGAGGAGTGATGTTCACTCATTTGTTAAAAAATATCCTCAATGCCAGAAACAAGCACCCATACCTCATGTGACATTATTCCAGATATCACTCATTACTAAGTGGAGTAACTATTTAGTTACTTACTTATCAAGCCAAACATTTCTTGAGGATATGAGTAAACGCCGCCAAAGAGAAATTTAAACTGAAGTAAGAGACTATGCTCTTATTGGAAACCAATTGTATTGAAGAGGAAAGGATCATCATATGTGTCCTTGTGCAAATGAAGATGAATATATTCCCATTATAGAACAAGCACATGCTAGATTAGCTGGAGGTCACTTTTCTAGTGAAACCACCGCAAGAGCAATCTTAATTGCAAGCCTATGGTGGCCAACAATTTTTGCAGATGCCAAAGAATATGTTCAAAGATGTGATGCCTGTCAACGAGCAAAAATGCCAACCCGTGTAGATAGCATGCCTTTAAAACCAATGATGGGGGAAAGAGCTTTTGCAAAATGGGGTATAGACTTTGTTGGGCCAATCCAACCACCTGCTTATAGAACCCAAG
Organism: Adiantum capillus-veneris; assembly: GCF_014529385.1. NCBI lineage: Eukaryota > Viridiplantae > Streptophyta > Polypodiopsida > Polypodiales > Pteridaceae > Adiantum > Adiantum capillus-veneris. The sequence goes on along the minus strand of NC_140935.1, from coordinate 9,879,529 downwards.
CTCAATATATCATTGTAGCTACAGACTATTTGACCAAGTGGGCAGAGGCTAAAGAAACCCAAAAGAATGATGCCAGAACCACATTCGTATTCTTGTATGAGAATGTGTTCACAAGATATGGACTGCCAATACAAATTGTCAGTAATAGGGGAACTCATTTCCTCAATGAGATAGTTGAGTATCTGCTTAATTAATTTATGGTCATCCATAAAAAATTGGCTCCCTATCACCCACAAGCAAATAGACAAGCTGAGCACATAAATAAAATTCTTAGCTTAGTATTGACTAAAGTGGTTATTTCATGACGTAATGATTGGGAAATGAATCTCCATGCTGCTCTATGGGCTTATAGAGTTTCGTTCAAGACAACTTTAAATGCTACACCCTTTAACCTTGTTTATGGTCTTGATGCCATACTGCCAATAGAATTTCTATTGCCAACACTAAGGATAGCTAAGGATCTTGAGTGGACTGGACATGAATTGTCTGAGAGGCTTGAAGATTTAGAAAATCTTGATGAGAAAAGGATAATAGTTGTAGCTCACAACTATGCACAAAAGCAAAAACAAAAATAGCTTTTTGATTCCCATCTAGTCACAAAAATCTTCAAAAAAGGGGACTTAGTTTTAGTCTATTCCCTTAAACGACACATTCCCAAGTTTAAGAAAAAGGGAAATGGAACGTTTATCATTGAAGACATATCTCCAAGTGGAGCAATTAAGTTGTCCACCCTAGATGGTGAACCAATGGCTAATTGGATTAGTGGATGTTGTTTAAAGAAGTACAATTTTCACTAACCAATGGATTGCTAGAAAAGATGCATGCACCAAAGAAAAGAAAGATAAAAAGACACCAAGTTATTGATGAAGCCCAAGAGGAAGCTCGGCTTCGAGTGCTCAAAAGGAAAGTTTCTCTCAAAAATCAACAAACACCTATTCCCATCAACACTCTGGAACTAGATGAACGACTAGGGGAATTACAGAAGGATGCAGTGTCAACGGATAATGAATGTTTAGATGGAATGGATCTTCGCATCAAAGTACAACTGAACAGTCAAATCACAAATGCATTGGTCGATACAGGAGCTTGAGTAAATGTAGTCAGTTATTCCGCGTAGAAGAAAGCAACTAATCAGTCTTTGACATCGGGAATATCGGCTATCAAAGGATGCAACAAGAATCCAACACCGACATTGAGAGTAGTCAGCTTAAATGTGATAGTACATGGATGTTCATGCCCTTATCAGTTTGTATGCTTACCAGATGAACACATGAATGAAACAATGATTCTTGGAATCTCATGGATGCGGACGTACAAGGAAGTACCAAATTGGGATAGCAATCAACTCAAGATATCACTTAAAGCCGGACAACTCATTGTTCGAATTGCACCAAGCAAAGAAGAATGGAAAAGAGATTACCATAAGAACAAACCACAAAGCAATCAATCTTCTTCATCCTATAGACAAGAAAATGCTACAAGTAGCATGCAAGGAGTCATGCATATCTGTGTACCAACAGTACAACTCAAGGAAAAGCCGTTTCAAATTTGGGTCCCCAAAAACATCATCTACTGTACCAAAGAAGGTTCCAAAGTTAAAAACACAAAGAAGAGTATCTTTGAGTAGGGAACCTAACACAAGATGGATTTGGAGGAAAAAGAAGCACTTATCTTCTCTGCAAACTGTAAAATTGATCAAGCAGTGGAGAGTTAAGTCTCAAAACACTCAACCACAACATTTCATCGAAGAAAAACCAAGATACCAATGACAAGTAAAAGCTCAACAACTGTCATCATTGGTACCAAAAACTCAGAAAATCAACGCTCCAAAGCATCCTGACGGTACAATAAAGCAAAGAGCACACAAGTTACAAGATTTTCTCTTTGGGAAACAGCAAAAGAAAACCTCGACCTCAGAAACCCTTGAGTTATTTACTCAATACACAACTCTTGCACATCATAATGGTTTGAATTGCATTGATCTTTGAAGCATGATAGAGCCAACCAAGGCTATGCATAGACATGATTGTTCAACCCATGCACACAGTCGTCCCGGAGTACGCCATCTAGGAGGAGTGGAAGGGAACTAAGTAATTAAGGGCAATGTTTGAAGAGGGAGGAAAACGTTGGATGTTAATGTGTGATTTTTTGTACAAATACCTAATAATGCCGTTACAAAATCATCAATAGGGGAAATATAACTGATAACATCTCCCTAATGAGTGTAAATAGTGTATATACTATCAAAAAATCATAAAAAATAGCCTTTCTTGGTTATTTTCATCATTTTTCTTGATATTGGGACTTAAAAATAGAGAAACCCACCAAAAAAAATAAAGCAGTGTTTCTAAATGGATTTTCTTAATTATTCATTTTTTACTTTGCTTTCTTTAGCATATTTTATTATTTTCTTTGATTTTTTCAATAAACAGGTCAAAAATTAATAATAAATAGCAAATGAGCTAAGATGGAGAAACTGACAATACACTGAGGAATCAGAAGGACAAGGCGGACAGCACCAAAAATTTCAATCGAATCGATAGATGGAAGCGAGAAGCCTAAATTAGGCCGCCAAGGCCAACTTTCGAAAATTCTTGCAGAATGAGCTAACGGAATCCGATTGAAGAAATTTTTGAGTCTAATATAGATTTCAAATTCTAGTAGGACTAACAGGGGAATTTGGAGGAAAAATAGTTTGGGAAGTCCGAGTATAGATATCCAAGGTAGCCCAAAAGCACCTCATTCCCACTAGTCACTCTTGGAGGAGAGAGCTTTTTGCCTTCTTCGCGCGCGATTTCCGGAGTCTATAGTCGTCCATTACAGGGTCGTCTCACACAAGACATGAGGGGTAAGTTCTAATCTTATCAATGAACAATTCTATATGGCCGGGTAGCAAGTCTAGGCTCAGGAAAAAACCCTAGAAACCCATCTCTTCACGAAGTCCTACGACACAAAATTGACCATAGCAGCCTGCCAGCTCAACCGAATTGGACGAGACTTGAATTGTAGCATGCCCCTATATAATACAATACTTTCATATCACCAGATGACCATGTGACTGGGATCGAGGGGGTCCCAAGTAAATAATCTAGGTTTTTGCCATATGCCAGAATTGGATTCTGACTCCACAAGCAGCTTATAGACTGGGTCTATACTCAATGTACCTAGTTGGTTTCATGGAAACATTCAAGGCAAGCACTCAAACAACAGAAAACAGCTCAAAGGCTACAAAGCCTCAAATTTGACATATGAAGTCAAACTGACTCCAAATGGGGCAAAACTCGATGGGTAGCATCAGGACTATGTATCGGACAAGTCCATATCTTCAAAAGTGACTAACCAACTTTACAGGCCATCTAGTCACAAAAATTGGTGATTTCAGAGTCAACAAGAGCATAAAGTGATGCTGACATAACCGAACTTTACCAAATTTATTTTAGGACTTGTTTTAGATGTATTACATATGTTTAGGTCATCAAATTGTGAATTCTTACAAAAAAAGGGACTGTTGTAAATAATTGAGATTATTTACTTTTATGCTTGTTTTGCTTGAAATTGATCTCTTCACTTCACCTATCATTTGTACACATTTATTACATGCCACATGTCAAGTATGAGCCAAAATGATCAATAAAAACTTTGAATTTGTAGAAAAAGCGCACCAAAGTCTTTTCAATCCAATTTTTGAGTTAACTATCATATCTTTTGATCCAAATCACCCCATATCTTACACACAGACACTACATCATGCCTAGAACCAAGTTGCAACAAAAAATGTACAACGTGATGAAAAAGTTAATCACGACGATTATATACTTTTTAACCAAAATGGGTGCAATTTGTAACTTTGACCTTATGGGACCAAAGAACGTGATGTCCCAAGTCCACTAATCAATTTTTAGCAAGTTTGGATCTCAAAAACTCAAAATCTCTTTATATCTACTCTTTCAGAGTCTGAAAGCCTAAATCTGGCACCATTTCCACCCAGTGCACTCAAATGAGCCCACACTTCACTCAGAGTACCTAATTGCTATATGTTTCAAGCCTATGAAGTCAAAAATGCAAAAAGTTGAAAAAAATCCCCAATTGTTAATAATCGCATGATTATTTACTTTTGCTGCAATTTTTGCATGAACTATATGATTTTGATCTCTACATGTTTTTATGCATCTATGCATGCTCCAAAATCAATTTGAAGCATCATTTGTCAAATTTAGAATCAGTTCAGAGCAGAGTTCGTAGAATTTTCTAACTTTGACACTGTATTCGCTTAACAAGAGCAATGCAAGCGGCTGAGAAGGCAAAGAAAAGGGTATCCCAAAAAGAAAAGGTGCAAGAGTTGCCACCATACCAATTAGATCCAAGTTCAGTGAAGATAGAAATGGCAACTTACTTGCCTAAAGAACAGCTCGAAGAAAACAACACAACGGTTTTCACTGGCAGATTCCAGAGCGAAGAAGGACACCAAGTAGAATTGCAAATGCTACTGAAGAAGGTATATGATGTAGCAGCAAAGCTAGACACCAAGGAAGCCAACAGAAGGCTAGGAGTATGAGAATAGGAACCGTGCGGAGTGGACTTCAAAAAAGCATACGAATTGCTATCCTCAATCAAGGAAGATGGGTCGGCCCAAATCATTGATCAACAAGGGCAAAAAGTTGAAGTGGTGATCACTAAAGAGATAGTGGCCGAGGCACTCAAGCTTCCAACGCAAGGTATGACCATGCGGGCAAGAGATAGAAAGACAATAGGTACTTTTACCAAAGATACTACCGCTGCCACGTTTTTTGATCTTATCCAAAGGCAAGTGGAAGAACCATCTTGACTATATCATCAACATTTCCATTTCCTATCAAAGAGATCACCACGGTACACAACTCCGAACCATGTGGTTACAACTACTTTCACTCAAGTACTGAAGTCAACAACCAAGCAAGACATAGATCATGCACAGTATGTGCTCACAACACTGAAGGGGACAAAGAAAGAGGGAAAGAGCACATATCTGGGCGCTCCAAAAGTGCTAACAAGAATAGCATATCATGCTATTGAAATGGCCGACAGTTTGCTGCCAGCCCCAGATCAGAACACCTAGATCGTGTCAACTCAACCTTCTCCAAGGACCACTCGATCAACAAAGAGAGTATACAAGTCAGATGAGTAATCTGCAGAAAATTCCCATGAAGCCCATAGCAGTGAAAGCTCTAACAACAAAGAAATAAGGGCAAGGATTGAAGCAATGAAAAAGAAAGCAATAGCAGCTCACTAAGAGGAACTATAGTAAAAGAAGGCTAGGTTTGAAAGAGAAAAGCAGACATACGAAAGGAGCCAGCAAGCTGCAGGTGAAGACCTCAAAAGATGGAGTCCAAGAGATATAAAGGGATCAAGAACTAAGAACCCTGCAAGGAGCTGACCAGAGGATCCCAAAGATTTCCTTGAGCGTATGTATGCGGAAGCTGAAGCTTTAAAGATGAAGGAAGCTCAAGAAGCTCAAAGAAAATCAATGGAAGAAGCTGCTGAGCGATAGAGACAAATGGAAGCTGCTAAACAAAGTGAGTCACCTCATGACTACGGGGAGATGTCTCCACGACCCTCTTCACCAACTACGGAACAAGAAGACCAACCCATGCCGAGTCCAAGGTCTTCACCAATGACAATGAAGCAAAAAAAAAAGAGCATGAATGTCAAGAAGAAGCAGATTTTGAACAACCCAAGGAAGGTGAATCAATTGCAGTAGGACCTTCCTCTACAAAGCCTCAAGAAGCAGAAGCAGTTGAGGCATCCACAAAGCCTCAAGAAGGAGAAGTAGAACCACCTCCATGACCACAAGCAAAAGCCGTTGCACCAAAAAAAGAGCCACAAATTGAAACGGCCCAAACTCCTAAACAACCCCAGGTCAATCTTGAAGATTGGGAAACAAATGATGAAGTCATCATGCAAGTGAATGAATATGCAAAGCAAATGCAGTTGATGACAAATAAGATGCGAACAACAACACCTAGCCGCAGTGCCAAGGATAAGGAGCTAGAACTAGTCATTGATGCTCTACAACGAGAGCTAGATGACAAAATGAACATCATTGCAGATCCTCAAAGGCAAATTATAGAGCTGAAACGTGAAACAACCATACACCAAATTGCAAAGGAGAAATAGCAAAAAGAGATGAAAGAGCTAGGAGAGCTCATGACAAAGTTATTCGATGCATGAAAAAAAAAAGATCAACAACTGACAGAAGTAACCAATGAGCTTTTAACCACTATTTTGTCAGTACAAAAGGTCCAAGTGCATCTTTGTCAAGGCTAGGGACTTGCTATGCGCCGTGTGCGAGCCACAAAGGCTCCTAGCACACACTCATGCAACAGACAAGCTCACAAGGAAGAACGGTGTGTCACTCACCTTCCTGCGTAGTTGCGAATGAAGGATTCCCGCGCCGCGAAGAAGAGGGAGACGCCGCTACGCTGCGCTCAACCGCCTCGCCGCCGTCGTGCCGCCGCAACGCTCGATCGCACACACACTCTCACTCTCTCTCTCTCTCTCTCTCTCTCTCTCTCTCTCTCTCTCTCTCTCTCTCTCTCTCTCTCTCTCTCTCTCACGCACACACACAAGGAGATGGTGAAGGAGAAGGTGGAGATGGAGCAAGAGCAGCTTCTATTGCACAATGAGAGAATGACTCAATTTTAGGTTTAATTGGCTTTTATGTGAGCTCACCCCATTCACACTTGGGTGCCCATGCTTAGCCAACTAACCCTAGCATGTTCGTGTTAGAGTGCGCCTCTCATCGGCGATCACTCTACCTTTCCCTATTGGACCGACAAGCCCGGTGCCTGACTCTACTTAAATAAATAATACGGTTACGGTGTCCGTCGTAGGCGATAGGGTGTCCGTGAGCCACGAGGGTTAACATTTCCCCCCTTCCTGATGTAGATTCCGTCCTCGGAAGCTATTGAGTTGAAGCTTGGTATGTCCATGTTGTAGAGCATCTAGATTTGAATCTGCAAGGCAAAGTCACTGTTTTAGCAAGCAGAATTATATTGCCATAAATCATGAGGGGAATGTAAAGTACATGTGGAAATGAGTAAATGCAAGATTTATGAAATGTTAGACTGCCATTAAGGACAATTAAATTGCACTTTGAGTAAATTAATTAATCAAGAGTTTTGAGCTTATGGGTGAGTCTATCAATTAGTTAGCTATGACTAAGGTTAAAACAACTACTCTAGTACTAGCTAAGCTAAGAAGATTATCTAAATGCAAGATTCCCTAATTATGCTTTTCAGCTTTGATTAGCCAACTCATTCTCACAACTGCAAACAAAAGCTTGAAATGTTAACTATAAGCTCAATGGAAGTCTTTTAATTTTTCTTTATTTTTTTATTTTTCTTTTTTACTTTGGATCACAATCATGTGACGTGTGTGCTTATTTTGTATGTCCGGGGTTTTTTGCTTCTCAAGGAAAAGCACCCACACTAGGAACCTCTAGGGCTCTAGTACCATAGACAATACATGTGAGTGAAGTACCAATTCAAGACAGGATTTCTCTTCCAGCGTAAGATTTTTCATTTGTGGCACTTATGTTTTTTTTTTTTTTGCTTCCATTTCCTTGGTATTCGCACTAGTGTTTTTTGTTGTTTAAGTGAGCAAGCCTTTCTCTGCCTAAAACATTCCTAAGGTCTCAAATACTCGGATAATTTTATTAGCTAGGCCTAGTGGTCAAGTAAATGAGTTAACCTAAAGTCACGGTCTCCTAATCTCCAGGCTCATCCATAAGATTAAACTGGAGTTCAATCAACTTAAGCAAAGACAAATTTATACATCGATAATGGTAGATAACAATCATAACTATTGCACTCAAACAAAGCATGAAAAATCATTATTAGCAATTACACATATCCACCAACATGAATCATGGAAAGTAGTACACCTGGAGGTATGGAGTGGCTCATTTCGTTGAAGCAGATGTCCTCAGCCATGTGGATGGAGATCCATATAAGTCCTACCTAACACATCCAAAAACAGGCACTATACCTCTAGGAGGCATGTCAGTGTGAAAAATTAAAACTCCTAAAAAACAAACTCAAAACACAATCTAGACCCCTAACCTACCTATTTGTCACCCCTTTTAGAATCAAGGAAAGAGGATATTATATAAACCGGGTGGCCACCCTAAGGCTAGGCCTCTATCCTCATCATCTAGATAAATAAAATCGTTGTCCGTGAGACCATAGTCTTCCTCGGTCTCTATTAGTTCCTCTTCATCATCCTCTTGTGCAAGCATGCTAATCAAGAACCTCGCGATGCATGGATACTCATCTTGTGCAAAAGGATAAGCATGTGCCACTGTAGACACATTCGCTACTGGGTAGGGATCACTAGTTAGCCATAGACGGGCACCATCAAGCTCTTTACTGGCTCTCCTGACCTTTCGTGTCAGATGCTCAAGAAAATTTGCTGGACTCTCTTAGCTTGCATTGAAGTTGTTAACCCTCACGGCACACGGACACCCATCACCTACGATGGATGCGTATTATGTATTCGGTAGAGTCAGGTACCGGGCTTGTCGGACCAATAGGGAAAGGTAGAGTGATCGCCGATGAGAGGCGCACTTTAACTTGGACATTCAAGGGATTAGTTGGTTAAGCATGGGCGCCCAAGTGTGAATGGGGTGAGCTCCTATAAAAGCCAACTAAACCTAATTTTTACTCATTCTCTCATTTGTGCAATTGAAGAGTGCTCTTGCTCCATCTCCATCTTCTTCTTCTTCACCTCCTTGTGTGTGTGTGAGAGAGAGAGAGAGAGGGAGAGTGTGTGTGCGATCGAGCATTACGAAGGCACAACGGCGGCGAAGCGGTTGAGCGCGGCACGACTGCAGCTTCTTCTTCATCGCGGCGAGGAATCCACCACGAAGGCGAGCGTAGAGCGGTGAGTGACACACCCTTTGTTTTCTTGAGCTTGCTAGTTTAGGCTTGTTGTGTGCTTGGAGCCGTTTGTGGCTCGCATACGGTGTATTGGCAAGTCCCTTGCTTCGACAGTGGGGCAAGGAGCGCACATTTTTGGCGCCGCTGCCGGGGATATGTCCTACACTAAGCTCGGTTAGCACTTTACGCTTCCTTGTGGTGCAATTTCTATCATAGGAAAGGCAGGGAAGGAGTGTGTGGAAGGTTTCTGTTTTTTGCGTTTTCTGCAATTGCTGTCAAGTTTCAATTTCTGCTATTGTCTGTGTTTTTTCAGTTTCTGCAATTTCTGCATTTTCAAGTTCAGCGTTTTCAATTTCTGCAATTTTCTGCAATTTCTGCGTTTTTGCTGCATTTTCTGCAATTTCTGCGTTTTTTCTGCATTTTCTATCAATTTCTGCAGTTTTCTGCATTTCTGTCAATTTGCTGCAATTTCTGCAATCTCTGCAATTTCTGCAATTTCTGCATTTTTCTGTATTTTTTTTCAATTTCTGCGTTTTTCTGCATAAAAAAAAAAAATAAAGGAAAAAAATAATTTTGAAAAAAAAAAAGGTTTTTGAGAAAAAAAAAATATTTGAAAAAAAAATAAATTTAAAAGAAAAAAATTCGGAAATTAAAAACGCGAGCGAGCGGGCGGCGATATTTTTCAAAAATAAAAAACGTGACTCTTAAAACGTACGGGTTGGTTTGTATAAAAGATAGATCGGGATCGGGATCATTTTCCCTAAAACGTACGGGTTGGTTTGTATAAAAGATAGATCGGGATCATTTTCCCAAGCCCAAGCCCAAGCCCAAGCCCAAGCCCAAGCCCAAGCCCAGGCCCAGGCCCAGGCCTCAGTCCTATGATATATACTAGACTCACTCTTATATATATACCCTACTCCCTCAAGAGAGAATGAGAGCATGTGGGACAAGTCCTCCACTCTCCTCCTTTCTCTTCCCACTTGCACCCTTAGACTTTCTAGTTTGGGCCTAGTTCCCTACTGGAAATTGACAGTTTTAGGGATTCCGAGGGCATAGAGTGACCAAACGGAGGGCTGTAAAGCACGGCACGACCCTCTGACCGATACGCTCGTTTCGAGCTATCACATGGCCCATTCCACGACACGCTCTAAAAAATCTAGCAAAAAAAACAAACAAAAAACACGCTAAAAACTAGTCACAAGGCCTCCTAGAGCAGCTTTTTGACACCTTAGGGTATCAAAAGCACATGCACTTACGCTCTGGGCGAGTGTTAGAACACGAGCATATTGAGGGTGCCTCTGTTCATACGGACACCCATTACCCATCCACGATAGGATCTAGACCCTCAGCGGGGACACAAGGTAGCACCACCCAAGACCCTAAAATAGCCGCTAGTGATTCCTCCTCCGACTCAGAAATCATGGAAGCATACCCTACCCAAAACACTGAGAGAGAAGGCCATGCACCTCCCGAAGCTCCACAGCCTAGTACTAGTATGTTTAGCCGTTTCATGGAAACATTAGGTAGAGCTACTCGCTCGGAACCTGATGCAAATGAAGCACACGAAGGGGGTGGGGAAGTGGACTCTCCTTTCACATCGCACGTGGACCCCACACCCCCAAAGAGTGTCCATGTGGATATCCTGCCAACTTCTTACCAAGAAGGCCCTGTTGAGCTGCCTCCTTCAGAAGTTCCCTCTAGAGTACCGTTGGTGACAAGTAAAACCACGGGGAGCAACATTGCTTCTACCTCACAAGAAACCATTAACACGTCGACTCTAGAAGAATGGTTCATTAATGATCATTGGACATATGACCTCCACACTGAGGTGTTGACGGATCTACACTCTGGCCACGCCTACCATGTAGGATGGATAGAGATTGTACAATCCACCTCTAGTGCCACGAGCATCGAAGATCAACAGAAAATGATCTGTAATGTTATCCATGGCATTATTCAATCAGAAAGGCAAAACCGAGGGGTAAATATACTCTCTAATGGCCCCATGAGATTTCTGGATACGAGCAAGGCTCAACAGCCTACTCTATCACAAATGGAGACTCCTCTAATGAGCCCCATGGACCCATCTTACGTCATTTCACCTGGGGTCTCTATGCAATCTGAGCCTCCGAGCGAAAACTTTAGCTTCCCTAACTTGGCTCAACCCTCTATCAAGGAAAACACAGTGCTCACTCCAGGGATAAGCCTGACAGAGAATGTACCGATGACATCTACGGTTAGCGCAGTGCCACTACCTAGTGTCGTAGTACCTAATATGGGGCCTCGACCATATGTGCCTCTAGCCCCTTATGCACACATGGCCCCCACACCTCCAATTGTACCACTTGCTTATGCTCCTCGAGTGCCGCTCCCTAGCTCTTATCCGAGTGGACCTATGCCCGGTTATGTTCCATATCCTACATCATCCACACATATGCCAAGACCGGTACCCGTTCCTCTCCCACATATGATTCCAAGAGTACCTCCACCGGCCCTGCCTCCTCACATAGGTGACTTGGCAGCGTTTGCTCAAACCATAGGTCGATCTATCGCGGAAAATATGCGTCATGCATCTGATAGAGAGCCTAGAAGTAAGGCAGTACAAATTGCCAAACTCACGCAAAAATTCAATGGGGACGAAGATGCTAGGAAACACATTGAAGTATTTGAACAAGTATGTGATTCCTTAGGGGAACGCAACGAACTACATAAGTGCAATGCCTTAAGCTTGACATTAAGTGGGAAGGCTGGAGATTGGTATAGGACCCTAAGGGTGGACGAGAAAACAATCTACCCTACCCTTCGAAGGTTGTTTCTAAAGGAGTACATACGAGAAGGTGTGCTTTGGGGTGTAGCATCTCAGCTACAGAAGGCCGAACGTAAGGAAGGAGAGTCAGTAAGGGACTTCATTAGTCGTCTAAAGCACTTAAACTCTCGTTGCCCTGTAAATGAGCGCTTCAACAATAACCAACTGCTTGATCGATTCATTCGAGGGTTGAGGAATGAAGGAATCTATAATGGACTAGTGATTAGAGGTATCACAACCTGGGAAGATGTCACTGCCAATGCAATCCAATTAGAGGACAACTTGATGATAGCAGGCATGAGGGTGTCTACTGACACGAGATCCACTAGCTCACAAGCCATTGAGTATGAACCCATGACTGCAAAGCCCATTGCAAATGAGCCAAAGGTATTTGAGACATTCTTGACAAACCTCACCAAGGCAATCCAAGAGTCTCTTAAGGATAATCGACCCCCTCAAAATAGTCACATGTATCCAAGAAGGGAGCAACAATGGTGTTCCATTTGCTTAGGTCCACATAGCACTAGTGAGTGCCCTACGTTTAGAGTAAAATTTAATGGAACTTGCAACGCATGTGGTAGGTATGGTCACCAAGCTAAGGATTGTTTAATGATCAAACATATGATGGCAAATAGACCACCTGTAGCCTGGACGGATGCACCTCGAGCTCCTGTATTGATGCCTACTCCACCTGTTGAGCAACTACCGCAACACATGGTCCCTAGATCTCAAAATGCTGTACAAGCTACACCGTTACCACCTCCTGTGCTAGGACCGCAGCCCCCGCATCCAAGAGTCACCCCTATGAACCAAGTGGGTTGCGAGCCATCTAATGCTTATGCAGATGGTTGTGAGGAGGAAATAGACACTAGTATTGCCTACGGACTTGATACATTGGAAGAGTGTCCTATATACTACATGGAAGATTGTTGGGGACAAGTCAAGCCGGTTTATCAAGCTGCTGCTCTCGCACCCAGAGGTCAAAATATCAACACCCAGGCTAGGAGGCCACCTCTTCAATGCTACGAGTGTGGTGGACCACATCGAGTAGCGGAGTGCCCTATTAGGCTGCAAAAGAATGCTGCACAGATGCAAATGAATCAAGGGAGCACGTCTGCAATGCCAATACTCACATGTAATCGTTGTGGCATAGATCACTTGATTGCCCAATGCCCCTATAACCCAAATGCGCCTAAAATCACACCCCTGAATTTGGTCGAAATTGCTAGTGTGACGTCGCCAATACCACCTGTCGCACCTGCTTATGCGATTACACGGTCCATGCTTCAAGGGCCAAGCCATATCCTCGAAGAGAGAGATACCGCGTCAGTTATCCAAGCAAAGAAAAAGAAGACACGAAGGAAGAAGTCGCAGAATACGGAAAATTCAAAGCCAAGTTCCAAAACAAACATAGGAACAGGAGATGACCCCGTGTATATGAATGACCTCGAGGATGATTCAGATTCAGTCGACACAATGGAGACTAGAACCAATACCACAAAGGGAAAGACCGACAAGGAAAACCGTAACATGGAACCAAATGAAAACCGAATAAGAGAAAACCATAAAGAGCCTCTGAAAACACCACAAGTGTTTCCAAATCCAATCCAAGACCCCCAAGATAAATCGCAGGGGCAAAAAGGGAAAAATCGTAAAAAGAAGATTGGGACGTATCCAAACCCAGTAGACGAGACTGAGCAGGTGAAACATCTAAGAGGTTTAGTGGAGGAGACTCAAAGGAAACTAGAACCAGAACCCATGCATATCAAAATTCATGACACAGTGTTTCCCACGCAAGTTCATCCACCCCACATGAACCATAGACCGTTAGCCATATCTAGTATCATCCAAGAAGGGAGTGAGGACAGGACATCAGAAAGTGAGCATACACCCTTCTTGTTGGAAAGGATGTTTAACGAAGGAATACCTGATCCCATTGAGGAATATGAGATTCCATCCTCACCAGTTCCTAGTGAAGGACCTACACCCTGTAAAACGCCAATGAATGTTGCCAAACTAGTGGACTTCATGTCTTCTGAGGTCCGAACCACGATCATAGCAAAGCTGTATGGAGATCCTGAGTTATTCCTTGCACTTCGAGCATTCCTTAACGGAGAGCTACGAACGGGATTACCGCAGTTTGCGCAACCAAATAGGCCTGACTCGATTATGATTGATGAGGAAAATCATGTGCAATCACTTGACTTAGATAGACACGAGTCTGTGATCGAGGTACCCATTAACGAATTAGGGCAGTATTTTGAAGGCGACGAGTCTAATGCGACCCTACCCATCACTGCCAAGGGATTAACTATAAAGGGAATTCTTGATGGTGGTGCGGGAGTTAGCATCGTTACAAAAGATTGTTGGGAATCCATGGGAAAACCCCGCCTCAGTGTTACTAACATTGTGGTAAAGATGGCAAATGGTACCATAGCCAAACCTATAGGGATGCTCAAGGATCTTAAGATCAAAGTTCTAGGACACAAGGTACGACATACGTTCATTGTAATGGATTTCTCTAAACACCTTATGTCATATGAAATGATTTTAGGACGACCATTCATGAGGGAAGCACAAATGGTTCACGATTGGTCTAAAAATCATGTCTATTTGCAATTCCAAGACTCTGTCCTTAGAGTGGATTTGGTGACTGGTAAGGTACACCCCTTAGGGAGTAAAACCATTATTGATCATCGCTCTGACACCACAGTTCACTCGGCCCCACTACAATATTGTTACACTTGTAAGAAGGATACAGACATTGGCCAAGATTCTCCTTACATGGATGTGTTACCGGGTATGACGGAATCAGACAATGTGGATTGGGTCCACCTAGCATCAACCATAGACACTTGGGGAAATAGGGGGATGACCTGGGTAACACCTGAGGGGGATGAAATGCGTATACCCTTAAATATGCTACAAGCAATGCATATCGCTTCCGACAAGACTCATCCTAATGTAACGAAGAAAACATACAGGTGGGTCCCTAAAGCTTCTTTAGTGACCATAGCTAGTGCAAAAAAATGGAAACCTAGTAAGAACCGTACCACTCACTCCAAGAAATGTAAAGAAACGCTGCGTTGGATCCCTAAACGACTATTGGAAGCCCAAGGCTACTATCAAGGAAATGATCAAATCTGGGTGCCAAAACGTAGATTGTGCTCTTACCTGTCACCTGACCCAAATGAGCCCAATCCCGTAGCTCCAAAACGAATCAATGATCATGGAAAGAAAAAAATCACAGAATGCTACACACCCGCTCCCGAGCTAGTTTGGGTACCAAAGAAAGAACGATTTGTTCCACTTAGCTCAGGAAGGGGGGAGTCCCATGAAGCTTCTAGCTCCTCATGTAATACATCCATAGAGGTAAAAGCTTCTACACAGCCTCCATCTATAGTAGTGGACCTCCATGAAGCTACAAAAGAATCCACACCTCCCAGTGTTCAAGAATCACCTGATGAACCACTTCAAGTTCAATCCTGGGAGAGTACCTTACCACCCTTGCAGCTTGACAAGGCACCTAGGGTAATAGAAAACTACTGGCAAAAATCCTCACCTATTACCAACTGGAACAATTGGTTTCAAAGGGTGACAAGCTCATTTCAAACGGTATGATCTACCCAAGGAAGGGGGGAGTGTTTGCTGACAGTCATCATTCATTTGTTTCCCTCTCAACCTTTTTCCCTGACCTCTCAATCACCGATCTTAGGGAATGTACATATAAAGCTTTATACTCACAAAAAAAAAAAAAGAGCAAGAGCAATTAGCAAACGAGTATGCACATTAAAGTCAAAACATTGACTCAGACCTACACATGTCACATTTGGTACAGTGAAACAGAAACCTATGCCATAAAACACCTTTGATCCTCATCACTTGAGTGATGGAGGGTAGGTAAGATTAGTATGATAGGAGTGTTTCTGTTTTAGAGTTGAGTGATTAGAAAAGTTCTCTTTTCCCACTGATGTGCCTCCTGGAGGTATTCCTTTTGTTTCCTAGTGTGTACAGGACCGTGTTGCTATTGATAGGATTTGGACCTTCATGGAACCTTTCTCTCGTTCACACTTCAAATCAAGCGCGACCATCAACACAAACAGGTGTTTCTTGTCCATTAGCATTGCCCTTATCTTTTTTGCATCCATGTTTGTCTGCTTTGATTGTGATTGGTAGCATACTATTCAGCGCATTGGCTTAGTATCAAACATTTAATTCAATGCAATCTTTTGTCATAATCACTTGTTTAGGTGTAAAAATCAAGCAGTCCGACTAAGCTAGTTTGACCAAGCTAGGTATTAGAAATCTTCTCTTAATACCATGGGGAATGCCTTCCTAAGAATCAATGGTTACTTAGGTTCTTAATCCGATTTAGGCAGCATTGTATGAAATGTACTAGGGCTTTCTAGTGGGCTTAACCCTAGTGACCTTTAGCTTAAGTATTATAAAGGGAGTTTACTAATGTGATGAGCCTGGGGAGTGTAACAGTGTTATATGACCTCCCAAAGTTACAAAATTAAAATGCTGAAAGTGAACAAGCAAAAATCAAAGTGCCACAATGTAAAATTTTAAGCTGGAAAAGAAATCTCGGCTTGATTTGGTACTTCACTCACATGTATTGCCTATGGTACTAGAGCCCTAGAGGTTCCCAGTGTGGGCGCTTTTCCTTGAAAAGCAAAAAACCCAAGGCATACAAAATAAGCACACACATCATAATTGAATCAATGTGAAAAGACCTTGGGGGGTCAAAGAAAAAGTAATCAGCCAGGCGATGATTTCATGAGAAATTCCTTTTATGGTAGCTTAACTACAAAGTTTTCTAGGTATAGCCTCTAGTCAGCCCTCGAACATGAATACTTGGCTCTCGCGATTAAACAACTTAATTGACCAGAGAAAATTAAGAAGCTTACCCATGGTATTAATATTCGATCTCTAGTGCCTTTCGACCGTCAAATTAGCGACCCCAGACTTGTTTAATTTTTTGCCTTTACATCTGTTTATGCATTTGATTACATTGCAATTTAATGTTCATTGCTACCAAATTGTTTGAAATTCTTTGACCAATCAATTTTTCTACCTAAAACTGCATATGCTTTTTAAGAGAATGCAATTACTGTGCCAATGTTGTTTGATTTTGCAGTGACTGAAGAAGGCTAAGGACATTCATCTCAAATGCTCTTCCACCTCGACGAACCAGCTTCAACTCAATAGCTTCCGAGGACGGAATCTACATCAGGAAGGGGGGCATGTTAACCCTCACGGCACACGGACACCCATCACCTACGATGGATGCGTATTATGTATTCGGTAGAGTCAGGTACCGGGCTTGTCGGACCAATAGGGAAAGGTAGAGTGATCGCCGATGAGAGGCGCACTTTAACTTGGACATTCAAGGGATTAGTTGGTTAAGCATGGGCGCCCAAGTGTGAATGGGGTGAGCTCCTATAAAAGCCAACTAAACCTAATTTTTACTCATTCTCTCATTTGTGCAATTGAAGAGTGCTCTTGCTCCATCTCCATCTTCTTCTTCTTCACCTCCTTGTGTGTGTGTGTGTGAGAGAGAGAGAGGGAGAGTGTGTGTGCGATCGAGCATTACGAAGGCACGACGGCGGCGAAGCGGTTGAGCGCGGCACGACTGCAGCTTCTTCTTCATCGCGGCGAGGAATCCACCACGAAGGCGAGCGTAGAGCGGTGAGTGACACACCCTTTGTTTTCTTGAGCTTGCTAGTTTAGGCTTGTTGTGTGCTTGGAGCCGTTTGTGGCTCGCATACGGTGTATTGGCAAGTCCCTTGCTTCGACAGTGCGGCAAGGAGCGCACAGAAGTGTTCGCAGCAGATAAAGCCACGACCTCGAGTCTACTATCGACGGCCGACACAGTGACTGATATGATGTATGATCTTTCATTGCAGCCTTCTCAAGGCTCTCTATCAAATCCCATTCGCAAGAAAGTATAGGGTAGCATACGTAGAACACTTGAGGAAAAGACAAAGGGTACCTTTCATTAAAAATAGAAGTGCATGCCTCTGGTGAAGTAGCCATTTCTGACAATACAGATAGATTTGGTTAGGCCTTTAAAACATAAGAGTTGTTTTTGTGTGTTGCTTGAATTGACACGGTGAATTTGGACTTATATGTAAGATCTGATAGGGTGCTCTCTCGTTGCTAGTCGCTCTTGCTCTTTACTATTTTTGTTTTTTGTGAGTATAAGGCTATATATATACATTCCCTAAGATTGGAATTGAGAGGTCGGGGAGGAAGGTTGAGAGGGGAGCGAGTGAATGATTGATGTTAGCAAACACTCCCCCCTTCCTTGGATAGATCATACCTTTTGGAATGAGGTCGTCACCTTTTGAAACCAATTGTTCCAAGTTGTTATGGGTGAAGGCTTTAACCAATAGTTTTCGACCGCCCTATGCGTTTCATCTAGTTGCAAGGGTGGTAAGGTACTCTCCCATGATTTTATTTGCAACATTGTTGTAGGTGGTAAACTTACCCCGGGAGGTGCAAACTCTTTCGTGCTTGTATGGATATGTACAGTGGTAGGTGGAGGTTGTGTCGAAGCTTCTATTTGCGTATAGGAACTACATGAAGAGCAAGAAGATTCATTTGATTTCCTTGTTCCTGAGCTAGGTGGAACAAATCGTTCTTTCTTTGGTACCCAAACTAGCTCTAGAGCGGGTGTGTAACATTCCATGATTTTTTCTTTTCCGCGATTTTCAATTTGTTTTGGAGCCACAGGATTGGGTTTACATGGGCCAGGTGACAGGTAAGAGTATACCTTACGTTTGGGCACCCAGATTTGATCATTTCCTTCATAGTATCCTTGGGCTTGCAATAGTCGTTTAGGAATCCAACGCAACGTTTCTTTACATTTCTTGGAGTGAGTGGGACGGTTCTTACGAGGTTTCCGTTTTTTTGCATCAACCATGCTCACTACAGAAGCTTTAGGGACCCACTTGTATGTTTTCTCTGTTATATTAGGATGGTTCTTGTGTGTCTCAAGCTTTCTTTCAACTACATCAGTTGAAGCTCTAGAGAGTTGGGCTATGGGGACGTATGGTTCAACCTCCTGGACATGCAATGTCTTGGGTTTTATTTCCTTAGGCAATATCTCAGGGACTATGTCTTGAGTGGTAGGGCTAAGAGTTGGTTTTTGCGTTGTAACACCCCCAGTCCCCCAATCAATAGTGCATTTGGTGGCTATCATCCACGTGCGGCATAGGTTTATATTACCCTCCATAGTTCCAGTAGGCATGACCAAAAAGTCTTGAGCTACAATTCCATTGTCATAACTGACAGAAGTGTGCCAGATTCCAAAAACCGTAGTTTTTTTCTTGTTGACACCCTTGACTTGGATAATACTCTCAGATAGAGGTGGCTTCCCTAACTGACACCACACCCCATAGGATAGCAGATTATATTTAGCACCCGTGTCCAATAAGGCGTTATATAGCACTTTTCCATAGGCACTATTTAACTCAATAGGGTATCGTAGAGGTGTGTCAGAGTCCAACCCATCCTCTTTGATTTCCACGTGGAATGCATTTGTGACTCCAAGGTTAGCCTCTCGTTTTTGTCTTATACATTGTTGTCGCTCCTTAGCCTCAGCTTGAGCTTGTATCTTGTTTAACTCGGTTTGTGCTTTGGCGGCCTTCTTTTGATGAATGGCCCGTAGTTCTTCTTGGCTTAAAGGATCATAACATCTTTTGAATTTACTCCCATTGAGGAATCCAATGGTTTCAACTCCATCAAGAGTTTCCACACGAAGGGTACCTTGTGGGGTAATTTCACATACTCTATATGGTCCTTTACCAGCATATTTCAACTTTTTCTTCTCTTTACGTACTCCATACATAAGGACTTTATCACCAACTTTGATGTCTTATCCTTCACATGGCGATCAAACCACTTCTTTCTCCTATCCTTTTCCACAAGAGCATTTTGCACAGCCAACTGTCTCTCTTCGTCTAGTTTTTCTAAGATATACAAACGCTCGGTTAAGGGGTTACCATTCCATCCTTCTTGCGAAGCTACCCTAAGACTAGGAATGACAAACTCCCAAGGCATAACCGCTTCTTGGCCATATACCATTTTGAATGGCGTACAATTAATAGCCACTTTATAAGCAGTACGATAAGCCCATAGAGCAGATGTCAACTTCAAATCCCAATCAGTGCGATGAGATTCTACCGTCTTGGTTAAAATAGAGATTAGAGTCTTGTTGGTGCTCTTGGCTTGTCCATTATCTTGCGGGTAATAAGGTGTAGACTTATGGTGGGATATCATAAAGGTCGTGGTAAGCTCTCTTATTACCTCATTTATAAAATGGGTACCATTATCACTAACAATTTCAAAAGGGCAACCAAATCTTGTGATAATGTTCTCAAAAAGAAACTTAGCTGTTCTCCTCGCGTCAGCTTTTTGTGAAGCCTTAGCTTCAGCCCACTTTGTTACATAGTCCGTAGCAACTAGAATATATCGAGATTGAGTGTTGCGAGCTGCGAGACTATTGGACCTACAAAGTCTAAGCCCCATTTTTCAAATGGTTGGGTTACTTTAATAGGATGTAAGGGCATTCTGTCTTTGCGTTGTGTGGTCTTGTAACGTTGGCACTCATCACACCCTTTTGTAAAAAGTGATGCATCCTTAAATAAAGTTGGCCACCAATAGCTTGATTGCAGCACCTTTCTAGCAGTCAGGTCTCCTGAAAAATGTCCTCCTGCTATGCCCATATGTGATTCTTGCAAGATATACAAATATTCATCCTCGCGGGCACAACGCCTAAGAATATCGTCCTTGCCTAATCTATACAGAGTTCCGGAAATCAAACAATAGGGTTCACATTCTTTTACTAGCCTTCGAGCGATATCCTTACGAAGTTCCTTGGGTGGAAAACCATTAACTAAAAAGTTAACAATGTTCTCACTCCATTCAGGCATAGTCTCAACTATGAATAGGGAAGTATCGGGTAATTCATCATCAACTCTTGTAGGGGCTTCACCATTGGGTATGCGAGACAAATGATCAGCCATGACGTGCCTTTTACCGGGTCTCACTACAATCATGAAATCAAAATCCAGAAGAATTAACAACCATCGTGTGATTCTTCCTGTGGAGCATGGCTTGTTTACCAGATACAGCAACGCTTGATGATCCACATAAAATACAAACTTGTTTGCTAGAAGGTAGTAGCGAAATTTCTTTACTGCATAAACCATTGCCAAACCTTCTCGCTCTGTAGTGGTGTAGTTCCTTTCAGCATCGTTCAATTGACGGCTTGCAAAGCTAATGGGATAGTCCAATTTATGTTCTCCTGGTTAAGTGAGAACACACCCAATAACAAAGTTTGATGCATCAATATGCACATGGAAAATGACATCCCAGTTAGGTGTCCTTAAAATCGGAGCACTTGCTAGTGTTTTCTTCAATTGTTCATAGGCCTGGTCACACTCTTCAGTCCATTTAAATTCAATGAGAAGCTCGTACAAAGGACGTGCTATCTCAGCGAAAAATAAAATAAACCGTCGATAATAACCCACGTGTCCCATGAACCTTTGAACTCCCTTGTAATTGGTTGGTGGTGGTAACTCTAGAATCACTTTAATTTTGCTCTCATCGGTTGAGATACCATTCTTAGCTACTATATGCCCTAAAATAACTCCATGCTTGACCCAAAATTGGCATTTGAACGGGTTCAATGAGATACGATATAACCTACACTTTTCAAACACCTTCCGCAAACATGATAGATGTTCTTTCCAAGAAGAGTAAACACAAAGGTCGTCTAAGAAAGATTCACAAAACTCTCTCAAATATTCTTTAAAAGCAGTGTTTATTAATCGTTGGAATGTAGCAAGGGCATTTGTTAAGCCAAAAGCCATCACACGAAATGCAAACACGCCAAATTCGGTGATGAAGGCAGTTTTAACTTGGTCCTCTAGCGCTATCGTGATTTGGTTGTAGCCTGAGTACCCATCTAGAAAGCTATAAGCTTCCTTGCCTGCAACTCTTTCGAGTACATGTTTGGAATATGGTAGGGGGTAATGGTCTCTTCTAGTAGCTGCATTAACTTTTTTGAGGTCCACGCACACCCTGAGTTTCCCATTCTTTTTTGGCACGATAACTATTGGAGACACCCATTCAGAGTGTTCAATAGGATATATGAACCCACATTTGATAAGCTTTTCTAGTTCTTCTTGAATGATCTTTGCGTACTTAGGATTCATCGGGTAGGGTCTTTGTTGTACGGGCTTCGCAGTGCTAATCATAGGGATTGTATGTTGGACCACAGAAGGTGGAACACCTTTCATATCATGGTATGTCCAAGCGAATACGTCCTTGAATTCCTTGAGAAGCTCTTTGAGGACCGCCTCTTCAACTTTTGTGAGGTCTTGGGCAATAAAAGCAGGTTTTGATTCTTCACCGGGGTCGGCTAATTCTATTTCTTTAACTATTGCCGGACCATCATAGATTCCATTATTCCCATCGATAGGTATTCTTTGGGCTTTTGTGTACACAACCTTTGCTTCCCCTGTGGTGTAAGATTTGAAATGTTCTGGTGCAGGATGCAAGTCTGTGGATTCTGGTTGTGCTTTGGTTTGTGCTTCCATTTCTGCTTTCTTGCGTTGTCGAGCTAACTCTTGGTTTGGACGCCTCCTTGCAGTGCGGCTCAACTTTGGCTTGTCTATGATCTCTAATTGGGCTATGTCATGGGGTCGTGGTCTACACCACATAACATTTTGGAGATATTCACCCCAATTGTCTACCAATTTTCGATGAGCATCACATGCTCCTATATAACTGAGCCATTCTGCTGAGGATCTCTTCTTTTTTATCCTAGCATGTACATTGGCTCGATATCGACGCCTCTTAAGGTTTTTCTTTTTCTTATTTGAGACCTGCTTTTGATTTGCATTTAGATCTGGCTCACTAAAGGAGTCCTCGTTGGTGTCCTCTTCACTCTCGGAGGAGCTATCATCGGTTGATGTGCTCGGTCCTTCCGAATGTTTTGACTCTGAACTTGCTCCACTCTCTAATTCATGAGATTCAGAATCCGTTTCACTCTGGGAGTCAGTGTCCGAGTCGTGTTGGTCAAAGTCTTCTATTGAGCTATCGGTGTCACTGTCAGATTGGTCCACAATTACCTTGCCCTTAGAAGATGCATGTATGGCACTTATCATGTTCAGAGGTGCAATTTGTGGTACCTCTTCCCCCTCTGGTGTGACCCAAGTGGTTCCTCTATTTCCCCAGGTATCTATGGTTGCAGCTAGTGATAGCCGTTTTTTCAGCTCTTTGTAATTGCCACAGTGAGTTACCTCACCCTACCAAAATCACCCAAACACTGTGGCTATCCCTACCATTTCACTGTACATAGGCGTGCGTGAGTCACGGGACTTTTCCCATATCTTCTTAAAAACGCTCAGCTAGCTAGTCACTGGGCTAGGTGAGCCAAAAAAAATAAAAAAAATAAAAAAATAAAAGTATATTATGGCCTCTTTGTGTGTAAATATTTCATTGTATATATGGCCTAAATATAGGGATTTTTTATAATTATTTTGGTATTTTATTTAAATATTTCTACTTAGGTGTGTGTTTTATTAAACCTATGTACACCTTCTTTCATCCTCTTACACCATATTTATTTTTTTATTTTTTTTATTTTTTTTGCCAATATGTACATACTCTAACCTCATATTTTTCCTTTATACAAATCACTCCTACATTTTCACCCTCACCCTCGTGAAAACAAAAAATTGATTTCTACTCATTGGTTACTTTTATTATATTATTTACTTGCATACCTTTTCCTCTTTCACCCAAAATAATTCAAGGAGGGACCATATCATATGATTCCAATATCTTTCCATATCCATAACTCCTCCATATTTTTATTATTATTTTTACTCATTATTCTAACACCATGTGCTCATTGAGCTAAAGTCCATGAATAGTCCATACACTAGTCCCACCATGTATATATTTCTTATTTCACCAATAATCCTCCTCCATGCATGGGTCAAGGGCAACTTGAATGCTTTGTATTATAATATGACAAAGGAGGGGCTCACTCTTGGATGCATTGTACAAATTCAACAAAGGAGGGGACCACTAAAAGACTTTTGCAGGCCTAAAAAACAGGCTTTTTGGTGATAATTTTGGCACCTATCTCCACTCCGAATTTGGAGCGGTGGTCAAAAGAGAAAATGTAGCCCACGCTCTGAATAATCACCCCAAATGTTTTCATGATTTTTGGAGCTACCAACTGTGAGCTATGATTTTTTTAGTGGACCCCAATTTTCCCATGCTATGCAGCCACACTCTCTCTTCCACTTTATCATTTTCCTCTTTCACACACACTTCTCCACTCATCATCCCCATCTCTCTCACCACTCCTCTCTGCACACTACTCACCTTCTCCTCAACCTTGAAGAATAAGAGAAACCATGGTGAACTCATACCTCCCACACACAATTCCATTCCAAAATTGACCACCTAGTCTCATTTTTCCTCCTCCAAATTACCCATATCTATCAAAAAACCACAAAATTCAGCCTCTTCTCTTAAAAGACAGCATCATGGTGGTTGATTACTCAGCTTCAATTACCTTGTCTCTCAAGGAAGGTCAAGAGTGGAGAAAAAATGTACCGTCAAAGCTAGTGGACCGTCAACAAGCGTCAAAATTGGCCCTACTCAAGACACTTGGAGCATCAACCTTGTAAGAAATCCACCTTTTCTTACCTCTTAAGAGTTTTTCTTCCTTATTTGTATCCTACATGGATACTCCCATTGTAAATATTCAATTCCATTTGTAAATTAATACTAACTCTACTAACACTAACCCACTATGGAAAGTCCTATCACCTCCATTTCTCTCCTCTCTCTTTCCCCACCAACTTCTTGATAATTCCAAGCAAAAGAAATTAGATAAATTGCTGAAAATCTAACCCAACCATGGTTAGAGGAGTAACCCTAGCCTTCAAAATTGCTATAAAAGGAGGGTGTAGCTAGCATAAAAGGAGGGAAGCCATAAGCAAGAGCACTATGCTATAGCTTGAGAAGCCAAGCTCAACCTCTCTAGAAGGAGCTCTTGAGTGGAAGCTCATTGTCTTATGCATGTGCATGTGTTGTAATAGGGGATTAGCAAGGGAAATCTATGCCATTGTAAGAGAGAGAGTGATCATTCAATTGAGAGTAGGAAATCTATCATTTCTCCTACTAGTGTAAGCCCAACATTCGCTAAATCAAGGAGGGTGGATTTGGACTAATCTTGGATATTTTGTCTCCCTTTCCAACGTGAAGTAATGGACAATAATGATGCGTAAGTGTCTTGGTTTTTTTTTTAAGTTCTTGATAGCTTGTCTCTGGTGTTGTCATCAATCTAGCCATAAATCCCACATACTGTAAGAGGGCGACAGGGTGGAGAGGACTGCCCTGGCCTTAAGACAGTGATTGGGGTGGCTTTTCTAGTGATGTGTTGTGGTGAAATTTACGCAAGCTATGTTGAACAAGTACTAATCTCACTTTGATTTGTCATGACAGATTTGTAAGAAGGTATTAATGCAACAAGCACCCCCTCCCCCTTTCTCTCTCTTTCTTAAATATATAGTTGTGTTTGCTTGATCATCGCCGATACGTTTCAAAGCAGCCCGAGCACTATCTCTCTCTCTCTCTCTCTCTATCTCTCTCTCTCGTGTTTTAGTGTGTGAGAGTATTCCATTGGTGTTAGGGTTAGTGTAATTCCTTGCTTGTTTGTGGGTTGCTCTAACGATTCTCCTCTTTTGCGTCCTAGTTCGCTCTTAAACTAGGTGGTGCCCCTTGTGTAGTTGGGATTTGGCGGTGGGTTTGTTGTTTCGGTTTGTGTTGTGTTGTGCCCCAGCCCCATTGAGCAGCATGGGAGCCTTGAAGGGTGTCTAGAGGCCACTCTTCTTGTTGCCCGCCCCGGACCGCCTCAAATTGGTGCCCCCACTGAGGACGGCTTGTGTATTTTTGTGTAGAATCAACCTTTAGCATAGTCAAGTAGTGTGCATGAATCACGAAGATTTGTATGATCCCTTCATTCCCATTGCAAGGCAAAAGGTACACATAATTGTTAGTACTAAGTTGCAATTTCAACGTGTCATTCGTAGAATTTTAGGTCCTCTTAGGTTGGCCGAGATAAACGCTTCAGTAAATCCTTTTATTTTGCCTCTCATTAGGTACGACCTTAGTTTGGACGTCTATATTTTTGTTTTGTTTTAAGAATTAGGACATGCATAGGCCATGGATAATGGCCCAGGAATAGAGGTTTTTCCCTTTCATTTTACTCCACACATTAGAATAAACGTTGCAATTAGTAGAAAGATCCATTTTCAACAACGAATGGTGTTCATGTTTGGTGCCCAAAGAGCAGGAGAAATTCTTGCATCACCAAACCCTGTCATTCTACCTCTCATCAACTACCACACTTCTTTTGATGTACATGTGTTCATTTTATTTTAAAATGAAGTGCAGCCCGGCAAAGTAGTGTGTATGTTTGTTTTTTCTTTGTCCAAGTTGTTACAAGAAACAAAAAAACGATCATTTGTTCTAACTGGGAATGTGTGTGCAGTGAAAGTTCAATCCTTAGAGATCTAGCTCTATTACCAATTGAGTTGCAGGAGCAAGTAGTAAGGCGTCTCCCTCATAACAAGAGGGTGGTGAAGTTAAGACGGAAGGTCCTACGCGTGGATTCCATTTTCCTCTTGTTGTTGGGCACTAAGGAAGACCGCGCATTCATCCAACTAGTGTGTGCCCTAAGATTGGTAAATAGAGTGAAATTTGGCATTTGGCGAGTGCATTTCACCATTGAGGAAGACTCTTCAGGAAACTTGCGGCCAGAGTTCATGCTTCATAGACTCACATTCGGTGAATTTTTCCCTCATTTGCGTCTTATTAATAGTCTTCCTTTCGCTTTCAACAAAGGAGATAGGGAGCTATTCAGAGCTTGTCTTAATAAAGAGAGCATAGAGAAGATTGCAAATTTGTATAAATTCTCATCCTTCTCTACTTTCTATGACACTTTGTTCATAGAGACATTGTAAATCTCTTTATGCTTTTGAATGATTTAACCATAATCCTAAGGAGTTTTTGTCCAAGAATTTTGTAGCACAAGTGGAGTCTTTAAATCTTGCAAACTTGATCGGACTTGATGAGGATGTTCTGTATGAAATTGTGAGAAGGTTGCCTCACTCCGACTGTGTGGAACTCAAAGGAAAGGAGCTCCTAGTCAATTGCTACTTTCTCACGGCCTTCGACGAGCATGAAGATCTAGTTTTTATACAAACCGCTTGTGCATTGGGAATTGTAGAGCAAGTGCAATTTATCACTTGGGACGTGGTTGCTCTTTTGGATCCAGAAAATGAAGTTCTAGAGATTTCTGTTTATCTCCTTAGCTTTGAAGAATTTCAACCCTTCTTAGAGCTCATCAATAGTCTACCCTTTTGTTTTGATCAAACAAATCGAGACCTTATTGAAGCTTGGATAGCTGAAGAAGAAAACCTAGAGTGGTATTTTCTCACTTCTTCATTTGCAGGCGAGTGGTTCTAGATCTCTATTGTATCCCTTATTGTAACTCGTGTTGTAATCTTTCATAATAATGGAGAGCCAACGCCAAATGTCTGGATATCCTCTTTTCTTTGGAGAGCCTGGAGAGGATGCAGAATTATTTTTAGCAAATTTCAAGATGTCTTGCCGTATCAAGAGGATAGTAACCGATCAAGAACATGTAGAAATGTTTGAGGTGGTCCTTAGGAAAGATGCTAGTACTTGGTTTGACTCTTTGCCTGAGGAAGTTAAGGGGAATTACACAGAAGTTTTGAATCGTTTTAAGAGATACTTCTTTGATCCCCAAAACACTCAAAAACTATGGCAAGACATTGTTTCTCATAAGCAAAAAGACTTAGATGACTACTACTTGTACAAGCAAGAGTTTCTACGTCTTTGGGCTCTATGGATACGAAATGTTACTAACCCTGGTGATGGTGCAGAATTTTTAAAGAAGGAGAGATTCATAGCCGGACTCTTTCCTGACCTTAAGGTAAAAGTTGAGGCGGGTGCACCTGCTACTTTTGATGCAGCTGAAACTAGGGCTACTGAGAAGTATAGGAAACTCAAGTGCTTAAGGGGAGAGGTTCCAATAGAAGGTCTTAGACCCAAAGGTAAGTCACAAGCATCAACATCGAGGGAGCTTCCTGAGGTAACGGCGGAAGTAATTGAGAAGTTAAACGAATCTTTAAGCAGCCTGTCAATTCACCTTGCACAAGCTGTAGGTCCAAAGGGACAAGCAAAGAAGTCTGAAGAGCGAGATCCACGACCTAGGAGAGTCTTGCAATGTTGGAATTGCGGAGAGTCTGGACATGGGATGTATAATTGTCCTTGGCCCCGTGGGGAGCCAGGGAGGCCTAACTTAAATTACCCAGTGATGAATGCAGGTGAAGGAACTGGTCAACAACCAAGGCTTCTACAAAGGCCAAATGGACCAAGACCACCTCCACACGGGGTAGAAGGAGTTCCATCTTTGCCAGATCCAAATGTGCATGTGGTAGAGGTGACAAATTCAAATGAAGTTGACATGGAAGCCAATGGAATTAAGCGTGGCCGAGGAAAAGGTAAAGAGAAAGAAGGAGTCACATCACAGAGTGACCGTGGACAAGGCAAGAAGGCAAAGGGAACTAAGGAAACCAAGAGGAATCAACGTCGTATCAACCTCCAAGACTTCCCTCTTGGACATGGTATGGCTCCGTACAACTTGTTGGAAGACATGAGAGGTAAGGGTCCTGATATTTCAGGGCCTCAATTTCTTGCATTATGTCCACAAGTTAGGAGGGATTTAACAAGGGCAGTTAGCACTAGGAGAAAGGTAAAAGAGAGTGTGCCTGTTGTAAAAATTGCACAAGCTGAAATGAATGAGGACATTACACCGGTGCTAGACTGTTACATCAAAGGGAGATTGGTTAGGAAAGGTCTAGTGGATGGGGGTGCACAAATTTGCATCATGACAGAGGGACTCATGCAAAAACTAGGCATGCACATCCATGAGACACCTGAAATTAGGGTCAAGATGGCAAACAATAGCAAGGCTAGGTGCGTAGGCATTTGTAAAAATGTTTTTGTGGAGGCCTTTGGCATTAAGAAGGCAGTGGATTTCTATGTCATGTCTACCAAGGGAAATGGTTACCCATTTATCCTAGGAAGACCATGGCTAATGAAAATGCGAGCTTTGCAGGATTGGGAGAGTGGAAAGCTAATTTGCAGGAATGACAATCACAAGAAGGTTGTCTTTGACATGAAGGAGCAACGCCAAGAGGAGCTCCATGAAGAATCATCTCAAAGTGAGACGGAAGAAGGTTGGACCGATAGCACTTCAGAAGAAGAAAGTAGCGGCAGCATTACTGAAGAGGAGTCTTCCATCGAAGTCATGGGGGTAAGGTTTAAGCCAAGCAACCAAGAGACCTCTTGTCAAGGCTTGGAGGAGGTAGGTCCTCAAGAGAACGAAGGTGATCAAGATGAAGGGATGCTGGAAGGTATGCTATCAACAACACTTACAAAGGATGAAAGAGAGGAGTTCAAATGTGTGCTAAGGAAGTTTCCTAGGCTTTTTGCTAAAGACTACACCGATGTGCGTGGAGTAGATGCTGTTCAACACAAAATTGAGTTGAAGCCAGAGGCCACACCTAAGGCTCAGAAGCTACGAAGGCTAGGAGTCATCAAGGAGCAGGCTTTACTCAAGGAGGTAAGAAAGCTTCTAGCAGCAGGGTTCATTTATCCAGTGGAGAATTCAGAGTGGGTCTCTCCTGTTGTTGTCACTCCTAAGAAGAACGGCAAGTGGAGGGTGTGTGTGGATTACCGTCCCCTCAATGAGGCAACAAAGAGAGATCACTTTCCCCTCCCATTCCAGGATGAGATACTAAATGAGGTAGCTGGTCATGAGAAGTACACTGTGTGCGATGGTTACTCGGGTTACTTTCAAATAGGGATTGCACTGGAGGATCAATTGAAAACAACCTTTATCACTCCTTGGGTTGTTATGCTTTTAGAGTCATGCCATTTGGTCTGACAAATGCTCCTGCAACATTCCAACGTTTCATGAATATGGTGTTTCAAGCATTCTTTGGAAAGTCAATTAGGGTGTTCATTGATGATTTCTGTATTTATAGCTCAAAATCATTGCATCTACAAAGGGTAGAAGAAGGTTTAAAGAAGCTCTACGACATGGGAGGTCAACTCAACCCCGACAAGTGCCATATAGGTGAGGATGAAGTAATCTTGCTTGGTCATAAAGTTTCTTACAAAGGCATTGAAGTGGATCCTTCGAAGGCAAAGGCTCTTATTGAGCTACCATCACCCAAGAGTCTTAAGGAGGTCATCTCATTCATTCAAAAGGTGAAGTATATGTCACGCTTCATTCACTTAGCCTCGGAGTTACTTCACCCTTTGCAAAAGTTGACACAACAAGTAGAATTTGCATGGTCTGATGAGCTTGAAGAGTACTTTTGTAACATTAAAGTCATTTTGTCAGAGCTACCAACACTCATGCCTCCTTGTTGGGAGTACACATTCTTTGTTAGCTCTAGTGCTGGGAAAGAAACAATTGGTGCTATGTTGCTACAACAAGATCCCCACAATACAAGGATGCGACCCATCTACTTTGCTAGTAGGGTCATGAATGCTTTGGAGAGAGACTACACAGAAGCAGAACTCATGATGCTTTCTCTCATGTTTGCGGTGAGAAAGTTTAGATCCTACCTGCTACCAAAACCTTTTGTAATTCTCACTGCAGAAAATTTGTTCCCTTGGGTGTCATCTCAAATGAATCTTAGTACTAGGATCTCAAAGTGGATTATGGAGTTGCAAGAGTTTCAATACTCTTTCAAGGTAGAAGATAGTGTGCGTGCACAATTGGCAGGGATTCTCACTTATAGGGTGCACGAAAAGGAGATTAAGGTGCCTGAAGTAAAGACCCTACCATTGCCACCACCAAAAAGTATTCCTAATGCTTTTACTTTGTTCTTTGATGGAGCTTTTCGTCGAGCCACAGGAAAAGCAGGGGGAGGGCTAGTGTTGCTCAACCCAAGTGGAGAGGTGGTCATGAAAGAGAAGTTCAATCTACCAAGTTCAGCTAGCAACAATGAAGCAGAATATGACACTCTACTTCATGGTTTGAAGATGTGCATTGGCCAAGGGATACAACGCCTCATGGTAAAGGGAGATGCACTGTGCGCTCCTTGCCGCACTGTCGAAGCAAGGGACTTGCCAATACACCGTATGCGAGCCACAAACGGCTCCAAGCACACAACAAGCCTAAACTAGCAAGCTCAAGAAAACAAAGGGTGTGTCACTCACCGCTCTACGCTCGCCTTCGTGATGGATTCCTCGCCGCGATGAAGAAGAAGCTGCAGTCGTGCCGCGCTCAACCGCTTCGCCGCCGTCGTGCCTTCGTAATGCTCGATCGCACACACACTCTCCCTCTCTCTCTCTCTCTCTCTCACACACACACACAAGGAGGTGAAGAAGAAGAAGAAGATGGAGATGGAGCAAGAGCACTCTTCAATTGCACAAATGAGAGAATGAGTAAAAATTAGGTTTAGTTGGCTTTTATAGGAGCTCACCCCATTCACACTTGGGCGCCCATGCTTAACCAACTAATCCCTTGAATGTCCAAGTTAAAGTGCGCCTCTCATTGTGCGCTCCTTGCCGCACTGTCGAAGCAAGGGACTTGCCAATACACCGTATGCGAGCCACAAACGGCTCCAAGCACACAACAAGCCTAAACTAGCAAGCTCAAGAAAACAAAGGGTGTGTCACTCACCGCTCTACGCTCGCCTTCGTGGTGGATTCCTCGCCGCGATGAAGAAGAAGCTGCAGTCGTGCCGCGCTCAACCGCTTCGCCGCCGTCGTGCCTTCGTAATGCTCGATCGCACACACACTCTCCCTCTCTCTCTCTCTCTCACACACACACACAAGGAGGTGAAGAAGAAGAAGAAGATGGAGATGGAGCAAGAGCACTCTTCAATTGCACAAATGAGAGAATGAGTAAAAATTAGGTTTAGTTGGCTTTTATAGGAGCTCACCCCATTCACACTCGGGCGCCCATGCTTAACCAACTAATCCCTTGAATGTCCAAGTTAAAGTGCGCCTCTCATCGGCGATCACTCTACCTTTCCCTATTGGTCCGACAAGCCCGGTACCTGACTCTAAATCATACATAATACGCGTCCATCGTAGGTGATGGGTGTCCGTGTGCCGTGAGGGTTAACATGCCCCCCTTCCTGATGTAGATTCCGTCCTCGGAAGCTATTGAGTTGAAGCTGGTTCGTCGAGGTGGAAGAGCATTTGAGATGAATGTCCTTAGCCTTCTTCAGTCACTGCAAAATCAAACAACATTGGCACAGTAATGGCATTCTCTTAAAAAGCATATGCAGTTTTAGGTAGAAAAATTGATTGGTCAAAGAATTTCAAACAATTTGTTAGCAATGAACATTAAATTGCAATGTAATCAAATGCATAAACAGATGTAAAGGTAGAAAATTAAACAAGTCTGGGGTTGCTAATTTGACGGTCGAAAAGCACTAGAGATCGAATATTAATACCATGGGTAAGCTTCTTAACTTTCTGTGGTCAATTAAGTTGTTTAATCGCGAGAGCCAAGTATTCATGTTTGAGGGCTGACTAGAGGCTATATCTAGAAAACCTTGTAGTTAAGCTACCATAAAAGGAATTTCTCATGAAATCATCGCCTGACTGATTACTTTTTCTTTGACCCCCCAAGGTCTTTTCACAGTGATTCAATTATGATGTGTGTGCTTATTTTGTATGCCTTGGGTTTTTTGCTTCTCAAGGAAAAGCGCCCACACTGGGAACCTCTAGGGCTCTAGTACCATAGGCGATACATGTGAGTGAAGTACCAAATCAAGCTGAGATTTCTCTTCCAGCTTAAAATTTTACATTGTGGCACTTTGATTTTTTGCTTGTTCATTTTCAGCATTTAAATTTTGTAACTTTGGGGGGCCATATAACACTGTTACCCTCCCCAGGCTCATCACATTAGTAAACTCCCTTTATAATACTTAAGCTAAAGGTCGATAAGGTTAAGCCCACTAGAAAGCCCTAGTACATTTCATACAATGCTGCCTAAATCGGATTAAGAACCTAAGTAACCATTGTTTATTAGGAAGGCATTCCCCATGGTATTAAGAGAAGATTTCTAATACCTAGCTTGGTCAAACTAGCTTAGTCGGACTGCTTGATTTTTAAACCTAGACAAGTGACTATGACAAAAGATTGCATTGAATTAAATGTTTGATACTAAGCCAATGCGCTGAATAGTATGCTACCAATCACAATCAAAGCAGACAAACATGGATGCAAAAAAGATAAGGGCAATGCTAATGGACAAGAAACACCTGTTTGTGTTGATGGTCGCGCTTGATATGAAGTGTGAACGAGAGAAAGGTTCCATGAAGGTCCAAATCCTATCCACAGCAACACGCTCCTGTACACACTAGGAAACAAAAGGAATACCTCCAGGAGGCACATCAGTGGGAAAAGAGAACTTTTCTAATCACTCAACTCTAAAACAGAAACACTCCTATCATACTAATCTTACCTACCCTCCATCACTCAAGTGATGAGGATCAAATGTGTTTTATGGCATAGGTTTCTGTTTCACTGTACCAGATGTGACATGTGTAGGTCTGAGTCAATGTTTTGACTTTAATGTGTATACTCGTTTGCTAATTGCTCTTGCTCTTTTTTTCAAAAAAATTGTTTTGTGAGTATAAAGCTTTATATGTACATTCCCTAAGATCGGAGATTAAGAGGTCAGGGAAAAAGGTTGAGAGGGAAACAAATGAATGATGACTGTCAGCAAACACTCCCCCCTTCCTTGGGTAGATCATACCGTTTGAAATGAGCTTGTCACCCTTTGAAACCAATTATTCCAGTTGGTAAGAGGTGAGGATTTTTGCCAGTAGTTTTCTATTACCCTAGGTGCCTTGTCAAGCTGCAAGGGTGGTAAGGTACTCTCCCAGGATCGAACTTGAAGTGGTTCATCAGGTGATTCTTGAACACTGGGAGGTGTGGATTCTTTTGTAGCTTCATGGAGGTCCACTACTATAGATGGAGACTGTGTAGAAGCTTTTACCTCTATGGATGTATTACATGAGGAGCTAGAATCTTCATGGGACTCCCCCCTTCCTGAGCTAGGTGGAACAAATCGTTCTTTCTTTGGTACCCAAACTAGCTCGGGAGCGGGTGTGTAGCATTCTGTGATTTTTTTCTTTTCACGCTCATTGATTCGTTTTGGAGCTACGGGATTGGGCTCACTTGGGTCAGGTGATAGGTAAGAGCACACTTTACGTTTGGGCACCCAGATTTGATCATTTCCTTGATAGTAGCCTTGGGCTTCCAATAGTCGTTTAGGAATCCAACGCAGCGTTTCTTTACATTTCTTGGAGTGAGTGGTACGTTTCTTACAAGGCTTCTGTTTTTTAGCACCAACTATGCTCACTACAGAGGTTTTAGGGACCCACTTGTATGTTTTCTCTGTTATATTAGGATGGTTCTTGTGTGTCTCAAGCTTTCTTTCAACTACATCAGTTGAAGCTCTAGAGAGTTGGGCTATGGGGACGTATGGTTCAACCTCCTGGACATGCAATGTCTTGGGTTTTATTTCCTTGGGAAATATCTCAGGGACTATGGCTTGAGTGGTAGGGCTAAGAGTTGGTTTTTGCGTTGTAACACCCCCAGTCCCCCAATCAATAGTGCATTTGGTGGCTATCATCCACGTGCGGCCTAGGTTTATATTACCCTCCATAGTTCCAGTAGGCATGACCAAAAAGTCTTGAGCTACCACCCCATTGTCATAACTGACAGAAGTGTGCCAGATTCCAAAAACCGTAGTTTTTTTCTTGTTGACACCCTTGACTTGGATAATACTCTCAGATAGAGGTGGCTTCCCTAACTGACACCACACCCCATAGGATAGCAGATTGTATTTAGCACCCGTGTCCAATAAGGCGTTATATAGCACTTTTCCATAGGCACTATTTAACTCAATGGGGTATCGTAGAGGTGTGTCAGAGTCCAACCCATCCTCTTCGTGTGCTTCATTTGCATTAGGTTCCGAGCGAGTAGCTCTACCTAATGTTTCCATGAAACGGCTAAACATACTAGTACTAGGCTGTGGAGCTTCGGGAGGTGCATGGCCTTCTCTCTCAGTGTTTTGGTTAGGGTATGCTTCCATGATTTCTGAGTCGGAGGAGGAATCACTAGCGGCTATTTTAGGGTCTTGGTGGTGCTACCTTGTGTCCCCGCTGAGGGTCTAGAGCTTATCGTGGATGGGTAATGGGTGTCCGTATGAACAGAGGCACACTCAATATGCTCGTGTTCTAGCACCCGCCCAGAGCGTAAGTGCATGTGCTTTTGATACCCTAAGGTGTCAAAAAGCTGCTCTAGGAGGCCTTGTGACTAGTTTTTAGCGTGTTTTTTGTTTGTTTTTTTGCTAGATTTTTTAGAGCGTGTCGTGGAATGGGCCGTGTGATAGCTCAAAACGAGCGTATCGGTCAGAGGGTCGTGCCGTGCTTTACAGCCCTCCGTTTGGTCACTCTATGCCCTCGGAATCCCTAAAACTGTCAATTTCCAGTAGGGAACTAGGCTCAAACTAGAAAGTCTAAGGGTGCAAGTGGGAAGAGAAAGGAGGAGAGTGGAGGACTTGTCCCACATGCCCTCATTCTCTCTTGAGGGAGTAGGGTATATATATAAGAGTGAGTCTAGTATATACCATAAGACTGAGGCCTGGGCCTGGGCTTGGGCTTGGGCTTGGGAAAATGATCCCGATCCCGATCTATCTTTTATACAAACCAACCCGTCCGTTTTAAGAGTCACGTTTTTTATTTTCGAAAAATATCCTCGCTCGCGTTTTTAATTTCCGATTTTTTTTCCCTTTTAAAATTTTTTTTTTCAAATTATTATTTTTTTTTTTTTGGGAGAAAAAATAAAAAAACTTTTTTTTTTTTTTGCAGAAAATGCAGAAATTGAAAACGCAGGTGTGCAAAAAATGCAGAAAACGCAGATATACAAAAATTGCAGAAAATGCAGAAAAAACGCAGAAATTGCAGAAAATTGACAGAAATGCGGAAAATTGCAGAAATTGAAAACGCCGAACTTGAAAATGCAGAAATTGCGGAAATTGAAAAACGCAGACAATAGCAGAAATTGGAACTTGACAGCAATTGCAGAAAACGCAAAAAACAGAAATCTCCACACACTCCTTCCCTGCCTTTCCTATGATACAAATTGCACCACAAGGAAGCGTAAAGTGCTAACCGAGCTTAGTGTAGGGCATATCCCCGGCAGCGGCGCCAAGAATGTGCGCTCCTTGCTGCACTGTCGAAGCAAGGGACTTGCCAATACACCGTATGCGAGCCACAAACGGCTCTAAGCACACAACAAGCCTAAACTAGTAAGCTCAAGAAAACAAAGGGTGTGTCACTCACCGCTCTACGCTCGCCTTCGTGGTGGATTCCTCGCCGCGATGAAGAAGAAGCTGCAGTCGTGCCGCGCTCAACCGCTTCGCCGCCGTCGTGCCTTCGTAATGCTCGATCGCACACACACTCTCCCTCTCTCTCTCTCTCTCACACACACACACAAGGAGGTGAAGAAGAAGAAGAAGATGGAGATGGAGCAAGAGCACTCTTCAATTGCACAAATGAGAGAATGAGTAAAAATTAGGTTTAGTTGGCTTTTATAGGAGCTCACCCCATTCACACTTGGGCGCCCATGCTTAACCAACTAATCCCTTGAATGTCCAAGTTAAAGTGCGCCTCTCATCGGCGATCACTCTACCTTTCCCTATTGGTCCGACAAGCCCAGTACCTGACTCTAAATCATACATAATACGCGTCCATCGTAGGTGATGGGTGTCCGTGTGCCGTGAGGGTTAACATGCACTTCTCATTGTTAAACAGATTTTAGGCATTTGGGCATGCAAGAATGAGAGCTTACGGACAAAAGTTCATGCCATTCGTAGATTGTTGAATCAATTTGAAGAAGTGCAACTATATCATATTCCTAGGAAACAGAATGAAGATGCTGATTACCTTGCACAACAAGCCGTTGCATGTGTAAAGAAAGAAGTGCAGGTCATCATGGTGGCGGCTGCTGTGAAGCAACCGAGGTACCAGGGATTGGAGTCATTGGCTCCCATCATTGGCTACATTTTGGAGGGTGAGTTTCCACCAGACTTCACAAAAGCTCAGAAGAGGAGACTCATGAAGAAGGCAAGCGTATATCTCTTCCTAGAAGGCTCCCTCTATCAAAGAGGGAAGGATCAAGTGTGCAGACGAGTACCAACTATCAAGGAAATTCCAGCCATTCTAAAAGGTTTGCATGAAGAGGCATGTGGTGGTCATTTTACCCAAGAATTAACTGTGAAGAAGATTTTGCTTTCGGGGTATGTTTGGCCAAGTTTGCATGTGGATGTTCAACATTGGTGTAAAAGTTGTCACACTTGTCAGATAAATGGAAATAGAAGGTTGGTGCATGGCTCGAGGCAAATAGTGCTTGCAAATGGACCCTTTGAAAAGTGGGGCATTGATGCTATGGGTCCTCTGCCTAGGACAAAAAATGGTAAACTCTACATTCTAGTGGCTGTAGACTATATGACTAGGTGGGTGGAAGCACAAAGTGTGGCAAAGGTAAATGAGAAGACAGTGAGCAAATTCGTCTACACTCACATTTGTTGTAGATTTGGCACACCTTTGGAGATTGTTTCTGATAATGGTCCAGGGTTTAGAAAAGGATTGCTCACAGAAGTTTGTGAAGAGCTTCACATTCTACATCGTCATAGCACACCATACTATCCACAGTCAAATGGTTTGGTGGAGAAGGCTAATGGTGTCATTGCAGGAATCATTAGAAAGATGGTGCAAAACAAGACAAAATTATGGGATGACTTCTTGGATGGTGCCTTGTGGGCATATCGAACCACATATAGGGAAGCCACGGAGTTCACACCATTTCACTTGGTCTATGGTCAAGAGGCTTTGCAGCCTATCGAGCTCAACATTCCAACAATGCAACTTCATGGCAAAGGAGCACAAGATGATCAAGAGGTATGGATGGATCGACTTCTTACGTTAGTGGAGCTTGAGTGAAAAAGAGAAGCAGCATATGAGTGCTACAAGAGGAAAGCCACACAAGCGAAAGAAACGCACGACAAGAAACTGAAGGACAAAGGCATCAAGGAAGGAGAGCTTGTGCTAAGGTATGACAATCGACTTGACAATCGTTTTGATGCCAAGTTTGAAACAAGATGGCAAGGGCCATACATAGTCAAGAAGGCTTTCAATTCAAGTTACTATCAGCTTATGGACTTGAATGGTAAAGAGCACTCCAGGAAAGTAAACGGGTATCGCTTGAAGCCCTATTTGAGTCGCCTTCTACCAAAGGATCTACCAAAGATCTGTCCAAAGGCCGCTGTCTTATGTAAGTATTGTTACATGAAGCATGAGTGTAACTCCAGCCAAAATTCTGAGGGGCTAAACAATGAAGATCTCGTCAAGGACTCTGAAGCACTCTCTTTGGAAAAGATGCTCTATGATGGTACATGAATATACCATCATCCAGGGGGAGGGCTAATGATAGCCGTTTTTTCGGCTCTTTGTAATTGCCACAGTGAGTTACCTCACCCTACCAAAATCACCCAAACACTGTGGCTATCCCTACCATTTCACTGTACATAGGCGTGCGTGAGTCACGGGACTTTTCCCATATCTTCTTAAAAACCCTCAGCTAGCTAGTCACTGGGCTAGGTGAGCCAAAAAAAATAAAAAAAATAAAAAAATAAAAGTATATTATGGCCTCTTTGTGTGTAAATATTTCATTGTATATATGGCCTAAATATAGGGATTTTTTATAATTATTTTGGTATTTTATTTAAATATTTCTACTTAGGTGTGTGTTTTATTAAACCTATGTACACCTTCTTTCATCCTCTTACACCATAATTATTTTTTTATTTTTTTTATTTTTTTGCCAATATGTACATACTCTAACCTCATATTTTTCCTTTATACAAATCACTCCTACATTTTCACCCTCACCCTCGTGAAAACAAAAAATTGATTTCTACTCATTGGTTACTTTTATTATATTATTTACTTGCATACCTTTTCCTCTTTCACCCAAAATAATTCAAGGAGGGACCATATCATATGATTCCAATATCTTTCCATATCCATAACTCCTCCATATTTTTATTATTATTTTTACTCATTATTCTAACACCATGTGCTCATTGAGCTAAAGTCCATGAATAGTCCATATACTAGTCCCACCATGTATATATTTCTTATTTCACCAATAATCCTCCTCCATGCATGGGTCAAGGGCAACTTGAATGCTTTGTATTATAATATGACAAAGGAGGGGCTCACTCTTGGATGCATTGTACAAATTCAACAAAGGAGGGGACCACTAAAAGACTTTTGCAGGCCTAAAAAACAGGCTTTTTGGTGATAATTTTGGCACCTATCTCCACTCCGAATTTGGAGCGGTGGTCAAAAGAGAAAATGTAGCCCACGCTCTGAATAATCACCCCAAATTTTTTCATGATTTTTGGAGCTACCAACTGGGAGCTATGAGTTTTTTAGTGGACCCCAGTTTTCCCATGCTATGCAGCCACACTCTCTCTTCCACTTTACCATTTTCCTCTTTCACACACACTTCTCCACTCATCATCCCCATCTCTCTCACCACTCCTCTCTGCACACTACTCACCTTCTCCTCAACCTTGAAGAATAAGAGAAACCATGGTGAACTCATACCTCCCACACACAATTCCATTCCAAAATTGACCACCTAGTCTCATTTTTCCTCCTCCAAATTACCCATATCTATCAAAAAACCACAAAATTCAGCCTCTTCTCTTAAAAGACAGCATCATGGTGGTTGATTACTCAGCTTCAATTACCTTGTCTCTCAAGGAAGGTCAAGAGTGGAGAAAAAATGTACCGTCAAAGCTAGTGGACCGTCAACAAGCGTCAAAATTGGCCCTACTCAAGACACTTGGAGCATCAACCTTGTAAGAAATCCACCTTTTCTTACCTCTTAAGAGTTTTTCTTCCTTATTTGTATCCTACATGGATACTCCCATTGTAAATATTCAATTCCATTTGTAAATTAATACTAACTCTACTAACACTAACCCACTATGGAAAGTCCTATCACCTCCATTTCTCTCCTCTCTCTTTCCCCACCAACTTCTTGATAATTCCAAGCAAAAGAAATTAGATAAATTGCTGAAAATCTAACCCAACCATGGTTAGAGGAGTAACCCTAGCCTTCAAAATTGCTATAAAAGGAGGGTGTAGCTAGCATAAAAGGAGGGAAGCCATAAGCAAGAGCACTATGCTATAGCTTGAGAAGCCAAGCTCAACCTCTCTAGAAGGAGCTCTTGAGTGGAAGCTCATTGTCTTATGCATGTGCATGTGTTGTAATAGGGGATTAGCAAGGGAAATCTATGCCATTGTAAGAGAGAGAGTGATCATTCAATTGAGAGTAGGAAATCTATCATTTCTCCTACTAGTGTAAGCCCAACATTCGCTAAATCAAGGAGGGTGGATTTGGACTAATCTTGGATATTTTGTCTCCCTTTCCAACGTGAAGTAATGGACAACAATGATGCGTAAGTGTCTTGGTTTTTTTTTTAAGTTCTTGATAGCTTGTCTCTGGTGTTGTCATCAATCTAGCCATAAATCCCACATACTGTAAGAGGGCGACAGGGTGGAGAGGACTCCCCTGGCCTTAAGACAGTGATTGGGGTGGCTTTTCTAGTGATGTGTTGTGGTGAAATTTACGCAAGCTATGTTGAACAAGTACTAATCTCACTTTGATTTGTCATGACAGATTTGTAAGAAGGTATTAATGCAACAAGCACCCCCTCCCCCTTTCTCTCTCTTTCTTAAATATATAGTTGTGTTTGCTTGATCATCGCCGATACGTTTCAAAGCAGCCCGAGCACTATCTCTCTCTCTCTCTCTCTCTATCTCTCTCTCTCGTGTTTTAGTGTGTGAGAGTATTCCATTGGTGTTAGGGTTAGTGTAATTCCTTGCTTGTTTGTGGGTTGCTCTAACGATTCTCCTCTTTTGCGTCCTAGTTCGCTCTTAAACTAGGTGGTGCCCCTTGTGTAGTTGGGATTTGGCGGTGGGTTTGTTGTTTCAGTTTGTGTTGTGTTGTGCCCCAGCCCCATTGAGCAGCATGGGAGCCTTGAAGGGTGTCTAGAGGCCACTCTTCTTGTTGCCCGCCCCGGACCGCCTCACTAGGTGTACCCAGTCTATGTTGTCTGATTCCGTCATACCCGGTAACACATCCATAAGGAGAATCTTGGCCAATGTCTGTATCCTTCTTACAAGTGTAACAATATTTTAGTGGGGCCGAGTGAACTGTGGTGTCAGAGCGATGATCAATAATGGTTTCACTCGCTAAGGGGTGTACCTTACCAGTCACCAAATCCACTCTAAGGACAATGAACCATTTGTGCTTCCCTCATGAATGGTCATCCTAAAATCATTTCATATGACATAAGGTGTTTAGAGAAATCCATTACAATGAACGTATGTCTTACCTTGTGTCCTAGAACTTTGATCCTTGAGCATCCCCATAGGTTTGGCTATGGTACCATTTGCCATCTTTACCACAATGTTAGTAACACTGAGGCGGGGTTTTCCCATGGATTCCCAACAATCTTTTGTAGCGATGCTAACTCCCGCACCACCATCAAGATTTCCCTTTATAGTTAATCCCTTGGTAGTGATGGGTAGGGTCGCATTAGACTCGTCGCCTTCAAAATACTGCCCTAATTCGTTGATGGGTACCTCGATCACAGACTCGTGTCCATCTAA
The DNA here is from genome assembly GCF_014529385.1 of Adiantum capillus-veneris. NCBI lineage: Eukaryota > Viridiplantae > Streptophyta > Polypodiopsida > Polypodiales > Pteridaceae > Adiantum > Adiantum capillus-veneris. The sequence continues at coordinate 9,837,890 of NC_140935.1, read as the reverse complement.
GTCAAGTGATTGCACATGATTTTCCTCATCAATCATAATCAAGTCAGGCCTATTTGGTTGCGCAAACTACGGTAATACCGTTCGTAGCTCTCCGTTAAGGAATGCTCGAAGTGCAAGGAATAACTCAGGATCTCCATACAGCTTTTCTATGATCGTGGTTCGGACCTCAGAAGACATGAAGTCCACTAGTTTGGCAACATTCATTGGCATTTTGCAGGGTGTAGGTCCTTGACTAGGAATTGGTGAGGATGGAATCTCATATTCCTCAATGGGATCAGGTATTCCTTCGTTAAACATCCTTTCCAACAAGAAGGGTGTATGCTCACTTTCTGATGTCCCGTCCTCACTCCCTTCTTGGATGATACTAGATATGGCTAACGGTCTATGGTTCATGTGGGGTGGATGAACTTGCGTGGGAAACACTGTGTCATGAATTTTGACATGCATGGGTTCTGGTTCTAGTTTCCTTTGAGTCTCCTCCACTAAATCTCTTAGATGTTTCACCTGCTCAATCTCGTCTACTGGGTTTGGGTACGTCCCAATCTTCTTTTTACGATTCTTCCCTTTTTGCCCCTGCGGTTTATCTTGGGGGTCTTGGATTGGATTTGGAAACACTTGCGGTGTTTTCAGAGGCTCTTTATGGTTTTCTCTTATTCGGTTTTCATTTGGTTCCATGTTACGGTTTTCTTTGTCGGTCTTTCCCTTTGTGGTATTGGTTCTAGTCTCCATTGTCTCGATTGAATCTGAATCATCCTCGAGGTCATTCATATACACGGGGTCATCTCTTGTTCCTATGTTTGTTTTGGAACTTGGCTTTGAATTTCCCGTATTCTGCGACCTCTTCCTTCGTGTCTTCTTTTTCTTTGCTTGGATAACTGACGCGGTATCTCTCTCTTCGAGGATATGGCCTGGCCCTTGAAGCATGGACCATGTAATCGCATAAGCAGGTGCGACGGGTGGTATTGGCGATGTCACACCAGCAATTTCGACCAAATTTAGGGGTGTGATTTTAGGCACATTTGGGTTATAGAGGCATTGGGCAATCAAGTGATCTATGCCACAATGATTACATGTGAGTATTGGCATTGCAGACGTGCTCCCTTGATTCATTTGCATCTGTGCAGCATTCTTTTGCAGCCTAATAGGGCACTCCGCTACCCGATGTGGTCCACCACACTCGTAGCATTGAAGAGGTGGCCTCCTAGCCTGGGTGTTGATATTTTGACCTCTGGATGCGAGAGCAACAGCTTGATAAACCGGCTTGACTTGCCCCCAACAATCTTCCATGTAGTATATAGGACACTCTTCCAATGTATCAAGTCCGTAGGCAATACTAGTGTCTATTTCCTCCTCACAGCCATCTGCATAAGCATTTGATGGCTCGCAACCCACTTGGTTCATAGGGGCGACTCTTGGATGCGGGGGCTGCGGTCCTAGCACAGGAGGTGGTAGCGGTGTAGCTTGTACAACATTTTGAGATCTAGGGACCATGTGTTGCGGTAGTTGCTCAACAGGTGGAGCAGGCATCAATACAGGAGCTCGAGGCGCATCCGTCCAGGCTACAGGTGGTCTATTTGCCATCATACGTTTGATCATTAAACAATCCTTAGCTTGGTGACCATACCTTCCACATGCGTTGCAAGTCCCATTAAATTTTACTCTAAACGTAGGGCACTCACTAGTGCTATGTGGACCCAAGCAAATGGAACACCATTGTTGCTCCCTTCTTGGATACATGTGACTATTTTGAGGGGGTCGATTATCCTTAAGAGACTCTTGGATTGCCTTGGTGAGGTCTGTCAAGAATGTCTCAAATACCTTTGGCTCATTGGAAATGGGCTTTGCAGTCATGGGTTCATACCCAATGGCTTCTGAGCTAGTGGATCTCGTGTCAGTAGACACCCTCATGCCTGCTATCATCAAGTTGTCCTCTAATTGGATTGCATTGGTAGTGACATCTTCCGAGGTTGTGATACCTCTAATCACTAGTCCATTATAGATTCCTTCATTCCTCAACCCTTGAATGAATCGATCAAGCAGTTGGTTATTGTTGAAGCGCTCATTTACAGGGCAGCGAGAGTTTAAGTGCTTTAGACGACTAATGAAGTCCCTTACTGACTCTCCTTCCTTACGTTCGGCCTTCTGTAGCTAAGATGCTACACCCCAAAGCACACCTTCTCATATGTACTCCTTTAGAAACAACCTTCGAAGGGTAGGGTAGATTGTTTTCTCGTCCACCCTTAGGGTTCTATCCCAATCTCCAGCCTTCCCACTTAATGTCAAGCTTAAGGCATTGCACTTATGTAGTTCGTTGCGTTCCCCTAAGGAATCACATACTTGTTCAAACACTTCAATGTGTTTTCTAGCATCTTCGTCCCCATTGAATTTTTGCGTGAGTTTGGCAATTTGTACTGCCTTACTTCTAGGCTCTCTATCAGATGCATGACACATATTTTCCGCGATAGATCGACCTATGGTTTGAGCAAATGCTGCCAAGTCACCTATGTGAGGAGGCAGGGCCGGTGGAGGTACTCTTGGAATCATATGTGGGAAAGGGAGGGGTACCGGTCTTGGCATATGTGTGGATGATGCAGGATATGGAACATAACCGGGCATAGGTCCACTCGGATAAGGGCTAGGGAGCGGCACTCGAGGAGCATAAACAAGTGGTACAATTGGAGGTGTGGGGGCCATGTGTGCATAAGGGGCTAGAGGCACATACGGTCAAGGCCCCGTATTAGGTACTACGACACTAGGTAGTGGCACTGCGCTAACCGTAGATGTCATCGGTACATTCTCTATCAGGCTTATCCCTGGAGTGAGCACTATGTTTTCCTTAATAGAGGGTTGAGCCAAGTTAGGGAAGCTAAAGTTGTCGCTCGGAGGCTCAGATTGCATAGAGACCCCAGGTGAAATGACGTAAGATGGGTCCATGGGGCTCATTAGAGGAGTCTCCATTTGTGATAGAGTAGGCTGTTGAGCCTTGCTCGTATCCAAAAATCTCATGGGGCCACTTGAGAGTATATTTACCCCTCGGTTTTGCCTTTCTGATTGAATAATGCCATGGATAACATTACAAATCATTTTCTGTTGATCTTCGAGGCTCGTGGCACTAGAGGTGGATCGTACAATCTCTATCCATCCTACATGGTAGGCATGGCCAGAGTGTAGATCCGTCAACACCTCAGTGTGGAGGTTCTATGTCCAATGATCATTAATGAACAATCCTTCTAGAGTCGACGTGTTAACGGTTTCTTGTGAGGTAGAAGCAATGTTGCTCCCCATGGTTTTACTTGTCAGCAACGGTACTCTAGAGGGAACTTCTGAAGGAGGTAGCTCAATAGGGCCTTCTTGGTAAGAAGTTGGCAGGATATCCACATGGACACTCTTTGGGGGTGTGGGGTCCACATGCGATGTGAAAGGAAAGTCCACTTCCCCACCCCCTTCGTGTGCTTCATTTGCATCAGGTTCCGAGCGAGTAGCTCTACCTAATGTTTCCATGAAACGGCTAAACATACTAGTACTAGGCTGTGGAGCTTCGGGAGGTGCATGGCCTTCTCTCTCAGTGTTTTGGGTAGGGTATGCTTCCATGATTTCTGAGTCGGAGGAGGAATCACTAGCGGCTATTTTAGGGTCTTGGGTGGTGCTACCTTGTGTCCCCGCTGAGGGTCTAGAGCCTATCGTGGATGGGTAATGGGTGTCCGTATGAACAGAGGCACCCTCAATATGCTCGTGTTCTAGCACCTGCCCAGAGCATATTTGGTTCTATTTTTCTCCAGAAAAGCCCGAAACAGTCTTTTCCTAGCTGGGGAACTAGGCTCCAAATAGCAAGTCTAAGGGTGCAAGTGGGAAGAGAAGGGAGGAGAGTGGAGGACTTGTCCCACATGCTCTCATTCCCTCTTGAGGGAGTAGGATATATATAACAGTGAGTTTAGTATATATCATAAGACTGAGGACTGAGGCCTGGGCCTGGGCTTGGGCTTGGGGAAATGATCCTGATCTAACTTTTATACAAACCAACCCGTCCGTTTTTATAACTCACGTTTTTTATTTCCGAAAATCTAACCTCCCCCTCGCTCACGTTTTTATTTTTTGATTTTTTCCCTTTTTTTTTAAAAAAAAAATTTAAACATTTTTTTTAAATTTTTTTTTTGGGAATATTATTTGGTACGCGTTTTGGTGCGCGTTGACCTCACCTAACTATTTACTGTCACACCTACCTACTGACCTGCTAATCAGTGGTTCACCTAATTACTAACCTGCTTAATTAACTAACTGTGCGCCTAACTGTGCACAAACCAGAAAATGCAGAAAATCGAAACTTGACAGAACTGTGCAGTGCAAACCAGAAAATGCAGAAAACGCAGAAACGCAAGAAATGCTAACTGTGTAAGCTGAAATCTGAGCTTAATAGAACTAACAAAACAGAGCTTAACAAAACACAGAAAACTTAAGCCGCGCCTTTCCTACATAAAACATAGCTTCAATACAATTTACAGGTCGCCATTGGAGCTTCACGCGCAGCAGCTCCTCGGTAGCGGCGCAAAAAATGTCAAGGCTAGGGACTTGCTACGCACCGTGTGCGAGCCACAAAGGCTCCTAGCACACAGTCATACAACAGACAAGCTCACAAGGAAGAACGGTGTGTCACTCACCTTCCTGCGTAGTTGCGAATGAAGGATTCCTGCGCCGGGAAGAAGAGGGAGACGCCGCTACGCCGCGCTCAACCACCTCGCCGCCGTCGTGCCGCCGCAACGCTCGATCGCACACTCTCTCTCTCTCTCTCTCTCTCTCTCTCTCTCTCTCTCTCTCTCTCTCTCTCTCTCTCTCTCTCTCTCTCTCTCACACGCACACACACAAGGAGATGGTGAAGGAGAAGGTGGAGATGGAGCAAGAGAAGCTTCTATTGCACAATGAGAGAATGACTCAATTTTAGGTTTAATTGGCTTTTATGTGATCTCACCCCATTCACACTTGGGCGCCCATGCTTAGCCAACTAACCCTAGCATGTTCGTGTTAGAGTGCGCCTCTCATCGACGATCACTCTACCTTTCCCTATTGGACCGACAAGCCCGGTGCCTGACTCTACTTAAATAAATAATACGGTTACGGTGTCCGTCATAGGCGATAGGGTGTCCGTGAGCCACGAGGGTTAACAATCTCGATGTAGCTAATGCCTCTTCGCAATACTTCAAGCAGCGGATCAATGATTTAGTGGCGTTTCCAAGACAGATAAGAGAAAACCCAGTTGTAGCCTCAATCAAGGGAACAGATGAAGTCTACAAGACTTTAGAAAAGAGGAAAAATGACCTTGAGCTTGAGCTGAAGTTGGAACAAATGCAAAGAAGCGACCTTGCATTGATGTGGGTCCAAAGAGAAGAGCAATTGCTCAAGGAAATAGAGGAATTGAAGAGAGTCAATCATCTGCTAAGAGAGGGACAAGCAGAAACTCGGGATGAAGCAGGAACCTCTGAACAACCGACCATCAACATACCCTCAGTCTCTTTTGTTGATATGGAAACACAACCATCAGAAGGGCTTGCAGGAGAATCAGATTTTCAAGTACCAATCACGGAAGCCGAGGAAGTGCCAATGGTCCAGCTTTCTAAAGCCGAGGAAGATACACTAAAGGAGAAGATTGTCCAAGAAGCAGATGTTGAATGGAAAGCAACAATAGATTGGGAGTTGAGAGTTCTCCACTCAATAAATGAAGCTCAGCTCACTCCCAACCAAATCAATACTCAATGGCATCAGCAATCACTACCCTACCCAATCATAAAAGTGCTCCAGGTTAAAGAAAGACTTTACAAAGATATGCACGCAGAAGGCTCAGATGATATCCACCCCAAATGGAGAAAAAATTGGTTGAACAAGAACTCTAGATACCTCATTCTGTTCACAAGAGCACCGGCAGCCCTACATTTTGTCCTATACCAAGGGTAAGGACATGGTGGGCATACGATGCCATGAAGAAGAAGAGGCCAACATGGCTGAATTATCCATGACTACTAGCTCCATAGCAGGGACCAATAACAAAAGAATACATGGTGAAAACCCTAACGGGTGCCATGACCTCCTTCAAGAGCCTCCCTGACCTCTCATGTGCAATGTTTTATAAGATCTGCAGAATGCTGCTTATCTGCATTCAAACTTTTCACGAGCCTCAGAAAGAAAGAGCACCATGGATGTCTTTTCTCAAAGGAAACAAAGGTCTATGCTATGATTTAAGTGGACACCCTTCAGAAGAAGTCATCTATGGCTTCTATGCCAGATGTATGTTTCTGCCATCTAGCAATATGTTGGCATTTGAAGAGGCATTCTATATAGGTTTCTTCACATGGCAAACGAATATATTTGGGCCAGTGATCAGTAACCTTACAATAAGGTTTGTTGGCTATTCTACCATTGAACTTAAAAACAGAGTCACCATGCAGTTTTTGCAAGTCCCAGACAAACAAAGACGAATAAGATATGAAAAATCCCTACATGCGCTTAAAGACCGCCTCGCCAGCCATCAACCCGAAGACTAGTTCAGTCCATGAAGTTGTGTTAAGGGACGACACAATCAAGGAGGGGGGAATGTTAGCAGCAAGCTAACTTGGATAACATTTTTCGGAGCTTTTATTGTAAAAAAACTTATTATTTTGATGAATTGGAAATGTTGTAACTCATACTTTCCAGATAAATAGTGTAATTGATGAGCCGAGGCTACAAGCTTCCAGGTTGTATCAACATATCTTTAGTTAGGGCTCCCAGATTATTAGTTTTGACCAGAGAAACCTTGGCTAAGGTATAAAAGCCAATATTTGTAAGTATTTTATAAGTTTTTGGATAATAGAACACAGCATGAACTAACGACGCTCACTTCTCTCCTTCTCTTGCTTCCTACTCCCTTCCCGGTTGTCACATTGCAGTGCGGTCTGTTGTGTTGCAACCATAGGTAAGAGCTCTACACATTGACATAAGCATTTCATGGTAATACGTAGCTTTTGGCGTCGCCGACCCACGCCCTAATTTCATCATAAGTAGAAATTTAAGCTTAAAATCATAAAATAAGTATAGGCGGGGTATTGGGGCATCATTGCTAAGCATTTAGATGCATTCTGGGTCAAAAACGACTAGGTCAAAAACTCACCTGCTATTAATAATCGTGATTTTTTCACTTGACCTAAAGTGATATTTGAGACCATAATCATGTGTTCTTAGGTCTTATAAACATGTCCTCGAAGTTTCGTAATGTTTGGATGTCATTTGATGCTGTAACAGTTATAATTTGTTTGCTAATTAGCGACTAGCTTTTGGTGATTTGTGTCATTTGAGTGTAGCTTGAGTTAGATATGAGTTGTATGTTGTTTTCTAAGAGATTGAAACCGCTTGTAGCCTCTATGTACTAGTTGAGTAAGCTTCATCCCATGGATTGACAATTATATTCGTTGTTCTTGCTATGTCTCCAATAAGATAGGAGTGAGGTTAGGCACATGTCCCACATTCGTGCAGCCAAAGTTGGTATGTGCAAGAAAGAGGTCAATGCCAAGATAAGGCTAAAGGCAGAAGTAGTGTAGAAGGCTAAAATAGGTATGAAGTCCTTGGGCAAACTAGTGGCAGTAAGAATGTATGCTTTGTGCTGCCTTTTAGATTAGAATGGCTCCAGGATGTTCCAGATGGGATGATAGGTGAAGGTGCCTGAAGTGCTCAGTCAGTGCTCTAAGGTGTAGTGTTCAATGTGCTCTAGAAGCCAGTCCACACGGCTCATCGAACAGATCCCCGGTGTGGAAGATATTGCAATTCAAAGATAGAAGGTGTTGCGCATCTCCGACGGATAAGGTCGATGGGGACAGGTGGCCAGAGTGGATGTCAACGGATAGATGTGTGGTGCTTGAATTATGGAGCATATCTGTCTTTTTGGATTGCACATCGAAGTTGAAATTTATGGCCATCAAAAGATTTTCTGGGGGCCACTTATGGACCGAGTTCCATGTGCAAAGGACCAAGCAAAGGCAGTCCAAAGGGGGAGATCCAGGAAGCATTCAGAGGCAAAGGTCGAGAGAGGGATCACTCTAAGAGCCATCAAAAGTGGAAAATTCCATGGTCGGACAAGGATTAGAAGGGAAAAAAAAACGCAAATGGTCCCAGATGGAGTTCTAAGGTGAACATAAGGTGGGGGGGAAAAATAAAAAAGGCCTAAGGGCACTAGCGACACCCCTCCCCCCCCCCCCCCCCCCCCCCCCCCCCCCCCCCCCCCTCCATCCTCAAGCACAAGCCAAAGAGTGCAGCTAGAGAGCAGATGGAAGCAAAGCAGCTCCCCCCTTTCTAAGTTTCCAAATTGGGATGCCAGATGAGCCAATTAAAGTGCAGTTTCAAAAGTTGAAGACCCACCACTATAAAAGTCAATTTTTAATCAAATGAGGGGATTTTTTGGTGCCGTTTGAAGCCTATAGAGTGGAGTTTTTTAACAGAGGAGTGTGCCTCTTAATCCCCTTTGTAAAATGTCCATTTGGATGGCATTGCAAACTATGTACATTCCTCTTGAAGTATAATCAAGCCACTATTGCCCTATTTGTTGTCGTTTCCCCTCCCCCTCTTCTCTTTCTCCTGATCTTGTGTTTCCCCGCGGTGCCAGTAGTGTGGATGTGTGTGCCCCCCCCCCCCGATGGTGTTTTGTGTGAGAGAGTGAGATTGAGTGGCTGTGTGTGTGTGTGCAAGGATGGAGACAAAGACCGTGGCAATGGGTGTGCATGTTGCGTGGTGGACTTGTGGAGTGTGTAGGCATTGGAAAAAGAGCAGGCGGTAAAGTGTGTTTTTGAAGGTGTTTTTTGAGAGGATAAGGGTGATTTGGATACCTTGAGCTATAGAGAGGCCTTTGTTTTTGTGTCGGGTGTGTTCCCCCATTCCCCCTCTCCATCTTCTGATGCCCCCACGGAGGAGTTGTCTGATGCTCCTAACTGATGTCAAAGTGGTGATTTTGGTGATACCAAAAGTGAGACCTTTGAAAAGCAGGTGATGCTAGTGATGGCTTGGGTGGGATTTCCCATTTTCACTAGGGTTGAAGATGCAAAAACCTGGCTCCAAGACTATGGTCTGTTCGTGTTGGAAAGCAGTCGATTGAGAGAAGAAGGTGCAGTACAGGTGTTCCCGTTCCTGGCTCGTGGTGAAGCGAGGTTATGGTTTGTTGGCCTACGTGATGAATAAAAGAGTGATTTTGAAGCCTTGGAGGTGGCTTTTTGAAGAAAATATGTAGCAGATGCGCAACTGGACGAGGTAAAGAGGAAGCTGGACGGATTGAAGCAAAACTTGGAAGGGGATTTTCAAGCATTTGAGTGGGAGTTCGAAGCTCTTTAGGGACGGCTGCTCAAAGTAATTGTTGCAAAAAATGCCAATTTTTTGAATTTGACTAAATTCTTGGTTTTCTTGCATGAGGAAATGCGCGACAAGGTGGATGGTCCGGTGTCATATGAAGAGGTAGTAGCTCTAACAAAAGGGCGGACCAAAAAGATTCTGAAGAAGTGCGAAGCTAAGTAGGGTTTGCCAAGCGCTATGGTGCCAAAGCAAATTGATGTGGTGGTAATTGAGCCATGGGTGGTTCAAATAGAAGTGAAATTGCAAGAAGAGCCAAGGGTTCTTTGGCTACAGAGAGACAGGGTGGTTCCAATGCCGAGGATGCCGGCTAGAGTGGTTCCAATTGTGGAGGATGGGCAAGTGGTTCCAAAGTGGACAAAGTCTATGCTGCCAAGTCAAAATGAGGCTGTTGAAGCTCCATTGAAGTGTGGTAAAGGTCTAAGAGTGCGGTTTGCAGACGAGGTCAAAGAGGCAAAGTTAGAGGAGATTCCAGAGCTGGAGATAGAGGAGGAGACTGATCCGATTGACAATAGATCTATGGATGCACACACAATTTGGGAGACCGAGTCGTCTCAATCCAGATATGATGAGTTCAATCTCTTGCATGTGAGTGGAGAGGCAGTGAATGTAATACAAGGAGCAGCATGAAATGCAAGCCAAAATACGTGATGAAGTCCAAATGTGTGGTGCCATGCTAATGGCCATGTTGATGAAAGTGGCAGTGGAGTGTGTCATGGTGGTGCAACAGGTGCAAAGTTTTGCCAGGAGGGATAGAACAGTCATGCCTATGGAGGAAGACAAGGATGATGCGATAGAGAACAAGTTTCTCTCTTCATTGGCAAAGCTTGATGCAGCGGTAGAAGAGGTGCTTAAGAAGCAGGTGATTGCAATCGACAAGCAGGTAGTGCTAATCGACCTTGAAGGGCCGATAGACGAGGAAGATATCGATGATGCTAGAGTTGAGTGCATGGCAGATGAGAAGGGCAGTGTGATGCCAAAGATAGAGGTGCTTCCTATGCAGCAAGATCACTGTATGCCAGTTGGTGCAGATTCAAAGGCGGTGTCCAAGATTTCGAAGGAGCTTTGTGACTGGTGGTTGAAGGTTATGTTGGTAAAAGCAGCTGTGCAATGGGTTGTTGAATAGGTACAAGATCTGCTAGAAGAAGATCTCACTTTACATGGTTGGCATGATGGGTCATGTATGTCCTTGACTGATGAAAGTGTTGATGTGTTTGGAGGTGCTTTGTTGCAAGTAGGCAGTATGCCATTGGGTGCATGGAGTGGCAAAAGTATGTTGCTGACAGTTTTGTGTGCGGTTGGCTATGTGCCTTGATATGGCACTATGGGAGGCTGTTACACGTGTATGGAAAAGGCCAGTGCAAGGTGTGACCCAGGCGGATGATGATAGGTTAAGCAGGGGGTTGGACAACGCGCATGAGCAAAAGCGGCGGGTGATAGGTGCCATGTTTTGTACATATATTAGGTGATTTGTGGTGCACAGAGAGCTTGTTTGGAGTGGAAAATTTTTAGTCCAATAAGCCTGTTTTTGGTCGAACATAAATGTTCGACAAGGGGGCTGGGCAATGATGGTGCAGCCAAAGTTGGTCTATGCAAGAAAGAGGTCAATGCCAGGCTAAGTTTGAATGCACGAGTAGTGCAAAAGGCTAGAGTAGGTATGAAGTCCTTGGGCAGACTAGTGGCAACGGGAATGGATGCTTAATGCGGCTTTTTAGATCAGAATGGCTCCAAGATGGTCCAAATGGGATGACAAGTGAAGGTGCCTGAAGTGCTGAGTCAATGCTCTAAGTTGTAGTGTTTGATGTGCTCTAGAAGCCGGTCCAGACGGCTCATCAAATGGAGCCCTGGTGTGGAAGATATTGCAGTTCAAAGTTAAAAGGTGTTGCAGATCCCTGACGGATAAGGAAGCTAGAGATAGGTGGCCAGAGTAGATGTCATCAGATAGATGTGTAGTGCTTGAGTTATGGAGCATACCTGTCTTTTTGGATTGTGGATCGAAGTTTCGGATTGCAAGTTATGGCCATCGGAATATTTTTTGGGGGCCAGTTATGGGCCGGGTTGATCGCATGGAGACTCGTGCCATCTGGCATTTTTTGGGCCTCGACCAAGTTTGAGAATGTGGTACATCACCTGTGAAGTCTAGAAGTTGACCGCTTGCCAATCAGATTCTTGTTCAACAAGATACCACTGCAAGAAGTCAACATCAATTGCAGATGGTGCAACATCAGATAATTTTGTGCTCTTTTGCGGCCTCGGAGTCGGCAAAGTGGGGTTTTGGCCGGTCTTTATAGTAGCCGGTCAATTGGAGCCTCAGGTAAGAAATGGAGGGGGAATGAAGTGGCATAAAAAGAGTTGCATTTTCCTATGCTAATGGGGGTTTTTTCAACCCACCCCAAGGGGGGGGCGTCCCATATGCTACCACATGGTGCAGGCTGGTCCCATATGCACAAGGCGGTGTTGATGACTAGGGGTATATGTCCTAACCTTGTGAGGCCTCTTGGGAGTGTAGTAGGGAGAGGGAGCTCCCAGCGAGCCAGTGGGCTATGGAAATGGTGCACTAGGCGTTGCGTGTGTTGAGGTTGATGGTGCAAGGGCTGTGCGGCCGCGGTTTTGGCAGGCAGAGGTGACATCCGTGGGCAGCTTGGGTTGGTAGTCGAATGATGTGGCATGCACCTTGTGGGTGGTTTTTTCCACGCCTGTAAGGGACAAGCAAAGGTAGTCCAAAGCGGGAGATCCAAGAAGCAATCAAAGGCAAAGGTCCAAAGAGGGAGCACTCCAAGAGCCATCGAAAGTGGAAAATTCCATGGTCAAACAAGGATTAAAGGGCGAACAAAACCCAAATGGTCCAAGATGGAGTTTAAAGGTGAACATAAGGTGGGGGAAAAATAAAATAAAATGAAAAATGTTACAAAAAAAAGGCAAGGGGCACTAGTGACATTGCTAATGCACCCCCCCCCCTCAAGCACAATCCAAAGACTGCAGCTAGAGAGCAGATGGAAGCAAAGCGGCTCCCCCCTTCCTAAGTTTCCAAATTGGGATGCCAGATGGCCCAACTATAGAAGTCAATTTTTAATCAAATGAGGGCCTTTTTTTGGTGCCGTTTGAAGCTTGCAGAGAGGGAGTTTTTTGGCAGAGGAGTGTGCTTGTCAATCCCCTTTGTAGATTTTCTTGAAAATGGCCATTTTGATGGCATTGCAAGCTTTGTAAATGCCACTTGAAGTATAATCAAGCAACTATTTCCCTATTTGTTGTCGTTTCCTCCCCCCCCCCCCCCCCCCCCCCCCCCCCCCCCTTTCTCCTGCTCTTGTGTTTCCTTGTGGTTCCAGTAGTGTGGATGTGTGTTCCCCCTTGGACCAAAGGTTTTCTGTGTGAGAAAGTGAGATTGAGTGGTTGTGTGCGTGCGCAAGGGCGGAGACAGATCGTGGCAGTGGGTGTGCGTTACATAGTGGACTTGTGGAGTGTGTAAGCCTTGGAAAAAGAGCAGGCAACACATATTTAAGAATTTTGGGAATTATTCAAGTCCCATTTTTTGAATGAGACTTAAAACTCGAGTATTTTTTGTTATATTTGACCTCTTGATTATTTGTGGGGACCCTTTGTTCCATATGAAATTGAGGCACTAGAACATAAAAATGGGACTCAAATTTGAGTTCAAGCTTTACTTGTTTTGGTTGTGTGGGATATTAAGAAGAGAATTGAAGTTAATTTTGCGCCTCGGATGCCTTGCCTAAACTAGCAAGTGGACATACTCAAACGTAGTTGAAGGCACTAGCACAAGGATGTGAGGCTCAAACATAAGTTCAAGCCTCACTTCTTGTTGCATTGTAGGATACTAAGATGAGGATTGAACTTAAGTTTAATCTTCACGTGCCTCACCTAAACTAGCATGTGGGCATGAGGCTCAAACGTAGTTCAAGGCTATTATAAGTGACTAGAGGTTGGTATCATAAATTTCTGGTTAACATATTTCCATAGCCTCAATGCATAGTTAGAGTTCTTTGTGTATATTCAATGACAAAATTGAAACTATGACTTTTGAACATTGTTGATATGTAAGAAAAATGCTTTAAGGAATATCACTTCCATCAAAATAAGCACCACTCAAAACAATATATTGTTTGCAAATTCAAGACATTTTAAAGAGAGGGCAATGGAGTCAACATAACCATCAAATACTACATTATTAAGAAACTCCGATAACAAATGAGAAACAAAACTAAACTTGTTTACAAGCCCTACTAAAGCAATTTTCATGTTAAGGGGATCTCAAATGAGAATGGTGTTTAGAAACACCAAGATAACAAATCAAGAACAAAAAGATATTAACAAGTAGCCTTAGTTATGCATGCAATTCATCACATCAAGGGGCTAACCCAATACATATGTAGCCCTAGTGTGAAGTTATTTCTATTTTTTTGGCTTTTTTGAATTGTCAATTTCAAATAATATGTTTTGTATTCTAACATCATTTTGATTTCCCAGACAAAAACTGGATTCTAGCATGTTTCACATATTGTGATTTCAAAAAGTTTCCTCCAAATTCTAGTGTTTAGTGCTCCTCAAAACAAAAATTGAGTCCCTTCAAAGAGAGATATCAAAACTTTGGTGGAGACATGAGAAATGTAACTTCAAATAGTATCAAATATCAAACTTTTCAACACATAGAAAACATTTTTTAACTTCACCATATCCTCAGATACAAAAATTTTCAACCCACAAACCAAGATGAAGCAAAAATTACCAAGTAATTTGGAGATAGATTCACGAGTCTCTAGGTAAGGATGATCACATAAATATTAGCATGGTGAGGTAGAGACTTTTGATAATGTTTCTATCTAGAAAGCATAGTACTAGAGCACTCATGAGGATTGAAATTGAGTCCAAGTCATGAGGCCCAAACTAATGAGCTAGAGACTTATAAAGATTGCTATCAATTAGAAAGAGTTTTGCTAGAGTCTCTAACTGTTCAATCCTCAATGAAATATAAGAGACTTTTGCAAATTATTTGAAGCTAAAAATATTGCTACTAGAGTTCTCATGAGTCTTGAATCTATGGGTCATGAGGCTCAAGAGTCAAGAGCCTACTACAGTGCTCATGAGCCTTGAATATTTAGTGTCTAGGCCATGAGGCTTCAGAGTCAAGAGCCCTTATCATATCAAGACTTTAGAAAATAGAATTCAATTAAATAGACTTCTCCAAGAGCCTCTAGCTAATGAGGATCTCACGCTTAGTGCTATAAATGGTCTTCCAAATAGTCTCTAAATAGAAAGATTCCTTTCATGAGGATTAATAATTGAGTCTTTAGGTCATGAGGGTCAAGAGGCTCATGACCTAGATAATTCTCAAGATGGATTTCAACTTGAAAGAGATTTGCAAAAATCTTTGGATCATGAGGCTCTTGAACTTACCATGATCAACACTCTTAAAGATGATTCATGCTAGATTTGTTTTTACTAGAGTGCTCATGTGGCTTGCAAAGCGAGTCTCCTAATCATGAGGTTCAAAATTAAGTTTGACCCTCATGAGCTAGCGATTGAGATAGGATTCTTGTAGATGGGTTCCAACTTGGAAAAGCCATACTAGAGTGTTCATACTGCTTACAAATAGACTCGCTAGGTCATGAGACTCAAACATAAGTTCTAGCCACATAAGGTAGATACTCAATTCAAGCTTCGTTAGATACAAATTCTTCCAGATAGTCTCTCGGTAAAAAGAGCTCTACTAGATTGTTCATGAGGATAGAAAATTGAGTGTCCAAGTCATGAGGCTCGAGCCCTAGATCTAGAGACTAAATGCTCAACTAGAATGAGGCATACTAGATTGCTCATGAGGATTGAAAACTAAGCATCTAGGTGATGAGGCTTGAACTTAAGCTCAACTTAAGCTCAACCCTTAGGAGCTATAAACTGAATGCTCAACTATAAAGAGTATTGCAAGTGTGTTTGTCTCAATAATATCTTGTGCTTAATTTCAAGCCACATAAGGTAAAGACTCAATCCAAGCCTTGTGAGATACAAACTCTTCCATATAGTTTCTAGGTAGAAAGAGCTCTACTAGATTGCTTAGGAGGATTGAAAGCTGAGTGTGCAAGTCATGAGGCTGAAACTTAAGTTTGAGCCCCGGAGCTAGAGACTAAATGCTCAAGTAGAGCAAGTCATACTAGAGTGCTCACGAGGCTTGAAAACTAGCCATCTAGGTCATGAGGCTCGAACTTTAGTTCGAGCCTCATATGCTATAGACTGAATGCTCAATTAGAAAGAGTATTGCAAGTGTCTTTGTCTCAAGAATCTCTTGAGCTTAATCACGAGGCCACATGAGGTAGAGACTCAATTCAAACCTCCTGGAATACAAACTTTTCCAGATACTATCTAGGTAGACAGAGCTCTACTAGAGTGCTCACATGAGCATTGAAAATTGAGTGTCCAAGTCATGAGGCTCAAACTTAAGATCTAGAGACTCAATGCTCAACTAGAACAAGTCATTGTTGAGTGTTTATGAGGCTTGAAAACTAAGCGTCGCGGTCATGAGGATTGAACTTAAGTTCAACCCTCAAGACCTATAGAGTGAATTCTCAACTAGAAAGAGTATTGCAAGTGTGTTTGTCTCAAGAATCTCTTGTGCTTAATGTCAAACCACATAAATTAGAGACGCAATCCAAGCCTTATGAGATAGAAACTCTTCCAGATACTTTCTAGGTAGAAAGAGCTCTACTAGAGTGCTTAGGAGGATTGAAAATTGAGTGTGCAAGTCATCAGGCTGGAACTTAAGTTGGAGCCGCAGAGCTAGAGACTAAACGCTCAAATAGAGTAAGTCATACTAGAGTGCTTACGAGGCTTGAAAACTAACCATCTAGCTCATAAGGTTCGAACTTAAGTTCTAGCCTCATGAGCTATAGACTGAATGCTCAACTAGAAAGAGTATTGCAAGTGTCTTTGTCTCAAGAATCTCTTGAGCTGAATTTCAATCCACTTGAGGTAGAGACTCAATTTAAACATACTGGGATATTAACTCTTTCAGATAGTTTCTATGTAGAAAGAGCTCTAATAGAGTGCTCATGAGCATTGAAAATTGCATGTCCAAGTCATTAGGCTTGACCTTAAGAGCTAGAGACTCAATGCTCAACTAGAACAACTCATATTTGATTGCTCATGACTATTGAAAACTTAGCATGGCCGCCATGAGGCTTGGACTTAAGTTCGAGCCTCAGGAGTTATAGATTGAATGCTCAATTATAAAGAGTATTGCAAGTGTGTTTGTCTCAAGAATCTCTTGTGCTTAATGTCAAGCCACATAACGTAAAGATTCAATCCAAGCCTTGTGAGATACAAACTTTTCCATATAGTTTCTAGGTAGAAAGAGCTCTACTAGATTTCTTAGGAGCATTGAAAGCTGAGTGTGCAAGTCATGAGGCTGGAACTTAAATTTGAGCCCCGAAGCTAGAGACTAAATGCTCAACTAGAGCAAGTCATACTAGAGTGCTCATGAGGATTAAAAACTAACCATCTAGGTCATGAGGCTCGAACTTTAGTTGGAGCCCTCATGAGCTATAGACTGAATGCTCAATTAGAAAGAGTATTGCAAGTGTCTTTGTCTAAAGAATCTCTTGAGCTTAATCTCGAGCCACATGAGGTAGAGACTCAATTCAAACCTCCTGGGATACAAAATTTTCCAGATAGTTTCTAGGTAGAAAGAGCTCTACTAGAGTGCTCACATTAGCCTTCAAAATTAAGTGTCCAAGTCATGAGGCTCAAACTTAAGATCTAGAGACTCAATGCTCAACTAGAACAAGTCATTGTTGAGTGTTTATGAGGCTTGAAAACTAAGCGTCGCGGTCATGAGGATTGAACTTAAGTTCAACCCTTAAGACCTATAGAGTGAATTCTCAACTAGAAAGAGTATTGCAAGTGTGTTTGTCTCAAGAATATCTTGTGCTTAATGTCAAACCACATAAATTAGAGACGCAATCCAAGCCTTATGAGATAGAAACTCTTCCAGATACTTTCTAGGTAGAAAGAGCTCTATTAGAGTGCTTAGGAGGATTGAAAATTGAGTGTGCAAGTCATCAGGCTGGAACTTAAGTTGGAGCCGCGGAGCTAGAGACTAAACGCTCAAATAGAGTAAGTCATACTAGAGTGCTTACAAGGCTTGAAAACTAACCATCTCGCTCATAAGGTTCGAACTTAAGTTCTAGCCTCATGAGCTTTAGACTGAATGCTCAACTAGAAAGAGTATTGCAAGTGTCTTTGTCTCAAGAATCTCTTGAGCTGAATTTCAATCCACTTGAGGTAGAGACTCAATTTAAACATACTAGGATATTAACTCTTTCAGATAGTTTCTATGTAGAAAGAGCTCTAATAGAGTGCTCATGAGCATTGAAAATTGCATGTCCAAGGCATGAGGCTTGAACTTACGAGCTAGAGACTCAATGCTCAACTAGAACGACTCATATTTGATTGCTCATGAGGCTTAAAAACTAAGCGTGGTGGTCATGAGGCTCGGACTTAAGCTCCAGCCTCACGAGCTATAGATTGAATGCTTGCGTAGAAAGAGTATTGCAAGTGTGGTTGTCTCAAGAATCTATTGTGCTTAATGTCAAGCCACATAAGGTAAAAACTCAATACAAGCCTTGTGAGATACAAACTCTTCCATATAGTTTCTAGGTAGAAAGAGATCTACTCGATTTCTTAGGAGGATTGAAAGCTGAGTGTGCAAGTCATGAGGCTGAAACTTAAGTTTGAGCCCCGGAGCTAGAGACTAAATTCTCAATTCGAGCAAGGCATACCAGAGTGCTCACGAGGCTTGAAAACTAACCATCTAGGTCATGAGGCTCCAACTTTAGTTGGAGCCTCATAAACTATAGACTGAATGCTCAATTAGAAAGAGTATTGCAAGTGTCTTTGTCTCAAGAATCTCTTGAGCTTAATCTTGAGCCGCATGAGGTAGAGACTCAATTCAAACCTCCTCGGATACAAACTTTTCTAGATAGTTTCTAGGTAGAAAGAGCTCTACTAGAGTGCTCACATGAGCATTGAAAATTGAGTGTCCAAGTCATGAGACTCAAACTTAAGATCTAGAAACTCAATGATCAACTAGAACAAGTCATTGTCGAGTGTTTCTGAGTCTTTAAAACTAAGTGTCACAGTCATGAGGCATCAACTTAAGTTCAACCCTCAAGACCTATACAGTGCATTCTCAACTAGAAGGAGTATTGCAAGTGTGTTTGTCTCTAGAATCTCTTGTGCTTAATGTCAAGCCACATAAGGTAGAGACTCAATCCAAGCCTTATGAGATACAAACTCTTCCATATAGGTTCTAGGTAGAAAGAGCTCTACTAGACTGCTTAGGAGGATTGAAAGCTGATTGTGCAAGTCATGAGGCTGCAACTTAAGTTTGAGCCCTAGAGCTAGAGACTAAATGCTCAACTAGAGCAAGTCATACTAGAGTGCTCACGAGGCTTGAAAACTAACCATCTAGGTCATGAGGCTCAAACTTTAGTTCGAGCCTCATGAGCTATAGACTGAATACTCAATTAGAAAGACTATTGCAAGTGTCTTTGTCTCAAGAATCTCTTGAGCTTAATCTTGAGCCACATGAGGTAGAGACTCAATTCGAACCTCTTGGGATACAAGCTTTTCTAGATAGTTTCTAGGTAGAAAGAGCTCTACCAGAGTGCTCACATGAGCATTGAAAATTGAGTGTCCAAGTCATGAGGCTAAAACTCAAGATCTAGAGACTCAATGCTCAACTAGAACAAGTCATTGTTGAGTGTTTCTGAGGCTTGAAAACTAAGCGTCGCGGTCATGAGGCTTGAACTTAAGTTCAACCCTCAAGACCTATAGAGTGAATTCTCAACTAGAAAGAGTATTCCAAGTGTGTTTGTCTCTAGAATCTCTTGTGCTTAATGTCAAGCCACATAAGCTAGACACTCAATCCAAGCCTTATGAGATACAAACTCTTCCAGATACTTTCTAGGTAGAAAGAGCTCTACTAGATTGCTTTGGAGGATTGAAAGCTGAGTGTGCAAGTCATGAGGCTAAAACTTAAGTTGGAGCTCCGGAGCTAGAGACTAAATGCTCAACTAGATTGAGTCATACTAGAGTGCTTACGAGGCTTGAAAGCTTACCATCTAGCTCATAAGGTTCAAACTTACGTTCTAGCCTCATGAGCTATAGACTGAATGCTCAACTAGAAAGAGTATTGCAAGTGTCTTTGTCTCATGAATCTCTTGAGCTTAATCTCGAGGCACATGAGGTAGAGACTCCATTCAAACCTCCTCGGATACAAACTTTTCTAGATAGTTTCTAGGTAGAAAGAGCTCTACTACAGTGCTCACATGAGCATTGAAAATTGAGTGTCCAAGTCATGAGGCTCAAACTTAAGATCTAGAGTCTCAATGCTCAACTAGAACAAGTAATTGTCGAGTGCTCATGAGGCTTGAAAACTAAGCGTCGCGGTCATGCTTGAACTTAAGTTCAACCCTCAAGACCTATAGAGTGAATTCTCAACTAGAAAGAGTATTGTATGTGTGTTTGTCCCAAGAGTCTCTTGTGCTTAATGTCAAGCCACATAAGGTAGAGATTCAATCCAAGCCTTATGACATACACCTCTTCCAGATAGTTTCTAGGTAGAAAGAGCTCTACTAGAATTCTTAGGAGGATTGCAAATTGAGTGTGCAAATCATGAGGCTGGAACATAAGTTGGAGCCCTGGAGCTAGAGACTAAACGCTCAACTAGAGTGAGTCATACTAGAGTGCTTACAAGGCTTGAAAATTAACCATCTAGGTCATAAGGTTCAAACTTAAGTTCTAGCCTCATGAGCTATAGACTGAATGCTCAACTAGAAAGAGTATTGCAAGCGTCTTTGTCTCAAGAATCTCTTGAGCTAAATCTCAAGCCACTTGAGGTAGAAACTCAATTTAAACATCTTGGGATACAAAATCTTTCAAATAGTTTCGATGTAGAAAGAGCTCTCATAGAGTGCTCATGAGCATTGAAAATTGCATGTCCAAGTCATAAGGCTTGAACTTAAGAGCTAGAGACTCCATTCTCAACTAGAACGACTCATATTCGATTGCTCATGAGGCCTGAAAACTAAGCTTGGCGGTCATGAGGCTTGGACTTAAGTTCGAGCCTCACGATCTATAGATTAAATGCTCAACTAGAAAGAGTATTGCAAGTGTGTTTGTCTCAAGAATCTCTTGTTCTTAATGTCAAGCCACATAAAGAAAAGACTCAATCCAAGCCTTGTGAGATACTAACTCTTTCATATAGTTTTTAGGTAGAAAGAGCTCTACTAGATTGCTTAGGAGGATTGAAAGCTGAGTGTGCAAGTCATGAGGCTGAAACTTAAGTTTGAGCCCTAGAGCTAGAGACTAAATGCTCAACTAGATCAAGTCATACTAGAGTGCTCACGAGGCTTGAAAACTAACGATCTAGGTCATGAGGCTCAAACTTTAGTTCAAGCCTCATGAGCTATAGACTGAATACTCAATTAGAAAGACTATTGCAAGTGTCTTTGTCTCAAGAACCTCTTGAGCTTAATCTTGAGCCACATGAGGTAGAAACTCAATTAGAACCTCCTTGGATACAAGCTTTTACAAATAGTTTCTAGGTAGAAAGAGCTCTACCAGAGTGCTCACATGAGCATTGAAAATTGAGTGTCCAAGTCATGAGGCTAAAACTTAAGATCTAGAGACTCAACGCTCAACTAGAACAAGTCATTGTTGAGTGTTTATGAGGCTTGAAAACTAAGCGTCGCAGTCATGAGGCTTGAACTTAAGGTCAACCCTCAAGACCTATAGAGTGAATTCTCAACTAGAAAGAGTATTGCAAGTGTGTTTGTCTCTAGAATCTCTTGTGCTTAATGTCAAGCCACATAAGGTAGACACTCAATCCAAGCCTTATGAGATACAAACTCTTCCAGATACTTTCTAGGTAGAAAGAGCTCTACTAGATTGCTTTGGACGATTGAAAGCTGAGTGTGAAAGTCATGAGGCTAAAACTTAAGTTGGAGCTCCGGAGCAAGAGACTAAATGCTCAACTAGATTGAGTCATACTAGAGTGCTTACGAGGCTTGAAAGCTTACCATCTAGCTCATAAGGTTTGAACTTAAGTTCTAGCCTCATGAGCTATAGACTGAATGCTCAACTAGAAAGAGTATTGCAAGTGTCTTTGTCTCACGAATCTCTTGAGCTTAATCTCGAGGCACATGAGGTATAGACTCCATTCAAACCTCTTCGGATACAAACTTTTCTAGATAGTTTCTAGGTAGAAAGAGCTCTACTAAAGTGCTCACATGAGCATTGAAAATTGAGTGTCCAAGTCATGAGGCTCAAACTTAAGATCTAGAGTCTCAATGCTCAACTAGAACAAGTAATTGTCGAGTGCTCATGAGGCTTGAAAACTAAGCGTCGCGGTCATGAGGCTTGAACTTAAGTTCAACCCTCAAGACCTATAGAGTGAATTCTCAACTAGAAAGAGTATTGTAAGTGTGTTTGTCCCAAGAGTCTCTTGTGCTTAATGTCAAGCCACATAAGGTAGAGATTCAATCCAAGCCTTATGACATACACCTCTTCCATATAGTTTCTAGGTAGAAAGAGCTCTACTAGAATTCTTAGGAGGATTGCAAATTGAGTGTGCAAATCATGAGGCTGGAACATAAGTTGGAGCCCTAGAGCTAGAGACTAAACGCTCACCTAGAGTGAGTCATACTAGAGTGCTTACAAGGCTTGAAAATTAACCATCTAGGTCATATGGTTCAAACTTAAGTTCTAGCCTCATGAGCTATAGACTGAATGCTCAACTAGAAAGAGTATTGCAAGCGTCTTTGTCTCAAGAATCTCTTGAGCTTAATCTCAAGCCACTTGAGGTAGAAACTCAATTTAAACATCCTGGGATACAAAATCTTTCAAATAGTTTCTATGTAGAAAGAGCTCTCATAGAGTGCCCATGAGCATTGAAAATTGCATGTCCAAGTCATAAGCCTTGAACTTAAGAGCTAGAGACTCAATGCTCAACTAGAACGACTCATATTCGATTGCTCATGAGGCATGAAAACTAAGCGTGGCGGTCATGAGGCTTGGACTTAAGTTCGAGCTTCACGAGCTATAGATTTAATGCTCAACTAGAAAGAGTATTGCAAGTGTGTTTGTCTCTAGAATCTCTTGTGCTTAATGTCAAGCCACATAAAGAAAAGACTCAATCCAAGCCTTGTGAGATACAAACTCTTCCATATAGTTTCTAGGTAGAAAGAGCTCTACTAGATTGCTTAGTAGGATTGAAAGCTTAGTGTGCAAGTCATGAGGCTGAAACTTAAGTTTGAGCCCCGGGAGCTAGAGACTAAATGCTCAACTAGAGCAAGTCATACTAGAGTGCTCACGAGGCTTGAAAACTAACCATCTAGGACACCATCCTCGAACTTTAGTTCGAGCCTCATGAGCTATATACTGAATGCTCAATTAGAAAGAGTATTGCACAATTCAAACCTCCTGGCATACAAACTTTTCCAGATAGTTTCTAGGTAGAAAGAGTTCTACTAGAGTGCTCACATGAGCATTGAAAATTGAGTGTCCAAGTCATGAGGATCAAACTTAAGATCTAGAGACTCAATGCTCAACTAGAACAAGTCATTGTCGAGTGCTCATGACGCTGATAGCCGTTTTTCGGCTCTCCGTAATTGCCATAGTGAGTTAACCCACCCTACCAAAATCATCCAAACACTGTGGCTATCCCTACCATTTCACTGTATATAGGTGTGTGTGAGTTAGGGGACTTTTTCCATATCTTCTTAAAAACCCTCAATTAGCTAGTCACCACTGGACTTGTTGAGCCAAAAAAATAAAAAAATAAAAAATAAAAAATAAAAAAAATTATAAATATATTATGGCCCATTTGTGTGTAAATATTTCATTGTATATAGGGCCTAAATAAAAGGATTTTTCATAATTATTTTGGTATTTATTTAAATATTTCTACCTATGGTGTGTTATTTATGCTATGTACGTTGACTCACCATTACCATATTTTTTCTTACCATTTTGCATACTCTTTATTCCATATAAAAATAATTTCATGCAAGCTTCTCTTATTTTTGGTGTAACTCCATCCCAACAAAAATCCAAAAAAACTAGTTCTATATTTTTTCACTATTGTGATTTTTTCCTTCCTACATCTATTCTCTATTACTCTCATAAATTAGACCACCAAAAATATTCATCTTTTTATGGTAGACTTATAATGAGAGAGATTTATTTTGACCCCTTTATATCTTTTCCACCCATATTATTTATATTTGACATGTACATATTTTTTTAGACCCCTCAATATTTGATTTTCTTAGTTGTACTATTCACTTATATCATGATCTCAACAATATCTTCAATTATAGACCTACCAAATGAGGTCAAGGGTATGTGGCATCCATGCATGCACTATGGGGGGATCACTCTTGGAGGTATTCAAAAGAATCATCCAAAGAAGGACCTCACAAGGACTTTGTGCAGTGGAAAAAAACAGTTGATTTTGGTGAATTTTTAAAGATCACATGCTCTCCGAATTTGAAAAGGTGATACAAACAAAAGTCGTAGCTTGTGGCTTCAACTTTTACCTCAAAGTTTTTCATATTTGTTTGAGCTACGAGCTATAAGCTATGATTTTAATCGTGGACCCCAATTTGCCCATGCTATGCAGCCACACTCCCTCTTCCACTTTATCATTTTCCTCTTTCACACACACTTCTCCACTCATCATCCCCACCTCTCTCACCACTCCTCTCTGCACCCTACTCACCTTCTTCTCAACCTTGAAGAATAAGAGAAACCATGGTGAACTCATGTCTCCTACACACACTTCCATTCCAAAATTGACCACCTAGTCTCATTTTTCCTCATCCATATTACCCATATCTATCAATAAAAACCACAAAATTCAGCCTCTTCTCTTGAAAGACAGCATTATGATGATTGATTACTAATGTTCACTTACCTTGGCTCTCAACTAAGGTCAAGAGTGGAGAAAAAACATACCATCAAAGCTAGTAGACCGTCAACAAGCGTCAAAATTGACTCTACTCAGGACACTTGGAGCATCAACATTTTAAGAAATCCATATTTTCTTACCTATTAAGAGTTTTTTCTTCCTTATTTGGATACTCCCATTGTAAATATCCAATTCCATTTGTAAATCAATAAAAATACTAACTCTACTAATTTACAAACACTAACCTACTATGAAAAGTCCTATCACCTCTACTTCTTTCCTCTCTCTTCTTCGTCTATCCCCACCAACTTCTCTCTCTCTTCTTCATCTATCCCCACCAACTTCTTGATAATTCCAAGCAAAAGAAATTAGATAAGTGCTGAAAATCTAACCCAACCATGGTTAAAGGAGTAACCCTATCCCTCAAAATTGCTATAAAAAGAGGGTGTAGCTAGCACAAAAGGGGGGGAGCCATAAGCAAGAGCACTATGCTATAGCTTGAGAAGCCAAGCTCAACCTCTCTAGAAGGATCTCTTGAGTGAAATCTCATTGTCTTATGCATATGCATGTGTTGTATTAGGGGTGATTAGCAAGGGAACTCTATGCCATTGTAAGAGAGAGTGATCATTTAATTGAGAGTAGGAAATCTATCATTTCTCCTACTAGTGTAAGCCCAACATTTGCTGAATCAAGGAGGGTGGATTTGGACTAAGCTTGGATACTTTGTCTCTCTTCCAACGTGAAGTAATGGACAACAATGATGTGTAAGTGTCTTGGTGTTTTTTTATGTTCTTGATAGCTTGTCTCTGGGTGTTCTCATCAATTCATCCATAAATTCCACATACTATAAGAGGGCAACAGGGTGGAGAGGACTCCCCTAGCCTTAAGACAATGATTGGGGTGGTTTTTCTTCTGATGTTTTGTGGTGTAATTTACTCAAGCTATGTTGAATAAATACTAATCTCACTTTGATTGGTCGTGACAGATTTGTAAGAAGGTATTAATGCAACAAGAATCCCCTTTCCCTTCTCTCTCTTTCTTACATATATAATTGTGTTTGCTTGATCATGGCCAATACATTGCAAAGCAGCCCGAGCACTCTCTCTCTCTCTCTCTCTCTCTCTCTCTCTCTCTCTCTCTCTCTCTCTCTCTCTCTCTCTCTCTCTCTCTCTCTCTCTCTCTCTCTCTCTCTCTCTCTCTCTCTCTCTCTCTCTCTCTCTCTCTCTCTCTACTCATCCTAGTTCGCATCCAAAACTAATTGGTGCCCCAAATTTGTGTAGGGTTAGGTTGCGGGTTTGTGTGTGTGTCTGTTGTTTTTTCCAATCCCAACCCAATTGAGCAGCATGGGAGCCTAGAAGGTTGCTTAGAGGCCACTCTTCTTGTTGCCTGCCCCGGACCGCCTCAACGCTTGAAAACTAAGCGTCGCCTTCATGAGGCTTGAACTTAAGTTCAACCCTGAAGACCTATAGAGTGAATTCTCAACTACAAAGAGTATTGCATATGTGTTTGTTGCAATAATCTCTTGTGCTTAATGTCAAGCCACATAAGGTAGAGACTCAATCCAAGCCTTATGAGATACAAACTCTTCCAGATACTTTCTAGGTACAAAATGCTATACTAGAGTGCTTAGGAGGATTGAAAATTAAGTGTGCAAGTCGTGAGGATGGAACTTAAGTTGGAGCCCCGGAGCTAGAGACTAAATGCTCAACTAGAGTGAGTCATACTAGAGTGCTTACGAGGCTTGAAAGCTTACCATCTAGCTCATAAGGTTCGAACTTAAGTTCTAGCCTCATGAGCTATAGACTAAATGCTCAACTAGAAAGAGTATTGCAAGTGTCTTTGTCTCACAAATCTCTTGAGCTTAATCTCGAGGCAGATGAGGTAGAGACTCCATTCAAACCTCCTCGGATACAAACTTTTCTAGATAGTTTCTAGGTAGAAAGAGCTCTACTAGAGTGCTCACATGAGCATTGAAAATTGAGTGTCGAAGTCATGAGGCTCAAACGTAAGATCTAGAGTCTCAATGCTCAACTAGAACAAGTAATTGTCGAGTGCTCATGAGTCTTGAAAACTAAGCGTCACGGTCATGAGGCTTGAACTTAAGTTCAACCCTCAAGACCTATAGAGTGAATTCTCAACTAGAAAGAGTATTGCAAGTGTGTTTGTCCCAAGAATCTCTTGTACTTAATGTCAAGCCACATAACGTAGAAATTCAATCCAAGCCTTATGACATTCAAACTCCTCCAGATAGTTTCTAGGTAGAAAGAGCTCTACTAGAGTGCTTACAAGGATTGAAAATTAAGTGTGCAAATCATGAGACTGGAACGTAAGTTGGAGCCTTGGAGCTAGAGACTAAACGCTCAACTAGAGTGAGTCATACTAGAGTGCTTACGAGGCTTGAAAATTAACCATCTAGGTCATAAGGTTCGAACTTAACTTCTAGCCTCATGAGCTATAGACTGAATGCTCAACTAGAAAGAGTATTGCAAGCGTCTTTGTCTCAAGAATATCTTGAGCTAAATCTCAAGCCACTTGATGTAGAAACTCAATTTAAACATCATGGGATACAAACTCTTTCATATAGTTTCTATGTATAAAGTGCTCTCATAGAGTGCTTATGAGCATTGAAAATTGCATGTCCAAGTCATGAGGCTTGAACTTAAGAGCTAGAGACTCAATCCTCAATTAGAACGACTCATATTTGATTGCTAATGAATCTTGAAAACTAAGCGTGGTGGTCATGAGGCTCGGACTTAAGTTCGAGCCTCACGAGCTATAGATTAAATGCTCAACTAGAAAGAGTATTGCAAGTGTGTTTGTCTCAAGAATCTCTTGTGCTTAATGTTAAGCCACATATGGTAAAGACTCAATCCAAGCCTTGTGAGATACAAACTCTTCCATATAGTTTCTAGGTAGAAAGAGCTCTAGTAGATTGCTTAGGAGGATTGAAAGCTGAGTGTGCAAGTCATGAGGCTGAAACTTAAGTTTGAGCCCCGGGAGCTAGAGACTAAATGCTCAACTAGAGCAAGTCATACTAGAGTGCTCAGGAGGCTTGAAAACTAATCATCTAGGACACGATTCTCGAACTTTAGTTCGAGCTTCATGAGCTATAGACTGAATGCTCAATTAGAAAGAGTATTGCACAATTCAAACCTCCTGGCAGACAAACTTTTCGAGATAGTTTCTAGGTAGAAAGAGGTCTACTAGAGTGCTCACATGAGCATTGAAAATTGAGTGTCCAAGTCATGAGGATCAAACTTAAGATCTAGAGACTCAATGCTCAACTAGAACAAGTCATTGTCGAGTGCTCATGACGCTGATAGCCGTTTTTCGGCTCTCCGTAATTGCCACAGTGAGTTAACCCACCCTACCAAAATCATCCAAACACTGTGGCTATCGCTACCATTTCACTATATATAGGTGTGTGTGAGTTAGGGGACTTTTCCCATATCTTCTTAAAAACCCTCAATTAGCCAGTCACTGGGCTAGTTGAGCCAAATATTTCTACCTATGGTGTGTTATTTATGCTATGTACATTGACTCACCATTACCATATTTTTTCTTACCATTTTGCATACTCTTTATTCCATATAAAAATAATTTCATGCAAGCTTCTCTTATTTTTGGTGTAACTCCATCTCAACAAAAATCCAAAAAAACTAGTTCTATATTTTTTCACTATTGTGATTTTTTCCTTCCTACATCTATTCTCTATTACTCTCATAAATTAGACCACCAAAAATATTCATCTTTTTATTGTAGACTTATAATGACAGAGATTTACTTTGACCCCTTTATATTTTTCCACCTATATTATTTATATTTGACATGTACATATTTTTTTAGACCCCTCAATATTTGATTTTCTTAGTTGTACTATTCACTTATATCATGATCTCAACAATATCTTCAATTATAGACCTACCAAATAAAGTCAAGGGTATGTGGCATGCATGCATGCACTATGGGGGGATCACTCTTGGAGGTATTCAAAAGAATCATCCAAAGAAGGACGTCACAAGGACTTTGTGCAGTGGAAAAAAACAGTCGATTTTGCTGAATTTTTAAAGATCACATGCTCTCTGAATCAGAAAAGGTGATACAAACAAAAGTCGTAGCTCGTGGGCTAAACTTTTACCTCAATGTTTTTCTTTTTTTTTTGAGCTACGAGCTATGAGCTATGATTTTATTGGTGGACCCAAGTTTGCCCATGCTATGCAGCCACACTCCCTCGTCCACTTTATAATTTTCCTCTTTCACACACACTTCTTCATTCATCATCCCCACCTCTCTCACCACTCCTCTCTGCACCCCACTCACCTTCTTCTCAACCTTGAAGAATAAGAGAAACCATGGTGACCTCATGTCTCCTACACACACTTCCATTCCAAAATTGACCACCTAGTCTCATTTTTCCTCATCCATATTACCCATATCTATCAATAAAAACCACAAAATTCAGCCTCTTCTCTTAAAAGACAGCATCATGGTGATTGATTACTCATGTTTACTTACATTGGCTCTCAAGGAAGGTCAAGAGTGGAGAAAACACGTACCGTCAAAGCTAGTGGACCGTCAACAAGCGTCAAAATTGACTCTACTCAGGACACTTGGAGCATCAACATTGTAAGAAATCCATATTTTCTTACCTATTAAAATTTTTTTCTTCCTTATTTGTATCCTACATGGATACTCCCATTGTAAATATCCAATTCCATTTGTAAATCAATAAAAATACTAACTCTACTAATTTACTACTAACCTACTATGCAAAGTCCTATCACCTCTACTTCTCTCCTCTCTCTCTTCTTCATCTATCCCCACCAACTTCTTGATAATTCCAAGCAAAAGAAATTAGATAAGTGCTGAAAATCTAACCCAACCATGGTTAGAGGAGTAACCCTATCCCTCAAAACTGCTATAAAAAGAGGGTGTAGCTGGCACAAAAGGGGGGGAGCCATAAGCAAGAGCACTATGCTATAGCTTGAGAAGCCAAGCTCAACCTCTCTAGAAGAAGCTCTTGAGTGGAAGCTCGTTGTCTTATGCATATGCATGTGTTGTATTAGGGGTGATTAGCAAGGTAACTCTATGCCATTGTAAGAGAGAGTGATCATTCAATTGAGAGTAGGAAATCTATCATTTCTCCTACTAGTGTAAGCCCAACATTTGCTGAATCAAGGAGGGTGGATTTGGACTAGGCTTGGATACTTTGTCTCTCTTCCAACGTGAAGTAATGGACAACAATGATGTGTAAGTGTCTTGGTGTTTTTTTAAGTTCTTCATAGCTTGTCTCTGGGTGTTGTCATTAATTCAGCCATAAATTCCACATACTGTAAGAGGGCAACATGGTGGAGAGGACTCCGCTGGCCTTAAGACAGTGATTGGGGTCGCTTTTCTTATGACGTAATTTACTCAAGCTATGTTGAACAAATACTAATCTCACTTTGATTGGTCGTGACAGATTTGTAAGAAGGTATTAATGCAACAAGCATCCCCTCCCCCTTCTCTCTCTTTCTTACATATATAATTGTGTTTGCTTGATCACGGCCGATACATTTCTAAGCAGCCCGAGCACTCTCTCTCTCTCTCTCTCTCTCTCTCTCTCTCTCTCTCTCTCTCTCTCTCTCTCTCTCTCTCTCTCTCTCTCTCTCTCTCTCTCTCTCTCTCTCTCTCTCTCTCTCTCTCTCTCTCTCTCTCTTTATGCGTCCTAGTTCGCATCCAAAACTAGGTGGTGCCCCAAATTTCTGTAGGGTTAGGTTGCGGGTTTCTGTGTGTCTTTGTTGTTTTTTCCAACCCCAACCCAATTGAGCAGCATGGGAGCTCAGAAGGGTGCTTAGAGGCCACTGTTCTTGTTGCCCGCCGCGGACCGCCTCAACGCTTGAAAATTAAGCGTCGCGGTCATGAGGCTTGAACTTAAGTTCAACCCTCAAGACCTATAGAGTGAATTCTCAACTAGAAAGAGTATTGCATATGTGTTTGTTTCAAGAATCTCTTGTGCTTAATGTCAAGCCACATAAGGTAGAGACTCATTCCAAGCCTTATGAGATACAAAATCTTACAGATAGTTTCTAGGTACAGAGAGCTCTACTAGAGTGCTTAGGAGGATTGAAAATTGAGTGTGCAAGTCGTGAGGCTGGAACTTAAGTTGGAGCCCCGGAGGTAGAGACTAAATTCTCAACTACAGTGAGTCATACTAGAGTGCTTACAAGGCTTGACAACTAACCATCTAGCTCATAAGGTTCGAACTTAAGTTCTACCCTCATGAGCTATAGACTCAATGCTCAACTAGAAACAGTATTGCAAGTGTCTTTGTCTCAAGAATCTCTTGAGCTGAATTTCAATCCACTTGAGGTAGAGAATCAATTTAAACATACTCGGACACAAACTCTTTCAGATAGTTTCTATGTAGAAAGAGCTCTAATAGAAGGCTCATGAGCATTGCAAATTGCATGTCCAAGGCATGAGGTTTGAACTTAAGAGCTAAAGACTCAATGCTCAACTAGAACGACTCATATTTGATTGCTCATGACGCTTGAAAACTAAGCATGGTGGTCATGAGGCTCGGACTTAAGTTCGAGCCTCACGAGCTATAGATTGAATTCTCAACTAGAAGGAGTATTGCAAGTGTGTTTGTCTCTAGAATCTCTTGTGCTTAATGTGAAGCCACATAACGTAGAGACTCAATCCAAGCCTTATGAGATACAAACTCTTCCACATAGGTTCTAGGTAGAAAGATCTCTACTAGAATCCTTAGGAGGATTGAAAGCTGAGTGTGCAAGTCATGAGGCTGAAACTTAAGTTTGAGCCCTAGAGCTAGAGACTAAATGCTCAACTAGAGGAAGTCATAGTAGAGTACTCACAAGGCTTGAAAACTAACCATCAAGATCATGAGGCTCAAACTTTAGTTCGAGCCTCATGAGCTATAAACTGAATGCTCAATTACAAAGACTATTGCAAGTGTCAGTGTCTTAAGAATCTCTTTGTCTCAAGAATCTCTTGAGGTTAATCTTCAGCCACATGAGGTAGAGACTCAATTCAAACCCCCTGGGATACAAGATTTTCTAGATAGTTTCTAGGTAGAAAGAGCTCTACCAGAGTGCTCACATGAGCATTGAAAATTGAGTGTCCAAGTCATGAGGCTCAAACTTAAGATCTAGAGACTCAACGCTCAACTAGAACAAGTCATTGTCGAGTGTTTATGAGGATTGAAAACTAAGCATCGCGGTCATGAGGCATCAACTTAAGTTCAACCCTCAAGACCTATAGAGTGAATTCTCAACTAGAAGGAGTATTGCAAGTGTGTTTGTCTCTAGAATCTCTTGTGCTTAATGTCAAGCCACATAAGGTAGAGACTCAATCCAAGCCTTATGAGATACAAACTCTTCCATATAGGTTTGAGGTAGAAAGAGCTCTACTAGATTGCTTAGGAGGATTGAAATCTGAGTGTGCAAGTCATGAGGCTGAAACTTAAGTTTGAGCCCTAGAGCTAGAGACTAAATGCTTAACTAGAGCAAGTCATACTAGAGTGCTCACGAGGCTTGAAAACTAACCATCTAGGTCATGAGGCTCAACTTGAGCTCGAGCCTCATGAGCTATAGACTGAATGCTTAATTAGAAAGACTATTGCAAGTGTCTTTGTCTCACTATGGGAGGCTCACTCTTGGAGGTATTCAAAAGAATCATACAAAGAAGGACCTCATAAGGACTTTGTGCAGTGGAAAAAACCAGTCGGTTTTGCTGAATTTTTAAAGATCACATGCTCTCTGAATTTGAAAAGGTGATACAAACAAAAGTCGTAGCTCGTGGGCTGAACATTTACCTCAAATTTTTTCATATTTTTTTGAGCTACGAGCTGTGAGCTATGATTTTATTGGTGCACCCCAGTTTGCCCATGCTATGCAGCCACACTCCCTCTTCCACTTTATCATTTTCCTCTTTCACACACACTTCTCCACTCATCATCCCCACCTCTCTCACCACTCCTTTCTGCACCCTACTCACCTTCTTCTCAACCTTGAAAAATAAGAGAAACCATGGTGAACTCATGTCTCCTACACACACTTCCATTCCAAAATTGACCACCTAGTCTCATTTTTCCTCTTCCATATTACCCATATCTATCAAGAAAACCACAAAATTCAGCCTCTTCTCTTCAGGGACAGCACCATGTTGATTGATTACTCATATTCAATCACCTTGGCTCCCAAGGAAGGTCAAGAGTGGAGAACAAACGTACCGTCAAAGCTAGTGGACCGTCAACAAGCGTCAAAATTGACTCTAGTCAGGACACTTGGAGCATCAACATTGTAAGAAATCCATATTTTCTTACCTATTAAGAGTTTTTTCTTCCTTATTTGTATCCTACATGGATACTCCCATTGTAAATATCCAATTCCATTTGGAAATCAATAAAAATACTAACTCTACTAATTTACTAACACTAACCTACTATGAAAAGTCCTATCACCTCCACTTCTCTCCTCTCTCTCTCTTTTTCATCTATCCCCACCAATGTCTTGATAATTCGAAGCAAAAGAAATTAGATAAGTTCTGAAAATCTAACCCAACCATGGTTAGAGGAGTAACCCTAGCCCTCAAAATTGCTCTAAAAACAGGGTGTAGCTAGCACAACAGGGTGGGAGCCATAAGCAAGAGCACTATGCTATAGCTTGAGAAGCCAATCTCAACCTCTCTAGAAGGAGATCTTGAGTGGAAGCTCATTGTCTTATGCATATGCATGTGTTGTATTAGGGGTGATTAGCAAGGGAACGCCTTGCCATTGTAAGAGAGAGTGATCATTCAATTAAGAGTAGGAAATCTATCATTTTTCCTACTAGTATAAGCCCAACATTTGTTGTATCACGGAGGGTGGATTTGGACTAGGCTTGGATACTTTGTCTCTCTTCCAACGTGAATTAATGGACAACAATGATGTGTAAGTGTCCTGGTGTTTTTTTAAGTTCTTGATAGCTTGTCTCTAGGTGTTGTCATCAATTCAGTCATAAATTCTACATACTGTAAGAGGGCAACAGGGTGGAGAGGACTCCCCTGGCCTTAAGACAGTGATTGGAGTGGCTTTTTTTGTGATGTAATTTACTCAAGCTATGTTGAAAAAATACTAATCTCACTTTGATTGGTCGTGACAGATTTGTAAGAAGGTATTAATGCAACAAGCATCCCCTCCCCCTTCTCTCTCTTTCTTACATATATAATTGTGTTTGCTTGATCACGGCCGATACATTTCAAAGCAGCCCAAGCACTCTCTCTCTCTCTCTCTCTCTCTCTCTCTCTCTCTCTCTCTCTCTCTCTCTCTCTCTCTCTTCTCTCTCTCTCTCTCTCTCTCTCTCTCTCTCTCTCTCTCTCTCTCTCTCTCTCTCTCTCTCTGTGGATAATGGCCCATGAATAAAGGTTTTCCCCTTCCATTTCACTCCACACATTAGAATAAACGTTGTAATTAGTAGGAAGATCCACTTTCAACAATGTATGGTGTTCATATTTGGTGCCCAAAGAGTAGGAGAAATTCTGGCATCACCAAACCCTGTCATCTTGCCTCTTATTGATTATCATAGGTCATTTAATGTAAATATTTTTATTTTGTTGTAGAATAGATTGCAATTTAGAAAATATTACTGTGTAAATCTTTTATAAAAAAAACAAACAAAAATGTGTTGTCATCTTAAAACTGATTCAATGGAGGCCCAATGCCAAATGTCTGGATATCCTCTTTTCTTTGGAGAGCCTGGAGAGGATGGAAAATTATTTTTAGTAAGTTTCAAGATGTCTTGTCATATCAAGAGGATAGTAACTCATCAAGAACGCGTAGAGATGTTTGAAGTGGTCCTTAGGAAAGATGCTAGCACTTGGTTTGACTCGTTGCCTGAGGAAGTTAAAGGGAATTACACAGAAGTTGTCAATTGTTTCAAGAGATACTTCTTTGATCCCCAAAACACTCAAAAGCTATGGCAAGACATTGTTTCTCACAAACAAAAAGACTTAGATGACTACTACTTGTACAAGAAATAGTTTCTACGTCTTTGGGCTGTATGGGTGAGAAATGTTTCTAACCCTGGTGATGGTGTAGAGTTCTTAAAGAAGGAGATTTTCATAGCCAGACTCTTTCCTGACCTTAAGGTAAAAGTTGAGGCGGGTGCACCTGCCATCTTTGATGCAGCTGAAACTAGGGCTGCTGAGAAATATAGGAAACTCAAGTGCTTAAGGGGAGAGGTTCCAATAGAAGGTCTTAGACCCAAAGGTAAGTCACAAGCATCAACATCTAGGGAGCTTCCTGAGGTAACGCCGGAAGTGATCGAGAACTTAAATGAATCTTTAAGCAGCTTGTCAATTCACCTTGCACAATCTGTAGGTCCAAAGGGACAAGCAAAGAAGTCTGAAGAGCGAGATCCACGACCTAGGAGAGTCTTGCAATGTTGGAATTGCGGAGAGTCTGGACATGGGATGTATAATTTTCCTTGGCCCTGTGGGGAGCCAGGGAGACCTAACTTGAATTACCTAGTGATGAATGCAGGTGAAGGAACTGGTCAACAACCAAGGCTTCTACAAAGACCAAATGGACCAAGACCACCTCCACAAGGAGTGGAAGGAGTTCCACCTTTGCCAGATCCAAATGTGCATGTGGTAGAGGTGACAAACTCAAATGAGGTTGACATGGAGGCAAATGGCATTAAGAGTGGCCGAGGAAAAGGTAAAGAGAAAGAAGGTGTCCCATCACAGAGTGACCATGGATGAGGCAAGAAGGCAAAGGATACCAAGGAAGCTAAGAGGACTCGACCTCGTATCAATCTCCAAGACTTCCCTCTTGGACATGGTATGGCTCCATACAACCTATTGGAAGACATGAGAGGTAAGGGTCATGATATCTCATGGCCTCAGTTCTTGCATTATGCCCACAAGGTAGGAGGGATTTAACGAAGGCAGTTAGCACTAGGAGAAAGATAAAAGATAGTGTTTCTCTTGTAAAAATTGCACATGCTGAAATGAATGAGGATATTACACCTGTGCTAGATTATTACATCAAACGAAGATTGGTTAGGAAAGGTCTAGTGGATGGGGGTGCACAAATTTTCATCATGACAAAAGGACTCATGCAAAGACTAGGCATGCACATCCATGAGACACCTGAAATTAAAGTCAAAATGGCAAACAATAGCAAGGCTAGGTGCGTAGGCATTTGTAAAAATGTCTTTGTGGAGGCGTTTGGCATTAAGAAGGCAGTGGATTTCTATGTCATGTCTACCAAAAGAAATGGTTACCCATTTATCCTAGGGAGACCATGGCTAATGAAAATGCGAGCTTTGCAGGATTGGGAGAGTGGAAAGCTAATTTTCAGGAATGACAATCATAAGAAGGTTGTCTTTGACATGAAGGAGCAACGCCAAGAGAATCTCCATGAAGAATCATCTCAAAGTGAGACGGAGGAAGGCTAGACCAATAGCACTTCAGAAGGAGAAAGTAGCGGCAGCATTACTGAAGAGGAGTCTTCCATCGAAGTCATGGGGGTAAGGTTTAATCCAAACAACCAAGAGACCTCTTGCCCAGGTTTGGAAGAGGTAGGTTCCCAAGAGAACCAAAATGTGCAAGATGAAGGAATGTTAGAAGGTATGTTGTCTACAACACTTACAAAGGACGAAAGAGAGGAGTTCAAATGTGTGCTAAGGAAATTTCCTAGGATTTTTGCTAAAGACTACACCGATGTGAGTGGAGTAGATGTTGTTCAACACAAAATTGAGTTGAAGCCAGAGGCCACACCTAAGGCTCAAAAGCTACGAAGGCTAGGAGTCATCAAGGAGCAGGCTTTACTCAAGGAGGTAAGAAAGCTTCTAGCAAAGCAGGTTCCATTTATCCAGTGGAGAATTCAGAGTGGGTCTCTCCCGTTGTTGTCACTCCTGAGAAAAACGGCAAGTGGAGGGTGTGTGTGGATTACCGTCCACTCAATGAGACAACAAAAAGAGATCACTTTCCCCTCCCATTTCAGAATGAGATACTAAATGAGGTAGTTGGTCATGAGAAGTACACTGTGTGTGATGGCTACTCAGGTTACTTTCAAATAGGTATCGCATTGGAAGATCAATTAAAAACAACCTTCATCACTCCTTGGGGTTGTTATGCTTTTAGAGTTATGCCATTTGGCCTGACAAATGCTCCTGCAACTTTCCAACGTTTCATGAACATGGTGTTTCAAGCATTCTTTGGAAAGTCAATCAGGGTGTTCATTGATGATTTCTGCATTTATAGCTCAAAATCATTGCATCTACAAACAGTAGAAGAAGGTTTAAAAAAACTTTACGACATGGGAGGCCAACTCAACCCGGACAAGTGCCACATAGGTGAGGATGAAGTGATCTTGCTTGGTCACAAGGTTTCCTATAAAGGTATTGAGGTGGATCCAGCAAAGACAAAAGCTCTCATTGAGCTACCATCACCAAAGAGTCTTAAGGAGGTCATCTCATTCATTCAAAAGGTGAAGTATATGTCACGCTTCATTCACTTAGCCTCGGAGTTACTTCACCCTTTGCAAAAGTTGACACAACAAGTAGAATTTGCATGGTCTAATGATCTTGAAGAGTATTTTTGTAATATTAAAGTCATTTTGTCAGAGCTACCAACACTCATGCCTCCTTGTTGGGAGTACACCTTGTCTGTTAGCTCTAGTGTTGGGAAGGAAACAATTGGTCCAGTTTTATTACAACAAGATCCCCACAGTACCAGGATGCGTTGCTAGTAGGGTCATGAATACTTTAGAGAGAGGCTACACGGAGGCAGAACTCATGATGCTTTCTCTCATGTTTGCACTGAGAAAGTTTAGATCCTACTTGCTACCAAAACCTTTTGTAATTCTCACTGAAGAAAATTTGTTCCCTTGCGTGTCATCTCAAATGAATCTAAGTACTAGGATCTCGAAGTGGATTATGGAGTTGCAAGAGTTTCAATACTCTTTCAAGGTAGAAGATAGTGTGCATGCACAATTGGCAGGGATTCTCACTTATAAGGTACATGAGAAGGAAATTAAGGTGCCTAAGGTAAAGACCCTACCATTGCCACCACCTTAAAGTATTTCTAATGCTTTTACCTTGTTCTTTGATGGAGCTTTTCAACGAGCCACAGGAAAAGCAGGGGAAGGGCTAGTATTGCTCAACCCAAGTGGAGAGGTGGTCATGAAAGAGAAGGTCAATCTACCAGGTTCACCTAGCAACAATGAAGCAGAATACGACACACTACTTCATGGTTTAAAGATATGCATTGGCCAAGGTATAGAACGTCTCATGGTAAAGGGAGATGCACTTCTCATTGTGAAGCAGATTTTAGGCATTTGGGCATGCAAGAATGAAAACCTAAGGACAAAAGTTCATGCCATTTGTAGGTTGTTTAATCAGTTTGAAGACGTGCAACTATATCATATTCCTAGGAGACAAAATGAAGATGCCGATTTACTTGCACAACAAGAAGTTACATGTGTTGAGAAAGAAGTGCAGGTCATCATGGTGACAACTGCTATGAAGCAAGCAAGATACCAGGGATTGGAGTATTGACTCCCATTATTGGCTACATTTTGGAGGTTGAGTTTCCACAAGACTTCACGAAGGCTCAGAAGAGGAGACTCATGAAGAAGGCAAGCGTGTATCTCTTCCTAGAAGGATCCCTCTACCAAAGAGGGAAGGATCAAGTGTGCAGAAGAGTACCAACTATTGAGGAAATCCCAGCCATTCTAAAAGGTTTTCATGAGGAAGCGTGTGGTTGTCATTTTGCACAGGAACTCACTGCAAAAAAGATTTTGCTTGCCGAATATGTTTGGCCAAGCTTGCACATTGATGTTCAACATTGGTGTAAAAGTTGTCACAATTGTCAGATTAATGGAAACAAGCATCTGTTACATGGTCCACGTTAGTTAGTCCTTGCAAATGGACCCTTTGAAAAGTGGGTCATTCATGCTATGGGTCCTCTGCCTAGGACAAAAAATGGTAAACTCTACATTCTAGTGGTTGTAGACTATATGACTAGGTGGGTGGAACCACAAAGTGTGGCAAAGGTAAATGAGAGGACAGTGAGAAAATTTGTCTACACTCACATTTGTTGTAGATTTGGCACACCTTTGGAGATTGTTTATGATAATGGTCCAGGGTTTAAAAAGGGCT
Source organism: Adiantum capillus-veneris (assembly GCF_014529385.1). Classification (NCBI taxonomy): domain Eukaryota; kingdom Viridiplantae; phylum Streptophyta; class Polypodiopsida; order Polypodiales; family Pteridaceae; genus Adiantum; species Adiantum capillus-veneris. The sequence goes on along the minus strand of NC_140935.1, from coordinate 9,799,409 downwards.
TGCTCACATAATTCTATGAAGAACTTCACATTCTACATCGTCATAGTACACCCTACTATCCCCAATCAAATGGTTTGGTAGAAAAAGCTAATGGTGTCATTGCAGGCATCATTAGAAAGATGGTGAAAAACAAGACAAAGTTGTGGGATGACTTCTTGGATGGTGCCTTGTGGGTGTTTCGAACCACATATAGGGAAGCCACGGAGTTCACACTATTTCACTTGGTCTATGGTCAAGAGGCTTTACAACCAATTCAGCTCAACATTCCAACAATACGACTTCATGGCAAAGCAGCACAAGATGTTTTTTTGGGTTCTTGATAGCTTGTCTATGGGTGTTGTCATCAATTCAGCCATAAATTCCACATACTGTAAGAGGGCAACAAGGTGGAGAGGACTCCCCTGGCCTTAACACAGTGATTGGGGTGGCTTTTCTTGCGATGTTTTCTTGTGTAATTTACTCAAGCTATGTTGAACAAATACTTATCTTACTTTGATTGGTCGTGACAGATTTGTAAGAAGGTATTAATGCAACAAGCATCCCCTCCCCCTTCTCTCTCTTTCTTACATATATAATTGTGTTTGCTTGATCACAGCCAATACATTTCAAAGCATCCCGACCACTCTCTCTCTCTCTCTCTCTCTCTCTCTCTCTCTCTCTCTCTCTCTCTCTCTCTCTCTCTCTCTCTCTCTCTCTCTCTTTACGCATCCTAGTTCGCATCCAAAACTAGGTGGTGCCCCAAATTTGTGTAGGGTTAGGTTGCGGGTTTGTGTGTGTGTTTGTTGTTTTTTCCAGCCCCAACCCAATTGAGCAGCACGGGAGCCTAGAAGGGTGCTTAGAGGCCACTCTTCTTCTTGCCCGCCCCTGACCGCCTCAACGCTTGAAAACTAAGCGTCCTGGTCATGAGGCTTGAACTTAAGTTCAACCCTCAAGACCTATAAAGTGAATTCTCAATTAGAAAGAGTATTGCATATGTGTTTGTTTCAAGAATCTCTTGTGCTTAATGTCAAGCCACATAAGGTAGAGATTCAATCCAAGCCTTATGAGATACAAACTCTTCCAGATAGTTTCTAGGTACAAAGAGCTCTACTAGAGTGCTTAGGAGGATTGAAAATTGAGTGTGCAAGTCGTGAGGCTGGAACTTAAGTTGGAGCCCCGGAGCTTGAGACTAAATGCTCAACTAGAGTGAGTCATACTAGAGTGCTTACAAGGCTTGAAAACTAACCATCTAGGTCATAAGGTTCTAACTTAAGTTCTACCCTCATGAGCTATAGACTCAATGCTCAACTAGAAAGAGTATTGCAAGTGTCTTTGCTCAAGAATCTCTTCAGCTGAATCTCAAGCCACTTGAGGTAGAGACTCAATTTAAACATCCTGGGATACAAACTCTTTCAGATAGTTTCTATGTAGAAAGAGCTCTAATAGAGTTCTCATGAGCATTGAAATTGCATGTCCAAGTCATGAGGCTTGAACTTAAGAGATAAAGACTCAATACTCAACTAGAACTACTCATATTTGATTGCTCATGAGGTTTGAAAACTAAGCGTGGCGGTCATGAGGCTCGGACTTAAGTTCAAGCCACAGGAGCTATAGATTGAATGCTCAACTAGAAAGAGTATGTAAGTGTTGACGAAGGAAATTTGGATTGGCGGCCTCTACACCAAAACAAACTCCATTGCGCCACAAGGGAAATGAGATGAGGGCACCACCTAGTCTTGGAAGCGTGGACTAGGACCGCTACACAAAGAGAGAGAGAGAGAGAGAGAGAGAGAGAGAGAGAGAGAGAGAGAGAGAGAGAGAGAGAGAGAGAGAGAGAGAGAGAGAGAGAGAGAGATCACTATGAATGAAGCATTAACCGTAGTGTGTGTACAAGGAATGGATGACTTCAAACACTCCCAACACAAATAGCATATAGATTACCAAACAATCACTCAAGGATTAGCCAAGATCACATCAAGCACTCTCACATGCATATAAAATATTTCTCTTAATTAACATAAGTAAGAGGAGGAGAGGTTACTAGTATGAAACAATTTGCACTCTAGGATGTGCAAGAATAGAGTGAATGAATGAGCTTATGGGCTCATGGTGAGTGATACAAAGGCTCAATGGGGCTGAGGGAGGCTTGAAATTACAAAGGGGAAGGCCTCTTTATATAGGAAAGAGAGTGATTAGGAGTGAGGTTAAGATCCAAGTGTAATTTGTACAAATGAAGCTTGATTAGGGACATTCAACCAATGAAGAAGCTCCTTCCAAGTGATTTGTTGACCAATTAGCTCCATCATCACTTGTGTTGTCTTCACTCCTTCCTCCATAGCTTGAGTCCAAGAGCTTCCTTATTTTAAAATGTAAAGAATCTACATAAAATCAATACATATCTAGTAATAATAGAAAGGGGTTGAATGAGAACTTATGAATTACAACAAGATTAAGCATGACTTGAGAGGTGATTAGAAGAGGAACTTTGATGGGTTTTTGAGCTTGAGAGAGAGGAGGAAGGAGAGGAGGGTGAGAAGACTAATGGCTGATTTTAGAAAAGGTCCCAATGTGGAAAAGGAAGGGTGTGTGTGTGTAAAGGTAGAGGGGGTGGTCTCCACCACAGTTGAAAAAACTGGCGTCCATCATTTTGGCCATATCTCCTAGACCGTAGATGCAAAAATTATAAGAAAAATATGGCCAGAATCTCCAGCTCATCAGCTACAACTTTGATGAAGACAACTTTTCTTGGATCGGAGTGGAAGTATTTTTTAAAAATTCAGCAAAATCATGTGTCTGGTTTCTTCCTTTACCAAGTCTTCCACTTGGGTCCCATTTGTTTGAATCATCATATGGCTCCAAAGCCATGATGATATGAGCCACTCATGACCCTTGAATCATGGGTGCATGGCTCCACAACCACATCATATCTTTTCTTTTCACATTTACATATTTTCCCTTCCCTTTACCACTAGGTTCTCCCTCTACCTTTCACCTCCGGTGAGCTAGTCAAGAAAAAATCATTTTTTTTTAATTTTTCCAAGAAGTTGTTCTCACTCTTTTTTTATTGTAAACCTCTAGAAGCAAGGAAAACCAACAAAATATGAAAAACAAAAATTTGTGATAGGCTCGGATCAGTGTGTTTGTCTCAATAATCTCTTGTGCTTAATGTCAAGCCACATAAGGTAAAGACTCAATCCAAGCCTTATGAGATACAAACTCTTCCATATAGTTTCTAGGTAGAAAGAGCTCTACTAGATTGCTTAGGACGATTGAAAGCTGAGTGTGCAAGTCATGAGGCTGAAAATTAAGTTTGAGCCCTAGAGCTACAGACTAAATGCTCAACTAGAGCAAGTCATACTAGAGTGCTCACGAGGCTTGAAAACTAACCATGTAGGTCATGAGGCTCGAACTTTAATTTGAGCCTCATTATCTATAGAGTGAATGCTCAATTAGAAAGAGTATTGCAAGTGTCTTTGTCTCAAGAATCTCTTGACCGCAATCTCGAGCCACATGAGGTAGAGACTCAATTCAAACCTCTTGGGATACAAACTTTTCCAGATAGTTTCTAGGTAGAAAGAGCTCTACTAGAGTTCTCACATGAGCATCGAAAATTGAGTGTCCAAGTCATAAGGCTCAAACTTATGATCTAGAGAATCAATGCTCAACTAGAACAAGTCATTGTCGAGTGCTCATAAGGCTTGAAAACTAAGCGTCGCGGTCATGAGGCATCAACTTAAGTTCAACCCTCAAGACCTATAGAGTGAATTCTCAACTAGAAAGAGTATTGCAAGTGTGTTTGTCTCAAGAATCTCTTGTGCTTAATGTCAAGCCACATAAGGTAGAGACTCAATCCAAGCCTTATGAGATACAAACTCTTCGAGATAGTTTCTAGGTATAAAGAACTCTGCTAGAGTGCTTGAGAGGATTGAAAATTGAGTGTGCAACTCATGAGGCTTGAACTCAAGTTGGAGCCTAGAGACTAAGCGCTCAACTAGAGTGAGTCATACTAGAGTGCTTACGAGGCTTGAAAACTAACCATCTAGGTCATAAGGTTCAAACTTAAGTTCTAGCCATGAGCTATAGACTGAATGCTCAACTAGAAAGAGTATTGGAAGTGTCTTTGTCTCAAGAATCTCTTGAGGTGAATCTCAAGCCACTTGAGGTAAACACTCAATTTAAACATCTTGGGATACAGACTCTTTCAAATAGTTTCTATGTAGAAAGAGCTCTAATAGAGTGCTCATGAGCATTGAAAATTGCATGTCCAAGTTATGAGGCTTGAACTTAAGAGCTAGAGACTTAATGCTCAACTAGAACAACTCATATTTTATTGCTCATGAGGCTTGAAAACTAAGCGTGGTGGTCATGAGGCTAGGACTTAAGTTCGACCCTCAGGAGCTATAGATTGAATGCTCAAGTAGAAAGAGTATTGCAAGTGTGTTTGTCTCAAGAATCTAAAGACTCAATCCAAGCCTTGTGAGATACGAACTCTTCCATATAGTTTCTAGGTAGAAAGAGCTCCACTAGAGTGCTCACATGAGCATTGAAAATTGAGTGTCCAAGACATGAGGCTCAAACTTAAGATCTAGAGAATCAATGCTCAACTAGAACAAGTCATTGTCAAGTGCTCATGAGGCTTGACAACTAAGTGTCGCGTTCATGAGGCTTGAACTTAAGTTCAACCCTCAAGACCTAAAGAGTGAATTATCAACTAGAAAGAGTATTGCAAGTGTGTTTGTATCAAGAATCTCTTGTGCTTAATGTCAAGCCACATAAGGTAGACACTCAATCCAAGCCTTATGAGATACAAACTCTTCCAGATAGTTTCTAGGTACAAAGAGCTCTACTAGAGTGCTTAAGAGGATTGAAAATTGAGTGTGCAAGTCATGAGGCTGGAACTTAAGTTGAGCCCCGGAGCTAGAGACTAAACGCTCAACTAGAGTGAGTCATACTAGAGTGCTTACGAGGCTTGAAAACTAACCATCTAGGTCAGAAGGTTCGAACTTAAGTTCGACCCTCAAGACCTATAGAGTGAATTCTCAACTAGAAAGTGTATTGCAAGTGTCTTTGTCTCAAGAATCTCTTGTGCTTAATTTCAAGCCACATAAGGTAGAGACTCAATCCAAGCCTTATGAGATACAAACTCTTCCAGATAGTTTCTAGGTAGAAAGAACTCTACTAGAGTGCTTAGGAGGATTGAAAATTGAGTGTGCAACTCATGAGGCTGGAACTCAAGTTGGAGCCTAGAGACTAAACGATCAACTATAGTGAGTCATAATAGAGTGCTTACGAGGCTGGAAAACTAACCATCTAGGTCATAGGGTTCAAACTTAAGTTCTAGCGTCATGAGCTATAGACTGAATGCTCAACTATAAAGAGTATTGGAAGTGTCTTTGTCTCAATAATCTCTTGAGGTGAATCTCAAGCCCCTTGAGGTAGACACTCAATTTAAACATCCTAGGATACAAAATCTTTCAAATAGTTTCTATGTAGAAAGAGCTCTAATAGAGTGCTCATGAGCATTGAAAATTGCATGTCCAAGTCATGAGGCTTGAACTTAAGAGCTAGAGACTTAATGCTCTACTAGAACAACTCATATTTTATTGCTCATGAGGCTTGAAAACTAAGGGTGGTGGTCATGAGGCTGGGGCTTAAGTTCGACCCTCAGGAGCTATAGATTGAATGCTCAAGTAGAAAAATTATTGCAAGTGTATTTGACTCAAGAATCTAAAGACTCAATCCAAGCCTTGTCAGATACAAACTCTTCCATATAGTTTCTAGGTAGAAAGAGCTCTACTAGATTTTTTAGGAGGATTGAAATATGAGTGTGCAAGTCATGAGGGTGAAACTTAGGTTTGAGCCCCAGAGCTAGAGACTAAATGCTCAACTAGAGCAAGTCATACTAGAGTGGTCACGAGGCTTGAAAACTAACCATCTAGGTCATGAACCTCGAACTTTAGTTCGAGCCTCATGAGCTATAGAGTGAATGCTCAATTAGAAAGAGTATTGCAAGTGTCTTTATATCACAAATCTCTTGAGCTTAATCTCGAGGCACATGAGGTAGAGACTCAATTCAAACCCCCTGGGATACAAACTTTTCTAGATAGTTTCTAGGTAGAAAGAGCTCTACCAGAGTGCTCACATGAGCATTGAAAATTGAGTGTCCAAGTCATGAGGCTCAAACTTAAGATCTAGAGAATCAATGCTCAACTAGAACAAGTCATTGTCGAGTGCTCATGACGCTTGAAAACTAAGCGTCGCGGTCATGAGGCTTGAACTTAAGTTCAACCCTCAAGACCTATAGAGTGAATTCTCAACTAGAAAGAGTATTGCAAGTGTGTTTGTCTCAAGAATCTCTTGTGCTTAATGTCAAGCCACATAAGGTAGAGACTCAATCCAAGCCATGTGAGATACAAACTCTTCCATATAGTTTCTATTTAGAAAGAGCTCTAATAGACTGCTCATGAGCATTGAAAATTGCGTGTCCAAGTCATGAGGCTTGAACTTAAGAGATAGAGACTCAATGCTCAACTAGAAGGACTTATATTCAATTGCTCATAAGTCTTGAAAACTAAGCGTGGTGGTCATGAGGCTCGAACGTAAGCTCGAGCCTCAGGAGCGATGTATTGAATGCTTAACTAGAAAGATTATTGCAAGTGTGTTTGTCTCAAGAAGCTCTTGTGCTTAATGTCAAGCCACACAAGGTAAAGACTCAATCGAATCCTCATGAGATACAAACTCTTCCAGATAGTTTCTAGGTAGAAAGAGCTCTACTAGAGTGCTTAGGAAGATTGAAAGAAAGTCATGAGGCTAGAACTTAAGTTAATTCAAGCCCCAAAGATAGAGACTAAATGCTCAACTAGGGGAGTCATACTAGAGTGCTCATGAGTCTTGAAAACTATCCATCTAGGTCATGAGGCTCGAACTTAAGTTCGAGCCTCATGACCTATAGACTGAATGCTCAACTAGAAAGAGTATTGCAAGTGTCTTTGTCTTAAGTTCGAGCCTCATGAGCTATATACTAAATGCTCAACTAGAAAGAGTATTGCAAGTGTCTTTGTCTCAAGAATCTCTTGAGCTTAATCTTGAGCCACATGAGGTAGAGACTCAGTTTTGAACCTCCTGGGATACAAACTCTTTGAGATGGTTTCTAGGTAGAAAGAGCTTTACTAGAGTGCTCATGAGCATTGAAAATTGAGTGTCCAAGTCATGAGGGAGGCTCAAAATTAAGAGCTAGAGACTCAATGCTCAACTAGAACGAGTCATAGTTGAGTGCTCATGAGGCTTGAAAACTAAGTTCGAGCCTCAGAAGCTTCATACCAAAATCTCAACTAGAAAGAGTATTGCAAGTGTCTTTGTCTCAAGAATCTCTTGAGCTTAATCTCAAGCCGCCTCATGTGCTAGAGACAAATGGTTTCTAGCTTGAAAGAATTTTGCTAAAATCACTAGCTTAGGAGGCTTGAAAATTGAGTCCCTAGGTCATTCGGCTCAAACTCAAATTGGAGCCTCAGGAGCTCTAGACCGAATTCTCAACTAGAAAGAGTATTGCAAGCATCTTTGTCTCAAGAAGCTCTAGACCGACTCTGCAAAGAAGCTGGGGAGCTCTAGCCTCAGGAGCTCTAGACCGAATGCTCAACTAGAAAGAGTATTGCAAGCATCTTTGTCTCAAGAGTCTATGCAAAGGCAAGGCTCACAAAACAACTGCAACATAACCAGTTACGGTGCAGGCATCAACGATAGCCGAGGTTTTTGGCTACAAAGATCATGAAAGAGGCAAATAAGTGGACAGAGAGGCAACAATTCATTTCTCCTCAAGGTGACGCTCATGGAGGGCGCTTGTAGGCACCAAAAACAACCCATGTTTCTGACTACAATGTTCATGAAAGACGAAAAGAAGCGAAGCACGTGACTTAGTTAGAAGAAGCAAAACTTCACTCACAAAAGTGGTGGCAAGCCATGGCAGAGACATTCACTTTATGCCGAAGCTCATGTAGGGCTCTCTCTTTTTGCAGCTATCATTCTATAGACTGAGCAAAGATGGTGCAAGGAGAATTCTAGAGAGAGAGAGAGAGAGAGAGACATGAAACCCTTCAGTTTACAAGACTGAAACCCCTAAACTATTGTGAATGGATGAATGGCTAGCAGGATTTGCTAATTGGACGACAGAAGAAGAAGAGCTCCAAGCACAACTAGACGAACTCCGCATCTCCATCGAAGCTCGAGTTCCAGGCGTAACGGTAATCGATTTGCAGTGGGAGAGTCAACCAACATGCCAAACCCAGTGGATATACATAGGCCAAGTTCCAAGAAGAAGAAGGAGAAGGTCGAAACCATGTCCGCAACCTACAACCAACCCACAACAACAAAATGGAAGGAGCTCTACACAATAGAGAATCAACACTATTCTACTTTGAGAATCGGGTAACTCAAGTCACCGAGGTAATTATCACAGTTAGTTTTCAAGTCGCTCCTGATGCTGCAGCACAGATAACGGAATCATTGGCTCACACTCTCACTAGAGAAACTAGGGATCTACTGAGTTTGTTTCAGGAAAGAACACCACCCTCTCCTACAAGCTTGGACAGTGACTAAGCACCTCTAAGCTTCACATGAATCAGTACAACCTACCTCAAGATAGATCACACATACCAACACGTGTACGCTCAATCAAGGTAATACTGGATTTGAAGGCTCACTACCAGCACGTCATTGACACCATGCTGGGTGGGGAGCGATTTTTTGAGGTTCTTACATTAGATCAACCATTTGTCCTACCTTTGGTACAAGGCAATGTACCATTTGAAGTTTTAATCTATGTCCTAGTATAAGAGGGTATACACGCCTCCTTGTAAAGAAGAAAAAAAGTTTTGCAAGTTAAGCAGTGTGTCTTTCTAGCTCTCTCTCAGTAATCATGGCAAGTGTAGCATTTCCAACATTTAAAGGAAAGAAGGGGGAGGATTTGGTAACAGACTTCCTAGATGACTTTGAAGTAGCATGTGTAGTGAGGAACAAAGATACTGATGAATCCCGGGTTAGAATCTTTAAGCATCTCATGAAGCTAGAAGCTAGATCATGGTACAATGCACTTCCACAAGCAACCAAGGATGACTGGGAACCCTTAAAAACCGCTTTTAAGAGGCGCTTTGGGGGAGGTACCACTTCAGCAAAGTTGTGGGACAAGTTGAGAGACTTGAAGCAGGAGGGTCTTTTAGAATATGCCACCTATGAGTCCAAATTTGTGGATTTGTGGGAACTGTGGGTTGAGTCACTGGCAAGGGGGGAAGCCGCACCCGATTTCCTAAAAAAAGATTGGTTCATGCATGGCTTATGGCCGCTTCTCAAGGACAAGGTGAAAGGTAGATTCTCGGCTACGTACGAGTTAGCCGTTGAGATTGCTCGCCTTAAGGACAAGAAGCTGCGAATGAAAGCCAAAGAAACCGAGTCAACAGAAGCAGGAACATCGCATCGACCAGCAACTACGACAACCACCATACCACCACCACCGGCTCTTGGGGTAAGAGATGACCAACAAGATATGTTGGCCCATAATACTGACCAACTGCAGAATTTGTATGTCCACTTAATACAGCAAGGGAGGAGTCAAGAAAGAGATCAAGACCCTGGAAGAGCACGATGACAAAACAGGTAGTATCATTGATATAACTGCGGAGAAGACGGTCACGGTATGTACTACTGTCCCAAACCACGACAAAACTATAATAGAGGAGGTAGGAGGAACCAATTGTCACCCCCTAGAGAAAGAACACCACCACCCCGAGCACCAACCCCACCAACACAAATTCTACGTCCACCCCAGACACCACTACAAGCATCCATTCCACCTCTTCCACCAGCCCCACCACCTGATCGCCCTGTAAACATCATAAGGCTAGAAGAGAAAGGAAAAGCCGTAGTAGTGGATCCACCCAGAGAAAAGGAGAGGGACAAGGGTAAGGAGAAGGTAACCTTTTTAGAACCACTTGAGGCCATGACTGTGAAAAGATCTAGGAGGGAGAAGGCTACACAATCAGATGATGAGAGAAGCATGAGAGGAGAAACTAGCAAGAGGCCATCCAGGCCACGGCGGAAATTGGGCATCACCGACTTCTAGCTAGGGGAAAGTTCTAAGACCTATGATCTAACATTGGATGTGGCAGAGCAAGGACCGAAGATTACATGGCCACAGCTGCTACATCTTGTACCTAAAGTAAGGCGACAATGGTCTAAAATGGTAAGTACAAGACGCTCCAAAACAATGGTAGCCGGAGCAATTTCGGGATGCAACATGGATGACATCCTTCCAATTGTCGACGTAAACATAAAAGGAAAGAGGGTTGGAAACACCTACATTGATGGAGGTACACAAATCTGTGTAATGAGCGAAGCTATGATGCTTCGATTAGGGCTCGAGGTTGACAGGCCTTCTCCATGCAAGGCAAAGATGGCAAACAACGCAAAAGTAAAGTGTGTGGGTGTGGTAAGTGCCGTGAAAATCAAAGCTTTCAACACTGAGGTAGAGGTAGATGTTTTTGTAATGCCTACTAAGAGGGAGGGCTATCCACTAATTTTGGGAAGGCCATGGTTGATGGCCATGAAGGCAAAACAGGACTGGGGTACTAGCCTTCTACGCATGACCGGTAAGAAAGGGGAGAAAATCTACTACGACATGAGGATTGGCAAGCAGAAGCAAATGAAGCTGGAAACATCGGCAGATGAAACCACTAACGAATCTTCCAGTTCTGAGGAGGAGACCACATCCACCGACGAAAGTGACAGTTCCATTGATGTGATGGGTCTCATTATGAAGGATCCACAAAGGGTAAGCACAAGTGGTGATCCATCACCAAAAGGGCAACCCAATGAAGAGGAGAGCAAATCACCTGGCCTAGGAGGAAGTAGGTCAAAGGGTATGTTGTCTACGGAATTAACACTTGAGGAGAAAGATAGTTTTTTGCAAATGTTGATGGGATTTCCTAACCTGTTCATTGACAACTATGAAAGAATCACAGGCATTACAATGGTGGAACATCATATTAAGCTGAAGGAAGGGGTAAAACCAGTTGTGCAAAAGCTAAAACGACTGGGGGGTCATACAAGAAAAGGCACTCTTGCCCGAGGTAAGGAAACTGCTGGAGGCGGGATTCATCTATCCTGTAGAAAACTCAGAATGGGTATCACCCGTAGTGGTGACACCTAAAAAGAATGGTAAGTGGAGGGTCTGTGTTGACTACAAACCACTAAATGCAGCTACAAAGAGAGACCACTTTCCTCTCCCTTTCTTGGATGAAATTCTGAATGAAGTAGCGGGTTTTGAATGCTATATCGTCTGTGATGGTTATTCTGGATACTTTCAAATACGCATAGCCTTGGAAGATCAGCTAAAAACCACTTTTATCATGCCATGGGGTTGTTTTGCATACAGGGTTATGTCATTTGGTCTCACAAATGCACCTGCCACATTCCAAAGATATGTCACATATGTTTTTCAACCGTTCCTTGGAACATCCATAAGAGTGTTCATTGATGATTTTTGTATATATAGCTCCCGTATTTCACATTTAGAAAAGGTAACTGAAGGTTTGGCCAGGTTGCAGAGCCTAGGTGGGCAATTAAATGTGGATAAATGCCACAATGGGGAGAGTAAAGTCATTCTACTAGGCCATGAAATTTCAGCAAAAGGTATCAACGCCGATCCAAGTAAGGTGTCCGCACTCATAGCCCTACCTTCACCAACGACCGCACGTCAACTGGTCTCTTTTCTATAGAAGGTGAGGTACTTAAGTAGATTCATACATCTACTATCACAACTTGTTCTACCACTGCAACAACTCACTCAAAGATCAACTTTCGCTTGCGACGAGGAAAGCGAACATCACTACAACAAGGTAAAGGAGGTCTTAGCCACTCTGCCAACTATCTCACCACCTAAGTGGGATGAAAAATTCTATGTCACCTCAAGTGTTGGTAATGACTCATTGGGGTCTGTGCTACTCCAAAAGGATACGACGACATCTTTCATGAGGCCAATCTACTTCTCTAGTCGAATGATGACAGCAAGAGAGAAATGTTTCACCCATGTGGAACACTTAGTCCTAGCTCTTAGATTTGCAACTACAAAGTTTAGGTCATATTTGCTGCCTAAGCAATTTGTGATTCTAACCACGGATGAAATATTTTCCTATGTTGTACAACACATGGATGTGTCTGCTAGAATAACTAAATGGCTAGTTTGTCTGCAAGAGTTTGACTACACGGTACAGGTAGAAAGCACGACAAGGGCAAGTTTGGGGGGACTCATGACCTACCAAGTCTTTGAAGGGAAGGAGAAGCAATCTAAGGAAGGAGAAGTCCGATTACCTCCAGTACCACCGATGGTAGAAGGAGCATACTCTCTCTACTTTGATGGAGCCTACAAGCGAGCGTCCGACAAAGCAGCTGTAGGCATAGTGGTCTTTGATGACAAAGGGACAAAGGTATTTTCGTTGGGCCAATTGTTAGATTCACATTCTAACAATGAAGCTGAGTATGCAGCACTAACCAAGGGTCTACAATGGTGCGTCTCACAAGGTGTACAACGCCTTACTGTATTTGGGGATGCTCTACTTCTGGTAAGGCAAGTAAATGGAGCATGGACATGCAAGAATCCTAGTTTAAGGACTCACTTAAGTGGTGTAAAAACCTTGTTGGGTAAGTTTGAAGAAGTTCAAATACACCATATCCCAAGGGCTCAAAACCAAGAAGCAGATACCCTAGCAAGTGAAAGACTACAGGAAGTGGTGGTTGGAGCAATAAAACTAAAGCTCCCTCTATTTCAAGGCAGTGATGCCTTGCCTGACATCATGCATTTTTTCAAAACAGGGGAATGCCCATCAGTTTTAACAAAGGGACAGAAGCAATGGCTGACGCGAAAGGCCACAAGGTATCGACTCATCAATGATGGTTTGTACTGTAAGGGTAAGGACCAAATACTCAGGAAGGTCCCTCTCTCTCACGAAATCACGGGAGTAATTGCTAGCTGTCACGACGGGGTTTGTGGTGGTCACTTTGCCCTAGACATAACAAGTAGGAAAATCTTGCAGGCAGGCTTCATATGGCCTAGCCTCAATCGTGATGTACACCATTGGTGCAAAACGTGTAAGTTGTGTCAAAAGGCCGGCACTAGGTCACTTATGCCTGAACCATAGACACCTATTCTCTCATATGGCCCATTTGAACAATGGGGTATCGATGCCATTGGGCCATTACCTAGGGCCAACTCGGGAAAATTCTACATTATCATGGGGGTTGACTACATGACTAGATGGGCAGAGGCTACAGCCACCACTAGAATCATAGCGGTAGAGGTAGCTAAATTTATCTACAAGCACATATGCTGTAGGTTTGGCACACCTTTAGAGATCATCTCTAATAGAGGGCCAGGTTTCAGAGCAGACTTGGTAGGAGAATTAATGCAAAAACTGGGCATTACAAGGAGGCACTCTTCACCATATTACCCTCAATGTAATGGCCTAGTTGAAAAGGTAAATGGAATGGTTTCTAAAATTATTACCAAGCAGGTAAACAATCATCCCGGAGACTGGGATAAGTATCTACTACCAGCTTTATGGGCCTACAGAACTTCATTTCGTACATCCTTGGGATTCACACCGTATCATCTAGTATTTGGTAAGGAAGCAATCTTGCCCATTAAAGTGCAACTACAAAGTCTCAGAGTAATGGCAAGCCAACTTCAACAAACCAACATGCATTTGAGAGATCACATCATCAACTTGGAAAGACTGCAGCTGGACAGAGAAGAAGCAATAAATTATTATGTAGCACAAGCAGAGCATAGACAGCTTAGCTTTAACGAGCATCTCCGGAAAAAAGAATTGAAGAAAGGAATGTTGGTGCTCCGCTATGACAATCGCTTCGACACGTGCAAGGATAAGAAACTCCTGCTCCGATGGGAAGGCCCTTTCATCATCAGGAAAAAGTATGCCAATGGAAGCTACCAGCTTATGGAGGCTGATGGAAAACTTCATAAAACCAGGGTAAATGGTTGGCGACTTAAACCTTATTTTCTTCGATTTGACCAAGCTCCACCAATTGACATTCCAGATGAGGACACACCATCAGCTGCCACCTGCAATGATAATGATCAAACAGATGAGCTAGAGACATGAATGCCTCTAGCCAAAAGGGGAGGGCTAATGATGGGGGCTTTTCACAAGCCAAGCTCCCATACCCCTCTTCTCTCGTCCCCACCGCATGAAAACCCCCTCTTAGGGAGGGAGTGATAAAAGGCATTGGAAAAAGAAGAAAAAAAAAAGTATGATTATGTAAATATATAAGAAAGGTAAAATAGGCCACCTCATGCCTGCGGGGTAGCCCATCCCCACCTTGCCTCCTTTTTTCTTCACTGTTGCCCCGCCGTGTGTCCCTTTTCCTCTCCTCCACTCAAAAGGTCAACCCCCTCTCTCTTCCCCTTTTCCTTTCTCCTTTCTCTCTCCCCTCAAGCTACCCCACCTCTCACCAATAATGCATTATAACTCACCAATAATGCACCCTAACTCACATGCAACTTACCCTATCTTCCAAAATAGTATACCCACCCCCTCTTTCTCTCTCCTATCATATCCCATGACCCAAATACCCCCCTCTCTCTCTAAAGGGCGCCATATCTCTTGTCTTGTAGCTAAATAACCTTCCCCATACTCACACACACTCAGTTTCACTGAAAAAGGTGCCCACAGACCCATCCCCACCCAGTGGTTACCTGATTTTTCTTGTGTTCACACACATCTGCACACAGATTCACCTCTGAACACACTCCCCTCTCTCCCCTCTTGTAATTACTTTATTCTCCATGTCACCTCTCACTTTTTTTCATCAGCCCATCTCTCTCTCTTAGTCTCTCTCTCATGAGACTGCTGTTCTGGCACATATACACACAGCCAGACAAGTGGGGCCCACGGTCACATGGCCTATGTAGATAATGATTTCTTCATTTCTAAATTCTAGAATTCCTCCCCCCTCCTCCCCTATGTAAAGAGGGGTCACCATCACACTAAATACACACACACCATCACCAAAGAGTACACTATGCACTGTGTGTGCCTAGTGTACACACACACACCCACACCATCACCATCACCGCAATCACCATGCTCGTCTTAAGCATGACCTCTACACCCTTGGGCTATGGAAGATGAAGGGAAACTAAATGAAGGATGATGGCCGTAACCCTCGTGCGAGTCTTCGCCATCAACTCCCACCTATCCGCCATGTGCTCTACCACGCTCTCCCTTCTCATTCCCCTACCCTATGCTCCCCATTTCATCACCTTATTCTCTAAATAAAGCTTGAGGTTTTGTGAGTATGTTTTCTTGCAATGTTTTGCCCATGTGAGGTGTGCGGAATCGCCACCTAGTCTTGTGTTTGGAGTGAGCTTGTGTATGTGTGAAGGGTGTGCGGATTCGCCATCCTTTTGTGGTGCCTAAGTACTAAGCTGCTATACCCCCTCCCTCACTCTCTCTCTCTCTCTCTCTCTCTCTCTCTCTCTCTCTCTCTCTCTCTCTCTCTCTCTCTCTCTCTCTCTCTCTCTCTCTCTCTCTCTCTCTCTCTCTCTCTCTCTCTCTCGATCTCATTCCCTTTCCTCTTCATCATTGCTCCCAAGCATCCATCTCTCTTGGATGAAAACTTTGTTATGGTGGTGTGTTGTTTGCGTCCTAGCCGCTGAAGCTAGGTGGTGCCCCCCTGTTTGCTTTACCATGACAGGCTCGAGGCGCGCCATTCGGTCCCCGGTGTTTTAGAGGCCGTCGGGGTTCGGGGTTCGCTTTGCTCCCGTCAATGCCAAGTAGGTGAAAGAGGAATTGGACAAATTATTGAATGCAGGGTTTATAATGCGAGTGGATCAGGTGGAATGGTTGTCACCAATTGTAGTGGTACCCAAGAATTCGGGGAATTTAAGGGTTTGTGTAGATTACAAAAAGTTGAATGCACCAACAGTTGCAGATCCATTTCCATTGCCTTTTATTGATTTAGTTCTGGATGATGTAGCGGGACATGAGATGTACACTTTTCTTTATGGATTCTAAGGGTACAATCAAATACCAATGGCTAAGGAGGATATTGAAAAAACTTCTTTTATCACAGAATGGGGAGATTTTGCATATACAGTGATGAGCTTTGGATTGAAGAATGGACCACCATCATTTTCGAAGGCAGCTTTTAAAACTTTTGAGCCACATTTGACAGATTTCATGAGGATTTTTATGGATGATTTTTCAATTTTTGGGGAAAAAGTCAGGCATTTGGAATATTTGAGGAAGTGTTTTGAAAGCTGTAGGATGTTTCGGATGTCACTTAATCCCCATAAGTTTCTAATACTAGTATAGAAGGGAAAATTGTTGGGACATATCATCTCTCAAGAAGGAATGTCGATTGATGGGGATAAAATTAGTGCCATTCAGAAAGCTGTAGCTCCGGAAAATTTTGAAGGCAGTGATGCGGTTTGTTGGACAGATCAAATGGCATGGTAGGTATTTACGGTATTTGGCGGATGTGAGCGTACCACTTAGTCATTTGACTAAGAAGGAAGTGGAATTTGTTTGGGGAGAAGCTCAAGAGAAGGCTTTTCAGATTATCAAAAAGATGTTGGTAGTTTCACCTATACTTCAACCACCAAATTGGGAATTTCCGTTTCATGTGTATGTTGATGCTTCTGACATGGCAGTAGGAGCTGTTTTAATGCAAGAGAAGATTAAGGGATGGTTCAAGCCGGTTTATTATGCTAGTAGAATGTTGAGAGAGCACCGGAGAAGAATTACACAGTTACGGAAAGGGAAGCTTTGGGAATGATTTTTGCTTTGAAAAAATTCCGACATTATCTGTTAGGGAACAAAGTGGTTTTTCATGTGGATCATTAGGCTTTATTGTTTCTGGTAAAGAAGCCAAAACTAGAAAGCAGATTAGCAAGGTGGATGCTCATGTTGCAAGAATTTGATTACATAGTTGTTCATACTCCAGGAACTCAGCATGCAATGGTGGATTACCTCATCAGATTGGAACATAAGGAGAAATTACCAGGAGTATTGGATAAATTACCTGATGCGGATTTGTTTCGAGTGGAAGGACAGTTGTTTGATAATTGGTATGATCAGATGGTTCAGTTTCTGACAGATGGCGTTTTACCTTCAACAATGTCTCTGGATCAGAGGAAGAAGTTTGCATTGAGGAGCAGACCATTTCTAATTATAGTTGGAGCATTATATAGAAGAGGAGCAGATCATATTATAAGATGATGTGTTCCAGATGAAGAGCAGAAAGCAGGGTTGTAGGAGGCACATTGGGGATCAGCTGGAGGACATTTCTCATGGGAAATTACAGGTCAAAAAGTTTTACAAGCTAGACTTTGGTGGCCTTTGTTATTGAAGGATGCATATAGTTTTGCCAAGGAATGTGTTCAATGTCAGAAGATGGGGCAGCCAACACAAGGGGACAGGATGCGGGATCATCCAGTATTGCCATTAGAACCATTTTAGAAGTGGGGAATGGATTTTGTAGGCCCAATAAAACCAAGGGCAAAGAGGACAGGTTCCAGATATATTCTTGTTGCAATAGATTATGCTACCAAATGGGTGGAAGCAGTGGCTTTGAGAGATAATAAAGCATCAAGTGTAGCAAGCTTTCTATATAAAAACATTATGACAAGATTTGGATGTCCTATTGAGTTGGTGTCGGATTAGGGAATACATTTTTTGAATTCTGTGATTCAGGAGTTGACATCCAGACATATGATTTTGCATAAGAAATCTACCCCATATCATCCTCAAGCAAATGGGCAGGCAGAAAGCTCTAATAAAGTGTTGGTGAGAATTTTGAAGAAGATTGTGTCAGAAAACAAATCGGATTGGGATGACAAGTTGGATTCAGCACTATGGGCTTTTCGGACAGCTTTTAAGGTGGCGATTGGAATGACGCCTTTCAAATTGGTCTTTGGGATAGAAGTTGTGGTGCCAATGGAATATGTAATTCCAAGTTTGAGGTTGTCAGCTCATCATAAGTTAAGTCCGGAGGAATCAATTCCTTATAGACAAAAGGAACTGCTTAAATTGGAAGAGGATAGAATTTAGAGTGCCTATTTGGTGGAAATTGGGCAGAAGAGGGGGATAATAATTTTGTAAGCTTTTAATTTAGAGCTTTTGGCACAAATTTAGATCTTTTTCAATTATATGCTCAATTGGGCTTATTGTACACACAAGAATTCTCCCAAACGTACAATCTTTTGACATTATTTTAGTTCATAATGATGTTTTAAGTTGCGTGTAAAGTTTATGCAATAGGATGTTTTTTGGATTCTATCCCACAAAATCAGCTTTTTATGTACTTGTTTTTTATACACGAGTGTCTTTTCTAGGAAGATGTCCTATACTTGGGAAGATGTCCTATATTTTTACCCAATAAAAAAAGATTCCAGAGATTTTTTTTCCCAACCCTTGCTGGCATATCCTTCTATAGGCTAGTCCATACACTTCATCTAGAAAGAAACCCTTGCTGTGCATCTCTCTCTCTCTCTCTCTCTCTCTCTCTCTCTCTCTCTCTCTCTCTCTCTCTCTCTCTCTCTCTCTCTCTCTCTCACACACACACACACACACACACACACACACTCACTCACTCACTCAAGACTCCACCAAGAATTGAATTTAAAACTATAAAGCTATTGAATAGTAAATCTACCTCAGAATTTCACTTCAACCACTAGTCCTTGCTTTAGATACACTTGAGCACACTTATTGTTGTTGTTCCTGATCTATAAATTGTTGATCCCATCAAGCATTATGTTATAGAAACCTCTTTATCCTCACACCTATGAATGCTAAAAAGGAGTAGCATAGAGAAGATGTGTCCATCATGTGCTTAGGGCTCCCCCTTCACCCTATTAAGATTTTGAAGGCTACAAGATTTTGGGATGAAATACCCTAAATAAGGTTTTCAAGTATATATGACTAGGGTTGATATATGATAGGCATTTTCCTTGTTTTTGGGTATTTTTGCTTGTTGTTTTATGGGTCACAGATATTTCTATCTTTGATTGGGTATTCACACTACGAACTGGAACATGTAGGCAACTAACTACCGCAAGCATCAAACTTCAAAGATGGCATCGCTTATTTTTAAAGGATAATCCTAATCATTTTTTTCATTTTTATTTTTAGCTACATTATAACTAGGAAAACTCTATTGAAGTAACTAAATCCAAACAAAAAATTATGAGCATTGTATGTAACTATAAATAAGAACTTTGGATCCTCCAATTTGAACTATTTTACTCTGAACTCAGATATCAAGCCACCAAAACAGATGTTGTGACACATGGCATGTTAAGCGCTTCGATTCATCACATTGCTCTCGAAGGTATTCAATATTGTTGCATCCCACTCATTATGACCTAGGCACTACTATTTGAACACAAAGGTTGGAGTTCAAGGCACATGCATCCGGTAGGCACATCCACTGTTGTTGAGCGGATCATGGACAAAATGTGCTCCATGGTTCATTATCTCTAAGAATTATTTTTGGACGTGATGTGTTAAAATTCATGAATGGGGATTCTTGGATGTAGTGTGGTCTATAAGTTCCATCTTTCTAAAAGGCAACCAATGCTCAAGATGGAATTCTTCTAAGGTACAAAGTTGAGGGTAGCAAATCGGTGGAGTATCTAGCACAATCGGTGATGCTAGGGTGTCCATGGTAGCTTCTTCATTAGCTTGGTCTCACTATTAATGTCCTCTATGAGCTACAAAAAGGGTGTTAGAGTTTTGGCATCTCAAATGCACTGCCCAATGTGATCCCATTATTCATTTTTGGCCTTTAGGTATTTATTTTACTTATTTTTCAAAGTCTGGCCGGTATGGCAATTTACTGAGGTTGCTATATATGCAGCCCCTTGCCTACATTGTATCACACACTCAATTTTTTATTGCCAAGGTTGATTGGTTTAGGAGACTCTCTCTCTCTCTCTCTCTCTCTCTCTCTCTCTCTCTCTCTCTCTCTCTCTCTCTCTCTCTCTCTCTCTCTCTCTCTCTCTCTCTCTCTCTCTCTCTCTCTCTCTCTCTCTCTCTCTCTCTCTCTCTCTCATGGGTCTCGACGCTTTCGCATCGTCGACTTTGGCATCTGCTAGTCAAATGAGGTTGTTGGTAGGAGCAGTTGAGGTTGACTAGAGTGAGATTTGGTAGACTTCGAAAAGGTTTATTATGCATCTATTGCATTTAGGTCTAGAAAATAGCTCAAATCTCTTACAAACCGTGTTTGGAAACACCTTGAACTTCTTTTCCTAACTTCTCCAAAAGGATAATTTGGAAAAGTAAAGAGCTAATTTCATATATTTTTACACTATTTTTCTCAAAATCCAAACGCAAATTGTCTTTTCCTCTTACTCTCAAGCAGAAATTTTCAATTTCAAAGCGACCCAATCGTAACTTAAGACGCATTTTTCCCAAACTCTACATGCAAATAATCAAAATTATATTAAAGAACCAATGTGTAGTGTAATACCGGTACCACCTATAAATTTCAAAACTAATTTGTAAATATTAAACTCAAAGGTGAGAATACAAACAAATTAAGTGTAAAGACCTTCAAATATATCAATTTTTATCTAAAATTTTTCACATGGAGGTTTTTATTAACTTCACTGGCTAATAATGTTCATATAAAATTTAAAGAGTTTGTGTCTTCCAATGTAAGTTTGGAGGGTCATCAAGCATTCCTACAAACCTCATCACCTCCTCTTCCTTCTCATAAGAAGTTTTGGACAAATTCTCACAATTATTCCCACATTGTGACTTACCTCAACATCATGAGCTTCTGTAAGGGAGGCACTGCATACCTAACTAGGTAAGATTGGGGGTTGGGGACTGCCGGTGGTCCCCTGCCCCCAATCGTACCTAGCTAGATACGTGGTGCCTCTCGAGCAGAAGCTCATGATGTTATGCATTGTATGAAAAACACTGAAAAAGACTCCATTTTTCCTACATGAGAATATTTCTAAATCTTCTTGTGGAAGTGGCGTGATTGAAAAACAACCTGAATTAGGATTCCATACAACTTAGCATCAAAGTTGAACACAGAGCTTAAATCTAAGATCGCGACAATTAAGAGCTTACCTAATCACTTGAGAGGTAGGAGGAGTGACAATAGAAATCGAAGATTAAAAAAGCCCTTTGAGATCAAATGGAAAGGAGGGGCGCCCATCATACAACACAGAGGCATCGAGGTCTGAAACATGCTATTATTTGAGTAAGTTCAAACCACTTAGCCCTAGATGTGGGAAGTGATAGGCGTAGGGATGGAAGCAAGAAGCATTAATGAGGGGGTGTAAGATGAAGTAAACTGACATCAAAAGGTAAGCAGAATGCATGATATGAAAGTACATAGAGCATCTGATAAATAAATTTAGAGTGAACTTAGAATCTTGTGTATGAAGAGATCCCTTAGCATCAATACGACATGTATAAAGCCCGTGTGAGACACATCCGAATGGACAAAGTTCTTGCTGAGGTGGGCGAATCAGTCTCACCACCTGATCTAGTGATCTTCCGCTCAATACTTTCATGGATGCAGCAGTTTGAACTGCCACAATCCGAGATGGCCACCTTAAGGTGCCTGACGATGCAAAATGGATTGTTGGTTTTGGAGTCTATGAGCAGCTTCACGGTTGGCGACTGCATCCTCTCCAGTCCTTTCATCAAATTCTCCTCCTCTTCCTCGTCGTCATCCCCCCTCCGACACTGGCAACTCCACGGAGTTTTCTATGGTAGGAGGAGCGGACGAGGAAGAGGAGGAGCGGACGAGGCAAAGTTCAAGTGGAAATTGGTTTTCCTCCGCTCTGTGTGCTCATTGACCTAGTTTATTCTTCTAGCATTTGAACCTATTGGAAGCCCATTAGAGGTGACAAATAAGAAACCCAGTAGGGGAGGAACCATTTTTATAAAGGGAGAATCTCAAGGAATCCCCGTTGTGGGTTTGTAAAGAAAAGGGAATGGATGACAAGTAGCAAGGGGAAGGCAGCATAGGAGCCAGGTGTGTCTCGCGGGAAGAGGGGGGGGGGGGGGGGGGGGGGGGGGGGGGGGGGGGGGGGGGGGGGGGGTGGGGGGGGGGGGGGGGGGGAGGCAACTGAGTTTGGAGATCTGTGTGTGTGTGTGTGTGTGTGTGTGTGTGTGTGTGTGTGTGTGTGTGTGTGTGTGTGTGTGTGTGTGTGTGTGTGTGTGTGTGTGTGTGTGTGTGTGTGTGTGTGTGTGTGTGTGGTGCTTGATGATAGGGCATCACTGAATTAGTAATATATGTAGCAAAAAAGAATATTATTGGGAGAAATGTGTGTCACACACTACCTGGGAGAAATGCGATCGGTTGTTTAAGAATGGGTAGGATTCATCGTTGCTTGTGAGGGACATTTAGATGACATGCTGGGCATGAGATGAGGGGTGCAATGTAACATGGCCATAAGGTGGAGGTGGGCTTAATCGGGAGGAGAGAGTGGAATCTCAAAAGATTCCTACTAATAAAATTGAAATCGATCAAGTATTTTCTTCAGTTTTTGAGTTGGCATCATACAAAAATTAATGCAAAGGTTATCTCCCCAAAAGCTAGTAGCCCTTTCTTAATCAATCACAATTTCTGACACACACATCCATTTTGCTAAGGTTTGATGAGAGAGAGAATTAGAACAAATTACTTACACATGATAAACATGATCGAGATGTAATTTTTTTGTAGGATGATAAGGAAAATGTCTTTGAACTCAATAGAAAGGTAGGTTTTTAGCCCTTTTTCCTACCATGGGATCAAATGGTTTCACATGTACAAGAAAAAAGGTTAGTTTGTTTGATAGCATTAATTCCTCCCAAGTTGATAATATGTTTTTTTAACTCAATATGCTCTTGCTACCTGCCTTCATGTTTAAGTTGTTGGCCACAATTTAGTAGGAATGTTTGAAATGAAGAGATCAATCAAGCAAGGTTGCCTGCTTATCCCTACTACCCTTTGCATCTAGTTCACATCCACTTGTATCTTTATTTCTTTGTCTCACCTATTTTGAAAATGGCCAAATGTGATTGGAAAGAATTTTTACAGCTTATTAAGTAGCTCCTATGAAAAAATAACACAAGAACACAGCTTGATGGTAGCGGGTTGAAATGGGAATGGGTGGTAAGACCTTATGACCTATGTGGAATTGTGATATTGAACTCAAAACTACACACAAATTAAGTCATGTGTGCAAAGCTAGTAGTATCCTTAGCAAATCAAAGGCAAGATAAAGTAGAACCCTTCTCTCAGGGATGCTAAAATTTATGAGAAAATTCTAGCTCCAAATAGGAATTTTTGAAAGCTAGGGGGGTTGCATGGGAGGGACACTCAGAAAAATCAACAAAGTGGTATCATCACTAGAATGGAGAGAAACCTTCAAATACTTCAAGTGCTCCATCTTACATAGGTCCCTTGGCTCTCTAAGTTATGAGGAGGAGCCTTGAATACCTTTTTTAGGAAACTTGGTGAGTAACAAAGGTATCTCCAAGCTGCAACATTTCTCAAATGACAACAGCTGATGGTTGAAGGATGTCAACTAATTTGTGGTGCAACATATTTTGAATCTAAAATGAAAGTATAATGATTAGTAAAGTCTTAGAAATTATGTGCAATTCATAATGTGGATTGGATTACTCCACTCATCAAATCGTGGAGGGTTAATTGGTCAAAAGAGAACTGGCTAAAAAGTATGAACAAAATTTGGAAAGTAAAATATGGGCAATTTTAATGAAGATAATCACTTTGAAGGTGTTGTGGAGCCTAACCCTATTATGAATAGTATTTCTACCAAACGGATTGGCAGAAACACTTTTCTCTGGGTGGAAAGTAGCTTTGGAGTATCCCTTAAATCTATTTAAAGATTGTCCTTCCTCACATGGTCAATCTGCAAATGAGTATAAAGGACATGGTAGTTACTCTTCTTTAGGAATGGTTTGGTTTTGAGAGGGAGACGATTTCCGCACCAAGCAATTCTTGTGTGCACACAAATAGCTAGATACTGCTATCTGAACCTTTGTTTCTTTGGGAGAATCCTTGTGGTAGCTCAGTTCAATGATATCATGCATGAAAGCAATGAGATTATATGTTTAATAGGGCCAAGAGAAGGGAAAATTTTGCAAGTCCAAGAATGGAAACATGCACTACATCAATTGCTTTGGTGGTGCTATCTAGGGGGAAAATAGACTGCTACCTTTGGATGAATCTGCTAGATAAAGATAAATAGGGGCTTTTTCTTATGAACTATACACCACCCTTTGGGGAGTTTTTTCTCCTCAAAGTCACATGTAGTACTTAAGGCTTGTTGTTCATTATTTGTAGAGTCAATATAATATGTCCAAAACACTTGCTAGTATGGCTTTAAAAAGTGAGTTGTTGATAGCTGCAATGAAAATGACATTGCATGCCACTCTAGCTACTGATCGTTTTGATCACCTGACGTCATTCTTAAAAAATTAAAAACAAAACAGTTAATACATACATACTGTAATAGAACTTGAATGCCGAGATAAAAAACCTATGATTACGATCATTTCATACATATGAAAGGAGATGTAGACATGTAAGACAAGTGTAAGACATGGACTTGGGACTTTAGTTCAAAAAGCTTAGGCTTTGACTCTATGCCATCTTTATGTGTTGTCCTACCTAATAAATTCTCATCTAATTTTATACCTTGTATGGTGGGTGGTCTACCCTAAAAACAATCAAAATACACCAACAAATAAGAAATGTCCAAGAAATGCCAGAAAGTATTTGGAACTAACCTGCCTCAATTAAGCTTTAAATGTGGGTTACTAGCATTCATAAAAAAATTTGTGTTTTAATTGTTTCTTTTCACCTCGAGGAAGGAAGAATCTAGACATTCACTGGCATTGAGTATCCCTTAAACATCTACCACAATAAGTCTTTTTTAATAAATAAGTTTAAGGTCCCCTCTAAAAGAGAAATCAATTTGCCTTCAACTATCTAAATGAGGGCTTTTCTCATGCCCTTGCCTTTCAAAGTAGAGAAAGACTCGTGTTCAAGTGCATCCCATAGTGAATTTACGTGGTGAATCTTGAAAATGGAATTCAAATCTCACTCCATACCTATCTCCTCAATAGATTTTTGTGCATATCTCTGGACACTGCTCACCCCTTGTTTGCCACCTTAACATGATAGATCTCCATTTTTTTGCTTTGAGACCTACACGAGAATTTATTTCCTAAATTTGGTGTCTTTAGAGGTGAAAAGACCTTCATTGTAACCACCCTATACTGCATATTATGGATGAAAAACTAAGCATATTAATGATGATGACTCCAACCTTGGTGATTACGTTTCCTCTTGAAACAAAGAGCGTCTGAAGCTATGGTTGTGTAAGTACTCATACAAATTTTCTCTTTGTAATCAAGGTTACTATCAAGCCATGGCTTCTTTGGATTTTTTTACCCAATTCCATGCTACCAACTTTGATGCATATGTTCCACTAGATCAACATGTATATCTTAAAGAGATGCACTTATTATTGGGTAAACTATAGCTTGAAAATCTATTCTACGAAATTATGGGACTATATTGTTTGTTTTTAGAGTTCATCAAAGTCACCACAATTTGGGAAAGAAAAACAATTCATTACTTTATGCTAAAACACTCAGAGGTGCAATGGGAAATTGGTGGAAATTGGATGGCTATGAAAATTGGAAGTTTGAACATAAATTAGGAAAGTGAAGGCTAATAATATAAGAAATGAAAAGTCGTCTCATGAAATTGAAAAGTAAAAAAAAATTGTACAAGATTTTTCCAAATTCTGCCCACACTTGAAAAGACCTAAATCTTTTTTTAAAAGCTCTAAATTAGAAGCTCCCAAAAATTAAGCACTCGCAGAAGAGGAGACAAGCATGGATGTGTAGGCAGGTGAAATTCAAAATTTTTCAGAAAGGGGATTGGGTGATGTTATACAATTCTAAATTGGGACCACATCCAGGTAAGCTGAAGCTGAGATATTTGGGACCTTATCAGATTGAATTAGAACAGGGTCAAGGAACATTTTTGTTGAAAGATGTCTTTGGAACAAAGATTGTGAAATCAGTGAATGGATTCAGATTGAAGAAATTTTATGGAAAAGTGCCTGAGGTTCCCAAGTGGATGGTCAATAGGGCTGAGGATATTGGCAGTAAATTGTTGACAGTCGGTGTTCTGGGAGTTGCAGTGGAATGTTCAGAGGTAGAATTGACAATTTGTTCTAGCAATTCAAAACTTGTCAAGGGATTTGGGATTCGGAATTCGAATTGCGGAATGGAAATCGGAAATCAAACTGTCAGATTTGAAGTCTCGAAAGTGGAAAGTTGGAGGAGTGGAATTGAACAAAAGGGTAAAGAGGTACTAATAAGTGGGGGTACTCATTTTAAGGCAGAAAACAGATCTTCAAATTTGTTTTGGTATTTGGAAAAAGTGTGTATCCTCCAGAAGATTGCCTACATCTCCAAGGAGGCTTTTGCTCCTTTGTTTCAGGCAGAGAGAGGCATTAAGGTGGATTGGGCATCAGTTCTATATGATCGGATGCAGTTAACTGGAAAAAGAGACCGACGTCGGACACCAGTAGTGGGCAGAGTAGCACCTTATTTGGCTGCAATTTTTGAGTATGTTCTGAAGGTTCCAACAGTAGCAACAGGTTTGAAGACACCAGTGGTAGATGTGGCTAAAGAAGAGGGAATAGCATATGGAAGTAAGAGAAGAAAATTGTTGTTGGGCTCTCCAACATTTGAAAAAGGTAAATCACCTTTCAAAGTGTCTTGGAAGGGTTTGGAAGAATCCGCATCAAAGCCGAACAGTTTCACAATGGAATCAGAATCAAAGAAATCGGAGTCCAAAGGCAAGAAGGTAACGTTGTTCATGAAAGGAACGGGTGGAGGTGTTGAGAAGACTGCTCTGGAAAGTTTCAAAGTAAAAGCCTGTAGTAGTGATAGTTATGAGCATAAGGGAATTTTTTCTGTGGAAGAAGCAGCTAGCAATTTGACTCAACTGAATGAGTTTATGCAGAATCAAGATGCAGCTCTGAGGGTGATGGAAGCTGAGAAAATGGAGCATAAATGCAGTGCTATCCCGGAGTGGAAAATGCAGAAGGTTCGGATGCAATTATTTCAAGAGAGATCAGATAAAGAAACACTACAGGAGGAAGTTAGACGGATTACAGGAGAGACTTTGGCGAGAAATGCGAAAGTTTTGAGTGTAGCAGAGTATTTTACTAAGTGCGCAGACGGACTAAAAGCTGTAGAGGATGACCAATTCAAAGAACTGGGAGATAAAGTGGCGGAGTTGACCACTGAGAATATTTTCCTGATTAATAGATTGACTCCGTTGATAGATATGGAGAAAGTCGCATTGCAGAACAACGGAATGACAGGTATTTTGGTTGCAAATTTGGATGCGGATATTCTGAAGCAGGAAGTGCTGGAGTATACACAAGAGATGTGGAATAAAGCTACAACACTTTGTAGGGAACACATGGAGGTATCAACGGACAGATTCAAAATTTGTTTTTAGCTGGCAGGAAAAGAAATTGTAAGGAGGGAGAATGACAAATTGAAGGTGGTGAGGCAAGCTTTTCCATGCATGGGAACCCCCCATATTTTTTTCTCTTTTACCAAAAATATTTCCTATTATATAAGTTACTTTTTATTTTTCTTCCCTTTTTCACAAACGTTTTAGCCTTTATTAAATAAATAAGACTTATGCTAATCAATCACGATGTAGCATAAATAAGTAAGCTTTCTTTGTTGATCTCTCTTTTGACCTTAAATATTAAATATATATATTCTAAATTACATTATATATTTTAGTATTTTCTAATATATTTTTTCATGTATATATATATTATTCCACCCTACCAAATATTTTATTCACTAGTTTTCATTTTCAAACCTCAACCCCGCTTTCAAATTTCAATAATACCTCCATCTAGATGATTGCCAATCTTTTCAAAACTCTAGGTCATGTTTTCATACACATGAAGGAGCTTACACTTGAAGGCAAGAGAGAAGTCCACTCAAAGGGGACCACCAAAAGACTTTTGCAGCCACAAATAATACATTAGTTGGCTGAATTTTTTAAGTAAAGAAGAACCCCGAATCTGAAGGAGCGTTCAACATGAAAGATGTAGCTCGTGATCTCAACTTTTAGCTCAAAATTTTTCCAGAATTTTTGGAGTTACGAACGCGGAGCTATGATTTTTGTAGTAGACCCCAATTTTCTCATGTAATGGTGACACAGGCCATCCCTAGTTTTCTTCCCTCTAGAATGGCTATGGTTCTACAAGTCTTCAAGCATGATTACAAGAGACAAGGCTCTTTTAATGAGGTCTTGGCAAGTCTAGAGTGATTCTATCACCACTTTTGGAGGATCCATCCTCATCAACAAATATCCACCTTCGACAACCTCTCTTATCATTTTCTTACCTCTCTCTTCTCTCCCTAATAAGCTTATGTCTAGCCAAAGCTAGACTACTGTAAATATTTCCTATCCTCTACATCCTACCCACATTCTCTCTTCTTCTCGCTCTATTGACTCTGGTATTTTAAATAATGAGGAGACAAGATGGAGCCACAGTCACATGCACCCCATTTTCCTAGTCACCAGAGTGGGACACTCACTTCAATTAGAAATATTGCTAAATCCTCTCCTCCTTCCCTATATAAGGAGGCCATGAGAGCTCACCAGGACACAAAAAAAAAAACACAACACATCACCAAAGAATACACTATGCATTGTGTGTGCCTAGTGCACACACACACACCCACACCATCACCATCACCGCAATCACCATGCTCGTCTTGAGCATGACATCTACACCCTTGGGCTATGGAAGATGAAGGGAAGCTAAATGAAGGATGATGGACATAACCCTCGTGCAAGTCTTCTCTATCAACTCCCACCTATCCGCCATGTGCTCTACCACTCTCTCCCTTCTCATTCCCCTACCCTATACTCCCCATTTCATCGCCTTATTCTCTAAATAAAGCTTGAGGTTTTGTCAGTATGTTTTCCTGCAATGTTTTGCCCATGTGAGGTGTGCGGAATCGCCACCTAGTCTTGTGTTTGGAGTGAGCTTGTGTATGTGTGAAGGGTGTGCGGATTTGCCATCCTTCTGTGGTGCCTAAGTACTAAGCCGAAATACCCCCTCCCTAACTCTCTCTCTCTCTCTCTCTCTCTCTCTCTCTCTCTCTCTCTCTCTCTCTCTCTCTCACTTGATCTCATTTCCCTTCCTCTTCATCATTACTCCCAAGCATCCATCTCTCTTGGATGAAAACTTTGTTATGGTGGTGTGTTGTTTGTGTCCTAGCCGCTGAAGCTAGGTGGTGCCCCCTGTTTGCTTTACCATGACAGGCTCGAGGCGCGCCATTCGGTCCCCGGTGTTTAGAGGACGTCGGGGTTCGGGGTTCGCTTTGCTCCCTTCATTTGGTTCCCCCACTGAGGAACTTTTCATGAAACCCTTCAATTTACAAGACTGAAACCCCTAAACTATTGTGAATGGATGAATGGCTAGCAAGATTTGCTAGTTGGACGACAGAAGAAGAAGAGCTCCAAGCACAACTAGACGAACTCCGCATCTCCATCGAAGCTCGAGTGCCAGGTGTAGCGTTAATCGATTTGCAGTGGGAGAGTCAACCAACACGCCAAACCCAGTGGATATACATAGGCCAAGTGCCAAGAAGAAGAAGGAGAAGGTCGAAACCATGTCCGCAACCTACAACCAACCCACAACAACAAAATGGAAGGAGCTCTACACAATAGAGAATCAACACTATTCTACTTTGAGAATCGGGTAACTCAAGTCACGGAGGTAATTATCACAGTCAGTTTTCAAGTCGCACCTGATGCTGCAGCACAGATAACGGAATCATTGGCTCACACTCTCACTAGTGAAACTAGGGATCTACTGAGTTTGTTTCAGGAAAGAACACCACCCTCTCCCACAAGCTTGGACTGTGACTAAGCACCTCTAAGCTTCACATGAATCAGTACAACCTACCTCAAGACAGATCACACATACCAACACGTGTACGCTCAATCAAGGTAATAATGGATTTGAAGGCTCACTACCAGCACGTCATTTACACCATGCCGGGTGGGGAGCGGTTTTTGGAGGTTCTGGCATCAGATCACCCATTTGTCTTACCTTTGGTACAAGGCAATGTACCGTTTGAAGTTTTAATCTATGTCCAAGTATAAGAGGGTATACACGCCTCCTTGTAAAGAAGAAAAAAACTTTTGCAAGTTAAGCAGTGTGTCTTTCTAGCTCTCTCTCATATTCATGGCAAGTGTAGCATTTCCAACATTTAAAGGAAAGAAGGGGGGGGGAAAAACACACACACACACACCTATCCATACACACTCTTGTGCTACATGCTTGTAGCATGAACCCTAATCACATAATCACAACACCATCATCATCACCATCACCATGCACAAAAGATGAGCACCACACCTCCACACCACTTGTAATTAAGGGTTGAAGGCACAATTTCAAGAAGAAGAAGGGTGGACACACTCATGATATTCCTCGCCATCAACTCCCATCTCTCCATTATGCCTCCTACAATCTTGTTTCCTTCTCATTTTCCTGCCATACGCTACCTATTGTATTCATCTTTTGAAAGCAATCAACACACTCCATCTTGGTGCCATACTTTGTGTCGCTTTGGATACATCTCATTGTGACTATGGTATATGGTTGTTCCTTGCCATTTTTTTCTGCTTATGTTAAGGTGTGCGGATTCTCCACCATACACACACACACACTCTCTCCCTCTCATATTCCTATCATCTTGCTACTTCCATCTTGAGGTGTGCGGATTCGCCACCTTTTGTATGAGAAGTGAGGATACTTGCATGTATCCCTGACCTCGTTATCTTCCCTACTACATGCATGAGTAGCGAGCCCATTCTCACTCACTCACCCCTCCTCTCACCTTATTCTCTGACCACCCCATTCCACATTTGGGTGTGGATCTTGAAATTGTTTTCCATGGCATGTTTCATTGTGTATATGTATGCGTCCTAGCCGCATATCTTGCTAGGTGGTGCCCCTATTGTGTATCCCCCCATGATGAAGCCATTGTGCATAGTCTTGGTGTAGAGGCCACCGGGTCTATTTTTCACTTTCGTCTCTCATTTGGTGCCCCCACTGAGGAGGGATCTTGACCTTCAGTTTACAAGGCTGACATGTTTACTTCTCTTCATGGACGAGTGGCTTCTTGAATTCTCTAATTGGACCACTGAAGAGGACGAGCTTCTAGAAGGTTTGACTCAAGTCATCAAGACACTCTTGCCAGGGTGTTGTATTGTTAGCATAGAAGAAGTGGTAAGACCCTCTTTCCCTACTCAGATTGTTTACATTTCTCATCATCCCCGCAAGCGTAAAAGCAAGGCACAAGCTGCATCATGCTCACATTGTAGCCAAAAACCACACCTTTGACATGAGTGCAACCCAAAGTGAAGAAAAGGCCATCATTTTCTCCCTCGACATCCGCACAGGCATTCTCACATCAGTAGGCTTTCAAGTAGCGCCAGGCTTCTCTATATCTACATCCACATCTTTGCCACCTATTCCACCTACGCCCACAACAAGCCTTCACAACTTGAGGAAGCTACTACGAACACGTGGTCCCTCCCTCTCCCTTGAACCAAAAGATTCAAGGGTTTTTCAGCGCCGACAATCACACCGTCTCCAAAACAAAAGGGTAAATCCTCCAAAGTCTTTCTATACCTCACTCTCATCTCATGAGCCAGGAACTAGAAACAGCAGCATGGATTCTACGTCGTCTACCGAGTGAAGTGGTGGAGCTTGTCATCGACAAGGTCTTTGACACAGGTTTTGCTTGGCGAAAAGACAAGACCCTCCACCTTCAAGGGGTGTTGCTTGTGAATCAAGGCTATGATGATGACTTTACAGCTTGCTATGTATCCATCCAACTTGGATTAATACAAGTGGTAAGACTCACCACCTACCTCATCACACATGTGTATACACTAGATGGCACTCTATCTTGCTGGAAAGTGAAGTTTCTCAAAGAGAGAGAGTTCAAGCTTTTCCAAGAGCTTGCTAGAGGGACAGTCCTAGATCTAGAAGACGAAGACAACCTTGTCCTGTGGTACTATAAATTTGACCTCGACTACCAAGAGCTCTACACCTCCGACTATAACCTTCCACCACAAAGGAGAGATCTTTTTCGAATTATCATGTGATGGACCCAGCGCATCAGCCTTTTGCAAGGAACCAAAATTATGCAACACAACGAATTCAATCAATCAAAGTAATCTTGGACCGCAAGATGTTTTATCAGCAGATCATTACAACCATGTTTGGTAGAGAACGACTGCAAGAGATAAACACCTCTTCTCTACCCTTTATCCTCCCTATGATTAATCATGAAGTGTCTTTTGATGTAGTTATTTTCATCCTTGTATAGTATGTTTTCCATCCACCGAGCACCCAGGTATTGAATCTCTATAAAATAAAAAAATAAAAAAAATCTAAGTCAAGTTAATTTTCTCACTCTCACAATGGCAAGTGTAGCATTTCCAACCTTTACTGGTAAGGTGGATGAGGATGCTGCAGACTTTCTAGACAACTTGGAAATAGCATGTGTCATCTCTGCGAGAGATGATGATGCTTCGCGCTTGCACATCTTCCCACTTCAAATGAAGGTGGAAGCAAGATCATGGTACAATGCCTTGGCACAAGCAACCAAGGAACGGTGGGACTTATTAAGAGCAGCCTTTGTCAAGCGTTTTGGATAGGGCAAAACATCAGAGAAGCTATGGCAATTGTTGACAGAGTTGAAGCAGGGCAGTATGCTGGAATACGCATCATATGAGTCAAAGTTTGTAGATTTATGGGGGCGATGGGTTGCATCGCTAAGAGAGGATGAGGGGGCACCTGATTTCCTAAAGAAGGATCGGTTTGTGGCTGGGTTATGGCCAACTCTTAAAGAGAAGGTGAAGGGAAGGTTTCCTGCTACGTATGAGCTAGCAGTTGAAGTGGCCCGTCTTAAAGACAAGAAGTTGCGCCTACAAGCCAGGAATATCGATGAAGAGGAAGCCGTTAGGACCCGACCACCTCTAGCACCACCTACAACAGCCGCTCAGAGGATTCAACCACAAGAACCAATTGAAAATCAGCAAGACCTGCTCAATCGAATCACCAATCAACTTGAGAATCTCTCAGTCCATTTGATACAACAAGGGCATGCACACAATCACAACCAAGATTAAGGGAGAGGACAACGAAGGCAAAACCAAGAATACCACTCCTACAATTGTGGGGAGGATGGTCATGGCATGTACTACTGTCCACACCCAAGGAGGCAGAATTTCAACAGAGGAGCCAGGCAAAACCAGGTTTCACCACCGAGAGCAAGACCACCACCACCGAGGGCACCACAACAAGCACCACCCGTGCAAATCCTACAACCACCCATTCAACCACAACCACCACCACCACCACAACCTCTCATTCCACCCTTACCCCCACCACCAGTTGGCAATCAAACAGTAAGCGTCATCAGTCTTGAAGTAAAGGAAAGGAGAAAGTGGAGGAGGATAAGACCAAAGTTAAAGGAGTAGATGCCATAGGGGTAAAACGTGCTAGGCATGGTGAATCTTCCCAAAAGGAAGAAAAGATGAAGACCAAAAGAGAATCTAGCAAAAAGCCGTCCAAGTCACGACTTAAAATTGACATTGTAGATTTCTCTTTGGGTGAATTTTCTAAACCATATGATTTGGTTCAAGATGTTTCTGTGCAGGGCCCAAAAATCACCTGGCCCCAATTACTCCACCTAGCACCTAGGGTGAGGAGACAATGGACAAAGATGGTTAGCACGAGACGACCAAAGCCAAAGATAGCTGGGGCTATCTCTGGGAGGAATCTAGATGACATACTACCAGTGATGGATGCTTACATCAAAGGGCAACACATCTCCAATATCTACATCGATGGTGGCGCACAAATATGCGTCATGAGTGAAAAAATGATGCATCGTTTGGGTTTAGAGGTGAGTCGGCCGGCACCATGCCGAGCCAAAATGGCAAATAATTTAAAAGTTCAATGTGTTGGTGTTATAAATGCAGTTAGGATAAAGGCATTCAACACCGAGGTAGATGTGGACATCTTCGTCATGCCACACAAAGGGGAGGGCTACCCTATCATTCTAGGGATGCCTTGGCTTATGGCTATGAGAGCTAAGCAGGACTGGGACACCGGCATAATCCAGATGAAGGATGCAAAAGGGAGGCCAATACTTTATGACATGAAGACAGGTCGGCAACGCGACATGGATCTAGAAACCTCTATGGATGATTTTTTTAGTGGTGACTCTTCAACCACTTTAGAGGAGGAGTCAACAGGGAATGAAGGAAGTGATAGCTCCATTGAGGTAATGGGCCTCACATTCAACCACAACAAGGTGGACCCTTCAAATTTGCAACCACATGTGAAAGTGGTGAAGACACTTCAACTACCCCTATGGCACGAGATTGGTGAAAGACTCATGCAAAGAAAAGCAATTGAGGTCTACTGGCACTTTAGGTTTTCCTTTCTAACTGTGAACATTGTGTGTAACATTAATTTGGGAAGCTCTTTAAGTTGGGTTGCGACAAGAGTGGAAGGATTGACATCAACAACCAGTGGAATCAACATAGGACACGCCAATCAAGGAAGAATGGTTTTGCATACTAGTGGTAACATGGAGTCATTTTTCAAAATGTGGTTTGCAGTTTATCTTTTGTACATGGTGGGCTCTCTTGTGCAACAGGCATCAACCATGCAATCTATCCATGTGGGCAACAGGTCTCTATCAATTTGGCATGAAGAAGGAAAACAAGCAAGATATGAGGATTATGGTTTCTTACTCCCTTTTGGCTATGTGTCTGGACGAGGAAGCCATGCATGGTCCCGTTTTGGAATACTTTCAAGGACTGATCAAGTTCTTTCCATACCTTCTATCACTTATGCAAGAGTTAATTCTTGTGCAGCTTGTGGACTCAAGAATCATTATAAGTGTGATCTTCTGAAGAGGACATTATTGCATACAATGGATTTACGCTTAGTGTGGGACCCAGGTGGACACCGAAAAGAACTGTGGGGAGCCTCATGCTTCCAAGGGATCCATTATTCCCTACAAGGATCTACCAGCCACCAAGGAGGAATCCTACTCTATTTCAACATGCTCAAGTACAGAGCTAGAGGCATGAATACCTCTAGCATTAGGGGGAGGGCTAATGAGGCAAGCTTTTCCATGCATGGGAACCCCCCATATTTTTTTCTCTTTTACCAAAAATATTTCCTATTATATAAGTTACTTTTTATTTTTCTTCCCTTTTTCACAAACGTTTTAGCCTTTATTAAATAAATAAGACTTATGCTAATCAATAACGATGTAGCATAAATAAGTAAGCTTTCTTTGTTGATCTCTCTTTTGACCTTAAATATTAAATATATATATTCTAAATTACATTATATATTTTAGTATTTTCTAATATATTTTTTCATGTATATATATATATTATTCCACCCTACCAAATATTTTATTCACTAGTTTCCATTTTCAAACCTCAACCCCACTTTCAAATTTCAATAATACCTCCATCTAGATAATTGCCAATCTTGTCAAAACTCTAGGTCATGTTTTCATACACATGAAGGAGCTTACACTTGAAGGCAAGAGAGAAGTCCACTCAAAGGGGACCACCAAAAGACTTTTACAGCCACAAATAATACATTATTTGGCTGAATTTTTTAAGTAAAGAAGAACCCCGAATCTGAAGGAGCGTTCAACATGAAAGATGTAGCTCATGATCTCAACTTTTGGAGTTGTGAACGCGGAGCTATGATTTTTGGAGTTATGAACGCGGAGCTATGATTTTTGTAGTGGACCCCAGTTTTCTCATGTAATGGTGACACAGGCCATCCCTAGTTTTCTTCCCTCTAGAATGGCTATGGTTCTACAAGTCTTCAAGCATGATTACAAGAGACAAGGCTCTTTTAATGAGGTCTTGGCAAGCCTAGAGTGATTCTATCACCATTTTTGGAGGATCCATCCTCATCAAAAAATATCCACCTTCGACAACCTCTCTTATAATTTTCTTACCTCTCTCTTCTCTCCCTAATAAGCTTATGTCTAGCCAAAGCTAGACTATTGTAAATATTTCCTATCCTCTACATCCTACCCATATTCTCTCTTCTTCTCTCTCTATTGACTCTGGTATTTTAAATAATGAGGAGACAAGATGGAGCCACAGTCACATGCACCCCATTTTCCTAGTCACCAAAGTGGGACACCCACTTCAATTAGAAATATTTCTAAATCCTCTCCTCCTTCCCTATATAAGGAGGCCATGAGAGCTCACCAGGACACAAAAAAAAACACACACAACATCACCAAAGAATACACTATGCATTGTGTGTGCCTAGTGCACACACACACACCCACACCATCACCATCACCGCAATCACCATGCTCGTCTTGAGCATGACCTCTACACCCTTGGGCTATGGAAGATGAAGGGAAGCTAAATGAAGGATGATGGCCATAACCCTCGTGCGAGTCTTCGCCATCAACTCCCACCTATTCGCCATGTGCTCTACCACTCTCTCCCTTGTCATTCCCCTACCCTATGCTCCCCATTTCATCGCCTTATTCTCTAAATAAAGCTTGAGGTTTTGTGAGTATGTTTTCCTGCAATGTTTTGCCCATGTGAGGTGTGCGGAATCGCCACCTAGTTTTGTTTTTGGAGTGAGCTTGTGTATGTGTGAAGGGTGTGCGGATTCGCCATCCTTCTGTGGTGCCTAAGTACTAAGCCGCAATACCCCCTCCCTCACTCTCTCTCTCTCTCTCTCTCTCTCTCTCTCTCTCTCTCTCTCATTTCTCTTCCTCTTCATCATTAATCCCAAGCATCCATCTCTCTTGGATGAAAACTTTGTTATGGTGGTGTGTTGTTTGCGTCCTAGCCGCTGAAGCTAGGTGGTGCCCCCAATTTGCTTTACCATGACAGGCTCAAGGCGCGCCATTCGGTCCCCGGTGTTTTAGAGGCCGTCGGGGTTCGGTGTTTGCTTTGCTCTCTTCAGTGGAAAATGAGAAATTAGTGGCAAAGATTCAGGAGTTGAAGGAAAAAAGTAAGGAGATTGAAGTGAATGCAGGGGCAGTGAGTAAGTGGACAGCAGAGCTGAGCAGTGATGTTATGGGACCAGATCGGATTGTAGTAGGAGGAGGGGATTCAGAAGTGGAAAAGGAAGTTGAAGCTGAAGTGGAAAAGAAGGCGGATTCGGATGTTGCAGCAGAAAAGGCAGATACATACAGAAGGAGATGCTGGGGAGCAGGTTGTTTGATCAAGGGATTGTGGGTCCAGGTCAGCCTGTGGCTCTAGCCACCGGGTTGTGCCAGGTTTTAAGCCTAGGAATTTTGGGATGTTTTACTTAGTGGAAGTTGGAATGTGAAATTTTGTACTTTTGGGATTCCAAGGGGTGTTCTTGGGAAAGGGTGTTGCCCATTCGTTTTATCGAAATAAGTAATTGTCGATCAGTATCTTCTTGGGAATGTGAAGGCAGAAGTTATGGCGGATTTAGTATGTTGTCAATTTCTATGTTCTGTTCCAGTTCCAGTTCCATTTTGATTTCTGTGCTTTGTCTATTCTGAATGTCTATGCCTTAAACAATTATGGCAAGAGCTGCAAAGTAAATTTTTGGAGCGGTTTTGAGATGTGATTACACCGGAAGAAGCTGGTGCAAAGTTGAAGGCGGTATGCCAAGATGTAAGTAAGGATTTTTCTATTTTCATTGAGCAGTTTGAAGCCTGTTGGAAGCAGTTAGAGGTTGCTACAGGGGTAAAAGGCAATCAATATTTGAAGGTGTCAAAGTTGTTAGAGTGATTGCATCCAAGGATTAGACGAAAGGTCGAGGACGGTGCGGATACAAATGAGGATATGGTCTATCTGGCCAAGATGAAGAGCAGAAAGGTAAAGTGGAAGCTGGAGTTGGGCGTGCTGAAGCCTGTAGATTATGTGCCTGTTGCAGCGGTAGTAGAGTGTTCTTTAGTCCAACCAAAGGTGGTTCCAATTGTTTGAAGGGCAGAGCCTGTGGAGGTAAGGCCCATGGTTGGTTATGTTCCTTGGATATTTCCAGTTTGTGATGTGCATGTGCCGAGGTTGGACGAGCTTGTCAGCGAGGAGAAGCTCCATGTCGAGGTGAACCAAGGTGAAAAAGCGATAGCAGATGTTGAGGTTCCCGTGCAGGCTAAAGAGGTAAAGCATGTTCTTGTGGAAAGTTTGCATGAAAGTCTAGCACAATGCAATCAAGTTGTAAATATTGAGGTTCAAAAGCAGGTGGAGAAAGTGAGCAAAGTCATGAAGATGATCAAGCATTGGTGGAGCAGCAAGTGGATGAAGATGCAGATACGGAGTTGGTATATGATGCCGGTGATGGAGAAGATACAAGCTCGAGTTGCTGGGAGACAAGCGAGGAGGATAGAGCGGATGAGTCCACATCCTATGGCGAGGAAACGAAGTCTAACAAACCTGAGCTGGTAAAGGTAAAGCTACCTTATTATGTGTTTGATGATATGATGGTAGCCTATGTTCAAGAAGAGCAAGGAACGGAGCAACTTGTTGATGTGCTTAATGGAGAAAAATTGGAGGAGTCTATGCCCACAAATGGAGATTATACATATGAAGACGGGGTAGATTCTTACCGCTAGGGAGAAGTGGCCCTAGCCAGGGATGATGACCAAGAGGATGCACTGTCGAGAGAATTTCTCTCTACCTTGACAGAGCATGGTGCAGCGATAGAAGAGGTGATTGAAGCACAAGCAGCTAAAGCTGACAGGCAAGAGGAGTTGATTGACCTTGAAGAGCAGCTTGTTGCAGCAGGAGGGCTCGATGATGCTAGAATTGAGTGTAGGGCCAAAGAGGAGATTGTGTTGCCAAAGATGATGCAGATTTGATGCAGCAGACATGTCTAGTGGTGGATATAGGAGAATCCCAAGTAGTGGCTTTGCTTCCATTGAATGTATGTGAGCTATGGTTGATGAATAGGATAGTAGATACAGTTATGCAATGTATGGTTCAGCAGGTGCAGGGGTCTATGGTTGAGGCCTCCACTTTACTTGGTTGGGAGGGAGGGTCAGACATGTGTTTGAGCTTGTTGTTAGATATATATGTTTTGGTTGGTGGTATGCTTGGTGCTACTTGGTATGGAGTAGACAGTTTGCAGATGAACGTATGGAGGGTTGAAAGCAGGCTATGGGCAGCCTACACACATGATGGGATAATATGGGTGGAAGACACCAATGGCAGGTATTTGATCCAGGTGAAAGCTATGTGATGCAGGGGGTGGGGCAACCCACTTGAAGGTTTGGCAAAAGGTTGCAATAAAACTATGTAAATATGGTTTTGGTTTTCTCATAGTGTATGCCAGGTTTTTCACAGTTAGAAGTGGAATAAAGATCTTTTTTGGTTGAGCATAAATGCTCAACTGGAGGGTGGGCAATGATGGTGCATTCAAAGTTGGTCGATCGTAGAAGATGGCATGGGCAGGTATGTGCAAGCTAGCAGAAGCATGACAAAGGGCTAGAGCAGCTATAAAGATCCTTGGCAGACAGGTAGCAACGGATATGTATGGCTGATGTAGTTTACATACCAAGAAAGGCTCCAAAAGGGGCTAATTTGGGAGGCAGATGAAGGAGGTTCAAGGTGCAATCTTTGGACCTAGAAATGTAGAGCTTGAGGTGTTGAAGGAGCAGGTCTAGATGGCTCATCAAAGAAATCTACAAAGCCCAGGATATTGGAGTTTGAAGGTGCAGTGCGTTGCAGATCCTTGCCAGGCAAGGCAGCTGGGGACAGGTGGCCCAAGTAGATGTCACTGTATACACGTATAGTGCTCAAGTTATAGAGCATGCCCTCCTTTTCATACTACAGATAGGAGCTATGGATTGCTAGTTATGGTGATTTGAAGTTTTGTCAGGGGTCGGGTTGTTGCCCACTTGACCACATAGGGGTTCATGCCATTTAACATTGTTTGGGCCTCTATAGAGTTTGAGAAGGTGCTATGTGGTGTATGGAGCTATCAAGAATTGACTACTCATAAAACAGTTGGAATGTTGGATGCCATTGCTCGAGATCGGTTGCAGATGAAGTTTAGCATTTTTGCGGCCTCGGTTTAGGGTATTGGAGAATCTTGAAATGCGGTAGGGCTGTGGAGGAGCAAGGTCAATTCAAGAATCGGACCACTAGGTGGCAGTTGGCAAGTAGGGCAAAGAGGTTGGATTATTTGGGGTTTTTTTTAAAAGCCTTTTTGAAATTTTTTGAAGGCTTGGAGGTGAGGGCTCTGGAGGCTGCCACGTGGCTCTACCTTAGTCCAAAATGCGGGGTTTTGAGGTGGACATATAGTGTATAAGAGCCATAGTGGGCGCCCCATTTGGTAGTGTAAAGGCAATAGAGAGCTCTCCAGAGATGGCAGCCCTGTAGGGGCACTGTGTCGGGCATGCACAATGGCACAAGGGGTGAAATCAGGCTGTTTTGGCCTGCGTCAGTGGTGACAATTGGTAGTAGCTGGTGGCAGCCGGTGGTTCAGAGTGGCGGCGGTAGGTTGTGACGACATGGCAATGCACCCGGGTAGAGCCAGTACACGCGCCCGCCATGGGCCCAATTTTTTAGAGAGGAAGGGGGGCCCTCCATTAGCGATATTGCTAGTGCCATGGGGGGTGTCCCACATCAAATGAGAGGCAGAGA
This sequence comes from Adiantum capillus-veneris, assembly GCF_014529385.1. Taxonomy (NCBI): domain Eukaryota; kingdom Viridiplantae; phylum Streptophyta; class Polypodiopsida; order Polypodiales; family Pteridaceae; genus Adiantum; species Adiantum capillus-veneris. Next base: position 9,758,600 of record NC_140935.1, on the reverse strand, counting down.
GAGAGAGTCTCAAGGGTGGTCCTAAGCATGCAAGGGGAGGTATCCCATGGGAGACAACTCGCAGAGAGGGAGAAAGAGGGCAGTTCCAAGGCAATGAAAGGGCCCAAAGGGCGAGCCAAGTGGGCAGAGAGCAATGTGAAGTGTCCACCATGCAATCATGTCTAAAAGGGAATAGACCAAGTGTATGCAAATGAAGTTAAGTGCACGAGCTGGAGAACTCCTTTTTTTTTTTTTTTGGACTTAGCCAACCCCTGTAAAAGGAGGTAAATGTGAATTTTTATGGGCTTTTGTTTTGAGGGTGGGGGCCTATTGGAGCCAGGATATGCTATCAAGGGTTGTGCCGACAGGGAGTAAATTGTAATGGTTGTGTGTGTATGCAAGGAATCCATCTTTACTGTCTCTTGGCATCATTCCTCCTTCCCCCTTCTCTTCTTTGCTTGTGTCCGTGCGTTTTCGGGCGTGTGTCGACGTGTGTGCCCCCGAGGTTTATCGTGCAAAGAGAGATAGAGAGAGGTTGTGTGCGTGTCGAAGGCTGTGATTTGGGTAGAGCCGAATGATTGGGTATGTTTGGTGCATTGCAAAGTGTACATGCGTATGGTCGTGTGCATGCGTATGGTCATGTGCAAGTGGTGGTTTGCTTGCGGGTAGTGTCAAGTTTTGAAGGTGAGCTCTAGTGGACTGGGGCGATGTGTATACCCTAGGCTATAGTGAGGCATTGTGTTGTGTGTTGGGTGTGTTCCCCTTTCCCACTCTCCATCGTCTATGAATTCATAAATTTCATAAGTAGCTCAGTAAGGTTTGTAACTTTGCATTTAATGCAAAGAAGTTGCAATCAAGTACGCTTTGGCAATTTTCCAAAGTCTTGAAAACAGCCATATCTACAAGGCCATGGTCTCCTAGACCATCATCGTTATGCATATCAGTGTCGACAGCACCCGTGGTTGCTGGATTTTAATGTGTGTGCTCAAAATCAAAAGTGTATGTATGTAAAATATCCTCGCCGGCCATGAGAAAAAAAACCTCAACTTGTACCTTGTGAAGCTTGAAGTTTTTGGGTTTTTTATGCTTGGTGACTTTTGCGTTGCATGTGATCTTCGCCTTGCGAAATTTGTAGTGCTTCACGTCTTGTTCTTTGTAAGAATACCTTTGTTGATTCTTCACAAAAACTCATTGTTTTTGTGAAGGATTTTGTTCACTTGTAAAGCTTCTTTCTTGAAGAAAAAGAAATTTTGGAAGAAAACTTGCGTTTCTCTAAGGAATGAAAAGGAAGGGTGAAACTACTTCCTTGAAGTTTGTAGCTTTCCTTTCCTTGTAGCTTTCTTTGTCAACTCAAGTATGCTATCTTTCCTTGTTGTATACAATGAGTCTCAATAGCTTGGATGGTAGGGTGTTGGCCTCTTATCCCCATGGGGTGGGTTCAACCCTCCTTCATGCAATGGTTTAGAGGGCCTTCCTATGCGCATAGCCAATCTAGCCTTGGTGTCATAGAGTTGTCGATCGACTTTGCCTTGGTCGCTTGCCTTAGATGTTGCCTTAGATAGCAAATGTGGGCAACGGTCGTTGCTCATGCTGCATACAGCGATGTGCTTGTCTTCTCTTTTGCTGCACTGTGGGCCGTCATCTTCTCCGCCTCTTGCCTGTGAATTATGGGAGAGAAGATGTGCACCGCATCACATGTAGTCCGCTTTTTCCCTCCTTTCAAATAGCTTGGATACCAATGAAAGGAGGGGAGTAATGTCGTATGCTAGTCTCCACCCAACCATGCTATCTTATAGCCTCCCCCTAGCATACACACTTTTTGGTCATGTCGGTGGCCTTGCCCATAGAACCCGTGTCCTTATAGGACGAGTCGTGGGGCCACAATCCTTATGGGAGACGATCAAAAACTAAAAAACCGGAAGTGCTACATTACGGTCAACACCTATTCCTGAAATCAACATGGAACATGAATTTTTCCAAGGAGATATACAATCTCTATATGGGGATGTCGGGTCTATAACATCTGAAGAGAGAAAACCACACTCTCTATAGACTTTGCTATCTTTCATAGGGGAACACAAAACAAAAGTAGCAAAAAGAAATGGTGAAGACAATGTTTGATCGAGGTTTGTTTGCCAAGGGAGAAAAACTAAGACACACACACACACACACACACATAGATAAATTAAATTATCGTCCATGGAGGTCAAATATGACCCATGGGACCGGAGACAAAAGTGTTATAACGTGACCTTCTAAGTAGGTGCATCAAATACATATCAGTTAAGGTCTGAGGGTCCGTCAACAAGGTAGAAGAAAAAAATAAACAAAACCTAGGTGGGATCGGATTAGGGGAGAGCCCCTTTGGGAGTTAGAAACTCCTGGATGATGGCCTTACCCCCTCGGTATACAGCCCATTTACCTTGTTTTCGTGCTTTGTGGACCTTTTTGAGCTCCTGTTTTTTCATCTTGAGTTGATTCGTGGTCAACTCTTCAGCAATCCAAACCTTTGTTCCCTTGAGTAGGTGGGTTTGGCGCAATATCCGCACCCGCTCCTCTTTGTCCTTGAAAATCAGAAGGCAATGCTCTAGTGGAACTTGCCTATAAGTGTCATGGATCAAAGAAATGGCTTCGGACTGGATGTTGATTGTTTGCAAAATATTGTTGAGCTTGATAATTGCTTCTTCAAGGGTATCATCGGTGGTGCACCATGGTGAGGGGAGCCCACCAATCCAAACCTTGAGGGAGAGAGAGAGAGAGAGAGAGAGAGAGAGAGAGAGAGAGAGAGAGAGAGAGAGAGAGAGAGAGAGAGAGAGACAGAGGGAGAGAGAACCAGAGATAAGGAGTGAGAGCAATGGTGACAATGATCCTTGATTGAGGTGTATTTGCCAAGGGAAAAATCTGAGAGAGAGAGAGAGAGAGAGAGAGAGAGAGAGAGAGAGAGAGGGGGGGGGGGGGGGGGGGGGGGGGGGGGGGGAGGGGGGAAAGAGGTTGACGGAGGCTTAGGAGAGGATAAAGTTGAGGAGAGAGAAAAAGAATCTTTTTGGAATCTGCTCGTCGGATTCCAAAAAAACGCTCACCAAAAAATATTCTCCACAGAGTTACAAGCTTCAGAAGAAAGAGGGAAAAACCATAGAGCTTGTTGTATCACACGTATTTTTATTATCCAAAGTGAATTTACAAAAATAATACAAAAGTTGGCTTGTATACCTTACCATAAGGATTTAGTGTAAAATAAAGAGATGTGCCAATTCTATCTCAGCCTAAAGATTAAGTGGTACGATCTGGAAGCTTATAGCCCCGCTAGAATAGACTCATAATTACATACACACTTGCTTCAAGAATCAATAAAAAACAAAGGCTTGTGGCTATAATTATCTAGATTGAGTGAAAAAACAAAATATTACATCATAGACTGGTCTTTAGAGCATCTTTGTTAGCTAAGCTGCTAAAATTCCCCCCTCAAAATTTGGGTCATCCGCAACACAGCTTCAAAGAATAGGGTAATGATTGGGCTTTTGTGCTTTTTGCCACTTCTTTAGAGCTTCAAGGGCATCATAGTACTTAATCTGTAGATTCTTCTTTGCGTTTGTAAAAACTTGCATGTCGATGGGATGACTGAGCTCCATGGTTGTGTATGCCAAAAATTGTGCTCGTAGATTTTCCACCAAGGGAGCAAAAATGTGGGAGCAGAGTGTAAAGAAGCCAATGTAGAATGCCTCCTCAAAAGTTTGCATATAATATGATGGAAAAAACATGACTCGTGTAAGAGTCCATAGAGAATTTCATCACTAGGTTGGTGTGATAGGTCGTAGCATAATCCTTGATTGTCCTCCAAGAATGCCACCCATGGTGCATCACTCTGCATAAAGAAACATTAGTATACATGTAAGGATCATTTTGGAGATCTTGATGAACATTATGCATGCCAAATCTAGGATGTGCTTGAAGATCTCTAGCGCTTCACTGAGCATCTTTAGCATATAGTCTTCAGTTGGTTGGTCTTTGGGTGGAGCAAGCCTGGGGTAATTGAGCCAAGTAGGATGTTTCTTTAGAATTTTTGATGGATTCCCCAGATTTTGGTCCTAAGCATTGGAAAAAAAAATTGATCCTTACGGATCTCTGACGGAGCTTGAGTATACAAGATCGTATACCTGGGATGCCTCTTGAACCAGGTCTTCCTCCATGATGGATGTGGATCCATAGTGTCATCACTTTGATCCTTGACAAGTTTCTCTTTTACCTTGAGCACTTCATATTTGATTAAAGGATATGGTAAAGAATGTTGATGCCAAGTAGTTGTAATTTGTTGAGATGTGAGTTGGGCTACATTGACAGAATGTGGAATACCCACTCCATTGCCTCTTTCTAGATGTTTCTTTTTTTTCTTGAACTATCTGAAACTTTTTTTTTTTTTAGTTGTAGTAGTGAAGTTTTCCAATGGTCCTTCAGACACTAGATCTATGGTTTCCTCTGCTAAGATAGATGTGGAAGCCTTTGTTGGATCTATGCTTTGCAAGAATTGGCGAGATTCTATTTTTGGTATTGTTAGTTTAGTTGTACCTTCTTTCGAGGTGAGTGATTTGTCTTTAGAGTGCACTTTTGTAGCTTCCAGCTTGGCTTGGATTGTAGCTATCTACTTTGATAGTATTATTCTTTGTTCATGAAGCTGAGTGACAAATATCCTTTGTATCCGCTCCTATTTTAGTTTTGTCTCTACATCCTTTCCTACTTTTCCATTGCTTGATACGCAAGGTCTAAACCTTGGAGTGTGAACATTGTGGGATTGCTTTCAACTTGTTTAGTAGCTCACTTTGATCTTTAACTTGAGCCTCTACTTGTGCCATTTGCATGTTGGCAATGTCAAGTTGCATTTGCAACCACTAGGAATATGTGTTGGTATCAAGGATAGTGGTATCTAATTCATGATATTCTTTTCATGTCCTTCTCTTGTAGCTATCAATTTCTCTACTAACCTTCTCATTTTTGAGAGATCCGTAAGCTACTTAGTGTTCAATTCTTGGAGTCTTTGAATTTCCACTTGTGAAGTTTCATGAAGAGCTTTGTATTCATTTAAAAATTCATCAGCCACTTGTAATGGATCTTCCAATATTTTTTGAATGACTTCAGCGTAGTGGACTTACTGATGGCAATGATACACTTCACTTTTTAGCTTTTCCAATATCTAACAAATATCTGATGAATATCTGACGAGCAAATTGTGTGTACTCGTCAAGCTCTTCTAACTCCACCATTCCAAACATGGAAGATTCTGCTTGCTCTCTCGCTTTAACTCTGGTAGTCTCTTCCATGGTTTCATATGTTGTTGGTTTTGATGATGGGTTGGATATGGTGTAGAGAAAGGTGTAACGAAATATAGCTATAACATTGATTGTAGTGGAATTAAGGTAACAATAGTGAGCATTTCCTTAAGAGAAGTCTTAAAGAGCATAAGGAGAGAACTTTATTAAAGGTAGCAAAATGAACAGTATACCTAGTTAGCTTGGCATAAACAATACTTGCAAAAGAGAGAGAGAGAGAGAGAGAGAGAGAGAGAGAGAGAGAATTAAAAGGAAATTGACAACAGTTATGGACCGGATTTACTTGGAGCGAGTCCCCCCTCCAAAAGGATTTTGTATTATAGATACTCCCATGAAGAGAGGCTTGGTACAATACATGCTTTGTGTTCCTTGAGACCTTGTTGATGCAATGAAGATGGTAAACTTCATGCACCAAATTTATGCCCATAACTACCTTGCAAAAACATTAACTTGTCCCTGGCCTCAATCCCAAGATCTCAAATACCTTCAAAGGTGGATAGAGCTAGCAGGGAGTGAGGAAAAAGATGTAGTATACAAGAAAGAAGTAGTTTCCTCACATATGATTACTCATAGAGCATAGCATAGCATTGTAATAAAGATGAATAATATGGGAAGCATTGCTTTGAAGCATGACTCTTGGTTGGATTTGCATTCCATAGCTAAGAGGTGTTGGTGTAGGCTCCCTACTTCTCAAGCTTGGAGAAGGAGATGGAGTTCTCAACACGATGAGAGAGTGTGTGAGTATGTGGGAGAATGAACATATATGAGCCTCCCTCCTAGCCTTGGTTGATCCCTCTCACTCCCTACTCTTGCCTGCACCTCATTGGCCCTTGTCAATGAGGTGCAAAGCTCATCCAATCATAGGCTTAGGTCATGACTAGCAATAGAGGTAGCATTTGGACAAGTTTCCTCCTTTCCCGTTTGAGAGAGAGGGCTTGAATAATGTTTGAATAACTATTTAATTATTCTAAATTCTCATTTGACCTCTCTAAAGGTCATCCAATAGGCTTTAGGCACAATATGAAGCCAGCCCTGCTAGGGGCTTGTCATGTGTCCTATATGCCTCTTGTGGAAGGAGTGGCTCTGGTGTGTGTGGGTGAGTGTTATCTCTCATCACCTACTTCTTGGGCTTGCCCCCTCCTTTGTAGTCCAGTTGTTGACTTTCAAGCACCTTGGTCATCAAGCACCTCAAGCACCTTAGTCAGCTCAAGCATGACAACCACCTCAAGCACATGCCTAGCTTGTCTAAGGTCCTAGGTCTGAGGAATTTTAACACTAACCTTGAAAGGTCTTTAATGAAGCTAACCATAAGGTCTTTTAAGCTCCATTACCTGCTCATTGCTCTTTGGTAGATCATCTTCCTTTTGGACACTTCATGAGATGTAGCCTTCTCTCCCTTTGGTCCCGTGCTAAGATAGGTCTAAAAGCACATATCTATATTCTAACTCTTGTTCCCATTTAGTTTCCCATATTAAATGATCAACTCAATATGAGAAAATCATTTGGGATAGTTAGATATTAGATTTTATGACATTACCTCTCTCTTGAAACCATAGTCATCCTCCACTATGAGGTAGAGAAGATAAAGCCTTGATCATTAGTCTATGTTTCTTACCGGGTAGATGATTCCTTTTGACCCTACAACATCATTTGAGAACAGATGACTAGTCCATTTGGTGCTTGGGAGACTTAGCTTCCGTAAGCATGTTTTCTCTTTAGTCCATATCATGCTCCCAAAGTAGAGTGACAAATTCTACTTGGTGTTTGCGAGACGTCGTCAAGTATGCATACTACTTAAATTTGTGCACAATAAAAAGAGAACTAGTCTTATAAGACAAAAACATTGTTCATTCAAAAAGCATTTACATTTGATTACTCTAATGTAGGATTGTAAGCATTGACAAGGTTCATAATATCCTTAAGATGTGTTCCTTGCATCCATCTAGCATCTTCAAAAGGATATATTTTGAACTTAATGAGGTACCATTGTTTGCCTCAATTGAGCCTTGGGAAACTTGAGTAGGACCCAACCGTTTTCCTTGAAAGTTAAGGCCCTTATGTGCTTGTTAGCAGCAAATTTTTGCATCCATCTAGCATCTTCAAAAGGATAAATTTTGAACTTAATGAGGTACCATTGTTTGCCTCAATTGAGCCTTGGGAAACTTGAGTAGGACCCAACCATTTTCCTTGAAAGTTAAGGCCCTTATGTGCTTGTTAGCAGCAACTTTTTGCCTTTGTGAGATGGATATAGCCTCCTTAATCTTTTGAAAAGGTTCTTGTAGGTCTTGGCCATACCCATGTACCTTAAGTAGGAAGGGACTTTTTGGTCTTCCCTCAATGATTTCAAAGAGTGCCTTCCCTGTAGTATGGACAATGTTATGTACGCATACTTTACAAGAGGTAGTTACTTCTGCAATTGTGAGCACTGATCTACTTCCGTGACATAGGTCTTGAGTAGATCTAGAATCACAAGGTTAGTTATCTCACTTTGGCCATCGGTTTGTGGTGAAGAGAAATTTAGCCTTGTACCTAGATTCTCAAAGAGACCCTTCCAAACATTACTGGGCATTTGAGGATCACTATGGATGTTGGCAAGCCATGTTGTTTGAAAATTTGTGATAGGAAGAGGGTTGCCATTTGATTTGCCTTAATAGTCTTTTTGAAAGGTACAAAATGTGCTTGTTTACTAAACCAGACGACTATTATCCATATTTCCATGGATAGACTTGGGTAATCGAAAGATAAAATCCATGGATATACTCTCCCAGGGTGAATTAGGAATTGGCAATGGCTGGAATAATCCAAGTTTCTTTCCTCTACCATACTTGGTCTTTTGGCATATCACACATTTTGAAACATACTCTTGTATGTTTACTTTCATGGTAGTCCAATAGAAATACATCTCTACTCCTTGAAGAGTAGGTTGAATCCCTCTATGCACTGCATAGAGAGCAGCATGGGATTCATACATTACTTTCCCACAAAGGGAGTTAGTAACATATAGCCTATTGCCATGGAGAAGATAACCATCCTGCAAGGTGAACAGTTCGTCTTTCTTCCCTGAGGTAATGGCTGACATTATATCCTTGAAATCAAGGTCAGTAGCATACTCATCTATAATAGAAGATAGATCATTGTGAGTTGCTATAGACATTGCATTTACTTTTGGTCGTTGTGATAGTGCAGTGGCCACTTGATTGTGCTTTCCAACAATATGAGCAATATGAAAATTAAATTGCAAAAGAAAATTTGCCCACCTCATTTGTTTGTCGAAAAGCTTGGTTTTTTGTGTCATGATGTACTTATGACTTTGGTGATCCATTCATAGGATGAATGGAGTCCCCAAAAGATAATGCTTCCATGTGTCAAGGGCATATAGAATATCTAGTAGCTCCTTTTTGTATATGCCCAACACTCCCTCATCAAAATTGAGTCTTCAACTCTTGTATCCTATGGCATGCCCTTCTTGAAGCAAAACTGCTTTAAGGAAATCTCCACAAGCATCACATTGGACCTCAAATGGTTTTGAGAGATTTGACAATGTAAGCACAGATTGAGAGGTAAGCTTTTCTTTGAGCTTGTCAAAAGCATTTTTCTTGTTTACAGTCCATGTATACTTCACGTTTTTCTTTGTTAAGTCATGTAATGGTCCAGCTATTTGTGAGAATTTTTCTATGAAGCATCTATAGTATGCACATATACCAATAAAGTTTTCTAGCTCATGTAGATTTCTTGGTTTAGGCCATCCTTTTATTACCTCTAGCTTTGTTGGATCCATACGGATATCATCTTGAGAGATAATGTGACCTAAGTATTGAATCTCTTGAAGGAAAAATTCACTCTTCTTTTGATTGATGAAAAGTTTATTCTTCGTCAAAGCTTGAAATATTACCTGGAATAATGCTTATGTTCCTCAAGAGAATTGGAGTCGATGATGATATCATCAAAGAACACTCTAGTAAACTTGCGGTGGGGTATAAACATTTTCTCTATTAGGCAATTAAACGTGGCTAGAGCATTTTTCAAGCCAAAAGGAATGACAAGATATTCATAAAGACCAAATGTTGTACAAAAAGCAATCTTTACAATATCTTCATATACTATCCTTATTTGATGATAGCCACTTTTAAAGTTAATCCTATTGAAGTAGGTAGAACCTTGTAGCTTATCAAATAGATCTTCTACCCATGATACGAGAAATCTGTTCTTGAAAGTAATCCAATTTAGTGCTCTATATTCAACACACATACGATACGTGCCGTATTTCTTTTGCACTAATAGAACGGGTGAACAAAAGGGAGAGGAACTAGGCCTCACCATCCCCTTGTCTACCAATTCATGCACTTGCCTCATAATCTCCTCTTGTTGAGCTTGAGAAACTCTATAAGGAGGCTTATTAGGTAGTGAGCTCCCAGGTAAAATCTCTAACGTAAAATCTCTATCTAATGGTCATCATCCCCTTGTTTTGGAGGTAACTTTTCAGGAATGTCATCGATAAAAACATTTGGGAATCCATGTTGGAAACTAGAAAACTCTAATTTTTCTTTATTCCTACCATTTCCATTTGAAAAAAAATTAAAATCATTTATGGAGTGTAACATTTAATGGCCTAAAAACTTGTGTGTAACGGAAATTAGCATGAACATAGTGGGCATTTCATTAGAATCGATTCCTAATAAGAATTACAAGAGTGCTTGGGTGGAAGAGCAACAAAAATCATAACACCTAGTTAGATAGCATGAACAATGCTTTCAAAAGAGAGAGAAATTAAGCTATTGACAACAGTTGAGGACCGTATTTGCATGGAGCCGGTCCCCCCTCCAAAAGGCTTTGTATTATGGTTTCTCCCATCAAGAGAGACATTGTTACAATACAATTCTTGTGTTCCTTCAAGACTAGCTAGTGCAATGAAGATGAAAGCTTCATGCACTAAGCAAAACACTTAGCAAACACAACATCAATTATCTCTAGTCTCAGACCCAACACCTCACACACCTTCAAAGATGGTGAGAGTGACGGGAGCAAAGCGAACCCAGAACCCCGACGGCCTCTAAAACACCGGGGACCGAATGGCGCGCCTCGAGCCTGTCATGGTAAAGCAAACAGGGGGCACCACCTAGCTTCAGTGGCTAGGATGCAAACAACACACCACCATAACAACGTTTTCATCCAAGAGAGATGGATTCTTGGGAGTAATGATGAAGAGGAAAGGGAATGAGATCAAGTGAGAGAGAGAGAGAGAGAGAGAGAGAGAGTGAGGGAGGGGGTATAGCGGCTTAGTACTTAGGCACCACAAAAGGATGGCGAATCCGCACACCCTTCACACATACACAAGCTCACTCCAAACACAAGACTAGGTGGTGATTCCGCACACCCTTCACATGGGCAAAACATTGCAAGAAAACAAACTCACAAAACCTCAAGCTTTATTTAGAGAATAAGGCGATGAAATGGGGAGCATAGGGTAGGGGAATGAGAAGGGAGAGAGTGGTAGAGCACATGGCGGATAGGTGGGAGTTGATGGCGAAGACTCGCACGAGGGTTATGGCCATCATCCTTCATTTAGTTGCCCTTCATCTTCCATAGCCCAAGGGTGTAGAGGTCATGCTCAAGACGAGCATGGTGATTGCGGTGATGGTGATGGTGTGGGTGTGTGTGTGTGCACTAGGCACACACAGTGCATAGTGTACTCTTTGGTGATGTTGTGTGTGTGTTTAGTGTGATGGTGACCCCTCTTTTATAGGGGAGGAGGGGGGAGAAATTCTAGAATTTAGAAATGAAGAAATCATTATCTACATAGGCCATGTGACTATGGGCCCCACTTGTCTGGCTGTGTGCATATGTGCCAGAACAGCAGTCTCATGAGAGAGAGACTAAGAGAGAGAGATGGGTTGATGAAAAAAAAGTGAGAGGTGACATGGAGAACAAAGTAATTACAAGAGGGGAGAGAGGGGAGTGTGTTCAGAGGTGAATCTGTGTGCAGATGTGTGTGAACACAGGAAAAATCAGGTAACCACCGGGTGGGGATGGTTCTATGGGCACTTTTTTTCAATGAAACTAAGTGTGTGTGAGTGTGGGTGAGGTTATTTAGCTACAAGACAAGAGACATGGCGCCCTTTAGAGAGAGAGGGGGTTATTTGGGTCATGGGATATGATAGGAGAGAGAAAGGGGGGGTGGGGTATACTATTTTGGAAGATAGGGTAAGTTGCATGTGAGTTAGAGTGCATTATTGGTGAGTTAGAATGCATTATTGGTGAGAGGTGGGGTAGCTTGGGGGGAGAGAGAAAGGATAAAGGACAAGGGGAAGAGAGAGGGGGTTGACCTTTTGAGTGCAGGAGAGGAAAAGGGACACACGGCGGGGCAACAGTGAAGAAAAAGGAAGCAAGGTGGGGATGGGCTGCCCCGCAGGCATGAGGTGGCCTATTTTACCTTTCTCATATATTTTTATAATCATACTTTATTTTTTTCTTACTTTTTTCCAATGGCCTTTATCACTCCCTCCCTAAGAGGGGGTTTTCATGGGGTGGGGACGAGAGAAGAGGGGTATGGGAGCTTGGCTTGTGAAAAGCCCCCATCATTAGCCCTCCCCTTTTGGCTAGAGGCATTCATGTCTCTAGCTCATCCGTTTGATCATTATCGTCGGAGGTAGCGGCTGATGGTGTGTCCTCATCTGGAATGTCAATTGGTGGAGCCTGGTCAAATCGAAAACAATAAGGTTTAAGTCGCCAACCATTTACCCTGGTTTTATGAAGTTTTCCATCAGCCTCCATAGGCAGGTAGCTTCCATTGGCATACTTTTTCCTGATGATGAAAGGGCCTTCCCATCGGAGTAGGATTTTCTTATCCTTGCGTGTGTCGAAGCAATTGTCATAGCGGAGCACCAACATTCCTTTCTTCAATTCTTTTTTTCGGAGATGCTCGTTAAAGCTAAGCCGTCTATGCTCTGCTTGTGCTGCATAATAATTTATTGCTTCTTCTCTGTCCAGCTGCAGTCTTTCCAAGTTGATGATGTGATATCTCAAATGCATGTTGGGTTGTTGAAGTTCGCTTGCCATTACTCTGAGACTTTGTAGTTGCACTTCAATGGGCAAGATTGCTTCCTTACCAAATACTAGATGATACGGTGTGAATGCCAAGGATGTACGGAATGAAGTTCTGTAGGCCCATAAAGCTGGTAGTAGGTACTTATCCCAGTCTCCGGGATGATTGTTTACGTGCTTGGTCATAATTTTAGAAACCATTCCATTTACCTTTTCAACTAGGCCATTACATTGAGGGTAATATGGTGAAGAGTGCCTCCTTGTAATGCCCAGTTTCTGCATTAATTCTCCTACCAAGTCTGCTCTGAAACCTGGCCCTCTATCAGAGATGATCTCTAAAGGTGTGACAAACCTACAACATATGTGCTCGTAGCTAAATTTAGCTACCTCTACTGCTGTGATTCTAGTGGTGGTTGTAGCCTCTGCCCATCTAGTCATGTAGTCGACCCCCATGATAATGTAGAATTTTCCTGAGTTGGCCCTAGGTAATGGCCCAATGGCATTGATACCCCATTTTTCAAATGGGCCATATGAGAGAATAGGTGTCTGTGGTTCAGGCATAAGAGACCTAGTACCGGCCTTTTGACACAACTTACACGTTTTGCACTAGTGGTGTACATCACGGTTGAGGCTAGGCCATATGAAGCCTGCCTGCAAGATTTTCCTACTTGTTATGTCTAGGGCAAAGTGACCACCACAAACCCCGTCGTGACAGCTAGCAATTACTCCCGTGATTTCCTGAGAGAGAGCGACCTTCCTGAGTATTTGGTCCTTACCCTTACAGTACAAACCATCATTAATGAGTCGATACCTTGTGGCCTTCCGCGTCAGCCATTGCTTCTGTCCCTTTGTTAAATCTGAAGGGCATTCTCCTGTTTCCAAAAAATGCATGATGTCAGGCAAGGAATCACTGCCTTGAAATAGAGGGATCTTTAGTTTTATTGCTCCAACCACCACTTCCTGTAGTCTTTCACTTGCTAGGGCATCTTCTTCTTGGTTTTGAGCCCTTGGGATATGGTGTATTTGAACTTCTTTAAACTTACCCAACAAGGTTTTTACACCACTTAAGTGAGTCCTTAAACTAGGATTCTTGCATGTCCATGCTCCATTTACTTGCTGACGGAAGCAAAGCGAACCCCAAACCCCGACGGCCTCTAAAACATCGGGGACCGAATGGCGCCCCTCGTCCCTGTCATGGTAAAGCAAACAGGGGGACACCACCTAGCTTCAGCAACTAGGACGCAAACAACACACCACCATAACAAAGTTTTCATCCAAGAGAGATGGATGCTTGGGAGTAATGTCGAAGAGGAAGGGAGATGAGATCAATAGAGAGAGAGAGAGAGTGAGGGAGGGGGTATGGCGGCTTAGTACTTAGGCACCACAAAAGGATGGCGAATCTGCACACCCTTCACACATACACAAGCTCACTCCAAACACAAGACTAGGTGGCGATTCCGCACACCTTACATGGGAAAAACATTGCAGGAAAACATACTCACAACACCTCAAGCTTTATTTAGAGAATAAGGCGATGAAATGGGGAGCATAGGGTAGGGGAATGAGAAGGGAGAGAGTGGTAGAGCACATGGCGGATAGGTGGGAGTTGATGGCGAAGACTCGCACGAGGGTTATGGCCATCATCCTTCATTTAGTTGCCCTTCATCTTCCATAGCCAAGGGTGTAGAGGTCATGCTCAAGACAACCATGGTGATTGCGGTGATGGTGATGGTGTGGGTGTGTGTGTGTGCACTAGGCACACACAGTGCATAGTGTGTTCTTTGGTGATGTTGTGTGTATCTTTAGTGTGATGGTGACCCCTCTTTATATAGGGGAGGAGGGGGGAGAAATTCTAGAATTTAGATATGAAGAAATCATTATCTACATAGGCCATGTGACTGTGGGTCCCACTTGTCTGGCTGTGTGTATATGTGCCAGAATAGCAGTCTCATGAGAGCGAGACTAAGAGAGAGAGATGGGTTGATGAAAAAAAAGTGAGAGGTGAAATGGAGAATAAAGTAATTACAAGAGGGGAGAGAGGGGAGTGTGTTCAGAGGTGAATCTGTGTGCAGATGTGTGTGAACACAAGAAAAATCAGGTAACCACAGGGTGGGGATGGGTCTATGGACACATTTTTCAGTGAAACTGAGTGTGTGTGAGTGTGGGGGAGGTTATTTATCTACAAGACAAGATACATGGCGCCCTTTAGAGAGAGGGGGGGGTATTTGGGTCATGGGATATGATAGGAGAGAGAAAGAGGGGGTGGGGTATACTATTTTGGAAGATAGGGTAAGTTGCATGTGAGTTAGGGTGCATTATTGGTGAGTTATAATGCATTATTGGTGAGAGGTGGGGTAGCTTGAGGGGGGAGAGAAAGGAGAAAGGACAAGGGGAAGAGAGAGGGGGTTGACCTTTTGAGTGGAGGAGAGGAAAAGGGACAACCGGCGGGGCAACAGTGAAGAAAAAAGAGGCAAGGTGGGGATGGGCTACCCCGCAGGCATGAGGTGGCCTATTTTACCTTTCTTAAATATTTACATAATCTTACTTTATTTTTTTCTTACTTTTTTCCAATGCCTTTTATCTCTCCCTCCCTAAGAGGGGGTTTTCATGGCGTGGGGACGAGAGAAGAGGGGTATGGGAGCTTGGCTTGTGAAAAGCCCCCATCATTAGCCCTCCCCTTTTGGCTAGAGGCATTCATGTCTCTAGCTCATCTGTTTGATCATTATCGTCGGAGGTAGCGGCTGATGGTGTGTCCTCATCTGGAATGTCAATTGGTGGAGCCTGGTCAAATCGAAGAAAATAAGGTTTAAGTCGCCAACCATTTACCCTGGTTTTATGAAGTTTTCCATCATCCTCCATAAGCTGGTAGCTTCCATTGGCATACTTTTTCCTGATGATGAAGGGGCCTTCCCATCGGAGCAGGAGTTTCTTATCCTTGCGCGTGTCGAAGAGATTGTCGTAGTGGAGCACCAACATTCCTTTCTTCAATTCTTTTTTCCGTAGATGCTCGTTAAATCTAAGCCGTCTATGCTCTGCTTGTGCTGCATAATAATTTATTGCTTCTTCTCTGTCCAGCTGCAGTCTTTCCAAGTTGATGATGTGATCTCTCAAATGCATGTTGGGTTGTTGAAGTTGGCTTGCCATTACTCTGAGACTTTGTAGCTGCACTTCAATGGGCAAGATTGCTTCCTTACCAAATACTAGATGATACGGTGTGAATCCCAAGGATGTACGAAATGAAGTTCTGTAGGCCCATAAAGCTGGTAGTAGATACTTATCCCAGTCTCCGGGATGATTGTTTACCTGCTTGGTAATAATTTTAGAAACCATTCCATTTACCTTTTAAACTAGGCCATTACATTGAGGGTAATATGGTGAAGAGTGGCTCCTTGTAATGCCCATTTTCTGCATTAATTCTCCTACCAAGTCTGCTCTGAAACCTGGCCCTCTATCAGACATGATCTCTAAAGGTGTGCCAAACCTATAGCATATGTGCTCGTAGATAAATTTAGCTACCTCTACCGCTGTGATTCTAGTGGTGGTTGTAGCCTCTGCCCATCTAGTCATGTAGTCGACCCCCATGATAATGTAGAATTTTCCAGAGTTGGCCCTAGGTAATGGCCCAATGGCATCGATACCCCATTTTTCAAATGGGCCATATGAGAGAATAGGTGTCTGTGGTTCAGGCATAAGTGACATAGTGCCGGCCTTTTGACACAACTTACACGTTTTGCACCAGTGGTGTACATCACGGTTGAGGCTAGGCCATATGAAGCCTGCCTGCAAGATTTTCCTACTTGTTATGTCTAGGGCAAAGTGACCACCACAAACCCCGTCGTGACAGCTAGCAACTACTCCCGTGATTTCGTGGGAGAGAGGGACCTTCCTGAGTATTTGGTCCTTACCCTTACAGTACAAACCATCATTAATGAGTCGATACCTTGTGGCCTTCCGTGTCAGCCATTGCTTCTGTCCCTTTGTTAAATCTGAAGGGCATTCCCCTGTTTCCAAAAAATGCATGATGTCAGGCAAGGCATCACTGCCTTGAAATAAAGGGAGCTTTAGTTTTATTGCTCCAACCACCACTTCCTATAGTCTTTCACTTGCTAGGGCATCTGCTTCTTGGTTTTGATCCCTTGGGATATGGTGTATTTGAACTTCTTCAAACTTACCCAACAAGGTTTTTACACCACTTAAGTGAGTCCTTAAACTAGGATTCTTGCATGTCCATGCTCCATTTACTTGCGTTACCAGAAGTAGAGCATCCCCAAATACATTAAGGCGTTGTACACCTTGTGAGACGCACCATTGTAGACCCTTGGTTAGTGCTGCATACTCAGCTTCATTGTTAGAATGTGAATCTAACAATTGGCCCAAAAAAAATACCTTTGTCCCTTTGTCATCAAAGACCACTATGCCTGCAGCTGCTTTGTCGGACGCTCGCTTGTAGGCTCCATCAAAGTAGAGAGATTATTCTCCTTCTACCATCGGTGGTACTGGAGGTAATCGGACTTCTCCTTCCTTAGATTGCTTCTCCTTCCTTTCAAAGACTTGGTAGGTCATGAGTCCCCCCAAACTTGCCCTTGTCGTGCTTTCTACCTGTACCGTGTAGTCAAACTCTTGCAGACGAACTAGCCATTTAGTAATCCTAGCAGACACATCCATGTGTTGTACAACATAGGGAAATATTTCATCCGTGGTTAGAATCACACATTGCTTAAGCAGAAAATATGACCTAAACTTTGTAGTTGCAAATCTAAGAGCTAGGACTAAGTGTTCCACATGGGTGAAACCTTTCTCTCCTGCTGTCACCATTCGACTATAGAAGTAGATTGGCCTCATGAAAGATGTCGTCGTATCCTTTTGGAGTAGCACAACCCCCAATGAGTCATCACCAACACTTGAGGTGACATAGAATTTTTCATCCCACTCAGGTGGTGAGATAGTTGGCAGAGTGGCTAAGACCTCCTTTACCTTGTTGTAGTGATGTTCACTTTCCTCGTCTCAAGTGAAAGTTGATCTTTGAGTGAGTTGTTGCAGTGACAGAACAAGTTGTGATAGTAGATGTATGAATCTACTTAAGTACCTCACCTTCTGTAGAAAAGAGACCAAATGACGTGCGGTCGTTGGTGAAGGTAGGGCTATGAGTGCGGACACCTTACTTGGGTCGGCGTTGATACCTTTTGCTGAAATTTCATGGCCTAGTAGAATGACTTTACTCTCCCCAATGTGGCATTTATCCACATTTAATTGCCCACCTAGGCTTTGCAACCTGGCCAAACCTTCAGTTACCTTTTCTAAATGTGAAATACGGGAGCTATATATACAAAAATCATCAATGAACACTCTTATGGATGTTCCAAAGAACGGTTGAAAAACATATGTGACATATCTTTGCAATGTGGCAGGTGCATTTGTGAGACCAAATGGCATAACCCTGTATGCAAAACAACCCCATGGCGTGATAAAAGTGGTTTTTAGCTGTTCTTCCAAGGCTATGCGTATTTGAAACTATCCAGAATAACCATCACAGATGGTATAGCATTCAAAACCCGCTACTTCATTCACAATTTCATCCAAGAAAGGGAGAGGAATGTGGTCTCTCTTTGTAGCTGCATTTAGTGGTTTGTAGTCAACACAGACCCTCCACTTACCATTCTTTTTAGGCGTCACCACTAAGGGTGACACCCATTCTGAGTTTTCTACAGGATAGATGAATGCCGCCTCCATCAGTTTCCTTACCTCGGCCAAGAGTGCCTTTTCTTGTATGACCCCCAGTCGTCGTAGCTTTTGCACAACTGGTTTTACCCCTTCCTTCAGCTTAATATGATGTTCCACCACTGTAATGCCTGTGATTCTTTCATAGTTGTCAATGAACAGGTTAGGAAATCCCATCAACATTTGCAAAAAACTATCTTTCTCGTCAAGTGTTAATTCCGTAGACAACATACCCTTCAACCTACTTCTTCCTAGGCCAAGTGATTTGCTCTCCTCTTCATTGGGTTGCCCTTTTGGTGATGGATCACCAGTTGTGCTTACCCTTTGTGGATCCTTCATAATGATACCCATCACATCAATGGAACTGTCACTTTCGTCGGTGGATGTGGTCTCCTCCTCAGAACTGGAAGATTCGCTAGTGGTTTCATCTGCCGATGTTTCCAGATTCATTTGCTTCTGCTTGCCAATCCTCATGTCGTAGTAGATTGTCTCCCCTTTCTTACCGGTCATGCGTAGAAGGCCAGTACCCCAGTCCTGTTTTGCCTTCATGGCCATCAACCATGGCCTTCCCAAAATTAGTGGATAGCCCTCCCCCTTAGTAGGCATTACAAAAACATCTACCTCTACCTCAGTGTTGAAAGCTTTGATTTTCACGGCACTTACCACACCCACACGCTTTACTTTTGCGTTGTTTGCCATCTTTGCCTTGCATGGAGAAGGCCTGTCAACCTCGAGCCCTAATCGAAGCATCATAGCTTCGCTCATTACACAGATTTGTGCACCTCCATCAATGTAGGTGTTTCCAACCCTCTTTCCTTTTATGTTTACGTCAACAATTGGAAGGATGTCATCCATGTTGCATCCCGAAATTGCTCCGGCTACCTTTGTTTTGGAGCGTCTTGTACTTACCATTTTAAACCATAGTCCCCTTACTTTAGGTACAAGATGTAGCAGTTGTGGCCATGTAATCTTCGGTCCTTGCTCTGCCACATCCAATGTTAGATCATAGGGCTTAGAACTTTCCCCTAGCTGGAAGTCGGTGATGCCCAATTTCCGTCGTGGCCAAGATGGCCTGTTGCTAGTTTCTCCTCTCATGCTTCTCTCATCATCTGATTGTGTAGCCTTCTCCCTCCTAGCTCTTTTCACAGTCATGGCCTCAAGTGGTTCTAAAAAGGTTACCTTCTCCTTAGCCTTGTCCCTCTCCTTTGCTCTGGGTGGATCCACTACTACGGCTTTTCCTTTCTCTTCTAGCCTTATGATGTTTACAGGGCGATCAGTTTGTGGGGCTGGTGGAAGAGGTGGAATGGATGCTTGTAGTGGTGTCTGGGGTGGACATAGAATTTGTGTTGGTGGGGTTGGTGCTCGAGGTGGGGGTGTTCTTTCTCTAGGGGGTGACAATTGGTTCCTCCTACCTCCTCTATTATAGTTTTGTCGTGGTTTGGGACAGTAGTACATACCGTGACCGTCTTCTCCACAGTTGTAGCAATGATACTCCCTGTTTTGTCGTCGTGCTCTTCCAGGGTCTTGATCTCTTTCTTGACTCCTCCCTTGTTGTATTCAGTGGACATACAAATTTTGCAGTTGGTCAGTAATATGGGCCAACATATCTTGTTGGTCATCTCTTACCCCAAGAGCCGGTGGTGGTGGTGGAATGGTGGTTGTCGTAGTTGTTGGTCGACGTGATGTTGTTGTTTCTGTTGACTCGGTTTCTTTGGCTTTCATTCGCAACTTCTTGTCCTTAAGACGAGCAATCTCAACGGCTAACTCGTACGTAGCCGGGAATCTATCTTTCACCTTCTCCTTGAGAAGTGGCCATAAGCCATGCGTGAACCGATCTTTTTTTAGGAAATCGGGTGCGGCTTCCCCCCTTGCCAGTGACTCAACCCACCGTTCCCACAAATCCACAAATTTGGACTCATAGGTGGCATATTCTAAAAGACCCTCCTGCTCCAAGTCTTTCAACTTGTCCCACAACTTTTCTGAAGTGGTACCTCCCCCAAAGCGCCTCTTAAAAGCGGTTTTTAAGGGTTCCCAGTCATCCTTGGTTACTTGTGGAAGTGCATTGTACCATGATCTAGCTTCTAGCTTCATGAGATGCTTAAAGATTCTAACCCGGGATTCCTCCGTATCTTTGTTGCTCACTACACATGCTACTTCAAAGTCATCTAGGAAGTCTATTACCAAATCCTCCCCCTTCTTTCCTTTAAATGTTGGAAATGCTACACTTGCCATGATTACTGAGAGAGAGCTAGAAAGACACACTGCTTAACTTGCAAAAGTTTTTTTCTTCTTTACAAGGAGGCGTGTATACCCTCTTATACTAGGACATAGATTAAAACTTCAAAGGGTACATTGCCTTGTACCAAAGGTAAGACAAATGGTTGATCTGATGCCAGAACCTCAAAAAACCGCTCCCCACCCAGCATGGTGTCAATGAAGTGCTGGTAGTGAGCCTTCGAGTCCAGTATTACCTTGATTGAGCGTACACGTGTTGGTATGTGTGATCTGTCTTGAGGTAGGTTGTATTGATTCATGTGAAGCTTAGAGGTGCTTAGTCACTGTCCAAGCTTGTGGGAGAGGGTGGTGTTCTTTCCTGAAACAAACTCAGTAGATCCCTAGTTTCTCTAGTGAGAGTGTGAGCCAATGCTTCCGTTATCTGTGCTACAACAGCAGGTGCGACTTGAAAACTGACTGTGATCATTACCTCGGTGACTTGAGTTACCCGATTCTCAAAGTAGAATAGTGTTGATTCTCTATTGTGCAGAGCTCCTTCCATTTTGTTGTTGTTGGTTGGTTGTAGGTTCGGGACATGGTTTCGACCTTCTCCTTCTTCTTCTTGGCACTTGGCCTATGTATATCCACTGGGTTTGGCGTGTTGGTTGACTCTCCCACTGCAAATCGATTACCCTCACGCCTAGCACTCGAGCTTCGATGGAGATGCGGAGTTCGTCTAGTTGTGCTTGGAGCTCTTCTTCTTCTGTCGTCCAATTAGAAAATCCTGCTAGCCATTCATCCATTCACAATAGTTTAGGGGTTTCAGTCTTGTAAACTGAAGGGTTTCATGAAAAGATCCTCAGTGGCGGCACCAAATGACGGGCCGGCCTTTTGACACAACTTACAAGTTATGCACCAGTGGTGTACATCACGGTTGAGGCTAGGCCATATGAAGCCTGCCTACAAGATTTTCCTACTTGTTATGTCTAGGGCAAAGTGACCACCACAAACCCCGTTGTGACAGCTAGCAATTACTCCCGTGATTTCCTGAGAGAGAGGGACCTTCTTGAGTATTTGGTCCTTACCCTTACTGTACAAACGGTCATTGATGAGTCGATACCTTGTGGCCTTCCGCGTCAGCCATTGCTTCTGTCCCTTTGTTAAATTTAATGGGCATTCCCCTGTTTCCAAAAAATGCATGATGTCAGGCAAGGCATCACTGCCTTGAAATAGAGGGAGCTTTAGTTTTATTGCTCCAACCACCACTTCCTGTAGTCTTTCACTTGCTAGGACATCTGCTGCTTGGTTTTGAGCCCTTGGGATATGGTGTATTTGAACTTCTTCAAACTTACCCAACAAGGTTTTAACACCACTTAAGTGAGTCATTAGGCATAAGTGACCTAGTGCCAGCCTTTTGACACAACTTACACGTTTTGCACCAGTGGTGTACATCACGGTTGAGGCTAGGCCATATGAAGCCTGCCTGCAAGATTTTCCTACTTGTTATGTCTAGGGCAAAGTGACCACCACAAACCCCGTCGTGACAGCTAGCAATTACTCCCGTGATTTCTTGAGAGAGAGCGACCTTCCTGAGTATTTAGTCCTTACCCTTACAGTACAAACCATCATTAATGAGTCGATACCTTGTGGCCTTCCGCGTCAGCCATTGCTTCTGTCCCTTTGTTAAATCTGATGGGCATTCCCCTGTTTCCAAAAAATGCATGATGTCAGGCAAGGCATCACTGCCTTGAAATAGAGGGAGCTTTAGTTTTATTGCTCCAACCACCACTTCCTGTAGTCTTTCACTTGCTAGGGCATCTTCTTCTTGGTTTTGAGCCCTTGGGATATGGTGTATTTAAACTTCTTCAAACTTACCCAACAAGGTTTTTACACCACTTAAGTGAGTCCTTAAACTAGGATTCTTGCATGTCCATGCTCCATTTACTTGCTGACGGGAGGAAAGCGAACCCCGAACCCCGACGGCCTCTAAAACACCAGGGACCGAATAGCGCGCCTCGAGCCTGTCATGGTAAAGCAAAGAGGGGGGCACCACCTAACTTCAGCGGCTAGGACGCAAACAACACACCACCATAACAAAGTTTCATCCAAGAGAGATGGATGCTTGGGAGTAATGATGAAGCGGAAGGGAAATAAGATCAATAAAGAGAGAGAGAGAGAGAGAGAGAGTGAGGGAGGGGGTATGGCGGCTTAGTACTTAGGCACCACAGAAGGATGGCGAATCCGCACACCCTTCACACATACACAAGCTCACTCCAAACACAAGACTAGGTGGCGATTCCGCACACCTCACATGGGAAAAACATTGCAGGAAAACATACTCACAAAACCTCAAGCTTTATTTAGAGAATAAGGCGATGAAATGGGGAGCATAGGGTAGGGGAATGAGAAGGGAGAGAGTGGTAGAGCACATGGCGGATAGGTGGGAGTTGATGGCGAAGACTCGCACGAGGGTTATGGCCATCATCCTTCATTTAGTTTCCCTTCATCTTCCATAGCCAAGGGTGTAGAGGTCATGCTCAAGACAAGCATGGTGATTGCGGTGATGGTGACAGTGTGGGTGTGTGTGTGTGAACTAGGCACACACAGTGCATAGTGTGTTCTTTGGTGATGTTATGTGTATCTTTAGTGTGATTGTGACCCCTCTTTATATAGGGGAGGAGGGGGGAGAAATTCTAGAATTTAGAAATGCAGAAATCATTATCTACATAGGCCATGTGACTGTGAACCCCACTTGTCTCGTTGTGTGTATATGTGCCACAATAGAAGTCTCATGAGAGAGAGACTAAGACAGAGAGAGATGGGTTGATGAAAAACAAGTGAGAGGTGACATGGAGAATAAAGTAATTACAAGAGGGGATAGAAGGGAGTTTGTTCAGAGGTGAATCTATGTGCAGATGTGTGTGAACACAAGAAAAATCAGGTAACCACCGGGTGGGGATGGGTCTGTGGGCACCGTTTTCAGTGAAACTAAGTGTGTGTCAGTGTGGGGGAGGTTATTTAGCTACAAGACAAGAGACATGGCGTACTTTAGAGAGAAAGGGGGGTATTTCGGTCATGGGATATGATGGGAGAGAAAGAGGGGGTGGGGTATACTATTTTGGAAGATAGGGTAAGTTGAATGTGAGTTAGGGTGCATTATTGGTGAGTTATAATGCATTATTGGTGAGAGGTGAGGTAGCTTGAGGGGAGAGAGAAAGGAGAAAGGACAAGGGGAAGAGAGAGGGGGTTGACCTTTTGAGTGGAGGAGAGGAAAAGGGACACCCGGCGGGGCAACAGTCAAGAAAAAAGAGGCAAGGTGGGGATGGGCTACCCCACAGGCATGAGGTGGCCTATTTTACCTTTCTTATATATTTACATAATCATACTTTATTTTTTTCTTACTTTTTTCCCATGCCTTTTATCACTCCCTCCCTAAGAGGGGGTTTTCATGGGGTGGGGACGAGAGAAGAGGGGTATGGGAGCTTGGCTTGTGAAAAGCCCCCATTATTGCCTTACCAGAAGTAGAGCATCCCCAAATACATTAAGGCGTTGTATACCTTTTGAGATGCACCATTGTAGACCCTTGGTTAGTGCTGCATACTCAGCTTCATTGTTAGAATGTGAATCTAACAATTGGCCCAAAAAAAATACCTTTGTCCCTTTGTCATCAAAGACCACTATGCCTGCAGCTGCTTTGTCGGACGCTCGCTTGTAGGCTCCATCAAAGTAGAGAGATTATTCTCCTTCTACCATCGGTGGTACTGGAGGTAATCGGACTTCTCCTTCCTTAGATTGCTTCTCCTTCCTTTCAAAGACTTGGTAGGTCATGAGTCCCCCCAAACTTGCCCTTGTCGTGCTTTCTACCTGTACCGTGTAGTCAAACTCTTGCAGACGAACTAGCCATTTAGTAATCCTAGCAGACACATCCATGTGTTGTACAACATAGGGAAATATTTCATCCGTGGTTAGAATCACACATTGCTTAAGCAGAAAATATGACCTAAACTTTGTAGTTGCAAATCTAAGAGCTAGGACTAAGTGTTCCACATGGGTGAAACCTTTCTCTCCTGCTGTCACCATTCGACTATAGAAGTAGATTGGCCTCATGAAAGATGTCGTCGTATCCTTTTGGAGTAGCACAACCCCCAATGAGTCATCACCAACACTTGAGGTGACATAGAATTTTTCATCCCACTCAGGTGGTGAGATAGTTGGCAGAGTGGCTAAGACCTCCTTTACCTTGTTGTAGTGATGTTCACTTTCCTCGTCTCAAGTGAAAGTTGATCTTTGAGTGAGTTGTTGCAGTGACAGAACAAGTTGTGATAGTAGATGTATGAATCTACTTAAGTACCTCACCTTCTGTAGAAAAGAGACCAAATGACGTGCGGTCGTTGGTGAAGGTAGGGCTATGAGTGCGGACACCTTACTTGGGTCGGCGTTGATACCTTTTGCTGAAATTTCATGGCCTAGTAGAATGACTTTACTCTCCCCAATGTGGCATTTATCCACATTTAATTGCCCACCTAGGCTTTGCAACCTGGCCAAACCTTCAGTTACCTTTTCTAAATGTGAAATACGGGAGCTATATATACAAAAATCATCAATGAACACTCTTATGGATGTTCCAAAGAACGGTTGAAAAACATATGTGACATATCTTTGGAATGTGGCAGGTGCATTTGTGAGACCAAATGGCATAACCCTGTATGCAAAACAACCCCATGGCGTGATAAAAGTGGTTTTTAGCTGTTCTTCCAAGGCTATGCGTATTTGAAACTATCCAGAATAACCATCACAGATGGTATAGCATTCAAAACCCGCTACTTCATTCACAATTTCATCCAAGAAAGGGAGAGGAATGTGGTCTCTCTTTGTAGCTGCATTTAGTGGTTTGTAGTCAACACAGACCCTCCACTTACCATTCTTTTTAGGCGTCACCACTAAGGGTGACACCCATTCTGAGTTTTCTACAGGATAGATGAATGCCGCCTCCATCAGTTTCCTTACCTCGGCCACGAGTGCCTTTTCTTGTATGACCCCCAATCGTCGTAGCTTTTGCACAACTGGTTTTACCCCTTCCTTCAGCTTAATATGATGTTCCACCACTGTAATGTCTGTGATTCTTTCATAGTTGTCAATGAACAGGTTAGGAAATCCCATCAACATTTGCAAAAAACTATCTTTCTCGTCAAGTGTTAATTCCGTAGACAACATACCCTTCAACCTACTTCTTCCTAGGCCAAGTGATTTGCTCTCCTCTTCATTGGGTTGCCCTTTTGGTGATGGATCACCAGTTGTGCTTACCCTTTGTGGATCCTTCATAATGATACCCATCACATCAATGGAACTGTCACTTTCGTCGGTGGATGTGGTCTCCTCCTCAGAACTGGAAGATTCGCTAGTGGTTTCATCTGCCGATGTTTCCAGATTCATTTGCTTCTGCTTGCCAATCCTCATGTCGTAGTAGATTGTCTCCCCTTTCTTACCGGTCATGCGTAGAAGGCCAGTACCCCAGTCCTGTTTTGCCTTCATGGCCATCAACCATGGCCTTCCCAAAATTAGTGGATAGCCCTCCCCCTTAGTAGGCATTACAAAAACATCTACCTCTACCTCAGTGTTGAAAGCTTTGATTTTCACGGCACTTACCACACCCACACGCTTTACTTTTGCGTTGTTTGCCATCTTTGCCTTGCATGGAGAAGGCCTGTCAACCTCGAGCCCTAATCGAAGCATCATAGCTTCGCTCATTACACATATTTGTGCACCTCCATCAATGTAGGTGTTTTCAACCCTCTTTCCTTTTACGTTTACGTCAACAATTGGAAGGATGTCATCCATGTTGCATCCCGAAATTGCTCCGGCTACCTTTGTTTTGGAGCGTCTTGTACTTACCATTTTGGACCATTGTCGCCTTACTTTTGGTGCAAGATGTAGCAGCTGTGGCCATGTAATCTTCGGTCCTTGCTCTGCCACGTCCAATGTTAGATCATAGGGCTTAGAACTTTCCCCTAGCTGGAAGTCGGTGATGCCCAATTTCCCTCATGGCCTGGATGGCCTCTTGCTAGTTTCTCCTCTCATGCTTCTCTCATCATCTAATTGTGTAGCTTTCTCTCTCCTAGCTCTTTTCACAGTCATGGCTTCAAGTGGTTCTAAAAAGGTTACCTTCTCCTTACCCTTGTCCCTCTCCTTTGCTCTGGGTGGATCCACTACTACGGCTTTTCCTTTCTCTTCTAGCCTTAGGATGTTTACAGGGCGATCAGGTGGTGGGGCTGGTGGAAGAGGTGGAATGGATGCTTGTAGTGGTGTCTGGGGTGGACGTAGAATTTGTGTTGGTGGGGCTGGTGCTCGAGGTGGGGGTGTTTTTTCTCTAGGGGGTGACAATTGGTTCCTCCTACCTCCTCTATTATAGTTTTGTCGTGGTTTGGGACAGTAGTACATACCGTGACCGTCTTCTCCACAGTTGTAGCAATGATACTCCCTGTTTTGTCTTCGTGCTCTTCCAGGGTCTTGATCTCTTTCTTGACACCTCCCTTGCTATATTAAGTGGACAGACAAATTCTGTAGTTGGTCAGTAATATGGGCCAACATATCTTGTTGGTCATATCTTACCCCAAGAGCCGGTGGTGGTGGTGGAATGGTGGTTGTCGTAGTTGTTGGTCGACGTGATGTTGTTGTTTCTATTGACTCAGTTTCTTTGGCTTTCATTCATAGCTTCTTGGCCTTAAGGTGAGCAATCTCAACGGCTAACTCGTACGTAGCCGAGAATCTACCTTTCACCTTCTCCTTGAGAAGCGACCATAAGCCATGCGTGAACCGATCGCTTTTTAGGAAATCGGGTGCAGCTTCTCCCCTTGCCAGTGACTCAACACACCGTTCCCACAAATCCACAAATTTGGACTCATAGGTGGCATATTCTAAAAGACCCTCCTGCTTCAAGTCTCTCAACTTGTCCCACAACTTTTCTGAAGTGGTACCTCCCCCAAAGCGCCTCTTAAAAGCGGTTTTTAAGGGTTCCCAGTCATCCTTGGTTGCTTGTGGAAGTGCATTGTACCATGATCTAGCTTGTAGCTTCATGAGATGCTTAAAGATTCTAACCCGGGATTCATCCGTATTTTTGTTGCTCACTACACATGCTACTTCAAAGTCATCTAGGAAGTCTATTACCAAATCCTCCCCCTTCTTTCCTTTAAATGTTGGAAATGCTACACTTGCCATGATTACTGAGAGAGAGCTAGAAAGACACACTGCTTAACTTGCAAAAGTTTTTTTCTTCTTTACAAGGAGACGTGTATACCCTCTTATACTAGGACATAGATTAAAACTTCAAACGGTACATTGCCTTGTACCAAAGGTCAGACAAATGGTTGATCTGATGCCAGAACCTCAAAAAATCGCTCCCCACCCAGCATGGTGTCAATGAAGTGCTGGTAGTGAGCCTTCGAGTCCAGTATTACCTTGATTGAGCGTACACGTGTTGGTATGTGTGATATGTCTTGAGGTAGGTTGTATTGATTCATGTGAATCTTAGAGGTGCTTAGTCACTATCCAAGCTTGTGGGAGAGGGTGGTGCTCTTTCCTGAAACAAACTCAGTAGATCCCTAGTTTCTCTAGTGAGAGTGTGAGCCAATGCTTCCGTTATCTGTGCTGCAGCATCAGGTGCGACTTGAAACTTGACTGTGATAATTACCTCGGTGACTTGAGTTACCCGATTCTCAAAGTAGAATAGTGTTGATTCTCTATTGTGCAGAGCTCCTTCCATTTTGTTGTTGTTGTGGGTTGGTTGTAGGTTGCAGACATGGTTTCGACCTTTTCCTTCCTCTTCTTGGCACTTGGCCTATGTATATCCACTGGGTTTGGCGTGTTGGTTCACTCTTCCACTGCAAATCGATTACCGTTATGCCGGGCACTGGAGCTTCGATGGAGATGCAGAGTTCGTCTAGTTGTGCTTGGAGCTCTTCTTCTTCTGTCATCCAGTTAGCAAATCCTGCTATCCATTCATCCATTCACAATAGTTTAGGGGTTTCAGTCTTGTAAACTGAAGGGTTTCATGAAAAGATCCTCAGTGGGGGCACCAAATGACGGGAGCAAAGCGAACCCTGAACCCCGACAGCCTCTAAAACACCGGGGACTGAATCGCGCGCCTCGAGCCTGTCATGGTTAAGCAAACAGGGGGGCACCACCTAGCTTCAGCGGGTAGGACACAAACAACACACCACCATAACAAAGTTTCATCCAAGAGAGATGGATGCTTGGGAGTAATGATGAAGAGGAAAGGGAATGAGATCAAGTGAGAGAGAGAGAGAGAGAGAGAGAGAGAGTGAGGGAGGGGGTATAGCGGCTTAGTACCTAGGCACCACAAAAGGATGGTGAATCCATACACCCTTCACACATACACAAGCTCACTCCAAACACAAGACTAGGTGGCGATTCCGCACACCCTTCACATGGGCAAAACATTGCAAGAAAACATACTCACAAAACCTCAAGCTTTATTTAGAGAATAAGGCGATGAAATGGGGAGCATAGGGTAGGGGAATGAGAAGGGAGAGAGTGGTAGAGCAAATGGCGGATAGGTGGAAGTTGATGGCGAAGACTCGCACGAGGGTTATGGCCATCATCCTTCATTTAGTTTCCCTTCATCTTCCATAGCCCAAGGGTGTAGAGGTCATGCTCAAGACGAGCATGGTGATTGCGGTGATGGTGATGGTGTGGGTGTGTGTGTGTGCACTAGGCACACATAGTGCATAGTGTACTCTTTGGTGATGTTGTGTGTGTGTTTAGTGTGATGGTGACCCCTCTTTATATAGGGGAGGAGGGGGGAGAAATTCTAAAATTTAGAAATGAAGAAATCATTATCTACATAGGCCATGTGACTGTGGGCCCCACTTGTCTGGCTGTGTGTATATGTGCCAGAACAGCAGTCTCATGAGAGAGAGACTAAGAGAGAGATGGGTTGATGAGAAAAAAGTGAGAGGTGACATGGAGAACAAAGTAATTACAAGAGGGGAGAGAGGGGAGTGTGTTCAGAGGTGAATCTGTGTGCAGATGTGTGTGAACACAAGAAAAATCAGGTAACCACCGGGTGGGGATGGGTCTGTGGGCACCTTTTTTCAATGAAACTGAGTGTGTGTGAGTGTGGGGGAGGTTATTTAGCTACAAGACAAGAGACATGGCGCCCTTTAGAGAGAGAGGGGGTTATTTGGGTCATGGGATATGATAGGAGAGAGAAAGGGGGGGTGGGGTATACTATTTTGGAAGATAGGGTAAGTTGCATGTGAGTTAGAGTGCATTATTGGTGAGTTAGAATGCATTATTGGTGAGAGGTGGGGTAGCTTGGGGGGAGAGAGAAAGGATAAAGGACAAGGGGAAGAGAGAGGGGGTTGACCTTTTGAGTGGAGGAGAGGAAAAGGGACACACGGCGGGGCAACAGTGAAGAAAAAGGAGGCAAGGTGGGGATGGGCTGCCCCGCAGGCATGAGGTGGCCTATTTTACCTTTCTCATATATTTACATAATCATACTTTATTTTTTTCTTACTTTTTTCCCATGCCCTTTATCACTCCCTCCCTAAGAGGGGGTTTTCATGGGGTGGGGACGAGAGAAGAGGGGTATGGGAGCTTGGCTTGTGAAAAGCCCCCATCAAGAGCTAGCCGGGTATAATAGTAGATTGAGAGGAAGAAGGAGTATTCTTACAAGAAAGATGTACATCTCCTCACATAATCACTCATATTAGTATAGCTTAGCTTAGTAATTAGCATGGTAGAGGAGATGAGCATGCATTGAAGCTTGGCTCTTGGTTGGATTTGCATCACAAAGCCAAGAGTTGTTGGTGTAGGCCTCCCTTCTCACAAGCCTGGAGTAGGTGATAAGCTTTCCAATAAAGCTTTTGAAGGAGAGAGAGTCTTCTTTACTTCACACATGAGATTGTATGAGTGCGTGTGTGA
This sequence comes from Adiantum capillus-veneris, assembly GCF_014529385.1. NCBI lineage: Eukaryota > Viridiplantae > Streptophyta > Polypodiopsida > Polypodiales > Pteridaceae > Adiantum > Adiantum capillus-veneris. The sequence goes on along the minus strand of NC_140935.1, from coordinate 9,728,385 downwards.
TAATGCCTTGCAAAAATCATCTCCCTCTCTCTCTTGGTCGACCCCTCTTGCTATTTGCTCATGCTCTACTCTCATTGGACCTCCCCAGGCCTAGCCAATGGTAATTAAGCAGTATAAGTGATAGCCTTCTGACATGTGTCCCCTTTTCCCCTTTTGTGAGAGCTTTAGGTAATTTAATAATTCAACTAAACTCTCATTGGACCTCTTTGCCTCCTGGCCAATAGGAATCAGGCAAGCCATTGGGTTGTCAAATGCTCATTGTACCCCTTGGGAGACTGTCCAATAGTCTTTTAGAGGGCTTATTTCTCATTGGTTCTTTTATTAAGTGTTTTTATATTAATTAAACTAGATTTACTCTAGCCTAATTCTCATTGGTCCACCTCCAAGACCATCTAATAGGAATTGGGTACACCTTGTGGGCATCTGGGCTAGGGAGCTGACATGTGTCCCTCATTCCCTTTGTGTAAAGGGAGCTTGTGTGTGTGTGTGTGTGTGTGTGTGTGTGTGTGTGTGTGTGTGTGTGACTTTCTCTCTCATCCCCTACAAGCAAGGCTCTCCCCCTCCTATGTAGGGATTGCTAGAGACTTTTGGGACACACACAAAGCATCCAATTCCCCCCATGGTTGACCTTTGGACACAACCTTTAAATTTTGGAACCTTAGCATTTTGTAAGTATTAATGGGCTGAACCTTAGGGTCTTTTTAGCCCATTGTTGCACATGGATCTTTTGCAGATGGCCCCCCCTTTGGATCCCTATTTTCCCTCCTTTGGATCCCTACTGCGACCGGTCTGCTAGCTTAACAAATATTCTAGCTTTTTCTCCCCTGACACTTCCCCATATTAAATGATCAGTTTAACATGAGAAAATCAATTTAGGAGAATTAGATATTGATATTATGACATTACCTCTCTCTTGAAATCATAGTCGTCCTCGACTATGGTGTAGACAAGATAAAGCATCAATCTTCCATAGTAGAGTGACAAGCTCTACTTGGTGTTTGGGAGATGTCGTCTCCACAAACTTGATCTAAGCATGCATACTACTTCATTTTTGTGCACAATATAGAAAAAGAGATTCTTATAAGACAAAATCTTTGTTCATTTTTAACATTTTGTACATTTGCTTACTCTTGGGAAGCATTGTAAGCATTGACAAGGTTTTTGTTATCCTTTAATTGTATGCCTTGCATATATCTAGCATCTTCAAAAGGATAATTCTTAAACTTAATAAGATATCGTCGGATAGTCTTACCGCCTCTTAGTACCTTGTCTTCATGTCGGAGAATGGACTCAGGCTGCAACACCTCCTCTTGGTCCTCGATCTCCGGTGGGTCTTCAGTAGTTGGTTCTTGAGGTGGCTCTCCTTTGTAAGGCTTTAATAGGCTCACATGAAAAGCATTGTGTATGAGCCAATGATTGGGCAACTTGAGTTGATAGGCCATCTCATTGATTGGCCTAAGAATCTGGAAAGGACCATAGTACCTTTTTGCTAGTTTAGCATAGTACTTTTGGTGTCCCGTAGGATTCTTGCCCGTCGTGTGCCTTAATCGAGCCTTGGACTCTTCTGTGCTGCCTAACCATGCCCTTCTCAACCAGCTCATGCACTTGCCGCATAATCTCCTCTGGTTGAGCTTGAGAAGCTCTATAAGGAGGTTTGTTAGGCGGTGAACTTCCTGGAAGAAGTTCAATTGTATGGTCATCATTACCTCGTTTGCGAGGTAGCTCACAAGGGATGTCATCAATATAGACATCTTGAAACCCCTTGAGAAAATTGGATAACTCTAATTCCTTTTGGTTGCTTTTATTTTATTTTGCTAAAGCATTAGGTTCATTTTGAGAATCTTTAACAAAGATCGTGTACACGGAAATAGAGCTCTTTATTGACTTGTTGAAAGCTGGTGTATGTACAATGGGGATAGTGTTACCCATTTCCTTAGCATCCATATACATGTCTTTTTCCCTGAACTTAAAGGAGATTCTCCTTTCAGGGAATTTAACATTGGCAGCCAAGCGGTCAAACCATGGTGCCCCTAGGATTACATCCTCATGCTTGAGAGGAGAGATAAATAAGTCCTCTTTGTCCACATAGCTTTGGACATGAAGCCTCAATTTCCCGATTAAGGGAGTGATTGAAGCTTCTTGCCCCTTGAAAGCACTGTCTTTGGGTAGAACATCTCCCATCTCATAGGCTTGTATGCCTAGCTTGGTGGCCAACTCTATAGATATAAAATTGTGAGTAGAACCAGGGTCAAAGAGAATAAAAGCATCATGTTCTCTTACCTTTCCCCAAGCATGGCATAGAGGAGATCCTTTGTGGTGAGTTTGGTGAGTCTCCTCCTCTTGGATTTCAACCAAGGTAGCTCTTGGAGGATCTTGGCGGTTGTTCTTTTGGGGACAAGCGCTGTACACATGCCCTTGTTTGCCGCACTTGAAACACCGGTTATCCTTGAGATAACGCTCAAGCTCTTCAGGAGAAAGTTTGTTTTTACCTTTGTAAACTCCCTTCTCTTTAGTTTTGTTGGAGTTGCCCTTAGGAGACTTTTGGACATTGTCCTTCCCCTTAGGCTCGTTGGAACCCTTGTTTTCCGTGGGCTTATTATTTCTTTTAGCCCCCGTTTGGAAATTGATTCGAGAGGCCACCATAGTATGGTGTATTACCGCCGATATGGTACGTGGACTTTGGGAGCTGACATACTCCACCATTTCTTCGGTTAAGCTCGCACAAAATTGTTGCTTTTGCTCTCCAAAATCCAACTTGTTGAAGACAGTGGCTTTGATTTGTAGGTCCCAAAACTTGTCTACATATTTGTGGATGGATTCATAGGGAGAGAGCTTTAAGCTTCGCCATTCAGTGAGTACTTTGTCTTTGGCATCGGTGGCCAAAAACTGCTTCATAATGGAAGCTCTTAAAGCTTTCCATGTTCGCGGAGCTTCATCGTTGGCTCGTAGGCTAGACCACCATTGCCTGGAGGACTTTTGAAAATGCATAGCTACATGGCGTAGCTTAGAGGACTCCGTGAAGCCCTCATCTCCGAACGTTGCATCAAATTTTTGGATAAAGGCCAAGACTTTGTCCGTAGCACCACCGGTTCCATCATAGGTAAGGAAAGAGATGCTCTTCCCTCCCTCTTTAAACTTCTTTAGCTTGGACGACCTCTTCCACGCGGCATAGGATTTCCTATGGCCTCTTCTTTTTGATGGTTCAAAGGTTGCACCATCACTTTCTTCAGAATGTGAAGAATTCGAGGAAGGTGGAGAAGAGGGTGACCTCTTTCTCGCCTTTTTCTTGCCTTGATCTTCGTCGTCTTCACCATCACTTTCATAAGAGGAAGAGGATGAAGAAGATGGAGAAGAGGGTGTCCTCTTTCTCGCCATTTTCTTCTCTTTCTTTTTATCATCCCTCTTTGAATTATGGTGTGGAGAAGGGTGTGATGGTTTCCTCCACTTTGGTGGTGATGGAGAGCGTTTACCCCGCCGTCTTCGTGGAGCCATCTCCACCGAGGTGGCAGAAGACTCACTTCTTTCTCGTTCCTTCAATGGAGGCTCTTGAGTTCTACTTTGGGAAGGAGATGCATCATCAAGAAGTAAATTCTTGAGCCCTTCGTATGGATTCTCTTCTTCTTCCTGAATCGGAGAGAGACCTCTTTTGGGAGTCTCACAAGGAGGCTTCCTAGGTGTTCTCTCGTCATGGTGGTGAGCTTGGAGAATCCCATGAGCACGGAGCTGCTGTTGTACTTCACTTTGGAGAGATGGATTGCACATGGCTTGTTGAAGCCTAGAAACAAGATAGTTAACAAGCATTGGAGCATCATTAGTAGCTTACTCATTAGCAAAATCAAAGTTATCAACATTAATTTCACTCTCTTTATTATTGTCAGCCATTCTAACAACTTTTAGGTGTAAACTTTTTAGGTGTACTTTGGCACTTCAAGCCGTAGTTGCTACTCCTCTTTACCCCTTTAGAAAAAGCACTCAAGCTACTGTACCCGTGGCTCGAATACCATTAATTGCAAGGAATAGAAGACAGGGTCGTTCAACACCAAAATAGCACCGGCTCCTGTCAAGCTTCTTATAGCTCAATAGTGGTTAAGCCATAGGCAAGCCCCGTAGGACTCCACTATTAAGACCATAGCTCTCGACGGTGATGCCCCGTTAACTACACAAAGACAGGCGCACTGCAAGGATGAAAAATCCCTATTCTACTTACTCATAGGCAATTAATAATACCAACCATTTAAAGCTAGCTTGAGGACCTCCCTTCTTGAGCAAGAAAAGAGAAACCTTGTGCTCTGATACCAATGTAACATTTAATGGCCTAAAAACTTGTGTGTAGCGGAAATTAGCATGAACATAGTGGGCATTTCATTAGAATAGTTTCCTAATGAGAATTACAAGAGTGCTTGGGTGGAGAGAGCAACAAAAAGCATAACACCTAGTTAGATAGCATGAACAATACTTTCAAAAGAGAGAGAAATAAAGCTATTGACAACAATTGAGGACCGGATTTGCATGGAGCCGGTCCCCCCTCCAAAAGGCTTTGTATTATGGTTTCTCCCATCAAGAGAGACATTGTTACAATACAATTCTTTGTGTTCCGTCAAGACTAGCTAGTGCAATGAACATGAAAGCTTCATGCACTAAGCAAAACACTTGGCAAACACAACATCAATTATCTCCGGTCTCAGACCCAAGACCTCACACACCTTCAAAGATGGTGAGAGCTAGCAGGGTATGAGAGTAGATTGAGAGGAAGAAGGAGTATTCTTACGAGAAAGATGTACATCTCCTCACAAAATCACTCATATTAGCATAGCTTATCTTAGTAATTAGCATGGTAGAGGAGATGAGCATGCATTGAAGCTTGGCTCTTGGTTGGATTTGCATCACAAAGCCAAGAGTTGTTGGTGTAGGCCTCCCTTCTCACAAGCTTGGAGTAGGTGATAAGCTTTCCATTAAAGCTTTTGAAGCAGAGAGAGTCTTCTTTACTTCACACATGAGATTGTATGAGTGCGTGTGTGATAATGCCTTGCAAAAATCAGCCCCCTCTCTCTCTTGGTCGACCCCTCTTGCTATTTGCTCATGCTCTACTCTCATTGGACCTCCCCATGCCTAGCCAATGGTAATTAAGCAGTATAAGTGATAGCCTTCTAACATGTGTCCCCCTTTCCCCTTTTGTGAGAGCTTTAGGTAATTTAATAATTCAACTAAACTCTCGTTGGACCTCTTTGCCTCCTGGCCAATAGGAATCAGGCAAGCCATTGGGTTGTCGAATGCTCATTGGACCCCTTGGGAGACTGTCCAATAGTCTTTTAGAGGGCTTATTTCTCATTGGTTCTTTTATTAAGTGCTTTTATATTAATTAAACTAGATTTACTCTAGCCTAATTCTCATTGGTCCACCTCCAAGGCCATCCAATAGGAATTGGGTACACCTTGTGGGCATATGGGCTAGGGAGCTGACATGTGTCCCTCATTCCCTTTGTGTAAAGGGAGCTTGTGTGTGTGTGTGTGTGACTTTCTCTGTCATCCCCTACAAGCAAGGCTCGCCCCCTCCTATGTAGGGATTGCTAGAGACCTTTGGGACACACACAAAGCATCCAATTCCCCCCATGGTTGACCTTTGGACGCAACCTTTGAATTTTGGAACCTTAGCATTTTGGAAGTCTTAATGGGCTGAACCTTAGGGTCTTTTTAGCCCATTTTTGCACATGGCTCTTTTGTAGATGGCCCCCCCTTTGGATCCCTATTTTCCCTCCTTTGGATTCCTATTGTGATCGGTCTGCTAGCTTAACCAATATTCTAGCTTTTTCTCCCCTGGCACTTCCCCGTATTAAATGATCAGTTTAACATGAGAAAATCATTTAGGAGAATTAGATATTGATTATTATGACATGGACTCTTTGAAAAAAATCATATACGTGAAAATTGAGCTTTTCATTGACTTATCAAAAGCAGGGGAATTTACAAGAGGTATAGTACAACCCAGCTCATTAGCATCTATATACATGTTCTTTTACCTGTAGGTGAAATAAATTCTCCTTTCAAGGAATTTCATATTGGCAGCCATGCAATTGAACCATGGTGCCCCTAGGATAACATCCTCATGTTGGAGAGGGGAGATGAAAAAGTCCTCTTTGTCGATGTAGCTTTGGACATCAAGCCTCAATTTCCCAATCAAAGGAGGAACAAAGGCTTTTTGTCCCTTGAAAGCTCCAATGGTAGTCACAGTATCTCCCATATCAAAAGCTTGTATACCCAGCTTAGTGGCCAACTCCGTTGATATGAAGTTGTGAGTAGAGCCATGGTCAAAAAGATTAAAGGCATCATGCTCACTCACCTTTCGCCAAGCATAGGAAATGGATGATCCTTTGCAATGAGTATCCTCTTTTGGATCTTTCACCATGAAATCTTCTAGGAGTCTCATTGCGGTGCATTTCTTGTAGGGCAAGAACGATAGCCATGTCCTTGCTCCCCACACTTGAAACATTTATGGTCTTTGCAAAAAGCTTCTAACTCTTCAGGAGAGAGTTTATTTTTTACCTTTGTAAACTCCTTTCTCCTTGGTCTTGTTGTTGTTGTTGTTGATAGAATTTCCTTGGGAAGAGTTTTGAGCATTGTTCTTCCCTCTTGGCTCATTTTAGTCTTTAGTTTCCATGGGTTTAAAATTCCTTTTGGCCTCCTATTGGAAGCTGATTTGTGAAGAGACCATAGTATGGTGTATAACTTCAGTGATGGTCCTAGGCCTTTGAGAGTTACCATACTTGGTCATATCTTCAGGTAGTCCCGTAAAAACTTGTTGCTTTTGTTTGGCGAAGTCTATCTTTTGGTAGACGGTAGCTTTGAGATGTAAAACCCAAAACTTGTCCACATACTTGTGGCTAGACTCATTGGGAATTAGCTTCAAACTTCACCATTTAGTAAGCACTTTTTCTTTGGCATCACTTGCAAGAAATTGCTTCATTATGGAAACTCGTAGAGTTTTCCATGTCTTGAGAGCTTCACCATTACCTTGTAGACTAGCCCACAATTGTTGGGTACACTTTTGAAAATGCATAGCTACATGACATAGCGTGGAGGATTCTGTGAAGCCCTAATCTCCAAAGGCCGCATCAAATTGTTGGACGAAGGCCAAAACTTTGTCCGTAGCACAAAAGATGCCATCATAGGTGAGAAAAGAGATTCTCTTTCCTCCCTCCTTGAACTTCTTAATTTTGTAGGACCTTTTTCAAGCAACATAGGATTTGTGATGTCCTCCCCTCTTGTATTCTCTAGGAGAAAAACCGCTACTTTCATCGAAAGAGGAGGAAGATGATGAAGATGGAGAAGAGGGTGGCCGCTTTCTCGTCTTTTTCTCCTTTTGATTCCTCTCTTCCCTCTCAAAAGGACAAGGAGAAAGACTATATGATGGTCTTTTCCTCTTGGGAGGAGTTGGGGATCGTCGAGACGCTGTCTTTGTGGAGCCACATCCTAAAGAGTTTGGAGATTCACTTCTTTCTCTTTCATAGGGTTCGTCCTCTTCTCTTCTCCCACGGAGAGAGTCCTCTTCTCCCACGGAGAGAGTCTTCTTTTGGAAATCTCTACAAGAGGCTTCCTAAGCTCTCTCTACTCTTGGGGAGTTTGGAGAATCCCATGAGTGCGAAGTTGTTGGTTAACTTTGGTTTTCAAAAGATAGGGTTGACCACCATAGCTTGTTGCAACCTAGTAACAAGATAGTTCACAAACATGGGGGCATCATTAGTAGCACCTTCATGTGCAAATTCAAAGTTATTAATATTCATTCTACTCTCTTTATTATTGTCAGCCATGCTAACTAAATTTATATATATGCTACTTTCTGCTTTGGAAACTCAAAACTTTAGTTGCTACTCTTCTTTACTTTTGAAAATTCTCTCTCAAGCAGCCACACCCATGGTTTGGAGACTGTTGATTGCAAAGAGTAGTGGAGAGGATCTAACATTGCTCGGTTGATTATGGTTCTTATTGAGCTTTCTAGTATCTCAATATATGGTTAAGCCAAAGGCAAGCCCCGAAAGACTCCATCATTAAGTCTATAATTCTCAACAGTGTACCTCGAACTACGTTCTTTTCAACCGGGATAATAAATTTATATCCCACTTACCCTCTTGCAATGAACATGTCCAACCTTTCATGGACAATTGCAGCGGAATTAAGGTAACAATAGTGAGCATTTCCTTAAGAGATTTCTTAAAGAGCATAAGGAGAGCACTTGATTAAAGGTAGTTAGCTTGGCATAAACAATACTTGTAAAAGAGAGAGAGAGAGAGAGAGAGAGAGAGAGAATTAGAGAAATTGACAACAATTGAGGACCAGATTCACTTGGATCTGTCGGCGGTCCCCCCTCCAAAAGACTTATGTATTATAGATTCTCCCATGAAGAGAGGCTTGGTACAATACATGCTTTGAGTTCCTTGAGACCTTGTTGATGCAATGAAGATGGTAAAATTCATGCACCAAATTTATGCCCGTAACTACCTTGTAAAAACCATTAACTTGTCCCCGGACTCAATCCCAAGACTCTTCAAAGGTGGAGAGAGCTAGCAGGGAGTGAGGTAAGCGAAGAGAAAGAAGATGTAGTATACAAGAAAGACATAGTTTCCTCACATATCATTGCTCATAGAGCATAGCATAGCATAGTAATGAAGATTAAGAAGATGGTAAGCAATGCTTTGAAACATGACCCTTGTTTGGATTTGCATTCCATCACCAAGAGGTGTTAGTGTAGGCTCTCTACTTCTCAAGCTTGGAGAAAGAGATGGAGTTCCTGCTCAACACAATGAGAGAGAGTGTGAGTGTGTGGGAGAATGAGCAAAAAGGAGCCTCCCTCCTAGCCTTGGTTGACCCCTCTCACTCCTTACTCTTGCTTGCACCTCATTGGCCCTTGCCAAGCTCAGACAAACATAAGCTTAGGTCATAACTAGCAATAGAGGTAGCATTTGGACAAGCAACCTCTTTTCCCCTTTGAGAGAGAGGGTGTGAATAATGAATAATTATTTAATTATTCTAAATTATCACTGGACATCTTTAAAGGTCATCCAATAGGATTTAGGCACAATATGAAGGCAACCTCGCTAGGGGCTTGTCATGTGTCCTATATGCCTCTTGTGGAAGGAGTGGCTCTTGATGTGTGTGGGTGAGTGTTCTCTCTCATCCCCTACTTCTTGGGCTCATCCCCTCCTTTATAGGCTACTTGTTTACTTTCAAGAACTTTGGTCATCAAGCACCTCAAGCACCTTAGTCAGCTCAAGCACGACAAGCACCTCAAACACATGCCTAGCTTGCCTAAGGTCTAGAGTACCGAAAGGTCCTAGGTCTAAGAACTTTTGACACTAACCTTTGGAGGTCTTTAATGAAGCTAACCCTAAGGTCTTTTAAGCTCTATTACTTGCTCATTGCTCTTTGGTAGACCATCTCCTTTTTGGACCCTTCATGAGATGCAGCCTTCTCTCCCTTTAGTCCCTTGTTGAGATAGGTCTAAAAGCACATATCTATATTCTAACTATTGTTCCCAATTATTTTCCCCCATAAAATGATGAGTTCAATATGAGAAACTCATTTGGGATAGTTAGATATTAGACTTTATGATAGATAGGTGTAGAGAAAGGGTACAATGAGCGGGGGGGAACTTAAAATTTAGGCCAAAAGAGAAAACCGATGCTTTGAATGAGAGATTTCTTGGGAAAGGGATACATTTCCAAGAGATTTGAAAGTGACACTAAATGTGGGGTCCTGAAAAGTGATGTCTCGTGCACTTGTTAAAAGGAGGTTTTCCCCCATTTTAAATTTTTGATTCACATTTTCAAACATGAAAAGTATTTTCTCTCTATATATATCATATTTTACAAAGCAAAAAAATGACCGAGGTATCTTACAAGAAAGAAGTATTCTCCTCACATAATCACTCTAATAGCATAGCTTAGCTTAGTAATCAGCATGAGAGAGGAGATGAGCAAGCCATTGAAGCTTGGCTCTTGGTTGGATTTGCATTCCAAACACAAGAGTTGTTGGTGTAGACCTCTACTTCTCAATGCTTGGAGAAGGAGATGGATTTCTTCTTGCACACATGAGTTGTGTGTGTGTGTGTGTGTGTGTGTGTGTGTGTGTGTGTGTGTGTAGCATTGTGTTAGGGTAAAATGCAGCCCCCTCTCTCATCTTGGTCGACCCTTGTTTTAGGGCTAACTACTCCCTTGTTCATGCTCACAAGCACGACACAGACAACATACTTGTCATCCGATGACACGACTAACCCGTAGGTGCACGGAGGCAATCTCGTTAGCTTGTCAGGCTAAGACCAACCTACACATACGCACTTCTATGATGCATCAATCACTAATCCTTGTTAACTCCAATCCACTCTATCCCTTAACGCTCATAACACCATTTACACATCAAATAAACTCGAAATCGCTTCAAACTTGCTAGGCACCATCCCCTCACTAGGATACACTTACCTATAAGTCAATCTCACCAGATTATAACCCTAGCTACCTCAAATACAGTTGCGATAGACTCACAGGTCATAACCTGTAAGTGTGTGAACCTAAGTCTATAAACATCTATGCATAGCTAATCTCGCCCTCGTTTCATAAAGTACTTGATTGTTGAAAACAGACACCGTTTGTGCTACTTACAAGCAAAACAAGCTCGTGGGAAGATCGCTCGTGAACAGCTCAAAGATGCAAATGCGTGGCATGGGTGTGTAGCTCTCAGAGAGGCTACCGCAATGGTGTGGTCGCTTTGTGAATCCAGTGAGGGAGATGCGTGTAGCGAAGAGGATAAGATCTCTCTCTCTCTCTCTCTCTCTCTCTCTCTCTCTCTCTCTCTCTCTCTCTCTCTCTCTCTCTCTCTCTCTCTCTCTCTCTCTCTCTCTCTCTCTCTCTCTCTCTCTCTCTCTCTCAGACTCGTACGACACAGAATTATTTATTCAAATGTTATTCAAAAATGGTTCTAAGGTGACCTTTATACTTTAGTCACCTTAGCTCAAAATATACATGGGTTTTTAATTGAGTTCTACTCATCATAATTACAAAGTGGAAATGCATTGCATCCCGGTCAAGTAATAAATCTATGCATAATCCAAACAATTGGATAAAGACGATAGACATCATTGGCATTACAAAGGGAATTTGATAGTCATTACAAAGGGGCTTTATACAACTTTTGGGATCCAACACTCCCCCCCTCCCAGTTTATGTCTACCATGACATGACTAGCTTCGTCTGCTGCAATGTCTTTGTCTTCTTTCCTGGTTTATTTGAAGTAGAAAGCATCGTATCTCATAGATTCGCTCGCCATTAATGGGCCAAAAATTTGTGATTTGTACATGAAGAAGCCGGTGTAAAATGCTTCTTCGAATGTCTGGAGATGGTAGCTGGGAAAAAACATGAGTCGTCTGAAGTATGCGTACAAAATTGGCTCTGTAGGTGGCACACTAAGATCGTATGATAGCTCCGATATGTTTCTTTCCGTATCCCTGAACTCTGAACTCCAGCTCTCTGAAAACGTTGTGAGACAGGCCAAGAATGTCCTAACTATTTTACAAAGCATTTTGCATGACAGGTCGGGAGAGCCTCCGAATTTCGCAATGGCGCCCTCAAGGGTTTTCACCATGTACGCACCGGATATTCTCTCTCCTTCGGCTAGTTCTGACAAATCTGGATAGTTCAGCCATGTGGGATTTCTGCTTTGTAAGGCTTTATGTTGGCTGTAAGTATAAGTTCTTGGTGTTGGGCAAAAAGTTCTATCATCTCTGAGCTTAGGTGGTGCATTCACTAAGTGGATCTGGTTGTCAAGATGATCCAATAGCCACTAACGCCTCCACTTTGGCTGGCTATCTATGATTCTGATTTTCTGTTCCTGACTCTGTAAATCTCCTTCAAATAGTGGCACTTGCTCTTCATTTGCTAGTTGTCGTTGATGTGTCAGTGTTTCATGTTTCAGCAGAGCATAGGGTAACATCGGGGCATTCCACTCTTCCCATAGCTCTGCTGTTGTCTTGCCTAATCTAAAGAGTCCTCATAGCATTTTCCTCTCTAGTTTCATGGCCTTGTACCACATCATATCTGACTGCTTTTCCATTTCTTCGGCCAGCTTCTGCTCTTCAAGTTTTGTGATGGAATCTTTGTCTTCTTCTTGGTTGCTGGGGCCAGTTTGATCATCCTGAGTATCTGAGGGCCCGTGGTCCTCTGATCCTTCCTCAGCCTCATCATCACCACCATATAGCTCTGCCAGGCCAGTCAAATCCGTGGCCTCTTGCATCGTGTGCACCCTCACATGCCCGTGGGGTTGGCTTGCAGTTTGGAGATTTGCAATTTGTGCAGCCATTGTTTGATTATCATTTTGGAGTGTTTGGAATTGCATCTCCTGGACTGCAGTATCTTCCAATTCCTTGACTATGTTGTGCAGATTCTCATTTTCTTCCTTGACGGACTTGAAAGCGAGGCTTTCTCTTTCAATGTCTTGAGATGGTCCTTGTTGTTGTCTGCTTTGTAAGTCTGCTATTTGCTTTTGCAACTGATCCTCAGCTCTAAGTGCACTTTCAGTTGTCATCAACCTCTGTTTTCTTTCCAATTCTAGCTCTCTCTTCAGTGCCTCCATGTCTTCTTGTGGTTGGGCCACTGGTGTTGCTGGTAGCAACGTCTTTTGCTTTTTTGCTCTTTCTATCTCCCTTGCCTGTATATCCGTCATTGCTCTCAAATCCTTCACTTCAATTTGTAAGTCATCAATTATGACTTGTAAATTTTTGACTTCCTCCAGAGCATCTTGCTTTTCTGCCATCAACCTCTGGATTTGTTTATCTCTATCATTGACATCTTCAAGAAACACAAAGATGGTATCTTCACAAATAGCATTGTAACTTACTAACTTCTAGAAATTTTCCTTGAGGAGGTCTATTCTGCTTTTGAGACCCGAGATCTCAGCATCCTTAATGCTGATCAGTGTAAGGTTGTTGTCTCTTTGCTTCTGCAACTTCAGAACCTCTCGCTGGGTTGTCTCCATTCTCTTTTTGTTAGCCCTATTCTGATCGGCTAACAATTGACTGTGCAGTTTTACTTGGTTTAGTAGAGTCTCCATTGCTCCCAAATCTAGGCTGATACTAGCTCTCAACTCAATTACTTGAGAAGAGGACGCTGCTTGTTCTCTTGTCAGATCCACCACTATCTGCTTGCCTTTATCAAGGTGAGATATTGTTCCAGTGGGTGGATGGTCATCTGTCCTTTCTTCTTCTTCTCTATGGGGTGGTGTAGGGACTCTCTCATCATGAGGTGAGCTCTTTGGATGTGGAGGAGAGTCGGCAGGTGGAGTTGGTTGCCTTTCACTTGCCACTGGCCTTGGAGAGGGAGGTGGTGCTTCCTCATCTATTGTAGTTGGCCTCAATTGATCTCTTAATGTTTGGAGATCCTCCTCTTCAAGTGGCAACTCTGGCTCATCCGTAGCATTCCTCTCTTGGATGCATCTTTCAAACCAGTCCAACTCAAAGGCTGCATTGTTGGCATTTTTTGTTCTTAGTGTGTAACAGCTACTAGAGGGTTTCCAGGTGGCGCCTACATTTCCTTGTAAAGATCTTTCTAGGACAAACCCTTCTAGCATTCTGTCCATCTTGGCAATTTTCTGCAGCCTGGTGTTGTGCTCAGCCTCAGCTCTTCTCTTCTTCTGTCTCAATCTTTCTTCCTCATCCTTTCTCTCCTCTTCTCTTTTCTCTTGGGTACTCCTGGTAACCCTTTCCAATGTACGTCCTCCAATGGTGTTGATGGAAGGAGGCACTCTCCTTTTTGGTCTTTCATCAAGCTGTTGCCTTAGAATAAGCCAGTCATTCTGATGAGGGGCGGGCGGCATCTGATCTCTTGCTCCTATTGCATGATAGATCAGCCTCGTAAGCACTTCTTCATCAAATCAACCACTTGCCTCATGTCTTGCCTTAGGCCATCATCTTGCACTGTTGTAGTGACCACTGCTGGCATAATCTGAGTAGTAACAGGAACCACTGGTTCATGATGAACCCCTGACATACGACCTTGTAAAGAGTCCATAGGATGAAATTCAGACCTCATTGGCAAAGACTCCACCCCTAACTGGCTCATTTTCCTCAGCTTCCACTCTTTGTTCCTTGCTACCTCTAGTGCATCTTCATATGTCCTAGGCTTCTTTAGCTCCACTCTCCAACGTATATTCTCCCAAAGACCAGCCAAGAACCTGTCCTTCTTCATCATGTCAGGCGGGGGTACCTGTGGTGCTAAAGCCTTGCACATCCGCTCCCATGCCAATGAAAACTTTCGTATATACGCATCTACAGGCTCACCTTCCTTTTGCACTAAAGCCTGTACTTCTTGCCACACTTTGTCAGGGCCTTCTATCTTCACAAACTCCACTTCCAATCCATGCTTTAGATTGTCCCAACTCAATCTTATAGGTGGATCAGCCATACGCAACTCCTCTTCAAATGCTTTGGACCAAGCTCGTGCATCACTCTTCAAACAAATTTGGAGAAGACGTAACATTTGTGTAGGGCAACCTCCATCTTTTCCAGAAAGTCCTCCACATCTTCATCACTTCTTCCATGAAACTCCGGATAAGAGAAAGCCATGGCTACCCAAATTATGATGCTTTGAGAACCCCTTCGAACACACGTGCAAGAACCCAAAACTTTTCACTACCCAATCCCCAGAAACTTCAATGGAGCTCACCTTTAGATAAGGACAAACACATGCACGTCAAATGAGTTTTCATAGTTGATCATCGGAATTACAACAGGCAAAGGACATTCCAGGATCTCTCTCAATCTTCTTGGCCCAAACATAAAGACTATGCGCTGCTGGAAAAAGATCTTCCTGGACACATGAACATTAATCTGAATTCTTTGAGTTAAATGAAAAGGAGTGAACTGAGGGCCATTTTGATCATCCATTAAAGCCAACCATGAAGCTCCCAAGAAGGCACACCTGACTCAACCTCTGATTTTGCCAAAATTGCAGCAGCACAACATCATAAATGGCTCAAAATACCAAAAAACCAGCCATCATAACTTGGGAAAATTTCGACAGAGTTTCCCAAGAAGTAGAGCAGTAGGAACCCAAAATATAGACTGTCTATGTATGCATAAACTGTCAACAATAGAACCCGAGCATCAAGTAGGACTCACTAGTACATAGCCTATGGCGAGGTCACAAAAAGGGTGCTCCAGCTACCTGTATCACCAAAAGGATCTCCACATTTGAGAATCCCCCAGCTCAATAAAAACCTCACGCTATCGACCCTCACACGAAGGCTAATGCAAATCGCATATAGTCAAGTCTCAGAAATGACTATCTTCCAGACCAAGTCTCAGAAATGGCTGGGACTGCCAAATACAACCAAGTATGGCTCCACAAATGCGTACAATGGCAGTTTCCACAAGTAACGTACAATCCAGCAGACAATGCGCTCAAATAGGCGCCAAGTGATGCATTCCCACAACAACTGCAAGTGACATCGCTGCTAGTATATCACTGTACTCCAGCTACCTGTACCTGTGTGAATCACCTGTACGTGTACCTGTCTCTGTAACCTGTAACCTGTAACCTATAATCTGCAACCTGCAACCTGTAATCCCGAAGCTCGAAGCTTGAAGCTCGAAGCAGAAGGTACTCGAAGAAGATCCTCCGTGGGGGCACCAAAAGAATGTGAGCGGGATGAAAACACACACAGCGCCTCTATAACGACCCGACACACACTCTTGGGAAGATACACACACACACTAGGGGCACCACTCGGCTTACACAACACACCTGGCCGAGACAGGGAACACACCTCTGGAGTGAGAGGAGAGAGACTATCCACTTGCCCACTCCACATAGAGACACACACACACACACACACACACACACAAAAACTCAGCTCAAAAGAGGAGAACTTCTGATGTTTAGATACAAATGAGCTTGGGCCAACACCAATGGGGCAAACAGCTCACACAATATGGGTAAAAGATACCAGATACAATCACAAACTGGAGCAGAAACTTCGCTCATAGGAGAAACTTACACAGAAAAACAGCAGAAAAAGAGTGAGGAATTTGGCAAAATGGACAGCGCCATCGCGTCCTGAACGGCCCAAAACCCCAGTCTACAATGTCAAAGTGCTCAAATCCGACCTCGGATGAGCAGTTTACGGCCAAAACAGGCTCCAAAAACCCAAAAAACACACCTGCGGCTGTTCCTCCTCTCTTCTCCACGTTTTTTCTGGTCTTCTTTTTTTTTTTTCAGTTCCCACAATTAGATTTATTAGTTAGGCACCCTTGGCCTTTTAGATGACCTCAAACGGACCTCGAACAGGCCAAAAACTGACCTCGCAGTGCATAGTTGTCACCCTGCTGCATCCATGCGCACACCTGGCACTCAGCTTTTTTCCAATAATGCATCTCGCCACCACGTGAAGTGGCCCCAAAAATTGGTCCTAATGATGACCTTTCTGCATAATTATCACAAGGAAACACCCACGCTGTGTCCGTACTTCTCCACGTGCAAATATTGACCCCGTTCGCCCTCCTGACGCCACTAGATGCCATCTGACGCACCTGCTGACCTCACGTCGTCGGCCCGCGGATAGCTTCCTCGAGAAGTTTTACGCGCTACCAACTCCTCCTTATTGTAGAAAAAACACACTAGTATTGATAATAGTGAAAATCGTTGCACTATGTACATGTTGTCCTACCTGTACACATGTGGGCCCCACGTAACCACCTGGCTATGGAAATTGGGTAATCCTTTATTCGATGCACCATGCATGTGTATGTACATATGTGCAATCCCTTGCTCAAAAAAACTCCTGACATAATTTGCCCATCCCCTAGCCTGCTAGATCATTCATGATCAGCAGCAGCAAAGAGAGATATGAGACTCGCCGCATCACATGTCTCCTCATCCTTCACCAACATTGGTTGCTCCACAGACAGCTCATCTTACTCCACCATCATCAATCTAGCATGATACAATTTAAGACGCAATCCATTTACCCTTGACTTATGTAGAACACCATCCAGGTTAGCCAGCTGATATGTGCCATTTGGAAAACACTCCACTACCTTGAAAGGGCCTTCCCACTTAATTTGAAACTTCTTTTGGAAGGTGTTGTCCAACTTACTATTGTAGCGCAAAACCAAGTCATGCTTCTTGATACCCTTACTTTTGACCTTTTCATTTATCTTTGCTAAAGCCCTATCTTGCATCTGTCCATAATGTTCCAACGCACTCATCCTATCCAGCTGAACCTCTTGTAGCTGTAAGAGCCTCTCTTCGAATGCATCACTAGGCGACCCAAGCAACTTCTCTAACATCTTGACCGCAGGCAACTCTACCTCCACAGGCAATAGTGCTTCTTTTCCATACACCAAATGAAATGGAGTAAACCCTGTACCTGTCTTCACCGAAGTACGGTAAGCCCATAATGCACTAGGCAATTCCAAATCCCAATTCTTTCCTTGGTGCTCTGTCACTTTCGAAAGAATCTGTACCAACTCACCATTGAATCTTTCATTTAAGCCATTACACTGCGGGTAATAAGGAGTGGTATGCTGGTGCCTAATCTTCATCTTTGTGCATAAGAAGTCTAGCAGTTTAGCTCTAAATCCTGGCCCCTTATCTGAAAGTAGCTCTAATGGCACCCCAAACTTGCAACATATTTCATCATACACAAATTTTGCCACATCCTTTGCAGTGATCTGTTTTACTGCTATAGCCTCTTCCCATCTAGAGAGATAGTCCACTGCCGTCAAAATATAGCTTTTGCCCCTGCTTGTGATAGGTAACGGGCCTACTGCATCAATCCCCCACTTTTCAAACACATCAAACGCCATAATGGTTTTTCGTAGCTCTGGCTTCAACACTCTCTTCCCAAACGCTTGACACCTATTGCAACACCTACACCAATGGTGAACATCCTTGTGCAAACTAGGCCATACATACCCCTCTTGCAAAATCTTATGCAAGGTGATCTTTAGAGCAAAATGGCCACCACATGCGCCTTCATGATTCTCTTCCAACACTCTGTAAAGCTCCTCCCGCCAAGGTACACGTCTCAACACGAGATCAGCCCCTTTCATCTATAAGACATCACCAATCAATTTGTACCTGTATGCTCTACGCACAAAGCCATACTTCTTAGACTTCTGAATCTCCTTTGGAATGATTCCTGTTAGCAAAAACTCCTCTTCTTGAGCCAAACTTTCCCGGCCATGATAAAGAGGTAAATTGGTCCTCGATACGAATAGCTCCCCAATCATGCCTTGAGCTGCTTCATGTGCCTCTCCATTTAGAGCATGTTCAATGTGTCTGATGCTCCATGCTTCAAACTTTTTTAACAGGCCTTTAATTCTAAAGCACATTTCCTTCAATGAGGTGTTCTTGCTCTTCCACACACCCAGCACTTGCTTCACCACTAACAAGGCATCACCTTTTATGCTCAACCTTCGAATCCCATGCTTCAAACAAATGTGTAATCCAGCTTCCAAAGTAGCATATTCAGCCTCATTGTTGCTATGAGCATCCAATTTGAACCCTCTCTTGCATACTAGCTTCCCCTCTGGATCATAAAGTGCTATACCCCCTGAAGCTACATCGTGGCTCTTTCTGTATGAACCATCAAAGAACAACACATGTGCACTGCTGATCTGTGGCACTTCTTCAACTACCTTTCTCACCACCTCTTCCTTAACAATAAGGGGATTCTCCTTGTAGGTCAACAAATCAGCTAGGGTAGCCCTTGTACTATCTTCCACTAGAAAAGAGAACTCAAACTCTTGCAGCTCAATTACCCATTTCTTCACCACATTTGACATGTTAATACCATTAATTAACTGTGGCAAAAAGGCATAACTCGTCAAGAAAACAAAAGGCCGTGGTAGCAAGTAATGACGAAATCGTCGACAAGCAAATATTACACTGGCCATCACTAGCTCTACTTCCGATAACTTTCTCTCCGCTACCAACTTCACTCGGCTTGCACAATACACTGGCCTCATATAATGGCTGCCCTTCCCCTTTTGCAATAGCATGGCTCCAATGGCATCATCCCCTACTGATGGATTTACATAAAAAAATTTCTCCCAATCAGGAGCCTGCATGGCTGACAACCCCCCTAACACCTCTTTCACATCTTGAAACACTTCTTCACACTTGTCATCCCATTGCAATGGATCATGCTTTGCCACTTGCTGCAATGGATAAAGAAGCTGCGAAGACAATGGAATAAACCGTGCCATGTACTTCACTTTGTGTATAAAGGTTGCCAATTGCTTCGTACTCATAGGTGATGGAAGAAGAATAATAGACTTCACCTTATCTGGATCAGCCTCAATGCCATTTTCTGACACCATATGGCCCAATAACTTCACCCTTGGCTGTGCTAGATGACATTTCTTTGGATTTAGTTGTCCTCCACATTCATCATATCGAGCCAATACCATCTGCAGCTTCTCATGGTGATCAGCCCTACTGCTATAGACACAGAAGTCATCCATAAAAGCTTTAACACAACTACCAGTGAATGGTTCCAACACCCAATTTTCTCTCTCTTGATAAAAGGAAGGTCCATTTGACAACCCAAATGGCAATACTGTGTAGCAATAGCAGCCCCATGGCGTAATAAAAGTTGTCTTTGTGCGGTCTTTAAGAGAAATCTTCAATTGAAAATAGCCTGAAAAACCATCACACACACTGTACCTCTCATAACCTGCCACTGAATCTAAGATCTGATCGATGAATGGAAGAGGATATGGGTTCTTCTTAGTGGCTGCGTTTAAGGGTTTAAAATCCACACAAATTCTCCACTTCCCATCCTTCTTTGGACTGACTACAACTGGACTCACCCATTCTGTGGTCTCCTTTGGAACTATGAACCCTGCCTTCAATAACTTGTCCACCTCTACCCGCAAGGCTTCCATTTGCTCTTGACCCATCCTTCTTAGCCTTTGCCGCACTGGCTTAGCACCTTCTTTCAGCTCTATATGCATCTCTTCACCCTTGAACCCTCTGATCTCTTCATATGAAGTAATGAACAAATCAGGAAAACTAGCCAGCATATGCAAATATATATCCTTCTCCATAGCTGAGAGGTCTCCACTAATCATTTGCGTCATTAATTCCTGCTTCTTTGACAACTCAACCTTGGTTTGTATCAACCCTTCAATCACTTCATAAGGCCCTTCACTTTCATCTTCAACTTCATTCGCAAATGCGACTAAACCACACTCCTGGATTTCTTTATCCATCAAAAGAAATGCAACATCAGCATCCTCATCACTGCTGGTAGTGCTATCACTGTCCTCATCTGTCACCGTGGAAGAGTCTTCATCACTAGACTCATCCTCATCTTCATAAAGCTCCTCTAATCGTTTCCTTGTGTCCATATTATAAAGCTTCTTGGTACCTGTCTTTCCATAGAGGCTAATCGTACCATGTCGCCAATCTTGAACAGCTCCCACTGCACGTAACCATGGTCTACCCAGATAATGTCGTTGACACCCTTGACTTCAAGCAACTGTGTCTTGAGCCTATCTTTTGTGCTCTGCAACAAGATCTGCTTCTTTTTCGGAGATCTTGTTGGGGATTCTTTCTTCCGTTCCCTTGTTGTCACTGTCTGAACTTTGCTTTTGGCTTGTTGCTTCTTCTTTTCCATGTAGAGCTTTACTGGGAGTCCTTCACTAAATGACCAATGGCACATTGGTCGCAATATGTTGTTATCTCAACATGTGCACCCTTTGGATGAGGCAGCTTTCCATAATACTGCTGATAATGGTTTCCTGTGGTATATAGATACAAATATGACCTCTTCTTTGCATGCATGAACCTGTAGATTACGACTGACTTAGGTGTATCCACTGACTTTGTCTCTTTATCCTTCATCTTCTTGTCCTTGAGAAGCTGAAAATAGCTTCCATTATTGCTTGCATACAAGATCAAATCACTATCCATGCTTTCGAGCAGTTGTGATGCTAATTCTTCCATTAGTATATGGTCTTTGACGTGGGGCTTCTGCATAGCCTTAGGGCTATGTTTCCAAGTTGATTTTGGCGAGTTCTGCACCGAGGGTGAAGATTGAACCGAATCTTTGTTTTCCGTTTCCCTTGATGGTGCTTTTGGACGGGGTCCAAGTATGTGACTTACGGGTTGCCCACAATTGCTAAAATCATCCATATTTGTCACATCGGTTATTTCATAGTGCCTATCGTATTTGTCGACCACAATGACATCTTGACCTGACCTTTTATATTGGGCATTGTGAATTTCTAGTGGTCTCTCCTCCGGCTCGGCATCTTCCAATGCTTCTTGAAATTCCACTTGGACTCCTGAAAAGGACACTGCTTCTTGTAAAACTGGACTTCTTAATCCCACTCTTGAAGATATAGGGTCTCTTTGTTGAGTTTGAACTCCCCCCATCCGAGAGTGTTCCATATCTGATATTAGCATCTATTCAATGCCTGATGATATGACTTCTTGTGCTTTGTTAAGTAGCTCTTGAGACCGAGCTAGTTCTTTTTGAAGTTGTGCTATCTTCATAGGTGATACTT